>NC_063163.1:16840880-19240880 GCF_023159225.1 Perognathus longimembris pacificus
ACACTGCTCCAATGGGTATTAACAGTGATTATTTTAAAGTATTTCCTATTCAAAACTTTGAGAAATTTCCATAAAGTGGCTACAGAATATGTAACAGGCTTTTCAAGGCCTTGACTTTGTATGAAGTATTTTGTTGTGTATTTAACTGTGGGGTATGAATATAATTGGGAAAAACCTTTCTGTCTAGACTAATACTAAACTAAGATCCTCCAGATTTCAGCCCAGTGATGAATATATATATATGAATATATATACATACATATACATATGTATGTATATATACATACATATACATATGTATGTATATATACATACATATGTATGCATGTATATACATATGTATGTATATATACATATGTGTGTATATATACATACACACACACACAAACACATATACACCCAGGTTGAATCCTCAGCCTCACAAAAGTGTAAATAAAGTATCTTATATTTACTAATATTTTGAAAGTCTAGAGTTTCAAAATGCCAATGAAAAACATAAATTCAACCTTTAATATAGTGTCGTGAAAATATGGTATGGATTAGCATATTTTAGCTGTAATTTTATTGAAATAAAACAAATTATGTTCTCAGCAAAAAAAAAAAGAAATGCACTGAATAATTTTATGTTTTGTTTTTCCAGATAAAGATACCCAATCATCCAACATAGTTACATCTCTTCCCAGTGATGGTCATAAAAATGATTATTTATTTATTTATTTATTTATGTCAAATATAGGCTTTGAATTCAGGGCCTTGGTGCTATCCCTGAGCTTTAATGCTCAAGGCTCTACCACTTTAAGCCACAGCTCCACTCTGGTTTTCTGATGATTAATTGAAGAGAAGCATCTCATTGACTTTCCTGTCTGGGATGGCTTTGAACCGTGATCCTCAGATCTTAGCCTGGTGTGTAGCTTGGATTTCAGGCATGAGCCACCAGAACACAGGTAAGAATTACAATTTTAAATTGAGACTCAAGGATAATTTAGCTGTCACAATAATAAACTCCTGGTAACATAGAATAATTATTAGTCAAACTGAAAACTATACTATTTGGAGGATATATATATATATATAATATTTACATAACTAATAATACTTTAAAGTCAACCGATTCAGTGCAATTTTATCTTTTTCACTATTAAGCTGCAAATACACTAAAAGCGTATAACTAATCTGTTATCAAAAACAGATTTTGAATTGCCTGTAGATCTTTCACAGTGAAGACCATTTCAGTAAATATACAATTACGGCATCACATTTTTAGAGAAGAAAGTAAAAAAATATATAAGTTATGACCACAATGGATAAACTGGAATGGATCAAAACTTAGTAAATGATATGATATATAAAATAATTAATCTTCAAAGAATATGCTTAATTTTATCCTGGCTTATTTGTTAAAACACATATAACCAAGTAGAAAAACGTTACAGAAAATAATGGACTAGATAATATTTTAAAATTTAAATGTATGTGGCCCCATAAAGCAAAGCTGAAAATTACTGCTTTCCTTCAAATTTCATTACATATGAAATCTTGATTATGCTATTACTGTGCTGGGCAGATCTTTGTGTGGTGAACTATGAAGCTAATTACATTATCTAGGATTATATATTTTAGTCTTTAATTACACATAAGTTTTTATGTATAAAGTAATGCATTGATTCAGGTACATTAAAACTATCTTAAATCAAATTATGCATGTAAATTTTAAATCTATGGGTTCAAGAATATTTTCAGAATAATACATATTACTCTAAAATATATTAAAGAGAATTGATAAATTGTAATTGAACTAATTATTATTCTTGTTACTGTACAGCATTTCTTTATTTAAATTTACTGATTGCATTAGTGGATCCTTTAAATGTAAATTTTGACTGTAATCAAAATGACTTAGTAACTTGTTCATTGTATTATACTGTGGACTTACATTCATTTAAAAAAAAAATCCCTGTTTGCTTTAGGCTTTGTTACATAGCTCTTTTTTTTCCACAGGCACAAAAATATATCTTTTGATTTCAACTGGGAAAATAAGTCTCTCATAATTTAACATTTACAAGCAAATTAACAGGGTTCTAAAAAATGTCCCACTCATGTATTTCAGTGAAAATACATAATCTTTCCAATGACTGTAATTGACTTTAAGGGAGTTGATATTTGTTTTTCTCTAAACCCTGAGAAGATAAAAATCCATGTTCCCTTTAGAATTTAAATTCAACTACATTGAGTTAGGGACCATACAAAGAAGATCCAAAATCACAATTGTATATACTTGGATAGAAGACACCTTTCTTGTTTCCTTCTTTGTCGTGCTATGCTCATATCACTTTAAAATTCTTCAAGCTATGGATCATCTACCTCATCTTTGGGGAGACTATTCTTCCATCTAATACAGTTCACCAGTTATGTCAAAGTCCAAGTTTACTGCCTAGGAATCTGAGCAGAGAGGAATTTCCTTCTAACAAAAGGGCCATTTGACTCATTTTATTATTTTTATTACTGAGCACCATAGCAAAATAGCCAGTTGACTGTGTCTTCTAAGACACAGGCCTGCCCTAAGGACTCACATCTCAGCAAATGATCCCTCTCCTCTGCCTGGCTGGCCCAGCACAAGACAGCAAATGCAATCATCTTGATCAATGAACCTGAGGAAAAGCAGAGCAGGCAGAACACTAATCAAATAAGTTGATCTGTGGAGGCTAATCCTTCAACCCTAAACTTTGTTTCTTGAGGGCCCAGAGGAGATAAGCAGGGAGAAGAGAAACCTAGACAATATGCTGTACTTGCGGATCTCCAATCGTCCTCTGCAGTTCCATTTCCACTTAGTCACCTTGCAAATACAGTGCAGCTTTAGAAACCTAGAAATGCAAGTTTTGCTTCAGAGGTGCTTTGAGCCATAATTTGTCACTGTTCAGGGGGCTATAGAGTTATGAAAATTTATACCTGTAATTGCAGGGATCATTGCAGAAGCAGCAATAGATAATTTAAAAATAATTACTTTTTATATAATACTCGTTAGAGATTGGTACAATTAAAAGTATTTTGAGGTAAAAAAATGAGAGGAAGATTAGAAATTGGACACAGATGAGCTGTAGCATATAAAGAAAGTGATTTCACTTCTCAGCACCCCAAAAGTGCCTGTAAAACAATGAGACTAAACATTTCAATAGGTTTTGTGAATTTGGTTGGACTTGCCTTTCATGACGTAAAATTTATGTGTACACTATTTTTTCCATGAGTAGAACAATTGCTAAACTTTTTTCATTGACAATGTAGATTTGTGTAAGATTTTTTTGGGAACCCGAATTCAAAAAGTTAACTAATTATCAAAATATGAAATGCAAACCCACACTCATGCGATCTTTCTCGTCATTGAGCAGCCATAGCACAAAAAGTATATGATAAGTGCTCGCCTAGGCAGTACATATACTAAAATTGGGAAGATACAGAGAAAATTAGCATGGCCCCTGCGGAAGGATGACACCAAATTCGTGAAGCGGTCCCTATTTTTTAAGCCTGGCTGACATCTCGAGACCCTGTTTCAAAAAGGAGGAGGAACCAAGGAGGAGGAAGTTGTGTTGAGAAGATACTTACAAAAATAACAACAAAGGTGTGTATGTGGATTGATAGACCCATCCTTTTAGAGAAATTAAGAGAATTGACTTTAAGTATGGCTGTGTCCAGGAGGCCAATGAATGGACATCAGAACCTTTCTATCCCCTCCTTCAGCTCTATCCTCCATCCACAGGTTGGGTGAACCCCTGGAGTATAGATGATGAGGGAAGCAGCTGAAGGTTCCAGAAAAGCATCCTTGTACTTGAGAAAACAGATGAAGCCACCTTGCCTAACTTACATTAGCATTTTTATGGGCCTGCCTTGAGCGGGCAAGTGTAGGGATCTCCAGCGGAAGAAAGTAACTTCCCCAAATTAAGACTAAGGGGGCCTGAGGCCAGGAGAAGGGGGTTGGCCAGGAGGTACATGCCCTGTCCAAGTTCAGATCAGGCTGGGGCCTGGAGATGGGGTGTGGCCAGATGAGGGTGTGGTCAGATTCTCCTCAAGTAGGGGTTGGGGCGTGGATGGGGATGGATGGGGGGTTGCAAAGTTACGATTGAGACCTGGGAGGCGGGTGGCTCCGAGGGGCATGGCCAAGCTCAGGCAGGCCTGCGAGGTGGGTGGCCTGGGAGCTGCAGCCCTCACCATTGGGCTACCTTGTGGCTCTCCACCTTCCTGGGCCCTCCTCCTCCTCCTGGTGCACCACCGGAGGTGTGACTTGCTCCCTACACAAGCTGAACCAGCTGGTACTACCCTTCTGCACGGAGACGCGGTCCTATAACCACGGCGCCAGACTGATGGCCTTGGAGCTGGTGTTGGAACAGATCCCTGCCACCCGTATCGCCAAGAGCATGATGCCAGCTGCCATGGCCCACACGGGCATGTCAGCTGTCATTGTGGGTGCCGATCACGTGGTTGCCAATGTCGACACAGCCAACTTAGTGGACATCTACCAGCTAGCCACTGTGGCCAAACATCATGGCGACCCCTTCTATGTGGTGGCCCCCAGCTTCTCCTATGACCTCCGCCTGCTGACCAGCCAGGACACTGTAATGGAGGAGCTCCCAGACCATGAACTCACAGATATCAATGGGTTCAGGAGAGCTGCTCCTGGAATTGGGGTTTAAAACCCAGACTTCAACATCACACCCCACGAGCTCATCACTGGAGGGATCATCAAAGAAGGAGGGGTCTTGCCCCTGAAGAGCTCCAGGCATCCCTAAGTGCCACTGTGCCCTCAGGCAGAGAGCCCTAGATATCCCTCAAATGTTACCAGCCCAGCTCTCCTTACCCTGCCCCTGCCCCCATTCTTCAGATATTTCTTTTAATTGACTTCTTTTTTTTTTGGCCAGTGCTGGGGCTTGGACTCAGGGCCTGAGCACGGTCCCTGGCTTCTTTTTGCTCAAGGCTAGCACTCTGCCACTTGAGCCACAGTGCCGCTTCTGGCCATTTTCTGTATATGTGGTGCTGGAGAATTGAACCCAGGGCCTCATGTATAAGAGGCAAGCACTCTTGCCACTAGGCCATATCCCCAGCCCTCCTCAGATATTTCTTGAACAGACTAGTCCCAAGCTGACTCTCCTCTCTACCCACAGATCCTTCTAGGGCTTGTGCCTGTCATGCTCCTTAGGAGGCTGAGATCTGGAAGATCATGGTACAAAGCTTGCCCTTCCAGTAAAGTCCATGAGACTCTTACTTCCAGGTTAAACACCAAAAAGCCCCAAAGTGGAGCTGTGGCTCAAGTGATAGAGCACCAGCCTAGAGCAAAAAATAATAGATAAATAAATAAATAGCCCAATGACAGGGCCCAGAACCTGAGTTCAAGCCACAGGACCAATGCATACTCACAAAAAGAATGTAGACTTTTTAAAATTTATCTTTAAAGAAGCAGGGCTAGGGATGTGGCTTCAAGTCTACAAAGTGTTACACCCTGAGTTCATCCCTCGCAGAACCCAATAGTGATCATAATAATAAATAAAATAAATCACAATTACTGAAAAAAGTATATGATGAATATAGTATTGTATTGTGGCAAATAGTAGAAACAATTCCATATATTAGACTGTAAAGTTTAAATATAAACGTTTTGTTGGACTTTCTTTTCATTCCATTATAATCTACCTTTAAAAAAAATAATTACTTATTTATTGTCAAAGTGATATACAGAGGCCTTACAGTTTCATACGTAAGGCAGTGGGTATAATCTACCTTTAAAACATCACATCCTGATTTTAATTGGTGCTAAGTGTTCAGCTATACATTAGAAGGAATATTAAAAAAAAAAAAGCTACATTAAAGCCTATTGAAGCTGCATCTTGAGATCCTGACTTTGGTTGCAGTCCTGGTGTGCCAGTGCTTTCTCGCTCAATAAAGTTCTCCCCCTGCCAAAAAAAAGAATAGCCTATTGAGTCTTAAAGTTACTTAGATAAATGTTAAATGGATAGATAGATATAGATATAGATATATGTTGCCTAAGATGATACTTGTTTCTTTCTACCCAAATTTAGACCAGAAAGGAAGCTGATTATTAAATCACATTGATAATACACAAGGAGAATAAAGGAGGAATCAAAACTGCACACACACATACACACACACACACACACACACACACACAAACACACACAAACAAACCCTAATTGACACTGAGTAAATGATTGCATACAAACAACTTTTAGCCAAAAAGTCCAACAACTAGTGATATAAAGAGTGCTTTTATGGTCCCTTCTTCCTTGTCACTTGTCATAACTGTCAGAGAGAGCATGTATAGGGGCTTCCAGAAACAATGTAAAAATGTTTCTGTTTTGTTTTATCCATGCTCAGAAATAACTGTATATTTAAGTTAATGATGGAGTTTGAAGATAGCAATTTTTAATTCAGCACATGAATATTTTACTCCATTCCAATCTATTTCACATCTATTAAAGTTCTCTGGCTTCACCAAGCTCTAGTGCCTCATACTTATAATTAGCTGGTCAGGACACTTGAGATCTCAGTTTCGTGGTTCAAAGCCAGCTTGGGCAGGAAAGTGTGTGAGACTCTTATCTCCAATTAACAAGAAAACCAGAAGGGCCCACTGCAGCTGAAATCATAGAGCCTTGAGATGAAGAACTCAGGGAGAGTGTGCAGGCCCAAAGCTGAAGCAAAAAAATATATATATATTGAGGGCCAGTACTCAGGCCCTGAGTTAAACCTAAAGCAGGGATACCAGCATATTTCCACCCCAGCACCCCTCCCTGTACCCCCTAAAAAAAGTTAGCTTCATTAATCATAGCTTGGGCATCTTGATTTTCCTCAAAATTCCAAAAATCAGAATTTTCTTTGAAATACTGATAACATAATGAACTACTCAATATTGATAAATGTTTGTGTTTGCAATTCTATAACTAAAGATGACTAACTACATTTCATAATATGTTTTATATGTATATAGTATATATTTCATATGTATGGTTGGCTTATAAAATGAAAGGCTATGTTTCATGCCATATACATCTTTTTCATTCTTTCTCCCCTGGAATGTATGTGCTCACAGGTTGTACAAATGACATGAGAATGAACCTATTTCATGAACTTCTAACACATTGCTCAGCGAAGGCTTTCTCTTCTATAAATCACAATGTCAAAGAGTATTCTAGCACCTACCATGTTATTTCCAGCCCTGGAAACTGTAAAGAAAAGCCTGGAGGGCAATCTCTTTCATTTTGGTGCCACTGAATTGCTGACAAAAAATGGTGGTTGGAGAATGCAGACATTTCATGTTAAATTGTGTGTATCTGTCATTCTGTCATTCCCAGCTAACATGTTTTATAGTAAAATAAATTAATTTCTATGAACTGATAATTATTTAGCAATTAAAAGATTGAAAACATCTTCCTTTCTATCAGTACATACGAATGAGAAATTTTCCTCAGTTCAACAACTTATGAATTTTCCATTTCTTGGATTTATTTATTTCTCCTTTTATTGGCATGCATTAAACTGCATATATACTAAAAAGTTGCATCCTAGGATTTCTATACTTGCACTCTCACTTCCAATGCTTTGCTTTCTCTATTCTACTTCCTTCTGTTTCCCTTCTATCTCCCTAGAGGTAGGGATTTATTCATGGTTTTGCAGGATTCTTTTGTTTTTACCTGGCTCCCACAAATGTGAGAAAATATATGACATTCTTCAGTAATACTATCTTGTTCTACATTTCAAGAAAAACAAATATTCACAAACACCATTCTTGTTATGACTGAGTAGCACCTCATAGTTTATATGTACCATGCTTTTCTTTACTCCTTCTCTGATGATTATACATGCTAAATCGATGATTTTTCATGTTTAGTGCCCCAATAAGTATTGATTTACAGTTATATCAATACACAGCTGATTATGATACTTTTTATTATATATTCAGAATTGATATGGCTGGATTATTTCCATATTTATTTCTCTAGTGACTGAACTGAGTTATAACACCACTCATCATGAATCTCATTCCTACTACAAAGGTAATGTGTGGATTTCTGGATATAAGTTAAATAAGCAAAATCCTTACTGTCAGTTATGCCTTTTGGGGGAGGAAATTTTTTTTCAAATATGAAGACCCATTTTAAATGCAGATAGGCCGCAAAATTGTCCTCTTAATACTGTCATTGTAGCAAAAATTTGACCTCATCTACAACCTACTTAAAAGGAAATGAGTGACAAGGAGATTTTTTCCCCTCCATTGCCTTTCATCCTTCCATTCTCTTTCCTCCCCCTCCTTTCCTATTCCCCTTTCCTATTCTTTGCTTTCTCTATTTTTGCATAATAAAAACTTAATTGTACTAATTTTTAATGAAAAATTTCTAGTTCTATAATACCTATGAGTTATATAAAATGTAACAATAGTGAATTGTTCCCTGAAACAATCTTGCTGAAAATTATTTTAAGTTTTCATTTATATTTGCCAGTTCTTTAGTTTTCTGGTTTTCTTTTTGTCCTTACTTTCTAATGGTGGATTTTAAAAAATCTACTCAGTATCAGAAAAAAACATAGCATCCAGTAATCATTTCTACCATTCCTATATAAATAGGAAATGATAACTGGTAAAACACTTTAAAGTTACCAAATAAAATTAATAAATATTTTATTAAAGCAAATTTTGAGTATTGCCAAAATTAATTTACATTATAGACAAAGAATGATTATATTTAACCACTGTATGATCTAAATTTTTATTTTGTTATCTCAAATACTTTTAAAAACATCTTTAAAGTCCTTCATTACAAGTATAATTTCGGTTCATAATTTTTATTATTAAACATTATGTACATGAAAGAAATACATGTGATTTGTATGCAGCTATATATTTTCCTATGACTCTCATTAAGCAGAATTTAAACCACTAATATCATAGATAAGTGAAATGTAAGACTGGAGAGGTAGGTTATATGGGAAACTGAGGCTTCAAGAAATGGCATGATGGAGTATTCCTTCCTTTTTATTTTGCTTTCAGCAATGCAGACTTGGTGCTGAAGAAGCACTAACCTCAAACACGTTGATATCTATGCTCAGCAAAAGCTTGCTTGTGTGAGGATCACAAGAGCCCAATAGCTATCTATGCCCTTATGAACGCATAAGATGATGCTAAATAAAATGAACTCCATGTTTTGGAAACAAGTGTTATATCAGTGTTGTAATTACTTTCAACATGCCATGTGAAACAGTAGCTTCGTTTGTTGATGATCCTCTTGTATACCCTTCCTGTGGTTGTACCCGCGCAATCACTGTATCTCATCTGAGTACCCTGCATATGGTATATACTGGTATTAGAACTAGGGAAGTGAAAGGGAATATCAAAATCGAGAGACAAAGGATAAAAAGACAAATGGCTCCAAAAGCAATACTGCAAAACCATTTTGTGTAAACCAACTGAACAACTCATGAGGGGAGAGGGAAAAGTGGAGGGGGAGGGGAGAATGAGGGAGGAGGTAACAAATGCTACCAGAAATGTACCCATGGCCTAACATATGAAACAGTAAAAAAAAAATTTAAATAAATCTTTTTCTGTGCTAAACAGGACTCAGAAAAATAACAATGTAATGTGACCGAATTGTTCTTATCTACCTTCTAGCAAATCTTGCACATCTACCTAGATTTCCTAGGAAGGTAGCACTCCACCACCCCACCGGATTGTGCTGGAGAAAAAGGAAGTGACCAAAACATTTCATTGCAATCATTCGGTAAGAAGTAATGGGTTCTCTGTGGTATCCCTGGAGGAACACTGAAACTTAGAATTTCACACCTTACCCAAGGACAGTAGCAGCACAATCATTCTCCTCCATATTGAAGAGGTGTGAGAAAAGGAAGTAAGATATTTACCATATTCCTCTGACACTGTGTTGTCAGTTACTCTCTTGCCCATTATCAAGGGCAGATTATCACAGAAGCTAGATTTGTACTGCCACCTCTCATTAAAATGCTTTTACACCACTCCTATGCCTCAGTGGTGCCAGAAAGTCACTCAGACAAAAGCCATAAATAAGTCCAGAGTCTTGTAACATAATATAAAATTATTGACATTTTAGTAAGTTGTCCTCATCATATTAGGAACATATAAGATCTTAAAATAAATAAATACAATTGAAATTGAAGTCAATAGTAAGATTAAATGTTAGAATTACCTGATACAGAATTGAAAGCATCCATAATTAAAAAAAAAAAATCTACCTTGGGTGATTAGGACATTCTATCACTATGTCATGGATGACATGCTTGAAATAAGTATAAAACTACTTCCAGTAAAGAAATGCAAAGTGACTAATGCTTCAATAAACATATTTATGCTGGTGCTTTATTGTATCCTGGTTCATAATTTTTAGGGTAAATTTCCATCAGTGGAATTACAGCCACAGAAGATAAGTTCTCTTTTTAGTTTTTTGAGGAAGCTCCACACTGATTTCCAGAGTGTTTGAACAAATTACATTGGCACTTGGGCCACATCCATACCAGTGTCTGTTATGGTTTGCTTTCTTGATAATGTGTGGGCTCTCTCTCTCGACTTCCCCTCGCTTGGGGGGGAAGGGGCTTGTCCTCCCTTTCTGGGTGGTCCATTATCGCTCACGCGGGAGCGATGGCCACGGGTAGCCTCGGTGGTGTGTGGTCGCAGGTGCCCCAAAACTGCCAAGAACGACACAGAGAGTGCCCCTGGAGAAAGCCTCTAGGGCTTCTGTTTATTCAAATGAGGAGCCTCCCAGATATACCCCAAAGGTGGGCACAAGAGAGGGGTCCCTGATTGGTCCCAAGGGGCTGTCCCTCAAGTGATGTCAGACTTCCTTCTCTTCCTGTTAAAGACAGGAAGGGGAGGGACAGGCTGAGGTCAGCTGTGGCCCCTTAAAGGTGCAGCTGACCCCAACAATAATGGACATTTTTACTGGGGTGAGGTAGAATCTCAATGTTCTTTTGGTTTGCACTTCCTTTATAGCCACAGATGTTAAGCATTTCTTCATGTGTTTATTGCCTATTTTTACTTCCTCTGAAAAGACTCTCTATTTAGTAAGTAGATTGATGGTTTGGGGAGGATCTACATTTTTATGTTTTCTATATATTCTAGATGTTAGGCTACAGCTATTGCATGGAATCATTAAGTGAACTATGTCAGTCCCAAAGAGAAAAAGTATGTACAAGTTAGTTTTAGTTTATACTTATAAGTAAATTAGTATGCAAGTGTATACAAATGTATTAACTGGACTTCCGGGAAGACAGCAGAGGAGCTGCAGTGCACTAGCTCAGCTCCCTCCAGCACCGCAGTTTTCTCACCCCATAGAAAATTTTACCACTAGAAAGACAACCAGCGTAAGTTGTAACAGTACAGGGATTCTGGCCAGGAAGGAAAAATCGACTTTGCTCATCTGAAAACACAGATTGGAGCTCTGGGCGGTATCCCACCACCACGCCAGTGTCGGAGGTGCTGGCACAGCGCCCAGCACAGCAACCCGCACTCCACGCAGGTAAAGCACACAGCAGAGACCAGGCAGCGGCTGAGCACAGATGACCTGAAATCGCAGAGAAAGCATGAGTACCCCATGAAAGATATTCTCACTCGTGCCCACAGAGCAGCTTCTGCAAGGCAGGCCTTCTCCCACAGCCAGAGCAAATCGCCATCTTTGCCACTGGCATAGGGTCAGACCAGATTGGAACTAAAGCGGGCCTGGTAGAAGCGAGGTCAAAGTAGACATCTTTGAAAAGGGCAAGAGGGACCCAACAGTGAGAGCCAGCTCCGCCCAGGAGAACGCCCCCTGCCCAGGCGGGAGGTGTGTCCAGGGCCACGGCTTAGCCAGAGGTGCCCCACCCTGCCCGCCGGAACTTCTAAATTTAACTTGAAAACAGCCAGCAGCTCCTGGCTGCACGGAAACACCAGACGGAGGAACCTGAGACAGTTAAACGGTCCCGTCACAGAGGAAGCCCAATTCCCAGCCCGAAAAGGAGCTGCTTTCCATAGCCACCTCCGTGAAGGAGGCCAGCCCGCACAGGAGGCAGAAGCCACACACAGGCAAGCAACTCTCAGCCGGGTAAAACAGGCCAGAGGCGCCCCTCCCTGCTCAGTCCACAGCCTATTCAAAGGCAAGCATTAAAGGCTGCGGCCCCGCAGCAGAGAGAGGAGCAAGCTGAATTCTGCCAAACCCAGACAATCAGGAATATAGACTGCAGACCATCACAAGGAGGAGAGACTGGAGAAAGACCACCAAAACAAGGAAGACTCCATTTTTTTTCTTTATCTTTTTATTTTTTTTTTTCTTTATCTTTTTAACATTTCATTTTTTTTTTTTTGGCCAGTCCTAGGCCTTGGACTCAGGGCCTGAGCACTGTCCCTGGCTTCCCTTTGCTCAAGGCTAGCACTCTGCCACTTGAGCCACAGCACCACTTCTGGCCGTTTTCTGTATATGTGGTGCTGGGGAATCGAACCCAGGGCCTCATGTATACGAGGCAAGCTCTCTTGCCACTAGGCCATATCCCCAGCCCCATAACATTTCTTATACTTTAAAAATTTTTTTTTTTTTTAATTCAGACACGTCGTCATTTTTCCCCCCCATGTTTTCTATTTTTACCTGTTTGTTTTATCGGTTTTTTTTTTTCTTTTCTGTTTGCTTGGGTTGCTCCTTTTCTGATTTTTTTCCTTTTTATTTTATTTTCATTTTTAAATAATTTTTCTCTGTTGTGTGCATCTGTCTCCCACTATTTTTACTTTATTTCTCTCATTGCGTTCTCTTTCTTTAAAACTTACTTTCCTATGAAGAACACCTCCACTCTTTTCTGCTAACTCTCCATTATCTATCATTGCAACCTTATTCTCTCTACTGATTCTACTCTTTTCTACACTTCCACATAACTGAAACTAAACCAAAATCACCACCTCCCCTCCCCAATACATTTTACTCTATTCTCTTTACTACCTCCAACTTACCCTCCTGACTTATTGCCTGGACCTCCAGTGTCCAATGACTCCTGGTTATTGGATAGAGGGTATCCCAGCTTAATCCGAGTGAATCAAAGGGGTTCATAGAGAAAGCCAGTCCTAAAAAAACTTAATATAAAAACAAGAATTGCGTATAGGGTTGTAACAGTAAATAAAAGTAACTACTGAATACAGGGCCCAGGATCAGTTGTTATATTGAAATTGTATTCTTTAGGAACACCAAATGTAATTTTATAGACAGGTATACAGGTTAACTGTACATAATTGTGAACTTGTAAGATTTACACAACAGTGCTTGGTAAGGGCTGCTTTGGGTCTTAAATGGTGCTCACAGGTGCTGGTAGACTGGCATTCCCAATTCAAATGGGCAGAAGAAACACAAGAAAGATGGCAAACAATGAAGTTTTATCCCCCACTCAAAACAAGCAGGAAGCAGAGCAGTCAATCAAAGACATAGAAGAGAACCCCCAAAAAGCTCTACAAAGTCTACTGATAAACATGAGAAATGAAACGTTTGAATCTCTTCAGTCAATTATTCTAGAGCATGAGGAGGCAAAGCAAAAATTAATGGAGAATTTCATGGGATCCACAAATAGAAAGATAAATGAACTTCAAGAGTCAAATGAAAAGATAGCTAACCAGCTTAAAGATTTAAGAGACAACTCTCAAAACCAAAGTAATGAAGTTAATGAAGTAAAGAAGTCCATACAAGACCTAAGAAATGACATGGAAATTATCAGGAAAGACTAGTCAGAAGCAAAAGAGATTCGATATCAAGTAACTAGCCTACAGTCCCGACTAACTGAAGCAGAGGATTGAATTTCAGAAGCTGAAGATTCCTTAGATTCTATGGAGAAAGATCAAAAATCAATACAAATCCAGTCCAATCAACAAAACAGATCGCTACAGGAGATTCAAGACACGATCAGGAAGCCCAATTTAAGGATAATAGGTATTGAGGAAAACTTGGAGAAAGAGGTTAATGGGATAGGCAATCTATATAACAGAATATTAGCTGAGAACTTCCCAAATATCCAGAAGGAAAGGTCTATACAGATAAAAGAAGCATTTAGAGCCCCAAACCGACCAGACCAGATTAGGACATCCCACCGACACATTGTGATCAAAACAGGTTCAGTAGAGTGCAAGGAAAAAATGCTCAAAGCTGTTAGGGCAAAGAAAACAATCACATATAAAGGTAAAGCAATCAGAATTACCCCAGACTTCTCAGCAGAGACCATGAAAGCAAGGAGAGCCTGGAATGAAGGATACCAAACTCTATATAAAAATAAATATCAACCAAGAATTCTGTACCCAGCCAAACTCTCCTTCATACCCGAAGGTCAAAAAATCTTCCACAGTAAGGAAAATCTGAAACAATATATCTCCACCAAACCAGCTTTACAGAAAGTCTTCAAAGATGTACTTTACAGGGATAATAATCAAGATCCCAATACAGACAGAAAAATGAACCCTAATTAGTAAACATCAGATCAAGAAATGGGAACACACAGCTTTAAACAAGATAGTGATAATGAAAGGAACAAACGGTCATCTCTCAATCCTAACTGTCAACATTAATGGACTTAATTCTCCAATCAAATGACATAGGTTCGTAAGTTGGATCAAAAATCAAGATCCATCTTTCTGCTGCCTCCAAGAGACACATCTATCCAGCAAAAGTAAACATCTTCTAAAAGTGAAAGGCTGGATTCAAATCTATCAAGCAAATGACCCCCATAAGCAGGCTGGAGTTGCAATCCTAGTATCAGACAAAATTGACTTCAAATTAAAAAAGGTTAGAAGAGACAAAGAAGGTTACTACATACTAGTAAAGGGATCTCTCCTACAGGAAGATATAACCATCCTAAATATCTACACACCGAATGCAGGAGCACCCAACTTCATCAAACAAACACTACTGACTCTAAGAACACTCGTAGACCCAAACACATTGACAGTTGGGGACTTTAACACTCCACTATCACCTCTGGACAGATCAACATGCCAAAAACTGAACAAAGAAACCACAGAACTAAACAATTGCATAGACTAACTAGACTTAATCGACATCTACAGAATATTCCACCCAGCAAGGAAAGAATACACATTCTTTTCGGCAGCACATGGAACATTCTCCAAAATAGGTCACATCTTAGGGCACAAAG
Organism: Perognathus longimembris pacificus; assembly: GCF_023159225.1. Lineage (NCBI taxonomy): Eukaryota > Metazoa > Chordata > Mammalia > Rodentia > Heteromyidae > Perognathus > Perognathus longimembris. The sequence goes on from NC_063163.1 coordinate 16,856,052, forward strand.
AAAATCTGTACAAATTCAGAAGTATCGAAACCATTCCCTGCATTCTCTCAGACCACAACGGAATAAAATTAGAGCTCAACTCAAACAGCCACCACAGAAATTGCTACAATTCATGGAGACTAAACAACACACTGCTGAACCATCAGTTGGTCATTGAAGAAATTAAAACGGAAATTCAAATGTTTATGGAATTCAACCAAGTTGTGGACACAAAGTACCAGCTCCTTTGGGACACAGCAAAGACAGTACTCAGAGGAAAATTTATATCTCTGAGTGCATACATCAACAAACTGCACAAACAGCAACTCAATAATTTAAGGAAGCACCTTAATTTTCTTGAGAGAGAACAACAAGCCAAACCCCAAATCAATAGATGGAAGCAAATAATTAAAATCAAATCAGAATTAAATCAAGTAGAGACAAAAAAAAACCATCAAAAGAATCAACAAAACTAAGAGTTGGTTCTTTGAAAAAATCAACAACATAGACAGACCCCTAGCAAACCTGATCAAAAAACAAAGGCAGCACACTCAAATAAACAGGTAACATCACCACAGATATAACCGAAATTCAGAAAATAATAAGGGACTATTTTGCAAAACTTTATGCCAACAAATTCGAGAACTTGGAAGAAATGGATGATTTCCTAGAAAAAATTCAAATCCCCAAGCTGAACCATGAAGATTTATACCTTAAACAGACCCATATCCAATATTGAAATAGAAATGGCAATAAATGATCTCCCATCCAAGAAAAGCCCAGGTCCAGACGGATTCACTGCAGAATTCTACAAGGCCTTCAAAACAGAACTCACACCAATATTTCTCAAAATCTTCAATTAAATTGAAAGAGAACGTTCACTTCCAAACTCATTCTATGAAGCCAGCATAACCCTCATCCCAAAACCAGGCAGAAAGCCCACAGACTGGGAGAAGATCTTTACCGGCCATTCAATGGACAAAGGCCTCATATCTAAAATATATGCAGAACTAAAAAAAAATTACCTTCTTCCAAAACAAAACCGCAAAGAACCAATAGCCCGCTCATCAAGTCTCTTTGTAAGTCTTCTCTGATGAGGAAATGAGAATGTCCAAGAGACATATGAAAAAGTGCTCTACATCACTGGTCATAAAAGAAATGCAAATCAAAACAACATTGAGATTCCATCTCACCCCAGTAAGAATGTCATATATCAAGAAAACTAACAATAACAGTTGTTGGAAGGGATGTGGCCAAAAGGGAACCCTACTTCATTGTTGGTGGGAATGTAAACTGGTTCAGCCACTCTGGCAAGCAGTATGGAGATTCCTCAGAAGGCTAAATGTAGAACTTCCCTATGACCCAGCAACCCCACCCTATCCGAAAAACCACAAACAAAATCACAGTAAAGCCACCAGCACAACAGTGTTCATTGCAGTGCAATTTGTCATAGCGAGAATCTGGAACCAACCCAGATGCCCCTCCGTAGATGAATGGATCAGGAAAATGTGGTACATATACAGAATGGAATTTATTCCTCTGTCAGAAAGAATGACATTGCCCATTTGTAAGGAAATGGAAGGACTTGGAAAAAATTATACTAAGTGAAGTGAACCAGACCTAAAGAAACATGGACTCTATGGTCTCCCTTATTGGGAATAATTAGCACAGGTTTAGGCAAGTCACAGCAGAGGATCACAAGAGCCCAATAGCTATACCCTTATGATCACATAAGATGATGCTAAGTGAAATGAACTCCATTTTATGGAAATGATTGTTATATCACAGTTGTAACTACTTTCAACATCCCGTGTGAATCTGTAGCTTCTACTATCGATGATGTTCTTGTATCACCTTCTTGTGATTGTATCTACACTATCTCTGTAATCTTATCTGAGTATATTGGAAACCGTGTATACTGGTATTAGAACTAGGAAATTGAAAGGGAATACCAAAATTGAGAGACACAGGGTAAAAAAAAGAGAAACAACTACAAAAGCAATACATGCAAAACTGTTTGGTGTAAGTGAACTGAACACCTCAGGGGGGGAAAGGGTAAGGGGGAGGCGGGAGGGGAGTATGAGGGACAAGGTAACAAACAGTACAAGAAATGTATCCAATGCCTAACGTATGAAACTGTAACCTCTCCGTACATCAGTTTTATAATAAAAATAAAAAAAACACAAATTCATTAACTGAAATATGGTAGATACAAGGGAAAACTCAAATAGTGTATTTCCTAAGGAAGGCAAAATCAAAGTTCAGTAAAATAAAACACCAAGAATTATGTATTAAAAAGAGGAGAAGTGGAACCAGGGAGAAATGGCTGGACAAATGAAGAGGAGAAATGGGCGGGTATAATAAAAATGAAATGTGTATTCTACAAAGTTATGAAGAGTGATGAAAGGAGTGGGAAGTGGAGAGATGAGGTAGAATATTGAAAGGGATGACATTGACCAAGATAGATGATATTTATCAACTGCTTTGTTAAATGGCTATACTTGTATACAACCTCTTGAAGATAATTTAAAAATGGTAATGAAATCAAAAATTGAAAATTAGCACAACACTTTTTGAATGAGCATATGAATTGACTCAATAGCAGAAAGTAACAGATACACAACAAAGAATTTGTCAACTTAAAATGGCAAATATTCCAATTTAAATGACTGAGACAATTGGAATGAAAATAAAAATGAAGATAACCTCATGGACCTGTGGAAACATACTGATTATCTAAAATGGATGTCATAAGACTTGATTTCTTAGCGTTTTTCTTTGATATCTTCCTGTGTAAGCCCAAAGAATATCTTTAATCTTTCCTTTTCTTTCTCTCTCTCTTTCTCTTTCTTTCTTTCTTTCTTTCTTTCTTTCTTTCTTTCTTTCTTTCTTTCTTTCTCTCTTTCTCTCTTTCTTTCTTTCTTTCTTCCTTTCTCTCTCTCTCTCTTTTTCTTTTTTTTTTTTTTTTTTTTGCCAGTCCTGGGGTTTGGGGTCAGGGCCTGAGCACTGTCCCTGGCATCTTTTTGCTTAAGGCTAGCACTCTATCACTTGAGCCACAGAGCCACTTCTGGTCATTTGCTATATATGTGGTGCTGGGGAATCGAACCCAGGGCTTCATGCATATGAGGCAAGCTCTCTTGCCACTAGGCCATATCCCCAGCCCTTAATATTTATTAGTACTAGAATCCTGCTGCTTCCGCATTTTCATGTTATTCTTCATTCCTAGAATGGATAAATTTTACATTTGCCAACCTTTGAATTCTTCTCTTTCTATCAGATTCAACCCAAAGTGACACTTCTTAAAACATGTGAAAGATATTTTATTTCCATTTACCAGTAACTTGTTATGACATCTATAGGACACTTGATGATTTTTGCTCTACTACTCTATGATTCTTTTTTTCTTGGGAGAATGTTTTTTTTTGTTTTTTTGTTTTTTTTTTCTCAAATTTTAATTATCAAACTGATATACAGAGAGGTTACAGTTTCATACGTTAGGCATTGGATACATTTCTTGTACTGTTTGTTACCCTGTCCCTCATACCCCCTTCCCTCCTCCCCTTTTCCCTTTTCCCTTTCCTCCCCTGAGGTGTTCAGTTCACTTTCACCAAACAGTTTTGTAAGTATTGCTTTTGTAGTTGTTTGTCTTTTTTTACCCTGTGTCTCTGGGAAAATGACATTTTGCCATCAAATTTAGTGCTACTCAAATTCCTTTTAGTCCTCTGTTTGTCCCCACTCCTACCAATTGCATTAAAGTTGTTTATAACATAATATTTTGTATTTTACAAATAAATTAATATATTCAGCTATGATAACATATTTTAAATGCATTTTCTACTCGGGAGAACAGTAAGCCACAGAATATTACATAAATTAACATTAACATTTTCTATTAGCATGATATCATTAAAATAATTATTAAATATATTTAAACTATCCTAATAGAAAAGTAATTCCATGTGTATATCTTCCTTGTATGTACTCAGTTCATATTATTTTATCTTTGAAAAAATTAATGATATTGGAGTAGTGGGATTTGTGACATTTCCATACAAGCATACTGATCCATCACTCTGTTATCTTCCCTTCCTTCTTCTTCACATTTTAACAAGTTTATTTTTTTCTGTTTTTTTACATGCAAAATATTTGATCACATTCAAACTTTTTCACCCTTCACATTGCCCTTCCTTGTACCACTTTTACATATTACCAACAAAACTATTTTACTTTTCTGTCATTTTAAAGAGTATATGTCTTCTACCAAGTGGCTTTACAGTGTGCTTCACACATATATACATTTCACTTAAACCTGAATATTCACCTCTATTGCTTTTGTTTTCCTCTCTCCTTAACCCTGATATCTCCATGTTAAACATAAACATTTCTTGGAAGTAAGTTTAGATGTATTTGAAATAAAGTGCTTTTACAATATGTAATCTTTGAAAAATACATTTTGGTTAGCATAGATCAGTTTTACTAAGCAATTTTTTTCTGGCCATATATATATATATATATATATATATATATGTATGTATGTATGTATATATCTATATATATGTATAATGTACATTGATTAATTCACCCCATCTTTATTACTCTTTCTGCATTCTCCCCTTTTCACCCCCCTACCCTTTAAACAGTCTTTAGCGGGGTTCATTAAGATGTATAGTATTGCAAAGGCTTTATAAATGACCCTCCATGGACTTGTTCATTACTCATACATTTTCGTTTGAACTTCGCCTCGGTAGTCAGTGAGACTGAACCTTATGCAATTAAAGCAAACCGTTCATTTATTCACACTAGGATTTATTTTAGTCATAAATCATCCTTGCCTGCTATTTATACATGTTCAAGGTTAAGTGCTACAAATCTCCTGTGCTTTTACTCTGTGTCATGCAGCCTCTCCGGCAGTGAACAAAAGGAGGAACAATCACGAATTTGACTCTCTGATGGAATTTGGGGGAGTAATTAGCATCATTTACTTTCCTGCATCATGCCATTGAACATATGTGGGCAACCAAGAAATCCCAGCTACTCATTACATTCCTTTCTGTTGCTTTTATTCCCATTTATCCTTTTTTGCTTCAGTCATTAGAAATAACTTAATGTAAAGAGTGACTAGTTAGAAACACAAGGGACATATTATAACTATTAATATATGTGTGCTTGTCAAGAAACTGGTTGAGAAGATGAGAAAAATAATTTTTACATGTATAAAATTAAATTAAACCTATTAATGAAATAGCCTACTTTGTATCAGGCTTGGTGACCGGGTATTAAAGATGAAAGGAAAATGTGAATAAACTCAGCCCTCAAAATCTTCCATTGTGTCTTAGTGTCCTTTCACCAACATTTCTGAATCGCTGGGCATTTATTGTAGTATATTAAATTACTCTTCTCATTGCACAACTGATCTTTCTTTAATGAATAAAGATTCAAAATTACTTCCATATCATTTTCCTAGTTATTATCTACTATTATAATATATCCACTGTTAAAGACAACATTTATATGCTATACATAAACTATTATTTAATCCTTGGGCAAAACAAAATAAGTAATGTCTATCATACTTCCTTTTTCTTTAATGACCTGGCCCCATAACTGGCATTTGGCTCTACAATCACATGGCCATGATTCAAAGCTATTAATCACAAATTGCATTCAATTTACGTAAGTTTGTTTAATTAAATCTGTTCCCCAAGCATTTTTGCTTCACAAGAAGCAAAAGGATAGCTACTTTTCTGTCTATAATGTTTAATCTTCATCTAATTTTGGACCACATCTTTTCGTCGAATACTTAAGAACAATGTTTTATAGAAGGAATGGTTATTCACCAGTTTCAGAGTAATAAAATGTAACTATAGAAGGTTAAGTTTTGACACTTTGCCTAGTGCTACACAAGTGATAAATGTCCTAAAATTAGAGCCCACAATGCTTTAGTTAAATGATTTTCCTTGCTCTGCCTGGAGCCATTATGACAATCTTAGCAGAAGGAAGGTAAGGTCTCCTGCAGTTCATCCAACAAGCTGGCTCATTCCATCAATATATATTAAAATATTGGCAGCAAAATCAGAAATGGCAAGAGAATCATGTGTCATCCACATTTTCTCACAATACTGAGAAGAATAAGATGAAATTGATGAAGTTAGCAGACTGTCAAGTGCTGAAAGATACTGGGGTGAAAGTTCCTCTCCAAGCAAAGTCCTCACACAAGCAATTCCACAATCTTGTCACGAGAGTCTATAAGCTAAGTAGAGGCACTTAGCTAAAATCCTTCCAGAAATACTGAATCGTGATTACTTTTCATAGGCCATATACAGCAAAAAAGAATAGAAAAAAGATGTCAGCCTTTTAAAATCAAGCAATGTGTAGAGTTTCTACATGAAGTAGAAAAGGAAAACAATGAGTTTTTCATTTCAAGCATGACAATCACTTAAGCAAGCTAGACAAAGCAAAATATTCCTAAAATTTTGTGACTTGATTGTCATAAACTATACCTTCTGATACTTGGGATGCTTAGATGTTTTCTCATCACTAGGAATATTTTGTTTGAATAACCATGCTATTTTATCCATGTCACTTTTTACCTTGTACTAGGTACAATCTAGCTTTCTTATTTTATTTCTTCAGCAGCCCTTACCTTTCTATTGAAGTTTTATGGGTTCTTGTCTGACTTCCTCCCATAAATAAATGAAGTTCATGAAAAGAAGAATAGGGCTTAGCTTCTAAACCTCACCTATGTATTTGTCCTCAGGCCTGTATATTTTATAGAGTTAATGCCAAAATAAAGAACTCTATGGCTTCAAATTATCATCAGTTTTTTTAAAATTACAGGTTATAGTGACTTTTCATAAAGAAAAACCCTAATTTCTTACTCCTCTTTTGTTATTTTCTAGTTTTTAATTTATATTTCAATAAACACATACACAATATAAAAATGTAACAACTTTTGGGGTAATGTGATGTTTTAATATGTGCATCTTTTGTCTAACACTTTAAAGACAAATTATACCTATTTATCTCCTCAGAAATTTGTCATCTCTGTGATAGTGATAGTCCAAATTATGCCTTGCAGCTTTGTGAATTCAGACTCCAACAAAACAAACACCAGGAGTCTGGTACTCAGAAGTGAAGGGGTGGAATAAGACAAGGGGATAGACCAATGAAGAGATAAAAGGGTAAAGTACAGTTATAAAGTTCAATGTATGTTCTACAAACTTAAGAAAATTGAAGATAGTAGCAGGGTTGGGAAGGATCAGGGAGAATGATCTGAAATAATTGACATCAAGATTAATTGTATTCATATCCTGCTTTGTTAAATGGCAGCTCCTCTGTTCAAGTATTGAAAGATTTAGGGGAAAAAAAAAGTATGGTCTCCTATGTGCTGCTTTTCTACATTCATACATCAAGTGTGATATAATTATACATCTTACTTGTTTGTTTCCTATCCATTTGCAACCTTGTTCAAAATAATTCTTGCCTCCCATAATGATTAGAAGTAAATCACGAAGCTGCTTGTTTCAGTCTTTAAACCATATATACGGTTATCTTAAAGTATACTTGTAATTATGTCTCAAAGAGATTTATTTTTTTAAATATTTATTGTCAACCTGATGTACAGAGAGGTTACAGTTTCATATGTTAGGCATTGGATACATTTCTTGTACTGTTTGTTACCTCCTCCCTCATTCCCCCCTCCCCCTCCCCCTTTCCCTTCTCCCCCCATTTACACCAGTTTTGAAAATATTGCTTTTGTAGTCCTTTGTCTTTTTTTTTTTACCCTGTGTCTCCTCGATTCCTTTTCAGTTTCCTAGTTCTAATACCAGTATACACGGTTTTCAATGTACTCAGATAAGATACAAAGTGCAGGTACACCACAGGAAGGGGATACAAGAAGATCATCAATAATGGAAGCTACGGTTACACATAGCACGTTGAAAGTAGTTACAACAGTGATATAACAATCGTTTCCATAACATGGAGTTCATTTCACTTAGCATCATCTTATGTGTTCATAAGGGTATACCTATTGGGCTCTTGTGATCCTCTGCTGTGACTAGCCTAAACCTGTGCTAATTATTCCCTATGAGGGTGACCGTAGAGTTCATGTTTCTTTGGGTCTGGCTCACTTCACTTAGTATAATTTTTTCCAAATCCTTCCATTTCCTTACAAATGGGGCAATGTCATTCTTTCTGATAGAGGCATAAAATTCCATTGTACATTTACCACATTTTCCTGATCTATTCATCTACTGAGGGGCATCTGGGTTGGTTCCATATTCTAGCTATGACAGATTGTGCTGCAATGATCATTGTTGTGCTGATGGCTTTAGTGTGTTCTTGTTGGTGGTCTTTTTGGGTCATGCCCCAATGTGTTGCATCATTAAGAGGCAATTAGCTGGTCCCGCCTGTTTCCCAGCCCTGAGGCCACATGTGGCTACTACGCTGGATCCTGGAAAGTCGGTTCTAGCTGGCCCAGCCTCCCAGCCTTGGGACAACATGTGGCTAAGATGGCACCTGGTGATAAACCCAGAGGCGGTCCTGTGGGCTGTGACATAGAATTAAGCCACCTCTTAGGATTGGTCCCTTGGGCCTCCACCCTTGGCGGACAGATCAGGGCTCCCTTCACAGTCCCTAGATTAAGCATACACCCCTCCCGTTCCTGCTGCTCTATGACCTATTTAAGAGTGGAGCTTATTTCAATAAAGCAAGACGTGTGCAGACATTTCTCCCGGACTCCATCTGATTGTCCTCCAGTGAGGGGGGACTGGGTGCGGGGGGTCTGTAGACTCTTCTCCTTTCTTGGCCCGCCCTGGTTGGGGTGTGCTTCCCCTTCTCTCCCGCAGGTCAGGTGAGCACTGGACCCCTACAATCCTTTGGGTAGATGCCCAAAAGTGGGACTGCTGGGTCATAGGGGAGCTCTATGTTGAGCCTTCTGAGGAATCTCCATACCATTTTCCAGAGTGGCTGAACCAGTTTACATTCCCACCAACAATGAAGTAGGGTTCCCTTTTGGCCACATCCCCTCCAACATTTGTTATTGTTAGTTTTCTTGATATAGGACATTCTTAATGGGGTGAGATGGAATCTCAATATTGTTTTGATTTTCATTTCTTTTATGGCCAGTGTCAAAAAGATTTATAATTATGTATAATTATTATGTATCAGCATAGACCTATACATATTGAGTCAATAGTTATTACAGCAGCAGTCATGCATATTTTGTTTTTATATATCATAATCAATATAATTGAGCTTTACAAACTAGAGAATATATAATATTCTATAGGAAAATGACACTCCGAAAATTAGTACTGCACAGATATTTTGTTTTGGGTGTCTACTGTGAAAAAAATATTTTACATGTGCAAATTTTCTGTGTTTGATTTTGTAGAGAAAAATTACTCTGGAGTGGAATAAATTTCAAGCTCTGAAATGTACACCTATCACTTGAGAATCCCTTTAAAATTTATATTTAAATACACTAAGCTAACGTGGTACATTAATATCTCCCTTCCTAACAAACTTAGGAAGTTCATCAAGTATACATTAAAGCACGAAATAAGCTGACTTAAAATAAATTTTCCTTTGTGTGTAGGAACTTCAAAAATACAAAACTGAAGTGTTCAGTAGGACCTGCCCTTCTTACTTATTTCAGTTGTTGTTTTGATCAAGCAACTTGACAACATGAGAGCTAAGGAAATTCTTTGAAATGCATGTGATAAACAATGGGATGAAGTCCTAAAAAAAGAATGTCAAGCATATTTTTCAAGTGAAAAACAAGGGTGGATTTTGAAACGTGGAAAACAACTATGAATTTTCAGTTTCAGTCTGTTTATAATCCCATCCTAGCCTGATTTATATATGCATGTTCCCAAAATGTCCAATTTTAATTGAATTCTTATGAAGATCAGGCTCTTAGAGTCCAGTTTAGTCAGTTTCCAACCTTTGATGTCTGATCAAAATCCTCATTCTCCATCTTCCTGTGGGGGAAATCAGCTTGGTTTATGTGGTCAACATAAACGTATGTTTTGGCTGTCAGTAGATCCTCTGGCCTCTGGTGCTTTGTTTCAGCCATCTTCAATCTTCTGATTCCCTGTCCTACTTACTATTTTAACCACTTAATACTCATTTTTCCTCATTACATTTGAGGTCATCTTCTCTGGCTTTCTTAATGCAAATTCCAATCATAGTAGTTTCAACACCTGTTATGAAAGTGGTCAATAAATTCTCCCTCTCCATATTAGGATGTGTCACGAAGGATCATTTTGTGTCATTGTTAACAAGGAAAAGAATGTATACTCCTCAAAGGAATATGTATTTGTTAAACTATTTAACTTAACAGATGCAGCAGTATACTGTGGGAGGAGAGGGAACTTGATTCCCAGCTGGAATCAATGGTCACTATTTTGCTTATTAAGACTATCCTCACTGAAGGAATAGAAAGCCAAATTGCAAAATAAATGATCCCAAAGAAAACCCCTGAACCTCTTCACTGTCACAGTCAAGCAAGTGAGGAGCATCTGAGAGAGCTTCAAACAGTCAACTAACCAGGCATCAGAGCTTTAGAACTTAACAATTCAACCATGGCATCCAGGAGAGAGCCACCACCTGTTAGTAACACCTGAGTAGTTCTGATCTTTAAAATTTCAGTCTAAACAATTATTTTGGCATCTTAATAATTTGACATATCATCCAAAGTATATAGTTACATTAATATAAATATGAAATTTTGAGATGATGAATTTAAAAATACATAGGCTATTTTCAGGAATTAGTTTTTCATATTTTGAGTCTGATGTTAATGTGAAGAGAGCATTTATGAATTTTAGTTAGGCTAAATATTGTCACTTGAAATTTTAATGGGTAAATAACCATTATAAAATATGTTAATTTCCCATTTTCAGTCAAAATTAAAATGGACCACACAGCAGGCTTTTAACTGTGTAAAAATAGTTTTATAATGTTGGTTTATGGCATACTATAACTGATTTTCTAGGCACCAATTATATTTTTACTGAGGATACATAGGGTGAAACAACTTAAATGTTCATGCAAAAGTTTTATCATGGTTCTTTCATTTTTTTAAGTTTTGTGATACATTTAAATACTGTTTTATTGCATTTAAATTTATTATTACAGTGAGCTGTAATTGGGAATACTTTCATACTCAGGCATGATTACCTTAGTTGACTGCACAATCAAAAATGTGAAACAATAATTTTTAAACATGTTCTCTGTTTGGAAAATGTAATAATCACTTGAAATCATTTAAATCATTAGAAGCATATCAATGATTGCACATTAAAAATATTTGATCATAAAATATCCTGATAAAATCTTTGTTATACGACAGGAGAAAAAGGAGCCATTTAATGCCAATCCATGGTATTTTAGATACTGAGCAGCAAGAATAATCTAAAAGCCCAAGGCCTGAGAAACAACATGGTTCCTCTAATCCCTGTGACACTTTCAGATTTGGGATAATGTCTGATTTCACTTCTCTGTTGGCTTACTTATTGTTCTTATCATCAGGCTTTCTTGACTTCTCTCTGCCTACCACTGCCTCGGGCTAGTGCTCAATAGTACAGAAAGCATGAGGCATAGCTACCTTCCATGCAGTCCCTCATAGCTACCCAGTACATTGCTCACATTTGCCTTTTAGTCTTCATGTGACCACTCCTTGTGTCTAAAATGTAAAATGCATCTGTACAAAGACCATTGCATATATGTGTATATAAGTATGTGTTTGAATTTTATCTAATTTAGCATTTATTACATTTATAGGATTCTCAATGAGCATACACATTTCAGACGCTCAGTTATAATGTTTAGGCCTGTGCTCAGAAAATCGTTCCTCAGAGCTCTTGTAGTAAATATGCAGCTCTTAAGTAAATATGTAGCAGATGGCTCTTAATTAATATCATAAATGTTAAAATTATTTAGAGCATATTAATTATAATAATAATAGTTTTGTTTAGACAAGGATATATAGTAGATTCACCACTTAACTCCCTTTCCACACACTTTCTCTTCTTTCTCCTCATCTTCCTCTTTCTCCTCCTGCTCCTTTCCTTTCTCCTTTCTCAATTCCTTGTTCTTAAACAAAGGTTTTGATTCCAGAGCCAAGTCGAAAGCTGGCAGAACATACCATTCATTTATAATTTAATTTTCTTCAAATGAACTGAAAGTTTCAAGCTGATGGTAGCAAAACTAGAGGGAAAAGAAATAATAATGCTGTAGAATAGCATTGTTATTTGGTTAGTTGTTTTTGTGTGAGTTGAAAATAAAAAAGCTGTGCATCTTATTTTCATTGTAATATGCTCCATGGTGGCAAGGCTAGAAAAGTATTTCATACATCCACCATCTGTCTCTAGTAATCAGAAAATGCCAATATTTACAAAAAGAACCTGACAACTGTTGACTTACAAACATTTGCTTAGGTCAATACACAGCAACTGCTTCAATTGCCAGTACCATGAATAGTACTGAAACATTTTAGAGAAAATAGAAACCTTTATTTTGTACTTGTTAGCATTAAAAGAGCATATATAATTTTATAAAACAAAAATTAAAAGGCTAACAATGTAAAGGTAATGGGGTTTGCAGAAATTCTCAACCTTAAATTTGGAAGCTTCATGTTGGATAAGTATGTAAATCTGCATTCTCTTGTATGGAAATAGCATTTTTTTCAAATGATGAATCTTTTAAAATAATAAGGCTACATGTAAATGACTGATATTAATTGATGATAGTCAAAATCATTCTGGAGATGTACGTTTGGGTGATTCCATGGATTCCATGGATTCCATGGATTATGTATATTTATGTAATTCTTACTTCAGAAATTTTAAACAGCCACATTTATTATGACTGCTGTCTACTCAATGTTTACTCTTTTATCCCTTTTGAGGAGAGTATCAATAGGCCTAATTGTTAAACTACATTTCCCATCACCCTTCATGGCTTAATGCTACTGAATATCTGTTGAGGATTTCTAAGGCAATTTGATTTTCTTAACATAAACTAACACTACTGTTCTTTGTTGTTTATTTATTCCTGTAAGGATTCTGTTTTGAATTGCTAACATGTCATGATAGGTAACTATTTTACATCCTTAAGGTTATTGAAAATCAAAGAATTGTATTCATGATGATGGTAAAATGGAGAAATAGAACTGTGAGATATTTTAACACCTTTACAATCTTTGCTGACTTTTTAGGCTATTTGCTTTTGGATGTTTCTTTAACTGATGGGTCAGCAGTAGAAACATTTTAATTTTATGCTGCCCAGTACAAACCTATACTGTTGCAAATTGTGATAATTAAACACCAGAGGAAACATTCAATGAATTAAAATTTTATGTAAATTCATTTTAATGTTCTATAAGAACAAAATAAGCATCCATTAGTTTTTCAGACAGAGTCTCAGAGGAAGCAATTAAATTACTTTCCCTTTGGTAATCTTTTCCACAAATTTGAGTGAATTCAGAATTCTTCAGTGAAGAAGAGATTGGGCATAATAGCAGATTAGTCTCAGCTGTATTCATTTTTGTATGGCTGATTCAACTTACAATAATGCTGGTAATGATAATCATGATTAGTTATTGATGATAAATTGCCCAAAACTTATAATCATTTACATAATATGTTCCATAAATTTTATAATAACTTGATTTGCATGACATATTTATTATCACAGTTTTTAAATGAAAGACTTTGAATAAAAAATACTCACTTACTATGTATAAGTATGTTGAGAAGTCAGATTTCATATATTCTTTAATAGTTTTTAATGGGCACCAATACTGAAGTTTGCTTTCTTTTCCACTAATCCATTTTGTAATTCCAGGAAGATTTTGAAAGAGTAGATAACATATACCATTAAATATCTGAGGTTAAATTAGATTGAAGTGTGATAATTCAGAGATAAGTCATCCATGTATAATAATGGCTTACATCTTAACTTCATTGTCACCATATCATATCTCATTCATGTTGAATATTTTGATGGTTCAGAGAATCTCCTCACACTGACCCATTTCTGAAAATGTATTCTCAAATGTTCCATCTTCTGTACTCCAGTGCAATTTACTGTTTTTTTTTTTTTTTGTTGTTGTTGTTGTTGTTGTTTTTTGGCCATTCCTGGGCCTTGAACTCAGGGCCTGAGCCCTGTCCCTGGCTTCTTTTTGCTCAAGGCTAGCATTCTGCCACTTGAGCCATAGCACCACTTCTGGCCATTTTCTATATATGTAGTGCTGGGGAATTGAACCCAGGCCTTCATGGATAGGAGACAATCACTCTTGCCACTAGGCCATATTCCCAGCCCCAACAACTTACTCTTTTAAAGAAGGTAATTCTGGTCCTCTTGGACATTTTTGGTCTTGGAACTGACCTACTTTTATCACAGCCTCTCAGCTCTCTCTTGTCATCAATTTCTTGACAAAGGCAAAGACATGATTCATAGTCTCATGGTAGTTTATTTATTTATTTATTTTGTTTTTGTTGCCAGTCCTGAGGTGTGAACTCATGGCTTGAGCACTATTCCTGGCTTCTTTTTGCTCAAAGCTAGCACTCTGCCACTTGAGCCACAGCGCCACTTCTGGCCTTTATTTGTATATGTGGTGCGGAGGAATTGAACCCAGGGCTTCGTATAAGCACTTTACCACTAGACCATATTCCCAGCCCCTCATGGTAGTTTTTGAAAATATCCACAGTTCCTTCCTGTCTTCAAATTTTCAAATGCTGATTCAGTACAAGTTATATCCTTTATACTCTCCCACCCAAGAAAACATTTCTTGAAAAAATAATTTTATGAAGACACTGGTATACGTTTATGCTTCTGATAAATGCATTTCCCAATTAGCTCAGATATTCCCAAATACCTACATCAACTTACGATCTGAACCCTTCTTTCTGTCACCTATCACCTTATACAGCTTCTACTAATGGCCTGTCTCTTCATCATTAAAAACATATCAAATTAACCATGGTCCAAACTATTTACTTACAATTATGTGTATTGCTTCTCTCTGAAGACATCTTTCTGAAAACATTCTGAAGAAATGCATGAGGCCATAGATCATATATAATCACATCATATATAATATAATATTATAATAATAATATAATATATAATATGACCCTCAACATGGAAAAATAGAGTTAAGCTTGTCTATCTAGCAAGACTCTGTTTCAAAATAACCAAATGAGCAAACAAAAAAAAATGCTACTTGTCCTAGAGAACATTTATTCTTTCCTCTGACACTAAATACATTTTTACCTATTGTCTTTATTTTATTTTATATGATTGGCCTGGTGGCACTCTACTGTATTTTATTACTTTCTTAAGTTCACTAGAAATGGGGGTGGAGGAGAGGCTCTTTTGCTTTACCTTGAGAAGTCAATGTTACCCTAACCATCCCAATACACCTAACTCTACTTATTTATCATATATTTTCTTCAAATTACGTTTCCTACCAAACATTAAAAGTGCATCTTAAAGTTATACCTTAAGTTATAGTCTTGATTTATTTTCCTCATGACTCATCAGTACAATGTTTCTTTTTTCATTTCAGTAAAACTAGATGGAATTACATATTTCTAGATAAAATAATAAAAGCTATTGTCAAACCATAACCTGGCATAGACTTTTGTGACTGAGTGTGACAAATATTTTCTAACATCTACAACAAGCTTACCCTGGAGATTTCAGTTCCAGATATGCAACAATAGCAAACAGTTTTGATAATGGACTATGCTCTTAGATTTCTCTTTAAAAGTATAAGCTGTTTTCTTCTGCTATAGCCCTTCCCCTGGTCTACCAATTGGGCTAATTTCTATTCTTCTCCAGTGATCAGCTTCAAGATTGCTGTTCTTAGGAAGACTTATACTAAATAATCTATTCAAAGTTTCATAGAATATAATGACTACAAATAATAAGTCAATTAAGCATACTGTATTATAATTTTTCTTACATTAATAACAGTTAATATTTCATGTTGTGCATGTAAATTTATTTTTACTCAATTGTTTGAGATAAGTTCCTCTTTTGTGAATGAGAAAAACAGGACATAGATTTTTTTCTCTTTTTATTAATTTATTTGTTTTCTAAGTGATATAAAGAGGAGTTACAGTTTCATATGTAAGTCAGTGATTACATTTCTTATCAAACTTGTTACCTCCTCCCTCATTTTTCTCCTTCCTCCCTCTCTCCTCATTTCCTTCCCCTGCCCTGAGTTGTACAGTTGTATTACTGCATATAGTTTTGTTAGTATTACTGTTGCATCAGTTAGCTTTTTTGCCTTTGTCTCTCCATTTTGATATTCCCCTTCCCTCCCTTAGTTCCATTTAATATATATACTATATGTACTATTATATATGTACACACACACACACACACACACACACACACACACACACACACACATGAAACCCAGGTTACCAAATCAGTAATAGTGACATCAGGGGTAAAACCCTGGAGAAGAAAGACAAAAGAAAATGGCATAATTTCATATGGTACATTGAAAGTAACAACAACTTATTTTCATTGGAGCTTATTTAATTTAGCATCATCTTATGTGTTCATATTTACATAGCTATTGAGCTACTGTGATCTTCTAGGACTATACTAGATATATGGTAATTATCGCCAATGAGGGAAACCATAGAGTCTGCGTTTCTTTGGGTCTGCCTCACCTCACTTAGTATGATTTTTTTTCCAAGTCCTTTCTGTTCCTTACTAATGCAGCAGTGTCATTATTTCTGGTAGGGACATAGAATTTCAGTATCACAGTACAAAACTGGACTGAGCAGGAAAAGTTCAGACTCTTACTCCAATTAATCATCAAAAAGCTGGAAGTGTAGTGTTAGCCAAGTGACAGAACATTAACCTTAACTAAAAAAGCTCAAAGACAGTGCCTAAACTCCAGTTTACGTCATAGAAGTGGCAAAAAATAGAAACACCAAAACATCATTAAAAACAGCAGAACCCTTGATATCTACTTGAAATCTGATAACTTGAAATCTGATATCTACTGAGTATCAGAAGCAGGGTATTGAAGTAAGGTATTTGACAGAATTTTTCTACCCCGCGGTAAAAACTCAGCAAATAGCAAAATGGCTTACTTTAAGAAGTCGTTTAATATGTACCTATTCAATGTTTGATGAGAGACAATAGACTCACATATAATGACTCACACAAATAATTTTGTCAAATACTTAGGGAAACTTCCTAATTTTGTCTGCTATTCATGGGGTAGGAAAACCATTTATAAACTAAAAGCCAATGTAAAAGTCATATATGGTATACTTAATATCTTAATATTGTCTGAGTATGTGTATGTGTATGTGTGTATGGATGGACGAACTTAGCTATCATACAGTTTACACTAATTTATGTGTATAGATAAATCTCAGAAATGCTAAGGAAACATGCAACAGAAACTTTGAGAGAATTAATAAATTCACAAGATAATTCAAATATTTTCCTTTTAAGATATTTCTATAATGCTTTTATAGTCTCAATGATATGATTCTGTGTCCTTGGAACTCCAGTATTTCAGTGCTCTGAGTAGACACATTAAGAACGTGATCATACATCATCATAAAAGGGATAACCAGAAATCTTTTTAAGTTCACTATTTCACTATTGCCAAATTCTTTCTTTCTTTCTTTCTTTCTTTTTCTTTCCTTCTGCCCTCCCTCCCTCCTTCCCTCTTCCCTTCCTCCCTTCTATCTTTTTTTTAAATCCTTTTTAAACAGAAATTACTTCTCTGTTTTTACTTTTTTTGTTTGTTTGTTTTGTTTTTGCCAGGCCTGGGCCTTGAAGTCAGGGCCTGAGTACTGTCCCTGGCTTATTTCTTTGCTTAAGGTTAGCACTCTGCCACTTGAGCCACAGCGCCACTTCTGGCCATTTTCCATATATGTGGTGCTGAGGAATTGAACCCAGGGCTTCATGTATACAAGGCAAGGAAACAAGAATGGACATCATTTTTTAAGCATTTGTGTACATTTTTTATTTTATTTTTTCATAGAATTGACATTTTAAAACTGCCAGGCTTTCTAAAATAATCATCTTTACTGATCTTTTTCATTTGAGTTTCTGAAAATATTAATCTATATTCTAGCTATGACAAATTGTGCTGCAATGAACATTGTTGTGCTGGTGGCTTTAGTGTGTTCTTATTTGTGGTCTTTTGGGTAGATGCCCAAAAGTAGTGCTGCTGGGTCATAGGGGAGCTCTATGTTTACCCTTCTGAGGACTCTCCATACCGCTTGCCAGAGTGGCTGAACCAGTTTACATTCCCACCAACAATGAAGTAGGGTTCCCTTTTGGCCATGTCCCCTTCAACATTTGTTATTGTTAGTTTTCTTGATATAGGACATTCTCACTGGGGTGAGATGGAACCAATCTAGATGCCCCTCAGTAGACGAATGGAACAGGAAAATGTGGTACATATACACAATGGAATTTTATGCCTCTATCAGAAAGAATGACATAAGGAAATGGAAGACTTGGAAAAAATCATACTAAGTGAAGTGAGCCAGACCCAAAGAAACATAGACTCTATGATCTTCCTCATAGGGAATAATTAGCACAGGGTTAGGCTAGTCACAGCAGAGGATTACAAGAGCCCAATAATTATACCCTTATGAACACATAAGATGATGCTAAGTGAAATGAACTCCATGTTATGGAAACGATTGTTATATCACTGTTGTAACTACTTTCAACGTGCTATGTGTAACTGTAGCTCCTATTATTGATTATCTTCTTGTATCTCCTTCCTGTGGTGTACCTACACTATCTCTGTATCTTATCTGAGTACATTGGAAACCGTGTATACTGGTATTAGAACTAGGAAACTGAAAGGGAATACCAAAATCGAGAGACACAGGGTAAAAAAGACAAACGACTAAAAAAGCAATACTTGCAAAACTGTTTGGTGTAAATGAACTGAACAACTCATGGGGGGGAGGGAAAGGGGGAGGGAGGAGGGGGGGATGAGGGAAGAGGTAACAAACAGTATAAGAAATGTATCCAATGACTAATGTATGAAGCTGTAACCTCTGTATACATCAGTTTGTCAATAAAAATTTTAAAAAAGGTTAATCTATTTTACTGTATGTTTTATTATATTCTTTTGTTTTGTCTGGTGAACTGCTTGTTCACATAGTAGGGATTTATTTTACAACTTGAATGAAGTAAGCAGTCTTTCTGGAATCAATGTGCAGGAGACTCAAGTAAAGAAGAAAAAACAACAAACTCTTTGAGGAGGAAGGTAGGGTGCTAGTTGTCAGCATATATCTGGAATTTCTGTGAACAGGAGATTGAAGCAAGTGGATTGTGCATTGGAGGGCAGCTTCACTTCTCAAGACCCTTTCTGACCAAACTAAAAGTAAGGAGATAAAAAAAAAAAAGGAGAAGGCTTAGAGTCAGATTTGACTAATGCCCATGGAGGAAGAAGAATGAAGCTGTAAAATATCTTCTGCTTCATGGTATGTCAATACATTTCAGATCAAATGAAAGTAACAATGATGTAAACAGATCATGCTCATCTCCTGGCACCAGAAAAGCAACACCAAAGTGCAACAACAACAAGACATACTCAATATATACTTCTTTCTGTGACTAATATATCAGCCCTAGGTCTAGATTCCACTTACTGTTGTTCTGCATTTTTTATTTATTTATTTTTCTGCAATTGACCTTTTTACCATGTTTTTAAAATATCAATTTTATTGACATGGTGATTTACAGAGGGGTTATATTTACATATGAAAAGTGCAATGTTGTCAAATTTGTTACCTCCTCCATCATTTTTCTCTAACCTTCAGTACTCCCCAATCACTCCCTCCCATTGTACAGTTGTTTACAAACTATTGTCTTGTAACTATTGCTGTTGTATTGGTTCACCTTGTACCCATTGTCTCACCATGCTGATGTCACCCTTCCCTTACCTGACTCAGAAGAACATACAAACAATACCCTAGTACTAGAATTAAATACAGTGACAACAGGGGCTAAGCCATGGGGAAGATAAACAAAGTTTCCCTCATTAGTAATAATTAGTAAATGTATAGGATAGTCTTAGTAGATAATCACAGTAGTTTAATACATAGCATCACATAAAATGATGCTAGGCAAAATGAACTCCAAGTTATGGAAACAATAATTTATCATTGTTATTTTAATGTACTATCTACAGTTGACATTTATACCTTCACATTATTTTATTGTCATTTATATGTGCATTATTTCCCCATTGAAAATAACTCCATTTCAAATATATTTTTGCTTAAGTTTAAAAAATATTTTCCATTTATTAACCATGTTTAGATTACAATAATCACCTACATTAGCCACCTTGGTTATCAATTATTACCCACACAAGAGGTATGGAATGATTTGAATAGGTAGAAACTCAATTCCTAAAGAAATGATGGGTGATGTAAAAATGTAAAAAGTGAATAGCTTATGTTGGCTCTGCCCTCTTTAGTAGATAAATATATTCATAGAGAGAGCTACGTTGTTATTGTGAAACACATTTGTTGTAAAATCAGATTTGGCTGTCTCTCCTGTTTATGTTCTTTTGGTGATGCGGTAGGAAGGTCCTAGATAAATGAGTCCGCTCAACTTTGGGCTTCTAAGAACCACAGCTGTAAGATATAAACTTCTTTATAAATTTACAAATCTTATGCCAGCATAAAATGTTAAAAAAACACCTTGTGTGTAAACTTGTAAAAAATACAGAGTAAGTCTCTGAAATTTTATTCATTTTTAGTCCACAAGAAACAAAAAATTGTTATCTTTCTGAAGTTTTTCTACTTCACTAATTAGGGCTGAAATATTTTTCTCAACTCAAAAGCAAATAACATATTTTCCATATTTACCTTGGTTGATAACTCAAGCTACGGTGTGAATTACTTACCACTAGATTTACCTCTAAGAACTCTTTGTACACTTCTGTTCGGGAAGCTTGCTTGTTGTTTTTTTGTGTTTGTTAACCATTGGGTTTTATTTATATGTTTATACACGTGTGTGTGTGTGTGTGTGTGTGTGTGTGTGTGTGTGTGTATCAGGGATGAGGGACATCTAGCCCGTGGGTTGTTTGAGCTAGAAAAATCCTTGGTACAGGACATCACAGACATTATTGCTTTTAGCATGTTTGTCCTTGGGTGCCTCAGGCAATCTGCTTGGCTTGCTAATTGCATATGGCCTGTGAAAGATGTTATAAATATCTAAATTGGCCGTAGCTGAAAAAAGATTCCCAGCCTTGATTATTGAAGAGGTGATTGAATGGTGATAATTGTAATTATGGAATTATCGCTGTTTAATACAAGAATCCTTAAGACAACACATATTTGGCTTTCTCCTGGAATTCTCTCAAGTCCAAAACCCAACTATTTTTGGCAGAAATCATCTAGGCTTATGTCAATCCTTATTAGAGAACAAATACAGTTTTACTTTAAAATGTAAGGGCAACAACCTATAATCAGAAATAGTATACTAGGTTTGTAAGGAAAATTCTATCATTAATATTTAAGTGTTAAGGTATTTATGAGAAGTCTTCGTCCATATATATGTAAGTGAGGTTTGCTCATAAATTCAGTTTGGAAGCAAAATCAGAACTCTAGAACCAGAATCACCTATGAATCTACTTGAAGATAGCCTGAGGAAAATGTGTGGAAGTTTGCTGAGATAATCAAGAAAATCTAAGTGTCCATTTTCTCAGGAAAGACCTTGAATGGAAATCTCATCAATAGAAGCACCCATCTGCTTCACACATTTATAAGCATAGTCAAGTGCTTTGGGTCACTTAATGTCACAATTGATGAGCAGAGCTAGAATCTGGGAGAGATTAAATGCAGAACAAGACAGGGAATCTCTAGGGTTTTGCTTTGCCACTGTCAATCAACTCTGAACTTAACAGACTTCAAAAATAATAGCCACTACTTCTATTTTATTTCATACAGTTTGCTTTTGCCCATATCTTATTTGGAATCATATACTGTTGCAAGGAAAGTTTGTTTCTGCCTTATCCAAGTAAACAGTAGTACAGTCCAGGCAAAAGAGCCTGTACTGAGCTCAAAAATTAAATTATTTGATTGATTAGTTAATCAATTAATAAAAGGTTAGGCCATTCTAAACAAAAGTACTGTTATATATAGTGTCATTGGAAGGTAAATGTTTACTATCCTCACGTTCTGAGAAAAACGAATCTGATAGCAACATAAGAATAATTATGCCAAAATTATATTTTTATCTAGACTTTTCATATAACAGAATTGCTATTTCCGTATTTAAACTGAAGTAGTCACTTACAGAGCAGAATCAAACCCTAGGCAAAGTTTAAGTTTTTTTTTTACTCCTGGCTTCAATTAAAATTCATGACCAAAATTCTCAAATAGGAACTTGATATTGCCTAGAAATGTTGAAAGAGGCTATACGAGCCGCCTTGAGTAGGAAGTTACCCAAGCCCCTCTCCCTCTGGGACACGAGGACAAACCCCCCATCCTGCCATCTATTGTCATCTGGACTTTGCAGTTATCTGAACTATGCAGCCTGCAAGCAGTCACCCAACCCCACCTTGAGGGGAACAAACAAAAGGCGCCAGCCCGTCCAAAAGGTCACTTGCACATTCCAAGAATCCTCGCACACATACAACTTGGCACGTATCCCTTACCAGCCCAAATTAGGATTCCTTAAAATGATTGGTAAATGTATGTGACTCAGTGTAAAATGATTGGCTGCCTGCGTGCAGACCACGATGTGTTACTTTAAATCTGTTGGTTACAAATGCGCGGGCTTTACCCTAACGGATAGTAGAGTCCTATATAAGGTCACCCTCAGAAAAGCTCGGGGCTCTCAGTTGTTGACTGGTTTACGGTCATGCTGTGAGCCCGAGCTTGCTCGAATAAACCCTGTGCTTTTGCATGAGAACGTCTCTTGGTGTCCTCCATTCCGTGGATGCGCTTCTCGACCCTTTCAATGTGTCTCTCTCATAAAATGTTTCCTACACATGAGATTATTTTATACCTTGGTCCTTTCTTCTAAATATTCAATCACAATTCTTTTTCTCTCTCAACAAAAGGCCTAATTTCAGAGCTTGAACAATTAAGATATTTGGAACACAACACACATTCTTACTTCCAAATCTCAAAGCCCACCCATATCAATAACTTTGACCTTAGTTATTCCTTCTGTAAAATGGAAAGCTCAACCCGATTTTCCTCAAAGTCCAGAGAAGGGCTGGGGATACGGCCTAGTGGCAAGAGTGCTTACCTCAAAGTCCAGGGAGATTTCTTGCTCTTTAGACATTAATCTTTTTTTTTTTTGGCCAGTCCTGGGCCTTGGTCTCAGGGCCTGAGCACTGTCCCTGGCTTCTTCCCGCTCAAGGCTAGCACTCTGCCACTTGAGCCACAGCGCCGCTTCTGGCCGTTTTCTGCATATGTGGTGCTGGGGAATCGAACCTAGGGCCTCGTGTATCCGAGGCAGGCACTCTTGCCACTAGGCTATATCCCCAGCCCCTAGACATTAATCTTTTAACTGACTATTTTAATCCCTGTTTATTTATTTTATAACATGTAACAAGATTTGAAATGACTTTCCACTGAGATTCATTAATCTACTTGTTTCTTGTTCCAAAATTAGTGTAGCTGTGTCCTCAGTTATTCCAGCCAAAATCTTGATAGTCCTCTTTTAATACATCCTGGGGAACTAATCCAGGAATTAGATTCAGTCTTATAATCCAGTGAAAATTACTTTACAAATATTCACAGATTCATTAAATGCAATGCTAAGAACAGATTATTGCTTAATGATTTGGAAAAAGAAAGCAACTTTGTCACTAACTAGTGAGAATTTGTAATTTGAACTATATATCTGGGAAGACACAAAGAAGATTCCCACATGTACTCAAAATATTATAAGTACCTTCTTTTTCCACCCTTATAATAGTTGTTATTATAGTACTAATGAAGTGAGATAAATAGACTACTTCCATTTCATTGGATTGGCCAAATTTTGAAAATTGATCTCTTCATAGCAATATTAAAAAAACAAAGTGGGGGGCTGAGAATATAGCCTAGTGGCAAGAGTGCCTGCCTCGTATACATGAAGCCCTGGGTTTGATTCCTCAGAACCACATATATAGAAAACAGCCAGAAGTGGCACTGTGGCTCAAGTGGCAGAGTGCTAGCCTTGAGCAAAAAGAAGCCAGGGACAGTGCTCAGCCCCTGAGTCCAAGCCCCTGGACTGGCAAAAAAAAAAAAAAAAGTGGTTTCCTCATGGTAACATAATTTTATCCATAAAATTAGACATAGGGATGGAAGGGAAAAATGGAGAAGGTGAAGGAAGGAGTGATGAAAAGAAATTGAAATGTCCTTTCTACTTGTTTGCTGAAAAGGTAACCCTTCTGTACATCACCTTCATAATAACAATAAAATTGCTTTTGTTTAAGGGAAAACAAAACAAATGGTCAGGATGTAGATTTGGCCAAGTGAGGCAGGCAGGAATGAGATAGTTTTGAAAAGATAATAAATGTGATGAATATTTAAAAATGATATTCAGAGATCACAAACTATGAGAGACACATTGATATTTGAATGTTAGATTCCACTTTTATATTGTTGGATTTAAATAGTTGAATTATGAGAGATGGTTCTTTATATTACCACAATTTCCTCTCTAAACTTAGGCTAGCTCATCTTTATGTTGCTTATATTCAGCAGAATACTAACCACCCCTCTTTCTTAGATATTCCCTGCGTTGCATTTCTAGAGTCAGACACTGCAGTTTCTTTTATTATTGGTCACAATTTGGGTCTCATGTCAGGATGAAATAAATTGTCCTTCCTTGCTTGCTCTGTGTTTTAGCAAAAGAAAAGAAAAAGCATTTTTGTACTGGAGTCTATTGCACTATTTATCACAGCCGGTTATATTTTAGTCACTTATGTGTGTTTATCTCTTGCAAGAGTCTCAGTCTCATCGTTAGAGGTCAAAAACATATTTTATTTGTCATTCTATCATGGTTACTATTGCTGGACTAGGTAATGCTTGGCCTATAGATGGGTTAAAATGAACAATTTATTATATTTCACAATTTAAATGGCTCATATAACTTACATACATATTAAGAAGTGTTGGTATCATTTCATTTTAATCTAAGAAATTTTGTAATGTGATCAATGAGTATTAGTTCCCAGAAAAAGACTTATATTTATTCTGATTAGGCCACTACTAAATGGTTTAAGAAGCTATATATCAATGTAAATGTAATTTATAGTTTTAAAAATAAATTTGAGTGTGCATTTAACTACAGGCTATGTTCCAAGTCTCATTGCATGAAAATGATTCATGCATGTCATGGTTTGTAATAAGTTTCTTCAATTACTAAATGACTTTGCTTTAGGGTTTATCTTATGAGTAGACAGTGCATATATTTCCCAGTTACTGGAAAATTGCTAAAATTATGTATTCAAATTATTCTCATGATTTTTCAATATTTAAAATTATTTTTAAATTATATTTAATAAATGTGGAGTTTTTACATACCTGATTCACTATGGCATTTTTCTTTACTTTAGTCTTTTGGTCCAGTAAGGTTATTATTATTATACTCTGATACAATGTTGGTTTTGGAATAAATGAGGAAAGTACTCAAGAGAAATTTAAGATGTATAAGAATTTTGTTAATAGTAGTGGTGTTGAAACAACCATGGAATTGTAAATAAACAAAGCAAACAACAGAAGAATTATGCCAACTAAAAAATAGAACATAACAATTACAATCACATTAAGACAGTGCAAAAGCAATTTCAACATTTCAGAGATAATAAAAATATTTATAGATAAAAAACAAAAAACTGAAAATCCCTGGGAGGAATGACTCATGCATTCAATGCTAGCTACTCAGGAGACTGCAGTCTAATTGTGATTTGAATCTAGCTTGAGCAGGATAGTCGATGAGACTTGTTTCCAATTTATCATCCAAAATCTGGAAACAAAACTGAAGTTCCAGTGACAGGATCAAATTAAGACACAATATGTTGGCGCTGACTTCAAGCCTTTGTAAAGAGGGACACACAGACAACAGATACTCAGACACACAAACACACAATGTTGGACACCAAAATGAATGGTCAAAGTATAGAGAACTTATGAGATATATATGACTCTTGATTTTAAAAAATTCAAATACTCTTATGTCTTTCTCCTATTCCCTTCCAGTAGTCCATACCAATGAACAGAAGAAAGCAAACTAGATAGTATTGCACTTTAAATTTCATATTACAAGGACACTAAGGAAAATAAAACAACCAGGAATAATCATAGCTACACAGGAAAAATAATAAAAGGGTCACAATGTGATGAAGTCTCAAGGTTAAAATGTTGGCTTCTAAAATGCTACTAAAAGGAAATGGGTGAGTAACTGGACTAGTGGTGAAACAGATTCACGAGACCCTGACACAAATGACCAATTTATAACAAAAAGAAAGGACAAAGGAAAAACTGATGCAACAGTGATAGATACTCATAAGATATTTTCTTGGAAATGAACTTTACAAGTTCATGGGTAGAGGAGAGGAATTAGGGGCCTGGAAAGTGGAAGAAAAGGAAATATGAGGTAACACTGTTCCACAAGAAATGTCCTCAGCCTTAGGTATGTAACTGTAACCCTTCTTCACATCATCTTTACAGTAAAATAAAATAAAGTTTAAAAATAAAGAAGATAGATAATAGAAAGGTAAAGAAAGAAAAAATAAGGAAGAGGAGAGACAGAAAGAAGGAAGGCAGATAGACAAATGGAAAGAGAGAAGGAAAGAAAGAAAAAAGGAAGGAAGGAAGGAAGGAAGGAAGGAAGGAAAAAAGGAAGGAAATAAATTAGAAAAAGGGAATGGAAAGACAGAAGGAGGAAGGAAGGGAAAAAATCTGTAGTTTTCAAGCAGTAGCTGAATTCTAATAGTTTTGGCCTTTAATCTTAACTTCTCCCTAACATTTTTTTCTTGTGAATTATTTATTCTTATATATTTTGAAACTAACTGAAGAACCATTTGTATTGTCATTTTGTTTTATCAGTTGTTTTTCTAAACTAGACACCAGGACAATCCTTTTTATTAAAAACATGTTCTTGCTCAAGAGATGAGAGAGAGAGGGAGACGAGACAAAGCATCATTTCTTTTATGGCCAGAGATGTTGAACATTTTTCCATGTGTCTGATGGCCATTCTAACTTCTTCCGAGAAGTCTCTTTTAAAAATTTTAGTCTATTTATTAATTGGGTTGTTGCTTCTTTGAGAGTTAACTTTTGTGGGGTTTAGGGGTTTTTTTTTTAGCTCTAAGTATGTTTTAGATGTGATGCCTTGGTATATGATTTTTCAAATAGAAAAGTGGGAGACAAAGAAGAAGAGACAAAGACAAAACAGGAAAAAAATATTCAGTTTTCAGCTTTAGTGTAACAACTAATGGATTCTCACATGAGAGGCTAGCACAGTCATTTCCAATTAGAACTTGAAAGAGATATGAGTTGTCTGAGAAATGTTCAATATATTTTCTCCTAGGTTTCTTTTCACTATCAGAAAGAGGATGAAGGCTGGGGATATGGCCTAGTGGCAAGAGTGCTTGCCTCGTATACATGAAGCCCTGGGTTCAATTCCCCAGCACCACATACATAGAAAATAGCCAGAAGTGGCGCTGTGGCTCAAGTGGCAGAGTGCTAGCCTTGAGCAAAAGGAAGCCAGGGACAGTGCTCAGGCCCTGAGTTCAAGGCCCAGGACTGGCAAAAAAAAAAAAAAAAGACTTTGGGCTGGGAATATGGCCTAGTGGCAAGAGTGCCTGCCTCATATACATGAGGCCCTGGGTTCGATTCCCCAGCACCACATATACAGAAAAGGGCCAGAAGTGGTGCTGTGGCTCAGGTGGCAGAGTGCTAGCCTTGAGCAAAAAGAAGCCAGGGACAGTGCTCAGGCCCTGAGTCTAAGCCCCAGGACTGGCAAAAAAAAAAAAAAAAAAAAAAAAAAAAAAAAAAAAGAAAGAGGATGAAAAAAGCAAGGTGAGTACTAATCAGTATATAAAAAGAGAATAACAGAAAATATTTGTGGGATGAAAAATAGATTATGATATTCATATTACCTTTTTTATTCTTTTCAGTCAAAGTTCTTCAGGAGACTTTGGTTGGTAAGTTATGTATACAAGCCATGAACATGGAATATAGTGACATATATTTCATAAATTATTGTTATTGTAAAGATGACATATAGAAGGGTCCAGCTTACATAGGTCCCATAAAGAGTACCTTTCTTTCTAAAAGATGTCATACCTTCCCTTGTTTTATTCCCATGTTTTTTTGTCATCCACAAGTTCTATATTTCACTTACAACATAGTATCAAGTGAGCACCACTGCTTCACCATTTGTTCACCATTTGTGCCTTCAATTATGTGTCCTCCCTTACACTGGCAGAGATAGATAAACCAATTAGACAAAATGAAAAGAAAACAAAAACAAAAAAAATAAAATAACCTTTTTGTTTCCATTTCTTGAAGTTCATATATATTTATCATGGGGCTTGAACTCAGGGCCTGGACACTGTCTCTGGTTTATCTTTATGTCTACCACTTTTAGTCACGTCACCACTTCTGGTTTTCTGGTGATTAATTGGAGATAAGAGTCTCATGGATTTTCCTTCCTCTACTTGGAAAATAGTTTCCACCCCATATTTTGTCCTATGTCTATATCTGAAGTCATACAAATGTGTATTTCTTCCTATCTGGCTTCCATTAATTTTCTTTACAGACAAGAATACATTAAGGAAATTAAAATGCTATTTTCCCCCATTAAATCAAGGAGAATAAAAAAAAAACATAGCCTGGCTTACATTAGAGGATTTAAACAAGTTTATTTTATAAGTTATACCAAAGGACACATATATTACAGAATATTAACTACAGAAATTAAAAATTGATTCAAATACTGACACAATTAGATGAAGTAAGGTGTCCAACTGGATATGTTGAAAGCATTTTGAGACACATATTCTATATATCATTATTCTTCTTACCAAGTATTAGTGGAAGGAACATTGAGTTTGGTGTGTCTTAAATTATTTCACATGCGCCATCTGAATTTCAAGACTAAAAGTGTGTGTTTTTCATATGACGAAGAAAATTAAAAATAGAGCAATTGCTAATTATATTCATGAATAGAAAGGAAATGTGTTTTCAATTCCCAACTCAAAGCTTCATGTTATCTGTAATAGTAACTGTTTTCCATGTTATCTCTCAACAGAGAATAGGAAGTATTAATAGAGTAACTCTTTCTTTATCTCTTTTTCTCTCTCTCACACCCCCCCACACCCAAAGATACACTTATGTAATGTGATAAAATTGAGGTCATATTTGTTAAATGAATATTTTTAATACAAAGTTCTGAGCATAATTTATTTTTCATTATCCATGCACATGGAGATAATGTGACAACTCTCAATTGGTATATGTTGTTTTTGTTAACGCTCTTTTATGAGCCATTCTCAATATGGAGCCAGGCTAACTATGAGCTAGTTGTCCTCCCTCAATCTTTTAATTAAATATTTGTTTCAAGTTCCATATTTAAAAGTCTGGCATCTAGCAATAATTTTACAGTGTCCTCAAATAATCCACGTTTAAAAGTTCAGTAAAACAAGATACTGATGATAAGGAGAAAGTACTATGAGCATCTTTAAATCTGAAGTTTGACTTCAGAATCTTTACTCATTAAGAAATCACTCTTCAATGGGAAATAGGACCCTAGCTTTTTTGAGTTTTAGGTTGTTTTTTTTTTCCATAGAATCTTGAACCCCCCATCCCCACCCCACCCCACTGGGCAATCCCACCTACACCTCCCATTAGTTACTATTACAGATATTAACCACTGTGCTCAGTTTATTTATTGAGATGTATTCTCTAGAACGCCTTGCAGAGGATGGATTAGATGGAACATCCTCTCTCTCCCACTAAACTGGAATTACAGATGTGTATCACCATAACTGGCCCCATATATGTTTCATGAATAAGCGAAAGTATATTGTGATACTCTAATGCTAGTCTGTGAAATTACCATCATTGGTATTTAAAATTTGTTTTATATTTCTTGATTAAACTGGATAATATTTGAGAAGAGAAATATGAAATGGAAAAAAGATAGAAACATAGAATCATCCAATATGCAAGGGTGTAGAGTTTTATTTCATCAAAATTATTTCTATAATTTGCCGATTGTTCTGACAATGAGGCATGCATTCATTAATAATTGTGATTTGGACAAAAAAGCCTGTTAAGCCATATGAAATCCACTTGTTTATAGTCATACATACTGAAGTGATGACATATTTGATACTCATATAACTGATCTAATGACAGAAATCTTAACACAAATGAAAACTTGATATATGACACATTGGGGTAACAAATCAAACAATCAGTGCTATATAATACAACAAAAGAAGTCTCAACAGCTTTCCTGCTTGAAGATTTACTCAAATCCTGTAAAAGAATTTCTTGTTGTGTGGAAAACCTGTTCTCTCATGTTTATCCATTTCTTGCAGGTGTCAGGAGGGAGCATTGTTGCTGAATTTCATTATTATTGATAGCAGAACTATGACTGTTCCAAGCTAAAACTGGCTGAGTTCCTGAGACAATTTTATAAGCCCATGGTGCTTCATTGTGCATAGGTAAGATGAAATTGACAAGCAAGCAGATGGTCGCTTGATGAAGAATGTTTTTATTAATCTATAAAAATATTCCAATGAATCCCTGCTGAGTGCCATAATAGTAAAATACAATAAAATTAAATCCCATAAATTATGGAATAAGTCTTAAGAGGGAAGTGGGACACATATGTATAAAGCCTAAGCAGAGACCTAATTACCAAGAACAGACTGACAAAGTGAAAGGGGAAAAAATAAAGTATATTTTCATATGACTGAATGTTTATCATTTGAACAAGTGATGATAATTCAAACATTTCACTCAGAAAAGGCTATCTGACAGCATAATCAGCAAAACGCCTTATGAAGTGAGAAGTCTATTTACCGTTCATCACATAAAATGATCAATTTTGTGATATTTAAAATTATTATAAAACAAAATATTACCTTGCTTTCTAAACTTATGGGGCATGATAAGGCTTAAAATGGCTGTAGACATAACAAGTAGTAAACGTTAATTCATTTGTCTCCTGAAATTTTCACAGAAATCCCTCAAATTCATTTTGTGTGTATATATGAACCTATTATACAATACTGCTGAAAGAGAAAATAATGAAAACATTTTGATAATATATTTGCCTGTAAAAAGAATGTTGTAGTTCTTCTACATGTGTACAAGTGCAGTGGTATAGAGGGACAGAGAATAAGGAAACTCAAAATTTGTTAATTTCTAGTGTCTTGATTAAAGTTATCCATATGAAAGGAAAATAGACAATGTAAGTCACTAAATTCTGCTATCTCTTGCCACTAAGCTACTCACTAGTGTAGATATTTCTGATAGCCTAGGTTCTTCAGCATAAAATAATCAAGCCCTTCTCAAAAGCAAACCCTCCTTAGCAGACTATCATGAGAAACAGCATTTTGTTTGAAGGAAAGAACAATAATTCATGCTGTCATAACCTTCTCAAGGAATATGTCGATTAAAGCAAGTAATTAAACTTGCACAAGGGCTGGGGATATAGCCTAGTGGCAAGAGTACCTGCCTCGGATACACGAGGCCCTAGGTTCGATTCCCCAGCACCACATATACAGAAAACGGCCAGAAGCGGCGCTGTGGCTCAAGTGGCAGAGTGCTAGCCTTGAGCGGGAAGAAGCCAGGGACAGTGCTCAGGCCCTGAGTTCAAGGCCCAGGACTTGCCAAAAAAAAAAAAAAACTTGCACAAGTTTACACCTCAATATAATTTTAATATTCCTAATTTCCTTTATAAGTTTAAACATATTTGAATGTTTCATGAAATATGCATTTAGTCTACTATCATCCTTTAGAAATTTACAAGAGCCAGGTAACCAGTATCTCTCACCAATAATCCTAGTGTCTCAGGAGGCTGAGATCTGAGGATCATGGTTCAAAACCAGACCAGAAAACAAAGTCCCTGAGACTCTTGTCTGCAATTAATCACCAGAAAACTGGAAGACACTGTGGCTCAAGTGGTAGAGCACTAGCCATGAGATGAAAAGCTTAAGGACAGCACCCAGGACCTGAATTCCAAGCCCCATAACCTACAAAAGAAAAGGAAAGGAAAGAAAATCACAAGAATCCACTTACAAGAATCCACTTACATGAGAATACCAAGTTATATTTTGTTAATGTTGGGAGAAGTAGAGCTGACTCCATCTTGATTAGGGAAACATGGTAGCAATTATTAAAATGCAGTTAAATATGAGGTCAACCTGACCACAAAATTCTGCTACTGTAAATGGCTTGCATAACTCGTTTGTTGCTTGTTCTACCCCCTGCGTCAACCCTCTACATCTGTGCTACACTTTTACATTTATAACCCCCAGCTTGAGGACTGTTAGGGGTCAAAGCTTCAGCTCCCGAGTCTGTGCTGTGTCCTGGCCTTTCAGTTCCCTTTTTGCTTCCCCAATGAATCCATCTTTTTGCTTGAGACTGTCTATAAGAGGTGGACTCTTGGAAGGACGTGGAATCCCATCCCTCGAACCCCGTAACAGATAAAAGTGTTTCTGTCAATCTTATTTATTCCTTAATGTTTGCAAGAATCCACCTTTCTAACAATAACTTTTTAACTTAGTTTTACTATTCACTAATGACTTCAAAATGATATCTAGAGAAAAGATATAAAAGATATAGCCACCTAAAATCATTAGCACTCTGAAATAATATATAATGATAAATAATCTGGAACATCCTTTAAGCACTCAGACCCTTGGATACAGTGTAAATTAGTACTAGACACCCAGCCAAAGAGATGTTAAAATACAGAAATCTCTAGAAGAAATGGCATATGGATAACCAAAGTAAAAAGTGGCTTAATTCATGCTCTGTATAGGGACATGAAGGTACTTCACATAGTGGGTGCTGGCTTCCGATCCTGGAGATGTCTTTCCAGTTGTACATGGCCACTCTCTTGGTGTAGGACACATGAGGGAAGAACCATCAAATCAGTAATCCTTAGTGTCAAAGGAAGATATCATAAGATAAATGTGCCTGTTTTCACTATCTGATATGAGATCTGTCATTGAAAATAAACGAAAAAAAGTAAATACCCTTAAGAATAGTTTGAGATGCTTATGACAAAATTAAAGTCAGTGGAATACAAAATGATATTTAGAAGTTTCTAGAGGGTCTTCTGATCAAACACTTGATTGTTTCATGTTTCACTTGATATTTACATTATGGCTTGGTAGAAATTACAAGAGATAGAAAGCATTATATCAGAATACAAATATAAGTAATGCCACAATAAAATACCTCTCAGAGAATGAATCCTTTTAACAAAATCCCTCAGTGAAATCCCTTCCTACCATGGGACACAACCTTCAATATAGATGTTAATCAACTAAAGATGTTTCCAGGTGTGGATTTTCATTCAGAAAATGGAGGGCTGAGATCCTGTTTTCCATAGGAAGATTAAGTGGTCACATCGTGGTCTGTAGTCAGGGACCTCTAGCAGCACTGTCTTCCTGGTTTTACTCTTGCATAACCTTACGAAAGCCAATCATTAACCATAAATTAGAAGCTAAACAGAATTGCTTGTAAATTTTCATGGAAGCCTTTCTTTCAAAGCAAGGTTATTCCCATTACTTTGGCACATAAACTAGTTAGTCTATGCAATCAGAGAGGACTGTATCCCTGCCTGATTATCAAAACTGGTTAAAAGTTACACTCTAAAAATTAAGGGTGAATAACCGTGAGAGACAGAAAATTCTGAACAGGAAAAGAAAACTGTAAGAGACATTTATAAATACATTTACCATCTTCACTATAGCCCTGTTCTTTAGAAACATAATATCTCTCCACTATTCAATGTGATTCTGTTTGAGAAATCAGGCTCTACTCTCTTGGCATTTCTCAAATGCACTCTCATTTGCTCTCACAATAGCTCTTCTGGAATACTACAGAAGTGTAAAATGCACTTCAGACAGATTGAGTTTCTCAAGAAAGCTAAAAATTGTAAGAGCTGTTATTTGAAGACAACTCTTTTGACTTTGAAGCCTAGGTGTGATCTCTATGGCTTCATTTTCTAAGAAAAGATGACCAGTGGTTCCAAAATAAACTTTGCCTGTTTGATAGCCTTGGCCAGGGCACTTCCCTTTAGAACTTCAAAGATCCACTTTGATGGAAGTCTGAGGTCTAGTTCACCTGATTCACACACAGGGGACCTTATAAACAGAGTGTAATCCCAAACAAAACTCCCCTGTAGTGATATGAAAGGGATTCTCAGTCTGAAGATCACAGAGATTCTGGGATAATGGTAATGGAGGAAGTAGCTACATGATATGACTGGAAAAAATACTCAGATACTGTTGTGCTCTTTTGTCAACTGTAAAAAATTATTTTTTCACACAAATATATTTAACGGATATATATAGATATATATAGATACATATATATACACAGACACACACACATATATATATACACACATATATGTAATTTGGCCTTGAGCTCTGGGCCTGACTGTTGTTACTAAGTGACAGCCTGACTGCTGTCACTAAGCTCCTTTACTCAAGGCTAGCACACTATCACTTGAGCTACAGGACCACTTCAGGCTTTTTCTGTGATTAAGAGTCTCATGGACTTTCTTGCTTTGGGTTGGTTTCAGATCTCAGCAACAAAGAGAATTTTGAAAACACAGTGACACTGATATTCCTACGTTCTGTGAGGTAGACACTAATAAATTGATTACAAAATGTGGATAAATGAAATTTAAACATACAAAGAACTGTGATGATTGATTATATAATTGTTTTATATAATTTATTTTATACATACATTTTACAGAATTTTTAAACATTATAATATATTCAGGAGGATATTTCTGCCTGACAATTACCTTTGAACCAGCATAATGAGTAAAATAATGTAAACTTTTTAATAAAGGGCAAAATCTATTCAGTCCATCTGAGGCCTCAGTAGAACAAAAAGAGTCTAACAGTTGATTCATTCTTTTTACTGATAATCTTCATCTACTTTGGATGCATACTAAGGCTGGTTCTACACCAATAGTTCTGGTGTATCTACAATTGGCTAATGCAGATTCTAGAAATTCTCAATATCTGTCAATATGGGCATCACAATACATACACTGTACATATACTGACATACTCACATGCACTAGGCTTTATCTAATGGGTAAATCAGACTAATGAAACTTCATGATGCATTTAGAATTTCGGTTCAATGTTGATTCAAAAGTTCACAGGAGGAAATTTATCTTTTTTTCGTTGTATCTCTCTCCTATCACTAAAAGGCAAATAAGGAATTTGCAATACTTTTTAAAAATGAGAGATTAAAATGTACATTAAAAATGGATATTACTAGGTTTATGCTTATAAATCCAGCTACCCAACAGGCTGAGAGCTGAGGATCTGTTTTCAAAGCAACCCATGGGAAGTCTGTGAGTCTGTATCGCCTGTTAACCACTAGAAAGCTGGAAGTGGAGATGTAACTTAAATGATACAGATCTAGCTAAGACCAGCAAACACACACACACACACACACACACACACACACACACTAGTGTGAAATTTCTTCAGTCAGTTTTGGACTACCTCTTCCTTACGCTCCTTCAATTATTCAACAGTTGTCATATTTTGTAGAAGATCAAAATAATCAACTTTAGGAAACATGGTGGTTAACACATTCGTAGAAATTGTGATGTCACAGAGGCTAATACAATTTGATAAGTTGCACACGTTCTGTAATGTACTAAAATGAGGCCTGGAGTCAAATTGTGATCAAGTGAAAATGATTATCTTTCTTTCATATGTTAAAAGCTACTACTAATCTAAATTTTCTTTCATGTTGTAATCATCAAACATTAAAATTAACATGGTCTTATAAGGGGACATTGGAACAATAGAAAGCCAAAAATTACATGTATCTCCAACTTAGAAATCTAGTTATTATTAGAAAAAAATGTATCTAAAATAACATCATATGAGCATTGATTAGGTTTTATAAACTCCAGTCTCAATTTGAATATTTTTCATATTAGAGAAAATACTGAAGGTTAAATATTCAATACTCAGGGTGGATAGGTGTGTATAGAAGAAAGAAATGTGCAATCAATTGATGAGAAAGAAGTTTATCTATCTAAATTATAGGAAATTTGCTGAACTACTGTTTATACAGTAGACTTAACTTGGAAATTTATTTTTCTCTGAATTAGATGTTAATGCTGGGAAATGCCACTCAAAAAGCCCTATAGCATTCAAGAAGCTCTCTTAATTTCTAGTTGTATTACTGGTATACACAATACTGAATCCACTTAATGTATACAACTTGATAAAATTGAACATATGTGAAATTATGAAAACATCATTGCTTGGTTTCTTATAGCAAGTGTATTTTTTAAATAAACTTTGTTTTAATTAGTGAATGATTTCTAAGGATATCACCTCTAGAAAACCAAAGGGAGATATGCTCAATTCTTCCTGTTCCGAAACAGAGGTATTTTCCTAGCAAAAACGTGAGCTACCAAGTCATTGTGTAATAGTTAGAGAATTTAATATATTGAAAGGTGCTATGGAAATAATTTAGATCTGGGGAAGAATGAGGATGATATAATTTCTGTCAAACCATTAGTGTTAGTCATGTTTTAGCCATTGTGCTATAACAAATTCAGGAGATACAAGGTTTATTTAGAC
The DNA here is from genome assembly GCF_023159225.1 of Perognathus longimembris pacificus. Taxonomy (NCBI): domain Eukaryota; kingdom Metazoa; phylum Chordata; class Mammalia; order Rodentia; family Heteromyidae; genus Perognathus; species Perognathus longimembris. The sequence goes on from NC_063163.1 coordinate 16,892,890, forward strand.
TCATTGTTTCAGAGGATCAGTCCATGACTGGGTGGCTCTATTAATACGGGCCTCAGGTGAATCTGAATCTCATGGTGGGGACCATGTTCCAGAGCTTTTCTTGTGATGCACAGTGAGCAAGAAAGGGTTCACTGACCAAGTGTACAGTCCCAGTGACTTTCTACCCTAGTTGACATTTCTTATTAGGCTCATTCACCAGTAACTAAAAACATCCCTTCTTTCCTTGTCTTTGAGTTAGTTTCGTGAAATACTAATTTATGTGATCACACAAGCCTTCATGAGACACTTCGATCCATATCTTCCTGTTGCTTAATTTGTGAATGTCTAGAGAGCTATACAATTGACCATGTCCCAGTGAGTGTACTATGTGATGTGATGTGTGCGTGTGTGTGTGTGTGTGTGTGTGTGTGTGTAGATATAATTTCAGTGTTTTTACTTTTAAATTGAAAGGCACATTCTGGAGACCACAAATGAGGGAAATCATGCAACCTGTGTTTCTTAGCATCCGGCTTACATTACTTAATATTATTTTCCCAAATCTTTCCATGTCGTTCTTTATGATGGATGAGTAGAATTACATTTTATTTTATTTTTCTATTTTTTGGCCAGTTCTGCGGCTTGAACTCAGGACCTGGGCACTGTCCCTGATCTTTTCTTCAAGGCTAGTACTCTATCATTTGAGCCACAATGCCACTTCTGGTTTTTTCTGTTTATGCGAACTGAGGAATCAAACCCAGGGCTTCTTGCATGCTAGGCAAGCATGCTGCCAATAAGCCACATTCCCAGTCCAAATATATTTTCTTGATCCATTTTTCCACTGAGGGGCATCTGGGTTGTTTTCATAGCTTGGCTATGGTAAACAATACTACAGTGAACATAGTTTCTCTGGTTGCTTTATTGAGGTGTTTGTTTTCCATTGGGTAAATGCCAGGAGTTGAATTACTTGGGCATAGGATAGCTCTATATTTAGTCTTTTTATTAATATCCATACTTCTTCCCACAGTGGTTGGATCTGAGAGAATTTTTTTTAGTTGCTGTTATTGATGTTTTTATTTTCTTTTTCTTTTATGTTGTTTGGTAGCTTGTCTTAGACAGTAAAGGGGGCACAGAAAACGTGGAAAATAGTGCACAAATACAACAATGGTACTCACTAGACACTATATGAAAAATGTACTATACTTCTTGTGGGTTTATGCAGGAGGGAAAAACTGAGAGAGAAAGCGGGGAGGAGAGACATGGTTCAAAAAGATCAAAAGGGAGAAACAAAGGATAAAAGACAACAGCAACAGCAATATTTACAAAACTATATGCTGTAAACCAACTGCATAACTCATGAGAGGAGGGAGGGAAAAGGGGACTGGGAGAAAAATGAGGGAGGAGGTAACAAGTTGAATAAGAAATGTATTCACTGACTTATGAATAAAACTGTAACCCCTCAGTACATAACTTTGACAATAAATTAAAAAAAAAAAAGAATTGTACTTACTGGCTGGGATTGTGGCTTAGTGGTAGAATGCTTCCCTAGCATACATGAAGCCCTGGGTTCAATTCCTCTGTACCACATAAACAGAAAATGCCAGAGTTGTGCTGTCATTCAAGTGGTAGAGAATGGGACTTGAGCAAAAGAAGCTCAGGGATTATGCCCAGGGTACTTGAGCTCCCAGGACTGGAACACACACACACACACACACACACACACACACACACACACACACACACACTACTCATTATTTGAGTCATATAACTTTAACCTTTTGTATATCATCTCTAAAATAACAACAAAATACTTTCTATTTTTTAATTTTTTATTTTTAAATTTTTATTGTCAAACTGATATACAGAGAGGTTACAGTTTCATAAGTTAGGCATTGGATACATATCTTCAAAATACTTTTTAAATTAACAAAAAGAAACCAGTGCCATTCTCATGGATGTATCTATTATGAGATAAATTCATGGATAGATCAGAACCTGGAAGATCCAGTCCAGAACGCTTTTACCTGAAAACTGGGCTTTCAACACATTGAACACCCAGGAAATATTTAACATCCAAACAATACTGTTATTAACTAATTTTAGACAGCTAAACATATTTAGGCTCACAAGAAAGTAGGCAAGGGGTTAGAGAAGAAGCACATATGGATACGACTTAAATAAGAAAATATGATATAAGATGTGAAATAAAATTATGGGCAGATTGATGTTAACTAGATGTAGCAAAAAACAAAAACAGTGAGCCATTTTGTAGCCCACTTTTCTATACATGCCAAAATGCATTTAATATACTATACAGATTACTCTTTTACTCAAGAACCTTTTCTTCTATATGCTTTAAAATCTCACTAACAATAAAATTGTCATGAATTATTGACAGAAAAACTTCATTTCCTGGAGGCATGTGTGTTTTTTGGTAGCTAAGATTTGATTATTATTTTTTTAATCTGTAGGGATTTAAAAATTAAATACATGATAAAGACCACTCAAACTATAACATAGAAAGCCATCTACGATCTAGAAATAATCTCATGTGGCTGTTAGTTAAATATACAGTTCAGATTGATAACCATTAGAACCTTGGTGGATACTACTATTTCTACTTAATGTGTTATTTAAAAGATAGTTTTAAGTACTTGCAAGATTTTTATGTTCTTTCTGTTAACAAGACTTGTCAAGACACTGAAGTTTTCTAAAACAGAATTAAATATTTGTGCATATAAATGTAGATAATTAGCTGTTTATTTAAGGACAATTTATTAAATTTAATATTATGAAAGCATAGTTAATATGTCTCGATGATATGATTATTTTTTACATAATACTCATATATTTACAAGAAAGGGAACACGGATTAAGGAATATTAGTCCCATTTATAATTGCGATTTCAGCAACTTGATAAATAAAACCCAAGTAATTATAAGGAGTTTATTTTGTCCTACAGTTTCTTCTATCAAATATGGCGAGATACTGAAGTAAAATAAAATCAAAATAAAATAAAATACTTAAAGTTTGATAAAAATATTCAAATTTAAAAATATGAGCTCACACTATTGAAAAATATTTTAGCAATAGATTTTCTAATGAAATTTAATAAAGTTCAAATGGAATCTGCTCAAAACAATTAACACAAAAATAAGTACAAACAGCTATGTCCATATGAACACATAAGATGATACTAAGTGAAATGAACTCCAAGTTATGGAAATAGTGGTTTATTATTGTTGTTGTTATTTTCAACATGCCTTTTTCTTTCATCTGTCTTCCCTATGGTTATACCCCTTATATCACTGTAACTGATTTGGTACCCTGAATATTGTATACATGTGTATTGGGACTAGGGAAGGGAAAGGAAATATCAAATTCCACTGATATTTTTCTTACTAATGTTATTTCTGTTATAATTACCCTTATCAGTTGCTACCTCAATATATTTTTCAAAATGTGAATTAGCATTGTAACTAATCATTCTGGCTCATTATGTATATAGCATATAATCCTAATTCTATAACATACTATTTAAGATCCACTATAAGTTTATACTTTTCTTACATTCTCATCAACTTTATGTGATTCTTTCAGCTTCTTCAAAAGGTTGTATCTCAACCAATGTGTATTCTGCTGTTCACTCTGATACAAGTTGCCTTTGATTGTTACCCTAATTAAGTTGTCTCAATGAAGCTTTTTATCAGAGGAGACCACTGGGCCTAATATTGTATATATGCTCATTATAACACTTAAGAGTTGCACTTTTGGGGCTGGGGATATGGCCTAATGGCAAGAGTGCCTGCCTCATATACATGAGGCCCTGGGTTCGATTCCCCAGCACCACATATACAGAAAATGGTCAGAAGTGGCGCTGTGGCTCAAGTGGCAGAGTGCTAGCCTTGAGCAAAAAGAAGCCAGGGACAGTGCTCAGGCCCAGAGTCCAAGCCCCAGGACTGGCCAAAAAAAAAAAGAGTTGCACTTTTCCATCTGGTTGGTTTCTCTGCATTCTTTCATGAAATAACTCTGAAAACCTACTGGTGTAATCCACCTTCACTGCAAGTACTAGTTACAAAGGTTGAATCATAATAAGAGTGCAACCAGTTTTCAGGTCCTTCATCAATGAATGAATACATATGTGCAGCTGCATGTGAATCTATGCCAACATAAACTCAACCTAGTATTAAGATCTATTTTTTCATTGTTCTTGGCACATGAGTATTCAACCAGTTAATAACTCTGTAGATTTACAGTTTTAATTCCCCTGACTATTTGAAACAGCATAGATAAACTAATTAATTGGCTCCTGTATCATACTATTTTACCTAAATAAAATCATTAAGTTATGATTTTCTTAACTGTAAGATTATATTTGTTATCTCTAAAGCACTTGAATAAATCTGTACAGATAATGATAGCTATATTGTAAACAATTCTTTAGGCTTTATTTAGTCTTAATGGTCTTATAAAAAAACTAGCACATTGCAAAATACTATTTCTTGTTAACAGTCTTTGTGCAGGGAAAGTCCTTACAATAGGAAAAAAAACTAATAAAAATGTATTCCATTTCCTTTGTCATGCAATATAATACCAAAATTTCATATCATAAGCTAGTCTTTAGCAGACAGTGATATATTGAACTGGAATATGTCCTATTTTTGAAATATTTTCATTACTTAGCTTTTATTCTCTCTGTGTCTTCATTTTCATAAGCATCTTTTTCTGTTACCAAATAAAGTACACACCATAAATATAATTGATAAAACCATTGTCACTGTTAGGTAATTAGTTCCATTATTCTAAAAATTAAATATTAAAGTTTAATGCATCCATTTCAAGACTGCAGAATTTCAAGAAGACCAAGCAAATTGATGCTCATAAATACAGTTTGAAGGCTACAATTAAAATTTTGGAAAGAATTGATGACTGTCAAAAAGGTCCAATCTGTGTTATAATAAAGATTGTGATTGTTTTTCATGTTGTACAAGAAATTTTCTCTGATAAATAATTAGGACTATTAACTTCATATACAGTGTGTCACCATAGGACAAAACATAATTAAATGATCTTTGCCATTATATTAAAATAGTAATCCATAGGAAATAATGTTGTATGCATTTGAAACATTTTTATGAACAGAAAATAACATGTCTCTTTAAAATCTGAGCAATGCTGTGTGTCCTTATTGAGTAAAAAATATGTACTGCTTTTATTTTATCTAGATCTATTGATTTCTCATGTATCTTCATCATAACCTATAAGAAAGTGGAGTTTATTGCCATCTGTATTTAACTAAACCTTGTTTGTTCTTGCATTACCTAAGTGAAGCTACACAATAAAACACGTTGTTCTTCACTGCCTACCTACCTGTGAATGGAAAGAATATATTATCTATGACTAGTTCTGGTCATAAGAATAAACAAATTAATAAACACAAGAGTGACTTTTTTTTGCCAGTCCTTGGTCTTGAACTCAGGGCCTGAGCTCTGTCCCTGGCTTCCTTTTTGGCTCAAGGCTAGCAGTCTACCACTTGAGGTACAGCGCCATTTCTGGCCTTGTATGTTTAATTGGTACTGAAGAATCGAACCCAGGGCTTCATGCATGTAAGGCAAGCACTGTACCAGTAGGATGTGTTCCCAGCCCAAGAGTGTCTATTTTAGTGTTGAATTTTAGGTACAACTTTAAGATAAATAACTAAAGCAAATAAATATAAACAAATTAAATTGAATTGGTAGATTAGTATGATATGTTTATTGTAGTTAGTAACACATAAATTCACATGTGAATGTATGCAATGTGTAATTTTAAGATATTTGTTTAGCTTGATTTAAGATTAGGTAATGTAATATGTTTTCTGTGAAATTAGTAATTAAGATAGCTTAGTCGTAGTAAGAAATCTCTGAACTGAGTCATTTCTCATGCATTTGTATGTAACTGTCTGGGGGATAACTCAATAAATTTATACAAATCATAACAAAGAGACTATCAATGAGCTCATTGTAATTCCCCAAGTATGAGGAAGTAGGTAATTGTCTATTATGAACTTAGGAGACATTCATATTGAAATATATGTAAGTTAGACTCCAAAAATATAATCATTAAGGTAGAGAAAATTAAATTTTACATATTTATTGGTGCTGATCTTGCAACTTGAACTCAGGGCATGGTTGTTGTCATTAAGCTTCATTGTTCAAGAAGAGAGCTCTTTCACTTGAGCCATAGCTCTACTTCTATGTTTTTGATACTTAATTGGAAATAAGAGTTTCTAAGACTTTCTTGCCCATGTTGACTTTGAACTGTGATCCCCAGATCTCAGCTTCTTTTTTTTCTTCAAATTTTTATTATCAAACTGATGTACAGAAAGGTTACAGTTTCATACGTTAGGCACTGGATACATTTCTTGTAGTTAGCCTTACAGACATGGTTCCTCAGCATCTAACTCATAATTTTGTATCACTAAAGAAGTAGATTAACCTTATTCTAATTCTTGCTTTGAAACAAATAGGACCTAGAGTAATACATGCAAACAGAAGCAGAACATATACAGACTCTACCCAAGAATTTCTACGTTGAATTCTTACAAATAGGAGTATCTGAGTCTATTCATCAGAAAAAACTGAAGAGTAATTTTGAACTACCCAACATAAGGCATATCATTGTTGGATTGCTTCTGAATTCTCCTGTTTGTACCTAGTAACAAACTTTGTCACCAGAATTATAAATAACAATTAAATCTAGAAATATATACAAAATAATTTTCATAAAATATAACAGTTTGTCACAACATTTCTCTGAAGTCAGCATTAGATAAAGTAGACAAGGGGACAAAAGTTTACAAAGAGGTTAATTGTGTAATTCCACATGTAATCACAGTTTGAGAGGAAAGAAAATCATGTCCACCCAACTTATTGGTTCCCACAGCTAATAAAGAAGGAAAGGGAGCTACTACTTTCTCACTTTGACATATCTATTGCAAGTAATTAGAATTAATTAGCACTATTCTTCCACTTTGCAAAAACAAGACATTTTTTTAAAACCTTGTCATTTAGAAAACTATTTAATGTCTGGTGCTACAAGTTGGATAAGGAATGTACTCACTACGTATGTATGAAACTGTAAACCCTCTGTACATCACTTTATCAACAAAGAAATAAAAAGGATATAGACTTGACACAAAATATATCCAAAAAATATCTTTGTGATAGATATATAGATAGACAGATAGATAGATTCTTGTTGTTTTTTTCTTTTTTTTCCAAATTTTTATTATCAAACTGATTGATGTACAGAGAGGTTACAGTTTCATACGTTAGGCATTGGATACATTTCTTGTACTGTTTGTTACCTTGTCCCTTATACCCCCCTCCTCCCCCTTTCCCTTGCCCTATTTTTTTCTTTATTGTAGTATTTATTTAAGATTTTCATCTTCCAGTGTACAGATCAGGTAAAGCCCTGACTGGCAAGTATGGTTTATGGTCTATGTTTTAAGCTTAAGGAAAACTTTTATCTACACACAAATCCAACAATAAAATCTCCAAAGCTACATTTATCAAAGAGGGAATTTGTCATCATGACAAGCTACCTCACAAATTGGCTGTAATATTATTATTCTGTAATATTGAGAAAAGAAAAATATTGAGCTAGACAGAATTACCTATATCCACTTATTATATGGTATATTGGAAAAAAAAGTATGAGAAGAGAAATATTGTTTGGATGAATTGTGCATATAAAATCGATTGGAAAGCTTTTGTTATTTTAATAGTAACATGAAGCATCTATAGATATGCAAACCATGCTCTGAGACTTTAATTCCACTCATCATTTGGTTTGAAGGATTTTCTGGTGGAAGGATCAAAAATGTTATTTAATCCAAAGCAATTGTTTATTATAATCAAGAAATTGAAAAGTTACCTGCTCAATATCCAGTAGAAAATTCCTGCTGTTTTAATCTCATGATATCACACAGGCACACTCCTAGTTGTTTCATGACATAAAATGTATTAAATGTTGCTACCTAATCTGATAAACATTGTACTCTGTATGTGTAGGTATCTATCTTAATAATGTTAAAAGTTTAATTTCACGAGCATGGGATAATGACATTTAATCGTTCAATTTATTTTTGTTTGTTATATAAATTTCAATATCCAATTCATATTTTTGGTTGATTTGAAAGTATGTTATGCTTAATGATTCTCCTGTAAATTAGATGTGCATATGTGTGTGTGTGCGTGCACGTGTGTGTGTGTGTGTGTGTGTGTGTGTGTGTGTGTGTGTTCTGATCCTGGGCCTTGAACTCAGAAACTGGGCACTGTTCTTGAGTTTTTGTGCTTCAAACTGGTTGTCTGCCATTTTGAGCCACAGCCCAATTTCTGTGTTTTGGGTAGCTAATTGGAGAGATAAGAGCCTCAGGGACTTCTGCCATGGCTGGCTTTGGTCCTAGATCCTCAGATCTCTGCCTTCTGAGTAGGTATAATTAAAAGCATGAACCTCTGGATCCCAGCGTAATATGACTATTTTAATTTTCACTCACAGTGAATGTTTCTTGCTAGTGCTTATACTGCAATTTTTATTACACTGTTTTTATCTGTTACTTTGCTGAATTAGTATATATTTTACAGTTATTCTGGGAAATCTTTAGTTTTCTAGCTATACTATCATATCATACAGGAAGAGAGTTAATGTTATGTCTTCTTAATGTGAGTGCACCTGTATGTGTGTGTGTGTGTGTGTGTGTGTGTGTGTGTGTGTGTGTATTTTCTTGGTATATGTGGTTCCTAGTTTTAATACATAGACCCTCAAAGGAAAAACTATAATAACAAAAGCAATTTTTGAAGTCACTGGTCCTTTAAGCCAAGTCAAATTCACTTCAGATAGAAGAGTAAATTTAGAATCATGATCAATTTCCTCTGCTAAGTAGTAGTCTGGAATCAGAGCACAGATCCTCCACATTTGAGTCACACTGTTCTTACTAACCCTGCTAATTGCAAGCCAAAATGAATGACAGTGCCCCATTCCTAAGAAAATGGAAGGACTTGGAAAAAAAAATCATACTAAATAAAGTGAGCCACACCTAAAGAGACATAGATTTTATGGTTTATCTCACTGGGAATACTTAATACACATGTAGGATTATCCTAGCAGAAGAGCACAATATCTCAATAGCTATGTGCATATGAGCACATATGATGATGCTAAGTGAAATGAACTCCAAGCAATGGAAACAAGTGCTTTAACACTGTTGTTATTTTCAACATACCATGTGAAAGTATCCTCTTTTTCCTTTTACTTTCTTTCCCAGGGTTTAAACCCTGATGTCACTGTAACTGATTTTGATACACTGGATAATGTATATATATATGTAATGGAACTAAGGATAAAAAGACAAACTGAGGCAATAGCAATATTTACAAAACTATATGGTGCAAAACAACTGTAAAACTCAAGTGGGGGAGGGAAATGGAGAGGGAGGAGTTGGGGAAAAATGAGGGAGGAGCTAGCAGGTTGGATAAGAAATATATGCACTGCCCTATGTATGATACTATAACCCCTCTGTACATTACTCTGACAATAAAGAAATGAACAAAAGAAAGAAATTTCCAAGACCATTACAGGGTTGCTTGCTATAGTTCTGGGAAAGCAAGTGAGGAATGCATACCCACCTCCCAGGGAAGTGTCACAATTAAGCAAAGTTAACTTCAATTCGTGCCTAACTTTTGCCATGGAAATTGCAAAGTAATAAATTGTTCTGTTCTGAAGTGACATTAAAATGGTGTCTTGGTGCGAAGAAACATGAATTTTGCATTCTCAAATGCTTCCAGAATCTTTCCTGCAACTATTATTACTTGACTTTTCTCTTTTCTTACAGATTTGACTTTACCAGACACACTGTAGCTGATTCATCACATGGTGGCAGCTTGTGCAAATGATAAATATACAGCAAGTGAATTGCATTCTGCAGAGTTAATTTTATATGTTCTTTTTTTTTGTAAATATATTTAGGTATTCTTTTCTTCTAGATGCTACAGAGGGTGTTACAGTGTTTGAAGTTATTAAAGAAAAATATATTAGACTGACAAGCAGTGACACATCACAATGAAGTTGCCAGATAGAAAGTTAAAAGCCAAGATTAATAGATACTAAGAAAGATAGTTATATCCCTCTCCAAATATGCAACCAAAATCAAGTAGCAGAAAACAATGCTTTTTTTCCTGTTTTTACTGTTGAAAATGAAGTCATCTTCACACAAGCATTCAATTAACAGCATGATGACAGCAGTTGAGGGGTATCTAAGTCTGAATATAGGAAGTAGGATGGGATATGTTCAGTTTATAAGTACTTTAGGGTTTAAAATAATATCTCAAACTGATATTCTTAACAGAATAAGTAAAAAATGTAAGCCAGTCTCATTCTCTTGACTTATTTTCATTTCAACTTCAGAATTTTTTTAAAAAAATTAAATGTTAGTTCTTTTTTTTTTTTGGCCAGTCCTGGGCCTTGGACTCAGGGCCCGAGCACCGTCCCTGGCTTCTTCCCGCTCAAGGCTAGCACTCTGCCACTTGAGCCACAGCGCCGCTTCTGGCCGTTTTCTGTATATGTGGTGCTGGGGAATCGAACCTAGGGCCTCGTGTATCCGAGGCAGGCACTCTTGCCACTAGGCTATATCCTCAGCCCCGTAATGTTAGTTCTTAATATCATATTTAGTTCATGTTAAAATTGTGCATAAAATTCAGAGACTGTGTACAACCGACTGCTTCTCCCCATTCCCATAGCCCACTCCAGTACCAACAATTATATGAAACAGAACACTGTAACCGTTGATAGATTTTTCTTGATCTATTATCACTGCAATCCATAGTTCAAATGAGAGTTCATGCTTTGTGTTGGACAATGAATGGGTTCAGGAAAATATAGAGTAATATTTACCATGCTAGTATTGTATAGATCTTCATTGACTTAGAAACCCTTTGTGATCTGTTCATTCATCTATATTTAAACTAAAAACAAAACAACAACAAAAACTTTGTAGTGGGAAAAGGTAGAAAGATTCATCTCTCTTTGACTCACTGAGAGAGTTTTGAAGCACTATTAGTCATGCTTAATACTGTCAAATACTGTTAAATGCTACTAACTGTGTTAACTTCTGTAGTGAATATCTGTTATGTTTTTACTTGAAACATATTTTCTTTTCAAAGCTTTCTGGGAATGATAAAAACTCTCCAAAGTGGTCTCTTTAATAGACCCTTCCTTCATGCCTGTTGTCCTTGAAGAGGAATTGACAGCTAAGCAGTCCCTTTCTCGGTGCCTGTCCAGTTTTTTTCACTGTATAGTCACTCTGAGGACTCTCTAAAAGCCACAGCTGACAAGAATAACACTGTTGAAGATATGCTCCTCTCATGACCTCCTGAACTGGCTTGGAAAGTAACACTTTAAACAAAACAAGAAGAGCCCATAGCCTAGAACATATAGTGTTTGCTTCTCCTGGTGACCTAGAATCAGTAATTGGTAAATATGAAATCTCCCAGTAGCGTGAACAACTGTGCTATGAATAATGCAACTCTAATACTTCATTTGCGTGGAAGGGTATGCCGTCATTGAATCCAAGACCCTCGCTACATCTTCCAGTTTCCTATATAGCCAGGCTTGTCAGTTCACATTTTGAGTCATTTGAACGTTACAGTCCTGCAATGTTCCTTGCTGTGATGTCATTAGATGTATTAAAAAGGTGTCACTCATTGTCATTTTTATTTTGTGCTTGGATTCTGTCCCTGACCTATTTTTCTCAAAGATAGTGTTGTACAACTTGAGCTACAGGTCTACTGCTGCTATTTGGTGAACTGTTCTTGCCCAAGCTACCATTGAAACATGTTCCTCAGATCTCAGCCTCCTGAGTAACTAGGATTACTGGCTCTTCATTATCATTTCTTGTCTTTTTTTTAATTATTCTTTATCACTAGCAGAGGGGCATGAGCAGATAAGGAATGGGAAAGGGTACATATTTTGCATATATAGCAATATCACAATAAATTTTCCCATACAGCTCTCATACACTAATAAAGTATTTGAAGTAAATTAATATAAAGCATTCAAGTCTACTACAGATACAGATACCAATAATTCAAAGCTTTTAATTTGCAAGAGCAAAGCTCTAGGGATAGAAGGAATATTACTCAAGTTAAAAAGCCATACTTGTGAAGGGCAAGTTCACACTGAATAAAAGGGGGAACATCATAATTACAACTAGGCAATGAGTGGGGCAATTTTTTCATAGTGCATAGTGTGCCAATTTTAATTTAACCCAGCAAAAGAGAACAAAGGTTAACTGCCTCGACTGGAGGTCACTTGTTCAGGAGACAGAACATGAGAATTTAGACATCAATTTTATACGCTCCTGTAGTTTCCAGTTTTGAGGTGGAGGAGATAGAAAACTACAGAAAAAAAATCATAAGGACCCACAAGCAATTTTTTAAATCACATCCTTTCTAGTTGGCACAGGGATGTCTCCACTGACATCTATAAAACTTTAAAAGAAAGGACAATAAACATTAGTCTGAGAACTTTTTGGTTTTGTTAGAAAATGCCATAAGTCCTTGCGATATTTTTTCTTTGAAGTAACATCATACCTACAATCACAGAATAAACCAGCTTTATGTTTAGAATGACAATGATGCTGACAAGTTTCTCCAGTCCAAAACTTTATCAGAGCACCTATTTTAGAAGCAATAAAAACACTCATATTCTCTATATGGGACTTACTTCTTCAATCCAAGTTACCCAGGAAGCATATATTAGAAGAATAATGGTTTGAGTGTATCCTGGGCAAAGAGTTTGAAACACCTCATTTCAACCAATAAAAGCTGTGATGTTATGGTGCTCATCCTAAGTACACAGTAAGTACAAATGTGAGAATCACACTCTGGGCACATCTAAACATATATGCAAGGGAGTACTCAAAATATAGTGAAAGCAAGAGAGAAGTTTGTTACAATGATCAAGGACTGGCCTTACAATTGCAGGGACAGAGTTCCACACCCTAGGATTACCAAGCAGTATGTTTCAGTTTTAAAAACAATGAAAATGGTTCTATCTCCTTAGAATTCATCCTGAGAAGAGCAAAGAGCAGCTGATAATTTAAATAACTTTTGATATGAACAATATATAAAATTATGAAAAAACATATATATATTATATGTTAAGTTTAGAAATGAAAGATCTTTTGAAAGACACATTTAGCCTTTTTAGCCTCTTTAGCTGTCACAGATTAATATTTCTGAGGAGCTCCCTATCTTTCTGTCATTCTTGATTTGCATTTATGGAGATAGACAATAGATAGATTCTTTTTCTTAATTTAATTTTATCATCAAGGTGATGTACAGAGGGGTTATAGTTACACACATAAAGTAGTGAATACATTTCTTGTCAATCATGTTACCCCCTCCCTCATTTGTCTCCCACATACTCTCCCACTCAATTCTCACACCCCAAGTTATACGATTTTCCAAAATATCATCTTGTGATTACCACTGTTGCCTTGGTTCGCCATTTGTCCTTTGTCTCACCAGTTTGTTGATTGATAGATTCTTGGGTTATAGTTTTGGGAAGGACAGTGATTCCTCTATGTTTTGTTCAAGTTCCATCTCTAACTCATTATCTATAAATTACTGTTTAGCTTCAAAAACACAACTCATTTTAAGGCTTCTAGTTTCAAGTCAATGTCATGTCAAAAGCATCACAAAGATGTTGTCTTGCTACTTGCATATGTCCTCGCCCTTCAAATAAATGACAGATTTCCAGGGAGCTTTTTCTGGGAATAAAGAAAAACAAAGACAGTTTTATTTAATATGAGTGCTACATTTTTTTTGTTTCCATTAAACACTGAGAAGGAAACAAGGAAAGAATCTCCCAATACAAACAAAAATCCTAGGATAACACACTTCATTTCTGTGGAGATTCAGTTCTGTAGCCACTACTCATTATTATCACTATTGTGTATTGTAGCTGCAAATGTCTTTTAAGCCTAGGACACTGAAAATCTTGTTCTTCCTGGACAACTTAGGTTACATAACTGACCATTTCTTTAACTGTGTACTTCTTTCTTCTTTTCATAAGAAAGGATGCTCATATCTTCTATGGAATGTCTATATCCTTGTGATTTTTCTGAAAGCCACAGATTACTGCGAAATGCATTATTGTTATGAGTTTTCCATCCTTTTGCCTTATGGATTAAACACATGGCCTTCCTTTCAATTTATCAAAGGGAAATTGCTTTGCTCAGCTATTTTGCTACTGTTTTCTATGTACCAGAGTTTCTGTCAAGCAATCCTGGTACACACCCCCTACCTCTTGCTTACATGCAGTAAACTTATACAATGTATTTTCCTTTATCTTTTGTTAGTTTTCATTGTGTTTAAATGCCACTGTGATAGTGCACCACATACATATGTTTATGAAATGCAGGCGCCAAATCAGAAGGTTTGCTGTGGCATTGAGGCTCCAGCATTTCTACTAAACTCCCAGGTAACACATGCACCTAAAATCCAGAGCCACACCTTGACTAGTAAAATGGGTGCACCACGCTGCTATTCTATTAAAAATTGAGTATATCAAATTTCTCAAAGGCAATGAGCAAGGGGAAGCTCATTCTCAAGTGATATTCAGGGATGAATCACCAGATGATAATAGGTAGATCCAAGAACAGATCCCCATATCACTCACGGAACTTGATCAACATCACATAGTATATTATCTTTCCGATCGAAAACACTGTGCACTTCCAAATGACTTGCCTCTTCCGAAATCAAGAATGTAGTCCTCAACGTTCCAGCTTCTAAACAACATCACCTCTGTAACAACCAACAACAAAATAGGCACACCACTGCCTGTAACTCTCAGTACATTGCCCAGTAATGATTCCAAATTTCCTCAGAGTGCATCTGATGGTCATATCCCAAATGGCTCATCCTTTTAGTAGCCACTGACCTGGTAGCAAAGAAAAGTATGAAGTATTTGTACTTTCCTGTTCTGTTTATTCATGTGCCACAAAACACAGAGTTATCATGTATCACAGGTTTTGTTTTTCATGTAAAACCTTTCTAAATGATGTGTATTAATCCCTAATTAAATGACTACAATAGTAAGAAATACAGACAATTCAAAAAAATTAATATTTGGAAATTAAATTAAAAATGTAAGGGTAGTGGATGTTTTCAGAAAAACTAAAGCAATAAATAGATAAGGCACATATGCACATGTGTGTAATCTATAGGAATATATAGATAACCCACTTACAAATACCTATATTTATATCTGTGAATCTATATTGATCCATCAGTCAAAGAAAACATTAGAGATAGAAGGGATGATTAATGTATTTTTGTATTTAAATATGCTAGGTTAAAGCATTGTCCCTATGATAATGTATTTTATAGGGTCTTTTGGCTATATATAATGTTCGACATGTGGGTCATTTTTAAAAACTAATAGTATAAAGCAGTTGAGTTTCAAATATGTGAACTATGAAAATATTTCAACTAGTTTTCTTTTACATGTCATATATTAATGCCAAAATTCTTTCTGTTTTATTCGAGGAAGGGGGAATATGAAAATCTAATACTTGTTTAATGATAATTGTAAGGCACATGCTCACTCTTTGTGCCCAAACCATGCAGAGCAGAAATGCATCATGAAATGCAACATTTTAGAGTTTTATCTTCTTATTTATTCTTTGCTTTTCTCTTTTTTTTGAAACACAAAGATACATTATAAGAATTGCCTTATTGTTAAGAAATGCCATTGAAATTGAAATAATTAACCCCACAAACTGTTACTTGCTCAACTTTTCTACTAATTAGTTCATTTAGAAAATTATGTACCTGATGAATATTTGGACAGTAGGTTTGAGATTTAAAGATTTTAATAAATTTACTTTATGTCATAGTCATGCTTCATTTTTTAGAACAGCTGCATTCTGTTTACTACCTAAGCTGAACATTGCAAATGTTAAGTTTCCGCATACTTTATTGATTGGAGTGAATAAATTAGTAGCCTAATTTGCATAGACTCTGATTCCACTGAATATGGTTGTAGTGTACATATTATATTGTTGTTAAGTACAAAACAAGTCTAAGTACTTACTTCCATTAAGTAGATTTAAGGCCTATCACCTAAAATTAACCCAGTTTGTTAATATTTTGTTGAGATTGTGGGTTGCTGTTCTTTGAGTCTATTATCAATGTGAAAAGTTATTCCATTACCTCTTTCACTGACATTACTGACTTGTCAATAATGCAACTCTTGTTTTGATAACCAGCTGATTTGATTTTTGTGGGGGGTGTCTAAATGCATTGAAATTAAAGAGTATCATTAAGGGAAATATTAATTTTAGAAGTACAATTTTATTAATACTGATACTTTGAGATAGAGCTCTATGAATTCATATCTTTCATATGGGACAATTCAATTGAAATTGCTATTATTTTCTTGTATGATCACATATGGCTTGTAGGGAAATGATGAATCTCTAAAATATTTCAAGTGAGTGAAAGCATGCTTCTCTTCAATTTTGAGACAAACTCAGTTGCTTAAATAAAATCCCTAGAAGTTAACCATCCCTCCTCCCCTCCACAAAATTGTACAGCTAGGAATCCAATCTGGAAACATCCAACTCTTTTCTAGTTTCTATTTATCATTTCCTAGATGGAAACAATCTTATTTTAGAGTCAAATTTCTGTTTTATAATTTTTTTGTGAATACACAAATTATTTTACTTCAGTCTCTGATTTAGAAATCAAGATAACTCTAAATTTGAGATTGTAATGTAACTCAAAGGCAGTAATAGGCTAGAGTCAGACACTGAAAAATATAGAAATATACACAATATGCATATAGGGATGTATCCAGATGAAACTTCTAGTGCATATAATTGGTGCTAATTAAATGTGGGGAAAGAAAATAAATAAAAATACATCATAATTAAGTAACCAAATTCCTATTAATTATTTCACAATGATTAATGTACCATATAGGTAACTAATATAAGGCATATTATAAAGTTGGCTCTGGAAATTCCCACAAAAATATGTATTAATTGAACTTGTAAAGGGGAGCAATGGGATCAGTAAATGAGAAAACTCTAAAGATTAAGCTTTTGTCAATAACGACTAAGGCATGATTAATAAATTATACTACGTTTACCATCCCATTATCCATGTAAGCTCCCTCACCAGAAATCAAGCTGCACAACCTGTGTTTGAAAATCAGCAGTTGTAATGGCAAGGTGTGCGTCTGCATCAGTGGAGCTGGAATGAATCATCCAAGGGACCATGCAATTAGCAGAGTATGAAAATCCCACAGTGCTACAAAATGGAGATGAATCAGCACAGCTTCCTAGTGATTGCTAAATACCTGACTACTTCCTCAGTAACTAAAGTTTTTGAATAATTCTCTAAATAAATATGGAAATGAAATTTAATGAAATGAATAATGAATATGAATTAATCTTTGATAATTTTTAAAGTGCTAAAACTTGAAAGAGACTGGATGATTTTGTTTTACATATGCTCATACGTAGCCAAACCAACCAGTATTTACTACATGACATTTTAATTTGTTAACATTTTATAGTGGAAGAGATTAGTCATTAACATATATTCCACAAGAGTTAGTTCAAAAGGTGAAAGTTGCTTCTTTCAGGGAAAAAAAAAATTATCCTAGATATGCACAGTATTTGCATGAATCATCTCAATAGGTTGACTAAGTATGTCAAGTATAATTTATTTTAAAAATGTTCAAGTGTTCTAAGTGTTTTAAGACATATAGTATAGATGTAACCATTTGACATATTCAGGAGCTTCAAAAATGTTTGAAGCTTGAAAATCCTTAATTTATACAAAGTTTCATAAGAGTAAAATAAAAAAAAATGACTGTAAGATTTCAGACAGGCAATAAGAAGGAATTAGGATTGTTGAATAAGTGTATTCAAAGGTACATGTCCTGTATGTGATATTCTAATTACCTTCAAAACTTTGTTTTCAAACTAACTTTAGCATTTATATGTTTTCCATAATAGTTTTAATTTAAATAGTATTATTTAATTATCAGTTGTCAATGTCCTCTCAGAAGATACCTCCTGCTATGAATAAAAAATGTGAAATTAGAGAGAGAGAAAGATGGCGCCGACACAGTAGGGAGGCACCCTGACTCGCTCCAACTGAATAGCGAGCTGGGAAATCCCCATCAAGAACCCAGCAAAACCAGCAGCCAGAAGCAGTGGAGATACACAGGAAAACACAAAGGAGTAAAAAAGAAGAGCCAAAAACCTACACGGAGCTGGAGAATCTCAGGGGCACCCTCCCCCCACCAGCCGACCCTGGCCCAAACAGGGCCAGGCTGGGAAAGGGGAACCCGGTGATCAGCAGACAGGCTGCCAGGAGCGCAGAATTCAGACAGCAGGAGACCCCAAGGTCACTAGGGGGGGTGTGGACCAAGACATACAACAGCAGCAACCGGAAGTTCAGGGCCACACCAGGTTCGGACAGACGGTGGCTGGGGAACCCAGCACGGCAGAAGGAGGGAACAGGGGAAGCCACCACAACACTTCGCCACCCCCTGAAGGACCAATGACTGTGCGGGACACACACACAATCCAGGTTCAGTGAGTCCCCCATTACCCCCTCCCCCAACTGGAGACCAGCTATCATATTCCTCAAACTCTTCTGCCAAATAGAAACTGAGGGAGAAATCCCAAACTCATTCTAAGAAGCTAATATCATACTCATTCCCAAACCAGGCAAAGACCCAACAAAAAAGAGAACTACAGACCAATATCACTAATGAACACACACGCAATGCTCCTCAATAAAATATTAACGAACAGGATCCAGAAACTGATCAAGAAAATCATACATCATGACCAAGTAGGCTTCATCCCTCAATCACAAGGATGGTTCAACATCTGTAAATCAATCAACATAATTCACCACATAAACAGATCTAAAATTAAGAATTACATTGTTATCTCAGTCGATGCCCATAAAGCCTTTGACAAAATACAACATCCATACCTATTAAAAGCTTTGGAGAGAACAGGAATAGATGGAACATTCCTCAAAACAATAAAAGCCATATACAACAGACCAACTGCTAATATCAGATTAAATGGAGAGAAACTTAAATCATTCCCCCTAAACTCAGGAACAAGACAAGGATGCCCACTCTCCCCACTTCTGTTCAACATAGTGCTGGAATCCCTAGCCATAGCAATAAGGCAAGAGGAGGACATCAAAGGGATCCACATCGGCAAGGAAGAAATCAAGTTATCCCTATTCGCAGATGACATGATCTTATATCTGAAGGACTCAAAAAACTCAGTACCCAAACTCCTACACCTAATAAACCAATTTGGCAAAGTAGCAGGATACAAAATCAATCCACAAAAGTCAGCAGCTTTTCTGTACACCAGCAATAGACAAACAGAAAAGGAAATTATGGAAACAATTCCAATAACAGTAGCCCAAAAAAGAATAAAGTACCTAGGGATCAAGTTAACCAAGGACCTGACGGACCTATTTAATGAAAACTATAAAAAATCTAATAAGGGAAATCAAAGAAGACACAAGGAGATGGAAAGACCTCCCATGCTCATGGGTAGGCAGAATCAATATAGTGAAAATGGCCATATTGCCCAAATTGTTATATAAATTCAATGCAATACCTATCAAAATCCCAGCCACATTCTTATCTGAAATAGAGAAACCAATCCACAAATTCATATGGAACAGCAAAAAACCTAGAATAGCCAAAGCAATTCTAGGCAAAAAAGCAGTGCAGGAGGTATCACAATACCAGACTTCAAGCTCTACTACAAGGCCATCATAACAAAAACAGCAGGGTATTGGTATAAAAACAGATCGGAAGACCAATGGATTAGAATTGAAGACCCAGAAATAAAACTGCACTCTTACAGCCAACTGATATTCGACAAAGGAGCTAAATATATGCAATGGAATAAATATAGCCTCTTCAACTACTGGTGCTGGGAGAACTGGGCAGCCATATGCAGAAAACTCAAAGTAGACCCAAGCCTATCACCATGCACCAAGATCAACTCAAAATGGATCAAGGACCTCAATATCAGACCTGAATCCTTGAAACTACTGAAGGACAGAGTAGGAAAGATGCTAGAACTTATAGGCACAGGAAGGAACTTCCTGAATAGAGTCCCAGGGGCACAACAAATAGGGGAAAGACTCGACAAATGGGACTACTACAAATTAAAAAGTTTCTGCACAGCTAAGGACATAGCCACCAAAATAGAAAGACAGCCAATGATATGGGGAAGGATATTTACCAGCACAGCAACAGACAAAGGCCTGATATCTGTCATCTACAGAGAACTCAAAAAACTAAGCCCCTCCAAGCCCAATAAACCTATTAGGAAATGGGCAAAGGAGCTAAAGAGAGACTTCACAAGAGAAGACATAAAAATGGCATAGAAACACATGAGGAAATGCTCAACATCCCTGCTAGTAAAGGAAATGCAAATAAAAATAACCCTGAGATACCACCTCACCCCAGTTAGAATGGCCTATACTCTGAACTCAGGAAACAACAAATGCTGGAGGGGGTGCAGGGAAAGAGGAACCCTCCTCCATTGTTGGTGGGAGTGCAAATTAGTACAACCACTTTGGAGAACAGTATGGAGGTTTCTCAAAAAGCTCAATATAGACCTAACCTATGACCCAGCCATACCACTCCTAGGCATCTATCCTAAACAGAAAACCCCAAGATATCAAAAAGACATTTGTACTTCCATGTTTATCGCGGCACAATTTACAATAGCCAAAATATGTAATCAACCCAGATGCCCCTCCACAGACAAATGGATCCAAAAAATATGGTACTTATAGACAATGGAATACTACATAGCGATTAGGAATGGTGAAATATTGTTATTCGCAGGAAAATGGTCAGAACTCAAACAAATAATGTTGAGCCAGACAAGCCTAGAACACAGAAAACAAAGGGGCATGATCTCCCTGATATATGACTGTTTACAAAGGGAGACAGAGAGACAGTAGAGACCAAGTCTGTGAAACAAAAACTGCTTGTCAAATAGTATTCCCCACAGGATTGGGGCAGTGACCCAATAGTATGTAACTAAAACCAAACAATTACTCAACATATAAAGGTCAAAAATTGACCTCTCAGGGGAATACAATAGCTCAAAACTAGGTATGTACGTTCATATAAGACTACTGTCAACATATGGTCTAATATCAACATTACATTTAAAGTCCTAGGCGAACTTTCTTAGGCATGGCCACGTGGCTACTGTATATGTTCTTGATACATTGTATATTGTATATATGTCTACCTGACCTAGAGAAGAGATAGAAAAACAGGACGCAAGATAACACAAGAAATGTACACACTGCCCTACTATGTAACTGTACCTTTTTTGCACAACACCTTGTCAAAATATTTGTGTTCAATTAATAAACAAATAAATTTTAAATTTTAAAAGATTAAAAAAATAAAAAAAGACCAGATATTCTGAGTAAGAAAAATGCTTATGTCTTCTGTCACTTGTAACAACAATTGCAAATGGGAACTAAGCTGAAAATGAGACACAAAGGGATTTGAATATGTTTTCCCTAAACAGCAGTCTGCCTGCATGAGCTGAATATCGACATTCAGTTTGATAAAGTTTGAGATCAGGAACCCACTTCTTTGTATGAGTAAACCTTCATACTTTATTATGAAAGAAATAATCTTTCAAGTGTTGGACATATTACTTCAGAAAAAAAGGAAGACAAAGGAAACAGTAAAGACCAAGTGCTATAACATCTGCTCGCTCTGAGTTTGAAAATACTTTTTCCGCCCAAAATGAAATTCTCTAACCCAAGTCATCGTCAACGTAATTGAAGGGACAGGGTGTTGACGACCACTCTGTGAGGCAGTTCATTTAATTAGCAGTCAACTCTTCTGTTGAAGCCTTTCTTGCCCATAGCAAAGAATATAAAGCAGAAAGAAGGATAATGGACCAATATTTTCCCTCTGTCTATGTCTCTCTGTCTCTGTCTCTCTGTCTCTGTCTCTCTGTCTCTCTCTCTCTCTCTCTCTCTCTCTCTGTGTCTATGATTTTTAACTTTTCAGGATTTTTACCTTTTGTTCTGTTTTCTTGCTCATGGTTATTAGGCTGATGTGGTTTTTTTTTCTGGATCATTGGAGATAGAGACTTACAAACTTTTCTTTCCCATTCTGATTTCAAATTGCAATGCTCCAGGTCTCATTCCACTTGCTTTAACATTACAGCCACAAACTACAAAGTATCCAGCAGCTACCTAATATTTCACAGCTATGATGTAGTAAAAGCAATTATCTCCACAGTTCTGAATTTTTAAGCTACCCTCTAAAGTAGTACCAGGTGCATTTTAAAATAATAAGCATAAGCAAATAAGTAGTGATTTTACCATTTGAAAAAAAATAGATAGATAGATAGATAGATAGATAGATAGGTAGGTAGGTAGGTAGATATTTGAGCAAAGCCAAGCTTCAAATTATGCTGATAAAGTGTTTTGCCCAGCCTGGTCATGAATCATGATACTTTCAATCTCAGTTTTGTAAGTAACTGGGATGACAAGTACTACTGATTGCCAGAACTCATGCAATTATTTAATAGTACATATAGCTCATCGATATTGCATACAATTGGTGCTTTTTAAAAATATACTTTAATGAAAGATAGAAAAACTATTGTGACTCTATTTGGTATATCAGATGAAATACTATTTCCGCCTGTGTTGTTTAAAACAAACAAACATAGAGTCCATGTTTCTTTGGGTCTGGCTCACTTCATTTAGTATAACTTTTTCCAAGTCCTTCCATTTCCTTACAAATTGGGCAATGTCATTCTTTCTGATAGAGGCATAAAATTCCATTGTGTATATGTACCACATTTTCCTGATCCATTCTTCTACTGAGGGTCATCTGGGTTGGTTCCAGGTTCTAGCTATGACAAATTGTGCTGCAATGAACAATGTTGTGTTGGTGGCTTTAGTGTGATTATGTTTGTGGTCTTTTGGATAAATACCCTAAAGTGGGGTTGCTGGGTCATAGGGGAGTTCTATGTTTAGCCTTCTGAGGAATCTCCATACTGCTTGCCAGAGTGGCTGAACCAGTTTACATTCCCACCAACAATGAAGTAGGGTTCCCTTTTGGCCACATCCCCTCCAAGAGTTGTTATTGTTAGTTTTCTTGATATAGGACATTCTTACTGGGGTGAGATGGAATCTCAATGTTCTTTTAATTTGCATTTCTTTTATGGTCAGTGATGTAGAGCACTTTTTCATATGTCTCTTGGCCATTCTCATTTCCTCATCAGAGAAGTCTTTTTAAGTCTCTAGCTTCCTTGATGAGGGGGCTATTGGTTCTTTGCAGTTTTGTTTTGGAGGAAGGTAATTTTTTAAATTCTGCATATATTTTAAATATGAGGCCTTTGTCTGTTGAATGGCCAGTAAAGATCTTCTCCCAATCTGTGGGCTTTCTGTTTATCTTGTGAGCTATGTCCTTTTCCCTGCAGAAGCTCTGCAGTGATGCAGTCCCATTTGTCTAAACTTTCTTTGATTTGTAGCCTTTCTGGGTCTTTGTTAAGAAAGTTCCATCCTGTGCCAAGGAGCCCAATTGTTTCTCCTACTCCTTTGATTAGTGTTTTCATGGTGTCTGTTTTGATTTCTAGGTCTTTGATCCATTTGGAATTGATTTTTGTGCAGGGTGATACATAAGGATCTAGTTTTAGTTTGTTGCATGCGTTGAACCAGCTTTGCCAGCACCATTTGTTAAAGAGGCTATCTTTCTTCCAGACTATTGCTTTAGCTCCTTTATCAAAGATTAAATAGGCATAGTTCTGTGGGTTCATTTCTGGGTCTTCAATTCTGTTCCATTGGTCTTCAGGCCTGTTCTGGTGCCAATACCAAGCTGTTTTTATTACTATAGCTTTATAATACAGCTTGAAGTTGGGTATTGTAATTCTTCCAGCACCATTCTTTCTGCTTAGGATTGTTTTTGCTATTCGAGGTCTTTTATTGTTCCATATGAATTTATAGAGAATAATTAGCACAGGTTTAGGCAAGTCACAGCAGAGGATCACAGGAGCCCAATAGCTATACCCTTACGAACACATAAGATAATGCTAAGTGAAATGAACTCCATGTTATGGAAACGATTGTTATATCACAGTTGTAACTATTTTCAACGTGCCACAAGTAACTGTAGCTTCTATTATTGATGATCTTCTTGTATCACCTTCCTGTGGTTGTACCTATACTTTCTCTGTATCTTATCTGAGTATATTAGAAAACGGGTATACTGGTATTAGAACTAGGAAATTGGAAGCGAATACCAAAATCGAGAGACACAGGGTAAAAAAAAGACAAACAACTACAAAAGCAATACTGCAAAACTGTTTGGTGTAAATGAATTGAACAACTCATGGGGGGAGAGGGATGAGGGAGGGGGGAATGAGGGACGAGGTAACAAACAGTACAAGAAATGTATCCAATGTCTAATGTATGAAACTGTAACCTCTCTATAATTCAGTTTGGTAAATATATATATATATATATATATATATATATATATATATATATATATATATATATATAAAATAAAAAAATAAAACAAAGAAACAAAGCACCCTTTAAACTTTATTCTTTCCCAAACAGACTTCAGTATGTATTGCTACCAAATGTTATTTTCATCAGTTCAACCTACCTAGCTGGAACATAACACCATTTGGAAATTTCAACTGACAGGAGACACTGGGAAATATGCGTACCAGAGCACAGCCACTCTGCCTGCATTACAGTAGTTGTCCGAAGTGAAACAAGAGGATAATTTTAACAAAAATGCCACTCTGAATCCCACACATTAAAATACAAAATGGTTGATCTCTTATATTTAGTGCTGATTCTCTGTTCAAATTAAGTACAGAAACAGAACTGAATATACTGAAATAGAGTAAAAAATGTGTTTATGTATTTCAGAATTTTTACATACTTAGAACAAAATGTTAATAATTCATATGCCAGCAGTACTCAATGTGCTAAAAATTAACTTTAACATATTTTAATAATAAATTTATTAAAAAACCTAAATTCGACAACTCTACTTAATCATACATAATTATTTATTCCTTTCATGAGACATAATGATTGTCAATGGTTTACTTAAGTACATTATATCATTTTTTTTTACTAGAATCTAAATGATATGAGTTCAAAGGTATGTCTGCTTATTGACTATGAAACTCATTGTTGTTTAGTAAGGAATTTTTGTATTTATGAATAATGGGAAGTAATTCCTTGAACAAGGGATAAAAGGAGGTTTAAAATTAATTTATGGGAGATAATTTAGTTAGATACAAATATTCTCAGGTTGTGAAACATCGATGTTATCAAGTAAGAAAAAAAAAACATAACATTTAAAATCATTGAACAGGTGAAAATAATAGAGGAATGAATTAGGAAAGTAAAACTAAAAGAGAAAAGTAAAAACAGGTTAAATTTGTTATAACATTAGTTAATAACTATACTGTAAATTGCAATGGTTAACAAACTAAAACAAAGGAAAATATTCCCTGTGTACTCTGTTGGTGATAACTACTCTTAAGTCAAAACAACCATAATTTGAACGTTTGTGAAGTAATTTCAAGGTTTGTCTTTAAGATTAGAAAATGTATATATATTCTCATTTTGAATGCCACTTTTTGCAAGTCTTAAATGGTTTTTATCCATTGTGACATATTATATTGTCATCCTACCTTTTATAAATCCTGAGGTAAATTATAATTGGATGATAGCTAAGTTCCAAGATCTATACATGTTATTTAAAAACTCTTCTAGTAGGGTAAATGATTTTTTTATTTTTAATTTTTTATTCTCAAACTGATGTACAGAGCGGTTGCAGTTTCATACGTTAGACATTGGATACATTTCTTGTACTGTTTGTTACCTCCCCCCTCCCCCTCCCCCTCCTCCCCAGTTGTTCACTGGATTTATACTAAACAGTTTTGCAAGTATTGCTTTTGTAATCACTTGTCTTTTTTGCCCTATGTCTCTCGATTTTGATATTCCCTTTCAGTTTCCTGGTAAATGATTTTTTTTAATTTCTCCTTTAGTATTTCTTTTAATCGTGTCCATATTCTTCTAAATTAGACTTACTTTCAATTTTCTCTATTTAAGGTAAACATTCCCTTCTAATATGTTGTGATTCTTTCAGAGTGATCCAATTATCATTTTTATATTTTAATTTAAAATGCTCAAATAACATGTTAAATTTTTAAGCAAAATATGCATATAAATTAAAATTTAAATTTCAACTGACAAAAGATATGAATGCACAATAAAATTGTAAAGAATTAATTTGAAAGACAACTGTTTGGTAGGTTTGAAGATAGCTCCAGAAACAGTCTAATGAAACTGAGAGAAATGAAGACAAAATGCTTAAACTGTTCCAATTTCAATAAGTAAATGAATTTCAGAACATTTCAGGATATGAATTCAGCATGAAAAGATCAGTTGTATTCCTATTTTATTTACTTTTTTATTATTTAATTTTTATTATCTTTAAGTAGTTGCACAAAAGAATTTCAATTGAACAATTTATTAATATAATTCATATTAGTCAGTGTGACCCAGTATTCTCACCCATCCCTCCCTGTACTCTTCATAATTTGTAGCATGTACAGAGAAGTCCTGAGTTCATTCCCCAACTCATCTCCTCTTCATTTGTTTCCCCCTTCCCTGCATTTCTGCACACAATCACACAATTTTACAATGAAATGCAAAATAATAAAATTCACAGGAATAAACTTAATCAAGAAACATCCCTACAGTATAAACTCTAAGATACAAATCAAAGATATTGAGGATGAAATAGATAAAGGCAAAGATATTTACATTTACAAGCACTGAAAGAACTGATACTGCCAGATATCTATAAGAACATCTGTAAATTCATTGCAATGCTCATGCATACTCCAATGACATTTTTTTTCAGATAAAAAGACAAAATAATCCAAAATTCACACAGAACTGGTAAATCTGTCACAAGCCAAGGAAATCCAGCACAAAAAGAACAGATCTGAAAATATGGAGGTCTCTTTTTCTACACTCTATTGAAAGCTATAGTGATCAAATTAGTATGACACGGAAATAAAAATGTCTCATAAGACAGAATGAGATGTAGTGGGGATAGAAATATGGCTATCCACATATGTACACACAAGCCTTTATTTTTATACTACTATTATCTTCAAATAGGTGTACAAAACAGTATGTATTTAGCATAGCAATTTTTGAATAGATTGTATCTTAAGCAATGTCAGCCCTTTCAGTATTCTTAGTAATCCCCTCCATTCCCCCACTTAAAAAAATATTCTGGAATATACCATTGAATTCTTGACTGCATTTCCTTCCCCTCTTTCCCTATTCCGCATATTCTACAGTTCATCTTTAATAAGGGTACCAAGAACATAAATGACAAAAAAATGGTTTGTTCAGCAAATAACACTGCAAAAATTGTAAATCCAATTGAGAGTTGGAATTTTAACCTTACATCATATAACATAAATCAGGCTGAAAAAAATGAAGAATTAAATGAAAAGCCTGAACCTCTGGGTCCCATAGAATAAAATGTATGGAAAAACCTTGTTAATGTTGGTCTTGGCAAGGATTTTCTTTTCTGTATACCAGCAAAAATCTGTGAAACAGAAGTTTAAATGAGCGAGTGAGACTACATCAAAATAAAAATTTTCTGCATGACAAAAGAATCAACAAGGCTGGGGATATGGCCTAGTGGCAAGAGAGCTTGCCTCATATACATGAGGCCCTGGGTTCGATTCCCCAGCACCACATATACAGAAAACGGCCAGAAGTGGCGCTGTGGCTCAAGTGGCAGAGTGCTAGCCTTGAGCAAAAGGAAGCCAGGGACAGTGCTCAGGCCCTGAGTCCAAGGC
Organism: Perognathus longimembris pacificus; assembly: GCF_023159225.1. Taxonomy (NCBI): domain Eukaryota; kingdom Metazoa; phylum Chordata; class Mammalia; order Rodentia; family Heteromyidae; genus Perognathus; species Perognathus longimembris. The sequence goes on from NC_063163.1 coordinate 16,920,888, forward strand.
CCAGGACTGGCAAAAAACAAAACAAAACAAAACAAAAAAAAAAAAAAAGAATCAACAAGCCAAAACAACAACACCAGAATGGGAGATATCAGATAAGAGTTGAATACCCAAAAAGTTTAAGAGAAATCATACTCAACTCAAAAATAAATAAATAAGTAAACAACCCAAGTAACTAAAAGTTTATGAATAATTACTGTGTTTAGACCCAGACTGTTTCATCAGTGCCCACAATGATCTGTACCTGAACACAACAATTCATGTATGCATCTTGCTCCCAACATATCTGCAACTAATCAGTTGCTTTGTATCATTTTACAGGAGTAAAACTTCATATATGAAAGATACAATTGGCTTATGACAGAAGACCAGCTAGGGGCTGATCTTGTGTTACTTCATTGCACTGTTACAAAAGTCTTTAAACACATCCACAATCCATTTTGTGGGCACCTAAGAGGAAAACAAAAGTGAAAGAAATAAAGTACTCATTCCAAAGACTATTATTGATTTAGGAGTTATGCACTGTCTGTGTTTATACAAATATACATTTTACATAAAACATGATAAGGAAATATGACTTTTGATGTGAAAAAATGTCTTGCAGATTTTTTGTTAAATGTTATGGATGTATGCAGTTATTTTGACACTACTGCATTTCTTCTCTGAAGCAGCAGCAGTTAAATTAAAGGCATACATAATCATAAAGAACTAGAGAATAAGTGATGATGGAGAAAGGGATGAAAGATGTCAACAAATCTTTGAAAATTAGAAAGCAGGTGGGGACTGGTAAATTAATTAAGAATGTGACAAACCCCATGAAATGATGCCAGTAAATGGCAGCCTGTGTTTCAGGTCCTCAACTATCAAAAGGAGTTCATGATATATCTAATATTTGTATTATTTTCAGAAAGAGATCAAATAGTGCATTCAAGTCACCCAAGACCAAAGTTATTCAGCTCAGAGTAAATATTACATAAGCATTCTATTTTATTACCATTTTATTTGAACACTTATATTTTATATTTTCCAGAGTAAATGATATTTTAGTAAGATATATCTCTAATATGATGAAGAAGCAAAAAAAGGACTAAATGTAAGTAGGATTAAATTATTGGAAGGACAGGAATGACATAATATTTTGATGTAAAATGGTGTTGTTTCAGTGCTAAGCTATAATGGTCAAATTATGACACAATAATTATGAATGGAATTTTAGTCTTACTCTCTTGCTGTTGTTGTAATAATTGGATTGTGATAGCCAAAGGAAAAGAAGTGCTACTCCATCTTGGAAAGACGTTCATTAGCAGTCAGAAATGCCGTGGTCAGGTTGAGGCAGGCAGGCTCCGCTTTTAAACATTTCTAGTGTTCTCTTCAACACAGTTCATTTTGTTGGGGTCCACAAAGCCTTTCCTTGTATCTGTATTTTTCTCCCATCTTCTTCCAAAAGTGTGTGCCATACCACTCTAAAATCACCAAAGTGTTATTATAACTCTCATGTATTATGTTATCAATGGTTCTATAAATACCCTTTTTAATTTACAATGATTGGAATTGAAGGCTATAGAGAAGTACCAGAAATTCATCATGGCTCAGTAAAACCAGCCAAAGGTCTCTTGCTGTTGGCGCTCATTGTGTCTGTGATCAGGTGTCGGGGCCCTGAGACAATGCTCCTGAGACCTTGAGGAGAGTCAGGAGAAGCTCTGGCCACATAAAAACATTCCTGTCGACGGCAAATTATAAACTTCAGACATGCTTTCCTACTTCTGCCATGGTACTTCATTTCATAAATAAATGTCAAAATCATTCAGAGCAACAGCAATAAGACTAAGATATTTTTTCAACTGAAAATGATACAGTGGGTATCATTGCCAATACAGAATTGTGGTCAATCCTTGCATAACAATGTACATGCCTATATAATTTCTGGACATAATTTATTTTCATGTATTCAAATAATAAGTTCCTCAAACAACAGTTGTCCAGAAATACCTCATCTAAACATTTAATCCCAACTAGTCTGGGATATCTCCTTTTCTAAGTGGGATTACAGCACTGCAAGAAGAGTTCCTAGGGCTTCTAAACAACTGGATTATTTTTCTTTCTGTTGCAGAGAGCCACAGAGTTTATTGCTCTTAAATTATTCTTGTATTTTCTTCTCCCTTCTCTAATCCCTTCCCCAGACCTCCCTTCCTCCTTACTGCCCCTCTCCACACTGCTTCTTCTCGATTACATTTAATTCCATCAAGTCAATATCTATTAATAACTTTAAGTAAATCATAAACTCTCCTTATTGACTTTTACAAATTACCATTAATTGTTGCTGCTATTTTATGTTTTTTTTTCTGTTACTTCTCTTTAATACATAAAAATTCAAACATTGTACTTTATAATCCAGATCAGGTATTATGGCTTACAGAAAGCTTATCTAATATCTTGTGAATATGGTAGAGAGGAGAAAGATGGCGCCGAAAGAATAGGGAGGCACCCTGACTCACTCCAACTGAATAGCGAGCTGGGAACTCCAACACCCAACACCCCATCAAGAACCCAGCAAAACCAGCATCCAGAAGCAGTGGAGAAATGCAGGAAAACAAAAAGGAGCAAAAAAGAAGAACCGAAAACCTACACGGAGCCCGAGATTCTCTGGGGCACCCTCCCCCCACCAGCCGACCCTGGCCCAAACAGGGCCAGGCTGGGAAAGGGGAACCCGGCGATCGGCAGACAGGCTGCCAGGAGCGCAGAATTCATATAGCGGGAGACCCCACAGACACAAGGCAGGGTGCGGACCAAGACACACACCAGCAGCAACGAGAAGTTCGGGTCCACACCGGGTTTGGACAAGGGAACCCAGCACGGCAGAAAGAGGGAACGGGGAAGCCACCACAACACTTCGCCACCCCCTGAAGGACCAAGTCAGGCGGGGAGCTCCCATCAGGAGCTGGGAAGCCAGTATAGCAGGGGAAAGGCGGAGCAGCCCCAAGGCCCCACAGGTTCCTGAACTGGCAGAACCGGCCCCGTCCCCTTCCCAACAGGGGCCGGGGGACGGCCGGCAGGGCAAGCCCCACCCGAGGCTCCTGGACCTCGCAGACTCTTACAACTAAAATCACAGGCGCTGGTGGGCAATACCAGCCCAGCAAGGACACCTGGGCCTGATCACATCCCCCCCTCGCAGCAGAGGTGAGGTCTGAGGGTGCCAAGCCACACTCGGACAGTCAATCCCACTGGGCCCCACACATACTGCCCCCCCCAACGAACTCGCCGGAGGGCACAAGCACAACCCAACAACCCAGGGCTGGCTCTGGGAGGCATATCCCGCCGAAGTGCCTGTTGCAGTGGACGCACAGCGCACAGGAGGGCGGGGCCCCTGGCAACAGCGCCCGCTCTGGTAGGTGTACCCTGCACTTGAGGTCGGGGCCACAGCGACAGCACCTGCTGCCGTAGATACGCCTACACAGAAGGGAGGGAAGATCTCCAGATGCACAAATCACAAAGAAACATAACTCAGTTCATCAAAGGGCAAGCCAACTCGCCAGCTCCAAAAAGCAACACGGCTGAAGAGGAGATGGAGACTAAAAAAGCAAATGAGGCCATGTTAACAGGAATGATGGAAAGCGTCAGAAATGAAATCAGAAAACAATTCCAGGAGTTTAGAGCGGAAATCTGGAAGGACACCCAGGAAGCCAAGAAAGAAATGGAAGCAAAAATGGATACAATGCAAGCCTTCTTTAAAGAAAATCTCCACATCCTGAGTATTGAAATGCACGAAAAAATAGATTTAAAATACAACTCTTTAAAGGAAGAAATTTCCACAATCAGAGCTGATATGACAACCATAAATAGCTCTCTGACATCCATAAACTCCGCAATTGAAACCATAACACAAAGAGTGGACCATATAGAATCCAGAATCTCTTGCCTGGATGATGAAGCAGCTGACAACAACCAGAAAATGACCACACTCCAAGAAAAGGTGAAGCTTCAGGGAAGACTAATCCAGGAACTAATGGACAAAGACAAGAGATATAATCTGCGCATAATTGGAATAGAAGAAGGAGCCGAATACCAGAACAGAGGGCTTAATCATGTTCTCAATAAAGTTAGTGCAGAAAACTTCCCCAACCTCACAGGGGACCCCATCCAGGTAACCGAAGCCTATAGAGCACCTGGTAGGCCAGACCCCAGGAAAGCCACCCCAAGGCACATAATATTCAAGACTACAGACCTCAAGATTAAAGAGCAAATTTTGAATTCAGCCAAAGAGAAGAAGGAAACTTTTTTCAATGGGAAGAGGATTCGAATAACGTCCGACTTATCCACACAAACTTACCAAGCTCGAAGTGAGTGGAAGAACACCATCCAAGTACTTCAGAATAACAATTTACAACCTCAGATCAAATATCCAGCAAAATTGGAGTTAACATTCAAGGGGAAAACCAGATCTTTCCACACCAAATAGGAGCTAAAGGAGTATGTGAATAAAAAACAAGCCCTACAGCGAATATTAAAGGGGAACACCACCCAACAGATATCGAAAAGACACACAGACAGAATCAGAAAAAAGACTTCAATAGCCAAAGTCCAGCAGAAAGACCAGCTCACTAAAGACAAGAAAAACAAAAAAAAAGAGGAAAAAACAGCCCAACAAGAAAATGGAAGGTGGGGCTGGGATATGGGGATATGGCCTAGTGCCAAGAGTGCCTGCCTCATATACATGGGGCCCTGGGTTCGATTCCCCAGCACCACATATACAGAAAATGGCCAGAAGTGGCACTGTGGCTCAAGAGGCAGAGTGCTGGCCTTGAGCAAAAGGAAGCCAGGGACAGTACTCAGGCCCTGAGTCCAAGCCCCAGGACTGCCCCCACCCCAAAAAAAAAGAAAATGGAAGGAGAAAAAATACTCTTATCCTTGATCTCTTTAAATATAAATGGTTTAAACTCCCCGATTAAGAGGAGCAGACTGGCAGAATGGATTCGCAAACAAAAAGTTGACATCTGCTGTCTACAAGAGAACCACCTTACAGCAAGGGACAAAAACAGGCTTCAAATGAAAGGATGGAGCAAGATCTACCAAGCAAATGCACCCACCAAAACGGCAGGTGTAGCCATTCTGATCTCAGACAAGCTGGACTTCTCATTAAAGTCAACTCAAAAAGACAAAGAAGGACACTACATATTAATACAAGGAAAAATCCAGAATCAAGAAATCACGGTGATAAATGTATACTCACCGAACAAAAGAGGCCCTACATATGTCAAGCAAATTCTCACAGAATTACAGAGCAAGATAGATGCAAACACAATCATAGTGGGTGACTTTAATACTCCTCTCTCTCCAAGAGACAGATCCAACTCCCAGAGGATTACTAAGGGAGCTGAGGACCTAAATAACACCATTTCCCAAATGGATCTAATAGACCTATATAGAACCTTCCACCCTACAGAGACCCAATACACCTTCTTTTCAGCAGCCCATGGATCATATTCCAAAATAGACCACGTCATAGCCCACACAAAGAACCTCAGCAAATACAAAAGTATTGACATCATCCCATGTATTATATCTGATCACAGTGGAATAAAAGTAACCCTCAACAACAAAGGATACCACAGAGGCTATACACACTCTTGGAGGCTAAACCCCATGCTGCTATCCAACACTTGGGCCACAGACCAAATTAAAGATGAAATCAACGAATTCAGAAGCCACAATTATAATGAAAGCACATCACAAAGAAACCTATGGGACACAGCTAAGGCAGTACTGAGGGGCAAGATCATTGCACTCAGCACCCACATTAAAAGAATGGAAGCAGAGCAAGTGAATACCCTCACGATGAAACTAAAACAACTGGAGAAACAAGAAATGACAGAATCTAAAATGACTAGGAGGGGAAAGATCACAAAGATTAAAGAAGAGATAAATCTGATTGAAAATAGAAAGACCACTCAACAAATAAACAAGACTAAAAGCTGGTTCTTTGAGAAAATAAACAAAATTGACAGACCCCTTGCAAGACTTACAAAAAAAAGAAGAGACTCATATACGTAAAATCAGGGACTCCACCGGAAAAATTACAACAAATACACATGATATTCAAACAATCATAAGGAGCTATTTCCAAAACCTCTACTCAGCAAAAAACAATAATTTTACAGAAATGGATCAATTCTTAGAGAAGTACAAACTGCCCAAACTGAACCAAGAAGAAATAAATCAACTAAATAAACCAATAACTTATGGTGAGATACAGGAGGTAATCAAGAACCTCCCTACTAAGAAAAGCCCAGGCCCAGATGGATTCACCAACGAATTCTACAAAACCTTTAGTGAGCAGCTAATACCAATACTCCTCAAACTCTTCCGCGAAATAGAAACAGAGGGAGAAATCCCAAACTCATTCTCCGAAGCTAATATCATACTCATTCCCAAACCAGGCAAAGACCCAACAAAAAAAGAGAACTACAGACCAATATCACTAATGAACACAGACGCAAAGCTCCTCAATAAAATATTAATGAACAGGATCCAGAAACTGATCAAGAAAATCATACATCATGACCAAGTAGGCTTCATCCCACAGTCACAAGGATGGTTCAACATCCATAAATCAATCAACGTAATTCACCACATAAACAGACCTAAAATTAAGAATTACATTGTTATCTCAGTCGATGCCCAAAAAGCCTTTGACAAAATACAACATCCATACCTATTAAAAGCTTTGGAGAGAACAGGAATAGATGGAACATTCCTCAAAACAATAAAAGCCATATACAACAGACCAACTGCTAATATCCGATTAAATGGAGAGAAACTTAAATCATTCCCCCTAAACTCAGGAACAAGACAAGGATGCCCACTCTCCCCACTTCTGTTCAACATAGTGCTGGAATCCCTAGCCATAGCAATAAGGCAAGAGGAGGACATCAAAGGGATCCACATCGGCAAGGAAGAAATCAAGTTATCCCTATTTGCAGACGACATGATCTTATATCTGAAGGACTCAAAAAACTCAGTACCCAAACTCCTACACCTAATAAACCAATTTGGCAAAGTAGCAGGATACAAAATCAATCCACAAAAGTCAGCAGCTTTTCTGTACACCAGCAATAGACAAACAGAAAAGGAAATTATGGAAACAATTCCAATAATAGTGGCCCAAAAAAGAATAAATTACCTAGGGATCAAGTTAACCAAGGACGTGACGGACCTATTTAATGAAAACTATAAAAAAATCTAATAAGGGAAATCAAAGAAGACACAAGGAGATGGAAAGACCTCCCATGCTCATGGGTAGGCAGAATCAATATAGTGAAAATGGCCATATTGCCCAAAGTGTTATACAAATTCAATGCAATACCTATCAAAATCCCAGCCACATTCTTCACTGAAATAGAGAAACCAATCCACAAATTCACATGGAACAGAAAAAAACCTAGAATAGCCAAAGCAATTCTAGGCAAAAAAAATAGTGCAGAAGGTATCACCATACCAGACTTCAAGCTCTACTACAAGGCCATCATAACAAAAACATCATGGTATTGGTATAAAAACAGATCGGAAGACCAATGGATTAGAATTGAAGACCCAGAAATAAAACCGCACTCTTACAGCCAACTGATTTTCGACAAAGAAGCTAAAGACATACAATGGAATAAACATAGCCTCTTCAACTATTGGTGCTGGGAGAACTGGGCAGCCATATGCAGAAAACTCAAAGTAGACCCAAGCCTATCACCATGCACCAAGATCAACTCAAAATGGATCAAGGACCTCAATATCAGACCTGAATCCTTGAAACTACTGAAAGACAGAGTAGGAAAGATGCTAGAACTTATAGGCACAGGAAGGAACTTCCTGAATAGAGTCCCAGGGGCACAACAAATAGGGGAAAGACTCGACAAATGGGACTACTACAAATTAAAAGGTTTCTGCACAGCTAAGGTCATAGCCACCAAAATCGAAAGACAGCCAATGATATGGGGAAGGATATTTACCAGCACAGCAACAGACAAAGGCCTGATATCTGTCATCTACAGAGAACTCAAAAAACTAAGCCCCTCCAAGCCCAATAAACCTATTAGGAAATGGGCAAAGGAGCTAAAGAGAGACTTCATAAGAGAAGATATAAAAATGACAAAGAAACACATGAGGAAATGCTCAACATACCTGCTAGTAAAGGAAATGCAAATAAAAACAACCCTGAGATGCCACCTCACCCCAGTTAGAATGGCCTATACTCTGATCTCAGGAAACAACAAATGCTGGAGGGGCTGTGGGGAAATAGGAACCCTCCTCCATTGTTGGTGGGAGTGCAAATTAGTACAACCACTTTGGAGAACAGTATGGAGGTTTCTCAAAAAGCTCAATATAGACCTACCCTATGACCCAGCCATACCACTCCTATGCATCTATCCTAAACAGCAAACCCCAAGATATCAAAAAGACATTTGTACTTCCATGTTTACCACGGCACAATTCACAATAGCCAAAATATGGAAACAACCCAGATGCCCCTCCACAGAAGAATGGATCCAAAAAAATATGGTACTTATACACAATGGAATACTACATAGCGATTAGGAATGGTGAAATATTGTTATTCGCAGGGAAATGGTCATAACTCGAACAAATAATGTTGAGTGAGACAAGCCTACAACACAGAAAACAAAGGGGCATGATCTCCCTGATATATGACTGTTAACAAAGGGAGACGGAGAGACAGTAGAGACCAAGTCTGTGAATACTGTATATGTTCTTGACACATTGTATATTGCATATATGTCTTCCTGACCTAGACAAGGGATACAAAAACAGGTCATAAGATATCACAAGAAATGTACACACTGCCCTACTATGTAACTGCACCCTTTTTGCACAACACCTTGTAAAAACATTTATGTTCAATTAATAAAAATAAAAATAAATAAATAAATATGGTAGAAATGATGGCACTTTATGGTTTCATGGTATCTCTATAGATACATGCTGCTGTCCTGAGGAAATGTGATCTCTTTCTATATCTCATCCTAGACTGTAATGCCTTAAATCCAGGCCTATGCTATATCTAGCAGTGATAGGACTCCATTGACTTTCATGCAGCTATGTTATGGGTGTCTGGCATATGGATTTTATATGCTTTATTCAGGTAATTTCATTCACTTTTCATTTATTTTCTTTTTTTTCCCTTCCAAGCTGTCTTTGAAGAACAAATGTGCGTGGAGCCTATCTTCTATTATGACAACTTCTCTTAAGCTAGAACCCATAGTGAAGAAATTGACTTGTATTCAGTATTTCATTTGTATTAACAAATTAGAGAGTTACTCACAAATAAAGATTCCATGCAAAGACAGATCAAGATTTGTCAATATTGTTTTCTATTTCAGAGAAAGTTGCTTAAGCTAGTTTTAAAACAAAATGTCATTTTGGATATGCTTGTTAAAAACCATTTGACCTGTAAGGGAAAGTGATGCTTTTGTTTATTTGTTCTCAAAAACTCTGATGCAAGGTAATTCAAACTTCTTTTTGCAGGGAAATGATGCCAGTGTCTCAGCAGTTTAAATACCAGATTAGCACCTGCTTTAGGAATGTAAGAGGCATTAATTGACCTGAAAGCAGCCCAATGTGAGCAGCAGGCATGGTGCTATGTTTGCTTCAAAACCTAAGTCTTGCTGCCAACGCTTACCTAATGTAAATATGGGAAAAACAAATTGAACAGTGCTGTTGCTTGGGTACTAAAGCCATTTCACATGGAGCCAAATTTTCCCTGGAGCACGTCATTAGTTGGAACACAGATAAGCATCCTGTGAGATGGATTAGCACTTTGAAGTCACTAGGGTATCCTCAAGACTTTGTGTTGATGATACTGTGTCTCTGGCACTGGGGAAAATCTGGCTCATCTTGTTAGGAGCAGAAATAATGTAATTTAAGTGAGCTGCCAGGATAATTAGAGCAGGTGAATGGTAGAGAGAAATAATGTCCCAAAGAGATGAAAGAAAATGCTTAGATTCCTTTTCGTTTTATTTCAGTCTACTAACTGCTGTTGCTATCTGTTTCCTTCTGTGTCCCTGTCAAAAGTAGGTAGCAAATTAGGCAATTGGAGAGACATGAAGTCTTCCAAACCTCTTGGAGACTATACAGTACACCTTTGAATGATGCTAATTGGCAGAGTTATAAATGAAAACATCAGAAAAATGTGATATTTAGCTACAGTGAATTAAACATTTTAGAAATTCACTTGAGAATGACTCACGCTCATCCTTCTTTAGAAAGCAATGTGATTCCAGTTTCTTATCAGTATATAATTATGAGAAAACAATGAGCCAGTTGCATCTTATCATTGGGGAATTTAGACTATACTTTTACTAAAGAATTTTTGCACATCAAAGATTATTTATCAAAACTTTACATCTCAAAAATCCAAATAAATATTTTTATCCAAGCCAAACTGCACCAAGCACTGTTAAAGATATTTTACATATACAATCACAGTATTTCATACAGAACATGGCTGACAATTTTTTTTATTAACAGCATGCAATAACTTTCAAACTCCTTTCTTAGATGGACTATCAACATGAGAATGACACTACAAAACTCAATTACATTTTTGTTTGAATCTGCAGTGGGTAAGTTTAAAGTGAGGGTTCCTGATTCACATAAAACATGTTACTTAGCTACTTTTCATTGTATGCATTTGCTAAAAATGGAGCACTGGAACAAATAAATCAGTGGAAGCTTGTGGAAACTTGTTCCCTATGAAAGAGTAGCCAATTTCCATAAATCAAGGAGAAAAAGGCTATGTATTTTAGTGTAGAGAGAACTAAATACAGACATTTTTGTTGCACCACTCAGATCTTTTTACAGAATTAACCAATATGCACAATGGCTAAGAAAATCCAATGTCTTGTTATCCTTTACTCTTCAGTAATGCAGATTTACAAAAAGTCTATTTTTTCATTTGCCAAATAAGTATTAGTGCTTCTTTTTTATACACATATAATGCTTCCACTCAAAAGTAACTGTGTAAAAATGAGTTTCCTAGTGTCAGATATATATAATAAAATTGATGATGAGGGGAAGGAGGAGGCAGAGCAGGAGGGAGGAGAAAGAAGAGGTGGAGGAGGAAGAGAGGTAGAAGTAGGAGAAAATACTGAAAAAGGAAATAGGTTTAAATAACCTATTTTGTAGGAAATAGGTTTAAATAACCTATTTTGTAAAGTTTTACAAAAAAAATTATACCTTGGGTAAATTGCACCAAATGAAAGGAAAACTATGGAACTTGATTTTATTACACATTCAGGATTTTTAAAAAATAATTACTGATTTATTGTCAAAGTGATGTACAGAGGGGTTACAGTTTCATATGTAAGGCTGTGGGCACATTTCTTGTATTATTTGTTACCTCCTCCCTCATTTACCGCCCCCCCTCCCCTTTTTCTTCTCCCCCAATGAGTTGTTCAGTTGGTTTACACCAAATGGTTTTGCAAGTATTGCTTTGGGAGTCATTTGTCTTTTTAGCCTTTATCTCTCTATTTTTGATATTCTCTTTCCCTTCCCTAGTTTTAATACCAGTATATACAGTATCCAGGGTACTCAGATGAAATACAGTGATAGCACAGGGACAACCACATGAAGGGGATACCAGAGGATCATCAACAACAACAACAAAAAGCTGCCACTTCACATGGCATGTTAAGCGTAATTACAACAGTGATATAACACTCATTTCCATAACATGGAGTTCATTTCACTTAGCATCATTTTATGTGTTCATAAGGGAATAACTATTGGGCTCTTGTGATCCTCTGCTGTGACTAGCCTAAACTTGTGCTAATTTTTCCCTATGAGGGTGACCATAGAGTCCATGTTTCTTTGGGTCTGGCTCACTTCACTTAGTATAATTTTTTACTTCATTGATTTCAGTGATTTGAAGTATGCTGTCTTTTGAGATTATGATTGATTACTGACTGGATAGTCTTATCTATTTTTGGTTGTAAAGTTAAAACATATAACATAAAGTATATTTTAAAATAACCTATGCTCATATGAACACGTAAGATAATGCTAAGCAAAATGAATTCCACATTATGGTAACAAGTGGTATATTGTTGTTGTATTTTCAAAATGCATGTGACACTGTACCTTTTTTTCTCTCATGTTCCCTTTCCATGGCTTTATCCCTGCTATCACTGTAACTAATCTTAGTACTAATCTTAGTGACTATACATGTATTGGAACTAGGGAAGGGAAAGAAAGTACCAAAATAGAGACACAAAGGATTAAAAGACAAACCATTGAAATAGCAACACTTACCAAACCAATTGGTGTAAACCAACTGTACAACTCAAGGGGTGGGGGAGGGAAATGTGGAGGGGGAGGTGGGAGAAAGTGAAGAAGGAGGTAACAAGTTGGATAAGAAACATATTTGCATTACATATGAAACTGTAAACCTTCTGTTCTTCACTTTGACAATAAAGAAGAAAAAAAATGTTCACAATAAATAAGGGAGCCAAAGGAAGTATGCTTAAATTATTTGCATTACATATGAAACTGTAAACCTTCTGTTCTTCACTTTGACAATAAAGAAGAAAAAAAATGTTCACAATAAATAAGGGAGCCAAAGGAAGTATGCTTAAATTATTAGGTTCAATCAATATGTTCCTTTGGAAAATATAGGATAAGTATCTTATATGGATGTGAATCACTTATCAACTATTTTTATTTGGGAAGTATTTATATCTCTTTGTCTATCTACTTATCTCTCAGTTATATCCTCTGCTTTCTGATTTTTAAGACTAAAATATTTTGAAACGAGTTTTTCTTTTCTTTTTTTAATTTCAAAATCTAGGTTGCAATACTAGTTATATGAAAGACATAGATAGAAGGCTCACGGTACTGTCTGGCTCTGAGCAGAAAAGTAAAATGATAATAAAAAGTAGCTAGAGCAAAAGAGGGCATGTTGATCAAGAGGTAGCTTTAACTTAAATTTAGGATTTTTTTTCTAATTTAAATTCTTGTGTTTAAGCTAAAATTTCTACTTCTTAAACTTGTACATTTTCTTCTTTTTTCATTTCTTTATTCTCAAAGTGACAATCAGAGAGGTTACAGTTTCATATGTAAGGCAATGGGTACATTTCTTATCCAACTTGTTACCTCCTCCCTCATTTCCCATCTCATCCCCTCCCCCCTGAGTTGTACAGTTGGTTTACACCATAAAGTTTTGAAAGTATTGCTGTTGTATTAGTTTTTTTATCCTTTGTCTCTCAATTTTGTTACTCTCATTCCCTTCCGTAGTTCCAATACACACACACACGTGCGCAAGCACACCCCCCCCCACCCCCCCACACACATATAGTACCGACGATACTAAAATCAGTTACAGTAATATCAGGAGTGAAATCATGGGAAAGAAATACAAAAGAAAAAGTACTATCCTAGATGTGTACTATTTACACCCAATGAGGGAAACCATATAGTCTATGTTTCTTTGGTTCTGGTTCACTTCATTTAATATGATTTCTCCAAATCCTTCCATTACCTTATGAATGGAGCACTGCCATTCTTCCTGAGAAGACATAGAAATCCATTGTATATATGTACCACATTTTCTTGATCCTCTCATCTAATGAGGGGCATCTGGGTTGGTTCCATATTTTATTGGTGTCGTGCTGGGATGAACATAGTTGTGCTAGTGACTAAACTTGTACATTTTACATTACAATTTTTATTTTGTAACTTTGTTTTCAATGTCAGAAAAATTCCAAGTGGTCAGACAAAGTGACAAGCTTAGTTCTGTTCTGTGGTTTTGATTTTATAAGAATTGTGCTTTCATTCGTTGAGGGGGTCGTTGGTTCTTTGAGGATTTGTTTTGGAAGAATTTAATTTTCCAGCTGTATGTATATTTTAGATATGTGGCTTTTGTCCACTGTACAGCCAAGGAATATCTTCTTTCAATCTGTGGGCTATTTATCTTGTAAGCTCAGTCTTTTGCCATGCAGAAGCACTATAGTTGGATGCAATCCCATTTGTCCAGCCTTTTTTTTGTTTGTTTGTTTTTGATTTGTTGCATTTCTGAGCCTTTATTAAGATAAAGTTTCTTCCTGTGCCAAGGAGCCCAAGTGTTTCTCCTACTCCTTCTTGTAGTGTTTTCGGGGTATCTGATTTTTCCTTGAGGTATTGATCCATCTGAAATTGCTTTTGGTGCAGAATGATATATAAGGTTCTAGTTTTAGTTTGTTACAGGTGTTGAACCAGTTTTGCCAGCACCATTTGTTGAAGAGACTGTCTTTCTTCAATCCTATTCCTTTAGCACCTTGATCAAAGATTAAGTAGCCATAGTTATGGGTCTTCAGTCCTATTCCATTGGTTCTCAGGCCTGTTCTTGTGCCAATACCAAGTTGTTTTTATTACGATTGCTTTGTAATATAGCTTGAAGTTTGGTATTGAAATTCCTCCAGCACTGTTCTTTCTACTTGGGATTGTTTTTGCAATTCAGGATCGTTTATTGTTCCATAGGAATTTCTGGATTGGTGTTGGGATATTTATCGGAATTGCATTGAATTTGTAGATAGCCTTTGGCAATATTGTTGTATCTATATTCAACATGCCATATGAAACCATGTCCTTCTTTATTTTTTTTTGATATTCCCTTCTTGTGGTTTTACCCCTGATATCACTGTAACTGATTTTAGTGCCCTGGGTATTGTATATACGTGTATTAGAACTAGGGAGGGAATGAGAATACCAAAATTGAGACACAAAAAATAAAAAGACAATTCAATGCAACAACAACACTTACAAAACTATATGGTTGGAACCAACTGTATCGGTTGGGGGAATGGTCAAGGGGAAGGTGGAGGAAAAAGACAGAGGAGGTAATAAGTTAGATAAGAAATGTACTCACTGCCTTACATGTGAAACTGTACTGCCTCTGTACTTCACTTTGACAATAAAGAAAAATATAGAAATAAATGTATTTTTAAAAAGAATTATGCTTACATAGTTCAATTCAAAATTTGTTGTTTCAACATATGAATACAACATTGTGGAGTTCAAGACACAAACTGAGTCTGAAAAGAATGGTATCATCCATTAGAATATGCTGTATAAAAAGTCTATGAAGGTCAATTTTATAACTTTAATAACTCCTGGTTAAACTCCATGTAGAAATTAATATGCACAAAAGCAGAAGTCATGAAAATGTAAGCTTACATGTATTTATATAATTATAAATTAGGTAATTATATCTCAAGAGTAACCAACATACTTTAAGCACTTAGAACCACAAAAGATTTTCCTCCCTGTTCAGGGAAGAATGCTTCATAACTGATGCTATTTTAAATAAAATACATTGGATGTTTTATATTTGATGTTATCTACAATTTTCAATGGTAGCTGGGCACCAATAGCTTATGCCTATAATTCTTGATCCACAGGAGGTTGAGGTCTGAGGATTACAGTTTGAAACCAGCTTGAGCAGAAAAAGTCCATGAGACTTTTATCTCCAATTAAACATCAAAAATCTGAAGTGGTGCTGTGGCTCAAAGTGGTAGAGGGTTACTCTTGAACAGAAAAGTTCAGAGACAGAGCCCAGGTCCCGTGTTCAAGCCTTAACACTGATAAAAACAAACAAATAAATAATTGTTTAATGGCTATAGAAGCCTACCTACTGTATAGACAAAACACTACTTTTTATAATGTTTCCCATATTTATATAGTTATTTTATTCTACTTTTTTAAAAAAATTCTGTGTATCTTAATTAGCTCTCTAAAGGCCCTATGTCAAAGTCAAGTCATATTCTTAGGTATTGGAATTTTGGATTTCAATATAGGAATTTAAAAGGAGATGACCAACTCATATTACTTTTCAATAAAATATTTAGAATAGATGTGTCATGTATTCCTATAATCCCAGCTACTCAGGAAGTAGAGTTAGGAAGACCACGAACCATGCTCCAACATCCTTTGTAAATCTATAGAGATTTTATTTTATATTTCCATATGGACAGAGCTCAGGCATACAAATACAATCTTTGATACATGTTTGATCCCAGAATGATTAAATGTTTTAAAAAATTTTATGGATGTGAGAATATGGTATAGTATATTTTCTAAAATCTTCCAAAGGTTGCCAGATCGGGCTTTGAACTAGGAGTTGTCCTGCTTCTGCCTTCCAAATAGCTGGGATTCTAGTTTTGAACCATTACCATTTGTTTGTTGTCATTGCACAAAGTTAGCAAAGGATGATGGCTCTTATTTCTCTATACAATCCACAAACCACAATGTATTGGGGAAAATTGGAAGAAAAAGTGATTTTGAGCTATATCAGGAAAGGAAATTTTAGGAGAGCACATAGATCAGAATAGGAGGGTGAGGTTTATCATGATATCATCAAAGTCTATATATCTTGAAATCATCAGAAATTTTTCATTTTATCAAGCTTGAAAGTGTAGTTGTTGATCACAAATTAAAAGTGATCATTTCTAAGGGCATGCATGACTTAATTTCTTTTTTTTCCTTCTGCTTCCTCGCTGCCTACAGTAATAAAGTGGAGGGGAACACTTTGAAGCGTTCTTGTAGCCAGAGTATAGGCAAAGAGTTCCCTAAGGCTTCACTCTTTTCTGTTTTCAAAATCACCTCACTCAATGTTAGAAATGAACAGAATCAACCATTCTGTCTAATGAACCTAAGAAACTAAGATCTTTCTTCTAAGAAGAAAAAAAGAAAACCTAAAGCTCTATTCTAAACTAGATGGATCAATCTATACCTATATCTCCCCCAAAAAGAAGACGCTAGGAAGATGGGGAAATGTGTTTAAGAATTAATAACTTTGATATGGGATTATGAAATATAATGTTTAGAGTAGAGCTTTCAAGAGGTCTCATACAAAATAGGAAGAAAATACAAATAAAAATAAATGAGTGAGTACTCAATGTAAAATTTGGAAAAGAGTAAAACAATAAGCAAATGAATGCTCGGCTGTTGGAGATCATTCCTGTTCTCTTAGCTACATAAAAGCCTAAAAACCCATGAGATCTTGGTTGAAGTATTTTAGGTAGAGACATTTCTGAAATCTCTTCTCTAATGAACCAGAGAAAAAGCTATACTGGGGGTATACATCAAGATGTAGAACACCAAGAAAACAAAGCTGAAGGAGCCTGACACCTAATTTCAATCTCCAGTGATGCCAAAAAAGGGAGTAATAAAAAAAAAACCCGTTTAGTATTTATCAAAATGAACAAAAATAGAAAAGAACTCTTCTAAAATATTTCTGGACAGCAAAAACTAGTTCACTTACAAAAGAAATAAGTTGAGGTTGGCAAATGACTTCAATTTCATCAATGACAAGTTAGAAAACACTTTGAAGTGTAATCCCCAAACACTTTGAAGTGTCAAATTAGCTAAACCTCACATGTATACTTTATATCTTGTAAAATCTCACTAATTGAAAGGGGAAACTATTCTGAGAAATAAGAGGTCCCAGAATGTTTAATACATTACCCAGTTTGAAAATTCTTATAAGAAATAATTACATAATTGTTCTTGTTCTAGATTTTCCGTACCTTCTCTCCCTTTCACTCCCCTTCCTCTCTCCTTCATTCTCTCATTTTTTGCTTACTCTCTCTTTCCTCCTCTTTCTGCATACAAAAAAAATTATGTGGAAACAGTGAGAAATTCAGTGTATAAACAGTGAATCAGTTCTCTTGTGTACTGATCACAACCTTGTTTGAATCCATTGACTTATAACACTCCTGCACAAAAAAAAAAAAGTGCATACATAGTGTTTATTATTACATATACATAGCAAGGGAACGCCGTGGTCTAGGATTCATAGAACTGGATTGCAAAAGCTCAGACTAATTGATCTGGATGGAATCTTGTATGTTTATTCTCCACTTTGGATGTAGCTGCAGGACCCTAGAAGGAAACGCTCTGGGTTCCAAACCAGCATTGTCACATGATTATCGGCTAAAATGTTGAAGGGTATCTTTTACGTAGGGAGATTGGAACAGAGCCTAGTCTACTCCATCTGAATCTCCTCTGTCCCAGAACCTTCCACTCACAGCACCATCTATTGTTACACTTGAGGACACAACTGAGAAGGGGGAAATAGCCCACTTCTCAGTCCACTTCTCACAATAGTCTTGTACAAGCCAAGAGATGATGCTTCAAAAAGACTTCTCCATACCAACACCACCTGTTCTTGGACATCTAGCCTCTGTACTTGTGGAAAACAAGTATCTGTTACCTATGTCACTTATTACTTGAGATTTGTAATATTGAAGACTGGAATTAAAACAATTTCAATATAAAATCGACTGTTATCTTCAGCAATTTCTTGTAATTTTCGTCACTTAATACAATAAAAAATCCAATCAGTGTTTGGAATTTTTTTTACGTCATTCTTTATGACAATTCTATGTCTCACAACCAATCTAGGGACAATTTTTGTCTTTTCTGAATATGCAATGCAGGTTGATTCATTCTACTCTCTATCTCTAATGCTACCACCCCTATCCAAGACACAATCAATATTTGAATCATTGCATATACTCTCAATGCTTTCTACAGTGGCTTCATAATACATTGCTGGCTGTAGAGCAATTTTTTAAAATGTAAATTATACCACTCTGGTCACCTTCTTAAAATGTTGTAATAATTTTCCATTAGATTTTGAATAAAAGTAGTTTTTTTAACATGGCCTAGTGACCCATGTCTTTATTTTTCCTCCAATTCCATCACTTGTTGCTTGTACTTCCTTGATCAATTCCAGTCAGCATCATCAGTCACTTTCAGGAAAAGGCCAACCACTTTCAAATTTTGGCCTGGATATTTAGTCTTTTTATTTGGGTGATTTTCCTAGATATTAGTTTTATTTCTTTTTTTAAAAAAATAGAAAATAATAGCCTAAATAATTCCATTATATCAGTAACCTAACTGATTATTTACTATACAATGTTGTTTCATTCTTGATATAATTACACATAGCTTGATTTAGTGTTTTATCTTTTAAGTTACCATATTTTCTCTTTATCACTGCAATTTACAGTCTCAATGAAAAACACTATGCCTACTTTGTTCTCCACATGATTCAATATTTACCATTTATTATGGCATTTGGTGAAAAGGTCAGCTTAAATGATGAAATACAATAATTACATGAAAATGCTATAGTATATGAAAGGTATTATGACTTTACCCAGTAGTGAGTTATAAAATATTTGTATTAAAATACAGTCATACAACATTGAAATAAATGTAATTGCAAATGGCAAGGAAATATTTACTGAAATTATGGTGTAGAGCACAAACATATTAAGTGGGAAATTTATACTAATAAACAATTAAAATACTAGAATGATAGAAAGTAGAGAGCCTAACTTTGTACATAAAGAAAGTAGTAAGAGAAAATTAAGGCAGGATAGAAATATTAAATGTTGCTGTACCAGCAACTGAGGTAGTGATTAGAAAGAAAATCAACTTTGTGTACAGTTCCTTTACAACATTTGTTTTGTAAGTGTAGCTGTTGCATTAGTTCATCTTTTACCTATTGTTCCCTTTCCCTTCCCTCATTCAGATAAATGTATATACAATACCCAGGGTAATAAAATCAAATACAGTGACAATAGGGATGAAACCATAGAGAAGAAATACAAAAGAAAAAGGCATAAGTACAATACCATGTTGAAAATAGCAACAATGATAAGTCACTTATTTCCATAACTTGGAGTTCATTTTTGCATAGCATCCTCTTATGTAATCATATGCACATAGCTATTGAGCTATTGTGATTATCTGCTAGGACTATCCTAGACATGTACTAATTATTACCAATAGGAGAAACCCTAGAATGTATGTTTCTTGGATGGGGGAAGGAGAGAAGGTGGGAGGAATATGAGGCAGGAATAAACAAGAGTGATGAGAACTGTACTCATTACCTTATGCATGTAACTTTAATCAGTCATTACATGCCTTGACAATTTTTTTAAAAAGACCCTGTTACCCTGGGAGAGTGTCACTGAGGCTAAGAACACACACAAAAGAGACATTTTTGTGGGGAGGGGGGATACCTTTCCTGTGACCATGCTTAGCCCTCCTAATTCCCAATAACCCTAGGAAGACAGGGTTTGAAGAAGGGAACTGATTAGCAGTGAACCACCAATCAGATTGTTGTGGGACAAGACCAGTAAAGTATTACCTTACAAAACATCTAATTATAACAGGGCCAAAAAAATCAGTGCACAGCCCTGGGTACAAGGACCTCCAGACTCAGAGGCATTGAGGCAGAGATAGTTATATAGACATACACTAACACAGACTGAGACATAGAGAAAGCAACTAGTGCTACCACACACAATGCGGAGTTCACATGAATTCTCTTCTACTGTAGATATTTGTCCTGGTACTTAAAACTAACTCAGGATGTCATGCTTGGGTAGGTCTTTTATTTTTTCCTTTTTCTAATGTCCAAGGAAGCTTTTACCAATTCAGAGCAATTGTTGCTCCCTAGTGTTCTTCCTGTAATATATCAAGAGTTCTACAAGTGTGGGTCAATTTCTCAAAAGTTCTGCTATATGAAAATCTTTAACCTCAAAGTTTTTTTCTTCTCAATACAATATAACTATTCCTTCCATTTTCAGTTGCATTATATATTCAGTCAGACTTGAAAGATGTTAAATGGACTGAAAAATTCTGCTTACTACCAAAGTGTCCTCATAAATCCTGCTTGTAAAGATATTCTCAGTCAAATTGAAATACTCTTGACTTTCTAAGTTTCCTTCACCTAGCAAAGGAAAAGAGCAAGACAGAAACAAAAGGACAGATCTGGATTCCATAAGGGAAAAGAGAACAAAGTCACAATGAGTGGTCCATAGATGCTTTGTCTAAGTCATGATTCTGTTGAGTTATCTCTTCTCTAGCCAGCTCTGACTCTTGGGATGTTTTATAATGATTTTCCCCCTGTATTTATTTATGGCGGCCTTGGTAAACTGCCATTCTGAATCTTAGAGGCTCTGTACTTGTATAAAGCTGCCATGTAAAAGCAGTTTTGCCAAGGCAGTTTGAGGAAATGTTTCACAAGCTTCTTCGAAGAGTCAAGAAATATATGTATTCTTAAAGATGTTTTGCGGGAATGTTGGGTTGAGTTTTATTACATCACAATATGAGGTGTGTTTCAATATACAAGGCATAAGATGTACCACATAATACATAGTGTATCTGATACATTAGAAAGGCTTGTCTCATGCTGCCAAGAAATCTTCTATTATTGAAAAAGAACACTTGCAGGACTTATATGAGTATAGATATGAAAAGTTAAGCACACTTTAGCTTAATGAGTAAAAGAATTATCTTGTCACTAAGATGATAAATTCAAACCAATAGCTACAATACACTGTAGGCTTAAATGAAAATGATTATTCCTTTGAGAAAAATCAAAATAGAGCTTTTAAATCATCAACATAACCCACGTAAGATTGTTCTTGTTCAGAATTATACTTTGTTTTTTAAAGATACTCCCAGATTAGTCACGAACAGTTTTTTTTTGTTTGTTTGAGTGCTTATACTGTGAGCTTGGGCACTCTCTGTCAGCTCTTATGTTTGAGGCTGGCACTCTACCACTTGAGTCTCAGCTCCACTTCCAGTTTGGGGGTGGTTAACTGGAGAAAAGAGTCTCATAGACATCTCTGTCTGGACTGGCTTAGATAAGATAATCTCAGTTCTCCCTCTCTTAAGTAGCTAGGATTACAGGTCTGAGGCACTAGCAGCTGAATTACTCTTTTATGAAGTTGCAACACACAGCATTAGATTAATATTTCTAACAACATACTTATTAAAGAAAGTGAACCTGAATTTTTTTTCTGCATACCTTGAAAAAATTCCCTACTACTTGAGAACCTTCTAAATTAATGAAATAATCATGGATATCTTAGCTCTAATTCTTTCATAAATAACTTTTGGCAGAGATGGAAACTGTACATGTGGCTCACAAGGTTCTGTTTCTAAAGTTATTATAGCTGTTTCCTATCATGTGCCATTTGGGAGATCCTGCATCAGAAGTCAAAATAAACTTTTGGGTATAAATGTAAATGAAGAAAAAAGAGAGAGACAGAGAGAGAATGAGAGAGAGAGAAAGAAAAAAGGAAGGAAGGAAGGAAGGAAGGAAGGAAGGAAGGAAGGAAGGAAGGAAGGAAGGAAGGAAGGAAGGAAGAAAGGAAGGAAAGAAGGAAGGAAGGAAGGAAGGAAGGAAGGAAGGAAGGAAGGAAGGAAGGAAGGAAGGAAGGAAGGAAAGAAAGAAGGAAGGCAAGGAAGGAAAGAAAGAAAGAAAAGGTTATAATTTGGTAGCAGTGGAGGAACTTTAGACTCAGCTTCAGAAAGGACTATATCTGTGAGCCAATTCTCCTATCTGTATGCCAAAAGGGCCAAGAGCATCTCAAGGAAATGAACCAGGAACATGTTGAGAAAAAAAAGAAAGGGAAAAAATAATAATAAAAACAGAATTATTTTCACTTTTGATAATGAACAACACAATGTGTTTGTGTTTGTTACATCAAATGAGCTATTATTAATGGCATGTATTGAAATCTCAAGTTTGTAGCTGTTTCAGAAGAGAAGTGAGCCTGTATGTATGACAATGACTTGATAAATATTTCTAGGATTTTAGCTCCTCATTATGCCAGTTTGATTCAATGAGATTGTATTTCATCAGGCTATTATTATTGCACACCATAGACTGGATAGTTTCAACCAGACAAATTTATCCTTTCATAAAACAATTCTGAAGGCTGGAAATCCAAGTTGAAAGTGCCATTAGAGTTAGTTTTCAGTGAGGCCCCCTCCTCTCTAGCAGTTGCTTGCATTTTAGCTGTTGTTTCTACATGTTGATTCTCAGTGCGTAGAGAACTGTCTAATGTTTCTTTCTCCTTATCTAATTACCTAACGGCCTACATTATAATCTCATTTAATCTTAACTATCTCCTTAAAAACACTATATGAATCACGAAATATGCTCTTTGCAGAGTTAGAAATTGTGCGTAAGATGTTTTGTGGGACATAATTCAGTCTCTTACCAGGTTGCAATACAACAGTACTTTTAATATCAGCCAGTCTGTGGTATGCTGTTGTTCTCCTAGGTTAACCTGAGAAGACTCAAGCAATAACTACGTGACTTTCAAATGTGGTCAATGGGAATATGAAAAGGTACAAAATAAACTTACTATGCTCTGTGAATGCATTAATTTTAGGAGGAAGATAAAATCCTTACAACAGAGAAAAAATGCCTGCAACAGGGGCAAGAGTTTGACACAGAAGTAGATATAAGAGGCGCTTGGATAGACTACTTAAAAAATACATTGAAACTAAAAGAACTTGAATAGGTTTGTTCGTAATAATTGGATGAATTGCAATGCTTAGTTTTTGAGAGAAATGAATGTAGAGTTCAGAAGAGTCTGAGACATAAAAGAAGAAATAGAAATGATGAGCAAGAGAATTAATTTGGATGTTTGGATGTAGTTTTGAAAAATTATTTAAGTTCATAACTCAGGCCTACAAAAGATACAACTTGAGACAATGGTGAGTATTGTGTAATCCATAATCCAGTAAGACTGTATGACTTGTTTTGCCATTAAATGATAATATAGCCCCCCTTATGTCTCTGTTTATTCAGTGATAGAATAAAGATAAACATGACATTTAACTCAGAGTAATGTGGGAAGCAAATGAGTGGGTGCATCTAAACTGCTCAGAAAAAAAGTCCTAGAAACCATGAAAATAAAAACGAAATATATTAATTATGATAAGCATTACATGCAATTATCTTTACCTGTGAGCATTTGAGTATTCAAGCTGCTATCCACATATTTCTAAATGTTATGTAAAGATACAAATGTTATGTAGAATACAGAAAATAGTCAATTGTTTTTCTTATTCTTTTGAAATGTATAAGGAATAACTGAACAGGCCCACACAAATCTAGAAAAAGAATGTTTTAAATAAAAGAAATTCTGCATTGAAAGTGTTGAGAGTAGTATGAGTTAGCCAGTTTGAAGAGCAGAATGAAAAAATAGTAATGGAAAACGAAATTTAACAGGTGAGCTAGGTTATGTTCAAAATGGAGAGAAAAATGTCTTTCTGAATGAAATAGATCCTTAGAAAATTTGAGTAGAGAAGTATTATGATGTAGAATACTACTGAGGTGAAGAAAGAGAAGATATTTTAGACAAGTGCTGTTTAATGTCAATGAATGTGTTAGTATGTACCAATAACAAAAATGAAGAGAATCCCCCAAAATATGAAATGAAACCACATAAGCAGGAAAGTAATTTGTGTTACCTACTTCATAGTGATGAATTTAATGGTAGAAAATAGGCAGAACACATAAGTAACATTCATATATCCCTGCTATCTTAGCTTTGACCAAAGTTTCGCACATTTTCTGTGGTGTTAGTCTGAATAATGGCTTGCCAGAGATGGCTATATTTTTATCTGAGCAATATTAGATATAATGCTACACAGAAAAGAGGAATTAAACCAACAGATGGAAATTAGACTCTTGAATATTCCAACTTAAAGGAAAGAAGCTGTACTGGATTAACTATGTCTGCCTTGTTCAATCACAGAAGCACTAAATGTGAAAAAACAAGGCAAAGAAGAGAGGGCAGCAAGACTGGGACACCAGTTAAATATTTGTATCTTTGTAAAACTACAAGGGCGATAAGAACTATGAAATTCAGGTGCCCTTCTACAGAATCCTCGTGGCAAGAAGCTGCAGAGTTGCCAGGAACCTCAAGAAAGGACTTGGAGATGGCTTGGAGTTTAGATTGTAGGTTCCAAAATCTGTATTATTTAAGCTAATTCACTAGTAGTCATTTGCTACTGAATCAACAGGAAGAAAGTAGGTATATAAACTATTTAGAGTGTATGTGTTGGAAATATAGAAAGTATATTGTATTTTGTGACTTTCTGAATTTCTAATATTATTAAAAAATGGAGATAAAGATAATAGTCTGTCTCTTACACTTTTAAGCATTCCTAATTACAATATTCTTTAACTGGTATACTAATTGTTTTTCTAATTACCACTTACCACATTAACTTTATCAATGAATAGCTCAATCTTTCACTTAATTAAAACATGTTTGAAATCTCACTATCATTCCCAACTAGTATTTTCTCTTCTATTGATCACAAACCCAATCAGTAATTATATCGTATAAATACTGTTTTTCAATGTCTCTTTTTCCATTTTATTTGTTGTTTTCTTGCTCGATTGCTTTTTAAAAAAAAATTAGATCCTCGGACTTGAATTCTGGACCTGGGATCTATCCCTGAGCTTCTTTTGTTCAAGGATAGCACTCTACCACTTGAGCCACAATAACACTTCAGGCTTTTCTTGAGTAGTTTATTGGAGCTAAGAAGTCGAAAAGACTTTTCTGCCTGGGTTGACTTCAGACTATGAGATGTCAGCATCCTGAGTAGCTCAGATTACAGATGTGAGCCACCTGTGCCCAGCTTTCCAGTCTTTTCTTTCTTTTTTTTTTTTTAACATGTGTAGGGGGATTCTTTTTTTAAATTGTTTTTGTGTGAAAATGCTAAAAACACAGTGGCTATAGTGACATAAATCAGGAAGAGTATATTTCAATTGGGACAATGTCATCCTTCCCTCACTCTCTCCCAGTTTTTTTCTCTCATCCCCCACACAAGTTTTTACACTTCATTTTCAACATAGTGTTTAGTAAGTAAACAAACCCAGCAATAGTACTCACTGGATTCTTTGTTTTTCACTCAGTCTTATCTTTGTGACTATTACTAGAGTTCTCTTCATACTGAGTTCTAGTCTTACATGTTGTCCTTCTCTTATAATAATAATCAAGATATCCCATAGTATTCTACCATGGTGATCTACTAACATTTCTTTTCAATATCTCATATATATATATATATATATATATATATATATATATATACATACTTACCTTCTATTTTTGCCAGCATATTTACATTCATGCCTCTAAAAGTCATATAAGAATCAATGCATCCGTAGAAGACAAAATATTGTATGAATTGTATAATTACATAATTTATGCACACATTATTTTATTGGTAGGCTCTACCAAACATAGAATCTCCTCCTTAGCTTGAAATATATATATTTCTATTATATATTATATACATATATGCATATTATATATAATTTTCTTTTGTCTTTAATCCAGATCCAGGTACATTGAAATGTTTTCTTCTTCTTCAACATATCATAATTGTAAAAGTGCCTTCCTTTACAATGCCTTTTTACAATATCCTGGTATGTTTCATTGTATGCATTGTTTCATTAGTAAAGTAGTGATGACCTTAACCTTAATACACTAACCACCCCATGCTCTCTAATGGTATTATTAAGATCTTGTACAACAATATCAATAAATGTATCCAGAGTTACATAATTTGATTCATGTTATTGTATACTTCACATTATTGTGTATGTATTCTCTCAATTCATCCCTATAGCCCATCAAAATATAGACTATTCCTTGTCATTCTGCATAAAGAGATGCTCAAAGGGAGGAAATGAAAGTAATGTAAGAAGTCAGAAACTCTTCTAACTTAAGCAATTTAAAAAGTTGATTCTTTCCTCCAATCTTCATATATTATTGTGTTACAATTTATACAAACTACTTCTCAGAAGACAGCTTTGTGGTTTCAGAATTTAGTAAACATAGGACATAGGAGGTGAAACATATGGAAAATAGTTTTTTATAACAATCCTTGTATCTCCCCTGGTCTTTGAATTGAGGGCAAAAGTCCCAATGTAGTACTTCAGTACCTTTCCCATGTTGGCATTCAAGGAATAGCTAGTACTTAGTGTCTTATCACGACCCAGCTGAACACATTAAAACTAATGAGAAGCTCATTCATTTTAATAGTATACACCCTTACTGAACAGAATGCACATCAACTTAACAAAGTGCACCTGTAGCGTATTTGGTGACTTTATGTGAATTTCCATCATAGAAGCTAATGCTGAAGAATGGAAGAGCGCAAAAATAAATACTCATGTGAAACAAGGAGAATTCAGAGACAGTACTAATTGATTTGGTGTTAGTGGTAGAACTATGTGTAAAGCTCAACAAGAACAGTGTGAATTATATATATATATATATATATATATATGAGTATAGATATAAATATAGATATATATAAATATATATATATTTGCAAGCCTACTCCCCACAAGACTATCATGATGATCTTCATTAATGCTAAATGATACTAATTAGTAATATACTCTAATATTGATTTTTCTTTAATTGTATTCAAAATCATAGGTTTTGCTTACATATAAAAGCTGTGCACTTCCTTGTAAAGTAGCTTACATATAATGAAATAAGAAATATACTGAAAACAATATGCAATGCAAGAAGAGAAAAGTAGGATTGAACTTTGACTTCAATTACCATCTGCATAATTTCAAGAAGTACTCATACTGACACAACTACTTCAGGCCTAACTTCAGATATAATATCAAACATACCATTTTCTTAGAAAAGGAATTAGTGTATCCATATCATATCTGTTAATTGCATGTGTACAACCATAACTAATTTAATATATAACCCAAACTACATTTTATAAAGGAGTTAAAAATTGTCTATTTTCACTTGTTTCCATATTTGGAATTCATTGTTGTTGTTATTTTTAATGTACTAGGGAAGTTATTTCTTTTTTCTTGTATTTTCCTTCCCTATGCTTTAGCCCCTATTGTCACTGTATTTGATTTTCAGACCTTCTGTATTGCATATACAGTTATTTGAATTAAGAAAGGGAAGGGGAACATCAAAATGATGAGGCAAAGGACAAAGGGTAAACAAATGCAACAGTGATATTTACAAGACAATAGGTTGTAAACAAACTGTACTACCTGGAAGAAAGGATTGGGAAGGAGGGAAGATGGGATTAAAATGAGGGAGGGGGTAACAAGTTGAGAGGAAATATATTCCCTACCTTATATATGTAACTGTAATCTTGACAATATAAATTAAAATTTAAAAATTGTCTATTTTCTTTTTTCCCTGTACACAGGAGGAATATGTTGCCTATAAAATATTTACATACATCTTCTTTTTTGTCCTTTACTCATATAGTTAGGAATCTTCAGTACATAAAATGTAAAGTCAAACTATTTATCCAACAATATTTACCTTCTATTTTTGCCAGCATATATACATTCATGCCTCTAAAAGTCATATAAGAATCAATGCATCCATAGAAGACAAAACATTGTATAAATTGTATAATCACATAATTTATGTATATATTGTTTTATTGGTAGACTCCTTCAAACATAAAATCTTCTCTTTAGCTTGATGTGTGTGTGTCTGTGTGCGCATGGGTGTGTGTATTTAAAGGTCTATTCTTTGCTGAAAAACAAAAACCATCATCTCCTCTTCACATCCCACTCCTACCCCTTCCCCTCCCTTTTTGTACACTTCCCTTCCCTTCCCTTTTCTTTTCTTTTTTTTTTTTTTTTTTTGGCCAGTCCTGGGGCTTGGACTCAGGGCCTGAGCACTGTCCCTGGCTTCTTTTTGCTCAAGGCTAGCACTCTGCCACTTGAGCCACAGCACCACTTCTGGCCATTTTCTGTATATGTGGTGCTGGGGAATTGAACCCAGGGCCTCATGTATATGAGGCAGGCACTCTTGCCACTAGGCCATATCCCCAGCCCTTCCCTTTTCATTTTGATGTAAGGTCTTGCTATATAGCCCAGTCTGGCCTGCAGTTTGCAATTTTCATACCCTTGACCAGAGGACTGGGCTTATAAATATTTCAGCATTATACCTACTCAACAAATATAATCTTGTGAACTGTAGATATATCCATTGTTATAAAGAAAGGCATTTATAAGCATCACATGGAAGCCTAGGACAGCTACTGAACATTAGGCTACATTTTTTTTAAATTCTTTCTTGCTATGAACTTTGTGAACATTAAAATGGTAGGGAACAAAAGAAAGAACAGACAAAGAGAAAAGAAGGAAGAAAGGAAGGAAGGGAGGGAGGGAGGTAGAGAGAGAGGGAGGGAGAGGGGAAGGGAGGGAGGGAAGGGGATAACAAGGAAGGAAGGAAGGAGGGAGGGAGGGAGAGGCAGATGGAGTGAGGTAGTTAGGAAAGAAGGCAGAAATGCAGGCAGTGAAGTGCCAGATTTTGAAGTCAGGCCCCACTTTACCACATGAACCCCACTTTACCACGTGAACCTGAGATAAGCAGGCCCTGTGAGCAGACCCAGGGCAAGCTTATTAGGGCCCAGCCAGTCAAGAACTCTAACCACTGGGAAAGCTTAACTCTAACTGCCCCCAGAATGCCTCAAGCCCTGAGCCAATCAAATTTGTACCTGTGTCCTAATCTTGCTTGCTTGAACACCTGATTGTTGTAACTTTGTTTTTTGCCTTTACAAGCCCTTTGTAACTGCAGTTCGGGGCTACCTCCTAACCTCCGCTGTGTCAGTGGGTAGGACGAGGCCTGAGTTGCAGCTCACTTGAATAAAGCCTTGTCTTGCTTTCGCATTTCGGAATGTCTGAGTCTCAGTGGCCTTCTTGGTGGTTGTCTCGCAACTTGGCACAACATTTGGGGGCTCATCCGGGATCGCCCCAGAGACCCCTGAGACCCCAGACTCCGAAGGTAAGGAAACAGCGCTGTTCATTTGTTTATTTGTCCTGTAATTTGTCTGTTTGTCTGTTTTGCTTTTGCTTATTTCTTAAAGGGGTTCTTTAAGGGGTTGTCGAAGCAGACGCGCTTACTCGGCAATCTCGAGGAGACCGGGGGACGCCCCAGACTCTGAGTCCACTTAGGTCCACTCCTCCTGCACTCTTGCAGGAGGTTGGGCCAACTTAGGTCTGCTCCTGCTGCTTAGCAGGAGGAGGCTTGTGGGCCAACCTAGGAGACTCTCCACCCTTACCTGAGTCCACTTCGGTCCGCTCCTCCTGCACCCTTGCGGGAGGTTGTGGGCCAACTTAGGTCTGCTCCTGCTGCTTCTAGCTTGCAGGAGGAGGCTTGTGGGCCAACCTAGGAGATCTCCAACTCATAGCTTTTCTTATTCTCAGGCCTGTGTGTTGTAATGTTTGTTTTTTTGTAGCCTTTTGAACTAAACATCTGGTCAGAGCTATGGGTAACGTTCTATCTTGGGGACCTCCATCTAGCCCCCTAGATTTGACCCTAGCTCACTGCAGGGAGGTCAAGGAGATAGCTCAGAACCGAGGTGTGGCCCGTAAGGAGGAAAATCATCCTGTGCAAGTCAGAATGGCCCATCCTTGAGGCTAATTGGCCACCTGAGGGGAGCTTTGAATCGACGACCCTCATTTAGGCTATCTAGACCAGATTCCTTATCTAGACACCTGGAGGGAACTAGTTGATAAGGACATTCCAGCTTGGGTTCTGCCCTTCTTAAAATGGTTCAGCGGTGCCCTCAGCTCTGGAGTGTCCCAACCAGTCCTGGCACCAGCAGCCCAGGGCACAGAGGCATCGGACCCGAATCCTGACCCGCAGCCGCTGCTGACAGGGCAGACAGGGGGCCAGCCCAAGCCACCTGCAGGTGGTGGGGAGTGACCCCACCATGCAGCACTGTCGTCTGTGTTTGTAAGTCTAACAGTCTCCTTTATGTCAAACCTGCATGAGACATACAGGCGACAGCTCACAATCAGTGTGAGTGTCCGCAAAAAAAAAAAAAAAAAAAAAAAAAAAAAAAAAAAAAAAAAAAAAAAGAACTCTGGGGGGACCCCCACCCAGCCTTCTTAAGCAGAAAATTATTTGGTGTGCTAAGATGTTTTACTAAGGCTAAAAATATTTTACTAGGACTATCAAGCCCTGGAAAATGAGGCTGAAGAATGCTAAAATCATTTGTTAAAGGTTTTTGTCTTAAAATTTGGGTGTTGCAGGAGTAAGATACCTCTTGCCACTGGAAAATGTATGGCCGATGCTTATTCTGTGTGCTTTAAGATCTTTTGAATATGTATGTGTGTGTGAATGTGTGAATGTGAACATGTTCAAGACCGTTAGTATGATGTAAAATTGAGTGAGTTTAAGTTTAAATTCAAATGGTCATCAAGTTTGGGCATTACCAAATGCCTTAAAGGATATTGCATTGTTTTAAAGAGGAACTATAGTAAAAAAAAAAAAATGCTTAATCGGAGCTGTGTCAGAAATTTGGATTTAAAAGGATATACATATATTAAACTAATGGGGATAGAAGTAAACTCTCATTAACTCTATGTATGGAGGAAGAAATGGCAAAATGGGCCAGTGTTTCTCACTAATATATTGGAAAGCTGAATGGATAAGTATCTCTAATTGTAATTCTTGCATTAAGGAAAAATTGTCATTTGAGTTCAAAGGTCTTCATGCCATGCAGTAACTGGCACTGAAGGAAAAAAAAAAAAAAAGAGGCTCTTTTGAAACAAGCAGCCCTAAGCAAAGGGCGGCACCTGGTTTCAGAAGTCTGTGGGCTTCAGTTTTTCAAATACAGATAAAAGCTAAAGTGTTGTGTTAGTGTTAAAAAGGCTTTGGAAATCAAGAATACATTTCTAGATAAGAAATTTGGAAGTAAAATTGTCCTAAATAATTATTGCAAAGTGAGAAAAGGAGAATTATGGCTACCAAAATGTTTAATTGCCATTCCAGCTTCTTTGTAGGTTTTTTGTAACAGTTTCCAGCAGGCCTACAGAGAAGCACAGGTGATTCCTATAAGTTTGTCAAGATCTAATACTGGCCCTTAATAAGTTCCAGGTAAGAGCATGCTTAAAAACTACTTCTGTGTGTATGGGCTGGGGATATAGCCTAGTGGCAAGAGTGCCTGCCTTGGATACACGAGGCCCTAGGTTCGATTCCCCAGCACCACATATGCAGAAAACGGTCAGAAGCGGTGCTGTGGCTCAAGTGGCAGAGTGCTAGCCTTGAGCGGGAAGAAGCCAGGGACAGTGCTCAGGCCCTGAGTCCAAGGCCCAGGACTGGCCAAAAAAAAAAAAAAAAAAACTACTTCTGTGTGGACCACCTTGTTGCTTTAATTGGAGTAAAGTGGCCTCTTGTAAGACTCACTGATCTGAAAACTGCAGTTCGATGCCAGCCCTGACAGAGAAAGGTCCCTGTGAGAGACTTGTCTCTAATCAGCCAGCAGAGTGCTAGGTGCTAGGGAAGGAGTTGTGTGGAGCTCAAAGTGGTAGGGTGCTAGTCTTGAGCTGGAGAGCTGGGGGACAGTGCTCAGGCCCTGAGTCCAAGTCCAGTGGAATGTCACTCCTCCTGGGACAAAAGTGATGGAGCATCCAGAGGCAGTAAGCCACTGCTTGGATGGCAGAGATGGTGTCAGATCCTACAGTCACTCCCGTTTGGCCTTTCAAAAGTTAATCAAAGCCGGGAAGTCCTAGAAGAATAGTTTGTAAGCATGCCTTTCTAATGCCCATGTCTGTCTACTGGGCAGGAACTTGCCAGTCATCCTGTGATAGTGAGTAGTAAGTTTGTCAAATGAGAGGATAGTTTAGAATCCCAGTGCCAGCATCTACTCAGAGCCCTGACTGGCAGTGAGAATTTTAAGCTGATACATCTGTTCAGGAAAGAAAGCTTGTAGACCTGAGATTGTGTCCTTACTGAGATCTGTTAAAGGCCTGCGAAGGTCATCAGAGATCAGTTCCTCAGCCAGTCAAGAAAAAAGCTTTTACAAACTAGAATGTTAAAAGGCACAAATTTGTAAACCTGAAGTCACCTATCTGGGCTCCATATTAAGAGAGGGCAAGCGTTGGCTGTCAGATGCACGTAAAGAGACTGTGCTGAAAATCCCTGTGCCTAAATCAGCCAGACAAGTCAGAGTTCCTGGGAACAGCAACAGCAGGCTTTTGCCAGCTGTGGACACCTGGGTTTGCTGAGAATGTCAAGCGTCTATATGAACAGAGGTATTGACTCTAGTAGACCCAGGGCCATGGGCTTTGCCTCCTGTGCCCCAGTACACCCAAGAAGACTTGGAGTGGATAAAGAAAAATCCCATGGCCCACAAAACCCCGAACAGAGAAGAAAAAAATGACTGTTGGAAAACTTGTGAAGGGAAACTTATCTTGCCACAAGGGCTGGATAAGGGGATCCTTAAGAGAATCCACCGAGCTTCTCACATGGGAACCCGAAGAATGCAGGACTTGCTCTGACACTCCAAAGTTAAAATTAGACAAGGAGATCAACTTATTGAAGATATTGTTAAAAATTGCAAGGCTTGTCAGCTCATCAATGCCCCCTATCAACAAGTTACTAAAGGAGCTCGCCTCCGTGGGGATAGGCAAGGCATGTATTGGGAAGTAGATTTCACAGAAATTAAACCTGGAAGATTTGGATACAAATATTTGCTAGTTTTTGTAGACACCTTTTCAGGATGGGTTGAAGCTTATCGAACAAAGCATGAGACCGCGAATGTAGTGGAAAAGAGGATCCTGGAAGAAATCCTACCCAGGTATGGCTTCCCATCCATCATTGGGTTAGAAAATTGACCAGCCTTCGTCTCAAAAGTAAGTCAGGGAATAGCCGCTGCACTGGGGACGGATTGGAAATCGCATTGTGCTTATAGACCCCAGAGTTCAGGACAGGTAGAGAGAATGAATCGGACTCTAAAAGAGACCGTAACTAAATTGGCCTTAGAGACTGGTGCAGACTGGGTGTCACTCCTTCTTTTTCTCTGCTTAGAGTAAGAAATTCTCCCTATCAGCTTGGCTTTACACCTTTTGAAATAATGTACGGGTACCCCCCGCCCATTATCCCTAGCCTTCAGACTGAATTGCTTGCTGATTTGAATGATGCTAAATTTTTGTGTAAACTTGATTATTTGTAGCTCGTGCACAAGAATATATGGCCCCAACATAAGGCATTATATGATTCTGCTTTTGTCTCTACCGCCCCCCATTTATTCAGACCAGGGGACTGGGTGTTCGTCCGGAGGCATCACCCCAAATCCTTAGAACCACGGTGGAAGGGATCCTACGTAGTGCTACTAACTAAGGTAGATGTCATCGTCACGGGTCCATTGCTCCCACACCAGGCCAACTGACCCTTTTTCCCTGGACGAAGACTACCGTGGTGGAAAATGGGAAGTCTCCAAGCACCTGACTCAGCCACTTCTCCTTCGCCTCAAGAAAGAAAGTCGTTTTTTTGTTTTGTTTTGTTTTGTTTTGTTTTGCCAGTCCTGGGGCTTGGTCTCAGGGTCTGAGCACTATCCCTGGCTTCTTTTTGCTCAAGGCTAGCACTCTGCCACTTGAGCCACAGCACCACTTCTGGCCATTTTCTGTATATGTGGTGCTGGGGAATTGAACCCAGGGATTCATGGACACGAGGAGAGCGCTCTTGCCACTAGGCCATATCCCCAGAAGAAAACAATGACATATAAAGGAAAAACAATCAGAATTACCCCAGACTTCTCAGCAGAGACCATGAAAGCAAGGAGATCCTGGAATGAAGTATACCAAACACTAAATAAAAATATCTACCCACCAAGAATTCTATACCCAAACTCTCATTCATAGCTGAAGGTCAAATAAAAGTCTTCCACAGTAAGGAAAAACTGAAACAATATATCTCCACCAAACCAGCTTTACAGAAAATCTTCAAAGATGTACTATACAGGGAAAATAATCAAGATCCCAATACAGACAGAGAAATGAACCCTAATTAGTAAACATCAGATCAAGAAATGGGAAGACACAGCTTTAATTCTCCAATCAAACGACATAGGCTCATAAGTTTGATCAAAAATCAAGATCCATCTTTCTGCTGCCTCCAAGAGACACATCTATCCAGCAAAAGTAAACCTCTTCTAAAAGTGAAAGGCTGGAATCAAATCTATCAAGCAAATGGCCCCCCATAAGCAGGCTGGAGTTGCAATCCTAGTATCAGACAAAATTGACTTCAAATTAAAAAAGGTAAGAAGAGACAAAGAAGGTTACTACATACTAGTAAAGGGATCTCTCCTACAGGAAGATATAACCATCCTAAATATATACACACCAAATGCAGGAGCAACCAACTTCATCAAACAAACACTACTGACTCTAAAAACACTCATAGACCCAAACACATTGATAGTCGGGGACTTTAACACTCCACTATCACCTCTGGACAGATCAACACGCCAAAAACTGAACAAAGAAACCACAGAAGTAAACAATTGAATAGACCAACTAGACTTAATCGACATCTACAGAATATTCCACCCAGCAAGGACAGAATACACATTCTTTTCGGCAGCACATAGAACATTCTCCAAAATAGACCACAACTTCGGGCACAAAGAAAATCTGAACAAATTCAGAAGTATCAAAACCATTCCCTGCATTCTCTCAGACCACAATGGAATAAAATTAGAGCTCAACTGAAACAACCACCACAGAAAATCCTACAATTCATGGAGACTAAACAACACACTGCTGAACCATCAGTTGGTCATTGAAGAAATTAAAACGGAAATTCAAATGTTTATGGACTTCAACCAAGTTGAGGACACAAAGTACCACCTCCTTTGGGACACAACAAAGGCAGTGCTCAGAGGAAAATTTATATCTCTGAGTGCATACATCAACAAACTGGAGAAAGAGCAACTCAACAATTTAAGGAAGCACCTTAATTTCCTTGAGAGAGAACAACAAGCCAAACCCCAAGTCAATAGATGGAAGCAAATAATTAAAATCAAATCAGAATTAAATCAATTAGAGATGAAAAAACCATCGAAAGAATCCAGACGGATTCACTGCAGAATTCTACAAGGCCTTCAAAACAGAACTCACACCAATATTTCTCAAACTCTTCAATGAAATTGAAAGAGAATGTTCACTACCAGAAACATTCTATGAAGCCAGTATAACCCTCATCCCAAAACCAGGCAGAGACTCATCACAGAAAGAGGACTACAGACCGATCTCCCTGATGAACATAGATGCAAAAATTCTCAACAAAATTCTGGCCAATCGACTTCAACAGGTCATCAAAAAAAAATCATACACCACTATCAAACTGGATTCATCCCAGGGATGCAAAGTTGGTTTAATATACGCAAGTCAATTAACGTAATCCACCACATCAAACGGAGCAAGGTAATGAATCACATGGTTTTATCTCTGGATGCGGATGAATGGTTTGATAAAATCCAGCACCCATTTATGCTAAAAGCCCTGGAAAAACTGGGATTCCAGGGAACATTCCTGAACATAATCAAGGCAGTTTATGACAAACCAACAGCAAGCATAACTCTAAATGGGGAAAAACTAAAGCCATTCCTTTTAAAATCAGGAACAAGGCAGGGATGTCCAATCTCTCCCCTGCTCTTCAACATAGTACTAGAATTCCTAGCCAGAGCAATAAGGCAAGAAGAAAATATAAAGGGCATCCAAATAGGAAAAGATGAAGTTAAACTTTCTCTCTTCGCAGATGACATGATCCTATACCTAAAGAATCCCATAGACTCTACCCCCAAGCTACTAGAACTGATCCAAAACTTTGGCAAAGTTGCAGGGTATAAAATAAACCCTCAAAAATCAACAGCCTTTCTCCATGCCAACGACCCGAAGACCGAGGCGGAAATAAAGAAAGCAACTCCTTTTGCAATAGCCCCCAAACACATAAAATACCTAGGAATAACCTTAACTAAAGAAGTGAAAGACCTCTTTGAGGAGAACTTTAAAAGCTTGAAAAACGAAATTATGTCAGAACTAAGGAAATGGAAAAACCTCCCATGCTCCTGGATTGGGAGGATTAATATAATCAAAATGGCAATATTGCCAAAGGCTATCTACAAATTCAATGCAATACCCATTAATATTCCAACACCATTTTTTTAAAGAAATAGAGGAAGCAATCCAGAAATTCATATGGAACAATAAAAGACCTAGAATAGCAATAACAATCCTAAGGAGAAAGAACAGTGCTGGAGGAATTACAATACCCAACTTCAAGCTGTATTATAAAGCTATAGTAATAAAAACAGCTTGCTATTGGCACCGTAACATGTCTGAAGACCAATGGAACAGAATTGAAGACCCAGAAATGAACCCACAGAACTACGCCTACTTAATCTTTGATAAAGGAGCTAAAACAATAGTTTGGAAGAAAGATAGCCTCTTTAACAAATGGTGCTGGACAAACGGGCTCAACACATGCAACAAACTAAAACTAGATCCTTATATATCACCCTGCACCAAAATCAATTCCAAATGGATTAAAGACCTCAAAATCAAAACAGACACCCTGAAAACACTAAAGGAAGGAGTAGGAGAAACACTTGGGCTCCTTGGCGCAGGACGGAACTTCCTTAAGAAAGACCTTGAAAGGCTACAAATCAAAGAAAGGTTGGACAAATGGGACTGCATCAAACTGCAGAGCTTCTGCATGGCAAAGGACATAGCTCGCAAGATAAACAGAAAGCCCACAGATGGGAGAAGATCTTTACCTGCCATTCAACGGACAAAGGCCTCATCTCTAAAATATATGCAGAACTAAAGAAATTACCTTCTTCCAAAACAAAACTGCAAAGAACCAATAGCCCCCTCATCAAGTGGGCTAAAGACTTACAAAGCGACTTCTCTGATGAGGAAATGAGAATGACCAAGAGACATATGAAAAAGTGCTCTATATCACCGGCCATAAAAGAAATGCAAATCAAAACAACATTGAGATTCCATCTCACCCCATTAAGAATGTCATATATCAAGAAAACTAACAATAACAACTGTTGGAGGGGATGTGGCCAAAAGGGAAACCTACTTCATTGTTGGTGGGAATGTAAACTGGTTCAGCCACTCTGGCAAGCAGTATGGAGATTCCTCAGAATGCTAAATATAGAACTCCCCTATGACCCAGCAGCCCCACTTTTGGGTATCTATCCAAAAGACCACAAACAAAATCACAGTAATGCCACCAGCACAACAATGTTCATCACAGCTCAATTTGTCATAGCTAGAATCTGGAACCAACCCAGATGCCCCTCAGTAGACGAATGGATCAGGAAAATGTGATACATATACACAATGGAATTTTATGCCTCTATCAGAAAGAATGACATTGCCCCATTTGTATGGAAATGGAAGGACTTGGAAAAAATTATACTAAGTGAAGTGAGCCAGACCCAAAGAACCATGGACTCTATGGTCTCCCTTATTGGGAATAATTAGTACAGGTTTAGACAAGTCATAGCAGAGCATCACAAGGCCCAATAGCTATACCCTTATGAACACATAAGATGATGCTAAGTGAAATGAACTCCATGTTATGGAAATGATTGTTATTTTACAGTTGTAACTACTTTCAATGTCCCATGTGTATCTGTAGCTTCTATTATTGATGATGTTCTTGTATCACCTTCTCGTGTTTGTACCTACACTATCTCTGTAATCTTATCTGAGTATATTGGAAACCGTGTATACTGGTATTAGAAGTAGGAAATTGAAAGGGAATACCAAAGTTGAGAGACACATGGTAAAAAAAGACAAACAACTACAAAAGCAATACTTGCAAAACTGTTTGGTGAAAGTGAACTGAACACCTCAGGGGGGGAAAGGGAAAGGGGTGGAGGGAGGAGGGTATGAGCGACAAGGTAACAAACAGTACAAGAAATGTATCCAAAGCCTAACGTATGAAACTGTAACCTCTCTGTACATCAGTTTGATAATAAAAAATTGAAAAAAAAGAAAAGAAAGAAAGTTAGACTGAATATTGTTATAATTTTCTTTTTGCCTTCTTTCCTTGCTACCCTAGCTAATGTTGATGTTAACCCTCAACAGCCTTTCCAAATACTTTGGCAGCTCACTCCAAAGTGGGGTGACTCCCTTATTTTAGCAACTAAGGGAGCCCCCTTAGGAACCTGGTGGCCAGACTTAGTAGTAAACATATGTGATCTAGCCACAGGCAACTGGGATGTGCCAGATCACTTGGATCCAAACCTAAATAAGCGACTTCCCGAGTGTGATGAGCAGGATTCCTGTCCAGTTTGATGTGTGCAGTCCCTTGGTTAAGTAGACTAAGTTTATAGGTTTCTGGTTAGGTAAGGTCAACGCCCCTGAGTCAGCCTGAAGAAGTTACAGAAGATGGATGATCTTCACCCACCAGCCCCCCTTTAAAACCAAGGGTCCAGAGTTGTTTTTGTTAAGATGAGGCAGGATAAACTAGAGGCATGGAAAACAGAGGTATAGAGGCTGTGCTTGTGAGAAATGGTGACAGGCACCTTGGGTTACTACTTTGGGCCCTATTGGCCCATGCCTCATCTCCATATCATCCCCTAGACATGCAAGCCATTGAAATGGACAGAATGGAACCATGATTGGCTCCCAAGGTACCAAAGCAAAAAAAGGGGAAATGAAGTGCCAGACTTTGAAGTCAGGCCCCACTTTACCATGCAAACCCCACTTTACCACGTGAACCTGAGATAGGCAGGCCCTGTGAGCAAACCCACGACAAGCTCATTAGGGCCCACCCAGTCTAGAACTCTAACCGCTGGGAATGCTTAACTCTAACTACCCCTAGAGCCTGAGCCAATCAGATTTGTACCTGTGTCCTAATCTTGCTTGCTTGAACACCTGATTGTTGTAACTTTGTTTTTTGCCTTTATAAGCCCTTTGTAACCGCAGCTCAGGGCTTCCTTCTAACCTCCACTGTGTCAGTAGGTAGGACGAGGCCTGAGTTGCAGCTCGCTTGAATAAAGCCTTGCCTTGCTTTTGCATTTCGGAATGTCTGAGTCTTGGTGGCCTTCTTGGTGGTCATCTCGTGACTTGGCACAACAGCAGGAAGAAAAGAAAGAAGAAAGGTAGGAATGAAATGAAGAAAGAAGGAAGATATGGAGGGTGGCAAGCAGGTAGGGAACTAAGATGGAAGGAAAAGAAAGGATGAAACTGTAGAAAAGAAGGAAAGTAAGAA
Source organism: Perognathus longimembris pacificus (assembly GCF_023159225.1). Classification (NCBI taxonomy): domain Eukaryota; kingdom Metazoa; phylum Chordata; class Mammalia; order Rodentia; family Heteromyidae; genus Perognathus; species Perognathus longimembris. Next base: position 16,960,796 of record NC_063163.1, read on the forward strand.
AGGAGTGATGAAAGGAGAGAAGAAAGGAAAGGAAAGAAAATGGAGGAAAAAGAAAAGGAGAAGAAATTGAAAAAGAACGGAGTAAATAGGAAAGGAAGAATGGAAAAGAAATGAAAATGGGGTAAGGAAGGAATGAAGGAACATAGAAATAAAGGAAAAAGACACAGAGAGGGAATGTCTAGTGGTCTCTGTGCATGCTATAGAGTTGGGCTGGGGGCCCTCCAGGGATGCTTGACAGCCTCAGGGCAGTGCTACATCATAGGAATTCCTGGAGGGATTGAGGGATAAGGGTGGGAATTGTTTTTGTGATTTACATTTCAAAGAGCAGGTGGGGAACATGACCTAAATCATATCACTTTTGTATAGGAAGCCCAGTTTGAATTAATCTGCAGAGGGACACCCTGTCTAGATTTGCTAGGTGTGGCTCAGAAATCTCATCAGAAGCTGCTCTCTGATTGGTTGAAATGGGAGCGAGGTCAGGACTTCAGGATATAAAGATACCCAGGGATCAGAGCAGAGAAGCAGAGTCCTGGAGCCTGTAGTCAGTGTCTGGCTCTGCTGGGATTCAGAGAGCCCTCCACAGCAGACCCACATCTCATTCACCAAGATGAGCACCAGAACCCCACAGTCTCTCTACCATTTTGCCATGCAGAGTCTGCTGAGCAACCAGGCCCTGGCCATCTCTGCCCTGGACTATCTGCCAGGGCTGCTGTTCCCATCACTCTTCATGGAGGCCTATATTGGGGACCACACAGAGCTGCTGAAGGCCATGGTTCAAGCCAGGCTCTTCTCTTGCCTTCTCCTGGGGGACCTGGAAGACTCACTATACCCACTATACTCACTATACCAAACTATCCTGGATATGCTGGATCTGCTACTTGCAAAGAAGGAGGGACCATTCGGTGGAAACTACAAGTGCTCGATCTTCTCGTTGAGCACCCGAAGATCTGAACACTGGGGTACCCTGCCATGGCCCAAATCTCCTATCCAGGGCTTCTGCCTGACAAGTTTATAGAAAGTCCCTGTACAGGGATGATTGAAGAGCAGCCCTTGATGATGGCCATGGACCTGATCATCCACGATCGATCGCCGTAAGGATGCTTTCCAAGCCTTCCTGCTCCAGTGGGCCTGGGAGATGAAAGAAGAAGACAGGTTGTGGTCCAGTGAGCTGGAGATTATTTCTAACTCTAGCTCTGAAACCCAGAAGGCTCTGCAGGTTGTGAATCTGGACTCTGTACTGGAACTGTTGGTGAGTAAGTTGTGTCATGGAGAAACCATGAAAACTTTTGCTTCTTTCGAGAGCCAGAAGAACCTTCACCTTACTTTTTCCAATACGGTTGGTGACTTTGACACTTCCAGCTCCCCAAATTCCTTGCATTCCTCCCAATTTTGGGCACATCTGGGGCAGCTGCATCATTTCCAGCGGATGCATATGCACGAAGTCCTCTTCCTTGGTGGAAAGCTGCCAGTCATCCTCAGGAGCCTGCCACCTCTGAAGGCCTTGTCTCTGAGCTCATGTGACCTGCCAGAAGCTGACCTGAGGTTTCTGTCCCAGTGTTCCAGCACCAGGCAGCTCCATCACCCGAGGCTGAGGAATTTGTCTATGAATAGCTACAGTCCTGCACCCTTGCAAGCCCTTGTGAAGTAAGTGGCCAGCACCCTGGAGAACCTGGTCCTGGAGGAATGTGAAATCACCAATGTCCAGGTCTCAGCCTTCCTACCCGACCTGAGCCAGTGCTCCAAGCTCAGCTTCTTCAGTTTTTATGGAAACCACATTTGCATGAACACCGTACAGAACCTGGCCGCATGGCAAGGTTGGGCCAATTGAGTGAAGGGCTCTATTTATTCTCCCTTTTTGGAGAGCTATGAGTCCACAGCAAACATCGAAACTGACAGGTTTTTTTCAGGTTCTGTCTGGGTTGGTCCAGACTTTAGGAGACATGGGGGCAACCCATAAGGTCCGAATCTGCACAGGTCTCTGTCATTTGTGCAACAGTTTCCAATACTACTGCCTGGGGCTGGATGGTTCCTGGGTGTTCACAGATGAGGGGCTTCATGGCCCTGCTGCTCTGCCTGGGTAGTCAGCCCTATCCCTCTGCTAGTTTCTTCTCAGCATTAGAATGTAATCATGTGTGTGGAAGAAACATGGTCTGTGAACCTGAGCTTTGCAGTTCAATTGTTGCTCTGGAACCCCAGGAACGTTTATGCACTTTGGGAATACAGGTGTCCCGAGAAGACCCCCATTACAAATCTAGAATATATCCCCTTTGGAAAGAACTAGAACACCATCTTGTTTTGTCAAATGTTTGTTATCAAACCTTCACATCCCTTGACAGCCCACTGATGGCATACAGTTCATTGTTTCCATCCATCACTTCCTTTCAAAAAGAAAGGAACAAAACAATAAATAGAAAGATGTCTTTTCTCAGAACTCCACAATGTAAGTAATGTTCCTTCCTAGAATCTTAGCTACTCATCAAATTAGAGATGTGAGGATCATGGTTCAAAATCAGCAAAGTTTTGAAAGTCTATGAGATTCTCATCTGAAATGAACAACCAGAAAACCAGAAGTGGATCAACTTGGTAGAGCACTAGCCTTGAGCAAAAGAGCTTAGGGACAGCACTCTCATTCAATACAATGTGGGATCCACACACACAAAAAAAAGAAAGAAAATTGTCATTCAGACTAAGGCTTCTTCTTCTCACATGTAATTATAATTTCTTAGGAGCCTGAGGTCTGAGGATCACAGCTCAAAGTCAGCCTCAGCAAGAACATGTGAAATTTTGATGTCCAACTAACCACCAAAAACCTGGAAGTGGGGTTTCCTAGTCACATTATAGAGGGCCTCCCTTGAACTGAAAAATCTGAATAACATACAGTGCTTTGACCATGATTCCACTTCAAAGTATACACACACACACACACACACACACACACACACACAGAATTTCCAACATACCATGTAAAATTATGACTTTTTTGTTTTGTCTTTATTTCCCATGGTTTTACCCCTGATATCATAGTAACTGATTTTAGTACTCTTAATTTTGTGTATTCATGTATCCAAACTAGGGAAAGGAAAGGGAATACCAAAATGGAGAGACAAAGGATGAAAAGACAAACCAATGCAACAGCAATACTCACAAAACTGTATGGTATAAACCAACTGTACAATTCATGGGCTGGGGAGGGAAATGAGGAGGGGGGAGGTAAAAAATTTACAAAAGCAAAAAAAGAAGAAATAATCTTGCCTTTTTGGAGACTGAAATCTTTTATTGAATGAATAAAATAATTAAATTAATGAAAAAAATGGTAGGGAATACCAAAATCGAGAGACAAAGGATAAAAAGGCAAATTAATGCAACAGCAATACTTACAAAACTGTATGGTGTAAACCAACTGCACAACTCATGGGGGGAAGAAGTAAATGGGGAGGGGTGTGGATAATGAGGGAGGAGGTAACAAGTTGGATAAGAAATGTACTCACTGCCCTAAGTATGAAACTGTAACCCCTCTGTACTTCACTTTGACAAAGAAAATTTTTAAAAAGAGGAAAAAAATGGTTTCCTAAGAAGATAAGTATATAATTTCTCCAGCATGGCAATGGACCACCGCCATACAGATCTTTGTGAAGAACAGAGTAGCTACTTTCATAGGCAAAATTTCATGAACATTTGACATCAAACAATACTGTGGATATATGCTCATGTACTGTAATTAAAGCAAATATATCCCCCAGACACATTCTATCCAAATTGAAACTGCAAATTGGAAATGTAATACTATAATACCACAATTGCATATAGTCAAAATGTTCCAGACGATATAGAAACACGAATACTGAAGCTGGTGCAGGAAGAAATAGTAAATGACTTGGCATTTTCAACTGCACTATTTTAAACAAAAGAGAATTTCAGGCTCTTCTCCCTTTATTATTGCAGGTTCACATATCTCTAAAGACCTATTGTAATATCACACTAGAATGCAACTAATTTTGCTGAAGGAGCTCATCTCATGATAAACGTCTCTGTTTCACTCGGCAAGCATTCTGTTTGCAGATAAAAGTGGAAGGTTAACATTGCCAGAGAGTGTCCATCCCTGGTGTTACTCAGAGTGAATCAGACAGGCAAAGGATTCAAAGATAACCTGAAAGCTCCTAATTAAAATATTTAATTCTCTTCATGTGGAGTTACTGCAGAGATAAAAGGTAAATGAAACTATTCTCACATTGTGTCAGTGTCTTCTCTGCAAGAAATAAGAGCCTGGGGTTCTTTCTTAATTCACCTTCTAATATTATGGAAGCTTTTGCTTATATTTAAGAAACTAATAAAAAAACATGTCCAGCCCATAAAAAATGATGAACTAATTTAATATTCTATATCTATGTCATAATATATATTTTCTGTATATTTATACCATACACATATTGTGTATATAAGATAGATGTAGAATAGATATATACATACATATACATATATATGAAAGAATACTATCCACCAATTTTACAAGTAAGAACTAAAATATCTATTTTATTTTTACCTTATTTTTGTGAGATTTTTTGTGTGAATTGTTGTATGGATATTTTGTAGAATTTAATGTGAGTAAATGAAAACTTTTTATTCTTCTTAACATATACAGACCATAAAGATTGTATTGGAACGTGGAAAATTAGATTAAGGAAAAGAATGATTCTACTTATACTCAGGGTATTTAATACAGTCACTGAATACTACAAAAAATATGTAGCTACCAGTATGATTCTAATAGTTAATTTCTAAGTATAATATATAATTTTTTTTATTTTGTCACATTGTATCATGTAGGAAACCAGAAAGAAAATTGTTAAGTGGATACTGTAACTTGGTTTTGAAAGTCAATAATATTAATGGCCATCTATCAAGTAGTGTGAAGAGAGCATTCCTTCTTTATAAAAGACAGAGAAAATGGAGTTTCTTTATGGGAGACGAAGAATAATAAAACTTCAAGGGAGCCACCCAATCTTTAATGGTCACTTGGGTGAAAGGATGTGTATATACCACAGGGAAAAAAAATCCAGATAGATAGATAGACAGATATAGAAATATCTATGTGTATGTATGCATGAATGTATTCCACATACATGTGAGAAAAGTAAAATATAGTATATTTTCACCTTGGTTGCACTAATACAATTTTATTTTATTTTATTTCAAATTTTTATTATCAATCTGATGTACAGAGAGGTTACAGTTTCATACGTTAGGCATTGGATACATTTCTTGTAGTTTGTTACTTTGTCCCTCATGCCCCCTCCTTCCCCCCTTTCCCTCCCCCCCAGGTGTTCAGTTCACTTACACCAAACAGTTTTGCATGTATTGCTTTTGTAGTTGTTTCTCTTTTTTTACCCTGTGTCTCTCAATTTTGGTATTCCCTTTGAATTTCCTACTTCCAATACCAGTAAACACGGTTTCCAATATACTCAGATAAGATTACAGAGATAGTGTAGGTACAACCACAGGAAGGTGATACAAGAACATCATCAATAATAGAAACTACACATACACATAGGACGTTGAAAGTAGTTACAACTGTGATATAACAATTGTTTCCATAACATGGAGTTCATTTCACTTAGCATCATCTTATGTGTTCATAAGGGTATAGCTATTGGGCCTTGTGATGCTCTGCTATGACTTGCCTAAACCTGTACTAATTATTCCCAATAAGGGAGGCCATAGAGTCCATGTTTCTTTGGGTCTGGCTCACTTCACTTAGTATAACATTGTCCAAGTCCTTCCATTTCCTTACAAATAAAACTTTATTGTGGAGAAAAATAATTACAATTTGTCCATATACGTGTGGCTTATTTTACTTAGCATATTTCTTTGAAGATGAATTCACAGTTTAATATATGTCCAAATTTTAATTTTTGAAAGCTGAATAACATTCTATTGCACACACATTGTTTTGTGAAACAAATTTTCAATTAATAGGCATTTAAGTAGTTCTTTTCTACATTTGTGAGCTAAGATAAGGTATTACAAATATCTGAATTCCCCCATAACATTTTTCTTAGGTTACAGCCTAAAGCAGAATAACTGACTTATATGCTGATAGTTTTACTTTTTCAGAGATATCGCACAAACATGTATAAAAGTACTTTTCTTTCCTATTTTCAGTATCAGCTATTTTCCCAAGATTCTGATGGAGTACCTCATTTCAAAATTAATTATACAATACTAAAACATGAGACGTGAACTTGTGGCTGCATATGTTCACATACAACTTTGTCTTTTATTGTTAGAATTCTTATGACCTTAAGGACAAGTGACAGTGCCATTCACACAAATCCGGATTCAATATAAAAAGGCTATTAGTCATGTAAAGAAGCTTGTACCCCCTTCCTGTGGTTGTACCCGCACTATCACTGTATCTCATCTGAGTACACTGGATATTGTATATACTGGTATTAGCATTAGGAAAGTGAAGGGGAACACCAAAATCGAGAGTGAAAGGATAAAAAGACAAACGACTCCAAAAGCAACACTTGCAAAACCATTTGGTGTAAACCAACTGAACAACTCATGGTGGGGAGAGAGAAAGGGGGAGGGAGGAGGGGGAATGAGGGAGGAGGTAACAAACAGTACAATAAATGTACCCAAGGTACTGTAACCTCTCTATACATCACTTTGATAATAAATAAGAACAACAACAACAACAAAAGAAGCTTTCTAGAGAGCCTGGGACTAGTACCCGGACCAATCTGACTTGATTTGGCAAAGGTGATAGCATTGATCACAGTGTATGTCTTGGTTTTAAAGTAGAGATCTGCAAAACTTGTAGCACTCAGGCTAAGTCTCCTGTGGTTTGCATTTGACATTGGTGCCAAGAGATAGAATGAATGATTTCTGTTTTGTTTTGTTTTGTTTTTTCAGTCCTAGGGCTTGAACCCAGGGCCTGATCACTGTCCCTGGCTTCTCTTTGCTACCACTCTACCACTTGAGCCACAGTGCTACTTCTGGCTTTTTCTATATGTGTGGTGCTGAGCAATTGAAACCAAGGCTTCACATATACAGGACAAGCACTTTACCACCAGGCCATATTCCCAGGCCCAGAATACATGTTTTATTATACATCTATCTATCTATCTACCTATCGATCTATCTATCTATCTATCTATCTATCTATCTATCTATCTATCTATCTGTCTGTCTAACATTTGAGCAGCGGTAAAAAGCAGTTACATTCAACAAACCCTTGATAAGTACAATGCATCTATAATGACAGAGATGGACAGGGGCTAAATCTGCCATGAATTAGATGGCTGATAGAGCCAGATTGTGTTTAGCTTAGAGCACTTAATTAATCTTCCTGTCTCTAAAATGTACTGGACATATGAGATTAAAAAGAATTGACCTTCTTAATTATTATCATGTCTAGGAAAAACAAAAATAGAGATAATTTAAGTTAAACATCTTAATGTGTTTGGTGCTATTATACTATCTATATTATACTATACTATCTTTGTGTTTAATATTCCATACACTTCCTCATACACTGGCCATGCCCATATTCATCCACTTGTGCTCAACACCACCACAATAACCACTATTTAGTATTTGGGAGCACCAACATGCCATTCTTCCTAGTTTCAATATCTACAAAATGTCAGTAGTAAAACATTATTTCATAGATCTTTTGTGAGTATTATGTCCTCATCTCCTTTTTAATTTAATTTTCTTGCAAAGTGATGTGGAGAGGGGTTTCTGTTACATAAGTAAGGAAATGGGTATTTTTTCTTGTCAAACATTGTTACCTGCTCCCTCATTTTTGTCTCATTTTCCCACGCCCTCACCCCTGCCTTCACCCTTCCCCAAGTTGGAAAGTTCCTTTCTAACATAGTGTCTTGTGAGTGACACTATTGCTTTGGTTCAGCCTTTGTCCTTTGTTTCAACATTTTCTTATTTCTCTTCTCTTCCCCAAATTGGATGAACATATACACAAGGCACAAGGTACAAGAATCAGAAACAGTGATGACAGGGCATGAACCAAAGGAGGAGGGGGACAACAAAAGAAAAATGAAATAATTTCACACAGTGCTTTCAAAACAAAACAGCAACAATAGCAATCTTCTTATTTACATATCTTGAAGTTAATTTTAATTAGTATCTTTTATATGGTCATATTTTCATAGCTATTGAGCTATTGTGATCCTCTGCTAGAAAAATCCTAGACATATACTAATTAGTAAAAATGGCGGAAAACATGGAGCCTATGTTTCTTTGTGTCTGGCTTATTTAATAAAAAGAAGCTATTTAGAATTGTGCCTTGCATTAAACAAACAACTTAAGTATTATATATTTATTCATGAAGTCAAAGGGAAATAAGTTCCCTTTAGAAAAAGACTTTAATTAAGATGTAAATATTTGCATTTACTATTTCTCAGCCTAATATTTTCTTCTATTCAATTTGCAAATTGCATTTTCTTGAACTTTTAGAATGTATTTAAAGTAATTTTAACTTGGTGTAAAATGAAGAACACAGTATAGTACCTTAGAGCATGGTTTATGTCCTTTTAGAAAAAAAAGTCACTGAAGTGATCTTGTGTTGTTTTTTTCCCCCATAAATATTGCTTATTATTGCCTCCGCCTAGCTGGTCTGAAATTGTCAGAAGTTCATAAACTTAGGAAATCTGTGCCAAATTAATAATTACAGGAAAGCTTAATTATTCAATGGTAATTTATTTTCATGGTAGCCTTGGGTTTAGTATGTAAAGTGAATGTATGTCAGGTACTGCCTTGGATTTTGCATAGATTTGCATCATGCCTGTAGTTGACATCCTGGTGCCATTGAAACAAGGTTCTGATTCTCCTTTGAAACACACACATGCATTTTTTTCCCATCTAGCAATCAACATGGAACTGTCTCCAAGCCTGAAATTCTGTTTTGTTAGATGACTTTTAGGTGTGTATGAGTGATTTCCTTATGTTGGCATTTAATACTTCTGTATGAAGTCTTTTAGTTCTAGAGAACATATAAGGATTCCACTCAGAGGCCATATAAGTATGGTTAGTGAAATGATAATTGCTGAATGATTCCCTCTTAAGCTCAGAAAATGCTTCAGTAAGCATAATCCAATATATTTTGTCTCTGCAATTATTCCTTGGAATGTTATGGTATCTTTCCTTCAGGATTCTGTTATAAACAAACAATTTTGGAGGGGTTATTTTACTATATTATTTTTCATCTGTAAAATGCTGTTTTTATAGTCTAGAAAATCCAAGTGGAGGTTTCAACTTTCCTATCTGCCTACCTAGTTAGAATTTTAATGTAATTTAAATTTATTTATAGGCAGAATGAAATGATTTTGTTTGACAGAAAACTGAGGTTTCCTTTTGGAATCAGAAAATTCTACAAAACAATTCTGAAAGAATCATAATATATTATATCAACAATGGCTTTTTCACATAAAGTGAGCATTGCTGACTAGCCATCCCCAGATATTTTCATCTTCTAGTACAGAATGTTGAAATAAATAGATATCTGTGAAACTCTAAAGGATTTTCAACAGATAATGTAACTTAATGTGTCAAAAACATAATTAAGAACATGAGCATGCATACTCTCATAGTAACTCTAATGTATATGTTTATGTTGAGCAACAATCTTAAAACAGAAATTTATATATCTTTAAATTTTCTACAATCAACATTTGAGTAAATATTGGTGAGAAAATACAAAAGTAGATTAATGCTTAGATTTTCATTGATATACACTGCTTGTCCTTAGTATCAAAATACACATTTGTAGTTGTTTCATGTTTTTCCTTGAAATTTCATCTACCAAGAAGAGCTGCTCCTCCATAACCCCCGAAGAGACTCTCCCAAATTGGATTTTTAAATGGGCTAGAATGAAGTCAGTGACTCTTTTTGCAGGGAATTCTAAATGTAATGTTTTTGAAATTTATGATCATCATTCATATTTGAAACAAACTACAAATCTGAACAATGAACATTTGATTTCAACCCACAAAGTATAGAGACACATTATTCTCAGACTTTAACCTTTATCCTCCCATTATTCACTCCAACCAAGGAATTGTAAAAGATCAAATGTAAGTTTCATGATGCTATATCTCAATCAGAACTAACATGCTCAGTGCATTTCAAATCTGCTTTCTACATCTGAACCTTGACAAATATTGATATATAAACACACACACACACATACATACACACACACACACACACACACACATATATATATATATATATATATATATATATATATATATATATATACTCTAGAGGTGGGTTTACATTTGTCCCTCCCACATTTATGTCTACTACCAAACAATCACAGAATATAGGAAAATTTGAGTAATGTTAGAAAATATAATTTAAACATTTTTGAATTTTTCTATATAGTGGTCTCCTTGGATCAATATACTCATAGACACCAAAGATCTTGTATATTGATTTTTTGTTTACATTTTCAAGTCTACACTAGAGGTAATCACAGCATGTCCTCTAAATAGTGTCTTATTCATCTCAATAGGGAAGCTAGCTACGAGAATCTCTACAAATTGTCATAGTAAAAATAACACAAAGCTTAAGAAAGCCAGAAGTATACTACAATAATAACACATTTCTATTATTTATTGAGTGATTACTGTTATTTTTGTTCAATGTGGATTTAAGGTGTCATCTGATATACATTCAAAACAAATATTAGAATAATATAACTATAAATTTTGAGAGAAAACATGAAATTCAGGAAAGGCAAGTCATTTATTAGGACTCCCCCGCCTCCCGCCCCTAGAATTAAGACTGTAATTTTGCCACCTAAGTACAGATGTACTCTGTAAAACAAAGAATATAGTGCGAACATCAGAATATTGCACTATTACAATTGTCATGGGGAAAGGAATAGTGGGGTCTCCATTTTCTGTGCAACCAATCCCAAGAAAGTACTGCAGTGTAGGGCTCCAGTGTTTGTTAGTTGTACTGCCTGTATAATTGTTTTCATTAGACCCTAAAAGAATGCATGGACATACTTTTAAATTCTAGGCAGACAAAATTATTATCAAACATCAAGATGCAACTTAGTGTTTTGCATCACTGATCCTTGGTATGGCTTGAGGTTCAGTTAAAAAAGCAAAAACAAAAACATGCTAGCTTGGTGCTCTGGTTTACCTCTGTGATACTAGCTGCTCTGGAGTCTGAAATCTGAGGATTCTGGTTTCAAGCCAGCCAGAGAAGGAAATCTGTGAAACTTTTCTCTAGTAAACTACTGGGGGGTGGGGTGGGGGGGAAGGCCAGAAGTGTTGTTGTGGCTCAAGAACTAACCTTGAACAAAAGAAGCTCACACATAGCACCGAGGCTGAGAGTTCAAGCCCTAGGACCACCACCGCCCCCAAATGCTGTTTCTCTAATAGTCTGTGTTTCAAGATAATCTCCCTCTTAGGAGTTCCAAATGGGAAATAAATTGTTCATAGTAAGGTTCAAATTTCCTTTTTTTTTTTTTTTTTTTTTTGGCAGTTTGGCATGTTTGGCAAATCAACAGTAACCATTGAAATTTCCACATATTTATTATCTATGCCATCCTCAAAGAGACCTATAAATTATCACAGATGACCCTCCCAAAAAATATTGGTAATGAACAGCTATCATTTATGTTATACAGGATAGTGGGGGAGGAGGGGAAAGGAATGTCCTTATACTTTGCATATGCTCATAGCACTGTGATATCTATATCAAGGGAAACAGGAGAAAATGGAGACCCTACTATTTCCCATGACAATTGTAATAGTGCAATCTTCTGATGTTCCCACTATATTCTTTGTTTGCTGTGCACATTTTTTCACAAATAGACCTTTGATTTGTGACTATTAAAACTCTGAATTTTAAACAGATCCCTGGACTAGTGGTTCGTAGCCATCAGCTCGCTCAACTTTAGCACCAGTCTGGTCCCCAGTAGCTTTTCCAGAACTACCACCTTCACCACGAAGCTCCATGAGTTTTCCCAATTCAAACCTGGGCTTCTTCAGCACTTTTACTTTACTAACGAAGACATCATGCAGTGGATAAATAGACTGGTAGGCCTTTTCTATGTCTTTGCCAATGCTGTCTGGAATCAATTTATTAACTACTTCTTTCAAGTCATTTGTCTGCACCTCTCGGGTCATGATCTCCATCGTCTTCTTCCGGATCTGGCGCACCTGTTGATGCTGGGCATAGGAGGTCTTGCGGATTTGATTGTTGCATTTTTTAGTAAAACCAACACAGAATAGACGAAGCAAATCAACATGAGCTTCAATCATGGTCTGCCACTTTTTGACCATGGAGCACATTTTGTCTCAGGTGAGATCCATGCCATGGAAGTTGGTCAGACAGTTCTTGCCCTGAACATCCTCAGTAATGAGCTTGAACTTTCTGAATGCGACTTCATCATTCGGCATGCGACTTCATCATTCTGCATATTGGCGAGGCTCACTTCAAACACCCCACCTTTGAGGACATCAGATGCGATTTGGGTTCCTTGAGTCCTCCTGACGAATGTTTTCCCAATATTACTTAAACATGGCCGGTGCTTTCACATCATACCAACCTTTCTTAGAAAATGGATCAACCACTTTCTTCTTGGCTCCCTTTTTACCGCCTTTTGTTCTTGTCGAGTGCCATGGTGCTGGTCAGAGAGCTGAAAGGTCTGTGCACATTTTTTTTTTTTTTTTTTTTTTGGCCAGTCCTGGGTCTTGGACTCAGGGCCTGAGCACCATCCCTGGCTTCTTCCCGCTCGAGGCTAGCACTCTGCCACCTGAGCCACAGCGCCCCTTCTGGCCGTTTTCCATATATGTGGTGCCGGGGGGAATCGAACCGAGAGCTTCATGTGTAGGAGGCAAGCACTCTTGCCACTAGGCCATATTCCCAGCCCCTGTGCACATTTTTGACACCCCATTTCCTCATTGCTTCAACGAGAAATGTAGTATTATGAATTATTTTGTGCAATAAAACATTAGATTCCACAGTTTCATCTGGGTAGTAGTTATGGATTCTTGGTCTAGAATTTGCCACTTCTTTCCACATCCACGAGGACTTTGGGAGTCATATGTAGTGGAGGCTCCATCATCTTGGGTCCCTAAAGAGAGCATACAGAAGGGTAGATTCACTTATATGAGTAGGTTGTTAGCATAAAATAAGAAATTGCCTTCATTTTTTGTTGAGCAGTTTAGAATGTTCATGCAGAATTGTATAGAATTTCACAAATAGAGCAATCTTTTAAATATCACAATATATATCCTCTGAATTTCCTGCACTCTAGGTTAAACAAATATAATGAATTTCAAATTCCCCTACATGCTTTCCAAACTGATAATATTTTGCATTTTGTTAGAAATAACTCACCAAGCTTTCCAGCTGGTTTATATCCAAGACATTTGAAATGTTGTTCCTTTGATTTCTAATGATTATTTACAAGCCATGTCTTGGTTGGGTTCATTTTTCTTATGAAAACATTTGCATGGAGGTGAGAATGTAGTGAATAAAAGTAGAATTGGCAAAAAAGGTAGCTTCTTCCTGGAACAAGTGTGTCCCTAAATTCAAACACAACTTATTTTACATATCTTAACAATTAGTCATTTCATCAGTAAATGTACTAATACTAAAAATTTCAAAACATGAACTGTTTGCAATTTGAATACATTCCAAAATCAAATCATGTTTTATTCTATTCACCTTGAGTCATCACTAAGGAATATAAAAGAGTAAATACTAGGAAGATGATGAAGTATCTGAGTAATAACATCACAAAACAACAACACAAAGAAAATACTTCAGCTGTCTTTTGGATACACTTCCTAACAATGGTTACATGGTAATATCTCAACTTTAAAAGGATGGGAAGTATTTAGAATTTAAAATTTTAATCCCAATTTTGCATTTAAGCTTAGTCACCTTAATGAATTAATTCTTCAGATGTTCTAGATTGACAACATGAATTCTACTAATGAGATGGAAATATATTACTTTTTTATATTTACATATAATAATTGAAATAAAAGTTTTTGAGTATCAGTAGATTCTATCATTTAGAAAAACTCATCAAGGGAGGTTTGCCAAGATGATGACCTGGTGGGAAAAAAAAAAAAAAAAAGAATAAACGAATTTGCTCCAGGTATGAGAAGAATCCATTGATAAAAAAGTGAGGAAATCTGTTAGAGATGTGTGGATTCAAAACTACAAGAAGTTTGTGGGGACATAAATGTCTGCATAGAAGTAATTAGAGTAGAAGAAATGGCTACAGGGATTTTAGAACCAGGACCTGGTTCTCTCCACTTGAGATGGGAACCACAAACTCAGCAAGTAAAATCAGATTGCCCAGCCCTATGTCCTGTTCAGTAGGATGGATATGGGGGCCATTCTGTATCTACCATGTCTTGGAAGTGGCAGAGAGTTGCCATCTTGAGAGATGGGTCTTTAGAAGCTCAGTGACATGAAGCAGTGCCTCTGTGTTTTCTAAATCAGAGAAAGGCCCTTTGCCATTTAATGTCTTCATTCTAGCATTTATCCATTACCTCTTCTCATTAATTTCAATAGTTTTCTTCCTTCACACACTCACCTTCCTTTTCACTTAAACTACCAAATCTGAGAATCACAACACTTTTAATCTTCTATTTGAAATAATTTCCCTTGCAGGGAATATGGCCTAGTGGCAAGAGTGCTTGCCTCATACACATGAAACCCTGGGTTCGATTCTCCAGCACCACTTATATAGAAAATGGCCACAAGTGGCGCTGTGGCTCAAGTGGCAGAGTGTTAGCCTTGAGCAAACAGAAGCCAGGAACAGTGCTCAGGCCCTGATTTCAAGGCCCAGGACAGGCAAAAAAAAAAAAAAAAAGACTGAAATAATTTCCCTTTTTCATATAGTCCCTAACCAGGCATACCCTTTCTAGACAAACTACTCACATTTTTTCCTCCCTCTTTATAAGTATGAGATCCATGAACATTTCAGACATAAAAGACTGGATGCAGTAGAGTGCATTTATAAATGCATTTTGAAATCAACTCTCAGGGATTCAGAGTGAATGGTATTCAGGCCAGAAAATTCCAGCTGAAATATTTTGCTGTTTCTGATTCTGAAGACAGATAGAATGAGGAATCATGATACCCGGAGTTGCTTATGCTGATAAAGCAAAGAAATATCAAATGTTTCAAATCAGACCCCATTCTGGCATCTTGAAAATGGCAATGAGCTAGACATTAGGATGTGAATTCCAACTTTAGAAATACTAGTTTCAAAGATTATGTTGAAATGTAATTTATCTGCTATTTGTATGGAGGAAAAAATTAACTAATCTGTATGGAATAACAATTTTGTGCTTTTCAGTGAATATGGCTTTGTGTCTGTTTTTTATTATTTTGTTGGCTTTTGGCTTGCATAATTATCCTTGTAAGTCATAACATTAAAAAATGTTATTCTATCATGCAGCCATTTTCCCTTTCCCATCACCAGGATAAGTAGCAAAGAACAAATAGCAAAAAAGACATAGAAAATTATTAATACTCATTAAGAGTAAAATATATACTATTAAAAGCAACTTTTCCTCCACTCATGAGTAAATAAAAATACTATGTTAAGCTATCTTGGCATAATTTTCCATTACTGAAATTATTCTCACACCCTCAGGATGGGTAAAAATTCCTTTCACTAGATGGTTAAATTTGTTCGATATTAATTTTAAGCATATGTGTGTATGAATATATTTGTTAACACATACTTAGAATCAGAGAGCAAATTTAGGGAATACAATGAAATACATTTTTTATTGATAAAAATAATTGACGATTTTAAAACTGTAATATAAGCTTTGGGATATATTTGAGTTCTCTTTTTCTCTATTCCTTAGCTGGGGATTTGTTAGAATTATAGGAGTAATTCTAGTTAGTAGACCATAGTATATGGCCGATGATTAAGACATTTTATCACATTTGTTTCTCATAGGTGCTCAGAAATAAAATAACATATCACAAGACAATAAGAATTTTCACAGGACATCTGTCCTAGGGCAATAAATCACCTAAATGGACACAAGCACATGCCATCTGTGAAGGGATTTGTCTAGTAGAACGAGTAATGTTGTGTGTGATAAATATAGCATAGGTTTTGCAATTTCCCCTTGGTAAGACACCCAATAAGTTTGTGCAACTGCTGTACTTTAAATATTTTTCACTTAAACTCAATTATTATAAAATTCATTACCTTTTATTACATTGTTATTGAAGTTGTGGCATTTGTCTTCCTGTAAAAACAGATATTAGCACGGATATATATCTATGCATATATTTATAACATAACAAGTTTATGACTTTAATAAATAACAAGAATGTTTGGAAAATCTTGTCTTGATCATGCAATACCACACACACACACACACACACACACACTTTTATCAAAAACTAAATTAATTTTTATTAAGAAATGACATTTTCATGCACTTTAAATGATAGAAAAATTATTGACTTTCAAAATAAAACAACTGTTTCTTAATACTACATAGCACTAAGGTTTGTCTCAATGTCCCTCTTCCGATTAGATTATAAATGAAGGTAATATATTTATGCAATATGTAGTATTCATACATTATATATTTATACATATATATTTATATACTATATATTTATACATTATATACATAGTATTTATACATTATTTTGCAATTGACATTATGTTTTTTGTTTTTTGTTTTTTTAAATTCGTATTGTCAAACTGATATACAAGTGGTTACAGTTTCATACTTTAGACATTGGATACATTTCTTGTACAGTTTGTTACCTCCTTTCTCATTTCCCCTTTCCCTCTCCCCCTTTCCCTTCGCTCCTATGAGCTGTTCAGTAGATTTACACTAAACAGTTTTGCAAGTATTGCTTTTGTAATCGTTTGTCTTTTTTACGCTGTGTCTCTCGATTTTGGTATTCCCTTTCAGTTTCCTAGTTCTAAAACCTGTAGACACGGTTTCCAATGTTCTCAGATAGGATACAGAAATAGTGCAGGTACAACCACAGGAAGGGGATACAAGAGGATCATCAATAATAGAAGCTACGGTTTCACATCGCACGTTGAAAGTAGTTACAACTGTGATATAACAATTGTTTCCATAACATGGAGTTCATTTCACTTAGCATCAACTTTTGTGTTCATAAGGATATCTATTGGGCTCTTGTGATCCTCTGCTTAAACCTGAGTCCCATGGTCTATTACCAAGACAAATTAAAGACATTTGTGAAACATGTTTTTAATATTTTGTTTTGGAATAATTTTAAACATATCACATATTTATGTAAAAGTTAACAGGTTGGGTGATATGCAAATTGTTACAAATTCATTAACTGAAAAATAGTAGGCTCTTGAGAGAATACAAATTGTGTGATTTCTTAGAAATACAAAGTCAACATCCAAAAAAATAGGTTCTGCAAAACAGGAACTTTAGCAATGAAAAGTGGGAGCAAGGGAAAAGTAGTTATTAGAAGAATAAAGAGCCAAAGGAGCCATACATTTACACATGTGTACACATACATATATGCAAACATAAACATAGATACACCTAAACATGAATGCATATATACATATATATGTTTATTCAAATATTGCAATATTAATAATAGTAAGGTAATGGGTTGGTCACGATGGGTGTGTAAGAATTTTGAAAGGGTGACTGATCAAGATGTGTTGTATTCCTAAATTGCTTTAATGAAGGAACTTAATGGCAACTCCTTTATGTAATTACTTAAAGATAATAAAAATGTTAATGTGAAAACTTCTCAAGAATTGTTTATTTTATTTTCTAATGTTAAAAAATTGTTTGGGTATGGTTCATTTATTAAGACCAGCAATTTTTCTTTGTTCCAATAATCTTAACTCACATAGCTTATTCTAATTTTACTGGTTGTCTTTCAAATGTTTTAGTTACAGAATCCAAAAACATATTCCAAGTTGTTATTTCCTATGGTCAATGATGTTTTTAGCTTTTCCCATTTTCTCATAATTCTCCTTTATTCTCTCCTGAGTACTGATAACTGAGTTATATTAAAATGTTATCTCTATGTTGTCTTTTACAAATATTTACCACAATTAGATTTACCTCATGCATGTTTGCAAAACATACTAAGAATTGAATATTCTCATCGTAATGCATCATTAAGTGTTAGAAATGTTGATATGTTTTATGGTAGAATTCCTTTTATTAAAAGGATGTCTACCAGGATTTTTTACTGTAACTTACTATTTTTATTTTTTATTAATAAATATGTTTAGATAAGCAGTCTCATTTTGTTCTAATTTCCACTTTCTTCTCAAATTTTTCCCACTGTTTTAAAATTCCTGGTTTGTACCTGGAACAACACAATATTTTTCTTTATATAATAAATTTCTTCATATAATAATTGAATTTATAATTATATGAACTCAAAAACGTTTTTTATGGTGTGTGTACTACAGTCCAAGACTATAATTTCCAGGTTTTTACATAAACATTGAATTCCATTTGTAATTTATTTTATTTAGTTTTAACCAGATTTTGCAATGTTGGATTAAGGAACATCTCATAGTAGCTGATATTTGTCTTTATATTTGTTCTCACTTAGTCACACCTTTATTCCTGGGAATCTCACAAAATCAGGTTTATTTAATATTTAAATTACATTATACTCACATGAAATTAAAAGGGGAAACATAAGCTATATGGCATTATTTATGTTTGCCTCAAATATGATATAGAAAACAGTAATTTATTTTGCTATTTAATCATAAGAAGGATTGGTTAAAATTTGTGTAATTAAGCCATCAGTGACTCAAGGAGAGTCAAAGTTGAAACTTACCTTTTGAAAGAGAATGAAAATATAGAACAGAATTTAAACTAAGCCAATAATTACTTGAGATTCTACTCTTGTGGCATAATCTCATGTTTTCCATTCCTTACCACAAACACATACAAATCATATAATTATCACCATCCTAGATTCATAAGGGCCCATTTTATGAGATTATAATACTTCATAGGATGATAATTTTATTCACATACTCAACAGTCACTGACTATTATATAATAATCAGATGCCTTGTTAAGTGGCAGAGAACAAGGGTATTGAAGAAATGTGCAAATGTTTTGTTGCAAATGCTATAAATGTATAGCATTTTATTTAACTTTTAGAAGTAACAGTTTTATATCACTGTTATAAAGCATAAACACAGAAAAGAAGAATCTTCCAACTGACATGACACAAACAAAAGAATAGTTTTTAAAATACTGCCTAATAATTCATTTTTGAGGTAATTGCAAAATAATGTGGGGATTGAGAGAAAGGAGAACTCAGCTCCAATTGAGAAACTTCAGCAAAAGTGATTGAGGAGATTACCATTATATATAAATGCACTCATCCTCTGTAAAGCAATGGCTGCTGGGAGTTGCTGGGGATAATGGGGTACAGTACTGAGAAGTTCATAGGTTTTTCCAGACATGTCATCTCCACACCAAACTAAAATATCACATAGTCTATAGAATAGACAATCTTTAAAATCAAGTCGCAACTCTTTGATTTAGCTTGGTAGGAAACAAGAAAATTCTAAATGTTCCTCAGCACTAAATAGTATGATTAAAGTTTACTCTAAAGATAGCAAGACATTGATGTGAGGAATAAATTGTATACTGTAGGAGGCTCAAGAAAGAAATCAGCATATGTAAAAGGTAAAGACAATTTTTGTTAAAGAAACGTTTCTTAAGTGCCCTCTGCATGCTAAAAGATAATTATTATCTGCATCCTCAAGAAATAGGAGCAGGCATTGTGTACTCAATTGTGAAGATGCTAACCTGGGAGTTGAAATGAACCATGTGGGAAAATATGTCTCTTAAATAAGCCAGGCTGGGAGAAGGAAGAAAATAAGTGGGATGATGAGAGGTAGTTGGGCATTTCAATTTGTTATCTGTGGAGAAAGTTTAAGAAAGAAGAGACTAGAAAATATTTTTAAAGTTATCAGATGTGTTGAGAGTCTCATTGTATCAAGAAATGTACACATTTTATCTGTGGAACACTCAGAAACAGGTTGTAGAGGAAACCATTAGAGTCCACTAGTGAGTAGGTAAGCAGGTAAGAGGCAAAGTCTCTTAGCCCCTTCTACCCTATCCGTTTTTTTTTTTCCTTTTTGTTGTTGTCCTTGTTTTGTTTTAACACACAAGGCATACATTTTTGCATATATAACTTAATTTTCAACAGAAAATGTTTCCCAAATGTGTAATGAGAGGCTTCTTAGACTAAATGTAGAGCTTACAACACATACTTCCAAATGTCTCTCTCTCTCTCCCTCTCTCTCTAACTACATACCTATCTACCTACCTCTCTATCATCTGCAGATAGATGTATTGGCAGTTATGTAACCCCTGCATACAAACTATCATATATAGAGAGTCAAAAAATTAATATATCACTATAAAGTCATCTACACTTGTACTCAGCAGACATTGTAATTAAATTGAAAAACAAACAAACAAAAAACACCACTATGTTTGTTTTGGGGGGGTGTTGGGTGGAAATTGTCAAATGAAAAATAGTAAGCAATATTTGAAACAATGAATAACTATTAAACACAATTATTCAATCATATTGATATCAAAAAAATTATATTAAATAATAGGAGCAAGGTCAAGCAATAGCTATACCTTTGTGCATATGCCCTCAAACAACTCTGACATAGAACTCCCCACCCCCTCCATTCCCATATCTCTGTCTTCCTTATGATTATTTCATTTTCTTAGATTTCTCTTTGTTTTTCACTGTTTACTTTATCTGCATCATATAGTTGAATATGCTTAAAATTTAAAAATAATTGTTTTGTAGTGTACTATTGCATTTAATGTCTATGGTAAAACTAAAGATGTGAGAAACTCTTCTTTTTGCCATATAATATAACCTTCAAATTCATGAAGATGTTAACCTTATATTGAGATGGTTAAGACAGAAAATTTGAAGTTCTACCACCTAGAGATATTGCTTATTACTTGCAATACATCTTTATCTAAATGTCTCATTGGACACATATCTGGCAGATCCTAACCTACAAATGAAATGTAAGTGTCAAATGTGAGTTAGGGTTCTCATATCCATTATCTGAGATTTTCTTGTTTTTTAATTTATATTTTTCTTATTTATTGTCAAAGTGGTGTACAGAGAGGTTACAGTTTCATACGTTAGGCCTTGGGTACATGTATTGTACTATTACTTCCTCCCTCCTTTCCCCCCTCCCCTCTGCCCCTTTCCCTCTCCCCCCATGAGTTGTTCAGTTGATTTATACCAAATGGTTTTGCAAGTATTGCTTTTTTGTAGTCGTTTGTTTTTTATCCTTTGTTTCTCGATTTTGATATTCCCTTTCACTTTCCTAATTCTAATACAGTTAAATGTAGATAGTTAAAAAAAGATATATATAATTTTTCAATTTCCTATATATTATACACATTTTATTTACATATTTACATACAGTTTCCAATGTACTCAGGTAAGATACAGTGATAGTGTGGTACAACCACAGGAAGGGGTTACAAGAAGATCATCTAAAAGAAAAAAAAAAGAACAGAGAACTGTCAGCATAGCCCTCAATTTAGAGAATAAAACATGAGAATGCAAATAATCTTTCAGGAAAGCAAAATATCTCAGTGTCCTAAGGTAGAGGAGATTTCCTCTTCCAAAGTCTTCAATATCTTCCATTGCAAATTATATATTTTTCACTGGAAATAGTTTACTTTCAATGTAATTGATGTAGCTCTTGGTTTACTGCCAGTTCTGCTTTCTTTGTGTCATAGCTGCTGCTTATAATGATTTTCTGCAAGGATACCATAGCCACTAGTAATTTTCCTTCCATAATAGCACACAGGGGCATATTTTTAACACAGACTGAGTCAGAGAATCACACTCATAACTTAGAGAATGTGATGCTAAAATTGATTCTACCAAGTTCTATCCAGATGTCTCTTCACACATAATCTAGAATAACTTATCAAAAGAAGTTATCACAGTTATGAGCTAATTATTTTTGTTGAAAAAAATCATGAAGTGACAAATACATGAGGGAAATTGAGTAATTTGCAATATTTTCAAACCTTAAATGGTAAAACATTTTTAAAGTTCAAATACATTGATGCAGTGATAAGGCATGCTATCATCTGGAATAAATAGGAAAAAGTAGCATAAAAGATTATGTATAAAATAATTAGAAAAGTATTGGCACATATCATGTGCCTATGACTGTCATAGGTGCTTTATATAACACCTGTCCTTGTTGAGAATCTAAATTTTCAATAAAATATGTAAATAAAATGTGTATGATATACAGAATATTGAAAAAAGTATATATTTATTTTTTAACTATCTAAATTGAGGGGGGAAAGTATGAGAACAGAAATATCAGAATCCTGAATTGTCAGGTACCTTCTCCGTAAGAAACCTATTAGCATGGTCTGAGATGGGGATGTTGTTTATGTCCTTATGTCAGGACAGCAATCTACACAGAATAATATTTAGGACAAAATCCAAATGATAGGTAAGAATTTGCTAAGTAAGACCTACACCTATAAGTTAAAATATTTGCAGCACAAAGATGACATTCAAGAACTGGAATTACATTTCAGAATTCAAAATATAGACCTATAAAATGAAAGGTCTAATTCTACTGAAATGGAGTTCAAAAATCAAAATTTTTACTTTATGTACTTCCTTGTTAAAAATTATGAAGAGTGCTGTCTTAGGCAGCATATATATGAAAATTGGAATGATAAAGAGATTAGCATGAAATGCATATATGTGAAGTGTTCTACATTTTTATAGTAATAAAATAGTATGAAGAATCTTTTCATTGTCATGGATGCAACCAATACTGAACAGATGATGCCACCATTCCATATGTACACAATCTACATGTCAGTAGCATTCCAGCTTCGAAGTTTATGAACCAAGATTTTGAATGGCTATCAGGGTAGCTCTTTTAGAGAAACAAAGAGCAAAGTTAGATTTGGAAAGAATTCTGTGTAGACTAAGTTCAAATAAATGGTGGCTTGAATGTGAACTCAAACAAAATCATGGAAAAATGACAGTTCTTCAAGAACTGTGGTCAGAATCACCTGATCAAAATTTTATTTATACAATAGGGCAAACTAAGCGCTGTAATGAAAGTAATATGAACATATTATTCTATAGAATTATTACTTTACTCTCAATTCCAAAACAAATAAATTTATGCATTTACTAACAAAATTGAATACAAAAATTAAAAGCATTAATATAAATGCCTATGTTTTTTACATGACTTGTGTGTGTGTGTGTGTGTTTGTGTGTGCGTAAACACTCAAGTCAGGGTTTAAACTCACTTGGCTTCTTCATTGAAGGCTGGTGATCTTTTAGGCCACACCTCCATTTCTAGCATTCTGGGTAAACAAAGTTAAGAATGTCATAGAATTGTCTTCCAGGGATGGCTTTGAACTGGTCTCCTTAGATCTCAGACTCCTGAGTAGCTAAGGTGACAGATACTAGCCAAGGGTGAGTGCCTGGTTTTTCATTTGTATTTTTCATATAATAGTATTATTTAGAATGAACATCCAGCTCTTTATGGGTCAGGAATATAGGGAAACATCTGTATGTAACTTATTATTATGTACTTAACTAAGGAGTTGAGTATCTATACAAAAAATAAAATGAGTGCAGCTCCTGGCATGGACACTGATTAAAAAAATTATACATACTTTCCATTCCTAGATATTTGTCTGTATTTTCCATATTATTTAGGCAATATCCAAGGACATTTCTCACTGTGCATCAAGACATGATATTTTGTCATAATTTAAGTAAGTCCATATTCTAAGAATTGGTGTTTGGCTATTTTGGTCTGATGGGATTAATTAGCTTGGAGACATGGGACATTTTAATGCTCCATTTTTAACTGCTGTAACTCCACTATTCCTGGATCTTACAATACTTTTAAAACTATTAGTGTAGGAATAGCTGAAATTTATTTATCTGAAAATCATGGGCTTCTCTTCTCATCAGAATGCTGTCTCATCCTCATAGTAATTACAAAGATATATTTATTTTAAGCCAAAAGAGTTATTATTGTGTGATACATGCAGTTGGAAGGCAGGTACAGAGTAAACGTCAACCATGGTTGTCAGATGATATAAAATAGGAATACAATTAACTATTACAAGAAAGCTTTTAGGGAAACTTTCCAAAAAGAAACCCAATGCTTTGAAAAATTTAATTAACTTCCTGTAGGATCAAATCCATCACTGTTAAGTACCTGTCATGTAAAAAGTAGTGCTCATACTAAGGTCCAATTGATGCTTTATATAAATACTGAAATTATTTATGACTTTATATTAGACTATCCAGGGAAGTAAAATATTTTCTATATTAAAAAAGAAATTTGAAATTAAATTAGCAATTGCCATTTTACTAAAAGAAATCTAATACTGAATATGTGTAATTCAGAGAGAGAGAGAGTGGAGGGCTTATTTAAGTATAGAAAAATAAAGACATGTCAGTAATACTGTTGTCATCCTCATATCTCAGTCATAGTCCATAAATAACCACATCATCATTGTATTAAAGATTAGCCTAAGAAACCATAGCATCATTTGCTTCATAGTCTAGCCCAAGTATATTCATTTATTCTATATATTCATTCAAGAAGATCAGATTTCTAGCATGCCCAACCCAGTTACTGTCAAGGTACGTGTTATCAGGTCATCTTTCAAGATGAGGAATATCAATTTAGATCTCTAAAACAGAAACCAGACAGTAACAAAATAATAATACAATCACAATCTGCTTGACTCCAAGCTTCTTACTGTCAAACACTGCATCAAAATAGAGATAGAAGTAGACAAACTAGTTTTCTATTCTAGACGTGTGGTGGACTCAGAAATGTTCTAACAGCTGGTTTCTTTGATTACTGAGATAGCTCATAGCTATAGTCTACACTGAAGAGAGTAGAATCTAAATTTAGGAATCATGATACATAGAGTAACTTTGGCATTGATTCATGATAAATCAAAATTATTTTCTGTGTTGTGTTCAAAACAAAGAAATTTGATACTACATGGGAAATATTGACAAAGCTGAACTAAAAAGAAATATTGTTGCTGTATCTACTGTTCCATAAAGGAAGTATTGAAGAATTCAAGAAATATATATGTGTGAATGTTTGTGTGCTTTTGTGTATAAATCAACACACAAACACATATACTTACATACAACCGGAAGTATGCATGTACCATGCTATTAATTTAGTTTTAAATTTTTATTTTGTTGTGATAACTATATTGCCCATAGAGTAATAGAGTAAGCATTTTATTAACAGTTTTTTTTATCACATCCTTCAACACCTAAGACACCTGCATTTTATATCTATTTCTATTGATATTCCAAAAACATCTGCATACATTCATCTAGCTTTTAATGAAAAGATCAAAGAGAATTAAGAAGTTCATTTAAATTACTCAGCAACTCATTGGTGCTGACACTTTATTTTGTTCAAAAAAAGTAGTGAATTTGGCATTATGAAACCTAGTATGAATCTCTGAGGGAAAAGCTCAGTTGCAGCAGACTTCATATTATTTGGGTTTGAATGGAACTAATAACAATGTATTTTTTGTAAGTATGTGGAAAAACATTTTTCTTACATAAAAACAAATCTTGTGTGTATTATAAATAACACTGTTTTGTAATGCATTGATTATACATAATGTATAAAATTTGTACTCCCTTAAAACTTATATTTCCTCCAAGGTTCTTGAGAAGTTAATTGCCCTAATATTACTCATAGCATAGGGACAAATGACAAATATAGCTGAAAAGACATGGGAAACAGAAAATGATTGTTAAATCATCCAATTTAATTATCTATTACCTTTTCACAATTTAACTTTCTTCTAGCTAAAGCAGCATTTTCTAGAAGCATTTAGATTGGGGAGTTCTCCAAGTTTTACATGGGAAAGACAAAAAGAGTAAAGGAAGGCAAGTTTCACTTCTGCCATCTTGCGTAATCAACTAGTGATCATACATACATATATACATACACACACACTTATATTTCTAAAGAATCCACTTAGCTTGCACTCGGCTCTCAGTTGGTCTATTACTTTCAGGCAGAATACAGAGTATATGACTCAGAAAGAAACATTATTAATCACCAACAATATTGAACAAAGATACTTAAACTCTCCAGAATAGTGTTTATTAATTTTTTTTGGAAAGATATATTCACATGACAAGATGGTTGGGATAGGGAAAGAAAAAATAATAATAAGAGATTAATTCTTGTTAAAATACTGTAAATGCATGTGTGAATTATCATAGAAAAAAATCTTTCATAAAAATATCATATAAGAAGTGAAATAAAGATCAATAACACATTACAGGTCCTGTCTGGGATATGTAAACAAGTGGGAGGGGAAAGTGTAAATTGATAGGGTGTGGTCAAATACTGTATGTATATGTGTGAGAAATAGATCTGTTGTTGTAAGCTTAGAAAAAAGGATAATAAATGAGGTAGAATGACAGAGAAGTGAATCTGATTCATATTTATAATACACATTTTTGACATGTCGCAATATAACCTCATTGCACAACTAATTGATACTAGTGAGGACATGTAAAAACTAATTTAAAAAATCAGAGATAGTAACATCTGAATCAATGTTGTACTCCTTTTACTTTAAAAGCTGACTGACTCATATGAATCCTTCAATTATTGAGAGCAGAGTACTCAGATGATATAAATGAATCACAGCATCTGGAGCTGGTGGTTCACACCTATAATCCTCTCTACTCAGGATGCTGAGATGTAAGGATAACGGTTGAAAGCCAGCCCATGCAACAAAGCCCATGAAACTCTTGTCTCCAATTAATCACAGAAAACTCTGTTATTAGTGTTGTAGCTCAAGTGGTAGAGTACAAGCCTTGAGTAAAAGCAGCTGGCCCAGTCTCAGAGTTCAAGGACCAAGACCAGAAAAATTAATTAATTAATTAATCACATCACTCCCCCTGATTTGGATCAACTATTAATTAATACCAAACACAAAACAGAGGACATTTTTTCTTTGTTGTTTATTTTGTGTTGTTATTTCCCCCTTTTGATTTATCCCCTGTTGTCATTGTATTTGATATCTGTATCCTGTGTCTTGTGTATACATTTATCTGATTTGGGAAAGGGAAGGAGAATAACAAATTGTGAGACAAAGGACAAAGGGTGAACCAATGCAACAGCAATACTTGGTTGGAAAAGACTTGGTTGGAAATGAACTTTACAACTTGGGGTGTGGGGGGGAGGGCAATGAGGGGAAAGAAAGTGGGAGAAAATGAGGGAGAGGGTAACAATGTTAGACCAAAACTGTATTCACTACCTTACATATGTAACTCCAACCCTTCTGTACATCACCTTTAATATAAAATAAGATAAAACTTAAAAGCAGAAATTGGTGTTGTTCCTAGTGAAGAACTATGGATACAAAACACAAACTATGCACATTTTTTGTAGCCACAGTAGTTGCAGAAAATTTCAAAGAAGTTAATTAAGGGAGATATCTAACCCAAAATAACTATCTATATCATAAAATTATCAAACACCAGGAATAATTACCTATATCCCTGACAAACAAAACTATCTATTTATAAAACTACTTGGATATATATAAATATATATATATGTGTGTGTGTGATATATATGTATATATCACATTTATCTCTTCTTACAAATCTGACATGTATCTGTTCCCAAGGTATGAAAGAATTCTGCAGCTGAAATTCAGATAATATCAAATTCTTTCCTTAAAGCTTGCATTATCCACATTGGTCAGCTCTCCTTATTTTTCATGCTGTTCTAATAAATTACAGAGTTCTATGTCAGATATGGTATATTTTGATTGTTATTTCTTATAGTTACCTGCATTCTGATCATTTCCAGGTACTAAAGTATGCTCATACACTAGGGGGAATAGCTACATATTAAAATAATAAAATTGGAAATATTTGACATACTGTACAATATGCAGTGCACCAAATCACAATATTTTTTTCTAGATTTTGAGGTACTTTGTGGTTTGTTGTATTTTTGCAGCTTATGTCATTTTCTTAAGATTTTCTCAAAAATAAATCAAAGGCAAGTTGAGCTATGCTCATTATTTATACATAATAGCATATTTTTGATATGAAAAACTTTCATGATATAGAAATAATTTATAAGCCATAGATTCAAATAAACTTCCATATTTCAAATTCTGTCAGTTTTCTTTCCTTCATCATGATTTTATTCTTGTAAAAATATTTCACTACAAAAATATTAAATACAGTGAATAAAGATAAGTTTTCCTAGATGGAGTGCTTTTTTTTTTTTTTGGTTTGGTGTGTGTGTGTGTGTGTGTGTGTGTGTCTGTGTGTCTGTGTGTCTGTGTGTGTCTGTGTGTGTGTCTGTGTGTCTGTGTATTCAGAGCAGACTACAATCAGCAATCATTGATACATTATTTGTACTTAGGGAAAGCCAGCATTCCTACATGTTATAGTTTTTCTCTCTGGGAGATTAAAAATATACAGAACATTTTCTATAGCCATGGAATTATTTTCACATGCCTATAATCAACCAGTCAATGACAGAATTTTATGTGGGCTTGTGGCTAAGATTAGTAATACTTTGTGTTTAGAGACAGTGGGGGGCGGGGGAGTGACATTTTATTTCTCCATTCTTTGGTGCTTACGTTCTAGGTTGAGCCTATAGTTGACTATTTTGAAATATAAACATAGGTTTCCTTGTATTCTGATCTTAGGTCCTTTACCTACATTGACTCCCTTCTAGTATCAGAATCTACTTCCTGTCTTTTAAGTTATTAGATGTTTATGTTTATTTTTTCCTTTCTGAGCAATGAAAGTGCCAATTAGATTAAATTGAAAGGATGAATAAGGTAAGTGACTTAATTTCATTTTTTGTGACTAAGAATTTCATTTACTTCAATTAATGCTTATTAGAACACATGATTTTTAGTTTGTTCATCAATCATATTAAGTTATCAAGTCTTTAAAATTCTCTTTAGTCTGGGTTTAAGTCTAGTCCTCTGGTTTTCTTTTTTCCAGAGCATTTCCCTTTGAAAATTTGTAGCTGCAAATTTTTCTTGTGATTCTTAAAGTGTGCTGGCATCTTTTCCTAAGATTCTTGAAAACTTTGTTTTTTGTTTTTTGTTTTTTTTCTTTAATGGGAAGATCTTTCTGAGGTTCTGGAAGGCTTCCTTCTGAAATATAATCATCTAAAGCAACAGTTCTGTTTTCTTCAGTCTCTATGGACAGGTAGCAAGCATGAAACAGACAGTTTTTAATCACATCCACCACTAATGCATGCCAGGATTTTTCCATTAGCACATTCCAAAGCTTAAAAAGCCTTTTTGGTTTTTGTATCAGAGCACTATGTTCAATTTCTCTCCTATGTTACATTGTCTCTTGTTTTGTATGATTTTTCTTTGACAGCTCTGATCAAACTCAAGACAGGATTCAGTATGATTCTCTTACACAATGCCTCAATTGAATGCTCTCAAAATCTTTATCATGCCAATATATTGATTGAGATATCTACACCACTGAGTACGATCCACAGCAAAAGGAAGAAAGAAAGAAAGAAAGAAAGAAAGAAAGAAAGAAAGAAAGAAAGAAAGAAAGAAAGAAAGAAAGGGAGAAAGAAAGAAAGAAAAGAAAAGAAAAGAAAGAAAGAAAAGAAAGGAAAGAAAGAGAAGAAGAGAAGAGAAAAGAAAAGAAAAGAAAAAGAAAAATTAACCTTAAACAGTCCAGTACTCGTGTTGATAATCAGGCCTAGTCTGAATAAAATTTAGTTGTTTGGTCTCTAGAAAACTCTTGAACATCAGAAACACTGTGTTGGATCTGTAAGTAAGCAAGATATTCTTCAACCTCTCACAGATTTTTAAAACATAAAATATATTTTAAAATTCACATGTTTAAAAATGAACTTAAGTATTTGTGTAAGAAATTCTAAACCAATTCACCCAAGTATTTAAATTGTTTAAGCTCATATAGGTTAATCAATCATTAGCAAATAAGACTTTGTTATTTTTGCTTTAAGCTAAACAGCTGTCTCCTGAGCTATACTCTTTAAATATAAACATACATAAATATAAAAATTACATTTGACGTGTAGTATTATAAAATGATAATTTTAAAATGAACGCATCGTTTCATATACTTGCTTAAAAACAGTTTCCAACATCTGGTCAGGAATTGACAGATTTTTGCTAAATTAAGTGAAATAGTAATTTCAATGTAAAAGAAACATTGTATTTACATAAAGTATATATTTAATTCATACACTTTTGATTCATTTTAAATGATACACATAGACTAATTCACTCATGTTTTAATAAAAAGGTTTTTTTTTCCTGTCCTCATTCTATAATATGGTACTAAAGATAACCTTGGATGAATGGATCATTCTTCTTTCATTTATGGTCCTCAGGATTTCAGCAGTCTGTGCTGAAAAGTTGAGCTTTGAGATGCAGAGAAATTATCTGTATGCAAGATCCTGTTATTTGTTTTTAGCTTTTCTTTTCTTTGTATTTTTTTTTTTAGTATATGCAGAGGGGTTACAGTTTCATACTTAAGGCAGCGAGAACATTTCTTATCCAACTTGTTAACTCCTCCTGTATCCCCTCTTTCCCCCTCACCATTCCCGCCCATGAGTTGCACAGTTGGTTTACAGCATATAGTTT
The DNA here is from genome assembly GCF_023159225.1 of Perognathus longimembris pacificus. Taxonomy (NCBI): domain Eukaryota; kingdom Metazoa; phylum Chordata; class Mammalia; order Rodentia; family Heteromyidae; genus Perognathus; species Perognathus longimembris. Next base: position 16,991,569 of record NC_063163.1, read on the forward strand.
TGTAAGTATTGGTTTGCATTGCTTTGTCTTTTATCCTACCACAAGATTTCTTGCAATGCTTTAGTTTAGTAGTCCCCAGGGCATAAAATACTGGAGTAAAATATATGCGACATTCCTCAAACTTATAAAGCGAGGCATAGTCTGGTGAAAGTGTCTATCCTGAATATTGAGGACTTGCTCCCAATGGATCTTCAACTTCTATTTATTCTTTCTGACTACCTGTGAGCAACAAATTGATTTGAATACCTCATCTCACTCTCGACTTATACTTTGGCTGCTGAATTTGTGCAAATCCTCGGGCAGCTTGGATTTTCTAATCTAGATATCAGAATTTTAAAGGAAATGTTACTGTTTGGAATACTCTTCTGGGATTAATAAACCATTGTGTAGAAAGTGTCATACAATATTTCTGTCCAGATTAAGATTTTTTGCCATAAGAAATCATACATCTATTATATTTATGTAATATTCACACTCAGTTTATAACAGGATGATAGTACAATGCTTTTATTACATCTATGACAGGAGTACAATTAATTTATATGGAATTTATTGATAATCACTTTGTCAAATATATAACAAATATATTTTATTTTAAATTTATAGCCCCCACCAGCAGATATATTTACCTGTTCATTTAAGAAGTGAATTCTTTGGGGTTAAGATATACAAAATTAATCTTCATAAGACATTCAGCTAGCTTCAGCAACTCTATTTTAGGACATCCCTGTGAGGTGGGTACCTTTTTTGTATTTATGGTCCTGTCTTGTATGTCTTAAAACAAAACATAAAACAGATTAGAAAATCTTCTAGATTGCGTAAGGCATTACTAGCTCTGTTTTTTGCCACAACATAACTGATTAGTGCTTAAGTCAACATTAAATCATAGCAAATGTAATGCCTGTGCATTTCTTATATACTAATTATTTTTCATATTTGTTCTTTGAAGCCTTTGTGTTAGAGAAATTAGCTTAATAGTAGCTTAACATAAATTTGGATAATGGAAAATGTTGATCTCTCTCTTTCTCACTTTCTTCCTTCCCTCTCCTTTTCTCCATTCATCTATGACTCTGTTAGCTGAATAAAAGTTGTTTGGAATAAATTATTCTGTAGGAAAATGGTTTGAATGAAGTGGCTCAATGCATTGATGATAAACTCTGTTTTTATTGAATACATGTTGAAATAGACTAGAAATTTGGGCAAATTAATTACACAAAGTGTAATAAATATCATTTGAGCTGAAAAAGGCTAAGAAATTATCTCAAATGACCTGGTAATTTTAAATATTTGAGAATCAATCATAGAGGAGAAAGTAATTTACCTAAGGTCAAAGACTAGTTCAGCATAGAATTGCAATTATTAAGCCCTCATAATGCATTATTTTACTTGATTATTTGAAGAATATGTTCAAAACCTGCCTAATGAAGCTTGTCATTCTATTGACTGTGGTGATGTTTTGGAGGTCATTGTTCAATATATACTGAATCATTATCTATTGAAATGAGCAATTTTCTTTTAGCCTGGTCTTTGAAGCAAACATTTCATATTATGCATGTATTGCATTTTTATGTACTTCCTTTAACAGAAATATGTCATTGAATTTTATTTTTTGATTGTCATTGACAAAACAGGTGTAGCTATGAGATCAATATTGATTTTCACTTTTTTTTTTCCTCAAATTTTTATTATCAAACTGACGTACAGAGAGGTTACAGTATCATACGTTGAGCATTGGATACATTTCTAGTACTGTTTGTTGCCTTGTCCCTCATGCCCCCCTCCCTCCCCCACTTTCCCTCCCCCCCCCCCAGGTGTGATTTTCACTTTTTTTTCTCTCTATGTTAGGCTTATTTACAATCGTTATTATTTAGTTTCAATTTTATGACTTCCTTAATTATCATAGTCTATATTAGATACTTGATCTCCAAGTAGCCACTGCTAATTTGAATTTAACTTAACAGCAAGACAGAGACTATGTATTCTGACAATTTGTGTGGAATCCAATCTTTGTCCTACTTGATTTTAGCTCATGGTCTTGTATTTTATAGTAAGCAAGCTACCCTTTCAGCCACATGCCTACAATTTCACTTGAGTACAGGTATTTCCCAGGAAATATAAATAAATAAAGTTGCCTGTGCATTGTGGGAATATAAGAAGTATTGACTAACTATATCAAGATAGGTAGAGAAAACATATGAAATAAATGTAAATGTTGATGCTCTCACACATGACAAGGTGAAGACTGAGACTTGTGGTTCTCATTTCAATGAAAACATGTTATTTTGAGTTTTCACTATGTTTCATAATCTCTTGCATACTTTGTATAAGCTATCATATTCATAATTGTATGTGTTCTTATCTGAAAGACAAGGAAACAGAGGACAAAAAGGCTAAGACAGACGTTATCTCTCATTCCAGCTGTGAAGTTAAGGATCTGCATTTTTATATACCATTCACTTTTTCTTATCACCTGTATCATTAAAAACAAAACACCACACAATCTACTTTAAAACAAAGACATGTTACTTAAGTTTAACAAATGATGATTTAATATTTAAGTTCGTATTTAAATCAAAATTTTTACCAGTAGATAAATGTTATTTTAAATTTAGTCTGTTTTGAAGTCAACACAAAGTTTCTTACTTAAACCTGTTAAAAGTAAGTCAGATAGTGCATTCCATCACTTACTGAGAAGATATTGTAAACTAAATTTCTTTCATACCAGAGTATGGTAAAAAAAATTTTCCCTAAAGAAAAACAAAGTTGAAAATCAATTTCGTAAATTCCAAATCAGGAAAACCATCAGTCTCACAAGAAAGTTTTCATGCTACCATTGAGAAGCATTAATTCCTTTCATATTTGCATAACTGATTAAAATCAATTTATAAATTCAAACGGACTGTAAATAATTGTTCTGAGTCTTACCCTACTTCACAGTTTTCACCTGTAATAATGAAGAAAGGCTTGTTTGTTCATTAAGCCTCTCAGGTAAAATTTCCTAGTAATAGTTTGTAAAAACTTGGATGAATTTTATTAACTTGAAAATACAGTTCATTAATGTGGTGAGCCCAGATATTTGACAGATAATAGGACATGTTTTCAAGCTCTCAATGACTGACCTTTTCAGAATCAGAGTCACAATATAGGCATAATGCACTCTAATACCCATTGTGGTTGTACTACAGTGTGTTGTCCTCAAATTCTCTTTGGTCCACAGGTAATAGCTACATGCTAGAACATTCACCTACCTTAGATACAGCTTGGAGGTTGATCACTAGCACTGCGGGAACAGGAGAGGGAACAGCAAATATCTATTGATATAATACTATGTGTCTTATGACTAAACCAATTTCAACTTGGTCTGAGAGCTCTAAAACAGGCCAGCAATTCCCAGGAACAAACCCAACTTCAGCCTACATCTAACTGTCTTAATCTTAAAGTGAAGCTCACCCTTAGTACAACAGTTAAAATTTGGTTTATTAAAGGAACACCTGGTAATTGATACTGGATTAATGTATGTATAAAAAGTGACAAGAATCTACCATGAATGACATTGGTCTCCAAGTAGAGACCCTCCTCCAACTTCAACTGGTACATGGCAAAAGCCATTTCTTCTGAGCTCCATGAAGGGCTACAGTCAGAATACACTGCATGAACATCAGAGAATGTCTAAGATTAATGGAATAGGCTACTTCTAGGGAAACTGATTAACTAGAACTACCTCAAAGCTCTAAATGTAGCAGGTGGTTAAAACGTTTTTAGAGATATGCCAAAACTGAGAGGAAATATGTTTGATAATGTTGTTGGAAGCTAAAGGGAGAAATACAGACATAGACTTCAGAACTCACTATAGAGAGATAATTTAATCTATAATGACTTAATCACTAGGAACCTGCCAAGCCATATGCTAAGACATTTCAAAAATCTTGTTCACAGAAATTGTATGACATTGGAAAATTAGTCTCTAATATGAGCCAAGTGTATTACTTAAGATATTATTTAGGAACTAAATTATTTACAAATATAATTAAACAATCAATATAGTTAACTAATGTAAGTAATACAATTTACAAATATATTTAAAATCATTTTAATGAATTTTCAACTTTCAGAAATGTGTATATAATGGGTTTTATTGTGGAAGTTATTCAAAATTTGAATATCCTGTAACAAAATAAACTAGATTCTTATATATCACCTTGCACCAAAATCAGTTCCAAATGGATCAAAGACATAGCAGTAAAATCAGATACACTGAAAACACTACAAGAAAGAATAGGGGATAGAAATTCTTGGGCTCTTTGGCACAGGATGGAACTTCCTTAACAGAGGCCCAGAAACACAACAAATCGAAGTTGGACAAATGGGTCTGCATCAAACTGCAGAGCTTCAACAGGGCAAAGTACAAATCTTGAAGGATAAACAAAAAGCCCACAAATTGGGAGAAGATCTTTACTGGCTATAAAATGACAAAGGTCTCAGATCTAAAATATATGCAGAACTCAAAAAATAAAATTTCTCCAAACAAATCCTTGAAGAACCAATGACCCCCTCAACAGATGGGCCAACGACCTTAAAAGAGACTTCTCTGAAGAGGAAATGAGAATGGCCAAGAGACACATGAAGAACTGGTCTACATCACTGGCCATAAAACAAATGCAAATCAAAACAACACTGAGATTCCACCTCACCCCAGTAAGAATGTCCATTAGCAGGAAAACTAATATTGACAAATACTGGAGGGGATATGGCCAAAAGGGAAACCTACTACATTGTTGGTGGGGATGTAAATTTGTTCATTCACTCTGAAAAGCAGTGTGCAGGTTCCTCAGAAGGCTAAACATAGAGCTTCCCTAGATTCAGCAGCCCCACTTTGGGGCATCAACCCAAAAGATTACAAGCAAGACCACAATAAAGCCACCTCCACAACTATGCTCATTTCAGCACAATTTGTCATTGCTAAAATATGAAAACAACCCAGATGCCCCTCAGTAGACAAGTGGATCAGGAAAATGTGATACATATACACAATGGAATTCTATGTCTCTGTCAGAAAGGATGATACTGCCCCATTCATTAGGAAATCAGACTTGGAAAAAATCATAGTAAGTGAAGTGAGCCAGACTCAAAGAAACATGAACTCTCTGGTTTCCATCATAGGGAATAATTAGTATATCTTTAGAATAGACATAGCAGAATATCACAATAGCTCAATAGCTATGCCCACATGAACACACATGATAATGCTCAGTGAAATTAAATCCATGTAATGGAAACAAGTATTATAACATTGTTGTGGTGAATTTCAACATACCTTGTGAAAACATATCATTTTTTTCCCTCTTGTACCTCTTCCTGTGTTTTTACTCCTGCTATTACTGTGACTGATTTAGTACCCCAGATACTGTATATACATGTATTGGAACTAAGGAAGGGAAAGGGAATACCAAAATCGAGAGACAAAGGATAAAAAGCCAAACCATTACAATAGTGATACTTACAAAACCAACTGGTATAAACCAACCATACAACACATGCGGGGGGGGGGGGGGGGAAGCGTATAGAGAGAGGGGAGATGGAAGGGGAAGGAAGATGAGGGAAGAGGGAAGTTGGAAAAGAAATGTACTTACCTTACACATAAAACTATAACCCCTGTGTACTTCAACAATAAAGACAAATATTGAATATTAAATCTGAACATCAATAAACTTACCTTTGCAGTAATTCCTCTTATTCTCCCTCTGTTCTCTGTTCTTATGTTTTCTACCATCCAGGAATATAGCACTGTTTACTACTATAGCCAGCTGCTGTATTGAGCCATAAATATTTGAGGAATGGCTGCATGCCAGATGGAAATCACAGGTAACACTGCCAAAACATATATTTAAAAAATATGTATAATTTTACTTTCATAATCCAATGAAGTCTACTGACACTTTTATAAACTCCAAATTATAAAAAGTTTCGTTCATGGTTCTGCTTACTTCTAATGAACATAAAAATAAGAAGCATGGTAGATAGCAAAGGACAGGGAAAAGGATGGAATAATGTTTGAACAGAAATAGAAAATACAAACTATTATATGCTAGCACACAGTGCTAACCTGAAGAAAAAAGTCCATGTAAAATGATAAAGTCCACCGATTGTGAAATTATGTACCATAAAGAAAGCATTGGCAAGTATTTAGGATTAGTGTGTAGTGTTGTAGAGTCAGCAAATATAAATGTTTTCCTTTCCCTTTTTTGAAAATTCCCATGAGCTAATGGAAGCAATAAGATATAAGAAATTATACTTTAAAATACTTCCATTTGCTGAAAATACGCAAATGACAAAAATTCTAAAGACTGTGGCTGGATTGAAGACTGGATATAAGCACATTGTATAATATTATTGTCAAATAGTGCTGAAATCATTCTGAGAGTAAGAAAATGAAGAAACACAAAAGAATTAAAAAGGAAAATATCAGAAGTACACTAAAGGGCTGGGGATATAGCCTAGTGGCAAGAGTGCCTGCCTCGGATACACGAGGCCCTAGGTTCGATTCCCCAGCACCACATATGCAGAAAACGGCCAGAAGCGGCGCTGTGGCTCAAGTGGCAGAGTGCTAGCCTTGAGCGGGAAAAAGCCAGGGACAGTGCTCAGGCCCTGAGTCCAAGGCCCAGGACTGGCCAAAAAAAAAAAAAAAAAGTACACTAAAAAACTGAGGTTAGAAAAAATATCACTTCAAAGGAGGAATTAATTATGTAGACAACGAAAAGACTTCAAGAAGAGGAAAAATAATTTCAAAACTTGTGCATACTCCACAATGAATCCTCTTTAACTCTACTCCATATCTTGATTTAGGCATGTATTGAAGTACTTAATTTTTACTTGCTTATGGCTAAAGTCTTGTTTGACTTTCAATATAAACATTGTTCTTCCTCAAATTATTTTTGTGTTATATTGGCAAAAGTCATAAAATGTTTCATTGTTTTTTTCATTTAATACAAGTGATAAAATCCCATTACACTATAAGAAAATAGTATTGTTATCCCCCACATATATTCATATATGTGTTTATATATGATAGGTGAAAAAAGATTATGTATATAAAAACTCAAGCATATTATATGAATGCTATATCAACAGGTATGTTTCTTTTTATGATCACAATAATTTGTTAAGATCTCAAACTGTATTTTATTGCAAAAAAGTGAATTCTAATCTAAGTACAAGATAGAATAAATCAGAGATAGAAAATATATTTAAAACCTGCACAACTAATATACAAATTTTACTTGAAAGAACATGGTTCCCTGATTACATTTACTTCATTGTAAAGCTCCATTCATGAGCTGATAAAGGAAACGAAAGAAATGAAGAAATGAAAGCTTATCTTTGGGGACAACATGGATCATAATTAATATAAATGTAAAAAGACAAATGCAAAATGCAATTACTATATGATCTCACTCGGATTATATAGTGATAAAAATGGATTTCATACAGGTTAAACATGCCATTTTGGTCTCAGAAGCTGAAGATATAGACATGCAAAAAAAGGAGTACCAAAACACATACATTCACAAATGAGAAAGAGTGAATTACAAAATAAAGCTGAAAATCTAAGCTTGGGTACTGTTGATCAATGTAACCAAGGATTTCAAACTACTTTAAAATAGCTAATTAAAACCCAAAGTTACATGGTGTACCCTAGATTAAGGATAATAGCTTTGTTTGTTTGATTTTGAAAAAAATACATAAATAAAATTCTGTCAATGTCAAGAGCACTGCAAATGGCTATCAATATTCTTTGGAGCTATATCTGCTGTTACAAATCCCAACATCCAGAGCTTACTATACTTTAAGAAAAGTCCAAGCTATATGGAAAGCCAAGCATAAGTGATCCAGTTTCTCCAGATTTTCCTTTGAAGGGTCTATCATGTGAATGTGAGTAAGACCAATGTGTAACTCCATTTCAATCCATCTATGGAATAAATACCATCCAAGATTGTATAAAAACAAGGTGAATTTAGCAGTCTTCCTTAATTTCCTGGTCTTCAAAAGCTTGAGATATACAAAATGCCCATTGTTTAACTTGGATCCAATTTATTATAAAGCAATAGACAATAGGAACAATCAGAGCTTGCATAGATTATGTGATAAATTACTTTTCACAGATACAATAATCAATCAGTATATCCACATTCTGGTAGCTGAAGCAAAATCTATATTTTATTATCTTTAAGTGGTTGTACAAAGGAGTTGTCATTCATTAGTTTATGGATATAGTGTGTCTCGATCATTGTCACCCTTTTGAATATGTTCATCCACCCCTCCCAACCTAAGACTTCCTTAACTATTTTTTTTAATTTTGCAGGATATACATTGAATTTTTTACTGTATCCCCTGCTTCTCTTCATTTTCCTGTCCCTTTACTCTGGACCCCATCTAGTATATTTTCTCAGTTATTTTGTTGAACTATTTTTATAATGCAACATTTTAAGCACTTTATACATCTCATCTTTTTTTTTTTGGCCAGTCCTGGGGCTTGGACTTGGGGCCTGAGCACTGTCCCTGGCTTCTTTTTGCTCAAGGCTAGCACTCTGCTACTTGAGCCACAGCGCCACTTCTGGCCATTTTCTGTATATGTGGTGCTGGGGAATCGAACCCAGGGCCTCATGTATACGAGGCAAGCACTCTTGCCACTAGGCCATATCCCCAGCCCCTATACATCTCATCTTTAATTCATGATAATATAGAATCTTCCATTCAATGTGTATAACTATATCTGAAATATTCAATAAATAGCTTAAAATTTTTATATTTAATTTAATATTTTAGAAAAAGTCTCCTGTATAAAATATTTTAGTTGTCAATAACAGCATTTTTCTTTACAGTTCACAGAGGCATTCAGAGTCAATCTCACAAGGATTGTTTAAATTTCAAGGATATATAAGTAGATGGAAAATTTATTGTGCTAAAACTTAAATTTGTTAATTGTTCTAATCATCCTAAGATAAACAAATGGCTTGTATTCAAACAAAAGCAAAACAATAACTTTATACATCTGTAAAATACCAATATTTGAATGTATCCAAAATTCTATTGGCTGCCATTTCAGAACAGACTCTGGAAATAACAATTGTATAATCATTAGTCATATTTTATAAAAGCTGCAGTGACACTCCAATAACAGCTATTGTGCAAAAAAGGAAATGCCTTGAATTCAAACCTGATAAATGAAAACAAATACAACTCCCTTTCAATAGAATTTTAAGTTTGTTAGTCATAGAAGCTCTTTTGCCATTTTTCTTCCTTTGTGAGCTATTAGAAATTTGCTACTGTTTGTGAAAGAAGTTCATGTTTATTTAGTTATTTGAAGAAATTTATGTATTCCTATCATCAGGGCTATGATAAATATCACACCTCAGAAATCATGCTAAAAATATTGATTGCCAGAGAAGCTTAATACTGCTCTTTGAGTTCAGAACTTTTCTTGTGAATTTTCATAAACTAGCAGAAATGCCATCACCTAAAGGAGGGTGTTGCAGTTCCACGTGGAGTAACAGCAGCTCAACCATCTGGAGAGACACTTTAAAGGTTTTTTATTGTCCAATTGGGTTTCTCTCATTCTGTATGTCAGTCTGTAGACTCCCACATTTTCTGTCTAGAAGTGCAAATGAATGCTTTTATTTCTGGCAGCTCATGTAAAATGCTGCACTCCAGATAGCCAGACTGAAATGCTTCTGGCAACCAAAATCATTTCATTAGCCCAGTTAGAATGACATGTATAAAATTCAGATTAGTCCTTGTTAAATCCATTCTCATCACTAATCTTAATGAGGCCAATATGTTTGACTAAATAAAAAACACTGAGTGATTTGACCTAATTTTAGGATCAAATGAAAATGCATGCCTTAGAATACTTGTAGGCACTGTTCAATTTGTTGCAAGGAAGGTATTTTTAACATAGTAAAATTAAAGAAGATGGATGGCAAAGAGGTATTAAGATAATGAGAGATTTCAGAGTCAATACAGTTACATTTATTTACCAAATTCCTTTTCAAATCCCAATTAAATCCATATTGATCACTATGACTTCACTGGCACACACATAAACAAATTTGTATTGTTTCAAGATAATTTAAAAAAAAAGATAATTCAGAAATGGAAAGAATTGGTGATGGTTGAATAGATAAATGCAAGCAATATGGTGAAGTTATAAAATTTTTAATTCCTCAAGGAATAAATAGAAAAAGAATATGAATTGTATAGAGGTTATTTAACTATAGAATATGGCTGTGAATATTGGTGGGTGACCAATAGCCAAATTTAATCATAAAATATGATGTTATGTATAGGGTAAAATTTTAGTGTTCAAATCATTTAGGAGAGATTTTTCTTGGACAAACAATGAAACTCTCTTGACATATTGGGGAGAGAGAGAAAGTTAGATGAAACATAATTACAGTTTAGCTCTTTTACAAAATAATTTTACTATTAAAGGTGGAACAAATCATCATCAGGAAGCTTTGGAAGTTTGAATAGAGATGCATTAATGTAGTTGTGTGAGTACGCATATGGCAATACATTTATGCAATACATATAGGCAGATATATGAATACAAAATATTTATAATGACACTTGTTAATGTATTATGTTCTAACAAGTATTTGGAACATCTGGGAGATAAAGATCATGTTAATTATGTGTCATAGCAACAAAAGCCACAGAGTAATTGCATTCTCCTTATCTCTTATTCAAACAACATTTTGCAGACAGTGAGTAATAGCAAATACAATTAGAATGAAGAATAGAAATAAATCTAAGTCTGTGGTATTTAATGTTATAACTAGCATAAATATGTAAATAGAAATTTACATTATTGTTTGGAAAAATAAGGTATTTTTCCCCAAACCAAACCTGGAAATGTTCATCCATTTGATATACATGACCATAGGAATAATTCTTTAAAAGAAGAATTAAAATGTGCTTATGCTTGCTTCCAATTATTATCACTCATTCATAAGCAACAACTTTACAAATGTTTTCTTTCTAGCAATAAATAAATATTTAAGTTTATCTGTGCTTAGTAACAATTTTTTTAATCTCAGAAACAAATGAAAATACTTCATAGATGTACTTTTCCCCAAAAGGAGATATCTCAGAATTCTAGAAGACAAACTAAAGCCAGGTGGAGTTTATACATAGATATTACAGAATACTTGCTTATAAAATACATATAATGGACAAAAATTTAAATTTATGATCCAGAAATAAGAAGCAACTGATTTGAGCAACAAACACACAAAAACTAGAAATGACGTGCTTATGTATCTACTTTTGAATCTGTGCATATACCTCTCTTTATCTATCTATCTAACTTCCTAAGAGCAAGAAAGAGAGAGGAAGAGTTGTAAAATAGTCACTTAGTGAGGAGTGTTCAAGGTTTTACAGGAAAACAAAATCTGAATGTCTAACCAAGCCTTCCCAAACAGAAGCAAATAAATGTATGAAGATGAAGCAAAGATTCATGGAGACCAATTCAGGAGCACATTCCTCCTGGGCACTATATGTTTATCAGAAAGATGAATGACAGACCAAGAGAAGTCTGAGCAGTTGAGAAAATTACTCAGAATTGTTCAGGACTGATGGAACTCATAAATTGTCAAGTTTTGAATGCTTATCAGAATCAGTGCAGAATATATGAAAAGAAACATACATTGAAAGAATCTGATGACAACAGCTCATATGCATAGGGACTTGACAGGAGTGACTTTTGCTCCTTTTGTAGTTGCTTTGGGGGAAACATGAAATGTGCTATATAAAATGGAAAAGTTAACTTGAAAATACTGGTTTTGGTAAGACCACTGACTATTCTTTCCACCCTCCTTCTGTCCGTTGGACCTCTCCAAAACCTGAGATACAATCTGATGGAAATTAAGCCAATTAGGAAAATGATAATGAAAATTATTGTGTAATAATTGTGCAAATGAAAGGGAAATTCTAACAGATTTCACCTTAGGCAGATGTGGAAAATAATGGGAAATGTAGTGAGAAGCTTAGAGAGGCTAAAGTGTAGAGCTTTGGGGCCAAACATTGAGACAGATTCCCTTGTGAGTGCAAGGGAAGTGTTCTGGAAGGACATCAAAAGTACTCATCACTGGATACAAAAGTGGCTGCAAAACAAGCAGGCTTTTAATACACTAGAGGGAAGACTGAAGTAGCCACAACATTACTTAGCCAAAGCTAAATCCAAATAGAACTAATGCTATTCCATTCTGTGACCATGAAAGATGAAGAGGCTACAAAAAGTTTTAAACCAGTTTTTCTTGGATCATCATGTGGTTTAAGAAAAGAAGCCAAACTTGAAGCAGAAAGTGCTGGTCAGAACTGGAAACTAGTTATCTACAGGATATAACCAAGGTTGATCCTAAAGGCATTTAGAGTGAACAACAGTCTTTCAAGGCAGTCCCACCAGACTTCTCTTGGAAGAAGTTACCATCAATGTATCATCAGAGCTAGTAAAAAAAAAGTCAAGGCCTATTGGAAAAGTAAATCCTTCTTGATAATATTTCTAGCGGAATAGAATGGAATGTATGAATACTCTACTTTCTGCCAAAGATGGAAGTGCTTTCCTACTTCATGTACTTCTTGAGTGGGTATAGACTTAATACTGGAGCAAGGAAGAGAGAAAAGAGTAACTTTGCAGTGAGTAAATAAAGTACATTTTGTAATGTGATATCAAATACAGTTGGGAAGTCTGATGAAATATGCATGTTACCTTTTTTTCCATAATTTCATAACTGGCAAAAACTACATGCAAAGCAATACTCTACACAGTACATGGCTAGTATTACTAAAATTAAAAACAGTAAAATTTGTGAAGCATGAGGAAAGATGAAAAATGTGCAGAAAAAAATGGAAGTGAAGAAAACATGACAACTAAATGCAAAGTTTTTAAAATTTGCTCTTAATGCAGAAAAGGAATGAAAATAAATAGAAAAACAAAACATCACATCTGGAATTAAATTAACAGTGATTTGTCAATATCAGTTTTTCTTTTAAATTTTGAAAAGTATACTATGTTCACATAACAGAAAATAGAGCAAATGTGAAGTATAAAGGACTCCATACTGAAGTATATAAGAACTTGTTAAAACATATCTGCAATCCTGGGTTAATTGTTACAAATTAAATCCTGTCCCTATAGGCAGGTGATAGTGGTTATTACATTTAGGAAGCTGAGGTAACTAATAACTACATCAAATCAAGGAGTAAAATTTCAAGTTAAAAATGGCTAAAAAATATTACATAGAAAAGAAAGCACAAGAGCCTTAGAGAAAAAAGCCTAAGAAGTTTGTAATTTGTAATGGTAAATTGCAAATTCATAGCACTTAAGATGCATTTTCACACCCATAATGTAGTCATAAAAAACATTAACAGGTGTCAGTGAGAAAGTAAAACACCAATAATCACATTAATTTATGCTTAGAGTTCTCCATGAAAAAATCACAGTAAGAGATAATTTAAAATGCATTAAAATTAAAAATCTGTAACACCTATAAGCTAGTAATTCTTAGTATGTACTGCAAAAACATCACAGTATAAGAGGGTTATAATATAAGTAGTAATACAGCTATTCACAGGCATATTACAAACACTATTTACCAATTATAGTGAAAAATAAATAAAATCATATTTTCAAAGAAAAATATTAATTTATCTATGCATATTATGTTACAACAATATAATACCATAGAATGAAAGTATTATAATGATACTTACTGTTTTTTATTGTTCTGGAAATGGCAAATCCCTTGGTCTCACAAGGTTATATCCTTATATGGGCAGAGTCATAGGACAGACAGTACCGAGTCAGGAAGTGTGTGTATGTCTTTACTGTGTGAAAGTCATCCAGTTGCTTTTCCTCTTTTCTGCTATCCACCAGGATCCAAATGTGGGAATCAACTTCATCATATTATATGTACTCAATTAATTCTCCACATTCCCTAATATTGAATATCAGTTAGTGTAAGTTTTGATTCTCTTAATACTTTATAATGATGTTTAAACTTCAACACAGGAATTATGAGTATATTTTTCTAAAATACTAATAACATTTACCTTGCTAATGGTACATAGATATTTGAAAGCTGAAACCTAAGAATTTCACTCCTGATTAAGAAGAAACTATACTTTGTGTATTTTTCATTGTCAAAATTGGCAACTTAAATACCTTTAAGAAAATTTTACCAAAATGTTGCTTTATTTGTAGACAAAAAGTACTGTGCATGTTTCTTGCCATTTGACCGACAATAAAATCTTGATGAAATAAAAAAAATTGGCATTTCATTTTTTTTTCAAAATAAGATAATGCGTTCATCCAGATTACAATAAATCTTTGATATCTGAGATCTGCTTTTATGGTGACTTTTGGTAAATATTTGATATATTATGTGAATTGTGAGATGCAAGTCACACAGACATTTTAGATCTTTTGTTTTTTATTTGTATTTGACACCTGTCATCCACTATAGCAGATACCATTTTCTGCTCACTCTTGGCTATAATTTTAATCATCACAGTCATTGATAAAAATATAAAGCAGAGAAGGGGCAAAGCCTTCTGTCATTTGCTGTTTGAATTTGTTTTCAGTCTTGACAGTTTTCTGTAATTATAGCTCTTTCTGAACATCATCAACCATTGACAATCTTACTAAAATGTCTTGTTCATCAACAAAATGAATTCTTGTTCTCAAGGACACCATGAAAGAGTTTTTAAAAGGCATTTCTTAAGTCTAGATTCACTACATCCCAAAAGTCAATCAAGATAATGGTTTAATAAACATACCAAACATACAGAGACTACAATGTATCTGGAATGGTCATTCATTCATGCCTATATCTCATGGTGAAAATTTTACCTAACATTATTTGTTTTGAACTGTTAAGGCATATCTTCATTCATTGTGTTTCACCTTCTAAAGTGGACATTTTTGCAAATGTCTGTCCACATTATACAGATGTGGAGATTATTTGTAAGTTTTCTTCCATTTGCTTTACAATTTTTATGATGTCATCAGATAAATTCCATTCACATCCATTGCCTATATTACATTATCCACTTTATTCTCAGAAAAACATTGTTAAAGAGATGTCACATATCAAATTGTGTGACCACAGATGTAATAATTTTAAGACATAAATACTAATATAATTAGCCATACATCCTTGAACTCATAAATAGCTTTTGTTCCTTGAATAAAAATACTAATTTTCCTTTATTTCCAATCTATCATATTCTGTTCCATCTACTAGAAAATAATGTATTAAACTGAGTAATTTTGTAACAGGGTCTTGTTATGTAATCTAGGATAACCTCAACCTCTTGATCTTCCTGAGTGAAGAAATTAAAAATGTGTGTCAATATGCATGGCTAAAACAGAATATATATATATATATATATATATATATATATATATATATATGCTTTATCATATAAGCTACTTCCCTAGTCTTTCGTCTTTCTTTTTTAAACTATTGATTGTCAAGATGATATACAGAGGGGTTTCAGTTACATACATAAGTTAGTGAATGCAGTTTTTGACAAACTTGGTACCTGCTCCCTCATTTTTCTCCCACCGTCTCTCTCCCTACCCCCCTCCCCAAGATTTTGTACAGTTAGTTTATAACATATTATCTTGTAAGTATTGTTTCATTAGTTCTCCTTTACCCTTTGTCTCACCATTTTTATGTTCCCCTTTCCTTCCCTATACAGATAAAGATAGATGCAATACCCAGGGTACCAAAATCAAATACAGGAATAACAGGGACAAAATCATAGGGAAGACAAACAAAAGAAAAAATAAATACTTTCATATAGTAAGTTAAAAATAACAACAATGATAAAGTACTTGATTTCGTATCTTGGGGATCATTATGCTTAGCATCCTCTTATGTGATCACATGTACATAGCAATTGAGCTACTGTGATCATCTAGGATTATCCCAACACCTTTACTAATTATTACCAATGAGGGGAACCATAGAGTCTATTTTTCTTTGGGTCTGGCTCACTTCACTTAGTATTTTTTTCCAAAACTTTCCATTTCCTTACAAATGGAACAATGTCATTCTTTCTGATAGAAGCACAGAATCCCATTGTGAATATTTACCACAATTTCTCCATTGATTCATCTATTGAGGGCCATCTGGGTTCATTCTATAGTTTAACTATGGTAAGTAATTCTGCAATGAACTTAGTTATGCAGGTAGCTTCATCCTCAGTCTTTCTGTTTTTATTATTTTTCAGTCAGACAATCACTGATACCTTTACTATAATTGGCCTGAAACTTTTAGATTCTCTTGCCTCCTAAGTAGCTATAAAAATAGTATAGTTATGTTTCAGTATTAGGAAAATTATTTAAAATTATAGAATGACAGATACTAGCTTCACTTGAATATTATTCAGATTAAGCCATCTATTAGTGGACAAAGCATTACTAAGTAAATCACATGTAAATATTATGCACAACACGGGAAATTTTGGATAACTATATTTAATTCTGAATTCTGTTATATTAAGCTATTATTTCAGTACCTTTTTGTCAGATATTCCTCACATGATAGGTATGTCATGTCATGTATAGAAACAAAAGAGAATAATTCATCGAGATGTTTAACATACCAGAAGCTAATTTTTACAATTGAAAATTTGTAATCACTAGTACTGACTTACTATTCTGAATCAAGGTTTGGGATAGGGCTCAATAGTTGAATACATGAGACACCAATCCAACTACCATCTTCAAGGAACAAATGGAACTAAAATATGTGGTGTATATAAATAATGGAGTTTTATTCATGCATTAGAAAGAATGATATTGTTACATTTGTGAAGAAATGAAAAGACTTGGCAGAAAAGTATGTTAAGTAAGTTTGTAAGTCAGGTCCAGAGAGACAAAGTATCCCTGTTTCCCTTTTATATGGAAGCTAGATTTTGCTTACAAACTCATAAGTCAATATGTTGGGTGATATACAAATGTATACAAATGCAATACCTGAAAAATAGTAGGTTCATAGGTGAACTCTAAGAGTGTAATTTCTTAGAATGTCAAAATAAAAGTTCAGGGGAATATGGCCTAGTGGTAGAGTGCGCATCTCATATAAATGAAGCCCTGGGTTCCATTCCTCAGTACCACATATATAGAGAAAAAGCCGGAAGTGGCGCTGTGGCTCAAGTGGTAGAATGCTAGCCTTGAGCAAAAAGAAGCCAGGGACAGTGCTCAGGCTGTGAGTTCAAGCCCCAGAATTGGCAAAAAAAATAACAAAAAAAAAGTTCAGGAAAATGAAACAACAGGTACTTGAAAGTGATAAATAGAGTATGGTAAAGGGGAATGGAGTAGACAAATGAAGAGAAGAGGGAGAGAATGCAGTTAAGAATCCAGTGTATGTCCTGCAAAATTAAGAGTGAGGGAAGGGGTCAATAGTGGAAGTATGCATGAGAATGTTTTAAGAGTTGACATTGATCAAGATGGATTCATAAGCTGCTTTGTTAACTCCATTGTACAACTAGTTATAAATTAGAATAAAAAAGCAAAAAATAGATTTAAAAATTAAAAGATAATCTTGAACTTTCTTATTATCAGTCCAACTGGGGTTAATGTTGTTGGAAATAATAAAAGATTAATCATAGAAAAAGACCAATGAATGGGTACTGGGCAGACATGTGTTTGTATGTGTGAACCTGATGGAATGGAGTAATTAAGTTGACATGGCTAGGTATATGTCTTGGTTTTAAAATATTTTATAGATTTGTACTTGGAAATTTAAGAATATAATCTTAGTTTACTTTTTATTCCCCTAGTTTTACATGATAGTATCAAAAACCCCTTTTAGCTCTCAGTATCTTTTTAGTATTGAGGTGTTTTTTTCTTTTTTTTTCTGTGCATTATACAAAGTCAAAAGCACAAGCGGTTCAGTTTCAGACATTACCTTAAGTTGTGATTTCTTGCCATTTGCCATATGTTCATATGTAATTCTAGCATATTTGGTATGTTCAGAACAAATGAATTGACAATCAGCTATAAACCTCAGGATTTTTAAATTCAATATGTGCAGTTTTGAAGTTTTTTTGTAAGCTAAATTTAAATCATCTCACCACAAAAAGTGTTATCTCACACAGCAAGAATCTGTTATGCTTTGCCTTTTCCATTTTCCAGAACACAGTGTGTTAAAGAGTATACGATTTTTACTTCTGCCCTAATGCAGTATTCAAACAAAGTGTCTTGTGTTTTCTTGAATACACAGTGAGTGATTTAGCTTGTATTGCAAAACAGTTCAGAAAATCTGTGTTGTGGATAACTGAAGCTGGCTTCCATGGAAATGCTAATTTGGTAGCAGTCACTGTCAATCAGTCCCCTGGAGTTATTGTTCCAGAACTTCTAAAATCAGTGCCTGATAGCTGATGGAAGTATCCAGAACAATATTAGAATGTCTTCAAAGAAACAGAAAAGGTGGTTAACTTAGGCTAACGTAAGTAGATTCTGAATGTGAAAATAATCAAAAAGAGTGAAAGTGATTCAACAAAGGTTAGCCTTCAGAAAAATCCATCTTAGTTTTATTTGTACAAAATGGAACTTATGCATGTATAGCCAATCCTATTATGTTTAATAATTTGGCCTTTTCTGGCTTGTCTATGTGTATTGTATAGTTAGGAAAATTAAAATGTGATTGCATATCTATCTGTATTGCATTAAAATGTGATATGTGTTTTAATAAAATAACTCAAGGAAAAATAAAAGTTTCAGTTCACTGATATTCTGAAATGTACCTGTAGCAGTAAGTTATAAACATATGTTAATTATTATTTTCTGTTAATTATATTTTTTACTTCACAAATTAGTAAATACAACTTGAATAGCAAGAGCAATCTTCATATTAGTATAATTAATTAAGGTAAAAGTAAGAAAATTTCTTAAATGAAAAGACAAACTTTTCTAATTTGGTGAATTTAGGAGCTTATGCAATTAATATGCAGCTATATTTTTCTTTTGGCCTGTATTCAATGTTAAATATAATTTCTTATAAATAAGAGAAAATAATTGAGATTCTAAATAGCAAAGTTAGTATAATGAAATATAATTTCTGAAAATATTTTGGATATGTAAGATTTAGTATGAAATTCCTACAATATAACAACAAGACAGACATGTAGTGTCAGATAATATTAAACATATACCTTGTAAAGTTTTTTTTCCATTTTATAATCTGCTTTATTATGGCAGAACTGAAGAAACCTAAGTATGAGTTGATAAATTTCATATACTACACTTATTTACCCATCCTACCAAAATAATCAATATTTTGTTCATGTGATTGCTATGTTACATATTTGTGTTCATTTATTTGTTTGTGCATGTGCATTAGGAAGCAAATCCATGGCTTTCATTTGCTAAGCAAGTGCCCAATGACTTCAAGATATTCAACCATCCCAATATTTTGAATATTTTGATAAAAGGAAAGGTTTTTTTTAAACGTAAGCAGACATAGTATAGTTTAGAATGATGCAGAGAGTTTATCAGTTATGTATAATCCATGGTATGGTTTGCAATTGTGTTTTTTCATTCTTTTGAGACCAATGAGGAAATTATCCAAGGTAAACAAGCAGCACAGCATGCTTTCAGCCAAGATATGTGGCTTCATCAACCTTGTTGATAACAAGCCATATGTTTGGTCCCATGGATGTGAATACATTTCACGATGAAGAAAAAAAAAACAGTGATGAAAAAGTAAAGAAACAAATTAAAACAAAAATGTACTATTCATACCGATACCTGTATTTGAATTGCAGTTTTCTCTTTTTATGTGAATAGGAGATATGTGTCATTCTCTCTCTTTCTCTCTTCCCCTCCTCCCCCCCCCCCCCCCCCCCCGTCTCTGGTGTGTGTGTGTGTGTGTGTGTGTGTGTGTGTGTGTGTGTGTGTGTGTGTGTGTGTGTGTGTGTGAGGAATCCTGAGGCTTGAACTCAGGGACCCTGGGTGCTGTTCCTGTCTTTTTGGTTTACCAGTATCACTATACCACTTGAACTTCTGGGTTTTGTTGTATAATTGGTGATAAGAGTCTCATGAACTTCCTGCCTAGGTTTTGAACCATAATGGTCAGATCTCAACCTCCTGAGTAGCTAGGCAGGAGCCACTAGCTCCTGCCCGTGTCATTATTTTTACATAAATGTACAGAGCTTGTCTGTTTGTCAGTAGAAGATTAAAAAAACTGATGAAAACGTCATTTTACTAGAGCCTTTAAAAGTTTACAGCCGATACAATTATTCTTTCTAAAGACAAAGTACTTGTATCCCTATTGTTTACTTTAGAAATATTCAACTAGGGGCTGGGGATATGGCCTAGTGGCAAGAGAGCTTGCCTCATATACATGAGGCCCTGGGTTCGATTCCCCAGCACCACATATACAGAAAACGGCCAGAAGCGGCGCTGTGGCTCAAGTGGCAGAGTGCTAGCCTTGAGCAAAAGGAAGCCAGGGACAGTGCTCAGGCCCTGAGCCCAAGGCCCAGGACTGGCCAAAAAAAAAAAAAAAAAAAAAAAAGAAATATTCAACTAAGCAGATATTGATAGACAAGCAAAGTAAATAAGTTTTTCTTCAATTAGATCAGTGCTAGTATGGGATCAGTGAATTTAGAAGAGATACACTAATACATCCTTCAAAGAGCCCTTTTTAAATTGACTAAAGAATCCTTACCATGATCATGTTATTTAAAACATTTGTATATATTAATTTTTTAGTCTTTGTTCAACCAGGATGACCAACCATTTAAAAATTTAACAAACTGAGATCCCTAAAATTAGTATAAATTTCCTCAAATAACTTAGCTGAAATTATAGAAAAGGTTTACAACTAGATTTTTGTAACTAGAGATTCTAATCTCTGCTTCCACATATAATTATTTTAGCACCCTCTGCCTCTACTTCCTCTGAACATAGAGATCAGTTTAGTGACATAAGAACCTTGCCATGGAGTGGTGATTATTTCAGATATGTTTTTTCTGTGAATGCCTTTGTGCTGTGGGTTGGGATGTGAACAGAGTACAAATTGAACGTTAAGCTTCCGGTCCTCAAGGAACTCAGCCGGCTGAAAGGAACAGACAAGTAGACAAATGTTTTCAATTTAATACAATAAGTGCTACTACAGTCTACCAGGGGAGTATTTAAATTAAATTGAGGAAGAGAAGGCCAAGGCATGTTCTTGAAGGGGGGACACTGACCTGATTCTTGAACGATGCTGGAAAGGGTAAGACATTTAATAAAGCTAGAGGAAGAAATGAGCCTGAGAAATTGAACAGCCCTCCATTGCTTAAGAACTTTCTACACCTTTTTTATGGAAATTGGCATTTATCTTAAAGAATAGAAGGGAGGCAATGGAAGGTGGCTGCAAACAGTAAGATCTTTCTGCCATGTAGAAGCATCAGTAGGAATGTGTTATGGTAATCCTGAGAGAAGAGGACAAGGTATTAGTCATGAGAAATAATATGTACAATAAAATGATGGCATTGCAAGACTCTCTGTCCTCTTTCTTGGAGATTGTTCTCTGTATTAATAATGCTGTATGTCTGAGTTGTCAGTGAGTATTAAACAATTGCAGATTAGTTGTGGATTAACCTATGTCAACAGCTTGCCCTAAAATTTATCATATCCACATAGTTTGCAGCTTTTTTTTCTCAATATGCATAAGCTTTGTTGTCTTTCCAAACCTTACTTGCTATATACAATATTATAGTAAAAAATATATAATTAAGGAGCAGAGATTTGGCTGAGGCTTTTATTACACTGTTTGCAGGAAGTCATTTCTCGTACCTGAGAAGAAAATACTAGAGACAATACCTGCATGCTGGATTCCTTTAAAGGGCTTTATTTCTTCTCAGTCTGGGACTTACCTCCCAATCAACATGGTGGCTGACAAATACAGGCCTTCTTTCTCAGCAAATAGAGAAAGCACTCCTTTAGTTATGAGAAAGAAAGAAAAATCTCAAAAACTTCTCCGCTCTTGCGAATTAGACTTTCTCTTGTAGTATACTAAGACCTTGCAATTAGGCCTGTAATGTTCCTGTTTTATTTTACTTTATTCTATTTTTTAATTCTAAGACTTTTACATTGAGAATAATCCTGTAGCCAACCAATGGCACTTTATTTTCTCAGGTATAGGAAAAAAGAAAAGAAAATGTGAGACCCCTCTTGTTCCCTGTGATTTTCTGTAGAAACAAATTATTACTTCTTGGTATCTCCTGATATAGCAAAACTGAAATGATGGCCAGTATTGTACAATCTCCAAAATTTATCTTTTTTTAACCAGAATATTGCTCAGACATTCCCTTTGGAAAAGAAGAAAAAAAAGTCAAAATTACCTTGCATCTCTACATTAAACCATTGATCTTGAAAAGAGTTATTATAATAACAATACATATACAACTATGTTCCAATACATGTCATGGGTTGAAGTGGTCTCGGATTTCAGTGTACTTGCAAGCTAACATGTTGCCCTGTCACCACTTTTATGGAATATATGAGGCAAGGTCTTGCTAAGTAGCACAGACTGACCTAGAATTCATGTCAGTTCTGCTTCCAACTCCTAAACAGAGGGATTACAAATACAGATGTCCAGTTCATCCAAGGGGTTTAAACCAATAGATTATTCAGTAGTTTTCCATATAATATATAGATAGTAGCTACCTGTGATATACTATTATAGATATGTTTTTTTCTTTTATTTTAGTAGAATTCTGATATAAGCTTTTATCTAGATAATCTCTTCTTAGAATTATTTAGTGAATCTTTAGTTGTTCTGTGCAATGACTCCAACACCAGGATAAAATTATTTTTAATAAACTATACAATACATTAAAATAGATTTCTGGAATCTGTTCTTTCCACAGCCACCTCGCTGATCCTGGTAAACCTTGGTTGTGGTTGATACAGCCCTAGGCACTATGTAAAGAGCATATAAACCCCAGCAGGTAAAACAACCAAAACCATAAAGTTTTCAATTCCAATAGAATTAGAAAAAGATCTCTCCTGTTTCCATTCAAACAATTTTCTTGTACTTTCAGGAGGACTAGATATTTGTTGACAAGTGTTCTTTCATAGAACTAAAATTTTTAAAAAGAATAGAAAACACATGGTAAATATTTGGTGACTATCTCTCTCTTACTGATTATATGTGATATGCAAGTTCTTCTACTTCTCTTTTGCTTTGAACCTATCTACCTTGAGGCTAAGCAGTTGATTTCCTGGGGACACAGTAATCTACATATGCATGTTCGTCTTGTTAGAATACTTTGTCTCACTTTCAGGTATGAAACCTTTTTAAAGGGTTATTTTTAAGTTATTTTGTTGTTAAGCCTTTTTACAATGCTTTAAAGGAACACCACAAATTGTGAATTTTTGACATGGCTCTTGACATTACTCTTGAAACTTAACAAGCAGTGATTCATTTCAGAATGTCCTTAGAGAACATATTGGCCACTCAAGAGAGAATAAGTACTAGTTTAGGGAAAGAATGTGATGGTCATTATCTATACAGTTTATAGCTCTCCCTGGGGTCTTTGTTGTGGGGCTCTGGAGCCTGAGTACTTTCCCTGAACTTTTTCTGCTCTAGCAGTTTGAGCCACAGTGCCACCTTGGGTTTTCTGGTGGTTACATGGAGATAAGTGTCTCATGGGCTGTTGTTTCATGCTGTATTTATGCTTGCAATTTACTTGTAAATACTGCAACTGTTGGCAGCACCCTTGACAGAATTAAGTCTGAGAACAATACTATCTACCTATGAGTCAGTAATAATACAACAAAAGCTCCACAATATAATGTCACAGTGTGTCTATAAAAGAATCCACAGTTGCAGCACAATTTAGTTTTTGCCATTCAATACCATGTTGCTTGTAGGAAGAAATGTTTACTGCCTTGAATAAGCTCTCATAGGTCCTCATGAGGCCAACTTCTTGAATGCTTCAGAAAATACTTTCTTTGACATTCATTTGATTTTATGCTTCATGTCTTACCTCTCAGTCGAAGGAAGTTGTTCTTTATTCTGCAAACATTGTAGCATTCTGTCTGACAGAGTAGCCATAAAAATAGGTGTACACAGCTTAAAATCAAAATACATGTTATACATCCTTCAAAATTTGACACATAGCTGGAAGAAATTCAGAAAACACTATTATGGTAGGTCATGTTTTATTTTACTGGTTGGAAATCACCATTTGAATTTTATTAAAAACATGAGTTAAGACCTTTAATTTTTTTTTATCTTCAGGGACTTGAATATTTTTTTAATATTAGCAAAATTATTAGAATCCAGTTTTTCAATCTGTTCACTTATTTTTTGGTCATGTCTTCAATAGGTAAAGTTACTTATTTCTGTATGGTGGCATGTTTAATGAAAACTTTATGAAAATTTTGTGACCATAGGTCATTGGGACTTATATTTTTTTCTAGTCCTAGGGCCTGAACGCGGAGCCTAGGTGCTGATACTGAGCTTTTGTTGTTCAGGGATAATAGTCTCATTTGAACAACTAACTGGGCTTCTTGTCTTTTGGGTTCTTTTTTTGTTTTTGTCAAATTTGTTTGTTTGTTTTCTATAGTTAGTTAAAGGATTTTTAACAACTTGATGTCATTCTTTGAATCACAGGAGCCTTGTGGCAACAGGTAATTTTAAAGAGCTGCATACTAGACTCTACCTTTGGATGAGGGCTTAGGAACTCATTAAAATTCACTTAGGCATAGAAGAGACTCACAGACATGAAGCTAGTGGTTTCTTTCCAATGATCTTTAGTCCATACTTAGATATAATCAATTTGCCTCAAAATAAACTATCTTATACTTAGGAGAATTTCATTCATACTTTGAACAAAGACCTAATTATGTAACTCTGCATAGTTCAAACTCTATAGAATTCAACTTCACCAGAAATCAACATAGTCTACCTACTATAAATAAGTTAGTCTACATTATAAAGTTGATGTGAATAAAGAATTTGATTTTTCGGGCTGGGAATATGGCCTAGTGGCAAGAGTGCTTGCCTCGTATACCTGAAGCCCTGGGTTCGATTCCTCAGCACCACATATATAGAAAAAGCCAGAAGTGGCACTGTGGCTCAAGTGACAGAGTGTTAGGCTTGAGCAAAAAGAAGCCAGGGGCAGTGCTCAGGCCATGAGTTTAAGGCCCAGGACAGGCAAAAATAAATAAATAAATAAAAGAACTTGATTTTTGGTTGTATTTGATTTTAAGTACCTTAAGTTTACATTGCTTTATGACGTTTGTGATCACTATCAAATTGGACAAGCCTAAATAATGTATAATCATTTCCATCTACAATTCACTTGATCCTACTGAAGTCAATTACAGGTCATTTTCTCAATTACATCTATTTACTGTCCCATCATCTCTGGTTGACTGATAATTTGGATCATTTAAATAACAGTAAAATGGAACATGGACAGATATACAACTGTCTTGATGACTGAAAAACTAATAATATACATCTGAAGTTATGAATTTGGACTCGTGGTCTTTCTGAGTCATCCACAAGGACTAAATAGTATTCCTAAAAAATGATGAGAATGCATAGCATTGTGATATAGAAATCCACTGGAAATGCTTCCATTAACTGAAGATAATGTATTCAAACTATGTTACAAGTGAGTCATGTCATTCATGATTTTTGCTAGTTTATTTCATCTTTCCCTCATATGCTTACTTATTACTCCACCCCTGTAAATTTCATAGTCTGTTGTCAAGAGTTCAGTCAGATATATGAAGATTACACACACACACACACACACACACACACACACACACAGAGATATACACATGTACTGATGCACTATTAGGTGTGTGTTTTTCTCATTTGGTAATTTTCTATTTTGTTGCATTTATCCTAAATAGACTATAATCTTATCTATACCCTTACTAAACATTCAAACATATTGATTTTTGATGACAGTAGTCCCTTTCACATAGTGAATTTACTCTAATGGATGGCCTAATAATGCCTGTGAGTCTTTTGTTTTAAAATAAAAGAAAAAAAAAGAAGAAAATACACTTTTAAATCTAGAACCATGCCTATCTTCTTAATGAAATAATTTCAATCTCTGACTATAGCATGTACTCAATAAATATATCTGACTACACATAAGCATAGGTTATGTTATATGCAAAATACATTGTAAATAGTAATTCAAAAGTTCACATAAAATATGAATGCAACTATAAAATATTACTTTTCTTATAATATATGAAGGACTCTTTAGATTTATGACATCATAACTTTAACCATTTATTCAATAACTCAACTTCTACTGATGTTACCTAAAATCTCAACATTTATTTCTATATTGAGTTGGGATTGAACATTCTTCTTTATACCCAAAATTTTCTTTTTTTTTCTTTTCTCTTATTATTGTCATAGTGATGTACAGAGAGGTTACAGTTTCATAGGTTAGGCATTGGGTACATCTCTTGTACTGTTTGTTACCTCCTCCCTCATTCCCCCGTCCTTCCTCCCTTTTTCCCTCTCCCCCCCATGAGTTGTTCAGTTGGTTTACACCAGTTTTGCAAATATTTCTTTTGTAGTCATTTGTCTTTTTATCCTTTGTCTCTCGATTTTGATATTCCCTTTCATTTCCCTAGTTCTAATACCAGTATATACAGTTTCCAATGTACTCAGATAAGACACAGTGATAGTGCGGGTACAACCACAGGAAGGGGATACAAGAAGATCATCAACAATAGAAGCTACGGTTTCACATGGCATGTTGAAAGTAATTACAACAGTGATATAACAGTCATTTCCATAACATGGAGTTCATTTCACTTAGCATCATCTTATGCATTCATAAGGGAATAGCTATTAGGTTCTTGTGATCCTCTGTTGTGACTTGCCTAAACCTGTGCTAATTATTCCCTATGAGGGAGACCATAGAGTCCATGTTTCCGGGTCTGGCTCACTTCACTTAGTATAATTTTTTTTTCCAAGTCTTTCCATTTCCTTACTAATGGGGCAATGTCATTCTTTCTGATAGAGGCATAAAATTCCATTGTGTATATGTTCCACATTTTCCTGATCCATTGGTCTACTGAGGGGCATCTGGGTTGGTTTCATATTTTAGCTATGACAAATTGTGCTGCAATGAACATTGTTGTGCTTGTGGCTTTAGTGTGTTCTTTATACCCATCATTTTCAATCAGTAAATTGTACTAGCCCTATCATTAGAGTAAGACTCCTGTTTTGTTGTTCTATTTTTGTTTGTGGGACATAAACTTGGTGCATAGGCATTGTCCTGAGCTTCTTCCTCCTCCTCCTCCTCCTCCTCTTCCTCCTCCTCCTCCTCTTCCTCCTCCTCCTCCTCTTCTTCTTCTTCTTCTTCTTCTTCTTCTTCTTCTTCTTCTTCTTCTTCTTCTTCTTCTCCTTCTTCTTTCACTAAAAGTTACTGCTTTGTCAGTTTGAGCCACAGTTCCACATCCAGTTTTCTGGTGGTTAATTGAAGACAAGAGACTTAGGAATTTTGCTGCCCAGGCTGGTTTTGAACTGCAGTCCTCAGATCTCAGACTGTTGAATAGCTAGGATTAAAGTTGTAAGCCATAGGCACTCTGATTCAGGCTCATTCATTAAGTGACAAAATATTCAATACTTAAACTCAATCCAAGTTATGGTAAAGGGATTTATTCCTTTACTTAAAGTCAAGGAAGACCATCCAAGTTACAAAAGTCATAGAGATTTCTCTGTGAGATCATTTAGAGAATAAATACTTTATTCACTCTATTTTGTAACGTGTACTTGAATGTGTCTTAATTTATAGGAATTCATAAGACTATCAGATTTTCCTCCACTAAAGATCTTATTCATATGTGTAGTAGTTTGACTTATTATAATTGGCTAATAGTCAATAAATTTTGACAATCTAATTATATTATGTACAGTGATATTAATATTTTCTAAACTGAATTGCGTATGAGTATCAACTCTGAAATACTTCTGAGAAACATAATAAGAAAGACACGTTACAGAGAAATGTTTTAGTTTTGGTGAGACAATTCCAATAATTACTTAACAAAACTCATAAAATCATTTTCTTTTTGTGGAAATATTTAAATAAAATAATTTATATTATATGGTTCAAATATTGATATAGTTCATAATAAAATGTATTTTCAAGTATACCCTTAGTACTAACTCTTTGATGCCAAAAATTAAACTTTGATGGTTTGAAATAATTAATTTTTCCATAATTAACACCTTTCTTGAAGGATCTATAAATGTTTAGCTATAATTCATTGGGATAAAAGGATTTTTTTTAGTTTTTTACTAAAATAATTGGTTATCAAGTAGTTATATGCCTGTGTTATTTATAATTAACATTTGAAGCAAAAAATATTCAAATTACTTCTATTAACCTGATTCTAGATATGTAGGCACACTAAAATAATAGAAATACAATGAAATAGAAAAACAATAAAATCCTTCCTTGGCCATGACATTTGGGAAAATTGGAAGGAAATTTATTTTAATACATTTTCATCTAATGTTAACAGGAAATCTTTAGTTCCCAGTCAGAAAGCAGATTTTATGGATCAGGAAAAGACTCCCACATTCAGGGAAGAACACAAAATACTCATACTTGCTAATTCTTACATGCATTTTCACTAAAAGAGGGTGGTAGCTCAGTAAGAACTATGAGACTTAAACTGAAACATGTAAAATATTATGATAGATTCAAATGATCAGTGCTTTTAAATTTGTGATGTTCTTTGAAATTTTAGAGAGCAAAGCTAGATATTTGATTTTTTTTTTTTTTTTAGTATTTTACAGAGATGTAACTATTCATCACTTACATCAAGGCTTGATTGGAAAATTACCCCATCAATGTTAATATGCTAAAATGGAATCAATTTCCTCTTTAAGAAAACAATGAGTAATTGTGATGATTCACAAAAGGTTGATTTTAAAGTGGTTTGTCAGTTGTAAATTTATTTTAACAGTGTTATATTAAAACTCAGATTTAAACAAGCATGTTCAATACAAATTTATGTGTATGATATATATATACATATATGTATATGTATATGTACATCATATGAACTCTAAAAGTTGCATCATATTATTTGTTCATAAGAACTTAGTATTGGTATTATTTTGTATGTAGGGATGGAAAATAATAATTCCACTGGTTTTAGTTTACATACATAATGATTAATGAAATTAAGCATTTTTAAATACCTATGGGTATTTGTATATGTTCATTTTATAATTGTTAATTTGGTATATTACCACTCCTATGATACATTATATATATATATGTATATATATACATATATATAATATATATGATATGATATGATATGATAGTTTGCAGATACTTTCTCCAATTTCCTTCTCATTCTGTTATTTTCTTTACTATGCCAAACCATTTTGTTTGGTGTCGGGGTCTTTAGCCCCCCCCACCCCCGCACTCCCCCGACCCACGGGAGAGATGAGGAAGGCACACCCTGACCAGATGAGTCAAGAAAAGAAAGTGTCGGCAGACTGCCCGCACCCAGCCCTCCTTCACTGGAGGACAAACAGACGGCCTGGGAGTCAAGTGGAAGCAAGATCTCGTTTATTGGGGAAGTATATGTCACTAATATAAGGCACAGGAGCCAATCAGGTATAAGATCAGCAGGAAGGGGATGGTTGTGCACCTATCTAGGGACTGTAAGGGGAGGCATGAACTGTCCATCAAGGGTGGAAGAGCTGGGGCATCACAGCCCACAGAACCGCCTCCAGGTTATAACCAAAGACACTTCTAGCAGCTGTGCATTGTTGTTAGGCACTGCCATCTTAGCCACACGTGGCCCCAAGACTGAGAAACAGGCGGTGCCAACTAGTTGACTTCCAGGTGTGTCCCACATCTCCCCCTTTTTGTTTTACTGGGGGGCTGGAGATTGACACTAAAGAGGGAGTCCTGTTACTACGCGGGGCCGCTGTCCTCAATGCAAGCTCCTCGGCACCCCGCAGCAGGTGGCGTCCCTGGCATTCTTGGAGCCACCATTTCCGCTCCACGTGCTCCTGCCGGGGCCACACAGCCAGTTGAGGAGCAGCTGCACATTGTCTTGTGCCAGCGCCCCGCAGCATTGTTCCTTGCCACATGCTCCCTCGAGAGCGTGCAGGTCCCCTGTGGTGCCACCACTCACTGCTTGCCTGCTGCCAGCATGTGAGAGGCTGCATCCCACACCAGGCTGCTCTTGTTCCAGGGGCAGATGCCCTTGAGGCATTGAATTCCCTTGCGCTTGCTCCTGGGCCCGGCTGGCCCCCTTTTCTCTTGCCCTTCTGGCTGCTGCTTCTCGTGGCGGCCTCCTCCTGGTCCTCCTCCGGCATCTGCTTGTTCCTCTGGCCAGCTCTGGTGGGCTCTACACCACTCCTCCAGGCAGCCAGGCTCCTCATGCCAGGTTGGTTCTCCTCTCCATCTCGTTCCTTCGGCCAGCTCCGGTGGGCTCTGCACCACTCCTCCAGGCAGCTGGGTTCAGCTTTCCACTCTGCTCCTCCAGTTCATCTGGTTCCACTCCACTCCGCTTCACACACCTCCTCTCTCCTCCTGCTCTTCTCTTCTTCCTTAAACAGTCTTCTTTCAGCATTTTCCTGTCATCTAAAACTTAGTGTGAGATTGCCCCATCTTTTTGGGAATACCCTTACCTCAGAACTCGCTTGGCTTGGCTCGACGAATTTCACTTTTAGTGTGAGATTGCCCCATCTTTTCGGGGATACCTTTACCTCGAGTCATCTAAAGCTTAAACCTATGCTTCTTCGTGCCTCAAGTTGGGCACTATTGTTGGGGTCTCTAGTCCCCTCCCCCCTCCCCGCGCTCCCCCGACTCTCAGGAGAGACAGGGAAGGCACACCCCAACTGGACGAGCCAAGAAAGAAAAGGGTCGGCAGACCACCCGCACCCAGCCCTTCTTCACTGGAGGACAATCAGATGGCCTGGGAGTCAAGTCGAAGCAAGATCTCGTTTATTGGGGAAGTACGTGGCACTAATATTAGGCACAGGAGCCAATCAGGTCTAAGATTGGCAGGATGGGGATGGTTGTGCACCTATCTAGGGACTGTAAGGGGAGGTATGAGCTGTCCATCAAGGGCGGAAGAGCCAGGGCATCACAGCCCACAGAACCGTGTCCAGGTTATAACCAAAGACACTGTAGCATCTGCTCATTGTTGTTAGGCGCCACCGTCTTAGCCACACATGGCCCCAAGACTGAGAAACAGGCGGTGCCAGCTAGTTGACTTCCAGGTGTGCCCCACAGTTTGGTACCACTTTCTATGTGTATCTATTACCTTTACTGTTGGGACAATTTCTGAAGCAAAGAAACAAGCAAACAAACAAAAATCAGCCTTCCTTATTTCATTCCAGTAGTTTATTTTCCTCATTTTTTTCTTCCATTTGTTTTATAGTTACAAATCTAAAACACTGAAGACTTTAGTGCAGTTCCATTTGCCTTTTGCCACTGGTTAAGTAAGGTTCTACCTTCATTCTTTTACAAATCCCATTACTATTTATTGGAGATTTATTTTTCCTATTTCCTCATAGAGCATGATGATTATTAGAGATTACAGTCTTAGTAGATATGGTAATAGGTCGGGTTCTTTGGAGGCAACTGCCATTACAGGGCTTGACATTCAAATGCATAAGATAATAGGGCATGTAAAGAGTTGGAGCAAACAGGGTGGGAAGAAGAAGATTTTAAACTGCAGTTTGTGTTCACCAAATGTGGAGATGTCCCTCAAACATATGCATTGGATTATTTTTTTCTAATATTAATAACACCTTGATTACTTGGTGCTTATATATTCTTTTATTTTCATCATATGAGGTTTTTTTATTGTTTCATCATCTGCTTAATCAGTGATTCTCAAAAATGTATTAACTGTGGTTTAGTCTATAAAATGAGCTTTTAACTTTGGCTAGTTTATTGTTATATTCATGCTATTTTTTTACTCTATTTAGCTTTTGTATATTTACTTTCCCTTTATTTATACTTCAATATTTCCAAAGCCTAAACATTTAATTGTGTTTACTTTTAGTCATTTTAATGGGAATGCTAGACTATCATACCTTTTCTTTTAGTTCTCAAAATAAATGTTGCATTTATATATGAAAACTACAACTTAAAGTTTACATAATACAAATTCTGTTTAATAAAGAAAGAAAAATTAATTAGTTAAAATAGCTGAGGGGGCTGGGAATGTGGCCTAGCGGTAGAGTGGAAGCCCTGGGTTCAATTCCTCAGCAGCACATAAACAGAAAAAAAAACAGCAGTTGTGCTCTGACTCAAGTGGTAGAGTGCTAGCCTTGAGCAAAAGGAAGCAAGGAACAGTGCTCAGACCCTGAGTTCAAGCCCAAGACCGCCAAAAAAAAAATTTTTAAATTACTGAGAATGGAAAAATCCATTGAATACTATACATCAATGTCTTACTGGATTAATACATATCTTCCAAATGGATTGTTTTCAAATTTCAACCTAAACTCTCTAATTAAAAAACAGCATTTTTATCCTTTTCATAGATCAGAAAACTTCCTAAAATTATTCTTGTACAAACTTTATGAATAGTATTTTGTGAAAATAGTTGTGCAGTGTTATAAAAATGACTAATAGATAAATAAACCTATGCACTGGTATAACACAAATAAAACGAAAAGGGATTAAATGGTATAGAAAAGTACCAGACTTCTGCATGTTGTAAGTATACAAGTCACTTTTATTTCACCTCATATGATTTTGTGGGAAAAGTGGCTTGTATATTAACAGTAAGAAAATATTAAAAGTCACCTGGTTAGACTAAGAACAGAGGGAAAAAATCAAAATGCTAGGCTGAAGAAACATTCCTGGATCGAAATTAAAATTGTAGGGGTTGCTAAATGGTCAGAATTTGATTGATTTTTCTAGCATTACTGAATTGGGCACTTGGTCTTTACTGTAATAATATGGAATGGTGGTGTGGCCTTAGGGATGTGAGGGCCTGGTGGCAGTTCCTTGAGGAGGACACTATGCTCAGAAGATATAGAGCTTGTTTGGGTACAGCTCTAAATTATTTCCCATGAGATCTAGTTATTCAGCATGCCTAAAGCTGGCCTCTGAAATTATTTTCTTTCTTACAAAGGGTCCTCTAGGACTCCATCCACTCTATGTCCTTCATAGCGAATGAACCAGTGGTGCTATCAAATCTTGCACTTTCAGCCCCTACAAGTGACAGCCAAATAAACCATTCCCTTAGTAATTTCATGTGGGGTATCCCTGCCCCAGATGCCTTGCAGCTTTAAGAGGTGGTTCTAGCTTGCCCGCCTTCCTTCCCAGCCCTGTTAGCCCCGCCTGCCTTCCGGATCCGGAACCTGGCAGACAGCCCAGGCAGCCAATCACAGTGCCTAGCTAGGTACACTACATCCCTCCCCTTCCTGGCACCATTCAGCCTTTATAAGTGCATTTTTTTCAGGTTTTTCATATTAAACTCGGAAGATACGTGACATTTTCTCCGATATCTTCTCAGTGTCCTGCCTTAAACGTAAGGGGGGCTCGGGTGGGCAGTTTCGCAGCTCTGCCTCATCTTGGCTTGCCTCAGGGGTACACTCCCCACTTCTCCTGCTGCTGGCCAGGAGAAGTGCTGGGGGCCAAGGACCCCAACATTTTGGCACCCGAACGTGTGGTTTGAAAAGCGTAGGCTTAGAAACTCCACCAGTGAGCTGATCAAGCCGTCCCAGAGGCAAGAGTATCCCCATAGGAATGGGGCAAACTCAAAGTCAGTGGAGCCATCCACCCTTCACGGTTCTGAGATTCACACTCCAAAATACCAGACTGGGCATTTCAGACTCCCAAGCCGAAAATGCCTAGGAGACCTTGAAGCTTGCTGCACCCTGGGTGGAGACTGCTGGCCTTTTCAGCCTGGCTGCTCGGGAGAGGGGCAGCCATCCAGCTGCCCAGGAGGAGAGGGGATCTATGCCCCACTCCAATGGGTCCGCAGATGAGTCCACACCAGGTCCCCCGGGTCCCAAGTTGAACGCCGAGGTCCCAAGACACATGGCGGATGAGCAGGGCTGGGAGCTGCAGCAGCGGTGGCAGCTGTGGCAGCGGCCTTCACCACCTTCTCACCCCTCCTCCACCAGAGGCTTCCCACCATCCTTTGTGGACCCACCCTGGGGACAGTAAAGGACCCTTTACTCTCACTCCTCTGGCTTCTGAGGCCTGGGAAGCTTTTGCTGGGCTTATTTACTTAACTTCTGCTTGTTTGGCTAAATCCCAAACTTTCCCTAGCATTGAGCATAAGGTGAACAATAGAGTTGGTTGGAGGTGGAGCCCACCCATCCCCCAGGTAAGGGGCATGCAAAATTCTTCAAATTCCTCAAGGCAGGGTGGTACCCCTGCCCCCCACCCTGACAATGGCCTTGCAATTCAAATACTCTGAGGTGAAGGTTTCTTGCTGTGAGCCTGCTAAGGCTCTGACCAGCTCCACCATCATTAAGCCTTGCCACGTATCTGTTCTGCTGTCTCCCATCTCCTGGACCTTCTCTGGTCATAGCATCCCACTTCAGCTCCCCATTGGAGCTCCCCATTGGTTTTTCAAAATGTGGCTTTCTTCATTTCCTTGCCAGATAATCTGTGAAAACCGTTGTTTCCTAGGAAAAGTTTTTTTTGTTTTCTAACTGACTACGTGGTTCTAAGATATGGGCAAAATAATATCATTTTGCCACTGGAATTCCAGAAGACTTACATGGCCAATTCAGAAAAAGAAAAAATTTTCTAAGAGCGCCCAAAGTTTGTGCACAACTGTCTGTATGTATGTCTGTCTGTCTATCTGTGGGTAAAACATGCAAAAACTAGCATCATGGTTTAAAAATCACTTGCCTTTTAAACTATTTTAACTTGTTTAAGTTTTATGTTAAAGGGATCCTTGCAGCCTGTAGGTGGAGTCACAGTAAACAGCCTGGAGGCATCCTGCCTTATCACCAGACTCCAAGCCAAAGAAGAAGAAAAAGACAACAACAAAAAAACAAACAAACAAAAACCCAGGTTTTAAATCCAAACTAATTATGTTTGTGTGCAAGCAAATGTGTCTAACAAAAACTCCAAAAGGTTCAAATATGCAGCATGTGGTATCCAATGATGTAAAATCAGTGTGTTATTTTTTATGTCTATCTATGCTAAAAGTCAAATGTACATCTGATCCTGACAGTTCTTTGGTATAGACTAAGATTTTGCCTTTCTATTTTTCTCTCCTGTGCTCTCATATACTTTAAGATCAAAGGACCAGAGTCATTTTATACAAATGTGGCTGCTAACCTAGATTTTCCTGACCCAGGATTAATATTTTGCTTTATAGGATTCAGGTCGACATATGTGCTAGTTGCATGGACTGTCAACATGTGTGCTAGCTGTGTGGACTGGCGGTTCATGAAGCTGCCTCCAGAGGCTGCTCCCAAACTGCCTGGTTTCACTGATTCCTTATTCTCTCTCTCGTTCATAAAAAACTGCTCAGGGAATCTAGGAGTCCTGTGAAGATTTTGAAAGGCCCAGAGTGCTTCTGCTCTGGCTCTGCCCTACCCGCTCCCAAGATTAGAGTTGGGTTCATAACAGTCCTATCATAACAGAGTTACTCTAGGTTAAAAACATCAGAGTTGTGTTTGGTGGCCACAGGGTTGCCTTGGGGTAGTATTGGTCTTCCCTCTCCATGTCTCAGAAACTGTTGTGGCTGCTGCAGAGAGCAGACTTGGTTGGCCTTTGGTCTGTGTGAATTTTGTGACTAGGAAAATCCTTTTAAAGTTGTCACCCTGCTTAAACCAGTAGGGTATCAGCCTACAAAAGCCATAGTACTCAGAGTAAGCAACCAGGGAATACTGGGAGATTTCAAATGTCTTTAACCAGTCTGTGTAGAATTTTGCAGGCAACCCAGCAGGAGGTGTGATGATATATCCAGAGGATTCTGAGAGATGCCACTACAGCCTTGCCCAGATCCAACCCATCTCTCTTGCCTGACTCCATCACACATGACTAATGAAGCCTGCTGATCCAGGATGGAAGACACAGCCACTGCTGAAGCTGAGACTTACATTGTCCTGACCCTTTGCTCTCTTAATTGTTATTCATTTGTGTTCTCTTCCACCTTCCAGTAAGGTTAAATGATATGATTTGATAGCACATGGATCTCATTCAGTCTGCTGTTCTCTAAGTGTTATGGAAGAACTCTGGAAAGTATTTGTTGGTCAATTCTCAACAAGTTACAGGTAAACTCTATTCCTATTGTTCTCCTTGTTGCTTTAATTGGAAACAAAAGGGCTATTATGGCTAAAACTCCTCGGATTGCAGTTTGAAGTCAGCCTGGGGAGAAAAAAAAAAGTGAAACTACCTCTAAAACTCCATCTCCCAAGTAACCAGCAAAGAGCCAGACTGAAAGTGTGGCTCCAGAGAACCTGTGAAATGCTGAAAATGGCACCATGGCTAATGTGGTAGAGTGCTAGCCTCAAGCAGAAGTGCTCAGGGACAGTGCCCAGGCCCTGAGTTCAAACCCCGTGAATGCCAGTAGGGGCAAGACATCCTAGTAACAAGCACCTAGACCCCTGGAACTCAGCCAGTTCAGGGAACAAGGAACATGGAGAGGAGTAAGAGAAGAATGATGTCACATCCTAAATGAAGTCACTTTGTCTCGCCCTTCCTTCTTGCCCCCAGTTCAGTTATCCCTCCTTCCTTGTAATGGGCCACAATTGGGTTTATGTTCCAAATGGAACTCTTCTGGCTTATGCCCAGGGTGTGTTTTCCCATGTCATTCATGTTAACTGGTCCTGTGAACTTGTCAGGCTTTTGCCTGACCTCTTCAAAAGTCTCTTTTAACAGGATAACATCCCTCACTGAGGTCACCACCTGGGAACTTGCAGTTCAAGGCCATCCTCTTACTACACTGCTGTACCCAGCACAGATCTGGACCTTGAAGACCCCAGCCCCAGGGACTCCTTGACGTGTCCAAGCTGCAGGAGGTAGCCAGAGGAGACCATGACACCCCTTGGCCCTGATAACCATTCTTGTGGAAATGATGAGGACTTTTACCAACCAAACTAGATGATACCAGGCCAAATGATGAATCAGGGACCCCTGACTACTTCTCCCCTTTTCAGCAGAAAATAGTTCCAGAAGAGACAGCCTCCGCCCATACTCCCAGCCTGGTGCCCCTCCTCTGTTATTAATAAAAAACAAAAGGGGTAGATGTGGGGCATGCCCACCCCAGATGCCCTGCAGCTTTAAGAGGCGGTTCTAGCTTGCCCGCCTTCCTTCCCAGCCCTGTTAGCCCCACCTGCTTCCAGGTCCAGAACCTGATGGACAGCCCAAGCAGCCAATCACAGCGCCTAGCGAGGTACGCTACATCCCTCTCCTTCCTGGCACCATTCAGCCTTTATAAGTGTGGTTTTTCATATTAAACTCAGAAGATGTGTGACATTTTCCCCGGAATCATCTCAGTGTCCTGCCTTAACCATAAGGGGGGATCAAGGTGGGCGGTTTCGCAGCTCTACCTCATCTTGGCTTGCCCCAGGGATACGCTCCCCGCTTCTCCTGCTGGCCAGGAGAAGTGCTGGGGGCCAAGGACCCCAACAATTTCACATAGCCCAAGTTATTTTGTTATGTTAAACACAATTAGAGGAGTAAATAACTCAAAAGGTATAATAAATGCACTTCATCTCTATTGTTTGTAATACAGGACAGCACAGGTTACTAAACCTACAAAATTCAAGGGTTCTATTAAAATTGCTTGGATCCTATCTGCTGTGTATTTTTAGTTTTCTTTTAATAGTTCTTGGCATCACTAAATGAGTAGTAGAAAGAAGATGATATTCACATGTATTTTATCATGAGATAGTAAAATAATTGAAGGAAAAAGTTATTACTTTAGAGAAATACACAAAATAGACTCAAGAGAACATTTTGTTTCTCTCTGAATTTAACTTAAACAAGCATTTCCTCTTGTTACACTAATGAAATGAAAGTTATTATAATAGATAAACATATGTTCTGTACTTGTCATACTGCAGTCTCAGAAATTACGTTATTTTGATATAAATTAGTTTTAAAAAGAATCAGAAACAATGATGATTATGTTTCCACAGTGATAGATGTTCTATAGTATATGTCTTTCACATTAGTAATCTAAAAAGTGCTTGGTACAGCAATTTTCTATTTATTCAATACATATAATGACTTTTACTGATAGCTATGCCTCTATCCAGTGCTCTGAACTACATTAGATTTGTGTGGCATGCATAAGCACCGTTTATAATTTGTCAGCAGAAACACAGCTTGCAATTAGTTTGCTATCCAGAGCTGACCTCATCAGTATTACCTGGAGAATGCCATCTACGATTGACAACATTCTCTTAGTTAAAGATAGGGAGCTGTCAGGATTTCCATTAAATTTATATTCCCATAAGTTTGTAACTCTGCTTCTAAAAATGCCACAGGCATAAACTTAGCATGCATGGTGCTAGCAGGATAGTTTATTGTCCAAGGAAGGCTATTTGTAAACTGTGAAAGTGTCCTTCAAGTTTGAAAAGGCACCCAGGCAGTAAGAATGTCTGCATAAGGAAATGTCTGTATTAGTATCATCTCTGTGTTCCTATCAATCCTGCTGATGTTACAACCAGGAAAGGACAATGATACCGCTATAGTTGACTGGAAATGTCAAAGCATTCAGTCAGCCATTATTATGTCCTCAGCTGTCCATGCATGTATTGGGTAAGTTTTTTTTTTTAATTCTAAAGATACCTCCAAGCATTATCTGATAAGAGCTTTCCATTAAGAAAGAATTAAAAGACTTAATCATTTAGACTTAGATGTGACACCTCGTATCAGAGGGTAGAAAGCAAGTTAGTATGAACATTAATGACTCAAAACATAAAGCATTATTAATGAGATTGACTTTCCAGAAACACAACTGAGTTCTGGTAAAATAAGGCATGAAAAATTTATAAATTGAACAAGGAGTCATTAACATTTTGGCTAAGAAGAGTAAGTAGTACACTGGCTCAGGTGATGATATTGCTGGCATACGTTGCTATCTCTTATAAACATAACATTCTGGGTATTCTGGTCTTCATAATTTCAAGAAAGATCAAGTATGTCTATTGATAAAAATTTCTATCACATTCACTACCATTGTTTATGATCTTTTCATCTTCAACCTGTCCAATCTTGCAAGAATTGCAAACAAGAATATTCATGATACTTTTATGTACAGTACATACTTACTATGTGAAAATTTATCTTTATTACTCCTGTTATTTATCTGAGAAAATGAAAGCATATAGTTATGGAGAGGCTTGTGTCTAAATATAAATAAGAGGTCCATTTGTTATAGCAGCAAATTGAACACAGTCCTGACATGCCCATACATAGGGAATTACAAAAGTAGAGCTTATGCATAAAGTTGAATACTCTCCATTCAATATTAATACTATTCCTACCATAGCAAAAACAACCTACCAATTTCTATTTCTGCATAGTTGAATCCCAAACGTTTTATGTTGAGTAGAACAAGCCAGAGAGAAAATATATTTAAATATAATTCTAAAGCCCATAAATTTATCTCTGCTAAAAGAGCTTTGTGATTGTCTGGAGATGAGGATAAAAAATTGAATACAGAGATAAAGAAAATGACCTAGGTTGTGAAGAAGTGTTCACTGACCTGCAAATATTTACTATTTTTTACACCATACTTATAGTTCAAAGCCTATCAAATGATAGGCTGTCATTATATGAATTTGTATTTGTATGAATATTGTATTTCTTCCCATCCAAAACCAGAATTTTTCTCCAAGAAATTAAGAACTGTCTTATTTGGGGAAAAAATACAAATCATGTATTTGACTGATACTTTGGATTACTTCATTCATTTGGTTTCTGTGATTGACTTAATTAATATTTTGTCAGTAACAGCGAACTGTGGTCATTAGGTGCAACCATGTCTTTAATATTTTTATGTAGTCTACTTCCAAAATTTAGATATCAACATTGTTTGGTGAAAGACATTCAGCTATTACAAAGTTTTGTACTTATAATTTACTCTATACATTTGATAATTTTCCAAACGATTCAAGAAATGGTGTGGATCAGTGAGGGTGTGTGTGTGTGTGTGTGTGTGTGTGTGCACGCGCACATGTTGTGTTGTTGTTGCTGTTGTGTAACTGTAATAACATTTGAGAAATTCTGGAGATATGCATAGAATAAGAAAGGGAGAAAGGAGAAAAGTGGAAAACAAAGTCAGTGCTACTGGAAAATTAACATTCTTGACAAATCTGAATAATTTTCAATCCTTAGATAAAAGGCAGATTATATTTTTCTGCATTTGGTGAAAACCTGGATTTTTCTGAAATTTTTAATAAAATATTAACAAAATAAATTGATCACTGATGATTTTTAAGTTTATGTCTGCCTAGCCCTAATTCATTCCTATTATTGCTCAATAACCACCACTGTTCATCATCTGAGCTTGTTCTCATCCCTTATTGAAACTTTGTACTTATTATGTCATAGTTTCTCATGCTTCTACCCCTTATTCCATGGTTATTTTCTTTTCCTTTCTGTCTCTATGGATATTACATTTTACTTAACAGATATTATGTTAACCATGTAAGATTTATAGTTTGTTTCTGGTGCATTTCATTTCTTACAATGTCCTAGGTTTTGCTCATGTTGAAGCATTTTATGCTTTTTAAGGATAAGTAATATTCACCTTATGTTTGTAAAATATAGTTGAAGTGTTTTAGTTTATGATTTCTTTATACATTTTGAATAACAGCTCTTTATACAATTCTCAAGTATTTTTCTTACATCTTTCTTGATTTTCTTTTTTAAAAATTAATTTTATTGTCAACATGATGTATACAGGGGTTGCAGTTATCTTAGTGAGTACATTTTGTGTCAAACATGTTACCTCCTCCTTTATTTTTCTCCCACTTTCCCTCCTCCTCAATTCTCCCTTGATTTGCATTCTAATGATGCATAACAATTAATTTTAGAATAAGATTATATGCCTACAGGTTTTATTTTAAAAATTCTTGCCTCTACTGCAATCTTTATGACCTTTACTTTAAAGCTTCAATTCTTCATGATAACATTGTTCTGTGCTTGTAATAGATCATTTTTCATTATGCTATTTGCCAATTGTCTCACACTTATTCACACAGCAACAAGTTTGAGCAGACTAGTTAATATCAAAAGTGAAAATATAAGAGTCAAAATTCATTATAAAGGCTCCTAGCTGTCTACCTTAAGATTCTAGTGTATATTCCTTGAATTATTTGTAATATTGTACTATTTTTCCCACATAAAAACCCACACAAATTTTAACTATATTTCTACTACTTCCAATAATTTTATAATTTTGTCCTTTAACTTTATTTCCAGTCGGTATTAGAATATGATTTGATTTGATTTCAGTACAATTTTTTGGAGTGTTTGTTGCCTTTCATTTTCTGGATTAACCAAATTTGAATATGGCCATTTCCTTGAACAATCAATATTTCTGACAACAGGTTCTCAGTATATTTAGTCTCTTCTTGCATCATTTTGTCTCTTTACGGATACGGCTACTCATAAAATAATATAAATTGTAAAAAATATTCCTAGGTAATATTTACTGCTTTCAGATATTACATATCAAAATAAATATTTGAAGTCTTTGGATGTCTTATAAATCAAATGTTAAGTAATTTTCACAATTCCACAATTGACAAAGAAAATACTTTCTGTAGAAAAGTAAGCACTAATTTGTGTATGTATGTGTGTATGTTTAGTTTGCAATATTATAAAATCATAGACTCCTAGGATTCAAGAGTGGAAGTTGAAGGTATGGCCTGAGAGCAGAAGCAATGACAAAGGCAGGTGAATTGCCCTCTATAAATAAGATAACTCTTACATCTCAATCAATGAGATCATGGATGTGTTTCCAGTCTGTGATGTTACTATTTAGTAAAATTTTATTCTTTTTAGTTATCAGATGTACTCTTCTTATCTCATTTGGCTTGCCACCCCACTGTTTTCTCCCTTTCCAGTTTCCTCCTGTGTTCATCAGTAAGTGCATGAATAAAGACATCATTTCCTTTTATATGTAAAGCCAGTCACATACAATGAGAGTTATTTATTTATTTATTTATTGCAGTTTTTTTTTTCTTTCAAATTTTTATTATCAAACTGATGCACAGAGAGGTTACAGTTCCATGTGTTAGGCATTGGATACATTTCTTGTACTGTTCGTTACCTTGTCACTCATACCCCCCCTCCCCCTTACCCTTTCCCCCCCTGAGGTGTTCAGTTCACTTACACCAAACAGTTTTGCAAGTATTGGTATTGTAGTTGTTTCTCTTATTTTACCCTGTGTCTCTCAATTTTGGTATTCCCTTTCAATTTCCTAGTTCCAATACCAGTATACACGGTTTCCAATATACTCAGATAAGATTACAGAGATAGTGTAGGTACAACCACAGGAAGGTGATACAAGAACATCATCAATAGTAGAAGCTACAGATACACATGGGACGTTGAAAGTAGTTACAACTGTGATATAACAATTGTCTCCATAACATGGAGTTCATTTCACTTAGCATCATCTTATGTGTTCATAAGGGTATAGTTATTGGGCCTTGAGATGCTCTGCTATGAGTTGCCTAAACCTGTACTAATTATTCCCAATAAGGGATGTAAACTGGTTCAGCCACTCTGGCAAGCAGTATGGAGCTTCCTCAGAAGGCTAAATATAGAACTCCCCTATGACTCAGCAGTCCCACTTTTGGGTATCTATCCAAAAGATCACAAACAAAATCACAGTAATGCCACCAGCACAACAATGTTCATCGCAGCACAATTTGTCATAGCGAGAACCTGGAACCAACCCAGATGCCCCTCAGTAGACGAATGGATAAGGAAAATGTGGTACATATATACAATGGAATTTTATGCCTCTATCAGAAAGAATGACATTGTCCCATTTGTAAGGAAATGGAAGGACTTGGAAAAAAATTACACTAATTGAAGTGAGCCAGACCCAGAGAGTTATTTATAATACAATTAAATTACCATTCCATACTCATCACCAAGCACTTATTTAGATTGCTTTAAAGTTTCTCACTCTACTAGTTCTACTTTATTTCCATCTACCATGTCCCTACAAATGATTTCTTTCTTGTCTTTGTAGTTGTGTGTGTGTGTGTGTGTGTGTGTGTGTGTGTGTGTGTGTGTGTGTTTCATTATTTTCTCCGTAAAGTTGAATTTGGCAATTGAAAGTTTAAAATCTATCTCTTTTGCTGATATGGGCTGCAATAACAAATCGCCATGGTTTGTGTGCATTAAGGAACACAAAATGATTTGTATTTTTATAGTTCTAGAGACTGGAAATTTAAGTTTTAGGCACTAGCATGTTTGGTTTCTGGGTTGGATAGGGTTGAATATGACACCTGATTGAGTTCTCACCTCGCAGTGCAGTGAGACAGGGCAAGTAAGTTCATAGGCAGGTTGTGTATTACAACCCAGACTGCTTGAGTTCTTTGGTCTAACCCAAAATAGTGGGTAGGCAAAGAGCAGGTACTACATTTATCTTAGCATTTGTTGGTATTTGTAGTCAGGGAAGTATATGAGAGTGGGTGCAAAAGATCTCAACCCTAGGCCTTTGACCTCTAAGGTATTAGACAAAAGTTTAGTTTTAGGGTTTCATTTCCAGTGCCATGGGAAGTTAGGGAGCTGCATAATGTTTTTGTGGCCCATGTGTTACAGATTTCTGTACTACAGGTGATATGATGCTCTGAGTACTGACAACTCCTCACTTTCTAACAAGCCAGCATCTCTTTAACTGCTTACATTTCCCTGCTGCTGGCCACTGCTTTCTATCTGACAGTCATGACACTTTTGCCCAGCACACACAG
Source organism: Perognathus longimembris pacificus (assembly GCF_023159225.1). NCBI lineage: Eukaryota > Metazoa > Chordata > Mammalia > Rodentia > Heteromyidae > Perognathus > Perognathus longimembris. The sequence goes on from NC_063163.1 coordinate 17,035,533, forward strand.
TCTTCTGGGTTTATTGATCCCTTGCTGCCACCACTGCTTCTTCTTCCTTTCTTTGTGTGGTCAGCACAACAAAGAGAGGCAAAGACACTTGAGAGTAAGTGTTGAAACCTAGTGTTGTGATAGCAGGGAAGCAACAAGCAGTAAATGTCCCAGATGCCCACAAAGTGGTTGAACATCTCATTTTGTTAGCCAGAAGATGACACAGGAAAGATATCTGTGCAAATTAGAACAGCCCACTCATGTTTATACCAATCATGGAACAGTCCACTATGCAAATAAAGGGCTGTATTTTACCATAATGATGGGTCTAATGTTGAGCTAATATGTTAATCTAATCTGGGTAGAATTCTCGAGTCCATTGTGATCACTGCTCTTCTTTGATCCAAAACACCTTTCAAAAGGTTGCTTAAAACTTAGCCTGATCAGCAACCAATCTTTTGAGTATATGGAAAGAAAAAAAAGCATCTTTCAAAACATGTTTACACTGAAGATTTATCATTAAGAGTATTCTAACGTAAAATCTTAAACTTAAAAAATAGCTGATTAGAGATGGAGTCTCAAATTTTTCTGCCTGGACTGGCTTAAAACTGTAACCTCCTTGACTCAGCCACCACAGTAGATAGAATTTTAGGCATACTCCAATGGAGCTTAGTTTAAGCATATTTAACTTTGCTCTAACAGTTAAATTAAGCAAATGCTTAACTTCTGTCCCAGTGCCCAATAGAGAAGTTGGACCCTTAACATCTGTATTGAAGAATCATGGGTTCTATTTTGAGGCTTCACATCAAAGACAAAAGTTTAAGCCTATGGTTTCCCAAAGATATCATCTCCAAATAAAATCTCATTTGGGGTTAAGACTCCATATGTATATTTGTCAGGAAAGCCATTTAGTGGACAGCAATACCAATAGGACATTTGGTTTCAGGATGTAAGAAGAAATGCCTACTGCCCTCAGGGTAAAGTTTCATGTTTTAGCTAATATTTTAATTTGGCCATCTGTTTTTTTTTTTTGTTTGTTTTTGTTTTATATTGATTTGTTTTGGCCTACCGTCTTCCACTACAAACCAGCTCATCTCTGAGAATATGTATTATTTTCGCATGGACCTTAATTGGAAACACACACACACACACACACACACACACACACACACACACACACCATGTCAAAGGATGAACTAATAGATCAATACTATCTTACTTAACAACAAGTTGGATATCAACTTTACAACTTGGGGAGGAGGGAAATAGGCAGGGGTAAGTGGGAGAAAGTGAAAGATAGGGTAACATGTAACTGAAACACCCCTGCTCATAATGTTTTTTTCATAAAGACAAAAATTTGATAAACACATACGTACATAAAAAAACATATTTTGTTTACCAGGAAACCAAAATCTCTACAGTAGATAGAAAGGCAGGTATCTCAGAGCTTAAGGCACCTTGCTCATTTGTTTGAATCTTTTATGTTTTCTATTGAAGGTGCCTATTTTAGACCTTCTAAATATAATTACGTGAAAATGTTTTGTTATAAAATATAAATCAATTGCATGTGATTTTCTACAAGACAACCTAATGAATTTACAAGTTTAATGCAAAAGTCTAGTTTGTACTTTGTGCAAGTTTAGACTCTTCCACCAATTACTCTATGAAGTAGAATGAGTATTTCATCTGACCAGCTTACAAAACAGGTATTTATTGTAATAGGGGCCAAGGAAACATAATAATAATTAAGTATTGTATTATTTTGACTCAGGTCTGTTTAAGTACTTTTTACATTTTTAAAAATTTTTTTCCTTACTTTATAAATCTTTATTTTCAAGGAAAAGTGAGACCTGACCTAGGTAATTTATCATGTGTGATTCTTTCTGGCTTGTGCTGGTCTGCTGCTGGATTTTGGCACAAGAGGTTAGTTCTAAACAATGACATCCATAAATTAAAATTATTTATAATTTTTGTATATGACATAAGGTTTTCTATCTAGTACTAAAAAGATAAGAATTTATACCACCTGAATTTAATATAATTTATACCAGAACCTAAGGTAAAATGTAAACAGATAAACATTTCACTTTTTTTTAAATCTATGGTTATTATTTTCTTTATTAGTTCTTACTGTCTTCAAGTGATTTTACAAGACATGTTAAATGCAACATGGTCAGTGTCATTCTTTTTGGAATGGAAAGAAAATGTGACTCATTCCTTCTCTGTTGCACTTTTTCTGAAATACCCCAATTAAAGATGTGATTTCTTCCTTGTCTGAGTTCATTGCAAAGGAAAATGCATTGAGAAGAAATATTATAGTTCTTCTAGCCTATGTTTTTTTCTGCTAGGAGTTTCTATAGATAAAACAGTACAAAAGATATTAAATCTATTTGTCAAGAAAGTGACAAAGCCAATATAAGTCCATTGTTTTTAGAAACTATAGAATGCTTATCCTCATTTGGCAATCACTATACTGAGATAATGCTTTCTGGATCAAAAGGGTTTGCACTCATTTTCTAGACAAAGGCCTTGGAGTGAAAAAAAAAATCCTAACTGATATACAGTTGCATCATGTAATAACAGAAGGGATGATGTCACTAATGTTTGAGCTTCAGAAGAGACCAAAATAAGCAGCAAGGTCCTTATGTCTTCAAATTATACTTGAAAGATCTCAAGATCTGTCTCTGTAACTGGTAGGTTGATTAAACTAGTCATCAAGAGCAGCAGAAGAACAAGGGGCTTTTCAGTCAAATGCAGAAGAAAAAGGGAAACTGAGCTCCGGTTATCATGTTAAACCTTTCCAATGAGAAATTCAATATGAGAGAATAAAGGGGGTGAAATGTTTGCATTTGCTGAAATAACAAAATGTCATTTGACTTTCAAGATAAACTTCAGTAGACGCTAAAAGAGATAGATTTAGGAGATATGTTTTTGATTTAGAACAAAATTCTTATAAAAAAATCAGGTTTTTTTTTCCTTGATATTTAAAGCCTAATAGGAAATTATAGAGATCATAAAAATTATCAGTGTCGAAAATGGTACAATTTAGAAGAAAATCATTTTTTAAAAGACAGCCACAGCAAAAAAAAAAAAAAAAAAGTGCATAGAACTGATCTGATGTAAGATTAGGAATATTATTACTGGGGAAGTTGTGTCTGAGCTGAAAAAACAAGATTATTGAGAATGAGCCCATGAATTCTAACCACAGGAATATCTGCAAGTTTGGAGATAGAAGCAGCAACTGCCTTTCAGTGACTGATTGCTTGAGATGAGAAAAAAGAAAAAAACTGTGAAGAACAAAGAGAAATTTCTGAAGTAAAAGTAGATAATCAAAAGTTAGATAATAGAATAGGAAACTATGGGCCATTTTCTAGACTGCAAAAATTACCAAAGGAACAATGAAAAGCCATAAAAGGAGTTTATGATACGATCAGCTTTCTGTTTACAAAGTTCAACCCTGCTGTTCCTGTCCCCTGTTAACCATGGGGAGTCTTGTAAAACAGTATACAGACAGAGAATGGGAAGTTTTTTGAAATTCATCAGGCAGGGGAGGATGTACATATTCGGGGGAGGAGTCAATGGAAATTATTCTGGAAGATTTGAGTGGGTATCAAAGGTAAGAGTGTAAGTTTGAAGAATAATTGGATATTGAGAGTTCAAAGGGAGGAGTGTCTGAGGCTGATTCTTAACTTCTTGCATGAATAATATTACCATTGGAGAACAGTCTCATTTGGGTAAAAGTTATGGGTCATCTCTCTCTCATAAACACAAACACAAACACACATACATATGCATTGTGTGTATACAGAGAGGTAGATTAGATAGATGCATCATCTGATCTACATATTTATGTATTGATTTATGTAAATTTATGTAGTTATTTATTGCTTGTAATAATGATATAATCTTACTTATACAGACAGGACTATATGTATTCATAGATATGGTCATATACATATACACATATGTGTATGTTATGTATATATTTGCAATTGTAGGACTCTGTGGTAATTGAGAGTTGGAAAAGGGATTATTAGTATAGAGGTGAACAATACCAAAATACACTTCATCTGTGAATGAGGGTGGCAAAATTAGTCTCACTGAAAACATCTATATAATAAGGGCTGGCATCAATGGGTAAGGCAACAATAAGTGAAGAGTTGAATCTGATAAAAGTACACAAAAAGGAGGGGGATGGGGGAATGAGGGAGGAAGTAACAAATAGTACAAGAAAGGTACCCATCGCCCTACCTATGAAACTGTAACCCCTCTGTACATCACTTTGACAATAAATAATTATTTTTTTCTTTTTAAAAATTGGATACATTTCTTGTACTGTTTATTACCCTGTCCCTCATTCCCCCCTCTCTCCTCCCCCTTTCCCTTCCCCCCCACGAGTTGTTCAGTTCATTTATACCAAACAGTTTTGCAAGTATTGCTTTTGTAGTTGTTTATCTTTTTTTACCCTGTGTCTCTCAATTTTGGTATTCCCTTTCAATATACACTTTGACAATAAATAAGTAATTATTATATTTTTTAAAGCCTAAAGTGGAGCTGTGACCCAAGTACTAGAGTGCTAGCCTTGAGCAATAAAGCTCAAGGACAGCACACACACATACACACACACACACACACACACACACACACACACACACCAATATTTAGGATATTATTAATGGATTATCTTCAGTTTAATAAAGTTTAATATATGTACATATATATATGTACAAAAGAAAGTAGCAAGTGACCAGAATCTGCCTTTGCAACAGGCTTTTATTTTTTATTTTTTTTTATTTTTTAAGGGACAAAGGATTTATTTTGATTCGTTATTTCAAAGGATTCTGTTCTCCATTCCTGAGACCCATGCACTGGACACAACATGACCACAGTGGGAAAATGGAGCAGAGAATTACCACACCTCCTAGCAACCAGGAAGGAGGCTGAGGGACAAACTGAAAATGACAAAGAGAAGGGAGAGAGGAGATCTGAGGGACAAGAAGGAGGAGGAGAGTGAGGAGGAGGGAGAGCAGAAGAGATTCCTGGTAGAGCCTTCAAGAACATACCCAAAATGATCTGTTTCCTCCACCCAGAAGTCTACATGTGTTCAACAACAGCCCAGTCCACTGGGAACAAAGACTTAACAGCAGGAGTCTACTGGGAATATTACATTATCAAAACACAAACATAGGAATATATTCTATTAAGCAAATTAAAAACACACTAGATACTCAGGCACTTGTGAAACGTTTTTAAAAATGCTCGGTATCTTGACATTTGGTCATTTATTTCAATTTTAAAAATATACATGAATCTTACAGCAAACTATAATGCAATGTAATATACTTTCTAAGCACCTTCTGTTACTTGCTCATCTATAACCTGAATATAGGTAATTTGAGAAGGTATATTGAAAAGCACACTTTTTCCACATTATTGAAAATATGACACCAGTAACTACTTACCTAACATCAGTAAACTATTTCACTAAGGAGCTTCTCATTTTGTTTCTTTTCTTCTGTTGATTCCTTGGGCTTGAGCTCAGGGTCTGTGTGTTGGGCCTGAGCTTCTTTGTTCAAGGCTAGCACTCTACCCCTTGAGCCATTGTCTCCACAGCTGACTTTGGGGCAGTCAGTAAGTCTCATAGACTTCCTGCCTGTGCTGGCTTCAAAATATAATCTTCTGTTCTCAGCCTCCTGACAAGCTGGGATTACATATCTGAGACACTCGGGCCAGGCACTTTAATGTGAATGATATATGTTTCCATATATTTTATGTAAGTTATCTCAGGGCTATCATGATCATTTGACTTAGAGGAGCTCCCACCATTACTCTGCCCAAAGGAGATGTTTAAGGACAAACATCAGGAGTATTCTGAGGGCCTGACCAACAGACATGGTAACACCCATGTACTGTGGATGACCGAGGAGCCACAAGAGAAACCGTGAGTGTCGCTCGTGAGAAAGCTGTGAACTGATCTACTCCTCTTATACAGAATCAAATGATGCACACTGATGAGAATCCACAGGAACATTTTTCTTCTGTCTATAGTCAGCCCTTCAATGTCATGTGGGAATACAAAATGGAAAGATTATAGCTGTGTGGGGTATTATATCCTGCCTGTGTATTATGCACATAAGAACTATGACTGACTCAACCTTTAGTGTAAATTTTAATATGATGACCTAGGACCAGAAAAGCCACTTAGAGACCAAAACTTAGTTTGGCAAGTCAGTCCCTATGCACAAACACATTTAAAGATGCATGTGTGTAATCTACTTGGATTCTAGTGAATGTAGGATTCTGTAGTTACAATGTTAGTTTCAAATACCCTAAGGGCCTTAGCAGGAAGGAAACTCCTAATCCATCCATAACGGAGAAATCTTTCCATCTAAGATGTTTTTGCGTGTGTGTTTTGGTTCTTTGTTGGTCTTCAGGCTTGAACTTGGTGTGAGGGCTGACAACTATCCTTTAGCTCTTTTTTATCTAGGCTAGCACTCTTATCATCTGAGCCACAGCCCCAGTTCTGCCTTTCTAGGTTAACTGGAGAACTTACCTTGCCCGACTGGCTTTCAATTTTGATCCTTAGATAATCAGCCTCCTGACTTGCTAGGATTACAGGCATGAGCCACCAGCACTGGGATATAATGTATTTGTAAGTAATATGAGAGCAGGTCACTTGACATACCTCATTTGTCTTTAATTTTGTGAACAAATATTCATCTAAGCATCAGGTATAGCATGCAAAAAACCCTCTAGTGACAAGTTCTAAAATCTCTTAAGTATTCTATCTATATGAATGATGAACTTTTATAATTGATGGCTTTTGTATCTCACCGCCAAGTTTGTGGTATATGTAATGTTCCATATTGTATATGATGTTTTGTGTCGTGAGTGATGAAAATCTCTGAGTGAATAACGATGTAGTTTTCAACGGTAAGATTCACTGAGGAAGCTTGATCTTGAAAAGAATGTGGAGTCATTTCTGCTTTATTGGATGTCAAGGTATCTTTAAACAATATATAGATATGTATGAGTATATATGTACAGTAGTGAGATTGCATAAAATTAATTGGAGGAATCATCCCATGTAGATTTGGATGACATGCAATCCAAACTAATGGTCCACCAGACAGAAACTAATTTGCAGATAGAATTAGGAATACAGATATCAAATAATTGAGAGACTAGTGTGAGAATATCTGACATTTATTTTGTTCTACTTTTTATCATGAATTTTAAAACAGAGAATTGGATCTGAACTCCTTGATAGGTGGGAAGATATTCAGCCCATACTTTGGGGCATCCCTTCCTTCAATATCCTTTCCATGAGATAATTTCCAACTTTTTCACATTAGGAGAAATCCCCAAATGTGCTGAGAAACACAGCGCAGGGTTTTCTCTCCTTCCCAAGTGTCTAGGACTGCCAAGACTATGTCAAAGGTGAGTGCCTGGGTATGCAACAGGCTTTTAAAAAGAGCCTTAAAAAACAATTAAATACACTGTCTAAACTGTGTTGTTAGCACCAGCCAGCTCTTTGTACATTTGCTACCTTGTAGTATTCTAAGACTGAGTAAACTTCTTATTTTTAGAAAGTGATTTGTAACTTTCCTTATACTTGTGTACTTTTTTTGAAAAGAAAAGATAAGAAACAATTTATCATAAAGAGAAGAAAAATTTCTCATTCAAAATATAGAAATATGTACTACTTTGCCACAATCAATACACATGAATTGTACAAATATACACCAGCTCATAATTTACGAAACAAAAGATGACTAACAAAGTTCACAAAATAGATGGTGGTTTGTGGAAAAGACTTTTACGCAATTAAGTACACAAAATGCACATATTAAGTAACAAGATAAAACTTCTTTGAATAATTAGGATTCCTCAGAAATAACAAATGACAAGAATATACAATAGGTCCTGTCTGAGGTGTAATAGTGAGAGAGGGGAAATCTAGCAGAGAGTGTGAATGAGGATGATTATGGTTAAAAATATGTACATGTATGCAAACATAACAAAATTTATTGCGATTATCTCAGACACTGAGGAATGCAATAAGGAAAAGTGATGAAGGGGTGAATTTGACCAAGGTGCATTATATGCATAGAGGGATATGTCAAAACTTCTAACAGATGCGGGTGAGGATGTAGCTAAAAGAAAACACTATTACACTGTTGGTGGGAATGTAAACTTGTTCAAGCAAGCAGAAAAGCAGTATGAAGTTTCCTCAAAAACTAAACATAGAGCTCCCCTATGACCCAGAAATTCCACTCCTGGGTATTTATCCAATAGACTTCAAACCAGGCCACACTAGAACTACCAGCATATGTATGCCCATTGAACTATTGTTTACCATAGTCAAGCTATGGAATCAACCCAGATACCACTCAGTGGATAAATGGATTTTAAAAATTGTGGTATATATACACAGTGGAATCTATACTTCCCTAAGAAATAATTATATTGCACCATTTGTAAGGGTATGGAAAGACTTGCAAAAAATATATATTGAGATAAGTCAGACTCAAAGAAACATAGCTTGCATGGCTTCCCTCTTTTGTATGAAGTAGACTGTGCCTACAAATCTATGAGTAAATTCAATGGATAGTAAAAGACAAAAGACAAGAGACAGTTGGATATAATAAACTATGGAGGGCTCTCCACATTCACACAGCAAAACCAAGTGAGTATATTCTTAGGAAAGGACCACAAAGGCGCAATACCCATCCATATGTGATCCTATAAAATGATGGTTATAAAAATAATCTCCAAAAAATGGAAATAAGAGGGTTGTGGGTTTTTTTCTTGTCATTTTTGCTTTTTTTTCCCCTTCCTTTGTCACTATTTTTTAATCCTCTGCCTTTTGTCTTATATGTAAGTGTATGTGTTTGGGGGTGGGTTAGGGGCAGCACAGAAATCTTGAGATCAAGGGTGAGCAAATGCAGCAGTGGTACTCAATAGCATTTTTTGAAAATGAACTATGTAACTAGTGGGTGAATGGTGTCAGGAGGGGAAAACTGGAAGAAAACAAGGGATTTAAAAGTAACATTGTTCAAAAAGAAATGTACTCATTACCTGAATTATGGAACTGTGACCCTTTTGGACATCACTTTTACAATAAAAATAAATTAATGTATTAAAAATATACTTAAACATAATAAGACTTACTGTATTTCTAACAATGAAATAATAAAATTATGGGAAAAGATTTATATATTACAGAAGCATGAAATGATGTGTATATTTCTTGAGCATGTTCTGTAATGAAAGGCAAGTCAGGGCCAAGAGTCAGAAAAAAGACCAGCTAAACTTCACTTAAATTAAGGGACAGAAAAGTTCACTCCCTTAAATTGAAAGGTACAAGTAGGGGAGATTTTTCATTTTGAAGAGGGGGTTTCTTTCTACTTTCAGTATTTGTCTTATTCAGTCTGATTATTGGTTCATTAGAATCATTGTGACTTTTCACCTCTTTAGCTAAAGCACTTGGATGTGTGGATTGCTCTGGTATTGGAATATTTGACTATTCGTGCCAAATTTTATATGTCATGCTTACTTCAGAGTAACCTTTACATTGAATTAAAATTCTTTTTCAGAATAACTCTAGATGGTTAGGAATCTCGCTATTCACTTTTCCTTTCTTAACGTAAAAAAATAATAAAAATGCATGTATGCATAGGAATCAATATAAATGTATATACACATACATACATTCATATGAAAAATGCATATTTATAGCTATTAGTAATCACAAATGCATACATATATAATATGTAGCAAAAGGTATTTGTCTCAAATAGGTAAATATATATCACCTCAAATTTCACAAGAAGTGAATGAAAAAAGATGGAGCATATCTTCACCAAATTAAAAAAATATAAATGGCAGGTAAAGATCTTTTCCCAATCTGTGGGCTTGCTGTTTATCTTGTGAGCTATGTCCTTTGCCCTGAAGAAGCTCTGAAATTTGATGCAGTCCCATTTGTCCTACTTTTCTTTGATTTGTAGCATTTCTGAGCGTTTATTAAGATAAAGTTTCGTCCTGTGCCAAGGACCCCAAGTGTTTCTCCTACTCCTTCTTGTAGTGTTTTCAGGATATCTGTTTTTATTTTGAGGTCTTTGACCCATTTGGAATTGGTTTTGGTGCAGGGTAATATATAAGGATCTAGTTTTAGTTTGTTGCAGGTGTTGAACCAGTTTTGCCAGCACCATTTGTTACAGAGGCTATATTTCTTCTATCCTATTTTTTTGGCTCCTTTATCAAAGATTAAGTAGGCATAGTTCTGAAGGTTCATTTCATTGGTCTTCAGGGCTGTTCCTATGCCAATACCAAGCTGTTTTTATTACTATAGCTTTATAATACAGCTTGAAGTTGGGCATAGTAATTCCTCCAGCACTGTTCTTTCTGCATAGGACTGTTTTTGCTATTCACGGTCTTTTATTCCATATGAATTTCTGGATTGCTTCCTCTATTTCATTAAAAAATGGTGTTGGGATATTAATGGGTATTGCATTGAATTTGTAGGTAGCCTTTGGCAATATTGCCATTTTTGACAACACTAATCCTCCCTATCCAGGAGCTTGGAAGGTTTTTTTTTATTTCCTTAGTTCTGCCTTAATTTTGTTTCTCATGGTTTTAAAGTTCTCATCATAGAGGAGTTTCACTTCTTTGGTTAAGGTTATTCCTAGGTATTTTATGTTTTTGAAGCTATTGCCAAAGGAGTTGCTTGCCTGATTTCAGCCTGTCTTCGGTTTATTGGCATACAGAAAGGCCATGGATGTTTAAGGGTTTATTTTATATCCTGCTACTTTGCCAAAGTTTTGGATCAGCTCTAGTAGCTTGGGAGTAGAGTCTATGGGTTCTTTAGGTATAGGATCATGTCATCTGAGAAGAGAGAAAGTTTAGCTTCATCTTTTCCTATTAGGATTCCCTTTATGTTTTCTTCTTGCCTAATTGCTCTGGCTAGGAATTCTAGTACTATGTTGAAGAGGAGAGGAGAGAGCAGACATCCCTGCCTTGTTCCTGATTTTAAAGGGAATGGCTTTAGTTTTTCACCATTTAGAATTATGCTTGCTGTTGGTTTGTCATAGACTGCCTTTATTATATTCAGGAATTTTCCCTGGAATCCAAGTTTTTCCAGGGCTTTTATCATAAATGGGTTCTGTATTTTATCAAATGCCTTTTCTGCATCTAGGGATATAACCATGTGATTCTTTACCTTGCTCCAGTTGATGTATTGGTTTACATTAATTGACTAGCATATAGTGAACCAATCTTGCATCCCTGGGATGAATCCAGTTTGATCATGGTGTATGATTTTTTTTGATGACCTGTTGAAGTCGATTGGCTGGAATTTTGTTGAGAATTTTTGCACCAGTGTTCATCAGGGAAATCGGTCTATAGTTCTCTTTCCATGATGAATCCCTGCCTGGTTTTGGGATAAGGCTTATAATGGCTTCATAGAATGTGTTTTCTAGTGAACTTTCTCTTTCAAACTTCTTTACCAGACATACAATAGACAAAGGCCTCATATCTAAAATATATGCAGAACTAAAACAAATTAAATTCCTCCAAAACAAAAGCACAAAGAACCAACAGCCCTCTCAACAAATGGGCTAAACACTTAGAAAGAGACTTCTTTTTTAAGAGACTTCTCTGATGAGGAAATGAGAATGGCCATGAGACATAGGAAAAACTGCAAATCAAAACAACATTGAGATTCCACCTCACCCCAGTAAGAATGTCCTTTATCAAGAAAATTAACAATCACAAATGTTGGAGGGGATGTGGCCAAAAGGGAATTCTACTTCGTTGTTGGTGGAAATGTAAACTGCTTCAGCCACTCTGGAAAGTGGTATGGAGATTCCTCAGAAGGCTAACCATTGAGCTCCTCTATGACCCAGCAGCCTCACTTTTGAACATTTACTCCAAAGACCACAAACAAGAACACACTAAAGCCACCAGAACAACAATGTTCACCACAGCACAATTTGTCATAGCTAAAATATGGAACCAACCCAGATGCCCCTCAGTAGACGAATGGATCAGGAAATTGTGGTACATATACACCATGGAATTTTATGCCTCTATCAGAAAGAATGACATTGCCCCCTTTTTAAGGAAATGGAAGGACTTGGAAAAAATTATATTAAGTGAAGTGAGCCAGACCCAAAATACATGGACTCAATGGTTTCCCTCATAGGGAATAAGTAGCACAGGTTTAGGCTAATCACAGCAGCGGACCACAAGAGCCTAATAGCTATGCCCCTATGAACACATAAGCTGATGCTAAGTGAAATGAACTCCATATTATGGAAACCAGTGTTATATCACTGTTGTAATTACTTTCAACACACCATGTGAAACTGTAGCTTCTTTTGTTGATGATCCTCTTATATCCCTTCCTGTGGTTGTACTTGCGCTATCATTGTATCTCATCTGAATACACTGGATACTGTATATACTGGTATTAGAACTGGGAAGTGAAAGGGAATATCAAAATCGAGAGACAAAGAATAAAAAGACAAATGACTCCAAAAGCAATACTTGCGAAACCATTTGCTGTAAACCAACTGAACAACTCTTGGGGGAAGAGGGAAAGGGGGAGAGGGGAGGAGTGAATGAGGGAGGAGGTAACAAACAGTACAAGAAATGTACCCAAGACCTATTGTATGAAACTGTAAACTCTTTGTACATCTATTTGACAATAAAATGAAAAAATAAATAAAAATATGACATAAGACATAACAAGCATGAAAGCATATTTTTATCTAGTCCAAACCATGAAACAAATAATAGACTTGCTATTAGGAGAGCTACAAATCACATATTTTCCTATACTGTACTTATCCTTAGTAAAATCGTTGGTTTCAATATAGTACTATTACTCCTCTTTCAGGTGCTCAAGGACAACATCAAGCAGATAAATACTGTGTCCCATGTACAGATGCAGAACATTCCTGTAAACAAAACAATTTCTAGCAGGCATTTGTGGCTGATGTTTGTAACCCTCACTACTGAGAAAGCTGAGATCTGAGGATACCAGTTCAAAGGCAGCCTATGCAGGAAATTCTGTGAAACTCTCATCCTTCACTACTAAAAAGCTAAAAGGGCTGTGGCTCAAGTGGTACACCTCTAACAGTGACCAAAAATGGAAAATGCTCATAGCTCCCATGATGTAAGTTAAAATCCAAGTACCAGCACACACACACACACACACACACACACACACACACACAATTCTGCATAATAGAAGTGAACAAAAGAGTCAATAAAACAGATAAACACAGAAGAAAAAGCCAATAATATACCTGAAGTTTAATTTGATTTTTTTGACAATAATAATGGAGTAATTGTTAAAAAAAAAAAGTTAGGAAATCACAGAGACTAAATAATTGGGTTGCATAAAACTGTCAAACTTGTACTGAAGAAATAGAAACTAGTAAAATTTTTAAAAATAGGAAAAAGACTGATATGATGTTTACATATCCATAGTATTATGGATACTTCAATATAAGAACTTTTACATATGTATGATAATTTAAATTGTTAATGAATAGTAAATATATGTATATATATATATATATATTTCACAGTTGTAATATCACTTCTTTCTTTCTTTCTTTTCTTTCATTCATTCTTTCTTTTTTTATTTTAGCAGTCCTGGGGCTGGGACTCAGGGCCTGAGCACTGTCCCTGGTTTCTTTTTGCTCAAGGCCAGCACTCTGCCACTTGAGCCACAGTGCCACTTCCAGCCTTTTCTGTTTAGTGGTACTGAGAAATTGAAACCAGAGCTTCATACATGCTAGGCAAGCACTCTACCGCTAAGCCACATTCCTAGCCTTAGTAATGCCACTTCTATATAAGAATTACAAAATTGTCAAGTACATATAAAAAGAACAAAGCTAATTCTTATGACAACTGAAACTTAAAGCAAACAGTTGAAAATCTTAACATTAGTTATTTTCTATCACTCATCATATATTATGAAACCTCAAATCTGTACTCAGAAATTTATTATCAGGCTACATATTTAAAAATTAGAAATGTTACATATTGTAAAATATTACAGATTCTAAGATTTTCATCACATTTTAGAAAAAAAATGTAAAAGAAGAGTAGCATCATAAGTGAAATGAAACAAATGCAAATTTATTTCTTTGCTCCACTAACAACTCTGTGAAATTATAGAACTAGGTAAGTGACAACAGCAAAGGAACTAGAGAAAAGAGATTTTCACATGGTAGTGTTTTTTTTTTTTTAATAAGTAATAAACATTGCTGATAATGATTATGTATTCCTTCAATAACATGCATAGAATATTTTGGTGGTGATGTGGTGGTCATAGTGCTAATCACTTTATATTTACTATGCTAACAATCCTGGGAAGAAGTCATTAACATTCTTCATGTTACAAATGAGAAAAACATATCTTAGAAAGTCTGTGCATTGTTCAACGTCACTCCATGATGAAGAGAAAATCTCAAGAGTAAAATTGTGCAATGATAAACAAATCCATAGGCCTTTTGAGAAACTCTTCATTCATAACCTTGTTTTCTGCCTATGTATATGGTTTGTATATGCAGTATATTACATTAAGGAAATAATTTTATTTTCTATATATTTTCTATTGTCTGGAAATGTATGAGTCAAGTTGAATTATCCCTTCATATCCTTGCCCCAGGATTATGGTAGTCAGAGGAAAAGCCTGTGAAGGATGATATGGTCATACACATTCTACTGCATTAGTGGAATTAGTGCCCTATCCTAGACAAAACCTGTCTTTCTTTTTTTTTTGCCAGTCCTGGATTCGGGGCCTGATCACTGTCTGTGGCTCCTTTTCGCTCAAAGCTAGCTATCACTCTACCTCTTCAGCCACAGCGCCACTTCTGGTTTCCTCTATATATGTGGTGCTGAGGAATCAAACCCAGGGCTTCATGTATGCGAGGCAAGCACTCTACCACTAGGCCGTATCCCCAGCCCCCAAACCTTTCTTTCTGTGCGAAGAATGCATAGGAAGAAAACACACTTTTGAGTTAGACAGTGGCCTCTCACTAAGCTCTAAATTTGTCAGCACCCAGTTTGGGATTTACTAGACTTCAAAAGAAGGAAAATGAATTTCTGCTGTTTAATAGCAATGAGCTTGTGAAAGTAATGCAGCACCATATGTGAAAGGAAACAAATGCAAAATTCTTTCTTTTCTGAATTTTTTTAAAGTAGAAGACAATACAAAATGGATCCCATGGACTATGGCAACATTCTATTTGCTGCAACTGACTTTCTACATTGACTCTAAAGTTGTCAATAGGTGCTTCTAACCAATTGATGACACATTTCATAATTTGATAAATCTATTGAATGGGCCTCTCTTTAAATAAATGTTCAGGAACAGTGTTTAAACTTTCTGAATTCTGTAAGCAAAAAACCCCCAAAATTTGTGGCATATGAAATCATCATTTTTAGGTTCAGAAATGACATTACACAACTGTCCGGGAAATGAACTCCCAAACACAGGAATTCATCTGTTAGAGATCAAATTACAGTTTATACATTGGTTTTGAGAAACTATTTTTATGGTTTTAACTTCTCTGCATGAAAAAAAAAAAAGGATGTCCCAATTTCCAAAAATGACCAGCAATTCGGTAAATCAGAATGCATGATTATTATTATTAATATTATTATTAATCATCTTACCATTTCAACACATCAGAAATCTAAGTATACTTAATGACTATCATCGTTTAAAACAAGTGGTCACTGCCTGCTTTTCATGAATGGTAAAATAATTTTTCAGGAGATTATAAACCTCTTCACAGATTTCTTCATTTTTAAAATTTCTCTATTGGCTGGTGCTCATGGTTAAGATTGGTCACCTTATCATCTTCTTCTTTGTCTCCTTCTTTGAGCACAATTCTCAAACTATTATTTATATTATTCCCCTTAAAGTGTTTACATTACTACAGCAAGTTTACTTGCATCTGTTCCTCACATCATCTAGTTTCTATAGTGTGGTTTCTATCATTATGTAATCACAATATTTATTTCAATTACTAGAGTCAACTTAAAAGACTAAATTGTTCAAGAAACAACTTCACCTTTAAATGATGCACAATTATATCTCCCCAAACTGGGACTGCAGTTATAGGTCTCTGAATCTAAAGTTTAGATTTGTATTTTCAGAAACTTCCTCCCAGGTAAATAGTTCCTCCTCAATTAAGTATCTGTGATGATTCAAAGTGTCTATATACATGAAAACACTAAGTAAATCATACTGGGTTCTTTATTTACACAACTTTTTCTAATGTATACAATTCAACTTTTGCGAGTTTCTTCCCTAACTTTAGTGACATGGAGAAATGATCCGATGTTAGACCATGACTTTTCACGTGATATATGCAAGGCCTCATGTTTACATTTTGCTTCCATCTTTTCAACACTCCATAGTCCATTTGTTACTCCTAGTGACACTAACACCCGATCATATGTTTTCCTGTTTGCTTAAGTGACAAAAGAAAAACACCTTGCTTTTTCCTAGTATTGCTACATTTTTTCTATCTTCATCACACTTTCTTCTGGAGATTTAATGGAAGTTTAATTCATTGAATTCCTTATTATTGAATGCAGATGACTTCCCAAAGAGGTAGAAATGTGCACAAATCCATATATAAACTTTTGTGCATGTACAGTAATCTTACTTAATAAATTGAGGAATTAATTTCCTAATATTATCTTTTAAAGTGCGATGTATATAAGATCCAAGTAAATATGTCATAAAACATGTGTTCCCTGCCTTTCATAAAAATGTAATATCTTAGCACTCCTCAAATATGATTAATAAGAAATCACTTCATAGTTTAGTATCCAAGATTTATTTTGCCACTGAGGCAAGATTAATATTTTTTTCATTTCTTTATTGTCAAACTGATGTACAGAGGGGTTACAGTTTCATACATAAGGCAGTGAGTACATTTCTTATTTTCTGTATACTTGTGTGCTTTCAATAACTTTTCAATTATTTCATGCTGTTTTCTTTAGACAACAAACATACTCTTCATCAGGGTAGTCAATATCCATTTATTCTTCATGAAACTGCATATTGATAATTCAAACATTTTTAGCATAATATATGGACAAGTAAAATGAAAAGGTGTGCTTTTCTTGAAATGGAAAGTTAAACAGCAAATATAGCTAGAAAAACAGATGTATTTCAAAAAATCCTGGATGAAAGCTAGACAAGGTTATTTATAACATTTCAAAACATTTCACAACATATTACTTATAAATTACAAAGAACAAAATGTAAACTACACAGTAAAGAAAGCTATCAGACAAACATCATGTCACCAAGAGATCAAAGTTAACATTGTTAATACTGAGAAAAGCTGGCATCTTGTGTCTCCTTATGCAATTCAGTAAGAACACACAGTTAATTATATACTATTACTGTTGAAAACAGAAATCTGAATCTGATCATGTAGAAAAATAAACAAACCTCAATAAGAAAATAACACAAATGGCAAACTAATTTATTTTTTAACATTTTATATTTATCTTAGAAGTATTTTTTAGAGCTTGGTGCTCATAATGGTTGTGCTATGAATGGGCTAATTGCAATGAGGTCACAGAATCATTGGTTCACCTAAATAATACAATGGCAGTGGAGGGTGTGAACCAAGCTGTGTGCCATTTTGCTCTACAGTTAGGAGAAGAAGATGCCGAATCAGGTGTTGTGCCTCCTCCCTTTGGAGTAGGACTATTATTTATAGATATTGATGATAAAAGATCTCAGCTGTTTCACATGGAACCATCTGGAAGTTTTTGTACAGTGTGATGCTTGAGCAGTTGCCTATGCTTCAGAGGGTTCACAGACCTCCTAGCAAGAAGCTTATCACAAGTCTGTGACACAGAAAGAAGCCATCATGTCTTCACTCATCATCCTCAAAGAAATAAGGAAGTAGAAGCAGAATGTAACTAATGTGGAGGGAGCCACATTGCAGCCTGCCCAGAATTTCCACATGTCCAAGAAGAAAGAACTTGAAGAGGTTATTGTGGACATTTAAATATTTTAGGAAGAGTGATTTTTAGAACATCTTTAGTATGTTATCGGTTCCCTTAATTGCCCTTAATTTTTATTCCCAGCTCCAAATTCTTGGAAAATCTCTAATATGTGTTCAGTGCTTAGAATTTGTCTGTACATAAAGGATGTTCTAAAATAAAAGAAAAATATAAAGTGATGAAAGTGATTTCTGCTATCACAAATGGATAGTTTTTACCATTTTCAACCAATGTGGTACCTTCATGGGAATCAATGATAACACAATCAACATATTATTACCCTTCAGTTTCTACAGCTTACATTACAGTAAATTCTTGGTATTGTGCATTCTATGACCTGAACAATACTCAGTGTCAGTGTTCATCATTAGTGTCACACAGAGGATTTCCATTATTGTGAAAACCATCTGGGCTCTCTCTATTCCTCACCCAATAGTCTCTATGGCCCAGTAGCCACTGACATTCCATGTATCCCTATTTCTGCCTTTTCCAGAATGCCCTTTAACATAAATCAAGTAATGTGCAGTGTTTGATTGGATAGTTTAAACTTAATGATATATATCTAGTTTGCTTTGGGCCTTTCTGTTGTTCCATAGTTCACTTATTTTCAATAGAATAGCATTCTATTGTCTGGATGTCTCATAGTTTATCAGTTTACCTACAAAATACATCTTGGCTTTCTGAGTTTGAGCAGTTACAAATAAAACAGTGGCATATCATCTGCAAACAGATTTTAGTGTTGGTGCTACTTCTATTTGTATGTGGACATGTAAGTTTTGGAATCATTTGGGTAAATACCCAGGATTGGTAAGACAATGTCAATTTTCATATGAAGCCAACAGACTAACGTCCAAAGTTACTTTGTGGGTTTCAGTCCCTCAATAATGAATGATATACTCTCTCTACAATCTCACCAGTATGCTCTGCTCTTGGGCACTCTTTTCTTTGGCTAGTATAGAAGGTCTGTAATACTTTAGGTCATTAATAATTAATTTCGTGATAACATTAAACGCTGAGCATCTGTTCAGGTGCTTATTTATTTAGTATTACTTATCTTTTTACAGTAAGGAATTTATGAATGTATTGGACTATTTTTTTAATCAGGTTGTTTATTTTCTCTTTGTTGAATTCTTAAGTTATTTGTATATTTTATAGTAAATGATTTTCATATGGCTTAGGCAAATATTTTATTACAATATGTGCATTTTGATTTTCTAAGCTCCTAATCTTCTCATACTCAATTTATAACAAGTATAAAATATATTTGAAAAACAGAAGTGTTCAATGAAACACATTATTTTGTTTGTCTGTTTTTGGAAACACTGAGGGTCAAACTAAGAACTTGCACATGCCAACCACTCTACATTCTACAATAGAAAGAACACTGTTCCAGGAAAATTAACATTTTTGAAATTGTAGTCCCTGAATTCGAATTACACCTTGTAAACAAATGAACTAGGTAACTTGTAAGTAGGGATGGGAGAGAGAAAATGGGAGGAAATGAAGATTAGTGGCAATGTTGAAGAAGCATTGTACTCACAACCTATATTATGGTATTGTAATCTCTTTGCACAATTCCTCAACAGTAACAATTAAAATATTGATGATAGTACATAATTGTAAAATCTTAAAAAATAATATGACACACTCAATAAATGTTTCTACTCTGAAGAAGAAGCAAGGGAAATATCCTGGATAGAAGCAAGGGAGAAGAGGAAAAAAATAAATAAAACTAAATTGTGATTTAGCATATATTGTTTGGGTTATTGTCTCTCAGGTAATACTTTCCAAACTAGAAAGAGAAGAGGTTGAATTCAAAAGTTCAGATGTATTATAAATGATACAACAAGTATATGCTTATGATTAAATTGTGAGGGACTGGGAGAATGAAATCATAATGCTCAATGAATACCTTACAAAACTAAGGAAATTGAGAGGAGGGGGTAAGTTGGGAGGGATGGGAGATAATGATGAAAGGGGTTGCATTGATAAGATGCATTGTACTTATGAGTTGATTTAATGAATGTTTAACTCCTTTGTACAACTACTTAAAGATAATAAAATATAACTTAAAAAAGTAAGGTAGATAATAATAATGAGAATAACCACTCCACTAATACTTTATCCAAGATATTTGGGGAAATGGTGAGTTTGTGAATCTGGTTTGTTGTTTGTTTGTTTGTTTTAGTTAGTCACAGGGGTTGAACTCAGGGCCTTGGAGCTCGCACTGAGCTTTTCCACTCAAGGTTAGTGGTCTACCACTTTGAGCCATAGCACTAGTGTGCATGTGTGTGTATGTGTGTGTTTGTGTGTGTGTGTGTGTGTGTGTGTGTGTATGTTTATTTGGAGATACAAGTCTCATGGATTCTCCTGATAAGGCTAGCTCTGAACCATGGTCCTCAGCTCTCAGCATCCTGGTTAGATAGAATTATAGGCGTTAGGTCTAGGTGTCTGGTAGCGAAACTTTTAAAGATGAAGTAAGGGGAAGACAAAAAGTACTGTTCTGATTGATGACCTATAGTTTTTACTGTCAAAGCCAGATTGTTAATCTCTTCCATTATATATAGTACACGTAATGAAGGGAGGGCAATTATGATTAAGATAATGGCAGGAAGGATAGTTCAAATTGTCTCGATCTCAGCCAATTTTCCTTAATTTTAGAAGGTAAATTTCTATATCAATGTCCAAAACTATATCCTATCATCTGAAAGTACACCACATTTTCAAATCCATGTGGTATCTATTTGCATATTTCCTCATACTATGAAAGTAACTAAACTTGGATTTATTTTATTTAACTCTGAAAACAAGTCTGTAATTTATTCCTGTTATTAGAGTTAGAAGCATATATGTAAGTTTTCTTCCAACATTTTCATAAATACCTTGAAGGTTTATAGTATGATTTAATAAGTTTTTTAGATTTTTTTCCAAATTTTTATTTTCAAACTGATGTACAGTGAGGTTACAGTTTCATACATTAGGCATGGATACATTTCTTGTACTGTTTGTTACCCTGTCCCTCATAACCCCCTCCCTCCTGCCCCTTACCCTTCCCCCCCCCCGGAGGTGTTCAGTTCACTTACACCAAACAGTTTTGCAAGTACTGCTTTTGTAGTTGTTTGTCTTTTTTTTTACCCTGTGTCTCTCAAATTTGGTATTCCCTGTCAATTTCCTACTTCCAATACCAGTATACACGGTTTCCAATATACTCAGATAAGATTACAGAGATAGTGTAGGTACAACCACAGGAAGGTTATACAAGAACATCATCAATAATAGAAGCTACAGATACACATAGGACGTTGAAAATAGTTACAACTGTGATATAACAATCATTTCCATAACATGGAGTTCATTTCACTTAGCATCATCTTATGTGTTCATAAGGGTATAGCTATTGAGCCTTGTGATGCTTTGCTATGACTTGCCTAAACCTGTACTAATTATTCCCAGTAAGGGAGACCATAGAGTCCATGTTTCTTTGGGTCTGGCTCACTTCACTTAGTATAATTTTTTCCAAGTCCTTCCATTTTCTTACAAATGGGACAATGTCATTCTTTCTAATAGAGGCATAAAATTCCATTGTGTATATGTACCACATTTTCCTGATCCATTTGTCTACGGAGGGGCATCTGGGTTGGTTCCAGATTCTACCTATGACAAATTGTGCTGCGATGAACATTGTTGTGCTGGTGGCATTACTGTGATTTTGTTTGTGGGCTTTTGGATAGATACCCAAAAGTGGGGCTGCTGGGTCATAGGGGAGTTCTATATTTAGCCTTCTGAGGAATCTCCATACTGCTTGCCAGAGTGGCTGAACCAGTTTACATTCCCACCAACAATGAAGTAGGGTTCCCTTTTGGCCACATCCCCTCCAACAATTGTTATTGTTAGTTTTCTTGATATATGACATTCTTACTGGGGTGAGATGGAATCTCAATGTTGTTTTGATTTGTATTTCTTTTATGGCCAGTGATGTAGAGCATTTTTTCATATGTCTCTTGGCCATTCTCATTTTCTCATCAGAGAAGTCTCTTTGTAAGTCTTTAGCCCACTTGATGAGCGGGCTATGGGTTCTTTGCGGTTTTGTTTTGGAAGAAGGTGATTTTTTTAGTTCTGCATATATTTTAGAGATGAGGCCTTTGTCTGTTGAATGTCCGGTAAAGATCTTCTCCCAGTCTGTGGGCTTTCTGTTTATCTTGCGAGCTATGTCCTTTGCCGTGCAGAAGCTCTGCAGTTTGATGCAGTCCCATTTGTCCAACCTTTCTTTGATTCGTAGCCTTTCTGGGTCTTTGTTAAGGAAGTTCCGTCCTGTGCCAAGGAGCCCAAGTGTTTCTCCTACTCCTTCCTTCAGTGTTTTCAGGGTGTCTGTTTTGATTTCAAGGTCTTTAACCCATTTGGAATTGATTTTGGTGCAGGGTGATATATAAGCATCTAGTTTTAGTTTGTTGCATGTGTTGAGCCAGTTTTGCCAGCATCACTTGTTAAAGAGGCTATCTTTCTTCCATACTATTGTTTTAGCTCCTTTATCAAAGATTAAGTAGGCGTAGTTCTGTGGGTTCATTTCTGGGTCTTCAATTCTGTTCCATTGGTTTTCAGACCTGTTCTGGTGCCAATACCAAGCTGTTTTTATTACTATAGCTTTATAATACAGCTTGAAGTTGGGTATTGTAATTCCTCCACCATTGTTCTTTCTGTTCAGGAGGATTTTTTTTGCTATTCTAGGTCTTTTATTGTTCCATATGAATTTCTGGATTGCTTCCTCTATTTCATTAAAGAATGGTGTTGGGATATTAATGGGTATTGCATTGAATTTGTAGATAGCCTTTGGCAATATTGCCATTTTGATTATATGAATCCTCCCAATCCAGGAGCATGGGAGGTTTTTCCATTTCCTTAGTTCTGAGTTAATTTCATTTTCAAGCTTTTAAAGTTCTCATCAAAGAGGTCTTTCACTTCTTTGGTTAAGGTTATTCCTAGGTATTTTATGTTTTGGGGGGCTATTGCTAATGGAGTTACTTTCCTGATTTCAGCCTCGGTCTTCGGGTCGTTAGCATAGAGAAAGGCTGTTGATTTTTGAAGGTTTATTTTATATCCTGCAACTTGGACAAAGTTTTGGATCAGCTCTCGTAGCTTGGGGGTAGAGTCTATGGGATTCTTTAGGTATAGGATCATGTCATCTGTGAGGAGAGAGTTTAACTTCATCTTTTCCTATTTGGATCCCCTTTATATTTTCTTCTTGCCTAATTGCTCTGTCTAAGAATTCAAGTACTATGTTGAAGAACAGGGGAGAGAGCGGACAACCCTGCCTTGTTCCTGATTTTAAAGGGAATGGCTTTAGCTTTTCCCCATTTAGAGTTATGCTTGGGGTTGGTTTGTCATAAAATGCCTTGATTATATTCAGGAATGTTCCCTGGAATCCCAGTTTTTCCAGGGCTTTTAGCATAAATGGGTGCTGGATTTTATCGAACGCTTTTTCCGCATCTAGAGATAAAACCATGTGGTTGTTTACCTTGCTCCGGTTGATGTGGTGGATTACATTAATTGACTTGCGTATATTAAACCAACTTTGCATCCCTGGGATGAATCCAGTTTGATCGTGGTGTATGATTTTTTTTTTTTGATGACCTGTTGAAGTTGATTGGCCAGAATTTTGTTGAGAATTTTTGCATCTATGTTCATCAGGGAGATCGGTCTGTAGTCCTCTTTCCGTGATGAGTCTTTGCCTGGTTTTGGGATGAGGGTTATACTGGCTTCATAGAATGAGTGTGGTAGTGAACGTTCTCTATCAATTTCATTGAAGAGTTTGAGAAATATTGGAGTGAGTTCTGTTTTGAAGGCCTTGTAGAATTCTGCAGTGAATCCGTCTGGACCTGGGCTTTTCTTGGATGGGAGATCATTTATTGACGTTTCTATTTCAATACAGGATATGGGTCTGTTTAGAAGGTTTTAATCTTCATGGTTGAGTTTGGGGATATGATTTTTTTCTAGGAAATCATCCATTTCTTCCAAGTTCTCTAATTTGTTGGCATAAAGGTTTGCAAAATAGTCCTTTATTATTTTCTGAATTTTGGTTATTTCTGTGGTGATGTTACCTGTTTCATCTCTTATCTTGTTTATTTGAGTGTACTGCCTTCGTTTTTTGGTCAGGTTTGCCAGGGGTATGTCTATCTTGTTGATTTTTCAAAGAACCAACTCTTTGTTTTGTTGATTCTTTCGATGGTTTCTTTTTGTCTCTAATTGATTTAATTCTGATTTGATTTTAATTATTTGCTTTCATCTATTGAGTTGGGGTTTGCCTTGCTCTTCTCTCTCCAGAAAATTAAGGTGCTTCCTTAAATTACTGAGTTGCTGTTTCTCCAGTTTGTTGATGTATGTACTCAGAGATATAAATTTTCCTCTGAGTACTGCCTTTGCTATGTCCCAAAGGAGCTGGTACTTTGTGTCCTCAACTTGTTTGAAGTCCATAAACATTTGAATTTCCGTTTAATTTCTTCAGTGACCCACTGATGGTTCAGCAGTGTGTTGTTTAGTCTCCATGAATTGTATGATTTTCTGTGGTGGCTGTTTGAGTTGAGCTCTAATTTTATTCCATTGTGGTCTGAGAGAATGCAGGGAATGGTTTTGATACTTCTGAATTTGTACAGATTTTCTTTGTGCCCTAAGATGTGATCTATTTTGGAGAATGTTCCATGTGCTGCCAAAACAATGTGTATTCTGTTGTTGCTGTGTGGAATATTCTGTAGATGTCGGTTAAGTCTAGTGGGTCTATGCAATTATTAAGATCTGTGGTTTCTTTGTTCAGTTATTGGCGTGTTGATCTGTTCAGAGGTGATAGTGGAGTGTTAAAGTCCCCAACTATCAATGTGTTTGGGTCTATGAGTGTTTTTAGAGTCAGTAGTGTTTCTTTGATGAAGTTGGGTGCTTCTGCATTTGGTGTGTAGATATTTAGAATGGTTATTTCTTCCTGTAGGAGAGATCCCTTTACTAGTATGTAGTAGCCTTCTTTGTCTCTTCTTACCTTTTTTAATTTGAAGTCAATTTTGTCTGATAATAGGATTGCAACTACAGCCTGCTTTTGGGGGCCATTTGCTTGATAGATTTGATTCCAGCCTTTCACTTTTAGAAGATGTTTACTTTTGCTGGATAGATGTGTCTCTTGGAGGCAGCAGAAAGATGGATCTTGATTTTTGATCCAACTTATGAGCCTATGTCGTTTTATTGGAGAATTAAGTCCATTAATGTTGAGAGTTAGGATTGAGAGATGATCGTTTGTTCCTTTCATTATCACTATCTTGTTTAAAGCTGTGTCTTCCCATTTCTTGATCTGATGTTTACTATTTAGGGTTCATTTCTCTGTCTGTATTGGGATCTTGATTATTTTCCCTGTATAGTACATCTTTGAGGATTTTCTGTAAAGCTGGTTTGGTGGAGATATATTGTTTCAGTTTTCCTTACTGTGGAAGACTTTTATTTGACCTTCTGCTATGAATGAGAGTTTGGCTGGGTACAGAATTCTTGGTTGGTAGTTATTTTTATTTAGTGTTTGGTATACTTCATTCCAGGCTCTCCTTGCTTTCATGGTCTCTGCTGAGAAGTCTGGGGTAATTCTGATTGTTTTTCCTTTATATGTCATTGTTTTCTTCGCCCTAACAGCTTTAAGGATTCTTTCCTTTTACTCTACTGATCCTGTTTTAATCACAATGTGTCAGTGGGATGTCCTATTCTGGTCTGGTCGGTTTGGGGTTCTAAATGCTTCTTGTATCTGTATAGGCCTTTCCTTCTGGATATTTGGGAAGTTCTCAGCTAATATTCTATTAAATAGATTGCCTATCCCATTAACTTCTTTCTCCAAGTTTTCCTCAATACCTATTATCCTTAAATTGGGCTTCCTGATCGTGTCTTGAATCTCCTGTAGTTATCTGTTTTGTTGATTGGACTGGATTTGTATTGATTTTTGTTCTTTCTCCATAGAATCTAAGGAATCTTCAGGTCCTCTGATTCGATCCTCTGCTTCAGTTAGTCGGGACTGTAGGCTAGCTACTTGATATCGAACCTCTTTTCCTTCTGACTGGTCTTTCCTGATGATTTCCATGTCATTTCTTATGTCCTGTATGGACTTCTTTACTTCATTGACTTCATTACTTTGGTTTTGATTGTTGTCTCTAAAACCTTTAAGCTGGGTAGCTATCTTTTCATTTGACTCTTGAAGTTCATTTATCTTTCTATTTGTAGATACCATGAAATTCTCCACTAATTTTTGCTTTGCCTCCTCATGCTCTAGAATGATTGACTGAATAGATTCAAACTTTTCATTTATCATGTTTATCAGTAGACTTTGTAGAGCATTTTGGGGGTTCTCTTCTATGTCTTTGATTGACTACTCTGCTTCCTGCTTGTTTTGAGTGGGGGATAAGACTTCATTGTTTGCCATCTTTCTTGAGTTCCTTCTGCCCATTTGAATTGGGAATGCCAGTCTATCGGCACCTGTGAGCACCATTTAAGACCCAAAGCAGCCCTTACCAAGCACTGTTGTGTAAATCTTACAAGTTCACAATTATATACAGATACCTGTATACCTGTCTATAAAATTAGATTTGGTGTTCCTAAAGAATACAATTTCAATATAACAACTGATCCTGGGCCCTGTATTCAGTAGTTACTTATTTACTGTTACAACCCTATACGCAATTCTTGTTTTATATTAAGTTATTTTAGGACTGGTTTTCACTATGAACCCCTTTGATTCACTCAGATTAAGCTGGGATACCCTCTATCTATAACCAGGAGTCAATGGAACCTGGAGGTCCAGGCAGTAAGTCAGGAGGGTAAGTTGGAGGTAGTAAAGAGAATAGAGTAAAATGTATCGGGTGGGGGTGGTGGTGGTGGTGATTTTGGTTTAGTTTCAGTGACGTGGAAATGTGGAGAAGAGTAGAATCAGTAGAAAGAACAAGGTTAAAATGACAGACAATGGAGAGTTAACAGAAAAGAGTGGAGGTGTTATTCAAAGGAAAGTAATATTTTTAAGAAAGAGAATGCAAAGAGAGAAATAAAGTAAAAATACTGGAAGACAGATGAACAAAACAGAGAAAAATTATTTTAAAAAGAAAAAGGAAAAATAAACAGAAAAGGAACAACCCAAACAAACAAACAAAAAAAAACTTGATAAAACAGACCGGTAAAAATGGAAAACAAACAAACAAACAAACAAAAAACCCAACGATATTTGACAAGTGAAAAAATTAAAAAGAAATTTTTTTTAAAAAGTTTAAAAAATGTTTGAAAAGAAAAAAAAGTGGAGTCCTCCTTTTTTGGGTGGTCTTTCCCCAGTCTCTGGTTTCCTTGCAATGGTCTGCAGTCTATTTTCTTGATTGGCTGGTTTGACTTGATTTCAGTTTGCTAGGGATGGATCTGTTCTGACTCTTCTCCCTTGTTGGTGCAATCCTGGGTCTCTGTGGTTCGCACAGCTTGCAGGTAGGCCTTGAGCGTCCTCTGTAGATGGGGACATGATCAGTCTTGGGAACTGTGGCTCCTCTGTCTGCTGTGGGACTGCTTCCTTTGATGCGTGGCTTTGAATAGGTTTGGACTCAGCAGGGCGGGGTGCCTCTGGGCTGTTTTACCTGGCTGAGAGTTGCTTGCCTGGGGGAGGCGGCCTCCTTGGTGGAGGTGGCTATGGAATGCAGCTCCGTTTCAGGCTGGGAATTGGGCTTCCTCTGTGATGGGACCGTTTAGCTGTCACAGGAACTGTTTGTTCCCCGTCTGGTGTTTCCGTGCCGCCCGGGGGTTGCTTGCTGCTTTTGCTTTAAATTTAGAAATTCTGGTGGGCAGGTCGGGGCACCTCTGGTTAAGCCAAGGCCCAGGACAGGCCTCCCACCAGGGCAGGGGGCGTTCTCCTGGGCAGAGCTGGCTCTCACTGTTTAGTCCCTCTTGCCCTTTTCAAAGATGGCTACTTTGACCTCACTTTCCCCAGGCCCACTTTAGTTCCAATTTGGGCTGACCCTATGCCAGTGGCAAAGATGGCGCTTTGCTCTGGTGGTGGGGGAAGGGCTGCCTTCCAGAAGCTGCTCTGTGGGTGCGAGTGAGAATATCTTTCAGGGGTACTCACACTTTCTCTGCAATTTCAGGTCATCCTTGCTCAGCCGCCGTCTGGAGGATTTCTCCCTGGTCTCCACTGTGTGCTTTAGCCACGCGTAGTGTGGGTTGCTGTGCTGGGTGCTGTGCCGGCGCCAGCACTGGTGTGGCGGCGGGACGCTGCCCGGAGCTCAAATCTGTGTTTTCAGATGAGCAAAGTCGATTTTTCCTTCCTGGCCAGAATCCCTGTACTGTTAGAACTTTCTCTGGTTTCTTTCTAGTAGTAAAAGTCTCTATGGGGTGAGAACACTGCGATGTCGGAGGGAGCTCAGCTAGGGCTCTGCTGCTCCTCTGCCGTCTTCCTGGAAGTTCTGATTTAATAAGTTTTAAATATCTTCCCATTCTCCCAATATGCTTCTTAGACATGTAGATTGTACCTTAATACTTCACTTCTAACAATGCAAGGCTAAGATTGTTAGTGCCCATATGAGGTCTCTTTGTACACAGAATCCACATCGCATACCTTTCTTAGACTCTCTCCTCCCAACAAATATTGTGCTGAGAGAAAATCATATTTGTTGAATTGAAGTAATTAGTTTTCCTGCTATTCAAAAAGCTAGAGGAAATTGGCAATTCAGTCTGTTTTACAGATATTGTTCAAGGATAATGCAAAAATGAACTCTAAACCATGTAAGCTGGTCTTAGAATATTTAAACAGCTTCCACAGTGCCTATTACAAAAGTCTGAAGTTTATAGATGAAAAGAATGAGACCCAGACCAACTAAGTCAAATTACAGAGCTGGTACAAGTCTCTAATTGGCTTCTATTAGTGAGCTCCTTAGCAAAACCACATGTCAATAAAAGCAACATTTTAATTTCTTTAACAATATATTCATTTTCATATCATTTAAATCTATACACCGAGGACTGGAGTTGTAGTTCTGAGACAGAATGTCTGTTAAACAAGCAATAGACCTTGAAATGTTGCCCAACACCAAAGTAAAGAAGGAAAGAAGAAAAAAAGGCATAGGTAGAGGGAGGGAAAGATAGAAAGAAGGAATGAAAGATGATAAAAAGGAGGAAGAAGGGAGGGGGGGAAGGAGGGAGGAAGTTCTGTCATCTTCAATCCCTTCACTTTTTCTGAAGTTATTTTGTAAAATTATAATATAACTTAGTCAGCTTAATTTGACATTGAACTCCATACTGTCCTGACATGCTAAATGA
The DNA here is from genome assembly GCF_023159225.1 of Perognathus longimembris pacificus. NCBI lineage: Eukaryota > Metazoa > Chordata > Mammalia > Rodentia > Heteromyidae > Perognathus > Perognathus longimembris. The sequence goes on from NC_063163.1 coordinate 17,064,864, forward strand.
GTTTTAATTGAAGAAATTGAGGTTAATCATTTATGATGTAAGTACAGTGCTTTTGCACATATAATGAATCCCTTAATAAATCTATGTGGTACAATATTTGATGTGTGTATACATATATGTATATATATATATATACATATATATACATCAAGTATATATATGTATATGTATGTATATATACATGTATATGCATATATACCCACAGACTCCCTCTCTTCCAACTGTTAAAGTGTAGTATGGAAGAAATTCAATGTGCTCTAAAACATATAACTTATTAACCAATAAAATTTCTCTTGCATTCTCATTTTACTACCTGTACAGTTTAACTTTCACCACAATATCATCACATTGAAATCATAGTATTGATCTTCTATAAAACTATAATTCGTTCATATTTTCTTATGGTTTTAAAGCTAGTATCTTTAATGCTGAATAATATGGAATTATACATATGTAGCACATTCTATTCATTCTTTTAATCATGAATGAAATCTTAATTGCCTTCCATTTTTGACAATTATTAATTTATAAATAAGTACATCTATATTTTCAGCGTTGCTTAGTTCCAATTCAAGAATAGAAATTAAATTGTTCATGCACAATAATTTGCCTTGTCTTCTTCTAGTGTTTTTTAATAATAGTAGCAGATGAAAAAAGACTCTGGAATCCAAGTTGTAGACATTTGGATACAAGTATGTCTCTAGAGAATAAATTCATCAAAATTTCTATATAGTTTTGCTATCATGATCCTATAGGAACCCTATGATAAATGTAGTAGATTTCATAGAATTTGATAATAAAAGTGAGTGAGTGAAAGTAAATAAAATAGTTACAACTGTAGGCATAAGACAGCAGAGTTGTTTTAACTTGAAGAAGCAACATATACTGGCCATGAAACTCTATACTATACATGTAAGCACCATTCTCAGCACTTGACAAATATGGGTGCTTTTGAGCACAGACTGTGTACATCTGGATGTAAATCTGTTATGAAAAACAGCTCTCTCTCCCTAATATAGTAATTATGTCCATCAATGGTCACAAATTTTGAGCAGCACAAATGTTTACTTGTTTTATTTTCACATTTTCATTTAAGGTTCATATTAAAGCTGAGTAATATACATCAGAAATATGGATAGCAGAAATCTTAGAGAAGATAGCTTAACTAAGATTTCCACCAACATGCCATCTGTTCCCATCTCTTCTTAGATCAAGACACAATAGATTCAAGCATATGAACCGTGGGCTGTGAACATGAGGCATTTTTAGCCTGTTGCAATTCTTTTCTTGGAACAATTTTGGTTTGCTTTTTGTTGTTGTTTTGCTTTGTTTTGTTTTTCAACAATGCATGCACTTATTTATCTTCCTGATAAAGGATAATTGAAAGCAAATGCTTTTTACACCATAGCTTGTTCTCTGATTTTATATTAAATGGCAAGAACTAAGAAATGACTAAAAGTTTCTGAGAAAAAAGAATCTTTCCATTTCTAGTTGTTTATAATGTCAGTACTCGTTACTGTTTGAACAAAACTTTCCTTCATTAATTTGCAATGTTTAACCTGTTCTTTTCATATACCAGCATTTCACAGCTCAAAGTTGACATACATTCTCTCTCTAGTCATTCAGTTTTCCACTGCCTTAAATGAAATAATTACAACCTTAACACCTAATATTAATTCTGTGCTTATGATGAGTTACTGGTCACCCTCAATCCCTCAAAATTATTCATTACTTTTTTTTAGAACACACATGCTAAGCTATATTCTTAAAAGAACCTTGTTTTGTAGTTGATATGAATGTACTTAAGACTACAAAACTTCAGAACTACAAACATGATCACTGAAAGATCCCTAAGTACAAAGCAAAAACATATAAATAGCATGTAGTAGTCTTAGATAAAAATGGAACTTCAGATCAATTTCCATAATGAAAATGTGTACCTGACTATCGAGAAATGCATGAGTTATTAAGCTTTATTATCATTTGTTGAGTCATAATCTGATTTCAAATCAGGAGATTCATTAAGCTTTACTTGATATTTAAATATTGCAGCTCTTGCTCCCCTTGATTGAGATAGACATTTGTACCTAAATGAAATGAGTTACTTTATAGATCTGAACAAAATGAGGACTAGATGAGAGTCATCACTGAACTGTTTTAGTCTGTCCAGTCAAGAAAAATCAGTGCTTTGATTACTGAATTGTTCCCTTCTCATCTTCCCACCATCAATCACAAATGACTGCTTCTAAAGTACTCTCTTCATTGCTCCCATCAATCGTGATGTAAATCTAGTCATGACACCTCCTTGTTACAGGGTTCATGCCTGCTTACCTGAATATTTTTCACAAAGTTGGTTCAATCGATCAGTCTAAAAGGACACTACTGGAGTCTTGGGACAAAAGAGAAACAAATAAATGAATGAAAGAAGACATACAGCATTCAGATTCCAAAGATGCGGAGAGCCTTGTTTTGAACATCAATGTCTGTCAGACTTAAGATTATGTTACTGACTAAAACACTTAAGATCTCAGAGGGCAGTGGTAGGGTGGACAAGTGAATAAATAGAGCAGTGTATGAACAGAAAATGTTAGGAAACTAAAAAAGAGAAGCAATCAACATACAAAATAAACTTCCAGCCTCTGACTGACTGGACTTAGAACTCAGCATTCTCATTCATTAAACATGATACCATGAAAGAATGGCTTCCATAATAGTTTTTGTTCTTAGTTTCAGTCTCAGATAATGTGACTTATTATAAAAGCTATATAAAGTTGGATATGTTCACCAAATTAATTAATGCAAGCTGAAAGCTTTTAGATTTTTTTTTACATAGAAATAGATTTTGCCCTAGCAACATTAGTAACCTTTTAATTCAATTTTATATGTGGAAGTACTGATGATGGACCTTGAGAAATAATAAGGATTCACTAATAAGGGATTTTGTGTTTTGTTTTTGCCAGTGCTGGGGCTTGGACTCAGGGCCTAAATACTGTTCCTGGCTTGTTTTCGCTCAAGGCTAGCACTCTACCACTTGAGCCACAGTGCCACTTCTAGCCTTTTTGTATATATGTGGTGCTGAGGAATTGAACCCAGGGCTTCATGTATATGAGGCAAGCACTCTTGCTACTAGGCCATATTCCCAGCCCAGCGGTTTTGAGTAAATAAGAGAACCTGTTATTTAAATCTCTAACAAGTCTGATACTACATAAAGTATAAAATTTACTCTAAATTGCACTTTGAATTTGTTCGAATTAAACAGTTTAGCGGGGTTATAATCACACCAATTACAACTGAAAAATTTAAATGGCATTTTGGAAATGTATGGTTCTTCCAATTCAGATTCAGTGCACGTGCTGTTGACTTGATCCACTGCCTCTCCAAGTCACTTGGCCAAAACTATTCTATTGCAGAAACCTACCAATGACTGAAAATAACCCTTTAAAATAACTGAAGGATGAAAACTACTCAGTTAAGCCACAGAATAACAGGGACCGTATTAGAATTCAAAATGCCTCTTCTCATAAATGCAATACTTTTTTTTTAGGTGCTTTTGTATAATATCTATATTTTGTGTTATATCGTAGCCATCAACACAAACATGACTTCAAAAGATCTAATTATAGTATAAAACTGTATTATTATGCGACTAAATTGTATTTAAGGTAGAAACCAAGAAGGAATAGTATTCAACGTTCCATTATAGTAAAACATGGAGATTTTCCCAAAGATCTTTTTCTCCTGATAAGCACTCACAATATGTTTAATATGAATTAAAAATCTAAGTTAACATAATAAGAAATAAAAAACTACATTCTCATGTAAACCAACTGTACAACTTATGGGGGGAAGGGAGTGGGAAGGAAGGAAGGCCTGGGAAAATGAGGGAGGAGGTAAAAATTTGGATAAGAAATATATTCACTCCCTCACATATAAAACTGTTACTCATCTGTACATCACTCTGACAATAAAGAAATGAAAAAAATTAGATTCTCAGTTATCAGAAAGATTATACTTAGTGATATATAATTTTACATTTATTTAATAATAGTATGCTGCAAAGAGATACATTTAAAATGACACACAACTTTTTCAAAATTACCTTAGTAAGGTGTAGACAGACAATATAATGTGTGTTTTACTTGAAGAAGCCCAAAGTTTTCACTCTGATAACTAAGGGGACATTGAGGTAAACCTTCTCCAAATTCACCTAGTACCCTTGTTACAAATCTTAGTAGCAATCATTTTCTGTGAACCAGAAATCCTTTACTCATGAATAAATGTTAAAAACAACCAAGTTTTAATATAAGTAGTATTTTTTGAGATTTAACACGTAAAAACATAATTGAATGTTTTCAAAATGGCATAAAGTCCTTTAGAAAGGCATTCCTTCTTGGTTGTTAAGCATTGTGAAATTCAAATAAAATAAGACAGAAAATATCCATTGCTAAGCCTACATTTTTAGAAATAGTCATTTCAGTAGGTTTTCATTTATTGTCTGTATCCTGCAATATGTGTTTAGGACATAAACTCAGTTCTAAATAGAGGGGCAGAGAGCACTTCATGTTGTCACTTAACACCTCTATCTCTCATGTTGCAGAAATAATTTAATTCCTATAAAACTACTGAAGATAAACTTCTCAGTACTCATATCCAATAACTCTTCGGGAATTAAATTTTACAATTCAAAGAAATAACTTATAATTCATGTGATTCATGATCACTTTTCAGATACAAGTGTATTAGTTTTAACATTAAAAATGTTTTCTTCTCTGGTTTTTCAAAGAGGATGACCATTATCTAATCCAAACAGGGCTTTCTTCAGGCTGAAGGAAAGTGATTTATTTAAAGATATAAAGAGAAGAGTCTATAATAAGCTTTGATATCCAAAATATGGCATGACATAGAGATAATAAAAATCAAAGCTCTGCAGGATAAACTATTTTCATTTTTCCCTTTGCTTATGAAAAAAATGTTTCTTAATACATATTGGTCCAATTTTAAAAGAGAAAAATAGAGAGAAAGGGAAGAATTTGTGCCTGTTCCGTGCTCATAGCTGGAAAGAAAAATGTCAGGGAAAAATGATTGATTCTCTGTGTCCAGTGTAGATCTTTGAAAACATGATGCACCATCTTGTCCTTGCTGAGTCAATAAGGGCAGCTAAGGACGATGTTATGATGTGCCTACCACTGGCTGCCTGGCTTTGAGCATCTACTTTAGATGAACCACCACATAGAGAAGAAAAGTGAGACAACAGTGAGCCCAGTCGGACACAAGCTCCCTGTTCTTCCTCTTTCTACAAGTAAGGAAAAATATTCAGTGATATCTTCCTCAACCTTTAAGCAGTCACCATTTTATAAGAAGACACAGAAAGTTATCTGAAGAGATAGGCTGGGATTTAAATAAAAGCCCCTGTTCCTTTATCCAGAAAGTAATATTTAGATGAGGCACATGAATTTAGGATGTGAAAATGAAGCTATGAATAGAATATAGTGAAGTTGCAAGTTCAAAATTCAAACACTACCAGGATAAAATGTAAATAAGCAATTATGAAAGTGAAAAAGGGAATCCTAAATCAGCCCTAGAGAGAGACAGGATGCTTGTTTTCTCTTATATGTGGTAACTAGATTTTGTTTATAAAATACATTGGTTGGTGTATCAGCATATACAAATGTATTAAGTGGAATAAAACAGGTTCCAGGGAGAATTCAAATAGTGTAATTCCTTAGGAAAGCAAAGTCAGAGTTCAGTAAAATAAAATCCCAGGAAATAGGTGCTCTAAAGGAGTGGCATGGAGGGTCAAGGGAAAAGAGGCTGAGATAGTACGATTACAGTTTGTAGCCAGCCTAGGCAGAAGAGACTTTGAAACTCTTACATCCAAATAAACAACTCAGAAAAAGCCAGAAGTGGTGCTGAGGCTCAAGTGGTACTGCATTAACCTTGATCACGAAGAGACTCAGGGATAGGCTCAGACTTGAAGCCCCACAACTCACCATGCCCTCCCCCTCAAAAAAGAGGAAGAAAGAAGAAAAGAGATAGAGAAAGAGAGAAAGAAAAAAAAGAACATCACATAGTACATTAAATATAGACCAAAAAAAAACAAACAAAGAAAACCTTCCTGTTTCCGTATCTTGGAATTCATTTTACCTTAGCATCATTTTATATGATCGCATGAGCAGAGCTATTGAGCTATTGTGATTCTCTGCTAGGACTATCCTAGCATAGACTTACTGTTACAAATGAGGGAATCCATGGAATCTGTTTCTTTGGGTCTTGCTCACTCAATTTTCCATGTTCTTCCATTTCCTTACAAATGGATCAATGTCCTTGTTTCTGATAGAAGCATAGAATTTCCTTGTGTTTATATAGTACATTTTCTTGAAGAGTGTAGCCCCACCTTCATTTTCTCCTAGCCCCTAACAGCCCCTGACTTTCCTCCCTGAGTTGTATAGTTCATTTACAACATAGGGTCTGTTGAGTATAACTGCAGACTCGGTTGACCCTTTATACCCACAATTTCTGTACTTCCTCTTCTCCCCAAATCAGATAAACTTATATACAGACATAAAGTCCAGAAATCAAAAAAGTGACCAAAGGGAATGAACTTAAGGAAGGAAAATAACTGTATACAGTATAAACAAAAATCCTCTTGTTCTCATTTGTTGGAGTTCATTTTGATAAGCATCATTTTATATGATCCTATGCACATAGCCGTCGAGCCCTTGTGGTCCTCTCCTAAGAATATCACACTTTTTTCTGACTGTCTGAGTGTTTAGAATGTTAACCAATCATGTTCATGGATATTTATTTGTCTTTTTCATAACCTAAACAAATACACTTTTTTCATTGCATCACGAATAAGTCTACCTGGACTTTACATTCTCTAATATGGTGACCCTCATATTTTTTCCTACCTCATTCTATTCTTCCCTTTGATTATCAAGCAATAATCACATGAATATATGAAAAAATATTAGATATGATTTTTCAGGAGTATAAACAAGTATTCAGGAGGCTGTTTTTTTAGAGGCCAGTCTGGGCTACATAGTAAGATTCTGACTCAAAAAGCAACGCAGTCATAATATTCAGTGCCTATCCTATGGAATTAAGAAAATTGAAGGGCAAATTTTAAGGAGAGGAGAGAATGAGGAAAAGGTTGACATCAATCAAGAGGCATTGTATTTGTAAACTTTTTTGATGAATAATTGCCCAGTACAATACACAAAGAAAATAAATGTAACTTAAAATGTTTAAATTGTACAATGTGATGGTTTGGTGTGCCTGTAGATAGTAGAATGATTATCTCATCTATTTAACATACACACACATGCATACACATCATTAAGAATATGATATTACCAATCATCAATTCTACCTCTCCCTTTTATAATTGTTTTGAAAAAAAACTACACATATGATTTTGTTATTGTCCAGAATGTATAGATTAAACTAATATGAATTAAGAAACCAAAATGTGTGTATTTCATTTCTATTTAGGATGTACACCTTAGATTATTAAGCTTTCATGAAAATTCATGACTAAATTTATTTTGATTAGCTTTTTTTCATTTATTTTTGGAATTAATATGTGTTTTATAAAAACTTTAAGGCAATTTAAAATAATTAACAATATATTTGATTTATTTCTTTATGGTCCTTGCTTTATTGTACTTTATGTTTCTCATATTATAAAGCTCAATATCTCTTATGTGGGCTTAAAATATAGTAAGAGGTGTTTTGCCTAAGGCATTGTGTTTCCTAACAGAAATATTGTACTAAGACATATAGATAAATATTTTATTTTTGAATCAGTGATTAGTAGAATGAAAGAAATACCAGTTTGTCAAGGATGGATAATTTTTATTGATATGAATGAGGCCAAAAGCTATGCATAAAACATTCTTTCTTTGTTGTAATTATAGTAACACTGAAGCATGTCATAATTATTTGCATTGTTGAAATAAAAATAAAAGATAAAGCGAGGAGAAAAAATTCAAAGAATCAGGGTAAAAAATGAATCAAAATATTTCTATTAATGGGCATTGATTGGTCTTCCTCCTAGTAAAGCCATTTTCTTCATGAACAATAGCTTGGATTCTCCAGTGGGCATTTTCTTTCCCATTTGTGAATGCATTTCTCCACTACTTAACAGGTCTCAGCTCCCACATACTCTTCAAATCAAACAAGGTAAAAAGAAGTCATTAGAAAGATAAAAGATAATCTCAAAGAATTCAGGGATTCTGAATTTCAGTGATTTCTGAAAAAGAAAAGCACATACTGAATAGAGAAACTTTTAGGATGGCTATCAGAGTAAGGTACTTTCAAAGCAATCAGTTCTTAAATCATCAAATCCTTCATTCTACATAACACCTTCTCTACAATCTGGAAAAAATGCATTACCTTTTATACTAGTTAAGTCAAACAGGAAGAAGAAGAGACTGACCTGGGGGATAATTTTGCACATATGGTGATTTCAATCCATTTTCAAAAAATATTTCTTAAATATAGCTACCTGTAAAATATTGTTCCTGTATTACCTATAATAAAAGATACATTAGACACATTCAATGGTCCAATGGCTGACATGTGATGTTTTATAATTTTAAGTCAGATAGAATGGCTGTAAGAGAAATGAGAATACCAAGTATGAGAAAAAGAAGGCTTTGTATTTGCAGTGACTTCAGAATCATTGCTAATGGAAAAGAAGATGATGAAAGAGTTGGAAATGGGAGAACTGAGGTAGTGCAGGGGAAAGACATATTAGCAAAACTGTGGTTTAATGAAAGCTATAGGTAGTGCTCAACTAATGTGTGTGACTGGAAATTGTGCTTTTATTCCTATAGTTTTGTGTGATATCTGATTTGGGGAAGAGAATGGGAATAATAAAATGATGAGTCAAAAGACAGGACATACAGATGTATACATATGAACACACAAGACCATGCTAAGTGAAATGAACTCCAAGTAAATGGTTTACAATTGTCATTGTTATATTCAATGTACTATCTGAAATTATGCCACTTTATTTTGTCTTTTTTCCTCGGGGTTTTACCCCTGACATCACTGTTGCTGATTTTGGAACCCTGGTATTATATCTATCTATATCTATATCTATATCTATATCTATATCTATATCTATCTATCTCTCTATATATATGTTTATTGGAACTACAGAAGGGAAAGAGAACATCAAAATGGAGAGACAAGGGTAAAAGACAAACTAATGCAACAGCAATGCTTACAAAACTATATGCCGTAACCAACTGTACAACTCATGAGGGGGAGGGAATTAGGGAGTGGGAAGGAAGGAGAAAAATGAGGGAGGAGGTAACAAGTTTAATAAGAAATGTATTCACTGTTTATGTATGAAACTGTAACCCCTCTATACATGATTTTGACAGTAAAAAAAAGACACAGGGTGAACCAATACCACAGTGATACTCTCCTAGACACTATGTTAGAAATGAACTTTACAACTTTGGGATTAGGGAAGAGGGGTGTTGGGAAGAGGGAAAGTGGGAGGGAATGGGTAACGTTGCTCAACAACAACAACAAAATGTACTAATTACCTTACTTATGAAACTATAAACCCTCTGTACATCACCTTTACAATAAAATCAAACTAAATCTAAGATATCCACTTAGTACAAGGAAAGACACGGTCACTATTGAAAACTATTATTCTCTTGAAGTTCTATGTATTTATGTATCTATCTACCTGTCTGTCTGTCTATTGATTGGACTGTCTGTCTGGGTTTACCTGCCTCAGCTCCACACTTCATCATTCTTGAATTTAACACTTTTGATCTACCCCAAAATTAACACCTTGCCCTTTAAATTGGAGAGTAGGATAATCTTTACATGTTAAAGCAAAGCATACTTTTCCAAATGTGTAAGAAAAACCATTTTAAATGTCAGCTAAGACTATAACTTATTTGTACTTGACTACTTATTTGTACTTGACTCAGGCATGCATGTGGATGTTGCTAACTAATTTTAGTTGTGTAACATTTTAGTTGATTCTTTTATTTTTTAAGTTTAATTTTATTGTCAATGTGACATACAGAGGGGATAAAGTTACATATGTAAGATAGTGAGTACATTTCTTGTCAAACTTGTTACCTCCTCCCTCATTTTTCTCCCATCTTTCCTCCTCCCCAATTACCCCCACCTTGTGTCGTACTGTTAATTTTCAACATATTGTCTGCCATTATCACTATTGTATTGGTTCACCTTTTATCCTTTGTCTCACCATTTTGGTGTTCTACTTCTCTTCCCTAATTCATATATATGTATACATATGTATATATATACACACATATTATATAGACACATATGTATATATACAAACATATATATGTATATATATATACACACACACACCCATATATATATATATATATAAAATACCCAGGGTACCAAAGTCAAATACAGTGACAATAGGGGCTATAACCATAGGAAGAAAAATGCACAAAAAAGAAATTATTTTTCATAGTACATTAAAAATAACAACAACACTGAAAAAAATTGTTTCCCTGTCTTGGAGTTCATTTCACTTAGCATCATCTTATATAATCATATGTACATAATCATTGTGCTATTGTGATCCTCTGATATAACTATTCTAGACATATACTGATTATTACCAATTGGAGAAAACATAGAGTCTATGTTTCTTTGGGTCTGGCTCACTTCACTTAGTAAGACTTTTTCCAAGTCTTTTATAATGCCAAATTCTGTGATTAAGGGTTTCTAATTCAGTAAGGAGAAGCAAAGAGAGAGAGAGAGAGACAGAGAGACAGAGAGACAGAGAGACAGAGAGACAGAGAGACAGAGACAGAGACAGAGACAGAGACAGAGACAGAGACAGAGAGTTGAATCTCAGAGAGAAGAGAGGTAATTTAAAAACCTTGAGTCTTCTCTGTTACTGGACAATTTTAGACGTCAGTATTGGAATTTTAACCCTATACACAAATTCTCAGTCCCTCTAGATGTAACCTGAGCACAAAGTTATTGAAATCAATATATTTATAAATGTTCTTGCCAAAGACCACCAAAAGCTTGTCTTTCAGAATTAAATAAAATAACTATAGTTTGCTCAGTTCTAAGGAAAGTCTTCAGAAATATCTGAAACCTAACCTGTTAGATGGCAGTCATGTCTTATTTATGATAAAATGAATAATATTTCCTACATATCTCTTGATATCAACTCACATAATCAGCAGTATGTGCATGGTTAAACTTGTTCAGAAATAAACCTTTGCTGAAATGCTTTGTTGTTTCATGTTTTACTGCTTTGTTTAACAAAGAACAGAGATATTCAAAAGTTCTTTATGCATCAGTCTAGGTTAACCCTTATTCAGACACCATAATCCACCTTTAACCTGCTTCCTGAATACTATTCATTGACAAACTTTAATATTCACTCCTTGATCTTATGTAACATATTCTGACAGAAAAGAAGAATATGATTTACTTTCATTTCTTATAATACATTTGCATTTGTATGTAGATCCTGCATTTCCTATGCATTAATCATATATATTTGGTTCAAATCCACCAAAGTAGAAGTTTCATAGGTCTAAGTCTTTGTTTACTCTGTTTCTTTAGGTTAAGATTTCTCTAATCATTGTCATCACACCATTCTTTTCACAAAACCTTTCCAATCTTGGAATAAGTGATACTTTCTTCAAAATGTTTCTGGGTCATCAAATATGAATCATTCACGATTCAAATGAGTCAAAATTTTATAATGAGAGCATGGTTATAAGAATTTCAAAAACTTACGAAAGAAATACTTTCCTTTAATAGTGGAAAATATGTGTCTACAATATGTTATTTTTGTGTCCCCACAGAGCATTTATCATATCTAAGGCAGAGGTGGGAAGTGTTCCTGGAATATAGAGAGAGGCGTCCAGGGTCCCTGCTCAACGTTCTTGCAGCTCAAATAACACTTGCACACGACAAAGAGGTACAGCTTCCAGTCTTGCCAAGGTTGAGTGACTCTGCTTTGAAACAGGAAGTTGAAACTTTCTCTACCTTATGTCTAATGGACTAAGCCTAAAATTTTCCTGTTGGAACTGCAGTAGGTCCATCACCTCCAGAATGTAGAGCAAGAGTTCAATGTTTTACCCTAAGCCTGTTGTAGCCTCAGTAGGGAAAAGAAAAGAAAAGAAAAGGCTGCTGGGGAGCTTAGGACAATTTTCCTTTTCTTTTTCCTGGACATATTGTAAGAAAGAAACATTAAAGATATGAGCAATTTATGATTGAGATTCTAAAACTCAAAATGAAAAGGAAGTGATTTCATTCTGGTGATGATGATTGAATCAGGACACCAAGAATATAAAAAATAATTACTTCTGCATATCCACTCTAAGTCCGAAAATTTACATAGGCTATTTATTCCTCACAATACCTCTGGGAATTAGGCACTCTCACTGAATTGAGCAATATTTTACTGTCTTTGTGCTTCGCTTGCATTTTAAATTTCTTTGTCCCTGTATAATTTGGTGCATTGCAGTTGCTATGATATACATGATGTGTGTATGAATCTTTGTGTTTTTCAGAATGTTTTGTTAATAGGACTAATAAAAATGCTGCTGATGGTGATGATAACAATTTACCTTCAAGTGTGTTTTCCAAGCTGAAAGTAGGTTGGACATGTTTTTGCCATAATAATATCTCTTATCTTAAGTGCCTTAACTCTATGTAATTTCTCACAACATTGTTAGAGAAATATTTTCAGATTAGAACACTGGTAAAACACACAGACATTCCTCTCACATTCTTCGGCTACTTCATGGAGAAGCTTAGTAAGCAGTCTGAGGTCTGACCTTTCCTTAAGCCATTGTGCAGTAGAGAAGATGCTTTATAATTGTTTATCAATATTGATTAGATGAATCATGTAATTTCTGGCTTGGAGAACTTCAAGAAAAGAAGAAAGGAGAATGCAGGAGTGCAGACATGTTAGAGCTGGCTGGCCATTTGCCCAGAACAATCTCCCCTGTAAGCCTTAGCTTAATCCTTTAACCTCAGTCCAGGGTTCACATTAAACTAAACAGGCTAATTTGTAAATATCACATGGCTATATTTCCCAGGAATACTCACAGATTAATCAAGATTGTATGACACCAGAATAAGAAAACAATCTGTAACAGTGAGAAATGAAAGAGCAAAGAAAATCCATCTCTCTATGTCTTCCTAGAGGTACTTAATAGAAAATGCCAAACTTTCTATTTGAAGGTTTCTTAGTGCACATAAAATTAAATTAGGAAGGTTAATAATAGGATTTCAAATTTTAATGTTGTCATATTAAATTAACCTCAGATAGATCAGCAAAGTAGGTTATGAGCAAATCTCATGGAAGGACATTTCTGTGAGTAAGGTGATTTGTATAGTGATTCCACTCTGATACTTGGTACACTGATGTGAAATTTTTATCTGTGAAGCCTCTCAAATTCTACATATTGTTGAATAACTTAATGGAGGAGAAAGTTTATATGGGAGTATGAACTTTCACTTTTTCATAAATTTGCAAAATGTTACAATTATCTATGATTTAAAAAATTACTCACAAGTAATTATTTTGAAATTGGTGTATCATATCTTCCTTTCCTATAATCTTTCCAAAGCCTTATGAAATGTTACAATTATTATTTAAAGTTTAGTTTACAGATCAAAATGGACTTTTTGTAATATATAATAAACTGAGTACTAGTGTTTACTCATTATGATATCATTAACTTACATGCATGATTCATAGAAGACAGTTATGTTTCCTAGGCTTTCTCATTTGTAGAAAGTCATCTCAATTTATCTTCCTATGTAAATTCATGTTAATTTCTAATTAATTTTATTGGCAATATATCTATACCAGAAGTCTCAGTTAATAACCAGGAAGGTGAAATTCATTTTAAAGTTACTAAAATGATGATTTTACATTCTCATGTTCTCAAAAGGTTAGAATGACTTATATTATTGATCCTCTTTCACAGATGAAAGACCTGAATTTCTACCAGCTTGGAAGATAATTGCATGTTTTGTGGAATATGTAAAACACAAAACAAAGACATGGATTTGAGGTTGTTGATATTGAAATTCATATATTTTTCACATTTTTGTGTTTTCTTTGTTACAAAATACATAAGAAATTTTATTGTGTACTATATAGTTCTTCCAAAATATTTTATTAAGTCTCTATTTCTGCCACACTTTTCATTGTTTTTTTCTGTCTCAAAAATTGAACTTATCTTCTGCTTTTATAAGTGATTAAATCTAAAAATAAATTGATCAATGACACTGAAGTCTGGATGTTGATACTGCAGTGGTTGAAATTTTGTAACAGATTACAGGAAAGACACCGTCCAGGTAAATTACTTACGTAAGACACAATTACATTTACATGCATGTTTTCAAACATCAGATTCTTAAAATTTCTATCAAAGTAGGCAAGCAAGGTGGGGACACTTTCCTTACAAAAAATGTTTTCCAGGTTTATTTTAGATGAATAAATATTAATCTCTGCTCTATTGTATTTCAAATGCAGTACAGTTTTTATTGTAGTTCCATGGTTAATTACACAGATATCTCTCCTTCTGTCAATAAATACTAAGGTATGTTCAACTTACATAACAAAATAAGGGATTTCTGTAAATACCCAGCAAAAAAATAAAACCCACACCTCCAAGAAATAACCTTAGAGTGAAAAGACACAGCCATAGTCATAACAGTGAGGTGTCATCTAGGCTATTCAGTGGTCTAGATATATGACCCAAGTCCTCATGCTTGAAATGCAGTCTTATTGTTCTTTCAAGGATGAAGACATAGAAGAATTTGATAAGAGGAGGTCCTGGAACTATCTGTATTACTAATTTAAAATCAAAGCATGAAAACAAAAATCTACGCTTTCATAGGAAGAAAACCATCTACTAGTTATTTAGAGAAAAAAATAGAAAATTTTCCTTACCCTCTTGGTGGTAGTGATAAGAGGGACCGTAATAATAGATAAACTCAATCTCAGGATGAGCCCAAAGTGCATTGTTACTTTAATATCATCTGATATTCTTTATGTAATAAACAAAAAAAAATCCCTGTCGAATAAGGTAGATTCCCAAGAAGGAGACTCTGAGATAAAATTCTGTGTGTTAAAAACAATCCACTGGGAAATGTTTCTAAGGATGACATGTAGATAACTGAGGGAAGGGAGCATTTAAGTGAAGATAAAATGGTAATAAATTTATCCCTAATAATGTATGAGTCCACATGGACTTTCATAATCACCCTGAATAGGAAGCTGGGTTTTCTGTCTACATACAAAACTCATGAGGGCATTCCCTGGAGACACATACCAACTTCTGTCAAAAGGAAATATGTGGGGAAGTAGACTGAAGTCAGTCCACTGACAATTAGTTTGGCTGCTGGATTAACCGTGTCTTAATCATATACATTGGGAAATACATATTGCAAGTACATCATGTAGCAAGTGATGCACATCCCTGTACAGATCGCAAGCCCAAAAGATGACTTCTATGTTATTTTTCTTTTGTTTTTGTTTTTGTTTTTTCTGGAAAGGTTTTTTTGTTTTTTTTTGTAAAGAAATGGACCTAGATCCTGATGCTACTGTCCAGTTAATATCTGTCTCAACTTATATTTGTCATCTCCTTTTCCTACTCCTGTGAGTGCTTATTCTCACCTTGAACTATCATGGTACCTAGCAATATGCTAATAAAATATGTGCCTTTATTTTATGCAAGTCACTATGTATCTCTGATACATTTTTTTTTTCATTTAGTACAAAAAAAAATTAGAAAAATAATACAAAATGCCAAATACATTCTTTTGTCCCACCTTTTCTGCCTGTTTTGCTGCTGTTTTTGATTGTCATGGCCAAGTACAGCTAAGGCCATGGGACTTTTTTCTTTGCATCAATGTCACAAGGAGTCAAAATAGACAGACTTAGGTCAACAGTAAAGTATAATGGTTCTCCTAATTTTTTTTATGACTCAGAAACACACTGCCTTCATATAAGTATATTCTAGCTTTTCAGTATAGAAGAAACAAAGCCCCTTATAGGTCTCCAGAGAGAATGACAAGCAAAATAAGTTCAAGGTAAAGTAGATACGTAAGTGCCTCATTCTCTCTCAATAGAGGAGAAAATCAGATAACACTTGTTCATTGATCTAGACAGAACACTCCATCCTAGAGAAGAGCACTTGGTTCTCATAGGAATCATTTCTAAGCAGAAATTACAGTACCACTCAAATAGGCCATCTTCTTGTCTATTTTGAATGGTGTGAAACATTCAAAGTCCAGTGTTTTCTACAATAATGAGACCACAGATTGATCTAAGTTTACACTGATGAACAAGACAAAAGTGCATAGGTAGTGACAACTCCAAGTAAAGCTTCTTTTTGAAGCCATATACATGTGTGCTTATAACCAGATTTAGTATATCAAGTTTATTATGTTTTAGGTTTGGCCTGATTTAATGAAATAAGATTGATGTCTCAAAAAATATCAGACCATATAAAATATGTCTGGCATTGCACAATATTCCATTTCAAACCATTCTCTCTCTACCAAGGATTAGTTGCAGGCTAGTAGGTTATTCTCAAATAGTGTGTAATTAACAATTATGGAATTTTTCTAGTGTCCTAGAGAACTTAGTTGGTATTCATTTTTAGATATCACTCTAAATTCTACTGCAGTACCCTTACTTTACATCGTTCCTTACTACATATGCTTTAAATAAGGTAGAGTAGTAGGTATAAATGGTTGGACCTATTTATTCTTAGCTCAAATCAAGCTGTTAACCACTATGCCACTTGATGAAAAGGGAAAATGATATTTCAAATATCAGTTGCTGATTCGAGAATCTAAAATTGCCTTCTTGTGACTGAGCCTCTTCCTTAGTTAGTGGAAGACATGGAGAAATTAAATGAACTACTAAGTGTTCTTCATCTTGTAGTTGAAAACATGGCATTCTCTAGAATTTGGACAATAAAATACATTAAAATGTGATGAAAGATGATTTTTTGAAAACTCAAGGACTTACCATATTGATATATTCTATTGTCCAAGCCATTTAATGTATACACAAATTCTTTCCTTTTTCAAAGGAGAATGATACTGCCAATAGTAGAAAATGATATTTTTTTAGATCTTCACGACATCTGGGTTCTTTCAAACACACTGAGTAAGGGATCTTAAGATAGCTAGAGGTTAACTGTGAATACCAACTTCTTTGGGTCATTTTTCATGAGATACAGGAACACATTTTCCTGGTTTATTTTCAAATAGCTCTTCCTGGGAGCTAGTGAGTTACTTTTACAACAAAAAACACCAAGCATAAGAGCTACTCATTGCAGTTAAGCTTTGCAGATTTCAGTAAAAACCAACACATTTCATTTTACAAGTTTTAGATAGATCTTTTCATAGGTAATGCTTTTGTTGGTGATGTCATAATGATTACCATTGGTGATCACCATTGGTCTATTTTTATTGTGTTTTATTTGATTTTTTTTGAGTCATGATCTTTCTGTGCAACTTAACCTGACCACAAACAAATTATGCATCTTTGGATAGCTTTTGATTTGTAATTCTTCTGCTTAGGCCTCCCAAGTACTGGGATTGCAAAAGTGTGCATATGTCAACCATCCCTATTTTTGAAAAAAAAGTGATTTTAGACTATCATTAATTTTTGGTTTTGTATGAAATTTCAATATATATATATATATATATATATATTTGTTGTTGCATTGATATGAGGCCTTGACAGAATTAGATATTTTTTTACCTTTTTAGTACACTAACAATGACTGTGCACATGCATTTCAGCTGTACATTTATGAATTAGGAAAATGACTATTAAATGGGTTCATAAACCTATTAGAACCTATGAGATTCTATGTGTACTTTGTCTATGATTCAATTTATCAACTGTCTTTGTTCAGACTCTCAGGGAAAGTAGACATTTGACTTCTAATTCCACAGGGATGTCTCCTAGATCTCAGTTTCTCAATAGTTCTTGAAATATCTACATATGTCCTCTTTCCTACTACCTTACTGCACAGTGAATATCCATTCGTCTCTTTGGGGAGAAGTGGATGAATCATCGCTCTATATACTTGTTCAGATATTGCAGTTGCCTTCCTCCTACAGATGTGGCCTTTCCATTACTCAGTGCTTTCCCAGGTTGAAAATCTGGCTGCACTCCAAGATCTGAAAAAGGATAATTATTTTTTATTGCAGCAGCTGCCCTCCACCTCCACATCGTCCATAATTTATTATTTTGATTATATAAATTGAGCAATAACTTCGTTGGCTTGTCCCAATGACATTTTTTATTTTAGTAACCTTCTTCCTATCTCAGCACGTGTGTCCCCCTTGGCTTCCAATTTGGCATTGTTTTTCATATCGATTATGCATTACCACCTGTACTCTAAAATTCAGGGCCTGCACTATCCACTTCCATTTTAGAGGAGTCAATACGTGTAGTGGTTTCTTTCATTTCTCTCCATCAACCATTGAGGAGATCCACCATTTAATTTCTGAAAATAGTGTTTTTCTCTGTATTTGTGTGTATGTGTTTGTACCTTGAATTACAGGATGGAACCACTTTAACTGTTTTATATCCAGATGTGCTTATGATGTTACTAAGAAATTTTATTCTATTTTCGTAAATTTCCCTGAAAGCAGTTGTGCTTTTACTTCTTTTTTTTTTTTTTTTGGGGGGGGGGGAAGTCCTGGAGCTTGAACTCAGAGCCTGGGCACTGTCTCTCAGCTTCTTTTGCACTAGGCTAACACTCTACCACTTGAGCCACAGCACCACTTCTGGCCTTTTGTATGTATGTGGTGCTGAGGAATTGAACCCAGGGCTTCATGTAAACGAGGTAAGTACTCTATCACTAGGCCACAGTCCCAGCCCCCTTTTACTTCATCTTGACTAAATCATTTTCCCCCTTCATAGCAGTCAATGTAATTGCAAAATATCACCTTCTGGTATAAGCTCTGTATTTACATAGAGTGATCCCATATGAATGATTTCTCTTAACGTCTTTGGCTCAAGTGTATTCTACCATTTATGATTCCCCCCCCCATTTACTTTTGTGAGTACATATTAACTAGTTCTTAGAGATCTTTTACAGATTGTTTCCCCCACTTAAATAGTTAAAATGTTTTCTCTGGCTCTATTACATTGTCATTTCTTCTTCAATCTTTGTCAAGTGGCCACAGTTTTAATTTTCCAAAGGGAGCATAGTGGATCACATCAGTTTGCCAGATAACATTAAGCTTAAGGGCTCTGGGGTTAACTCCAGGAGATTGCAGAGGTGGGACCTGCAGGAATGGCATACATGATTTGCATGTCCTTATAATCTTTTTTAAGTACTTTATAGGAACCAGGGGGAATCTTTTATGTAACCCTCACCAATTTAAATGCGTAAGCTCATGATGTCCTTGAGCCATTTGAAAGTTTTGAGGCTGTGGAGTGGCTATGGCTATAATAGTCCCATTAGTAGCCAGTTCATCAGTCATTTGGTTTCCTCATGCCAAATTTCCAGGCAGCTCCTGGTGTCTTCCGAGATGATGTAAAAAGATGGGCTCAGCCCATTCCTTTAGTAATGACCGGACTTGGATCATTAAGGGAGTGACTAGATTTTTATCTAGTTTAATGTATGAGGACACTAGGGTTGGTAACAAATTAACTACATACAAACTATCAGAAAACAGGTTCCTCAGCTGCTGGACATGGGTTAGGGACAGGGCAACTGCGTACAGCTCCTTAAACTGTGCAGACCCTGTAACTGGCTCAAAGTAGTGGGTGCCCTCTTCTATATTGGCAGGGGAGTATATCACCGCGGCAGATCCTGCTTTTCCTCTGTCAGTAAAAACATTTACAGCTTTAATGAGAGGTTTGGTAGAGAAAAGTATGGGGGGAGTCCACTGTAACCTCGAAAATGATGTTACCCAACTTGAAGTGCCATAATAGCAGTCCAACTTCCCCATGAAACCCTCTAAAGCACTAGACACCCAATTATGGTTTGCTTTTACCCACTCAAAATCTCACAGCCGGTAGGGAATAACTAGCACATCAGGATCCCACCCATAATGTCTCAAGGAAATATCTCTGCCCTTAATTACCAGGTCAGCTAGCTGGTCTAGCTGGGAGTAAACCCTGGGAGCCCCTCCTACCGATGCATGCACCCATTGGAGAGGCTCACCAGCCTGAGTAATGGCAGCTGAGGAAAGCTCTGAGCTGGAAAGGATCCAAAGACAAAGGGGGCATTCGGGCCTATAACAAGCCAATTGTGCCATGTTTAAGGCCATCTGAATTTTTTGAAATATTACTTGTTGTGATGAAGTTATAGTAATAACATCAGTGGGGGCTTTATCCTTTAAAGAGTCAAAAAGCGGAAGCAGATCTTCTGTAGGCAGGTGAAGCCAAGGCCTTAACCAGTTAATCTCACCTAACATTTTTTGTAACTCCACCAAAGCATAGGATGACTGGAAGGATAATTGAGGCTTAAGGGGGCAAACAGAGTTGGCCCCCAAAATCTTAAAGAGAGGTAAGGTCTGAACCTTGTCATTGGATATGTGCAATCCTCCCCTCTCTAGGAGTGCCTGAAGCATCCGCCGCCCCAATAATGATGTCATCCATATAAACATAGAATAATATCTGTTTGGCTCTGAAGGGGTTGCAGGACTTGCGACACATAATATTGACAGAAGGCTGGACTGTTAGCCATGCCCTGAGGTAGTACTACCACTCATATCTTTGGTCCGGCTGCTGGTAGTTAGCCAAGGGGATGGAGAAGGCAAATTTCTCACAGTCCTGTGGGTCAAGAGGAATGGAAAAGAAGCAATCCTTGATGTCTATCACAATAAGAGTCAGATCCCGAGGAATGGAGGGGATCCACAGCAGCCCTCGTAAAGGGGTGCCTGTGGGAATCATCTGCTCATTAATTTTTCTTAGGTCCTGTAACAGTCTCCATTTACCTGAAGCCTTTTGTATAACAAATACAGGACTGTTCCAAGGACTTAGAGAGGGTCTAATGTGTCCTAGGGCTAGTTGTTCTGATATTATTTCTTTTAATCTTTCTAGTTTGTTTAGGGGGAGTGGCCACTGTTCCACCCACACCGGAGGGCCCAGGAGCCATCGAATGGCAGGGACAGTAGGAACAGTGGCCTCTAGGATTGGGGGTGAGGCCTCATAAGAGGAATAGGAGTCTTCTGCCTCGAAGCCTCAAAAGGAGGCACTCCCTGATAATTGCTAAGGTCACCTGACAGGCCATAATCTGAGGTGATAGAGGCCTCAGCTTCCCTCCAAATATCCTGTCCTAGCAGATTAGCTGTTAAGCCAGACCACACCAAGGGGCATACTTTTCCCTGACTACCATCTACATCCCTCCGGGTGAGCCAGTCCCTGGTTTCTTCAGACCTAGTGTCATCCCCCACCCCCAACAACCGAGGCCCAGAGATAAGCCTCCATTGTGGGGGAACCTCCTCTTTTCTTAATATTGTCTCATCTGCTCCAGTGTCAATTAAGCATCAAAATCTTTTTCCTGCTATAAAGATGTCCATATTTGGCTTAATTCCCAGGATTATTGGGACTGTCCAGTGGACCCTAGGCAGGTCACTAGATGGGGCACCTCCTTGGGGTGACAGGACTGGAGGGAACCCCACTACCAGTTTAAAGGCTTTCCCTTAACGTCAAACTTGGACCCACAATTCTTTCACCAATGAAGTCCCTTCTTGCACGAGAGGCAGGGTGTTCTAGGTAGCCCCTTAGCCTGGCCTGAGGGTTGTCCTTGGGAGGCACCAGGTCTTACTCAACCTGTAGGACACTCTCTATTGAAGTGGCCCTGGTGGCCACACCCATAACAGACCCCTTTGTTTGCCCTGCTGGAAGAGGCAAGGGCGGGCGCCTCAGTAAGCAAAGCCGTCAGCGACTGTCTCGTGGGCCTGAGTACCGACGTCCTTGCAGGCAACTATCCACCTTTCCATAGATTTGTCCTTCATTCCTGCACAGGCTAGTTTGTGGTCTATGGTCATTCCCTCCCACACCAAAATCTTAGCAAGCTGGTCCTGCGGGGGCCCAGGAGGGTACTTCCTTTGGAGGCTCTTTTCCACCCTGTAGATAAAGGTGCCAAAGCCCTCCATAGCCCTTTGAGTAATTCCTGATACCAGGGGCTCCAAGGGGCCCTCCTCTAACCTTTCGCATGCCGCCAATCCCAGGCCCCGCACCTGCTCTTGATAGGGGGCAGTAAGCATAGCCTGTTGGAGGCCTGTAGAGTACTGATTACTGGAACCTGACAACATTTCAAAAGTTATGGGGACTGGGGAATCAGCAGCTTGATTTCTCTCAGCCTGAGCATGGCACTCGTCGCTAAAAAAAGCACGCCATTTTAGGTACAGTGGACTAGGAAGTACAGCCTTAGCTAAACTCCTCCAATCTTGGGTGGTGCAAAGTTGATAAGCCAGGCCATGGAGGACCATTTCAGCCCAGGGAGAATTAGGTCCATCCTCAGAAACTGCCTTTCTAAGTTCTTTAAAATCCTGGGCTTCCCAGGGGTACCACCAGGCTGGCCTAATGTGTCCAGGGTTAACATTTATTGGGAAGGCCCTGCATGATAAGCATGAACCGCGGCTACAAAAGGGCGGCTCAGCAGGCTATCTCAGGTCCGCACAAGACGGAGGGGAGCCTCGGTGGAGGAGTGGTGACAAGATGGGGTAGGCCGCCCCCCACCTTGCTTGTCTGCCACATGTCCTGGGGCCGAGGTGCTTGGTTTGGGACCAGGGGGATTGGGCCAAGGCTCATCTATGGGCTTATAGGAGTGAGGCATTGACCCCCTCTCCTCCTGGGCAGTGGGAGGGCTGTCTCCCTCCCATCCAACACGTTCCTCCGCAAATCCTTCCCAGGCCCAGATGCTCTCCCTTAGGGGCCCTGGGAAAAGCAAGCTTTAAGGGCCGAGAGGATTGGGAAGACTATGAGAGGGAGCTCCTCTCCCAAGTCAAATTCCCTCCTCTTCACCTCCTGCTCTACAAGGTCCCAAGTAATCCAGCTAAAAAGATTAGCGTTCGCCAGCCAAGGCACCATGCGAATCAAGGCCTCCCAGACCCTTTTGGCCTGGAAGACTGAGATGTCTAAACCTATGCTTTGAAGCATGAACCTCAGCACTCTAAGCGCTGATCATCATGCTGCATTTGAGATTGCCCCATCTTTTCTGGGGATACCCTTACCTCTCTGAACTCGCTTGACTTGGCTCACTGATAGCTCTGAACCTACGCTTCCTCTTGCCCCACGTTGGGTGCCAGTGTCTGGGTCTCTGGCCCCTAGTGCTCTCCTGACCTGTGGGAGAGATGGGGAAGCTCGCCCTGACCGGGGTGGGCCAAGAAAGGAGAAGGGTCGATGGACCACCTGCACCCAGCCCCCCATCACCGGAGGACAATCAGACAGAGTCTGGGAAAATGTCTGCATACTTCTTGCTTTATTGAGGTAGATCCTTCTATTAAATTGCTGTCTGTCAAGGGTGGAAGGCCGAGAGACCAATCATAAGAGGTGGCCTAATTCTACATCACAGCCCACAGGACCACCTCCAGGTTCACCACCAGGCACTATCTTAGCCACAGGCTGGGAGGCAGGGCCAGCTAGAATTGCCATTGAGTATCACAAAAAGGTTATTAATCATGTTTTCTAAAGAAACAAAAAGGAGAATTAGGTAAGTCAAAATAAAGCCAAGTGACAGGAGCTCACACTTGAAAATCTAGCTGCTCAGA
This sequence comes from Perognathus longimembris pacificus, assembly GCF_023159225.1. Lineage (NCBI taxonomy): Eukaryota > Metazoa > Chordata > Mammalia > Rodentia > Heteromyidae > Perognathus > Perognathus longimembris. The sequence goes on from NC_063163.1 coordinate 17,088,636, forward strand.
AGGCTAAGATCTAAGGATGATGAATAGGAGCTAACTTTGGTAGGAAAATCAGTGAAATTCCTACCTTGAGTTAACCAGACAAAAAGAGCTATAGAGGCATAAAATTCCATTTTGTCTATATACCACATTTTCCTGAACCATTCATCTACTGAGGGGCATCTGGGTTGATTCCATATTCTAGCTATGACAAATTGTGCTGCCATGAACATTTTTGTGCTGGTGGCTTTAGTGTGTTCTTGTTTGTGGTCTTTTGGGTAGATGCCCCAAAGTGTGGCTGCTGGGTCATAGGGGAGCTCTATGTTTAGCTTTCTGAGGAATCTCCATACCGCTTGCCAGAGTGGCTGAACGAGTTTACATTCCCACAAACAATGAAGTAGGGTTCCCTTTTGGCCACATCCCCTCCAACATTTGTTATTGTTAATTTTTTTTTTTTTTTTTTTGCCAGTCCTACTGTCTCTGGCTTCTTTTTGCTCAAGGCTAGCACTCTGCCACTTGAGCCACAGCACCACTTCTGGCCGTTTTCTATGTATGTTGTGCTGAGGAATCGAACCCAGGGCTTCATGTATACCACGCAAGCACTCTTGCCTCTAGGCCATATTCCCAGCCCGGTTAGTTTTCTTGATATAGGAAATTCTTACTGGGGCGAGATGGAATTTCAATGTTTGTTTGATTTGCATTTCTTTTATGGCCAGTGATATAGAGCACTTTTTCATATGTCTCTTTGCCATTTTCATTTCCTCTTCAGAGAAGTCTCTTTTTAAGTCTTTAGCCCACTTGTTGAGGAGGCTATTGGTTCTTTGCGGTTTTGTTTTGGAGGAATGTAATTGTTTTAGCTCTGCATATATTTTAGATATGAGGCCTTTGTCTGTTGTATGGCTGGTAAAGACCTTTTCCCAATTCATGGGCTTTCTGTTTATCTTGCAAGCTGTGTCCTTTGCCCTGCAGAAGCTCTGCAGTTTGATGCAGTCCCATTTGTCCATCCTTTCTTTGATCTGTAGAATTTCTGGATCTTTGGTAAGAAAGTTCCATCCTGTGCCAAGGAGCCCAAGTGTTTCTCTTTGTAAGGAAATGGAAGGACTTGGAAAAAAATTATACTAAGCGAAGTGAGCCAGACCCAAAGAAACATGGACTCTATGGTCTCCCTCATAGGAAATAATTAGCACAGGTTTAGGCTCACAGCAGAGGATCAAAAGAGCCCAATAGCTATACCCTTATGAACAAATAAGATGATGGTAAGTGAAATGAACTCCATGTTATGGAAACGAGTGTTATATCACTGTTGTAATCACTTTCAACATGCCATGTGAAACCGTAGCTTCTATTATTGATGATCCTCTTGTATCCCCATCCTGTGGTTGTACCTGCACTATATCTGTATCTTATCTGAGTACATTGGAAACTGTGTATACTGGTATTAGACTAGGAAACTGAAATGAAATACCAAAATTGAGAGATACAGGGTAAAAGAGCAAATGACTACAAAAGCAATACTTGCAAAACTGTTTGGTTTAAATGAACTGAACAACTCATGGGAGAGGGAAATGGAAAGGGGGAGGGGGTACGGGGGAGGGGGAATGATGGAGGAGGTAACAAACAGTACAAAAATGTATCCAATGCCTAATGTATGAAACTGTAATCTCTCTGTACATCAGTTTGACAATAAAATTTTTTTTAAAAAAAGCTATAAATGGAACACTATTTCTAGTGGTAGAATACTAGCCTTGAACATCAAGTCTCTGAGTTCAAGATCCAGGACAAGCCTCAATAAATAAATGAAAGAGAGAGAAGAGAGAGAGATAGAGATTATTGGTTTCAAGCTTCATTGTGAAAAAAAATGTTTTAGAGATTGCAGTTAGTAATATTGAGCTGGGAAAGAAATAGATGAAAAAATCATCTCCTTTTCTATAAAAACAGTCATTAAAATGTCCTATCAATAAAGTAATAATATATTTTATTAGGTATTGTATTGAATATAACAGTAGAGATAAAGAAAATACTGATATGTATCAGAAAAAAAGACATGATTGTGATAATATTTAATAATGGGATCTCTCATCAATTTCTCATTGTTTGGGTACATCAAATGAAGCTAACCTATGAAAATGTTTGATGGTATTTAAAGCTGCAGATTACACACTCACCTGAATTTCACCGATGTTTTAAAAGATGGGCCATTTAAAAAAATCAGATAGGGCTGGGGATATAGCCTAGTGGCAAGAGTGCCTGCCTCGGATACACGAGGCCCTAGGTTCGATTCCCCAGCACCACATATACAGAAAACGGCCAGAAGCGGCCCTGTGGCTCAAGTGGCAGAGTGCTAGCCTTGAGCGGGAAGAAGCCAGGGACAGTGCTCAGGCCCTGAGTCTGGCCCAGGACTGGCCAAAAAAAAAAAAAAAAAAAAAAAAAAAAAAAATCAGATAAGTCTTTGCTATTTAGGGAATGTAATGCTGAGATTCAATTAAACATAAACCTGACCAAAAAAAAAAGAGACTTGGTATCCAAACTCAGAGTGGATGTATAAATAAAATTCCTCACCAAAACAATAGCAAGCATAAGGAAAAGGTTGTATATAAATTCATACAGCTTCTATCTCTCTCTCTCTCTCTCTATCTATCCCTCTCTCTCTCTCTATCTATCTATCTATCTATCTATCTATCTATCTATCTATCTATCTATCTATCTATGTGAGTATTACTTTTGGCCAGATGTGTAAAAAAAAGCTAAATAATGGACAAAAATATCAGGTTAAAATTTCTGACCAATTTTGCTAGGGAAGAGCATAAAATATTAATGCTGTATATTCTTGTTGAATCAAACTAAATCAAATATGCATGTTTAAATATTTAGAAACAACTACTTAGAGAATAGAAGGTGAATTCAAATGTCTAACTCAGTAGAGAAGCCAAAGGACACACACACATGCATACATCATTACCAAGGAAGAACCAAAAATAAACCTGAAGCAAAGAAGATTTTTTTTCACAGTGACATTAATAAAAACAAGTTCAAACTACCAAAGAGGATATCAACAATGCTAATATGGTTAGCAAGACTAAATTTTCTATTCACTAATCAGAAATGAATTTTTTAACTGGTTAAGCAAGACAATTCAAAATTGCAGTTGAATTATGACTTGGAAAAACATCTATGGCCAAAGTTTCAAGAAGCGCATTCTACACAATTTGAGAAAAATGAAGTTGCTATTAAGGAAAAAAAATGCTGTTGCAAGCATTTTCTTATGTACTGGTAAAAAAAATGAATACCATTATTTAATGATAAAAGTATTAATTGATATTTCACAGAACTATATATCCACATATGTAAAAGTGCACAGAAATGAAACACAATGGCATTAAATATAGGTACATCCTCAAATACAGATTGTGTGTGGAAGTTTAAAACTCACCCAAAAGCTGTCACAGGAGCTAACAAAGATAAGTCTCACTGCAAAATCAAGAAAAGCAAGATACTATTGTAGATGGAGAAAATGCCATGGGTCGGGGTGGGGTGGGCTTCATTTGGGGTTTGGTTTGATGTTAAAATTGGTCAGAACTTTTAACCTGATATTGTTGTCCATTATTTAGCTTTTTTTTTACACATCTGGCCAAAAGTAGTACTGACTGTTTATTTCTTCAGACTGTGAGGGGAAATTTGGATAATTTTAGATCCAATCTATTCATAAGACCAGAATTACCATTCAGAGAGTATTGCTTAGATAATAAGTGTTTATCACTAGGGAGTGAGAATGATAGGTAAAACAACTAAGATTCTTCAATTATTTCTGGAAAAAATTAACATTTCAGTATCTTTATTTTCAGCTGTTTTTAGAATTAAAATCCAATCTAAACCTTATACCTCTTTGTAATTTTAGTTTTGTTCTGTAAACATAACATACTTATTATAATGAAATAATCTGTAAAATTTGATGTTTGTTTTAATATATAATTTTATGAGAACAAAAGTAAAATTCTGTTATTTGAAAATCTATTTTTTACATCTATTTGCCTATTTTAAAAATCTATTTCAACACTGTGAATGTACAGCTCATCTCTTCCCTACTTAGCTGAGGAGTTCAGCAGATCTATAAATCCAAAGGGAAAGCTTTTATTTATTTTTTTTTTGTAGTATTTTCTAGGGATTTGCTACCAATATGATTCCAAAGGGATAGTGTTACAGCTGTATTGAGAAGTTACTAGTTAGTTTATTGTCTTCTAGTTAGGTAGGAGAATAAATTCATTCTGGTTCATGGGCATGGTTAAATGAGCAATATGAAAGCAAAGTATGAGTCATTTACTTTTATATATTTTTGATGTGGGTGAAAGAAGTGGATCAAACACAGGCCAGTTTCTTATCCACTGAACAGAAATGGAAGTGTTTGTGAAGAGTACATAAGAATTTGACAAACCTTGGTAATTCTACTCACTTTCTTCTCTTACACAAAGTACTGCTGAATCATCTCTACTAGAACCAGAAAGAGAATATTTACCATGAGCATTTCATTAGAATGGTGGTATACGTTAACAGAATTCAGCCAACTCCCCCATCCTCCCCCCCCCAAAAAAAAATCTCTTCATTGTGAGTCTTCTCCAATGGAATCTATTTAATTAAAATGTATTGTATTGAGTACTTTGCTAAAACAAATTGTCAAGTGCAAAATAGCCCATGGTGTTATTGTAGGAACACTTTCTAAAGATAAAGATACATAAGTCATTTAATATTATGAATGCTGAAATTTAGTTTGATTTTCAGAGGAATGACATAAAGAGCATTGTTCTAAAGCAAAGTATCGGGAAAGGTTCAGGAGCAAAAGTCATGCAAAGGTTAATATTAATTTATTGATAGACAAAGGTCTATGTAGCCTTAAGTCATGCAAAATTGAGAAACAAGAGGGCAGAATAATTTAAAGCCTATTTTATTCTTTTGAGGTTAGGACTTTAGTAAAAATTACTCAAGATTATTTGATGTATTTTAGTAAACAAAATAATCAAGCCAAGTAACCGGAAACATATGAAGCTGAGATATTAGCCACATCATTTATTAAAGTGAATCACTGACACATAAGATGACTTAAGCCTGGAATCCCGAGACACAGAAACAGGAGAATTATGATGATTTGAAGCCATGTTCAGCCTACATAGTGAGATTCTGCTTCAAAAATAAAAACAAAAAATAATAAAAACTCATCAGGAGAAAATACACATCTCTATATTTTTTAGGAAGTTGTATAAAAATGTGATTCCTTCTTCGGTAAATAGAAACCATAACTTTAGTATGTGATGTTGTGTAGAGTAGTGTATAGTTTTACTGTATTGGGCAGTACATGCCTATATCTATAATATATATTGATATATGTCTATCTATCTATAGATAGATAGATCTATATAGATATCTATATAGATAGATATAGATAGATATATCTATAGATAGATAGATAGATAGATAGATAGATAGATAGATAGATAGATTTTCTGGAAGAAAACCTTATGTCCAATAGAGACACCATATCCGTGGACAGGCCTCGTGTTTTTAGATGGGAAGAAAACATCCTATGACGAGACGAGAGTTTCTGATTTGCCCTCTGATATATCAATCTTTTTTTTTTTTTTTTTACTAAATTCTACAGATTTTCTTCATTAATTGTATATACCCTCTTTTTGTTCTTACAGGGTTTGAGCTGAAAAAAAATGTACTTTTATTGCGTAGCCTGAGAATAAATTACTGTAAACTATAAGGAGGGAGAAGGTAGGTGGAAATGTGCCAGAACTCAAGAAAATAAAGTGTAAATTTGACCTTTATGTATTTTCTTTTTTAGCTTGCTCTGTTGCAGATAGAGCGTCAGAGGCGTGAGGTGAACACCTAGGAGCCACAGAAGCAGGAAACCAAGTACCTGGCTACAGAAATAGATTAACACCATCAGTTTTTAAATAAATTGGTTAGAAAAATGGATCATACCTAGCTGTTAAATGATGTGTAAATGATTTGAATTATGAAGAGGCTAGAGGATCAGGAAAGCTTACTTGAAAATAACATTGGAGGTACTTTAAAAAATGTTGCCAGAGTGGAATTACATTTTTTTAATGTAAGATAAGCTCCTCTGAGCGAAGCTGCCATTGATATTTTATCTTACAAGTCTATGTTCCTAAAGGAACACTGCATAAAAGCATATAGCTTGCTTTTAAGTAAATTCAATAATTAAAAATAATAATTAGATGAATGGTAGTTGCTGTTCTTTATTTTGTCTTTTGAATTACTCATGTATCTTTCTCCATATAATCTTAGTGATTTCTATATAGCTAGATGATTCTTCTAGTTCAGTTGCACTTCTTTCCTTCTCCACCTTCCCTGATTTTTTAATTTTCCTGTCATTCCCAAACATCCAGTCCTCCTCTATGTTTATATACTCAAGCCTCTCTGATTCCAATGACTTCTCTCTCACTGTGGCATCTGTGTGCTTTTATCAACTTTTTCGCGCTGTCCCTCACCACATTGATGTCCTTTCTTCTGTCTTCAGCAAATTTGATTTCCATTCATTAAAAGTATCCCATTCTTACACCTCCAAGACCCTGTCTCTCTCCTACTCATCACACTCACTTGACAAAGTCATGTCTCTGTTTCAGCCAGATTAAATTTTGCACTTATACCTGTGGGAAGAAAACAAAATGAGAAATTCTTCCATGTTCAGTTCCTGACCATAAAGCTTACATACTTATGCTAGGTTTGAAATCACTAAAATTAACATTGTCTTTGTCAGGTTAGGATATGCCACCTTTACACTTACCGGCTCATGCTTCCACATGACATGCAGTTTTGGTCTCTGCAAAACATCCAACCACTTTCATCCTATCACTTTTAAGTTACTAAAACCAAACTTCGACTGGCTCCCCAACAATTACCTACCATAACTTTCTCCCATGTTTAACCTATTGACCTCTTGTTATATATTAGTTTTTCATTTTCCCATGGAAAATCCTACTTATATTTTTAACTTTGACCAAGTCTCTCATTGACTCAAGAATTTATCTGCCAAAATTTCCCCCTATTTTTCTATGTTATTGTTGATTGTTATGACCTTACTATATCATTTTTATCACGTAAACTAACATATTACTTCCATTAACAAAAAATCATGACTTAACTCTAGTTCACTAACAAATATCACTTTTTAAATAATTTCTCATGCTAAAACAATAGTTTAAAATACATATATTTTCATTTAAGAATTTCATTTGAGTTTTTCAGTCCATCTTTTGATCCTATGCTATTAAATCTCCAAATCCAATCACTTGGTTGAAATTGCATTATCAAGTCACTAATGAACTGTGTGTTTCTAAAGCCAATATCCACAGTTCAATAGTCACCTCTGACATTGTTAAGTGTTTTCTCTGTAACAAAGTATCTCAGTGTTTTGGAGAAATCATGGTTCCTATACTGTATTTTGGTTTTGGTCTCATTATATCTAATACTTGTCTTTCATGATAAGTCTCATTGAGGAATTCCAGTTTTGTTTTTTTTTTTTTTTTTGTTTTGTTTTTTTTTTTTTTGGCCAGTCCTGGGCCTTGGACTCAGGGCCTGAGCACTGTCCCTGGCTTCTTCCCGCTCAAGGCTAGCACTCTGCCACTTGAGCCACAGCGCCGCTTCTGGCCGTTTTCTGTATATGTGGTGCTGGGGAATCGAACCTAGGGCCTCGTGTATCCGAGGCAGGCACTCTTGCCACTAGGCTATATCCCCAGCCCCGAGGAATTCCAGTTTTTAATTTATCTATATTCACTATATTTCTAATACCACATAATCTTATGGTCCTGAGTATTGTTTGTCAAATGTATTGCAATAAATCTGTATATTGACTTTAAACTATCTATCCTCATTACAAACCTGTTTTCAAACCTGTATATACAAAATCCTACATTAGCTTTTTACTTCTGTTGAAAATTTCTTACTTGATTATCTCTCTTATTGGAAAGCAAAGAAAGAAACAAATGAAGAAAGCATAGGAAGGAAGGAAGGAAGGAAGGAAGGAAGGAAGGAAGGAAGGAAGGAAGGAAGGAAGGAAGGAAGGGAGGGAGGGAAGGAGGGAGGGAGGGAGGGAGGAAAGGAGGGAGGGAGGGAGGAAAGGAGGGAGGGAGGGAGGAAGGAAGGAAAAAGTAAAAAGAAGAGAAAGGAAGGGAAAGAAAGAAGGAAAGGAAGGAGTGATGCAGGAAGGAAGGAAGGATGGAAGGAAAAAAAGAAGGAAGAAATGGAATTTTATATCACAAAGCATTCTTCTCTCAGTGATAATGATTTCTAATAAAACTTGGAATTGAACTTCATTTTATATCTTCATTTTCAAATCGACTTTTCCAGTAACCCCACTTTCATTAAATCCTTAATCTGACAGCTTCCAATCTATCCACTTAGTACCCTAAATACTAGCACTAGCTAGGACAGTAACTCCTCCAACAGCCTTCCAATCTCTTTGGAATCAATTGCTGGTCACATGCAGCTTTGCAGTTTAGGTTCAGAATGGCAATTGGATCACTCATGAAAACAAAGCATCCTTCTAAATGTTCTAAAAAAACACATGATTGTGCTTGTTTTTTTCTTTCTAATTATCTATTATATTTTTGAACTATTCTCAACTTTCATACCACTGCTCTTAATAATGACTCAGATATTCCAGTAAAAATACATAAATAAAAAAATCACTTTAAATGTGGATACAGAATCTGCTTTTATAACTCGTTTATTTTGATGAAATTTAATATATATTTTCTTGATGAAAAATGTAAATTTTTCAATTCAGGTATATACTATAGAATATTTAGACATGTATAAACATGTATCTCCTCTATAGAATGTTTAGAAAAGTCTAAAAATGTATCTCCTCAAATATTTCATCAAAATGAAAACTTCCAAAAATCCTTTCTTCTAGCTTTTCTAAATATATTGTCTATCATCATAAACTATTTTCCTATATTGTGCTATCACACACCAAAACTCTTTGCTCCTATCTAAATGTAGCTAATTACCCTTGGGATTAACATAACCCATCAATCTTGGACCCTACTTGCTCTGTTCTCTGGTAAATACAAGTCTACAAAAAATTCCATGAGACTATATTTTATATATTCCACATATTAGTGAAATGAAGTGATTTTGTTTCTTTCTGTGTCTGGCATTATTTCAGAAGACATTCTCCAGTTCCATTCTTATATTCATGAATGATGGTATTTCATTATGAACAAATATCATTCCATATCTCAGCTACTATTACTAAGGCAGCAACAAGTAAGGAAAGTAGAGGGATCTTTCCCGGAATGATTTCCTTTCTTCTGAGTATAGATCCAGTCCATATGTATCATATTGCAATTGTTTGTTTTTGAGCATCCTCCTTAATGAGTGTAGGGATTTACACTTGCAACAATACTATTGAAGAGTCATTTCATTTACACTTGCAATAACACTATTGAAAAGTCACATCATCCTCACTAGCACGTGTCGTTTTCTGTACTGGAAAGATCTATTCTTACATCTGGGAGGTTATATTTCACTCTAGTTTCATTTTCATTATTTTTTCCAAATAAACTCACCTGACACTTTTATATGTTCATTTGAGTAATGTATATTGTGATCCAGTGCCTATTTTTAAATCAAATTATTTTTTTATTTCTGCTAATAATTTAAGTACAGAACACAATTTTATACTTACAACTTGCCAAAGGTTTAATATGCATATATATGTATTTACATATACATATATTCATATATATATATTCCCACTCTATAGGTTGTTTAGTTACTTTCTTGTTTTCTCTCCCCAAGGTTTGCAATTTAATAAAATACTATTGGTCAATATTTGATTTTGTTTCCTATACTTGCACAATGTCCTTAAAGAATCTTTCCCATCCCTGTATTTTCCTGTTTTTTTTTTAATTGTGTCCAGACTTAAATTTAAAATATTTTTGTATAGGGTAACACATAGGCATTCAGTGGAATCATCAAGAAAAAGGAAAGTTGAATCAAATAGATAAACTATGACATTTACATTAATGTGAATCTTGATCATTCAACAATGCCTGTGTCTGTGAATTTCAGTCATTTGTCCTATCCTGCAGTTTCCTTAGAATTCAATTCAGATACATATGCAAATGATTCTTCCAATACAACATTCCCTGCTTAGGACTTTCACCATCTCCATAGTCTCATACTTTATGTCTAAGCAATATCAGTTTCTGAGTAAGAAAAGCAGGGAGGCTTTGAAAGTGGTTTACAATTACTTCATAGCTGAGCCTTTCTTCCTCTTTCCTTATTCATTCGTGTCATTACCATTCAATAATAAACAATAATCCCTATGGAAAATGTAGTGTAGAGATATGTAACAGCTTTAAAATTGCCTCCCTAGCAATATAACCACACATTAACCCCTAAAGTATAATTTTTCATAGAGTAATAACTGTTCTGTTGTTTTGTTGTTGTTTGGCTACAAAAGTTTCTTCAAAAACAAGATGGTATGTCCCCTAAGTGTTATGGAATGTGAGATTTAATTAAAATTGAATAAGTTTTAATATAGCAATATAAAACTATGGATTGAGTTAACCCACATTCTTTCAAATGCCATTCATCCTCCATCTACAATTGTCAATTTGTTAAATGAATTATCTTTTAAAAAGAAGCCAGATAAGTTTTAGAAATCATCTGTGTCTTAAATTGAACTGTTGTTTTTAGACTAAGACTAAGATAATTGTCAACAAAAATCCTATATTTATGAATGAGGACTGTAGGGAAAAGGCTAACTTATAGTTTCAAAAGTGCCCCGCAAATACTCATTGAAATAGATCATTTTAGCCTTTCAATTACCTATAACCAATACCCAGGAATCATCCACATTTTATATTGTTAGACGCACTTCTCTCAATAAGTTCATAAAAGTGGTGCTCAAAATACCAAAGCCCTGAGATTGTATTCTATTTAAAGCAGAAGTTTTGTAAAACATTCTATGTCTTTTAATAAAAAGCTTTAACTTACTATTTGTATATGTGAGATAATTGGATTTGAAAATAATTTCCATTCAAACCTATCACCAAATTAGAGACACATTAATCTCCATCCATTTCCAACCAGTAATTTGGTTATCCATTCAAAAAGATATGAGTTTTTTTTTCTAATGTCAGAACTCGATTTTGATAAGTTTACAATATCAGAGATGAAACTGAGTAAAAACTTTTTAATTAAAAATAACTTTGCGGGGCTAGTATGAGTATAAAAATACTTACAATAACAAATAATCAGAGTTTATTTGAAACATCTGTTTCATATAATGCCACTCTGGATGAATGGAATCTTTTACTGAGTTGCAATTCAATGACTTTTCAATTAATTCAATTAATAATTAAATTAGGATTTGTGTCAATAGCTAAAATTGCAAAGCAGGACTCTATCATTAAAGGACATAAGACTTGAATAAAAGTTATGGATGTATATAATTAGAAATGTTAAGCTTACCATGGCATAATGACAGGAAAATGGAGTATTGAGTGCCGGGTGCACAATGCTCATTTATTTTCTCTAATCACAGGAGTCATTTGAAGGATAAGTCATCCATTCTTCAGAAAAGAAATTCAGAAAGTAGTACTTCTGCCCCTGCTGAACTAATGTTTATTCCTTTGCCACTTTTTTTTTCTCCAATATAAAGAGGTTCAACATCTGTCCTGCAGTTAGAAGAAATTCTAGAAAAGAAGTCATAGTAGAAAATTATGACCAGGGATGTTGATAATGACTTAAAGACAATTTCTGAAAAGATGTGTCAAGAGTGATTAAAATAATTCTTTCCAATTCTCAGAATATATTACAAGTTTCCACCATCGAAGACAGTTCTCATTGTATATCTATGATTATCACGAAATGACAGTGCCAAATGAAAAATTGTCATGATTTTGTATTAGACTAGCAATTCTCTATTCATCTGATAAGGGATAAATATTTACTAGGAAAAGGAGAAAATGAGCTGAGCTGAGAAAGTACAAATATGATTAAAGAATAGATGGAATGAGGGAAGAGTTAGCAGTCTATTATCATCTTTATCCATTTTATGAGCAATACCTGGCTTATATAAAATATTAGAAGATATTGAAATCAATTTGGAAAGCAAATGTAATACCCTACAATGTCTCTTGTTTTATTTTAAATTCTACAGGTAATAATAAAAACGACTTTATGCAATCATGATTACACACACTACCCAACTCTTGCAATATTCTGTCAGAATCATTGCATCACAATTTTATCTGATTTTCTCAGGAAATTACAATTGAGTCATATCTTTAGGAAAGATGATTAAATATCTCATTTGAAAACAGAAAAGAGAAATAATGTAGAATAACAATATTGTCTTTTCTATTTACCAAGAACTGATTCAATAAGTTGTCAAAAATGAAAATAACAACTGTATGTAGGTTGATTGATTGGAAATGTTTAAGGAGTTAAAAGCATAAGAAGACTACTTAAAATTATGCAAAATTATTAAGTAATATTTAATGTATGTAAAACTTTTTGGAATAGAAAAACAGAATGATGATGCAAATATATACTTGTAACCTTTCAAATACGAATGATGAAAAATGATGTATTATGTAGAATAATATCTAGAAAGAACATTTAGTTTAATATTAAATAATTTTACAAAAATATTTCAAGACGAATATTATGGTGTCATTCTTATGAAGAACATCTTTTTCTGGGCTTTATCGCTGGTTTCTCTGTGTGTGTATGTGTGTGTGAGTGAATGTTATTTATTTATTTTTGAACATAAAACTTGTTTAATCTTGAAATCCCAGTTTCCTAACTGGAAACTAACTGGGAGGAAAGAATATGAGTATCCTCAGAGAGTACACTTTGACCAGAGATTTTTGTTTAATGCATGAAAAAAAAAATCCAGCTTTTGCTTGAGTTCTTATTAGGCCAACATACACTATTTTGGTTTGTTTTTTCTTATCATACTAATATCTGCCTGTAAAACTCTTGTTTGGAAGATGTAATAAAAACAGAATTATAAGCTAAATATGCAATATGATACCTGTGTATATCATTCATTTTGTAGTCATTATGTACACAAGAAAATGTCTAATTTGATACATAATAGAATGAGTGCCTGCACCACAATGTAGGCATTAAGAAATGCTTTACCTGCAGTTGAATGTAATAGCACCTGCATAACATTTACTAAATGTCACACTCTGTACAAAATTTGTATTGCAAATATACAGAAGCTATTATTACCTCATCTATTTTTACATTTGAGAAAACTGAAGCATCAGTTGTTCCAATTTTTACAGTTCCCTTCAGTCTACACAGTGCAAGGGCAAAGACTCACTTACAAACGTCCTGATTCCACAGTCCGCCATTTAAATAATGACTGAATTGTGAGCTATTATGTACGGAGGAGGGGCAGTTTATAATTGATAAAATTAAAAAAAAATCTGCTCAGGACTCAGATAGTAAAACCATCCTGTAATTAATCAGACAGAGATAGGCAGTGACAAAACGAACTTCAGAGTTAACTGAAATCAGTTCTATCACAGAGCTGTATGGTCTCAAATAACTCTCATTTTTGAAAAGCTTCTAATTTCTTCCCATTGACTTCCAGTTCTGATTTTATTCTGCAGAATCAAGGTCAACATGATAATTTTTAAGTCTACGTCCCTTTGCGAAGGCAAACCAATCTTGAACTGGAATCCACTTTTATCACAATAGAAACTTCTTGCACAACATATCTGACTCTTTGTATCAGATGCCATTCTGAGAGTCAATTGATGGCAATAATTATAAAATTGGTAGTTATATGTCCAGTGAACTCACCTCTATTCCACAATGGTTTGCCCAAACAAGTTGTTTTATCTCTTTAAGAGGCAAATGTTTAATGCTATAAAAATAAAAAAAGAAGCAGCCATAACTACCTTTCTCATTGGATTTTTCTAAGTATTAAGTGAAAGTGAAATGATGCATGCAAATTTATTCTCAGAACTTAAATGAAATGGGCATTTAATAAATGTAAATTGTTCTTAATTATATGCAAAATTATTATTTTAATTGAAATTCTTCCAAAAATGATCTCAATTATATAATTATGGGGACAAATTAATATGATTTTTTGAGAATTAAATATGCATCTGTATGTGTAATGTAAATATGTGTGCATAGATATTTATGTATGTATATCCTTTTTTTTGGAAATCTTGGGGTTTAGCTCATGCTTATTAAGCAGACCTTCTACTCCTTGGGCGGTAAAGTTATTTTAGTTACCTTGTATTCCCCACATAGATGAGATGACAGGCCTAAACCACTATGTGTACTTCTTGGTTTTAAGTTTTTGCCTTGCTGGCTTTAAGCATGAACTTGTCAGATATTCACTCTCAAGGGCTAGGTTTAAAAATGTAAGCTACAATGCCTGACTAACATATGGAAACATAAAGAGAAACACAAATTAGGAAAAAAAAATGTTAGTACAGAAATATAAATGCAAGAATAAAATATAATATAAATCTTAACTTTTGCCATGCTCAGGTGGCTCGTGCCTGTAATCCTAGCTACTCCGGAAGCTGAGATATGAGGATCACAGTTCAAAGCCAGCCCGGAAAGGAAAGTCCGTGGATCTCTCATCTCCATTTAACCACCAGAACCTGAAACTGGAGTTGTGGCTCAGTAGTGAGTGCGAGGCTTGAGCTGAAGAGCTCAGGGACCGTGACCAGGCCCAGTGTTCAAGTCCCATGACCCACAGAAATGAACAACAATGACAACAACAACAAAAGCCATAACTATCTAAAATTATGCTTTTTTTAAAGTATTCTTTAATCTTTTAGTGTTTTATGCCATTTTTTCAGTTAGATTAATCCACACTCCACCAGGTAGCGATGCCTGGCAAACACCTTGAAATATTTTACTATAGGCAGGTATTTTATTCTTTCACCCATAAAATATTTGTTAAATGAGGTTTAAATAAAGTGACGCTGTGAAGAAATATTTTCAGAATTTTTCATCCATTGAAAAACAGTATTTTCAGACTACATTTTTTTCTGAAAAATTACTTATTTATTGTCAAAGTGATGTACAGAGGGGTCACAGTTTCATATGTAAGGCAGTGGTTACATTTCTTATACAATTTGTTACCTCCTCTGATAACCTCATAAGTTTATTCACATAAAATAAACATCACTGGGGCATTCCATGGGGACCTGGCTGCACAGAAAACTTTGACTAGACCATCTTTATTTGTATTTGACTTATATATTTAGAATCAAACAGAATGCATTAAAGATGATTTTGCAAAAACTATTTGAATCCTATATATGCGTATACATTTGCACTATTTTGAGGAATATTTTACATTTCATTAATACTCGTTAAAATATTCTGTAGATGTTATTCTTTATTTATTTTGTTATTTGAATGTTATACAAAGCATGAAAACCAAGGAAAAGTGTCCTCTCTGCCCGAGCTCTTTGAAACAATAGGGCTTGTAAAATTTCAGTCTTAGAGTTTACTCTTAGCTTCTAGAACTCCATTTTGGTGACTCCATGCCAGAGGGCTGCACCCACACCCATGAGACTAGTTTCTCTTAGTTTGACATTTAAAAATATATGTAGCCATTGTTCCGCTCTGTATCTAGGTAACAACTACAGTAATGTACTGCAAAAATGATCATAGTAATATATTGTAGAAATAATCATAGTAGTAGGTATAGAAATGCCATGGCAACAGTCAGGTTGGTTCACTTATGATTGAGTATGAGATGATTTTAGCCTGCTCATGGTTGCTTAGTTGATATTATGGGAACATGGTAAGAATTGTTAATAATAGAAATTACATTAGCCCAGTTTATCTCTAAAGTTGATATTAGGTCATCTTAACAGTAAAACTCTGCATCTGTAAACAGCTTGCTTAACCTGTTTGTGACTTGCTCTACCCACTGCGTTGACCCCCTTCCTTGGTGCTATATGACCACCTGCTGTAGAACACATAGCTTCTACCTTTAAAAACCCAGCCCTGCATTAGCTCACTGCTGTTCTTTACCATCCCAATGTTGGAGAGCAGACACTGTGCACAGCTAAATAAAAACTCCTAGCCTGATTGCATGCTGGTGACTTTTTTGTTGTGGGTGCCAGTCCTGCATGGCCAGGTTACTGCACAAAGGGGTTACAATTCAATCTACCAAAATATGACCACAATGCAGCTTGCACTAGATCACTTCTTTCATTGCAGAATGGTATTTTCAATCATTACATCAAAGTTTATCATGATTTAAAAATATTATATGTTGTATCTCATGAACACACACTTATAAAACAAATGAGGGACGAACAAAAAGATGTAAATATTGTCCCAAATTCCTTGCCATGCTTCTATTCATCTCATCATCAAACTCAAATGCTACATTTTTTGACAAAAAATTACAGAGTACAAAATAGTAATAATGTAGAAATCAGATCTTGGGTAAAGTCTGAAAGAGATGAATTAATTTACTGATGTTTATCTTTTGTCTGCTAGCTATATTTTCTAACCAATTTAAGTTCTGTTTACTATCAAATAATCTTTCTCTACATCTCTGCCTTTTCTTCCTTCCCTCCCATGTTCTTTTCTTCTGCTCCTTCTCTCAAAGGCTCCCTCTATTCTAGATACAGAATGCTGTGCATTGAGTTATTTCTTTTCCCTCCTTCCCTCCCTCCTTTCCTTCCTCCCTTCTTTCCCTCCTGCCCTCCATCTCTCTTGTGTTTCTTCCTCCCTCACTCCCTCCTGCCTTTTTTTTCCTTTTCCTCCTTTCTTTCTTTCTTTTTCCCCTCTGTTGTTGTTGAAGACAACTTAAGTCAACCGCAAAGGAACATTTTGTTATTTCTCATTGTGGTAGGATAAAAGTATTTTATGACACTTAAATATGGTGGTAAATTTGCAACACTAATGAAGATTCAAGGGCATGCTGATGATTCAAGGTTCAAATCTTTCCATTGCAAAGTGTTTACTGTCCCCCGGTAAAGGCAGTTGCAAGTAGCAATATCATCAATATCTGCTCACACCACACATCTCAGCAAGGAGAAGCCGATCCAGTCACTGCATCAGGGATAAGTTAATTAAACATTTGACTAAATGTAGAAGGGTCATTTTAAGTTGCTAATTTTGTATGGCTGGAGAATGATGTTATAAATATCTAAATGGGCCTTGTCAAGAAAAAAAAAAGAATGTTCTCTACTATTGCTGTTCCGGTTATCGAGTTTAATGGTTATTTTTAGAAAAGGAAGTCAGCACAGAGAACAAGATGTAACTGGCCAGGGAAAGAACAAGTGATACTGGCAGTGCAGAAGCCATGGAGGAAGAGAGTTCAATACTGAGGAAGCCAGTTAGATGAATAACACAGCAGGGACTGCTGTGGGGAGCATTTCCAGAGTGTCCCTATTAAGGTTGTCACTGTCACTGTGACTGTCCTTAGGCAACGTTGTCAATGAACACAGCCTCCAGGAAGAACATCCAACAGAAATACCAGTGGACCTGGATGACATCTGAAGGAAGCAGTGGGAGGTACGGAAACTGGCAAATAGCTCCTGTGGCAAATAATCAAGGACCCAGCCCAGTGAATCAAGGACAGTTTTTCTCTGGCCTTATTCTTCCCTGTCATTTTCACACAGCATCATTTAATACATGGTGCTGCCAGACCATGCCACCGCTTCTCAGAAAATAGGTGGTTTTAAAAGGGAGGAACTTTTGGCTTCAAATCCTAAACTATCCAAGACAACACGTTAGTGGAATGCCAATCAAATAAACTAGCAGAAAAATGAAACATGAAGAAAAACATATGAAACATAAAAATAACTTCAAAAATAATCTTAATAGATATAGAAATGCTTTTTTAAAGTACTTTTTAATTTTTTAATATTTAATTTAATCTTAATGTCTAAGTGATGTACAGAGGTTACAGTTACGTATGTAAGGTAACGAATAAATTTTTTGTCAAGCTTGTTACCCCCTCCCTCATTTTTCTCCAACTTTCCATCCTCCTTACTCCCTCCCAAGTTGTACAGTTTATTTCCAATATATTGTCTTGTAAGTATCGCTGTTGCATTGGTTCATCCTTTGTCCTTTGCCTCACCATTTTCTTGTTCCCCTCCCCTTCCCTAATTCAGATAAACATATGCAATACCCAAAGTACCAAAACCAAATACACTGACACCAGGCAAAAATCAAAGGAAAGAAAATAAAAAGAAATAATTTAACATAGTGTATTAAAAACAACATTGAAAATATTTTTGACTCTCATTTTCTGATTTTATCTTGTTGAAGAATAGTAGCATCTCCAGTGAGTTAGACAGGTTCTGGTGCAAAAACCATACTTGAAATAACACTCAGCAGTACTTACTCTTTAAAAGAAATGTTCCAGTTAAAATACCATCTTTAAGTTTTTTAATAGCAGATTACTTTATTTCCCATTTTAATTTTGTCACTTCACATTTTCTTACCGCATTCCCAAATACATATTTCATGGACCTTTGTATTTCTTGCCTTACACTAACTATTCTCTTATATAGACTTCTCCCCTCCACCAATCCTTCATAGATTAGCATATTTTCCCCCACAGGTTTTCTAGATTCTGACACTCAGAAGTCATGTCTCCCTTTGCAGTTCACCTGCATTTTCTTTATCATTCATAAAAATTTACTTTAAAATATCGATCATGGTATATCCATGCCTCCACACTTATTTAGAGAACATTACACCCAGGCTCCACAGAGTAATTGTCAGTTGAAATGGACTAAACAAAATAGGAAGGAATGTCAAAATTTGGTTTATATTTGAGTGTTTCCCAAGCCATAGCTGGTAAATTAACTAAGAAGGTCATTTAGATTTATTAAATTTCAAGTTTATTCATTTTTTTATATTTTGAGCAGTATCTGAAGATGGAATAATAAATTCCTATTAAGAACATGATAGGGTACAAATTCTAGAAACAAGGAATATTTCAGGTTTTATACTAACCGATTGCAACTATTTTGCCTAGACATTGGAATTTGGCTGTGGAAGTCAGAGAGGAAAATGTAGCATTGAACTATGGGAGGTATAGAAAATGGATAGCCTATGAAAATAGCTATCACAATAAAAATGCAACCGCTGATTAATCAACTAGATAGTATTTTCCAATATTATCATGATCAATATTTTTAACATATATTCATTTTATTGATTTCATTTCACAAGTCAAACACTCAATTTTCAGCATAACTAAATTTGCCCCTTACTTAAATTTTGTGAGCACTTCAAAGTACTTATAAAAATAGTAATAAAAGGGCTAGAGCTTTATTGGTGACAATGTGATCCCATTTTGGTCCATATTTTTTATGTATGGACTTTGATTTAATTCAGATTTCCATTTTTTTGATTAGTGCACACCAATAGACTAACGACTATGTGACTGCCCTTCATTTTCTATAATAAATTTAGCTCCCCATGAAGATAAGTAATTAAACTGGGCAGTGCAATCTGATTATCTGTCAAATATAAATGAGTTGCCCTGCTACCTTCAAATACTAGTCTACTGTGTCTACATTGAATTAAAGCACTTCAGTCTTGGATGCAAAATTGATAATGAAATCATCATTCAGTCAGAATATATTTATTGAATGCCTGCTGTGTAGAAAGCAATCTAAAATTTGAAGAACAGTTTTCAGATAAATTTTACATATTTTTTCTCTGTTCCTTAGATCTCTCTCTTTCTCTCTCTCTTTCTCTCTCTCTCTCTCATCCATGTGCAGAAATATTGATCTTCATTTACAGATGAGGACACAGAGTTTGTGGCTGAGTTTGAATTCATGGGTATTACATGGTTTGAAATAATTAAGTTATGAGAAAACTCAGAATTATGGATTCATTTTCAGTTAGTCCCTCCATTATGGCATGGTTTTCTCTAAAATTAAGATACTCTGTGCATGATAGTTAAGGTTTATTTCCTTTGTGGAATTTTCTTTATTATTAATCTCCTTATAATTATGAAAATAACCTATTTTCCATTCCTAAAATATTGTCACAATGGGAAAGTAGGGAAGTCTATATATCAGAGTTTTAAGATGAATTAAATATTTATTGAAAATTCTTTTGCAGAAAATTGTCCACTTGAAATTTGACCCCAAAAAAGCTATTTAATAATACTAGCAGTTATACTAAATCAACAATGTTTATTATTAGCTCAATAAGTAATCCTCACCAAGAAAAGTACTTTCTTATGTACTTACTAAATACATACACTTCTTTCTTGTAATTAACTCTTTGTGAATATTAAACATTCCATTGCTTTCATCACTGTAAAGTTCAGGAAAACAAGTTTATGAAAAGATCACAAGATACATAAATGATTTGCTGCAAATCCATGTGTGTCACTCTATCCCTGGACAGTAAAAAAAATATACTAAATATACATGAAATGTGTGCTATAAGAGAGGGAAATGTGGGGCTGTTTAGATTATCTAACTCTAATCCTAAAATATACACATAGACACACTCACTAAATATTTGGTAAAAGTATAAAATGAGCATACCCAGGAGACTCATGACCATTGTTTCAGAGTGGTGGAAAGTCTTAGTTTATTCTGTGGCTTTAGGAAACTAAGTAGGAAAGCAGATACAGTGATGCAGTTTGAGTGCATCAGACCATAGCACCTGCTGTTCTAACTGCAGTCCTTAACAAACTGGATATCCACTACTGATGGTGACACAATTAAAGACACCCATTCTACAGATCAGAATTCAAAACATTTAAAAACTGCAAACATATGAAGCTTCCTAGCCTGGGTTAAGGAGCTGATACTGGACAAAGGCATCTGGAATCTACATATGATTATCTTGGAAAAAATATAAATTTGTTTCATATAATATGATGCAGTCTCACTAACTTCAATGTGTATTTGATCATATTTACTCAAACTCTTACCTACAGTTTGCATAACTTATAGATTTTGCAGTAAGAGAGCTTATGGTAATGGCTGATCATGTCAATTAACAGCTCTATAATTTTTACTGAATTATTATAATTTAATACTCTTAAAATATCCCTTGCTTCTTTCAGAGTGAGGATAAGAATTGTATGAACTTTGTAAGGTAGCAAGGCTTAGTAATCAGTATATCCTCATTGAGAGCCCTCAGAGAGAGCCAATCTACACTGATGCTTTAATGCTTCTATTTATGTATGCCATAAATTATTTCAACATACAATATTTAGCATATATGAACCATTGGCATATAGACATTGGTTGCAAACCTTCAGTCATGCCCATGAGCTTCATGACCTACATGAGCTACAGTTTTAAGTTACTTTCAGTCAGGACTACTATGAGAAATGTGTGTGTGTGTGTGTGTCTGTGTGTGTGTGTCTGTGTGTGTGTCTGTGTATGCATCTGTGTGTGTAACCTTATGTCCAAGATGATTGAGAATTTTGAAAGTTCATTTTTGCATTTACAGGAGTGCTTTCAGAGATATTTTCATATCATATATTCTTATTGAGTGAGATGAAAAGGGAACTTTCCTAAAATTCAAAACATTCTCAAAATTAGCACTTAAAAATTACCAACTTTTTAGTAGGGTTACCTTTTGACTACATCCTATCTAGCATCTATTATTATTAGTTTTCCTGATAATGGACATTCTTACTTGGGTGAGGAAGAATCTCAGTGTTGTTTTGATTTGCATTTTTTTTATGGCCAGTGATGTAGAACACTTCTTCCTGTGTCTCTTGACCATTCTCATTTCCTCTTCAGAGAAGTCTCTTTTTAGGTCTTTAACCCATTTGTTGAGGGGACCGTTGGTTCTTTGATGATCTGTTTTGCAGGAATTCAATTTTTTGAGTTCTGCATATATTTTAGATATGAGGCCTTTGTCCATTGTATGGCCAGTAAAGATCTTCTCCCAGTCTGTGGACTTTCTGTTTATCTGGCAAGATATGTCCTCTGCAGTTCAGAAGCTCTGCGGTTTGATGCAGTCCCATTTGTCCAAACTTTCTTTGATTTGTTGTGTTTCTGCGCTTTTTATTAAGGAAGTTTTGTCTGTTCCAAGAAGCCCAAGTGTTTTTCCTATTCTTTCTTGTAGTGTTTTCAGGGTATCTGATTTCACAATGAGGTCTTTGATGAACTTAGAATTGATTTTGGTTCAGGGTGATATATAGTATCTAGTTTTAATTTGTTACAGGTGTTGAACCAGTTTTGCCAGCACCATTTGATGAAGAGGCTGTCTTTCTTGTATCCTATTTTTTAGCTCCTTTATCAAAGATTAAGTGGGTATAGTTCTGCATGTTGATTTCTGGGTCTTCAGTTCTGTCCCATTGATCTTCAGGCCTGTTCTTAGGCCAATACCAAGCTATTTTTGTTACTATAGCTTTGTAATATAGCTTGACGTTTGGTATTGAAATTCCTCCAGCACTGTTCTTTGTACTTAGGATTGTTTTTGCTATTTGGGGTCTTTTACTGTTCCATATGAATTTCTGGATTGCTTCCTCTATTTTGTTAAAGAATAGTGTTGGGATATTGATGGGTATTGCATTGGTTTGTAGATAGTCTGGCAATATTGCCATGTTGTTGGTAATGTGAACTTGTTCAGCCACTTTGGAAAGCGTATGGAGGTTCCTCAGAAAGCTAATCATAAAGCCCCCCTAGACTCAATAGCCCCACTTTTGGGCATCTACCCAAAAGATTACAAGCAAGACCATGCTGAAGCCACCAGCACAACTATGTTCATTGCAGCACAATTTGTCATTGTTAAAATATGGAACAAACCCAGATGCCCCTCAGTAGACCAGACAATTTATTATATACACAATGGAATTCTATGCCTCTATCAGACAGAATGACACTGCCCCATTTGGAAGGACTTGGAAAATATCATAGTAAGTGAAGTGAGCCAGACACAAAAAAACATGGACTTTATGGTATGCCTCATAGGGAAAAATTTGTACATGTTTAGGTTAGTCATAGCAGAATGTCACAATAGCCCAATAGTTATGACCATGTGAACACATAAGATGATGCTAAATGAAATGAACTCCATGTTATGGAAAAAAGTGCTATATCACTGTTGTGATTTTTTCAACATGCTATGTGAAACAGTACCCTGTTTTATTCTCTTTTTTTCTCATATTCCCTTCCCATGGTGATGCCCCTGATATCACTGTAAATGATTTTAGTGCCCTGGATATTGTAAATACATGCATTAGAACTAGGGAAGGGAAAAGAAATATCAAAATTGAGAGACAAAGTATAAAAAGACAAACCATTCCAAAAGCAATACTTATAAAACCATTTGGTGTAAACAACTGCATATGTCATGGGTTTGAGAGGGAAAGGGGGAGGGGGGAGGCAGGGGAAAAATGAGGGAGGAGGTATCAAGTCAGGTAAGAAATGTACTCACTGCCTTACATACGAAATTGTACCCCCTCTGTAATTCTTTTTTTCAATAAAGAAAAAAATTACCAACTTCAAGTATATTGAACATTCTGGAGACAAAGAAATGGGCTTTAAATGAGTCGTATAGAGTTAATTTTTATATTACATAATCTTATTTTTTAACTAAAAAGAATTGTAGATTTTCCTGTCTGAATGTTATTAACAAACCTTCTTACATATTCCTTACACATCTGCTTTTCCTTTCCATGCGATCTTTCTTCTCTAATTCACCTCCATAAAGTTTCAAGACTCTCACCCAATGTCACCATTTTTTCACTTTGAGAAAGAAGTAGTATTGTACTCATGAAATCATGTTCTCACATTTTAACCCTTAGAAGTTAATAATGTCATCCTTAAAATAATTAGCAGCTATTTCTCTAAAGAAGAACTATGTAAATATAAATATCCCTTATCCCTGTATATTCAACAACAGCAGCTTATGTCTGTGCAGAACAAAATCCGATATCTCTGACATGATCACTAATTGCCACTGCAGAATTCTATTTTCTCTAACAACCACAAATAATTCAACATGTGAACTACTGATGGGTATTTCCTCTCATTCTGTAACTCCCTGCTTAATTGAGGTTTATTTCTAACCAGTCATGATTATGTTCACTTTCCAAGTGAGAGATAAAATTAAACTCAAAATAGATGTACACTTACACATGTGTTTCTGTGTCTGTCTTTGCTTTGCTCCTGAACCATCCTGTAACACTGTGAATATTTACACTAAGTCAAACCTTGACATGTCCTTTTGCTTCCTACAAATTCTTTTCTCTTTAGAATGCCTGACTTTATTATCAACTGGCATTTCCTTTGATGTAATTGTATCTGGCTTTCTGGTAAATGCTTTGATGCCATCAATACTCCCCTCTGTTGTCTTCAAGAGTCATATCTCTGAATTTCCAAGGGGCAGCTTCTTTAAGAACCTCACATTTATCAATTTGGCACATTCCCTTGGCTAATCTAGGGATTAGCCATTTCATCGAACAGCTTCCTCTTCCTTCCTAAGGGGCTTTTCCTTATTGTGACCTTACCCTTACTGTTCTAGCCATAGAAACTCATGACTCATTGAGATCATCGGTTAATTAACCTTGAGTCTTTGAATTGTCCATTACCTTTCTTCCGTTTTGTTCTCCCAGCCTACTACTTTTCACAATCTTATCTTAATTTTCCCCTTGTGGATATCAAAACTTTCTATTTTCCATAAAATTCATATACATAAAAGCCATTACTCAATTTTAAAATTTGAAATAAGCTATTTCTTCTATAGCTCTTTTTCAGGCTAGAAGAATTACTTTTAAAACAATTTGAATATATTATTACAATACATATATCCCTCTCATCTCTTTTGCAATGCAATTGGTTGGAAAAGAAGGAATGGGGTCTTGGCACAATCACTCAGAAGCTCACACACATCATGTTCTTTCTGTTTCAGGTGGTATAACTATAGGTAGACACTGTTGCCTAATAGGGTTGAACACCAAATAATCTATCACATCTTCACACATATGATGCAGGAGGAGTACTTATGAACTAATAAGACCTGCTTCCCTCAAACAGAAATTACTAATTAAAAAAGAATGAAAATTTAGCAAAATACTGGTATACATATAGATGTGTGTATGTGTGTAATCTAATAAACCTTTTACCATGCTAAGTTCTTTAACATCCTGCATTTCTCTACTCTTTAATATTAGTTGCCTTTTTATATGTTCACTTTTCTTCTTCAATTCTCTAATTTCTTCATTTATTATGCTTTTTTTAAAATTATTGAATAGCAAACACAGAAACCAGATAAGGGTCTGTATATTTTCACTATATAATATATATGTGATATTTCTTCAATTTCAGTCACACTACAGTAAATAATCATGTCTCGGTTCAAGAGCTATAATCTCATTTTGCAATATTTAACATTTGTGTATTCTTTGGCGTATAGCCACCTGCTGTAAACTTTCAATCATGCCCATGACCTCTATCTTTTAAGTTACTTTCAATGACTGTACATCATACTCCAATTACCTTCCCATTTCTCTTCTCCCCTCCACATAGTTAGAAAGTTTCTTGAGAGGGTTATCTATATTGCTACCTTTGCTTCTTCATATCTCAGGCCCTCTTCAATCTACTTCAATCTGGCTTTTACCTATAACACTCTAAAAGTTGATTTCTCTAAGATTCTATTGATTTCTGTCACTACATCCAATAGTAGCTTTTCATTTCACTTGTCATTTTGCACTTGGTAAACCATTGGTACACTTGAAAATGACATTCTTTCTTCAATGCGCTCTTTCCTCAACTCCTCTTGCAATGTACCCTTTGTTTTTCCTCTTAAATTTCGGCACCATCCTCCCATCACCTTTATCTGATGGAACTTTGAATAACACAGCTTTTGTGTGAGTGCTTACTTAAAGTTTTCCTTAAAGGAATCTCATGCTGAATATTTCTAAATTAAACTCATGGATAATTTTTCTTTTTGATTTTTATTGTATTTTTAAGAAATATTTTAATTGTGCCAAATTGGGGGCTACAATATCATATTTAAAAATTTGATATACATCTACAGTATACAATGACCAAATTAGGACCTTAACATTTTCATCACCTAAAACACTTTTAAAATTGTGGTTTATGTGTAATAATTGTACCTGAGCCTAATTTCAATCTTTTGCAGTTCAGTTTTTGCTTTTCCAAATAGATATTGCTTCCTGCTTGAGTAAATGATTAAAGACGTCTGTCTTTATGTACCTGCAATTATTAATGTCAATAAATACACCACACTTTTGTTATCTGCTTGTAAAGTTGTCAAACATGGATTTGTGCCTTTGTATCTCTGTTGAAGGGAAACTATCTTTGAATAGTACAATTGAAAATAATGGTGATTTCTGCTTATATTCTCATTGCTCAATCATTAATATTCTTACATTGTTTTTTTATTTATCATTTTCTTTTTCCCTTTTCACTATCATTCTTTTTCTCAGTTTCCATATTAAATGAAAAAAAATCCATTCTGTAGCAGTGATTATTTTATTAGTAGATGACACTGGTATTGAGAGTGTATGAACATTAGTTAACTTTCAGTAATTTTATAGATTTGATTTTTTTTTTAACCACAGGATAGTTTCTCTGTTACATGATTTGGAGATAAATAACGCTGCATTTACTAGTCTGGTTTTCTTATGTAAATATCCTCTTGAGAGAATAGTTGCAGAATTCAGTTGCATTTGCTACTGATTTGTGGATAGTATGTGGATAGTATGATAGCAGTTGTTTCTTTACATTAATCCTCAATATTCTACTACCAACAGTAGATAAAAATCTCCTGAATGTTTAGTCTTTTCTAAATATGACAACATTTATAGACATCAATACCTTTGCAACATGTACCTTTATAACCATCTAATAAAGAAAGGAGTGCTTAAAAATACTGACCTTGGGGCTGGGGATATAGCCTAGTGGCAAGAGTGCCTGCCTCGGATACACGAGGCCCTAGGTTCGATTCCCCAGCACCACATATACAGAAAACGGCCAGAAGCGGCTCTGTGGCTCAAGTGGCAGAGTGCTAGCCTTGAGCGGGAAGAAGCCAGGGACAGTGCTCAGGCCCTGAGTCCAAGGCCCAGGACTGGCCAAAAAAAAAAAAAAAATAAAATACTTACCTTGCATAAAGTTGTAAAGCTAGTATATAAGACCAAGATATGAAGATATGAAAGTAGACTGTGAGATAGCAAGATACTTTTATGACATAAGCTGTATATTCTCTACAAAGGAAAGTTTATTTTCTCTACACATTTACTTCAATTTCAGTGATGAAATACAGAAATTCAGACCACTTGTATCTATAAGCAAGAGCGATTAGAAATTATTTTGACAATTTTATGAAAATGACTATACAACTCATGCAAGTGTCATTAGTCCACTTCTGCTTGTGAAGGTAGTACAAATGTACAGAATTCTGAAAGATAAGCTGCGCCGAACGTTTGAGGCTCTTTCCGTCCTTGTCTATGACTCATCATGCTGCCCTGCCCACTCAAACCTCCGTTGGTCTCCTTTTGTTTCCTAGGCCACATTATTTTTCCTGGATAGATCTAAGTAATTTTTTTCTCTCTAACCTAAAAGCTCAGTTAATAGGAGTTCGTGGGAGTGCCGGGTACCTCTGGGAATATGAGAGTAATCAAACTCTTTTTTAATGAAATAGTAGAGTTTTTTTCTATTCTGTATTCATAGAATATTTCTGGATTCAAAGTATTGTAACAAAGTGTGTGTGTGTGTGTGTGTGTGTGTGTGTGTGTGTGTGTGTATGACACAAAAATGATGGGTGAGTTGAATAGAATACAATAATCACTTCCAGGAAAAATTCTCGTTTAAGAATGCAGCTGTTCAAATGCCAAGCACTGGAGGCTCAGGCCTGTAATCTTAGCTACTCACAACGCTGAAAAGTCTCGGTGTGACTAATCACGAGTAAACTCAAAAAAGCCGGAACTGGTGCTGTGGTTCAGGTGGTAGGACACTAGCCTTGAACACAAATAGGCTCTGGAACAGCGCATAGGCTGAATTCAAGCTCCAAGACGGGAAAAAAAGATAAATAAATAAACGGGATTCTGGTTATTCGATGGACTCAGTGAAATATACTTAATTGAAATACTTCTCCCCTAGATCATATATACCAGAAAATAAATTCAAACAATGGACTAAAATTTCACAAATTAATTATTGTTCAAATATTTATTTAGAGTCATTTATAGCATAGGAAATTTTCTTCATTCTTTCATTCATGGTCCTGTTGTGAGAAGTTTGTCAACTATTTGTCACACAGTAGCCTAGGAAGAAGGAATGACAGCTAAAATAAATGTTGTTAATTGCCACCTAAGCAAACAGAATAATAAATCTCTTTTGGGCCATAATAACGTTATCAAGTTAAAAATAAGACACATTTTTAGACATTTTGATTGTTTTCTTTTATTTATTTTTTCTTGAACATGTAAACAAAGGTTCACTGACGAAACGACTCAGACACACTTCAAAGGAGTAAAATCTTTAATGTTAAATAATTCGATATAATGAACATATTCTTTATAAATGGAGAAAATGTTATCAGCTGGCAATTAAAATGAAATATTGGGCTTTCCGCAGGTTTAAATAGAAAGCCAAAGTAACTTCCAAAATGTTAAAATTAGATTTGTTAATGTACCAGAAAGTAAGAGAGAGTTTTCTCTATATTAGCATAAATCACATTTTGTACTTTTTAAACATACTCCAAATATGATAATGTCAAATATTACCTTTAGTAAAGATATGAGACACTTTAGATTACGAAGCAAATATGCTTCTAAGCCAAAATATGTCAGAGTATATGAAACTAACTTTGGGAGCAGGTATATTTCACATTGCTTATGGATCCTTGATCCAGTTCTTCCTACCAAAACTTGTTTTTTAATTTTCATTAAAATGGGAGATATTTTTTCTTTAGGAATGCATATTGTATAAACAAATTTATGCAGATTTTAAAATTGCAAATATGTAAGTGGGAAAATCTCAGGTGAACTCTCACACAAACCCATTTCTATAGTGAAATACATTTATGTGCATTTGTGGAGGCTAACAAAGAAAGAACTGTATCCGCAAATATCTTCCTTTTCTGAACTAGCAAGACTAATGGCAGTTCAAATAAAGATGAATATATGGCAGTATTATTATTTATTTAATAGTTGTAAAATTATATGGTCATATATAACAAAAGATAAACTTATATATGAAAATGTAAAATGCTGTGGTTCAAGTGGTAGAGTATAAGCCTACAACTTTGCTACCCAGAATTCAAGCCATAGGACCAACCAGCCACAAATTTAAACATATATATATATATATATATATATATATATATATATATGCCTGTTCTGTGTGAGTTTGGCATCTTTATATATCATTAACTGAAAACACAAACATTACATAGTAAGTACCATGGCTGGCAAAAGAGTGTTATATATGGAAAGGCACAGAGTGAACTAAATACCAAGGGCTTGAAACAAATAATAATATGGTTTGGTGGCTAACTGAATAATTGAAAGAAGTATGATAAATCAGTATATACAGTGCCCTCTAAATGGTGAATGTAAGGAATGCTAACAAAGTAATATTCAGAAAAATAGTATTGCTTCAGAAATGTAATAAATCTGTTTCTGAAGAGCTAAAAACAATGATAATGTTGATGATGAAGATGATGATGATGAGATGATGATGATGATGACGATGATGATGGTGATGATGATAGGAACAGATTATGTATGCTAAAGACACAAATGCTCTAGTTACACAGCAGAATCAGTGCAAGTTCATGAAAATTTGAAACAGAAATCTCAGGCCCTGATTAAAGGAAAGATAGATGAGGAAAAGGAAGACAATATCAAAGAAATCAAGACAAATGATTTGAACGCAAGAGGAAAGAATGGGAAACTTAAATGATAAAATGACACGCAAAAAAAGTCTATAGAGAGAAAATAATGGGAATTTTTTAAATGTGGCCATCAGGAAGAAAATCAAAATCCAGAAGCCTACAGAAGGAATATGCACTGACAAACTGGAACAGACATTGAAGAAAATTTAGTTAAGAAACTTAGATATGAAATAAAAGTCAATATTTTGATGTTAAAATGAAGATAACATCCGCCTCATTTACTATGTAAGGAAAAAAGTATTCCAGTGTTTTTTTTTTTTCCTATTAATCGTTACAAAAAAAAAAAAAAACAAAGTTTGTGAAACTTGTGAAAGGAAACACTAAGGAAGACTGTAGGGGCGGAAGAGTGCAGGAGATACATATAAGAGAAGGCAAAATGATTACTTGACTTTTCACCCAATTCCAAATGTGCAATTGATGTAAGAAAATAATGAGAGCTACTCAAACCTAACAAAATATTCAACATAAAACAAATAACCACGAGAATACAGTAAATGTTCAATGACATTTCCTGGTCATTGGTAGGAAGAGAGGATATGCCACTATTAGAGCTGAACCAGCAGTGAGTTATGGATAATACATTTTCAGGCACACTATACTGTTATTTTATGTCATTGGAACAAATAAACCTATTAAAATGTTGAATTAACCTATAAGTGAGGGTGATAGAACTGCAGAGATAGAGGTGATTGTTGTAAAATAAGAGACATAAAAATATACTAGAGAGAGAGAGCAAAAGGGAGAGAGAAGGAGGGAGGGAGGGAGGGAGGGTGGGAGGGAGGGAGGGAGGGAGGGAGGGACAGAGGGAGAGACAGAGGGAGGGAAGGAGGGAGGAAAGCAAGATGGAAAGGAGAAAGAGGGAAAGAGAGAGAAGGAAGCAAGAAAACAAGAAAGGAAGGAAGGAAGGAAGGAAAGAAGGAAGGAAGGAAGGAAGGAAGGAACTGTATTGAAATACAAGGTCATACAGAAAAATTATACTTGGAGAACAATGCTTGGGAAAATACAAAAGGTACCTATCAGAAATCCATGCCAAATGCGGGGCTGGATGGAAGAAGCAAAAATGAATAAAAGATTACATAAATATAAACATATTTTCCTTGTTCTGGAGTATAACAAATTATGATATATGCCTTAGTAGGCAACAAAAATTATATGCATACAAGGAAGTTTTCAGTCATTAAAGTCATGAAAGCACTACATGGAATTTCAAAGGTCATAAAGTCTCCTGATTACTGTACTTTTTGTCCTTCTAATATATGTTGAAATTTATTTTCAGTACTAATATGCCTTAATTGGAAGATGGCCTAAGGAATACACACACACACACACACACACACACACACACACTTAACTCTGATTATTATGTATTTATCACATACATATAAAATATATGTGTTATAAAAATGGACAGTATATTTTACACGTTAGCAAAATTAAAGGTTGACATAAATATCAATAGTATCAATTCTGCAACTATCAAGGTTCTATACTTTATATTCATTATTTCCTCAGCTAAAAATGTTCACAAACTGAATTTAGTACTTGTCAACTAAAAAAACGAACTGATATCAAAGTCAGACAGAAAATCTCAAAAAAAGGAAACATCATATTGTATCTGGTGATAATTCTCAGATAATACTAGCAAAAATGATACTGGTAACATGAAAAGAAGTTAACAATTTTTCAGGATAAAAACAAGCAACGTAGGTATGCAAGAAAAGAGTAAGCTAACTCATCAATAAAAACTGTTCTTTTTTTCTCTTAGATAAATTAAAAATAAAAATTATGGTTGAGTTTCCAATTGTCAATAATAAGAAAGAAACAGAGATTGGCTATAATGAAAGCCAGAGGTGTAGCTCTCTTGTCAGCTGGTGTGTAGTTGGCATGTTCCATTTTCTTCCCACTAGAATACAACATTGATGATGAAATGTGAATGATGCCCTGGGAAGATGAATCCACTCTCAATAAGATGTCTGACCTGTGGGGCCTGCCACAGTAGTTCATCTTCAGGCTAATTTACATACAGAAATTTTATGAATTGTTCCTTTGATTAGGCCATTGCTATGCACTGACAAAGGTGATAACAATTGATATTCGATTTTCTTGTTCCAACTACCTTTTGTTTAAAAAGACATATCACTCCAAACATTGAGATAGAATATTAAAAATAATATCAAGCATATTAACAAATTTAAAGGAGCCACTGCATTGGAATACATTTACCCGTGTTGGTAACTAAAATGAATAAAATTTTCAAGTTCTCTTCCTAAATTAACTGGAATCTGTTTCACATTTTTTTTTTGTTAGGCCAATGGAGAGGATAAACAAAAAGATGGGATTAGAGCAATTTTATGTGTTGACTGTGAAACTATTCGATGGAAGAGATATTGAATGATCTTAACTATTTCAGCATAGAATCAGGTCTTAAGGTCATTTGAACAAGTAGGACACAATGTTACAAGAACTCTGCACAACTACTTAAAGCCACAGAGAAAATTTGATTCATACTTAAAGCAGAGTCTTCAGAGGCAGGCTCATCCACTAAGGAATTTCCTGGTGTTTCTTTAACAACTTACAGTAAATGGCCATTTTCTCACCACGAATATTCTTACAAAACTAGAATAAGTATTATGTAAAGATGCATAATATACTTGGAGAAAATGCTGTTGGGTTATTCCTAGGATTCTCTTGGTTTGCTTAGAATTTAAGGTGAAATCCATGACTTTGACAATTATATAAATTCCACTATGCTCAGCTGATGCAGAACAAGTTTTAAAGGCGTTTTCCAAAGGCTTTAGGTACTTTAAAGTGAACAGAGCCTTTACTTCACAGCATGACTTCCTTATTCAAGAATGAAATAGGACTTGCAGAGAAGCAATAAAAATGATACAAAATAAAAGTCTGTTCTTTGTTAAATGGGGTAAGAGCCCATAGCAATATTTTAATTCAGGCATAAAAGTGAAAGTTTCACATTATTGGTCCAACACACCACTTCATGCTCAAAGAGACACATCTCTCCTGTGCTGAATATATGCATAGCAAAGAGGCATTGCTCTTATGTCTCAGCCTCTGAGGAGGAATTTTTATGATAGTGAAAATCTGAACATGCAGGAGTTCCCCACTAAAAGACAGAAGGGAGAAGTAGGTTTGGATAAGATAAATTCTACAAATAACAAAATGATGGACATTTTAGTCACTAGTAAATAAACTCGTGGGACCAACTCAGGTTCGTGTACAGGTCACAGGCTTCTTCTCTTTTTGCCATGTAACTTCGGTGGTAATGAAGAAGAATTTACTTGGAAGCCTTTATTTCATGGACATTGACAGGAAATTGTCTACCTTCTTAGCAAGGAAACTTTGAACAGGTTCTCTCATACTTAGACTCTGTCTAGAAGCTGCCAACTAAAATGTAAAATTCTGAGGGAAAGGAAGATTCATGTAATTTACCCCTTGGTAGACAGAGCTTTTAAATTCAAATACTAGAATTACTTTATTGTACAAATAATTTTAGTTGAAAATATATTTAAACTTCTAAAACTAATATGTCTCAGTAAAATTTCTATTTATTAAAATATATTTATCGAGATATGTTAAAACTCACATGTTATAGTAAAAAACTCAGTTGTTTATTATGTTATTATTGATCTTGAACTTTTCCAACTCATCTGTGTTCTAGTTCCATATAGGAAACTCTATCATTGCTGTAACAATGAACTATTACGTAAAATCAACAACTTATTCTAAATTCCATAATCCATTTTTTTAGTGAATAATAGTCGGTCTTCTGAGTTTTCATTTCTATATATAATATAAAATGCTTTCTGGATAATACTATTTTGAACTTCAATTTCATTTTGAAACTATTACTTCAAACATAACATTTTCAGAGCAGTGAATTTGTAGTTAACCTAGGTAAATATGTGCTGCTAACTCTTATGCAACTATTGATCTTTGATTATTTTGATTGAAGGTAGGTTTTGTATTATTTTTCTTATGGATTCTGAGCTTAGGTACTTTTACAAATTAAGACAATTGTAGAATTCTGGTGGTGAGTAGAAACCATTGATAGCCATGGCTAAACATATGGCAAACCTCATCCAATTTTCTTATCTAATGTTTCTAATGGCTCGCATACCTTATTTACATTGTTGTTGTTTTGCATGTTTGTGTGAATGCATCTGAGAGCTTTTATATCTTATTTAACATCCTTCTAAAAGACATGGACTCAAAATAAGTTGGATTTTAATGTCCCTGGTCATACAGTATACAAATGAATTCTGAAATTTGCTCAGCTTTACACAAATGATAGACAAATAGATGTTTCTTGCTCTATTCTCTAACTCTATTGTTCTGTCAGCCTCATTTAGAAAAATTAACATTCATCAACCTTACCTGAAACTTTAATACCTTTGACACGAAAATAGAACATTCTTATTATCAAAATGATGAAATACAAATGACCATGATTGTGAAAATCTGACTATGGAGATCATATTTAAAAATGTACTGTTTATGCACATTTTGTGGAATTTCAGTAATGACAATACGGCTGTGGAAGAAGTTACTAATTTCTATATTTTCCTCTCATAGTTCCCTTTGGATTTTCATTCTCCTATTGCTGAGACTTTCAATCTTCATGTCTCTCAGATTTAAACCCTGGCTACTACTCTCACTGGATATTTTCTCTAGTTATTTATTTTCTATGTGACCAGTCCTATGATTATTTTCCCAGAATATTATAATGTTTTTGTGTTTAATCTCTCTCCCTATTAAAGCCTCATTCACTTATTCATCTTAGAATTATCTGACATAGCATTGGGTATCTATAAATTTTTGTCATCTAGATTAATGAAAAAGGCTGAGCATGCGTGCGTGCGTGTGTGCATGCACACACACACATACACACACACAAGCTTCTTGCTACTCTCAGTATCTCATCACTGCTTTAATTTTAACAATGATATAATGGTCTTCAAACAATCTCCTTAATGTTACAGCCTTTCTTTTGCTCTAACACAGATCACATTTCTTTGCAAGAACTTTCAATTTACCTGCTATAATCCTATGCTGCTTTATCATTCTGGAATAATCCTTCACTGTACTTGTCTTATGGTGTAATTATTTTTATTCTCATTTATCCTACTAGAAGAGAGATTAAATAATTTCATTCCTTGTCACAGACCTAGTACAGTATAAAACCATGCTTTGATTACAGATGGAAAAATCAAATAGCCTCTCAATAAGGAAACAGCTAAAAGTACATGTGAATAGGTTAAAAAAAAATTAGTCCTTACAGCTCTCGGTCTAAGCAAGGACTTGGAAACATGTACAAGAAAAATAAAGTGGCAGTTCAAACTAAGAAAAAGATAGAAATACTCTGCTTATTAATTGAATAAAGTACTCTAAGGAAAAGTTATACCTACTCAATACAAAAAAGGAAAAAGGAAAAGAACACAACTATACTCTCTTGGGCGTTTATCCAAATCATTACAAGTAATGGTGTAATAAAGACGCTAATGCATGTTAATTGCTACATGATGCTTAACCATTTTATTGTTTCATGATCTTGGCATTTTTGAAAGTCTTATCAAATTTCTTTGTACCCTATTAATTCAGATTTGTTACTTTCATTATTATTATTATGGTTTGATACTTTTATTTTGAGATATAAGCCAGAATATCACAGACATTAATCATGATGTGCTTTGAAACAGCAATAGGTTTAAGAAGCAGCTTTATATTAGTGTATTTAATGATTCCTGATATTTGAGGCCCTGTAGAAACAAGTTCCTCATAAACTTTTTGTTTTTTAGTGTCCAATCAGTGACGTTTTAAACTTTAATTGATAGGAATATGGTGCCTTTTTGTAATTAAATACCTTCTGCATTTTAGGGTTGACATATCACTATAAGGAGAGCTTTTCTACCTCACTTTTGTATATATGTGCATGAATATTTGTGCATTATTTATATATATGATTTTAGAGCTCCAATCTTTGTATTATCAACCAGAACCTTTACAAATAAAATTACAATGACTTTGCGTTTTCTTTTAGCATGTCTCAGTATTAATTTTGAAAACATCTGCTTTACTCTTGTGAATTGTCAACTATGCTAGTCAACTCAAAGTCAAATACCCTGGAATGTGGAATTTATTAGTGTTTGTTGTTTATTTTTATCTTTAAGTAGTTTCAGAAAGGATTGTTTTTTTAACAGTTTATGAATCCAGTGCCTCCTGATCCATGTCACTCCTTTCAACATCAGTTAGATATAAATATTTGCTCAAGTACAGGACATAAGAATTTGGGATTAGGGCTGGGGATATGGCCTAGTGGTAGAATGCTTCTCTCGCATACATGAAGCCCTGGGTTTGATTTCTCACCACCACATATATAGAAAAAAAGCCAGAATTGGCGCTGTGGCTTCAGAGTGAGAGCGCCAGCCTTGAGCAAAAAGAAGCCAGGAACAGTGCTCTGGCCCCGAGTCCAAGCCCCTGGACTGGCAAAAAAAGAAAAAGAAAAAGAATTTGGGATTAGACAATGCATAGATACCAGAGCTGATGTGATCTGTATGTGTATCCAGAACTGGCTTTATTCAACCTTTCTTAAGGAAACCAGAAAAATCTTTAAATGGTGAAGGATTAAATGATATTTTTCTCCCAATGGCCTTAATTGGATAGATGGTTTTTCTGTAAAAAGGAAGAAAAAAAGGAGGAGGAGGAGGAGGGAGGAGGAGAAGGAGGAAGAGGAGAATAATCTGGCTGGGTGCTAGTGACTCATGCCTATAATTCTAGCTACTCAAGAGATTGAGATCTGGGGAACATGGTTCAAAACCAGCCTAGACAGGAAAGTCTGTGAGAGTCTTATTTCCAATTAATCACCAAAACTGTTTGTAGAGCTGTATTTCAAGTAGTAGAGCTCTAGCCTTGAGCACAATTTTTCCAGGACGGAGCCCAGGCCCTGAGTTCAAAACCTCTGACTGATAAAAAAAAAACAAAACAGAAGAATAAGAATAAGAATAAAACATTCAAACCTGTGCTGTCACACAACTAGTGTTTGACTTTGGTGTTCATGGTAGAGAAAAGGCTATATTTTAAAGCATCATATAATTGGTGCTATTGTTAAGTAATTAATTGTGGTTTTTGAAAGAAACCAGAAGAATCACCCATCCAAATCAATGGTCATAACAATTACCAAGGGAAAAAAAAGACAGCATACTAAACAATTAAACAAGGTAGAATCTGAAAATATTACCAAACATGACTATTAAGCAAGTCCCGTTGAGGAAATAATTGTGAGAATGGAAATGAACAAAGCTTTCTATTATTTGATTTATGGGCAAAACTTTCTAGTAAATATACAGAAAGACTTTGAAGATGCAAAAGAGACAGAGTCAAAGGACTGATTAGTCAATGCATTATAAAGCAAAAGGACAACAAAAAGATATATCACTTCATGGTATCCTTCATTTTCACACATTGAATAATAAGGTTAAATATACAAGAGCTTAACCCAAGAGAAAGGAAAATATAATGAAAGGGAGGTTATGAAAATGGAGAAAGGAAAGAGTTAAACAGTAATCTTACTTTAGAAATAACGGTAAAACTTTGTCACACAAATCTGAAGTACGAAAAGCAGAGATGTTCAGAAGGATTTTTGGAATGGAAGAAAGGACTACAGTACTGCAGCAGAGAGAATGCTCTGACTGTAAATTTTGAAATCAACCAAAAGGTAAAGCAGAAAATGCTCTGATTTTTTGAGAGAGGAGAAATGAATTTAAAAGCACCAGATACAAAGGAATGAGTACTTTCATCAAGGAATGTTTTCTCATGAATAAGCATTGCACTTTAGGTTAGCATGATATAAAAATCCAGAGGGTTGGGGATTGTATAAAAGATCAAGTGAAGTTTGGTCAGATTAGTATTTGGCCAGGGTGGTTAGTTGGTACAAAAAGTTAAACACGCCAAGTATAGTAGTACATCCTAATAATTCCAGTTTTAGGGAGGCATACACAGAAATATGACAATCTGAGGCTGTCCTAGACAAAACTACATTACATTATCTGTGGGCTTTTTCTTAAGATAAATAACCATAAAACTACCTGTGATCCAGCAATACCACTCTTGGGTGTTTATTCAAAAGACTGGATACAAATATACAGTAAAGACAGTTGAGCAACCGTTATTAGTGAGCACTATTCACCATTGCCAAGGCATGGAAACAGATAGAGGTCTAGGAAAGAATGCCTGTTCCCCCTCTTATGTGGAAGTGAGATTTCATTTATAAATATTCATGTAAACATACACATAGTCATATGCATATTGACACAAACATATTTGTGGAAGTATGGTATATTCAGGTGAGGATTTCAAAGGTATATTTATTTTGATTTTGTTTGTTTTTGTTTTTGTTGCCAGTCCTGGAGCTTGAACTCAGGGCCTGAGCACTGTCCATGGCTTCTTTTTGCTCAAGGCTAGCACTCGGCCACTTGAGCCACAGCGCCACTTCCAGCTTTTTCTATATATGTGGTGCTGAGGAATCAAACTCAGGACTTCATGTATACGAGGCAAGCACTTTACCACTAGGCCATATTCCCAGCCCTAGGTATATCTATTTTGAACAATTAACTTGTAGTTTAATAAAATGAATGCCAGGAAGCAAGGACCTATATGGTTGGGTAAGGAATTGGGTCAGGAGCAGGGGAGCAGAAGAATGGAGAGAGAGTAGATGTACAAATGCAGTTATACCATGTACATATATGAAAATATGTACATGTACATATATAAAATAGCATTAGCTAAATGAGGGAAGAGGTTTGGTTGACAGACATCGGGGAGAATCAAGAAAGTAACATTGATCAAACTGCACTGTGCTCACAAATTGATGTGCTGCATTTAAACCCCTTTGTTAAACGATTTGAGGATAAAAGAAAACTGAATGAAAGAACTAAAACACAAAATAATTGA
Source organism: Perognathus longimembris pacificus (assembly GCF_023159225.1). Taxonomy (NCBI): domain Eukaryota; kingdom Metazoa; phylum Chordata; class Mammalia; order Rodentia; family Heteromyidae; genus Perognathus; species Perognathus longimembris. Next base: position 17,127,489 of record NC_063163.1, read on the forward strand.
TGAGATGCCTCAAATAGGGAACCATTTTCTTAGTGAACAGAAAACACTGATTTCAAAAACCTCATTACCGATAAAAAAAGAAAAAAGAAAAAATGTCAATGCACCATTTTCAAACCTGCATTTTGAGGATGCATGGTTCAATCCTCTGTTTCCAAGGTTAGAACATTTCTTTTGTCGTCCCTATATTTCAGGATTATGAACTCCAATAAATTTCCTTACTGTCAGTCTTTAAAACAATGTTAAAAATGGGAAATGGAGAAATAAAACTGGTTCTTGCATTAAGGTAAGATACAGCAATGCAGACATGAACTAATGTGAAATTCCCTGATCAGTAAATTTTATTGTGGAAAATTAGGTAAGAGTAATGTTGAAAACTCAGGAGTGAAATAAACAATGTTCTCAACTCCCAAGAGCTTTCTTTCTAAGGAAAGGGGTTCTGGAACCATGACTTTTAACTCCTGCAACTTAAGTGTTACTAGTGCTTTGTATCTCAGTAGGAGAAAATCTATTCTATTTAGATGTGAGACAAAGCACATTCCTAGGAAAAGTTTGAATTGAGATAGAAGAGATATCTGTTCTTGCCAAATTATTTAACAAAGGAAACCTCACTTGATGGTCACAAACCCGATGACTTATTCATTATAGATTTTCTTTTCTTCATATTTAGTTGGATAAAATAAGGATAATGAAAAATGGAACTCATTCTACAGGATCTACTTTCATTAATGATTAGTACAAAGATCAATTTTTCTTCTCCCGTTTACATTTAAGGTACTGTAAATGTTAGCGTGTGTTAAAGAAGTGGATTTTACGCAGGAAAAAAAGGTATGTTAAACAAGGTAAATAGTGATAAATATATTTTATTCTAAAACTTTACTCATTATTCCTTGATAAAAGGAAGATATAGAATGAAATCTTGGAAAGCAAGTAAAGACAGACAAAACTGATGGCAACCCTGCATAGCAAATCAGAATGCACAGTTAAGCAGGGAAGTGCTGGAATTCTGACAATGCTCACATAAAGTCTTTCTTCTGATAGTAACTCAAATTAAATTCTCTTGAAAAACCTTAATGTTTTCCTCTAATTAAGGCTCCTCATTTCTTAACTTCCAGATTTTTTGTTAATGTAGTTTTGATTAATTTAAATGTAAAATTTCTAACACGTTTCTTTACATATGTGCCTGTAACATGCATGTATTTATGTATACATATGTGCATGTATGATAACTATACTCAGAAGTAACATTAAATATGTTATGGGCCAAATCTTAGCATGCTGATTTTTCACTCAGTGATCATGTTTCAAAATAAATTCTAAGGTAAATAACCATTGCAGCTTTACTGATGAACAACCAAGGACCTCTGAGGATCTGGTGGGAAATAAATCTTTTACTATTTTCTGTTTATGACATATTAAGAAGACTTGTTTCATCTAACTGCAAGATGATTTCAGTGAGTTGTAAAATAATTGCTTATGCTTGTTTTGAGAACCTTCTATCATTTACTTGATTGCATTTCAGGAAAGCAAATGTGATTAGTAACATTCAAGTCCAGGCAATCACATTAGATAAGAAGATAGCACCTTTGGCAAGCTTGATCTTCAAATAATTTTTGTTTATCAGAATATTTTCAATTTAAAAGATAACTACACATACATTTTTGTTGTTGTTGTTGTTCTGGTCTCAAAGCTCAACTCAGCTGTGTGCTATCCCTGAGTTTCTGCGATCAATGCTAGTGTTCTGAAATTTTAAGCCTCATCAGAATTTCTGGCTTTTTGGTAGTTAATTGGTGATAAATATTTTATGGACTTTCCTTTTGTGGTTGTTGCAAGAGATCCACTCAAGAGATCTCAATCTTGAATAGCTAGGATCATAAGAATGAGCCACAAGCTCTTGATCCTATGAATCATATTTTGATAAAATTGTGATAAAAAAGTCGAATGCTGACTCACAGGTGTTTTTAGTGTGTTGGATTTTTAATTAAACATTGCATTCATCACAGCTATAATCACTTTTGTAAAGGAGAAATATAGGACAAAAATATAATAAAATCCACAGTGTCATACTTACAAAGCAAATTAAATTTATGAGTATAGCAAGGTCTTTCTCATATGAATGACTATAAGAATGTATAATTGAAATATCCACAAAAAGAGCTGACATTTTAGTTTTCCAATGGCTTGTGGCAAACACATGTTGTAGAAGACATATAGTATCAATATTAAAATTGTGCATAAAAGGAAAATTGTGCATGATGCTATGCACAAAATTTTGGCCATTATTTTTCTGTAGAAGCTGTAGACTTTGGCCAGGTACATTAAAAATGAAACTCCAATAAACAAATAACTTTTCCAATATTATAATAATTAAAATATAATTTATCCTAAGCTAATGAGATCATGGAATGAAGAAAAGATATGGGGTAATGAATATCAAATATTAGTCAACAGTCAGGTGCTGGTAGCTAATGCCTGGCATGCTACCTACTCAAGAGGCTGAAATCCAGATTTCTGAAGCCAAACAAAGAAGAATATGAATAGGGTTATCAATCCAATTAACCAGTAAAAATGGTAGTTTGGGATCATAGCTTAAGGAGTAGATCACCAGACCTGAGCAAGGGAACCAAGAAGTTGTGTTCAAACAACTATACTATCTCTTACATGCATGCACATGCACATACATGCACATGTGCACACACACACACACACACACACACACACACAAACACACGTGCTGCATTGGCCAATCAGATGATACAAGGCAGCAGGAGTCCAAAAAAGAAGAAAAAGTCTACCTAATGTAAAATTTTCATGCAAAGATTAACTTTAATCTATAAAATGATCTTGTGTAATAGGCAAGGGCAGACTGCAGGTGTGAACCTGTACTCCATATTTATAATATAAAGTGTGATAATTCTTTGTCTTCAGCCATTATTTTTTTAATCTCCTTCCTCTACAATTTTAAGAGGGTCACCATCATGTCCCAAAACCACACCACTGAAAGGAATCTAGTGACAGAAGTATCTGGAGCTGCATCTAGTCCATTCCACTATTCAGTGTTTCCAGGAATTACTAAGAAATACATCAAGGGGAGAACAGTGAAGAAACCCCAATTTGCCATGAGATGAAATGAAGTTTGATGTATATTTTCCATACGAGATCTTCAGAGGCCATCCAGGTCAAGCTGGGTTTGTGCTACTCAAGCAATCTTCCTTGTATTCTTTCTTTCATACAAATATCTATTGCAGAAGCTGACCTAAGAAAATAGTTCAAAGGTACTGTAAACTATTAATTGAAAATAATAAATAAAACATACACATATATAACTCGAAAAGAGAAGCATTGGTACATTTACAAGACAGGTTTGGGTGTCGGAAAAATTAGTTTGGACATGTGGAATGCATGAGAAGTTATACCACAGTGGGAAATACAGGAAACACATTATGACGAAGTCTTCAATTATTTTCTGGGTAAAAATGATTAGCTACAATAATAGTCTTGATCAGGAGTGGGGATTTCATTAGGAATAAATGTTTTGTCAATGAATGATGATTTGCTTGGAAATAGATTAGAAAAGTTCCTAAAAGAGATAAAGTAAGTTTGCTTAAAGAGAACATAATATGTAACCTAATATTCGTTCTCTCGAATTAGTGCAATCATGTACAAATAATAGAGTCTCATGATGGCTTTGGTGCTTTGAGATGCATTAACAGTGTTATACTATCTACTGAAGGACAGTGAGTAAGACAGATTGAACAATTTGGAGCCTTGTCCATGAGTATAATATTAACTAACTAATAAACATGAATTTGTGTGGGGAGAAAGGTTTTGATCAGATTGGAAATTATGATGAAATAACTAATATGTTGCAGAGTAATTCTAAATCACTTTTAAGTTCTAGCACTAATTTGATGGGTAACAACAAAGGTGTGAACAAATTGTACAAAAGAGACTGAAATTAATCTGGTAAGGGACTTTGATTCTTAAAGCCTAAGCAATAAAAAGCAATATCATCCCAAATCTGCATGGACTAAGTCAGAATTTTGGTGGAAAGACGTAAAATAATATATCAGGAATCCTACATGTTACGGTTCTGCTTCTGAGTTTTCTATAAAATATTACATAAACTATATTTTTATGGACATTAGTTATCCATAATCAAACAGCTGTGATAATCCTGTTAGTAGGAAAATGAATGTCATCTCAGAAGTAGGGAGTATGAGGCAGAAGAACCAATGATATGATCAGCCTGGGCTACTTATTAAGTTTGAACTGTAGCAAGAGACTCCTTTAAAAATATCTGCAATCGTAGTATGTTCTGCAGAAAACCCTTGTCCCCACAACACCAACATGTTCTTCCTTATCTTTTTCCAATTTGAGGCACAATATCATCCAGGGCTCGTGTTAGCTTAAGCTAATTTTCACTTTTTCCTAAAATGTGCAGTATCGATATATTTATTAGTAACATCTCCAAATATAGAGGAGATCCACTTTTCTTTCCATCACTATTGAATTGAAATATGCTAAGGTTCACCAATAACCCCTCACCTGACCTCTCTGCCCTTATACTTGTTCTTGACTTCCCCTCATTTTTTTCCATTTCTTTATTGTCATAGTGATGTACAGAGGGGTTACAGTTTCATATGTAAGGCAGGGAATACATTTCTTACCCGACTTGTTACCTCTTCCCTCATTTCCTCCCTCTCCCCTCTCCAATTTCCTCCTCCCATGAGTTGTACAGTTGGTTTACACCATATAGTTTTGTAAGTATTGTTGCTTCATTGGTTTGTCTTTTTATCCTTTGTTTCTCTATTTTGGTACTCCCTTTCCCTTCCCTAGTTCCAATACACATATATACAGTATATATGGCACTAAAGTCAGTTACAGTGTAGAAGACCAAAAAAAAGGAGAAAGATTTATCAATTAAATTAAGGCATTCCTGCTTAAAAAGAGCTAGAATTTGTTCATCCAGCACAACAGATTGCTTGTCTGCATTCTAGTATCATTTTTCTTTCTTTTTCCACCGAAGATTCCTAAACATTTTTTTAGGGGTTTGGGGGGAGTGACACTATTTTTCTTTTCAGGGTATGAGTTACATTATGACCAAACAACTGATAAAAGGAAGGCATGTAACTGAAAATCATGAAACCAAACTGAATGTGAGGGAGCTCCTGAGGCCTGTGAGACATGAATTTTTCTGCTGATAAAGCTTGAACTCAGGGGCTGGGGATATGGCCTAGTGGCAAGACTGCTTGCCTCGTATACATGAGGCCCTGGGTTCAATTCCCCAGCACCACATATACAGAAAATGGCCAGAAGTGGCGCTGTGGCTCAAGTGGTAGAGTGCTAGCCTTGAACAAAAAGAAGCCAGGGACAGTGTTCAGGCCCTGAGTCCAAGCCCCAGGACTGGCAAAAAAAAAGCTTGAACTGATATCTTTTAGGCCAAGAGAAAAGAATCTAAGGGTATAGTCAATGTACAAAGGAGAAAAACAGAGGGGGTTGCAGAGAACAAATAATGGCTGAAATGTCACCATCTTCTTGATCAATAAGTTTCAATAAGATGGTACCAATTAGATTTTGTGAGCAAACATCAGGAGTTAAAATTTATAGTCTCAGGACTCCCTTACGCTCACCAAAGCTTAGGGAGAAGTTTCTAGAGCTTTTTTTATATGGTATATATCTACCTGATTAAGTACCTGATATTTGTTTTCTGGGGCCATCACGGAAATGTAGGTCAAAACTGTAGAAAGAAATCTCCTTATATCTGTTAGGATTGATATTATTTTTAAGAAAGACAAATGTTTGTGAGGATGTTGATAATGATGAGTCACACATTATGATAAAATGGAAAAAAAGTATAGCCATTTCTTTATTTTCAGTCAACATATTTATTTATTTTTTAGTCATGGAGGCTGAAAAAGGCAAGGAAAATGCCTTTGAAATGAAAAGGAAAAGGAAAAGGCATGATTTATATTTAAGCCTATCACTGAGATATTTTATTAATGCAGCTTTTGAGTGAGACACCTACTCACCTCCTCCCCATGACATCTTCTGCAGTTAAGTTCTCTCCAATATCTAACATCCTTTCCTTTCCTCATGTATTCTCCTATCATCCTCATCACTTTCTAGGAGAAATATTTCTTTTGAATGCCATTATTCTGTTGACTTGTTCAACAGATGTTGAAAAAGAAACAATAAGCCTGGTGCTAGTGGCTTCACACCTCTAATCCACTGGAGCTATGCAAGGGGAAGCTGTATATGGAACTAGATTTGAAGTCAGCCCAGGCTGTCACATTCTACAGAATATTTTCTTCAATTAACCAGAAAAAGACAGAAGTGGCAATACTGTTCAAGTGGTAGAAGGTCAACTGTAAGCAAATACTACTACTACTACTACTACTACTACTACTACTACTACTACTACAAAGAACAGAAGTAACGAGCCTAAACTTCAAGGACCAGTACTCGAAGAAAACAACAACAAATACAAACTAAAACTCACTGACATATGCCACCAAATACAGGTAAATTTTGAGCAAGCAAAGGCTAAATTCCACATGTAATGTAAAAATGTCACATGCCAATATAAAAAACAGTAGTTATTGTTCTTGGCCATTAAAACCATTTACTTGTTTTATGTGTGGTAGAGAAACATTCTTCAATTGTATTAAGAAGGAGGATATAGTTCAATTCGGCACATTATTAAGGTTTTCTTCTAATTTGTTACTTTACAATGAGGTAATTGAATGCATCATATAGTAATTAAAAAGAATTAAAACCAGACATGTTAGCAATACTTTAGAATATTTTGCAATGTCTGTAAACTTTTAGGGAAACAAAGGAGACCAACATCTGACATAAATTACAGCCTGCACATTAATTTGTATTCACTGTATGTATATACATTCCCAAATCAATATGTACGAATAGGGGAAGAAACAATGACATTGTTCCACTCATTATCTTTTGATGATAATTGTGTCCCTCAGAGTCCAGAAGAAACTTCATTGTTTTTTAGATAAGGCAAGAGAAACCCAGAGAATGACATCTGCCATTCAGTTACATACAGTTTGTAGGAGACAATGCAATGCTGCAATTCCTGCCTTTGCTCCAAAAGGGCACAGTGCTGTTCACCTTACAAAATTAGTTGCTGTTAGTCTTGTCAGATATCATCACTTCATACAATGTGGTATAATGTCATTAAATATTCAAATAAAGTAATTATGTGCAGTATCAGATTTTCTTGTGGACATTTTTTCTGTATTCACAGAGGAAGGCTAGAAAAAAATAGGTAAGTACAACTCTGTCTCTCTCTCTCTCTCTCTCACACACACACACACACACACACACACACATGCACACACAAATGCACACAGACCAAACACTTCTGAATAATTCGCCCAGCTAAAAAAAAACCTGTGTTTTCCTGCAAACAAGCAGTGCTAACACCCACATACTCCATTTTCTTTGCTTCACTACCAAGCTGGACTTTGTTACATTTTATGTGTAATGCATAGGAAATTAGCTCTGCAGTTTTCAGGGACAACAGCAAACTTTGTGGGCTAATTTTCGTCTGTTTGATTTAAAGTGACTGTGAGATATTTCCAAGGAAGCTGATGTACAAAACTGAAAACATTCTTCAGTGAGTAAAACTGGATCAGATATTTTGTGTCCTAATTCAAAAAACCTGTTAAGATGTTTGTTGTCAAAAGGTGTTTATCCATTTTCATTAGTAAATTCTAAGGCACTAATAATACAAATAATCTGGTATTATAGGCAAAAGGAAAAATAATTGTACCTTTATGATGTTGATGGAATTAGAAAGATAAATTAAACAAAGATAAATATTTTTAAAATATGAATCTATATTTAGAATATATTTTGATATCCCTCTGGAAATTTTTATAATTTTCTTTCAAATTCACATGTAAAATTTAAGAGTTTAAAATTTTTTTTAATTTTATTGTCAAGGTGATGTACAGGAGGAAATCAAATTCACGTAAGAAACTAAATATCAGGGCTGGGAATATGGCTTCAGAGTAGATTGCTTGAAGAGCATGCATAAAGCCTTGGGTTCAATTCCTTAGCACCACAAAAGCAGACAAAGCCAGATATGGTACTATGGCTCAAGTGGTAGAGTGCTAGCCTTGAACCAAAAGAAGTCAGGTACAGTGCTCAGGCCCTGATTTCAAGCCCTGGGACTGGAAAAGAAAAAAGAAGAAGCTAAATATCCACCCAGATAATGCTCCAAAACAAATACATACACATAGATATAAAAAGAAAAAGTATGTAAGTGTGTGCATGAAGAGTAACTTTAAAAGCATATTAGTGATGATATATATATATGTGTGTGTATATATATATTCATTTAATTTATTCTTTTCTTATTTATTATCAAGGTGATGTACAGAGAGATTACTGTTTCATACATTAGGCATTGGATACATTTCTTATACCATTTGTTACTTCCTCCCTCATTCCCCCCTCCACACTCTCCCTTTCCTCCCCCCATAAGTTGCTCAGTAGCTTAACACCAAACAGTTTTGCAAGTATTGCTTTTGGAGTCCTTTATCTTTTTATCCTGTGTCTCTCAATTTTGATATTCCCTTTCACTTTCCTGTTTCTAATACTAGTATATACAGTTTCCAATGTACTCAGATAAGATACAGTGATAGTGGTCTGGGAATATGGCCTAGTGGGTAGAGTGCTTGCCTCATGTACATGAAGCCCTGGGTTCAATTCCTCAGCACCACATATGTAGAAAACAGCCAGAAGTGGCGCTGTGGCTCAAGTGGCAGAGTGCTAGCCTTGAGCAAAAAGAAGCCAGGGACAGAGCTCAGGCCCTGAGTTAAAGGCCCAGGACTGGCAAAAAAAGAAGAAAAGAAAAAAAAAAAAAAGACACAGTGATAGTGCTGGTACAACCACAGGAAGAGGATACAAGAGCATCATCAACAATAGAAGCTACAGTTTCACATGGCATGTTGAAAGTAATTACAACAGTGAAACAACAGTTGTTTCCATAACATGGAGTTCATTTCACTTAGCATCATCTTATGTGGTCATAGGGCATAGCTATTGGGCTCTTGTGATCCTCTGCTGTGACTAGCCTAAACCTGTGCTAATTATTCCCTATGAGGGAGACCATAGAGTCCATGTTTCTTTGGTTCTGGCTCACTTCACTTAGTATAATTTTTTTCCAAGTCCTTCCATTTCCTTACAAATGGGGCAATGTCATTCTTTCTGATAGAGGCATAAAATTCCATTGTGTATATGTACCACATTTTCTGATCCATTCGTCTACTGAGGGGCATCTGGGTTGGTTCCATATTTTAGCTATGACAAATTGTCCTGCGATGAACATTGTACCGGTCATACAAGGGACAAAGGGACAAAGGCCTCATATCTAAAATATATGCAGAACTAAAAAAATTAAATTCCTCCAAAACAAAACCACCAAGAACCAACAGCCCCCTCAACAAGTGGACTAAAGACTTAAAAAGAAACTTCTCTGATGAGGAAATGAGAAAAAGTGGTCTACATCACTGGCCATAAAAGAAATGTAAATCAAAATCACATTGAGATTCCATCTCACCCCAGTAAGAATGTCCTATATCAAGAAAACTAACAATAATAAATGTTGGAGGGGATGTGGCCAAAAGGGAACCTTACTTCATTGTTGGTGGGAGTGTAAACTGGTTACGTCACACTGGCAAGCGGTATGAAGATTCCTCAGAAGGCTAAAAAACATAGAGCTCCCCTATGACCCAGCAGCCCCACTTCTGGGCATCTACCCCAAAGACCACAAACAAGAGCACATTAAAGCCACCAACACACACACACACACACACACACACACACACACACACACACACACATCTCATGCTTGAAGCTGTCCTTTAATTTTTATCCAAAAACATCTTATAATTATAACATATTCTTACTGAGCACTTTTCAGTGTGCGCCATTCATCATTTATGATGATATTGGAATTGGTCAAAACTTGCATGTGTAAACTCAGCTGAAATATTATTAAAGGAAAAGAGTCTATGAGGCTTAGGCTAAATCTACAATTTTTTTTGACAACATAGCCTTTGCAAATTTCTATAGTGTCATTTAAATAAAGTACATTGGCCTTTTATTTTTCATAACATTGAACAATATTTTGCATAAATACATATAAACATGCATATCCACACAGATATACACTATGTGATAATATATGTATATATACAAGCCAACAATAGATAGTCCTTAACTTACAATTTCATTTAAAAAATTTCAAATTTACCATAGGGTAAAAGCAATTATTATGTTGGAACTCATTTAAAAGTTTGATCTTGTGCTTGACTAGCAATATCCATATGTATATTCTATCATAATGCTGGGTAAAATTAGTTAGCCAGTGAGCTAAGAGAGGAAGCCAGGATATTCTACAGTCTGGCAACATATGGTGTTATTAGGTGCATTTGGAACTTATAATATTTTCGAATTTTGGAGAAAACTAAACTTTAGTACCTTAGTTCACAGGCAAATTCATGATTAGGTTACCTGTGTACTTTGCTTTCTCATCTTATTCTCTAGTGATGGGATCTCACTTCCATCTCTAGTGTTTGAGAACGTATTCTATTCAAGGACAATATTTTGTGCATGTATCCATATCTGGTTATTTACTAGGTCTAGAAGAACATTACCTATTTTCTCTTTGTTTTCTGGTTGTCTAGCTTTACCCAGCCTCCTAGAATTCTATAGTGGATTAATTTGCTTTGTTTTTTGGAACACCCCCAGAGGATACATTTGCATTTGTCTGTGAAACGTATTCCTTGGGAACTAATCTTATTTTCTTCTCAGAACTCCTTTGCCAATTGAGTTCTAAGTTTTGTATTATTAAAGTTGTGTGGCTATTCTCCAAAATAAAAGCAAATTCTGCCTTGTTCCTACAGCTAAGGGAGTTTGTAAGTATATGTAGGCCTCTCCATCTAAGCAGTCACGGGCTTCCACTTGCTAAACAATTTGACAAAAACTGAATTTACATCTTGGTTCAGATATTTTTAGGAATATAATTTCAATCAGAAGAAGACAAATAGACGTATTCCTCCAAAGAATGACAATAGGCAATGAACCATAATGAGAGTTCCTATATGATACTTACCGCGTGATTAATATTCACAAATTTAGAAAAATATCACTGGATGCAACAGGCATTCCTGAGCAATAGAAATATATGAATGCTGCATAGGAACAAATTATAGACAGTGTAATTATATTTCTGTAACAGCATAATGTACAAATAGACTAGAATGCCATTGTATGGGAGCATTATTTGTAGGAAGATTTGTAGGATGCCTGGAGCCCAGTTCTGGTATGTACTGAACTTCAGCAAGATAATCTAATGCACATTGGGCACAAAGCTTTACTAAAGGGCAGATGGTCAGAATTCTCAGAAGGCATAGACCCAGGCATGCAGGGCACACCCCTTCAAGCAATAAAGACTTATTGCCAATGAAACCAGCTGTCCCAGCATCTGTGTGTGCTTCCAGTGAATGAGGAAGTGACAATATTAAATCTCAGATTTTGTACTTCTGCAGCAAACAAGGTTAGAATTATGACTTTAGCCATCTTGTTTTGGATAATGCCCATAGGAGCCAGAAAAGACATCCAGGATTTTTTAAATCATCATTCCCACAAATCTCTAAGAGTTTTATATAGAACAAGAGAAAATAAATTAGAATGAATTATATGATGTTTCTCATGAGGATTAATCATTGCACACAAAACCGAGTTCAATATCATTCTGAATTGTTCACTCAGCCAGGTTTGGGGGCAATCAGAGATTTCTAGAATGAACTCCTGAATAAGATCTTTATCCTTTATGTCAACATGCATGTAAGGTATTTGGGACAATCTGAAGGTCTTTTGCCTTATCATGTCTTAAAAGCTAGAAATTGCCAAATGGCCAAGACACTTCTCATGGATTAGGACTTGATTCGGCTTCCTTTAGATTCTCTTCAATTTGAGATTCACTTCCATGTGTCAAGATGTGTCATGAAATCTATATTGTGGCCTACATTTTCTTCTCCTATCTAGAAATAATACTCAAACATGAAGGATCAGGAAAGATGAACCATGTTTAAGTGGAGGATCTTCAGTAAAGTTCAAATAAAAAAATAGTAAGTGCTAAGTATATGTGGATATAGTGAGTAATACACAGGAAAAGTAGGCAACCAATTTAAGACTATTAAGTTTCCTTCTGGAGTCCATGGTAATAATGAATAAACTCAAAGGCCCAGGAACACAAAGTTATCTGTGTCTGGTAAGTCAGTTATAGAAAAGGATAAAATTTTTGGAATGCTGTTCAGAAGTGGATGTGTTGAATTTCAAGTTGAAACAAAATTGTTGGTTCTATTCAAGAAAAGAGGCACAATCCAAAAGAAAAAAAATGTGAAAGAATAAGATAATCAATTTATAGATTGTCAAAAGGATGCTGAGGTCCAGAGCAAATAAATAGACATTCTAAATTACCTCTCCTTTAATGTCAGATCAAATAGGAAATGAATTTTTTTTTGGTCATCAGTTGACAATGTAAATAAATAAATAAAATATGTAAAGAACAGAGGAAACAAAACCATAAAAAGGTAGCAAATTCATTATCTGTATTTACATTCTTCTGAGTTTTAATTTGAGGTATTAGCTTTATATTAAGTGTCCTTGTATCCCATCATTCTCCATGATTTGGATTCTAAAAGAACAATGAAACAAGATGCACAAACTTATGACTAAACAAATTTGAGGTTTTTCTATCAAGATTGTGGACAGTGATATTGATCATGAACTATAAGCAGATGAGGACTTCAGAAAAAAATGACAAAGAGCAACACTAATTCAGTGGACTAAATATCCAGGATATTTGAGAAAAAGGACAGTGACTTCACCTCATCTAGAGTATGATAAAATTTATTAGATTGTTTAATACCATGTTCTTTTGGTTTAAGTTGTGTTTGAAAGGCATGTTTGAATCTGATATGACAGTTATCTTACTATGCCAATAAACATTCTTAGAGTTTACTTTTCCTCTATTGTAGATTTAAAACACAAATGAGCATGAAACACTGTTAATAAACAGATCATTTACTTCCTGCGCATATCTATACTGTTTGTTCTATACTTTGTGTTGAAATTAAAATTTCATTAATTAAACATAACATGCTCAGGTTAGTGCAATTCAAAGTGCTAAGACAATGATTTTATCTATCACTTATAGTATAACAATGAATAAATGAATGGATGTATACATACACACCATATATATATATATTTTTTTTTTTGTAAGATAAGTACATAGACACAAGTACCACAAACACAATTATAATTTTGGGCATGTGAAATAAAGCTGAATAAAAACATAACACATATGCATATGTCATAAAAATGTAGTCTAATGGAAGGGACTAAGACAATAGCCATTGTCTCAATAACCCCAGCCAGTTTTACCTGTTGCAAGGACTACACACAAGTAGTATTAGCCTTGTGTCTCACTTCTGTTAGGCCACAGAGAATGATTTTAAGAACTAGTCCTGTGGTTTAGTGGATCACAGATGGTATGTTATCATGTAATTATTCTACTAGGATCACAGTAATGTGTGGGTTTAGGTTCAGATGGTTTTATTATTTATTTATATAGGTTCCAAGACAAAACACATTTTTGTGATTTATAAATATCCTAGTTCCACAAATGCTCATATATCAAATTGTCGGGTAATATTATGCTACAACATTTTTCAAAATCATCCATGCAATATACATTTGTGATTTCATGTTAGTAGTCTGGAATGCTTTAGCTATTAGAGTAAATTGTGAATGATTTATTTTCTATATAACATTCCAGCCATCAGTTTTGAGGAAAAAACAAAAACTCCATTTATAGAACAAGATTTTTAATACTAGAACTTACTTGTCTTATTTGGTTTTGAGTTATATAGTAAGGGCATGAAATAAGAAACTTTGATATCTTAATATCATATGGTTCTTTTCAAATAATAACAGACATTCCTAATCCACTCTTAAATTAAATTGGGATACATATACAAGTTCAAGTGAATATTACTTCTAGGGAATCATACCATGCCATTTATTCCACATGTCAAAACACATGAGCAAGAATCATTTTGTGCTGATTAGTCAGGAAGAATTCTAAAGATTGTCCACCTGGATTGCATTCCTAGAGCCCTCACTGTGCAGCTGTATGATCTTGCTCAGGGAATTCACATTCTCTGCCTTCCTTTCTAACTCTGTAAAGTGTGTTTTATAACAGTGTGCTTTGAGGATTCACTGTGCTGTACTGTATTACATACTGAATTAGCACATTCATCAGCATTATTTTGACTGATATAAAAGAAGTTCCTAAGCAATTGTTATATCACCATTGTACAATAACACACAAATCACATGTGAGTAGGTAATTTAATAAGCATATTCTGCGTCTCCAATGTATGCAAGATATTTCACAGAAGCTATAGCATTCTTCCATTAATGCCTGTTTGTTTTATTTATTTATCTGACATCTTGAATAACAATAGCAAAAAAAATGTTCTACAGCATAAGTAACTCATTTATTAGTGATAAGGGCAATATGTCAGTAGCCTTAACATTTATAGTTCATATTTTATTAAGTAGAAGTAGAGATGAACAATCTTTTGGAAGTGGCGCTGTGCCTCAAATTGGTAGAATTCTTCTCCTTGAGCAGAAAGAGCTCAGAAACGGCACTACCCAGGTCCTAACTTCAAGCCTCATGACCCACAAAAAAATAAGAAAAAAAAAAGAATCACTCTTGAATTGTTACCCAGAAGACTAATTGACATAGTGCATTCCAAACCCTGAACACAGGGCCTGGTGTTAAATAATGATACAGTCACAAATAGAGTTGCATAATATGTAACATTCCTAGATATGTTCCTAAATGTGCCATAAGTACTCTGCAGAATACTAAATAGCATTCAGAATGTCTAAGTATATGTACTAATAGCATAGTCATAGCTCTTGAACTCTAAATGAGATATGTTTTTACCTTATTCTGTGTTTTAATTTAAATGCCTTAAGTGTCCAGCAGAAGAGTATAACTAGAGGGCCCACAAAAGGAAAAGGATTGTGATAGTTGACAAAGAACTTTTTCTTGCAAATCTCTTTATGTAGGACTCTGTCTCTTTCTGTCTCTGCCTCTCTCTCTCTCTCTACACACACACACACACACACACATATATATACATATATATCTGTATACCAGTGTAAATAAACTTAGAGATATGATTTACACCTCTATACATCAGTGTGCGTAAAGTTTTTATTATTTATGAATGTTCTTATTTTGACTATTTAAATAATCAATAAATGTATATATTTATATGGATAATTAAATCAAATATGGTATTTTTATGGTATTAAAATCTGGAGAAAACATTTAATAATCCAAGACAATTGTATAAATGACATGGTTTAAATAGCAAACATTAGAAAAGCTATACTTGCTTTTACTCCTCCATCTCAAAATAAGCCCAAGAACAATTCAGAAAATGGCAATGTGGCTTAAGTAGTAACATTTCCATAATTAATAATGAGAGTCATGGAGGTAGTTTTATATTACAAATTATAAGAAAATAAGGAAATATTCATCAGTCTTCATTCACTGTAAAATAAAATAAACCTTTATGAAGAGGAAAAAAATCTTGAATACTTTAAGCCACACTATAGTCTTCAAAATGTTGGGAAGCTGACACATTGCTCAGTGTTCTCTAGATATTTTAACACTGGCTGGTAAGACAGATGAGCCAAATGATAAATATTTATTCAGATCACACTCAAGAACCTCATTTTGCAAAATCTATAATTACAAATTTAATTTCAACAAAGACAGAAAATTTCCAATCTATTCCTATCTTCTTTTAAAACTATATACAGATTTTCCTTAGTGGCTAATGTATAGACTTAACCAATAAAACTCTGCAAAGAAATGAATGAAACTCATGATTTGAATAGCCAGGCTAAGAATAAAGACACATAAATAGTAAAAAGTGTACACAACAGTTTATAAATATAGGTATAAATCATAACTCTGAGTATATATACACTATACATATACAAATATACATTTATAGTCCTATAATAAAACATTTTCCAAGACCACACTCCAACCAAAATAATGTCAGAGGTATTAACTAGTTATTTTGCCCATAATCCCAGAACTCTATCCACTAAACTAAGCAGGACTAATTTATTGAGGTTAGGCCAGCATAATTGTAGAGCACTGAAATGGAAGCCAAAATTATTTGTTAACTAAATTTTATGGTCCCTAAAAACAGGCACTTGCCGAGACTATGGCAACCTTGCGAATAGTAGGAAATTCCATCATTTCAATCATATATTCTCATTTAAGCACATCAAAAATGAAATCCCAAATTATTATGATAGGCTTAAATTGAGCAAGGGATATCACATTTTAAGCATGAAAGAATAAAATTTCATGAAAGTTCTTCAACTTCTGAGAAGAAATTTTCTGTGCAGTTTTTTTGCACAGGCAATATTCTTTAGGGAAGCCTATTCTGAAGCTTGGATATGTACTTCATTGGCATTAGTTAATGAAGTGTTGCATAGAGAAAATAGGCTTATCCATTCTTTTGATTATGAATTCGGAAATAATACTAATTTCAAATAGGACAGAGGGAGGTCACAATTGCTGACATACAAATCTGATGTTTGTACCTAATAAGTGTCTTTTTTTGCATTTCTTCAGTATCTTTATTTGTTTTTTCTGAATAATTACTTATTTATTGTCAAAGTGATGTACAGAGGGGTTACAGTTTCATGTGTAAGGCAGTGGGTACATTTTGTGTACAATTTGTTACCTCCACCTTCATTTCCCCCCTCCCCCTCCCCTTTTTCCTCTAGCCCCATGAGTTGTTCAGCTGGTTTCTACCAAATGGTTTTGTAAATATTGCTTTTGGAGTCGTTTGTCTTTTTTATCTTTGTCTCTTGATTTTGATATTCCCTTTCCCTTACTAGTTCTAATACCAGTATATGCAGTATCCAGGGTAAGTGACATTTTCCTATAAGAACAATGATAAAATGACAAACAACAACACCAAAATAAAAAATGTGTTAACTGAGGAACTAAATGAAGTACAACTTCTCAGAAATTCTAGTATAGAAGAAAGTGTGCAGAGAGAAATAAAGTACACTTTGTACCCATGATTAATTTAGAAAAAGCATACTTGAATGAATCTGAGTTTGGATATCCCAGTACAAATATAAATACACCACCTTTGTTACTGTTTTGATATAGAACTTTAAAAATCATGGAAAAAGGCAAACTTTCCCTTACAAAATGCCTGAAAATCCATTGTAGGCCAAATTTAAAATAGATTGAGACATTTTGTATAGAATAAAGGTTTTATACACTAGACAGAATAAGTTCTTTTCACATGAGTTCTCCACATTGCTCCCCATTTGAAAGCTCATCAGTGTTTGCAAATATTTAACAAACAGACTTCCAGGAAGATGGCGGAGGAGCAGCAGAGGCCTAGCTGAGCTCCCTCTGACATCGCAGTTTTCTCACCCCATAGAAACTTTTATTCCTAGAAAGACAACCAGAGTAAGTTCTAACAGGACAGGGATTCAGGCCATGAAGGGAAAATCGACTTAGCTTGTCTGAAAACACAGATTTGAGCTCCGGGCTGCATCCCGCCGCCGCGCTAGTGCAGGCACCGGCACAGCAACCTGTACTCTGTGTGGCTAAAGCATACAGCATAGACCAGGGAGAAATCCTCCAGATGGCAGCTGAGCAAGGACGACCTGAAATCGCAGAGAAAGCGTGAGTACCCCACGAAAGATATTCTCACTCGTGCCCACAGAGCAGCTTCTGGGAGGCAGCCCTTCCTCCACCACCAGAGCAAAGCGCCATCTTTGCCAGTACTGGCATAGGGTCAGACCAGATTGGAACTAAAGCAGGCCTGGGGAAAGTGAGGTCAAAGGAGCCATCTTTGAAAAGGGCAAGAGGGACCGACCAGTGAGAGCCAGCTCCACCCAGGAGAACGCCCCCTGCCTTGGCGGGAGGCATGTCCTGGGCCTCGGCTTAGCCAGAGGTGCCCTGTCCTGCCCACCGGAATTTCTAAATTTAAAGCAAAAGCAGCTAGCAGCTCCCAGTGGCACGGAAACACCAGACAGGGGAACAAATAGTTACTGAGACAGCTAAACGGTCCCATCACAGAGGAAGCCCAATTCCCAGCCCAAAACAGAGCTGCTTTCCATAGCCACATGCACCAAGGAGGCCGCCCTGCCCAGGCAAGCAACTCTCAGTTGGGTAAAACAGGCCAGAGGCGCCCCGCCCTGCTGAGTCCACAGCCTATTCAAATCCAGGCATCAAAGGCAGAGGCCCCACAGCAGACAGAGGAGCCACAGTTCGTGAGACTGCTCACGTCTCCATCTACAGAGGACGCCCAAGGCCTGCCTGCACGCTGTGCGAACCACAGAGACCCAGGATTGCACCAACAGGGGAGAAGGCTCAGAGCAGATCTACCCCTGCAAACTGAAATCAAGTCAAACCAGCCAATAAGGAAAATAGACTGCAGACCATTGCAAGGAAACCAGAGACTGGGGAAAGACAACCCAAACAAGGAGGACTCCATTTTTTTTTTCTTTTAAAACATTTTTTAAACATTTTTAAAAAAAAATTTTCTTTTTAATTTTTTCAATTCTGAAACGTCGTGTTTTTTTTTTTGTTGTTGTTTGTTTGTTTGGGTTGTTCCTTTTCTGTTTTATTTTTTTTCTATTTAAAATAATTTTTCTCTGTTTTGTGCAACTGTCTTCCAGTATTTTTACTTTATTTCTTTCTTTCCATTCTCTTTCTTTAAAAATTACTTCCCTATGAATAACACCTCCACTGTTTTCTGCTAACTCTCCATTGTCCATCATTTTAACCTTGTTCTTTCTACTGATTCTAACCTTCTCCACATTTCCACATCACTGAAACTAAACCAAAATCACCACCACCCACCCCAATACATTTTACTCTATTCTCTTTACTACCTCCAACTTACCCTCCTGACTTAGTGCCTGGACACTCAAATAAACAAGATAAGAGATGAAACAGGTAACATCACCACAGAAATAACCATCCAAGAAAAGCCCAGGTCCAGACGGATTCACTGCAGAATTCTACAAGGCCTTCAAAACAGAACTCACACCAATATTTCTCAAACTCTTCAATGAAATTGAAGGAGAATGTTCACTACCAGACTCATTCTATGAAGCCAGTATAACCCTCATCCCAAAACCAGGCAGAGACTCATCACGGAAAGAGGACTACAGACCGATCTCCCTGATGAACATAGATGCAATAATTCTCAACAAAATTCTGGTCAAACGACTTCAACAGGTCATCAAATAAATCATACACCACGATCAAACTGGATTCATCCCAGGGATGCAAAGTTGGTTTAATATACGCAAGTTAATTAATGTAATCCACCACATCAACCAGAGCAAGGTAAAGAACCACATGGCTTTATTGCTAGATGCGGAAAAAGCGTTCGATAAAATCCAGCACCCATTTATGCTAAAAGCCCTGGAAAAACTGGGATTCCAGGGAACATTCCTGAATATAATCAAGGCAGTTTATGACAAACCAATAGCAAGCATAACTCTAAATGGGGAAAATCTAAAGCAATTCCCTTTAAAATCAGGAACAAGGCAGGGATGTCCACTCTCTCCCCTGCTCTTCAACATAGTACTAGAATTCCTAGCCAGAGCAATTAGGCAAGAAGAAAACATAAAGGGGATCCAAATAGGAAAAGATGAAGTTAAACTTTCTCTCGTCGCAGATGACATGATCCTATACCTAAAGAATCCCATAGACACTACCTCCAAGCTACTAGAGCTGATCCAAAACTTTGTCAAAGTTGCAGGATATAAAATAAACCTTCAAAAATCAATGGCCTTTCTCTATGCTAATGACCCAAAGACCAAGGCTGAAATCAGGAAAGCAACTCCTTTTGCAATAGCCCCCCAAAACATAAAATACCTAGGAATAAACTTAACCAAAGAAGTGAAAGACCTCTTTGATGAGAACTTTAAAAGCTTGAAAAATGAAATTAAGTCAGAACTAAGGAAATGGAAAAACCTCCCATGCTCCTGGATTGGGAGGATTAATATAATCAAAATGGCAATATTCCCAAAGGCTATCTCCAAATTCAATGCAATACCCATTAATATCCCAACACCATTTTTTGATGAAATAGAGGAAGCAATCCAGAAATTCATGTGGAACAATAAAAGACCTAGAATAGCAAAAACACTCCTAAGCAGAAAGAACAGTGCTGGAGGAATTACAATACCCAACTTCAAGCTGTATTATAAAGCTATAGTAATAAAAACAGCTTGGTATTGGCACCGGAACAGGCCTGAAGACCAGTGGAACAGAATTGAAGACCCAGAAATGAACCCACAGAACTACGCCTACTTAATCTTTGATAAAGGAGCTAAAACAATAGTATGGAAGAAAGATAGCCTCTTTAACAAGTGGTGCTGGCAAAACTGGCTCAACACATGCAACAAACTAAAACTAGATGCTTATATATCACCCTGCACCAAAATCAATTCCAAATGGATTAAAGACCTTGAAATCAAAACAGACACCCTGAAGACACTAAAGGAAGGAGTAGGAGAAACACTTGGGCTCCTTGGCGCAGGATGGAACTTCCTTAACAAAGACCCAGAAAGGCTATACATCAAAGAAAGGTTGGACAAATGGGATTGCATCAAACTGCAGAGCTTCTGCACGGCAAAGGACATAGCTCGCAAGATAAACAGAAAGCCCACAGACTGGGAGAAGATCTTTACCGGACATTCAACAGACCAAGGCCTCATCTCTAAAATATATGCAGAACTAAAAAAATTACCTTCTTCCAAAACAAAACTGCAAAGAACCAATAGCCCCCTCATCAAGTCGTCTATAGACTTACAAAGAGACTTCTCTGATGAGGAAATGAGAATGACCAAGAGACATATGAAAAAGTGCTCTACATCACTGGCCAAAAAAGAAATGCAAATCAAAACATCAGTGAAATTACATCTCACCCCAGTAAGAATGTCATATATCAAGAAAACTAACAATAACAATTGTTGGAGGGGATGTGGCCAAAAGGGAACCCTACTTCATTGTTGGTGGGAATGTAAACTGCTTCAGCCACTCTGGCAAGCAGTATGCAGATTCGTCAGAAGGCTAAATATAGAACTCCCCTATGACCCAGCAGCCCCACTTTTGGGTATCTATCCAAAAGACCACAAACAAAATCACAGTAATGCCACCAGCACAACAATATTCATAGCAGCACAATTTGTCATAGCTAGAATCTGGAACCAACCCAGATGCCCCTCAGTAGACGAATGGATCAGGAAAAAGTGGTACATATACACAATGGAATTTTATGCCTCTATCAGAAAGAATGGCATTGTCCCATTTGTAAGGAAATGGAAGGACTTGGAAAGTATTATACTAAGTGAAGTGAGCCAGACCAAAAAAAGCATGGACTCTATGGTCTCCCTTATTGGGAATAATTAGTACAGGTTTAGGCAAGTCATAGCAGAGTATCACAAGGCCTAATAGATATTCCCTTATGAACACATAAGTTGCTGCTAAGTGAAATGAACTCCAGGTTATGGAAACAATTGTTATATCACAGTTGTAAGTACTTTCAAACTCCCATGTGTATCTGAAGCTTCTATTATTGATGATGTTCTTGTATCACCTTCTTTGGTTGTACCTACACTATCTCTGTAATCTTATCTGAGTATATTGGAAACCATGTATACTGGTATTGGAAGTAGGAAATGGAAAGGGAATACCAAAATTGAGAGACACAGGGTAAAAAAAGACAAACAACTACAAAAGCAATACTTGCAAAACAGTTTGGTGTAAGTGAACTGAACATCTCTGGGGGGTGGGGAAGGGAAAGGGGGAGGTGGGAGGGGGTATGAGGGACAAGGTAACAAACAGTACAAGAAATGTATCCAAAGCCTAACGTATGAAACTGTAACCTCTCTGTACATCAGTTTGATAATAAAAACTTGAAAAAAAAGAATAGCAATATAATAGATATAATTATTCTAGTGTCTGGTAATCTGGAAAAAAAGAAAATTATTTTTTTAATCACAAGATTCTTACCAACTAGAATTAAAAACGTAGTACTCATGGCAGTATTCAAAAAATCAGAGCAAGGTTTTAAAAAAGAGTCCATTTTTCTTTGAGTCTGGTTCACTCTACTTCACTTAGTATGATTTTTTTTCCAACTCCGTACATTTCCTTAGGAATAGGTCAGTGTCATTCTTTCTGATAGAGGTATAGAATTCCATTATGTATATGTACCACATTTTCTTGATCCATTCATCTACTGAGTGGTATCTGGGTTGGTTCTGTATTTTAGCAATGACAAATTGTACTGCAGTGAACATACTTTTGCTGGTGGATTTAGCCTGATTTTGCTCATAATCTTTTGAGTAGTTTCTCAAAAGTGGGGCTCCTGGGACATAGGGGAGCTCTATGTTTAGCCTTCTGAGGAACCTCCATACTGCTTTCCACAGTGGTTGAACAAGAGCAAGACCCTAAGAAACATGGACTCTATAGTTTACCTCATAGGGAATAATTAGTACATGTCTAGGATAGTCCTAGCTTAAGATCACAGTAGTTCAAGAGCTATTCCCGAATGGACACATAAGATGATGCTAAGCTAAATGTACTTCAAGTTATGGAAAGAAGTGGTATATCACTATTGTAGTTATTTTATTATCTGAGAATATTGGAAACCGTGTATACTGGTATTGGAACTAGGAAATTGAAAGGGAATACCAAAATTGAGAGAGACAGGGTAAAAAAAGACAACTACAAAAGCAATACTTGCAAAACTGGTGTAAGTGAACTGAACACCTCATGGGGGGAAAGGGAAAGGGGGAGGATTGATGGGGGGTATGAGGGACAAGGTAACAAATAGTACAAGAAATGTATCCAATGCCTAACGTATGAAACAGTTTGATAAAAAAATTTGAAAGAAAAAAAAGAAAAAAAATTAACAAACAACCTACAGGGGCCTGGGGGAGGGGGCAATGTCACAATCCTTTGTCTTGAATGAGAAAATATATCATACAGTTAAATTTTTGATAAAAATAGTTTACTTACTTGTCAGATAAATATTAATCTATGTAAATTGTAATTGAAATGGAAATGCAGTTATACAATTCAGTATATGTTCTACAAAATTAAGGGAAAGGGATAGGAAAAAAGTATGGGGAAATGATGAAAGGGGTGAAATTGATCAAGATTTGTTCAATTCATAAACAAATGGCAAATATTTTACATAAGTATAAAAAGAAAAATGTAAATTTTAAGTTAAAGAAAAATATGAGAAGGACTTAAAATGAACAGATAAGTCTTACACAACAGCGAGCAGTCAGTAAACAGTATTATTTAGAAATAGAGAAAATTTGTAACATCAATTAAATATACAGAAAAGTTCTAACTGCATTTAAACATGTCTATGTTCACCAAAATAATGTCATCATGAAAATACACATAATAATGCAAATTTGGATTGCATTCATCTATTGAAGGAAGCGATACATCACAACATGAGGAAAAGTGAAATATGGGGGTATTGAAGCATATTTGCAATTAAGTTTGGTATTTGGTTGTTAAGTCAGGTGCCAGATGACTTAGGGAAGCAAGAATGTGGTTTTCTTTGGGTGATCTGATACTGAGGAGAGTGATCAATAATTAGACTCCTATTAAGTAGAGGAATAGGAAAATGTTGGGTGTTACACAGCTGCTGTTACTCACACTTGCTGACAGGAGTCTTTCAGGTCATTTATCCATGCGTGCAATGTTCTTATTTTTGTCTGCGTGTACCAGTGAGCAATGTTCTTGTTCCTACACACTCCATCATGGGCAAGCAAGACCTTGTCTGATCTTACAATTCTGTGAAATTGTAGGTATTTCAGTAGAAAACTAATACACAGTAGCTAGTTAAGGCCAGCTAACTCCCAGGAGAAAGCTTTCCTGAAACTTCTTTCTTCCTTAAGAAGTTCTCCAAGAAGAGAAGTCTGCAGAGAAAAAGTACAGACACATAAAAAAAATACTAGGAGAAATTATGGCTTTTGAAGTTTTAGTACAGAGATTTATCCTCTAGTGAAAGAAATGGAATGAAAATAGCTCTCACTGTTACAATAACACAAAAATTACAGTCATGAAAGTGAAATCAGAATACAAGGTATACATATACAGAGAGAGAGAGAGAGAGAGAGAGAGCGCACACAGTGGCTGCAGGTCAATGGAACAGTAGTATTTTTTAACTGTCACTAGGCCTCATGTTCAATTCTCAATATTGAAATAAAAATTTTTACACAGGGAAGTTTATTTTGATTTCTTAAAATATGCACCTAGTTTCTGTAACTTTAAAATTATCTTTAAAAAGCAGCATCAAACACAGATATTACCAACTTGCTTAATTTATTGAAATAGAGAAAATAAAATTTGATGTTTTAATTATATCTACAATTTAAATACTGTAAAATTTCCCAAGTGTGTTTAGCAGTTTTAAATTTTGAATTATAATTCTATAATGAAAATGAATACTTTTATTTCTTAGTTATAAAGTGGTAATCATTTGTTTCTTAGATTTAGATATATTTTAAATTCTCTTGGCTCTCATTTTCTCCATTATGGTATGGAATAGTAACCTAAGTTCAACAGAAAATATAATAATCAATAATGCTAAAATTATCCCATATTACTCATTATCAATTTGAGAAGAAATGCATGTATTTGTTACCAGTTACTTCATAAACATTTATATATGGATTTCCAGCAAAGAAAAAAAAAAACTAAAATGATATTTGTACTGACCCTGAAGATAAAACCTTGTTAGTTATTAAATTAATTTCAAATACTGTTGTTTGTCAGAGTGTTGGTATATAGGTAGGCATTTACTGCCTTCACCATTGAGAATCTGTGTAATTTCCACAGCATACAAATCTCTTAGCAAACCTCCTAGAGAGAGGGAGAGGCAGAGGCAGAGGCAGAGGCAGAGAGAGGGAGACACCAAGACAGACACAGAGTTTTCGTGTGTGTGTGTGTGTGTGTGTGTGTATGTGTGTTGAATTGTTTGTTATTGGCTTGCTTTTGTCATTTACATGCTGTTTCTTTATTTTCTACTCTGTTTCTTATTCATCTGCATCTCTCTGGGGTAAAGCAAACATCTTACTTATTATGGATTATGGAACCAGGCCATTCCCTCCTCCTGAGTTCCCTCCAGTGCTACTTCAAGGGAGGGAGCTGATGGCTTTTGTTTAGCTTGGCTGGACAGTTACTTCTCATCTTGTTGCTCTGCTACACATTTCTAAAGAGACCACTTGGTATCTACAATACAATTAAGTCTATCTTTCTCTGATGTAATCTTTCCCTTCCCTGCCTATTTTGTGTCTTAGCTTCTGCTGAGTGCTTTATTAACTTCCTGCTGTAAACCTTCTGAAGGCAGAAAAGAGATAATCTAAAATCCTCTTATATGGACATACAATGAGAAAAAAGGGAAAACAAAATCGTCTATGTGTAGCAGCACTATAGATTTTTTTCTACACATTTTCACCAAGGTAGTCTTCAAACTTCGAATTTCCATTCTTTGTCAGATGAGAATTAGAGATTTTCTTTTCAACTTAAAATCAGTTTTAAATACCATATAGAATATTGAAATACAGGTAAATAAGTTTATGTTCTAAAATTTTTAATCCAGATTCGGTATTAATTGTAAATTTTCATCCCCTACAACAATGCTTTGATACTTTCGCATGAACAATATAGGCTACGAAAGAGTAGAGAATTAATAGTGAAGATATTTAATTACTTATCCTAGCATTTCTGAGTATCATTTGGAGGTCCCAAGCATGCATACTGATGTTACATTTTATCTCTTAAACATAAAATAAGGTTGATAAGCCCTGTCCTAAGAAAATAGTAATATTTAAGCAAGCCCTGAATCATTTTTTATTTCTCCTTATACTGTTTTGTTCTTACTGTGCTCTAGTTTTTATATCAGTTTTCAGAGAAAAAGTCACTTCCAGGAAAGAAAGACAAAACTATAGATGAGGAAAAGTTGAGAAAATAATATAAATCTGAGAACATGAACTTTGAGCTGCATCTTAAATGATGATAAAATTTTCTAAAAATTATAATAATTAATAATAATATGTGTCAGAGACAGAAAAGAACATGAACAAAGACATAGGTACCAAGGACATAGGAGTTCAAGAGAATACAGTGGTAATTTAGTTCAGTAATAGAGTTCACAGACAGATTAAAAGAGAATCTGAAGATAAAAGCACAAACATAGATGTGGGAAATTCTGTGAGCTGGGTGGGATGAATTTTGTGCTTCAAGCATTTTATATCTTGGGAATGAAATGTTAAGATTCTTTTAAAAATGTAATTCTGGAAGTAATGTGTATAAAGTACAGTGAAAATTTCTATATGTAAATCAAAAGAAAGTAATTATAATAACTCAAGCAAAAGATAATGAGATCTAGAATGGAGACACTATAGCTGAATTTGAGACACTAACATAGATTATATAATAACATTGATTACCTGAGATGAGAATTTTGGAACTCTGTAACAAAATAAAATGATAAAAATACATTAAAAAGAACCCATTGCAACTTGTGGTTTTATGACTAGGTAAATAAGAATATAATTGAAGTATCTGGCATAATCAACCATTTGATCTTTTTTATTTGAGTGGATCATGTTGAGTTAAAGATAGAAAGACTTTTTTTCTTTAATTTTATTGGCAAGGCCATGTATAGAGGTGTTACAGTTACATATATGAGGTAGTGTGTATATTACTTGTCAAACTTTATTGCCCTCTCGCTCATTTTTCTCCCATTTTCCTTCTCCTCCAATCCCACTTAAGGTTGTACAATTCATTTCCAACATAATGTCTTGTGAGTATTAATGTTGCAATTGATTCACCCTTTATCCTTTGTCTTACCATTTTGGTATTGCTCTTCCTTCCCTAATATACATACATACATACATACATACACACATACACACATACATATATACATATATGTACACACACACACACACACACACACACACACACACACACACACACATACCCTGGGTACCAAAATCAAGTACAGTGACAATAGGGGATAAAACATAGGAAAGAAAAATCAAAAGAAAAAAGGAAATAATTTCACAGAATATATTAAAAATAGCAACAATGAAAAAAACACTTTATTTCCATATTTTGGAGTTATTGAGCAATTGTGATCCTCTGCAAGGACTAACCTAGATATTTTCTAATTATGACCAAGGAGAGAAACCATGGACTCTGTGTTTCTTTGGGTCTGGCTCACTTCATTTAATGTGATTTTTTTCCTGTCTTTCCACTTCCTTTAGAATGGGACAATGTCATTTTTTTTCTTATGGAAGCATAGAATTCCATTGTGTATGTACACTAAGTTTTCTTGATCCATTCATCTACTGAGGGGCATTTGGGTGGGTTCCATATCTTAGCTGTGGTAAATAAGGCTGAAATGAACATGGTTGTACTGGTAGCTTTAGTATGGCCTTGTTTGTGATCCTTTGGGTAAACACCCAGAAGTGGGAATTATATATGGCCTTAAAAACAGAAGTCCTCTAACTCTTCAATGAAATAGAAAGAGAAAGTTCACTACCAAACTCATTCTCTGAAAACAGCATAACCCTCATCCCAAAATCAGACAGGGACTCACCAAAGAAAGAGAACTATGGACCCATTTCTTTGATGAACATCTCCATACTTTCTCAACAAAATTATAGCCAATGTACTCTCATAACTCATCAAAAGAAAAAATATATACATATAATCTATAGTCAAACAGGATTCATTCCAGGGATGCAGGGTTCAATATATACAAGTCATTAATTTAATTCATCACATCAATAGGAACAAAGACAAGATCACATGAATATCTTCATAGATACTTAAAAAGCATGTGACATGACCCAAAACCGATTTATGATGAAAGATCTGGAGAAACTAGGAATCCATGGAATGTCCCTCAATATAATAAAGATTGTATATGACAAATCTACAGCTAGCATTATACTTAATGGACAAAAGTTAGAAAAATGGAGAAAACTATCAAGTTACTTGAGCTGATCAGAAACTTTAGTAATGTAGCAGGGTATAAAATTTAGCCTCAAAAAGCAATGGTTTTTCTCTAGGCCAACAATGAGAAGAGCTAGGCTGAAATCAGGAAAGCAACTCATTTTGCAATAGCCTCAAAAAAAATTAAATACTTAGTAATAACCTTAACCAAGAAAGTATAAGACCTCTATGATTAAAACTTTAGAACCCTGAAAAAGAAAATTAAAGCAGAAATAAGGAAGTGGGAAAACCTCCCTTGTTCCTGCACTGGGAGGATTTACATTGTGAAAATGGCAACACTACCAAAGGCTATCTATAAATAAATTCAATTCATTACCTATCAATACCCAAACATTATTCTTTAATGAAATAGTGTGATTTTTAAAAAATTGTTTTTATCAGTACTAGAGCTTGAACTCAGGGACTAGATGCTATCCCTAAGCTCCAACGTGCAACCACTTTGAGGCACAATCCCAAGTTCTTATTTTCTGTTGCTATTGTTAATTGGAGATAAAAACCTCACTGAGTTTCTAACCTACGATGCTTTGATCCATGATTCTAGGATCTCAACTTCCTGAGCTAAGAATACAGGTGTGAGCCATATGCACCTGGAATTTCTATTTTGTTATATCTGAAGTGATCAGATAACTTAAAATAGGAATAAAAGGATTGAAGCTTCTACATAATAAAGGAACAGATATTTATCAAATCTAGGTATAATAGATATAAAGGTATATTCATCTATGTATATGTTTATATGTATTTATTTGTAAATTATAATATTATATATCAGAAGAATGTAATATTACTATTAAGTAAATGATATGAGAGAAAGAAAACTGTCAAGTAGCAACAAAAATCACATGTAACATTAAGATTCTGAGAAGGAAGAAAATATTAAAGTGTTGAGAACCAAGAAAATGTAATTAAAACTAAGAGCCACCGAAAATTTCAAAACTGTTTTTAAAGTATTTGAATACACAATCACAGTAGGCATGTACCTGTCCCTAAATGTAATGAATATTATTGTTCTCAGATAGTCAATAAATATCTCATCATGGGATTTACTGGTGAGCTAAATCAATGCACTTAATTCTGGTCTACAATTTGAAAATAAAGAAGCAAGTAAACATTCAACAGGTTAAGAAACAGAATGGTGGGGAGTGGGGGGAGTTGGGAGAGAAAAAACTGGGAGAAAATAAGGGACGCAGTGAAATTGTTCAAAAAGAAATATGCTCAATACTTGACTTACATAACTATGATATCTCTGTACATCACCATTAAGATAACATATGTGTGTGTGTGTACACACACACCCCACAGAATGGTGTTAGGGGCATATGTTAGTTTTGCTTAGATGAAGTTCTACAACACATCAACACTCAGGACATGATGATGAAGACCACGTGGGTGTCTTTGAAGGATGGTTATGATCAAAAGAAGAACTCAGTAAAAGGATCTTTTTGAGCCTCTTTGTGCTGATTTTACTGTGGGGAGATAGCTAGGGAGTACATGTTCAGACCATTTGTAAATGTTTCTTAGTAAAATAACAGCAAAAGATATTGGGATTTGGGTATACGTAGGCATTTTTCATTCCAGGTACTCTAGAAATTTTGGAAGTAGAATTTTATAGCCAGTCTGTAGTATGAATTTCAGTAGCATTCAAATCTCATCCCATTGAATTGACAGTAGCATATCCCCCAAGATTTTGAGAACAGAAACATATCTCTAGGCATTGTGCAATATCTCTGAGGAACAAAATCTCCCACAGCGCAAAATACGTATTCTCTGTACACACATACAAGACATGTTAAAGCCTGTGTAGATAAATATACTTTAATGAAAAATTTGAGAGATGATTTTTTCTATGGCTTGGATTTGGACTGTGAAAGAGTTGATGCCAAGATTTCTGACTGGAACAGATGGAAGATCAAATTGTCAATCCATTCCTGAGACGTGAAAGGCTAACGTGGAAGTGGGAGTCAATATATCAATTTGGGTTTTTATTAACTTTGAAAAGCAGCTGGATATAAAACTGAAGTTCAGAAGACATCCCTGTTTGTGTGTATAAATTTGTGTCACAGATGTATAAAGATTGTATTTAAAGGCAAAGGATTAGTATTCTCCTTCAGGGATTTGAAACAGGAAGAAAGAAGGGTAATCTGGAGTGCGCTATGGCTACTCACAGTTAAGAACTGAGGAGGATAACAAAGATTTGCAATGGGATTGGGACATCATTAGTGTGTGTGTGTGTGTGTGTGTGTGTGTGTGTGTGTGTGTGTGTAGGAAAGTTTGAATATATAGAAGATTTTTCCTCTTATTACAGCAAAGCCTCCCTCTGGGAAATTATCCCACCTTTCTCACCAACTAATGCAATTTGAGGCTTGGCAGTCATCTGTAAGTTCCATCTATGTGGCTATAATATAGAGGGCCATAACCAAACTTTTCAAAGTTTTGGAGTTGCTGCTAGCTGTAGTAGTAGTAGGATTATAGCAAAAATGTATAAGTATGTATGTACTAGAGAGAGAGAGAGAGAGAGAGATTGTTCATTTGTAGGTGTGATTGTATGCATATAAGAGAAAGACAAAGAGATTGAGAAGAGAATGCCAAGATAATTCAGACGATATCTGATAATTTGGCCCAGATTCTTTGGGTTTAGATGTACCTTTGCAAATCACAGATTCATCCATTTTTAAATATTTTTCAATAACATACACTTTTGTACAATGGGGATTTTCACTGTGACATTTCCATACTTGCAGCTAATTTACACTGATTAACTCCACTCTCTCTGTTACAATTACTGAGTTGTTGTCTGATCCTATTGCAGCCCAACAAAGCAGAATAGTTAAATATTCCTCCATGCTTACTTAAATTCTAATAGCACAATTTTTTAACTGTAAAGAATATGCAATAACACCAAACCTCTACCTAAAATTCTAAAGGAGTAAATGAGTCTGTATTTTCACAATGCTTTTTAAAAAATATAATAGCATTCAATAAATATTTATTAATGTATACAATATTGAGATGGTAGTTGAACTCATTGAAAAAACATAGTAATAAATGTAAGTATACAAAATCACATTTTAAACTATTTTTATAATTGTATTAATATTTCAAAGTCTCTGTATCCTTATGTAGGTCCCAAAAATATTTACTTCTTGCAAATAGATATTGCAGTGTGACAACCCAGTTATTGACATTGCTATTCATACCATGATTCTTATACCTAGACTCCACATCAGTTGAGCGCTTGTGTGTTTGTGGATTTGTTGTCTGTGATTTTTATCACATGTGTAGAGCTGAGAGAAATGAATATTTTTACAAAACAGCCGCAGTCATTGATATGTCTGTTTCCGTCTGCTACTTTTTAAGAATGTGTTTTTTTCCCTCGCAGCAGTCGTGTTAATCAGTCCAGAAAACTCTTTGACCTAAATAATGTGATACTTAATCTAAAAGTAATTATGAGTGGCTGGAGGTGAGAACTTAATGGCAGATGAACAGAAAGCTCAGCATTCCAGATAGGCAAATAGAATAAGTAGCTGCAAAGAAAATAATGTGCAGATTCAAAATTGTCTGGAAAGTAATCGTTAGAAATTACAAAGCATGTTCTGTTATCTTCTAGTTCATAGAATTTTACTTCCGTATTCCATTACAGCCTGACAAATCTTTGTAGACAGACCATCATTCTTTGCCAGAATACAAATCAATAGGCAGGGACATCCCTATGATGCTACAAAGCTCAAATTAATTACAACAATTGAGACTTTACTCCTCTAAAACCCTGCTATGATGCGGGAAATGTGAATGCAAGGTTGCTTCCTGATGAGACATGGTAGACAGTAAAATATCTAGGCACCAGTTTATAAAGAAGGTTGTCCAAGCAGGCAAATTGGGTCAAAAGTAAAGCAAAAATTAAAGCCAAACTGGTGAGCTGTTTCTCTATGGCTAAATCAAACCAGGTTAGGAGGAAAACAATCAATAAGGGCTACAGAAAAAGAAATAGCCAATCACCAAAGTCCCCAGGATGTCTATAAATGTCTATCCCCAAATCTCCTAGGAGAGCAGAAGCAGCAACAGAAGCTCTTGGTCCTTTGCCTAGAAAGCCACCAGACTTCTTTAAAGGCCCCCTGAGGAACCTCTAGTTCTCCTGATAAAAAGAAAGCATAAAGAGAGGAAATTAGAAGAAAGCAAAATTATTACAAAATAATGCATTTTGAAGACTGTATACTTGTCTGCCATTGTACAGCAAAGTAATTCAGTCCTTTCAAATATCTCCTATATATCATAAAACAATCTTACATAGTGCAAATTGGATGTAAAACCCAATATTTTTTCTCATTCTACTTCCAACCTAAAAAGAACAGTGTACATGATCATGTGCAAAAGAGGTAAAATCAATAAGCTAGAAATACATAGATAAGGATTCAGGAGACTGAAGTGGGCAATTAAATTATATTCCACAAAAGTGATAGGAGATTAATTATACATCAATGCTTGTGGATTGCTATAGAAAAGAAAATAAAGAGGACGAATTCCTGGCATGGTGGAAAATAAGAGAAGAAAAGCTAAATTGTTGTATTTTTATATGTGGAAGTGTGAGCAGATAGTATCTCACTGGTAAAGCCTAGGACCATGTTACAGGATCCTTGGAAATAATGTGAAATACTGACATCCAGTCTTAAACCTAAGATCAGCACATGAAACTGAATGTGGTGGCAGGTACACATTTATATTAATCCTGTCATTCTGTGAGACATGAGAGTTGACATCAGGCTTAAATGAAGTGTTCTTTTTTAAATATAATCATTTCTAATCAAAGAACTTTCCATTCTGCAGTTATATTTTAACCAGTATCCCAAACAATCCCTAAACACAGGGAAAACTGCTTGCGCAGGTACTGTTAAATTGCTATGTAATCAGGGTCTGATTGGGCCTGATTATGAAAGTTCCCTTTAATGAATACAAATGTTTGCTAGAATGTTAATATCCCTTCTTTTATTATGTATTCACTATATAATGGTCCTTTGTGAGACACTGAAGAACATCTATTATCTTTTGAATCTCACACACTTGAAATTTTAATTTAAAAGAATATTAAAATACATGATATTAACAGACTTTTAAAATTATCTTCAAAAATAATTAGTAAGCTCTGCTATCAGTATACAAACAACTGCTTATAATTATGCAGCGCCAAGTGCACTCTTAGAAATAGCTTATACAGCGTATTTATGCATATGCAGGTCAGATGATGCCCCACAAACAAAAGACAGGGCCATCAGTATTGATCAATTTTGTTTTAATTTCTAGAGTAAATGGTACTTCAGCCTAAATCATCCTCCTAGCATATAAAGGGTACATTTCTATCAGAATATAAGAAAATATGTCAAGTGAAGATGATGTATATATGTACAGTAATGACAAATGTAATCTGGAAAGTTCAAAGAAAATCTGCTCTGAAAAAAAGAAGTACCACAAAGTTTCAATCAGAATTTTACTCTGTGTGTGTGTGTGTGTGTGTGTGTGTGTGTGTGTGTGTGTGTGTGTGTACCCACACATGTGATCCAGTACTGGGGCCAGAAATCAGGTCGTGTGTTCTTGTTTGGCTTTTCTTGCTCAAAGCTAGCACACAAGCACTTGATCCATACCTCTATTTTGTGCTTTCTCCTGATTGTCTAGGAGATAAACTCTAGTGGGCCTTTCTACCTGGGCCAACTTTGAAACACAAACTTCATAGATTGGCCTTCAGTGTAGCAAGGTTTATAGACATGACCCAGCAGCTGTTCTTTCATTAAACACATCTATTTAGTGTATTGCCCACTCTCTTAAGTTTATATAAATCCTATTACTCTTGTTTTCAAAAGAAATCCCATCTTCTCTGGCCTTTTCAGTGATTTCTTTCAAATTATTTGCCTTGTCTATCCAGTAAATCCCTACTCAGTGCACATTCAAACATGCATATGTTTCCCCATTCTATCCAGAGAAAATATCCAGATTTTAGTTTATTAATACTTACCTCTATACTATTCAAAACAACTACTCTGAATTCTACTACTCTGAATTTCAACTACTCTCCTTTTCTATAATGCATGAAATAAGATATAGATGTTAAGTTGTTTACAAAGTAACCAAACACTTATTTGTTAAGTGGTAACCAAGTCACTGACAGTTAAAGAAGTCTGCACTTGGGTCTCTTTCCTCTTTCTTATCTTTCCTTCATACCCATACTGTGAAAATAAATGTCTTAGAGTATTATAAAAAAGGTTTGTATATTATCACATTTCATTCTGCTTTACTCTTGCATGCTCTATGAAAATGTTTTACCACATCTGTGGCCAGCTAGTCTCAGCCCATTTAAAATGTCTTCCTCTGAACTTTCAAGTATATTTCATATACTTAATTATTTATTATCTTTTTCTGAAAATCTCTTATCACTTAGTTTCCATGAGCTAGGATCAATATATGGGTCCTAAATCTCCCCCGGATTCTGAAGGAGATGTCCTATCTTTTCTCTCACTTTAGCTTTATAGTTGTACTTTGAGTCCCATACTCTGCCATTTCCTCTAGTTCCTTGTTCTTTCCTGTATAGTCTCCCTTTTCCTCTCTCTTCTCTCTTTCTGTTCCTCTCTGTCAGTCTATGTGTCTCTAAATACAGCAGTTTTTAATTTCACAATGAAAGTGAGAGAGAGGGAGAAAGGAGAGGAGAAATGGAGAGAGTCAGTGGTTGGTTTGTAGACATCATTGTTTGTTTGCAGCTTCTCATCTACTCTTCTCAAAGGAGAATCTTCAGTGGTGTGTTACTATTTCCTTACTTCCCACTAACTCTCTGCTGCTTTGAAAACAGACTCTATGTACTCTAATCACACCTTTGGTAAAAGCCAGTGTGTTTGAGAAAGATCACTCTGTTCAGATGGATTTCAGACCTTATGTATTTCTATTCCCAAAATAAGAGGTTTCCTGTGAATTTTTAGGATTTTAAAAATTTATCTTTGCGAAACAACTTTTTTATTTTTTAAATTTTTATTATCAAACTGATGTACAGAGAGGTTACAGTTTCATACATTAGGCATTGGATACATTTCTTGTACTGTTTGTTACCTCGTCCCTCATTCCCCCCCTCCCTTTTCCCCCCCATGAGTTGTTCAGTTCATTTACACCAAACAGTTTGCAAGTATTGCTTTTGTAGTTGTTTGTCTTTTTTTACCCTGTCTCTCTCAATTTTGGTATTCCCTTCCAATTTCCTAGTTCTAATACCTGTATACACGGTTTCCAATATACTCAGATAAGATACAGAGATAGTGTAGGTACAACCACAGGAAGGGGATACAAGAAGACCATCAACAGCTGGGGATATGGCCTAGTGGCAAGGATGCTTGCCTCGTATACATGAGGCCCTGGGTTCGATTCCCCAGCACCACATATACAGAAAATGGCCAGAAGTGGCGCTGTGGCTCAAGTGGCAGAGTGCTAGCCTTGAGCAAAAAGAAGCCAGGGACTCAGGCCCTGAGTCCAAGCCCCAGGACTGGCAAAAAAAAAAAAAAAAAAAGATCATCAATAATAGAAGCTACAGTTACACATAGCACGTTGAAGGTAGTTACAACATTGATATAACAATCGTTTCCATAACATGGAGTTCATTTCACTTATCATCATCTTATGTGTTCATAAGGGTATAGCTGTTTGCAAAACAACTTTAAAAATTGGGTAGAGATTAAAGTGAAATTGTAATTTGCTTTGAGTAGTATGAACATCTTGACTATGTTAATACAAACCAATATTATGGTGGTGTCTTTTTATTTGCATAGTTCATTTCAATATTTTCACGTCTGGATTTTAATTTTCAATGTACATATCTTTCACTTTCTTTGGTTAAATTTATTTTTTAGTTTTCAATTTAGTGTAACTATTGTGCATAGCATTCTGACTCAATGTATGTATCAATCAAATGATGAAATAATAAAATGATATATACATATACAGACTTGAATAAAATTCAGCACTCCTAAAAATTTAAAAGTGTTTTTGCAAAAACATGAATGAAATTGAAAAACACTATGCTTAATAAAAAGCCAAATACCTTCACACCAATATAGCTTTAACATTGAAATGTGGAATTTGTAAAAAAAAAAAAAAAAAGTGAAGTAAAAATCAGAGTACAAACATACTTACCAAAGACTAGGGTTTACCGAGAAAGGAATTATACTGTCCATAGTGTACAAAGACCCAATTTGATAGGAGGAATAGATTTAATATTATCTCCGTCAATTAATAATTATTTCTCAGGTTTTAATATAGCTACTATTTAATCTTACTACAAAATTTAAATTTTGTTAAAAGCAATTTTGAAATGTTAATAATAAATACTTCAAATATTGGAGGGAAATCAAGTGTTCACTTGTTTGATTTTATCCTTCACAATGTGTTCATAAGCAACACTATTTTGTATCCCATTAATTTATAAAACAAAAACCTGCCAATAAACAAAAGCCACACAAAAGTCAGGATCTTTGCCATACAACCAGACTTGCCAGGTAAAATGTTATTTTTTTCTAATAAAGTTAAATTTTAGAGACAATAAATTAATGAAATTTTAAGTATTTCCTGATGTGATTTAAGTAATTACATGTGGTTTAGAAGTTACATTAACATTAGGTCTTACCATTTTGGTTTCTATCTCCCCTACTAATTTGCCCACCATTAATTACATCACAGCGCATATCAGTATTTCCTGTGAAATTTGTCATGTACTTCATGAAGGCATAGATGGTGTGTTTAGTTGTTACTCTTTGCTGCACTTTGCAAGAAGCTGATAGTAACACTGAGTTTACATTGGTTGAATTTATTTTCCAAATGTTTTATTGACTTCACCAAAACCATGTTCTCTCTGCCTACACAAATTTGCTTTTCCCTGTGTGAATGTTACACTATTTAACTGAGGAATTTCCACTACTTTCTGTCTTCTTGAATAACACCTGCCTTTACTTATATGGCTGCCACTTGGGAAACAGCAGAATTGCCTACAGCAAAATTCAAGATATGAACTTCTTCAAAAGCCCTATGTGAGACCTACCCTCACATCAGGATTTATATAGCTTTTTCTGGATAAAGCTTATCAAAGTCAAGAGAAATATAACAGCTTTCTTTTTAATTATATGAATATATTTTGATGATGTGACAAATTCTTCTTTTTGAGTTATGAACAGGGTGACTATACTACTCACAATTTTACATTTGCCTACTATAGTTCCAGTTCATTCAAAGACATGCAGTGTGTGTGTTGTGTGTGGGTATGCCTGTATGTGTATGTGTGTGTGTGTGTGTGTGTGTGTGTGTGTATGTGTGTGTGTTGTGTCTGAGGAGAGAATGTTAAATGATATTAGAACATATTGGACATGATTTGATAAGGAGTAGAAATTGATAGGTCATACATTGAAACAGCTTCTTAGATGTTACTGGAACAAAAAATAATCTCATAGATAAAATATCTCCCTCCTTTAAAGACTTTAGTTTCTGAAACTAGGGATTGTGATGAAAAGTCTGAGATAATTTGATTAAAACTGTTCATGCTCTCCTTTTTTTTTTTTTATAAAAACACATTTTGTGGGTAAAGAAGACTAAAAGAAAGTTAAACTATTTTACTTAGCTCTGCCTTAAAATTGTCTCCAATACATATATAGATAGATAGGTAGATAGATACATGTCATTTCATGTCTCTTTTCTGAAAAGTAAGTGACGATTCGTATCCCTTTTAGATATATTTTGAAGTACTGAAGTAGTAACCTTGGTAACATTTCTCTTATTCTTCTTTGCAGTTACCAATCTCACAATTCAATGCATTAATCATTAAGTAACTCACATACTTTAATCAAGATTTAATGTACCATTTGAAGGTCACTCAACTCCTCATTTCCCAGAGCCTGCATTGCCATGACTACTCATATCGAGCATAGCTGTCTTTATTTGAGCTTTTCTGTGAATGATTGTAGTCATTTGTCAGCAGCTGGGGGATGGGGGGAAGAGCTCTGGAAACCCTTGAGAATATCAAAGTCTGCAGATGCTCAAGACACTTGCTTACCAATATGTGACCTATGTATGTTCAAATATCTTCTAAGTAATACATTCCTTACATACTATATTGTAAACCAAATAAACACTATGTAAAAACTTGCTACAGTGTATTATTTAGGAAGCAAGGCCAGGAATGATAGTCTTCTCCTTTAAGGCAGACTCAATAAGTATTTTTTAATATTTTCAGTTCATAGTTTATTGAATCCATGGTGCTAAAATGTAGATTTAGAAAACATTTGTGTAGAAGAGTAAATTTTTCCCACAGCAAAGAGTCACAAGTCATTTGACATACCGCAAGTAATAGGTTAGATACCCAAAGACCAATGCTCAATATTCTATGATACATCAGTTATAATACCGTGATTCAACAGAAGGTTTAAAAAGAGTACAGTTTTGTGTATTCAGTGTTCCAGAGAAATATATAACAAACAGTTCTTTAAGTTGAATCATTATATCCTGGGTACATCTTGGTTACATATTCATTTTTTTTCCAAATGGTGTACTAAGGACAGAGATATTCTCAGTATTACAAATATACTTTTGTATACTTTGTAATCAATAGCCCCTCCTAGATATTTGTTTAATGTTATATTTATGACACAAACAACTAACGAGACAACCCTAGTTTACTTGTACTGTTTTGTTCAGGAATGACACTGTTGAATTTACTATTAATATTTCCAAATATTTCTAGAGAAAACTTAAAATATTTCAATATGCTTGGATGTCCAGATTACTGCAAGCTACTATATTTTCTTCTGAAATTTCTACCTGATGTATTTACTACAATAAACATTTTTCTGTTTCTCATGTTTTATCCTTAATTAAAGCATGACTATAGAAACAACATGAATAATTATTTGCTCCACTAAGTCCCATGACCAGAGAGTGAACAGGTCTGAATAAGCTTGTGATTTGGCTTTTATCATGACATATTCATTTCTTGACTCTTCCAGTATAGGAAGAACATGGAATATCTTTGGCCTGAGTAAGAAAATTTTATTTGTGAGGTTGAGAATAAAACTGAGTCATTTTTTATACATATACTATTCATCCAACATAATTCACTAGATTACTCTCCTTGATTGGATATTTTATGTTTATGTTCAATAATTCTTTTTTTTTTTTTGGCCAGTCCTGGGCCTTGGACTCAGGGCCTGAGCACTGTCCCTGGCTTCTTCCCACTCAAGGCTAGCAGCACTCTGCCACTTGAGCCACAGCGCTGCTTCTGGCCGTTTTCTGTATATGTGGTGCTGGGGAATCGAACCTAGGGCCTCGTGTACCCGAGGCAGGCACTCTTGCCACTAGGCTATATCCCCAGCCCCTCAATAATTCTTTGACCTCTAAAAGAGATGCTACTTATTCTGCTGCATATACATTTTTTTGAACTTGATATATTAGAGTTTTTGATAAGCTACAACTCTTAAAGTTCAAAGCCTTTAATTTAAATTTTAATTAAATATAGTCCCCCACAATCACTAGAGCAATGTGTTTTCCTAAAACACTGTGATTTTTCTCATACGTATAACTAAAATAATATCCACTAAATTTAATTTAATATAATGTGCAATTAATTATATAAGTAAGAACTCTTCAATTTGGTAGGATTTTAGTTGCAGTACTGTCAATAAGAAATATCTGTGTTATTTTTTACTAGATTATTGGACACACACATTAAGGTTATTGAAAACAGTGT
This sequence comes from Perognathus longimembris pacificus, assembly GCF_023159225.1. Taxonomy (NCBI): domain Eukaryota; kingdom Metazoa; phylum Chordata; class Mammalia; order Rodentia; family Heteromyidae; genus Perognathus; species Perognathus longimembris. The sequence goes on from NC_063163.1 coordinate 17,167,481, forward strand.
AGCTTTTAATAAACCAATTGTCCTTATCATTTATATCATAAAATTATTTTAATTTTCATAATCAAATATATGTTTATTTAAACACTACTCTGAATGAACTTACAAACCATAACCTCAAAACTATATTTAATAAAACTAATAGTACATGTTCAATTATATATATGCATAAAACATTATTTTTTCTGTAGTTTCTAGCTCATTATACAAATACCATGATTATTTTTAGATTGAAGAGAATGAGAGATGCTCTATTTCTGTTCCCTTATTTACTATTTTATCAAATGTATGAAAAATCCTTTTTATCAGATAATAAAATTGGGTTCTGGAGCAGAAATATGATCTGCTTACAAGTGCTGATGATTATTTCAATCATGAAGACAGCAGAGAAAATTAAACATCCTCTCTTTATGAAGGTCTATGCAAAATGCCTATTGAGCAGATAGTTCTTTATTCACTCCATCAAATCTGCAAGGTTATTATAATTGTCCATATTTTACAAATAAAATAGACCATAATGAGAAGCTTAGAGCAAGTTCATGTAGATGGTAGAACATGGAAACTGGAATTCAGTTTTGTCACAGTGGAGCAGAATTCATAAACACAACTTAAAGGAATTTGATTAATAAAGAAATTGAAATTAAAGGTTAAAAATGGCATGTGGGGGGGCTGGGAATATGACCTATTGTCAATAGTGCTTGCCTTGTATACATGAAGCCCTGGGTTTGATTTCCCTGCACCACATATATAGAAAATGGCCAGAAGTGGCACTGTGGCCCAAGTGGCAGAGTGCTAGCCTTGAGCAAAAAGAAGCCAGGGACAGTGCTCAGGCCCTGAGTCCAAGCCCAGGATAGCAAAAAAAGAAAAAAAAGTGGCATGTATTTGCTTTATTTTTAATTTTCAATAAAATATATTTCCTATGTGGATTCACATTACAAAAGAGCCAGTGCACATCTTACACCACTGTTCCTTCATGAATTATTAGTTTTCTTCTCATTTTCCCTGATGTTAGTTCTACTGCTACTATTATTGGCCCTGTAATAATAGATGCTGGAGTTGCTATTTTGAGAACTCTTATTGAAGCAGCTCCATACCATGTAGTGAATTTTACACACAAAATTTTTCAGCCAATAGTCCAAGTTATTTTACCTAAAATGTAGAAGTTTCACCTGGGGTGGATTCTTTCTTAATCCCCCCCACACTTTTTTTTTAAAGGAGAACACAAAAAGCACATAGAGGTTAAGTACTTTGCTTGAGGACACAGTGGATCGATGTTTTAGCCAAGTGCCATATGGAAGCAGAGTGTCTATAGAGCCTGTAATAGAAATAACTACATTCTGCCTCCCAAATTACCCTGAAGAACATATGCAGAGAAGCATAGAATTAGTTTCTTGAGTTAATTTGTACTTCGGTTCCTTATTATTTTATAAATTTGGTAAAATTATATGGTTAGTTTTCCAGAATAAATTGTGTGTTTTACAAAATAGAAATAATAGTGATTTGAGATACTGTCATTAATATTATGTTAATTTAATATTAAGCATTCTGTGTATGAAAAAAAATCCAATATCTATTTGTTTCTTTAGTTTAAACATCATTATCATTATCTGAATTTATGAGTACATGGGCATAGGTAATATAATTGAATAGAATATAACATTTTATATATAGAATATATTATAGTATAGATAGAATATATATGTATGCATATACATATATATGTTGAGAAAGAGAGGATATAGTTTATTTTGTGAAAAACAGACATTCCTACAAAACTTTTAGTGTATAATTCTTATCTAATTTGTAGAACAATTTAAGTATAACAGCCTGAGTTAAGAAACAGAAAAATAAGAATGACTGGTAAAAATGTGAGGAGGAACTTATTACTATAAAAATCTGTCAGAAAAACAAATCTCCCTGGCAAAAATAGGACATGCTACCTAACGTACTGTATCTTACAGAAGTTAGTCGAGTTCAGAGCACAGTTCAAAGACCATATGAAAATACATATGAACAGTTCTTCTATTGTGAAATGAGCCTCTTTAGAACTGTAAAATTATTCATGAGAAAAATTTAAATCCCTTTGGATATGCTTCCAAAAAACTTCATGTTAACTCAAGAAAGTTGCACATAACATTCTATCACTTGCTACTTCCAACTATTCTTTATTTATTAAATATTCTTTTTTTACCTGGAGTGTCTCTACAGCATAAATGAATTCATAGAAATTTATAAGTCAATTCATTTTAACAACCCAAAAGCCAAGATGATTACTTTGGCTTTCTTAATATTTTCAAATAGATATGTCTACATGAAAAATATTTTAAATTCTTCATATAATATATGTGACAACCTCTTGCCAACCACGAAGATTAAGTGTTAATAAGGAATAAAACTTACCAAAATGCAGTTGAGATGTGGAAATTGAAAATAGTGAATAAGCTTGGAAATTATCTAATTAAAGTACTCATACATATGTGGTTGAAATATCAAGAAGCAGGTCCTTTGAATAATTACCACAAAAATAAATAAATAAATAAATAAATAAATGGCAGGAATGTAATGCAGGCCCAGTGTAGGATGTGGTACTAATGAGTGTACACAAGGGAAATAGACAGAGAAAAGGAGGGCAAATGTGATCAAAATATTTTAACTGCATAGGGAAAAATGGAACAATGAAGTTTACTATTATTGCTTTAGGATAAGAGAAGGGACAATGAGATAGAGAGAAGGGGGTGGGTCTGAACAGGGTATTTTGTGTGCATGTATGGCCTTGACAAACTGAACCCCCCTTTATACAACTAGTTGATGCTAATAAAAGTGTGAAAAATAAAATAAAATGCAAATCTTCCCTAAGTTTTTTTTAGAATTACTATATTATGTAATTAAAAAAATAATTACTTATTTATTGTCAAAGTGATGTATAGAGGGGTTACAGTAGCATACGTAAGGCAGTGGGTACATTTCTTTTACAATTTGTTACCTCCTCCCTCATCTCTCCCTCCCCCTTCCCTTCTTCCCCATAAGTTGTTCAGTTGGTTTACACCAAATGGTTTTTTAAAAATTGCTTGTGGAATCATTTGTCTTTTTATCCTTTTTCTCTCAATTTTGATATTCTCTTAAACTCCTTGAAAAAGAACAGCAGGCCAAACCCCAAACCCATAGATGGAAGCAAATAATTAAAATTAAATCATAATTAAATGACTTGGAATAAAAAAAATCAAAAGAATCAACAAAACGAAGAGTTGGTTCTTTAAAATATTAACAAGATAGACAGACCCCTAGCAAATCTGACCAAGAAGCAAAGGCAGCACACCCAAGTAAACAAGATCAGAGACGAAACAGGTAACATCATCACAGAAACAAACAGAACACAATAAGGGACTATTTTGCAAATCTTTACGCCAACAAATTCAAGAACCTGGAAGAAATGGATGAATTACTAGCAAAAATTGATATGCCCAACCTTAACTAGGAAGATTCAAACCTTCTAAACAGACCCACATCCAGCATTGAAATAGAAACCGCAATAAGAGATCTCCCATCCAAGAAAAGCCCAGATCCAGATGGATTCACTGCAGAATTCCACAAGGCCTTTAAGACAGAACTCACACCAATATTTCTCAAACTTTTCAATGAAATTGAAAGAGCAAGTTTGCTCCCAAACACATTCTGTGATGTCAGTATAACCCTCATTACAAAACCAGGCAGGGACTCATCAAGGAAAGAGAACTATAGACTGATTTCCCTGATGAACATTGATGCAAAAATTCTCAACAAAATTCTGGCCAATCGACTTCAACAGGTCATCAAAAAAATCACATACTATGACCAAACTGGATTCATTTCCGGTATGCAGATCTGGTTCACTATACACAAGTCAATCAATGTAATCCACCACATCCACGGGACCAAGGTTAAGAACCACATTATTATTTCACTAGATGAGGAAAAAGCATTTGATAATTTCAGCACCCATTTATGATAAAAGCTTTAGAGAAACTACAATTCCAGGGAATATTCTTGAATAAAATTAAGGCTGTCTATGACAAACCCTTAAGTTTTGAGTGCATATTTTCTGCTCTGTGTGTGTGTGTGTACATAATTTTGAAAAAGAAACAATTGTGTGGTTTGGTGAATCCCAAACATAGAAGTGTCTCTCACACAGTGACATTCCTCTACTGAAGATGCTTCAATGTAGTTTTTCAGTGCTTAAGTGGGTAAAATATTCCACTGAGTTCTGGATGACGATCTAACATTAGTAAAACAGCAGTAAAACTGCCTTGGATGTATTGACAATTTAGTAAGAGATTAAAAAGATTTAACTATTTTTAAAAGGAAGTAAACAAATGAGACCAAATTAAAATAGCTAAGCAAACCCCCAAGTTGTGAAGCAAAGTAAATGAGGAAAGCATTCAAAAAAAGCAGCTTAATCATGAGCAGCACAGAAATGATTTGTGCTTCCAGCCAAGCAGTAAAGACAAGTAGGGAGAGGGAGAAAGTTTGGTTTTCAACAGACTAATTGAAAAACTGTTTCTGTCCAAATAATGAAAATTGCCCAGTTTCTTGCAGTATTTTCAATGAAATATATAACTACTGGTTAAAGATCTTCTCTCTCAAGTACAAAATAGTGTTCATTAAAAGCCCTGTTAAGTAATTTATTCTGGTTACAAAACACTGTTTAAAAACACAATATAGTTTCCAGTTAGTTCTTTGAGTTGGTTTTACATCATTGCTATCTCTGTTCCCATTTGCATTCCCTTTATCCAAACACTTTGCCAAAGAGACCCAAAGATTTTCACATATTACAATGTTGCCCTTTTATAATTCTCCAGAGTCATACAAACTAGAAAAGCTGATCATTCTTGCAGTAACATAGAAAACCTTTATAGAGTTAACTTCTAGTCAGTCTGATGGAATGGTGGCTTATACTTCTATTTGTATGAGGTGTTCATAAAATAAAATAAAAGGTGAAAGTGAAAGTTAAACAAAAGATTACAGTAAAAAGGGAATAACAGAGCTTGAGTTTTTGACATACTCTTCAGAAAAGGCTTCTCTAAGGAAGTGATATTTCAGTAGAATCTCAAATAAAGTGAGGAATACAGCAATAAAGTATCTGGGGAAATTTCATAAAGAGCATCATAGAGAGGGCAAACTTTCCAAAGAATCATGAGGCTTAGAAAGTTCAAGGAAACTCAAGTAGATGGATGACAGTAGGGTAAGATCATGCTCAGGCTCAACCTAGGTTACATATTGATTTCAGTTTCAGAGTGATAGGCAATCATTGAAAATCAGAACAAATACTAAGTTATGAACTGTAACGTAAGCTGCTTTTAAGGAGACTGATTGAAGAAAGCTGGTTACAACGTTTCTTACTTTTGTAATACGTAAATTCTGGATGCTTTAACTGGCAAATGAGGTCTTGAGTATTATATGTGGAATTTTCAATATTTTTGTATCATAATGTCATATTTTCTATTTGGTTGTTATTGGTTTAATAAATGTGCCTTATATATCTGAAAATGATAAATAATCTTGAAAAAGTACACATAACAAATCTCAGTATGTAACTTCAGGTACACTGAGAGATGTAATATAAAACTATCAAGTAATAAATAGTTATTTTAAAGAGGAAAAGAGTATAAAATAAGGCGAATAATATTGATGATAATAGTAAATAATAGATAACAATGTAGTTTTAAATTCTATATTCCAAATATTAGAGAATGTATTATATTGATATATAACATTTTAAATATATAATCATTCATTCCATATTTGCCTTTCCCAAATCATGGAAGATATCCAAGGAAATATAAATATAAGGAAAACCCAAAGCAGTTGCCAAGGTGTTAGCTTGTAACCTTAGCTACTGAAGAAGGAAAGATTGTCAACATGTAAATTTAAATTCAGCCTGGGCAAAAACTTTACAAGATGCCATGCAAAATCAATGGTACATGCCTGTCATCCCAGACATGTAGGAAGTATAAATTAAAAAAAAATCAGGACTCAATCCACTCCTAACCAAAAACTAGAACCCAGTCAGGTGCCAGTGGCTCATGACTGTCATCCTAGCTACTCAGGAGGCTGAGATCTGAGGACTGTGTTTCAAAACCAGTAAGGACAGGAAAGTCTATGAGACTCTTTTCTGCAATTAAGTATTAAATATATAAAACAACAACAACAAAAACACGGAAGTGGAGGACTGGGATGTACCTCAGTGGCAAATTGCTTGCCTAGCAAGTGCAATGTAAACAGAGAGAGACAGACAGACAGACAAGAGGCAAAGACAGAAGCAGAGAGACAGAGATAATGAGACAGAGAGAGATAGAGAGACAAAGAGAAAGAGGGAGAGAGAGAAAAGAAATAAGGAAGGAAATAAAAGAGAAAAGGAAGAGAGGTAAGAAGTCAGGCAGGGAGGGAGGGAGGGAGGGAGAAAAAGAAGCAAAATGAAAGTAATGAGGTAAATGAAAAATGAAAGTAAAAAAGAAAAAGGCATATCTATGGAGAAAAATAAATAAATGAAATAAAAAGCAATCTTAAAAAGAGGAAGGAAAATGATGAATTAGACATCATATTCCTCTCATTCTGAAATAAAATCTCATCAGATGAGACTTGAGGTCGACAGAAAAGCAAACAGGAGTGGGGTGGGGTGGGGTGGGGTGGGGTGGGAAGAGGGGGTCAACAACAGTGGTGAGAGACCAGGGGAATACTCAGAAGTAGTGAAGTTTAAATTTATACAAATTAATGGACCCCGACATTAAATGCTAACGAGTCTAGAAAGAGAAGAATTCCTGCCAGAGGAGCAAATTGCTAAACAGAAAAGAGCGAATATCTGCACTGGGCTCAGAGCAGAGCCAGAAAGGAACTTGTTCTTGGTCACCATAAAGCACACGGACTTAATTACAACACTTTGCCTTGCCCTGCCTGAGCAGATTGCTTTTGTTCCTTGATGCTTAAACTTTTGATATCATATATTATTTAAATCTAATAATTCCAATTTTTATTCTAATGTGCTTACTAAAAACTGTATCGTCGAACTAAAATTGTTCTTAAATATTTATTTAAAATCTAATGAAAAATATTAGTTTACTTACCATTATATTTTTCAATCACATGTCATTTATTTCTTGAAAACAATAGAATGTATTTTATCTTTAAAGATTCAATTAATATGAAATCTTATTCAGCCTTTGTTTGGAAAACACTGCCTCGATTTTAAGCCAATAGAGTTTGGTTATCAATATGTATTGATATAAATAAATATATAAATTAATAGAGACACAAAATATGTTATCCTGTGTCACTAAACTCTCAGAATAATTTAATAAACACATTGGCATAATTTGTGGAGAAAAACACTTTGTGGAGAAAAGGTACCTTTTAATCTGCAATGCAAAATAAAGTTTTGCATGGATGTAATTTATATTGAAAAGTTCTGTTATTTTCTGGAAGTTGAGAGTTCCTAAAGGGTTTGAAAGTTAATGAAATGAAATCACAGCTTTGTGAAGCTGTCTGTATCACTGTTCTAAGACTGGAACTAAAGGATGAAGAAGGAAAAAAAAAAAAAAACTATTGTAACTTTCTAATACCCTTAGAAAAAGTTTTCCTAATACCTTCAGAAAATGTTTTGCAGTAGAAACCTCTGACTCTATCCACTAGTAACAGCAGAATACAGAAATGAATGAACAATAAATACACAATAGGTCTTGAATATAGAGTGATAGACAGGGTTGAGTCTTCCATTAATTCTCCAAGTCATGAAACATTGTGGTTTATTGATTCCTAACCATGAAAGTATTTAAGAAAAACATCAATAAATGCAATGCTGAGTACAAACAATGGAAAGTATAAAATAAAAAAGTTTCTTCCGATTTCAGACTTTATTTTCCCTACTTTTCTTGAGAAAATCATGATAATAAAGGTACACCTTGACTGTGCATTTCATAATTTAATTGGGTGCCCAATCAAATGCTCCTGTGTGTACAATAATATGACATGAATTTTTATGAATTTGTGATCATGCATCCTGTAATTATGAACAATAGTTAGAACCATTTTGGATAACAGTTTATTTTACTATGCACACACCCGTACATACAAATACACACACACACAAACACCTACACAAACATCAGAAGAATATTTCAAGTAGTGTATGGCCTTCATGTTTCATTAATATAATCTATGTTAACTTAAGCAGAAATAATATACAGGATTCAATAGCAAGAAAGCAAGATTTTAAAGGTTAAAATATACAAAAATAAAATATCTGTTTTGTATAGGAGGAGTGCCAGATATTATATAGAAGTTTTGCCTGTCATTTAATATATGAATTTGTTCTTCAGTAATTAAAGATCTCCAAATAGTTCTCTTTCTTAAACAATTCTAAAGAAGTAATAATTTCAGTGATTGACTAAGAAGTCTAACTTCCTTGAAAATACCTCCAGCCCCCCCATAGACAATCATTATTACTAAGAAAAATAGAGAACTTAATCCTCTTCTCAGTTCTATGTTATGAAAGTATGACAATTTTATATGGATATTAGGCACACAATTACATTTTTTTCCTTATTACACTGTCATCAAATTCCTCTTATGAGCTAATTAGGCTCTTATTATTCTTGCAAGAGAGAATTATAAGACAACAGCGTATAGAAACTTACATTTGAATAGCAAAATTCTTAACATTTGAGTATTTTTTTAAACATCCTTGCGAACTGGCATAATAAAAAATCTAAGCAGTCTTTTCAACTTCAGCAGCTCAAGCTCAAGCACCCAGTGGGGAAGGAGAGAGACAGAGAGAGAGAGAGAGACAGAGAGAGAGAGGGAGGGAGGGAGGGAGGGAGAGAGAGAGAAGAACCTAGTATTGGCACACAGAAAGAAGCTACAGCAAAGGAAATTTAGAAAAATTCATCAGTCAAGAGAACAAGAAAAATAACAGATTATACTAGAGGTAAGAAAAAGAAAGAATAAAACACATACATTATTTATAACTTAAAAGACCAATGGAAGTAAATTTAAGGAATGTAAAGTAAGTTTTGATTAGTTTGCAATTTTATATTTAATTTTGTTTATTTTTTTAATTTCTCCATATTCTCGCTAATGATACCAATAATACCTGGTCATAAACAAGTCAATTTTACATAACATTACTTTTTTTTTACTTATTTATGGTCAAAGTGATGTACAAAGAGGTTACAGTTTCATACATTATGCCTTGCACTCTTTGTTACCTTCATATGTGGTTTAGTGGGGATCAAACCTCTCCTTTCAAATGATTTGTTTAAAAATAAATGCATATACAAGCAAATGGGCTTTCTTAGATTGAAAGTGATAGAAGTTTGGTGGTTCAGGCTTGTCTATCCTACCTACTTGCAGATAGAAATCTAGAGAACAGTTTATCACAGATAGCCCAGGAAAGAACTTCATGTGATACCATATCAAAATTAAAATTTGAGCATGGTACTACATGCCTGCCATCCTAGATTCAGAGTTGAAGGTAAATAGTAAATTCATGATTCAGGCAGAAAACGTAGATCTTATATAAAAGAGGCAAAGCCATAATGGAATGAGAGCATGGGAGGATGACTCAAAAGTTGGGGTATCTTCCTAGCAAATGTGAAGCCCTGAAATCAAAACGACAGTACAGCCCAAAATAAAAACTACAAAAAGTGACATAGAGAGAAATAAAATATTAGAATGACTCTGAATTTCTCATGGTGATGATGTTGTTCTCTTTACGGCAATTTACAAATATGATCCTTGTGGGAACAAGATAGAAAGTCATAGTCAGATACTCTGAAAATTCCTGCCTACCTAGCTATTCATAGAGCTAACATTATGCAATTCTGTAAGAATTATTGATTAACTATGAGATAGGCAAACAGTTGAAAATTACAGTTGTGATTATGATTAAAATACAAATCTTACTTTTGAGTGCATTGCTAGTTATATAAGATGCTAATTGTATAGGTTTTCACTGCCATTACTGAATACCCAGCCATTCTTAGAATAATTAAGATCAGAATAAAATCAACTAACCACCCATGACAAGTATTGGGTTCTGAGTAGGCATAAAGCATACAATAAACAATCCTAAAAATATCAGATAAAAACTAATTCTCAGGATGACTCTCCTACTTTTTAAAAGCAGGAAAATTAGTTTGGAAGAAAATTATACAAATATTTCATTAGATTTAAATATGGCACATTTTAATATCTGACTCTAATACTAAGCTACTCTCCTTTCTCTGACATCTAAATTCTGTTTTTCTATAGCCATCAATGTATTTTAAACAACTCTTTATTTTTCAAGCAAATTTCAGCTAACTTTATTTCTCAGAAAATTTTCTTTTCTGAAATAGATCAAAAACGTATTTTAAGTGGATGCAACATTAAAATATCACTACTCAGATTTAGTTACAAAAATAAAATAATCTTATAAACAGGGAGGAAACAATAGTAGGAACAGAAAAAAAACACTTTATTTCAGAGTTCTTTCATGTATGTTGTAGTCATTCCCCTTTGTGTTTTAACAGGAAATTCCTTGAGAAGTGAGCCTCTTTGATAGTAAATAATGTATATTTGACACATGAAAACAGTATACACCTAAGTTATCCACAACCACATATAAATGTCTACATGAGCCTGGGCAATGCAATTCAAATCAAGATTTTTTCCCCTTTATGTTTATCTTCAGGTAATTTTATGAGCTGTATAATAACTTAACAAATGTATGTACACAAAATATGCAAATGATAATCTCTTATTTCTCCCCACACATAACTTCCCCTTCCCCTCACCTTCAAATTCTGTAGGTATATTTTCACATATCTACACTGAGAATTGTGACTCTGTTCACACTCCTGACCCCGTGTCAAAGAGCAGGTTAAAAAAACTGAGCCGAGCACTGGTGTCTCAAGCCTGTCATCCTAGCTACTCAGGAGGCTGGAATCTAAGGATAGAATTTCAAAACCATCTTAAACAAGAAAGTCCATGAGACTCTCATCTCCAATTAACCACCAGAGAGCCAGAAGTAGTGCTGTGGCTCAAAGTGGTAGAGTTCTAGCCTTGAGCAAAAGATTTCAGGGTCATTGCCTAGACCCTAAATTCAAATCCCACAACCAGCACCACCAACATAAAAAAGGTCTATGTCAATAATTTTGGAATATTTGGCATATTTTTTATTTAAAAAATCTGGATACCTTCTTCATCTGTTAGTATAACTTACAAAAGCAATTGATAATGGATGAGTGAACTACCATTCTACACAGGACATCAGTTTTTATCAAATATGCTAGTAATGCCAAATTGGCATTGCTCTGTTTAAATATACAATGAGAAAAGAATATCCAGTTGTGAAAACATGGCAAAAAAGAGAAAAATATCATGGACACTCTGATTGGAGGTATCCAGAAATGCTAGGTTTACCTTAGCCATAATGTAGCAATGATGGGGTAAAGGGTTTGCTTCTGGCTTGGATCAGTCATGGCTAATTTGAGAAGTGAATGGTACTGAACCTAGAACCCCATTTATCTTTGTTTGATATGCTCGAGAGTGTGTTTTATTGATTTAGATTTATTCCTGTTATAGTAGTTTTATATAATGAGCACTTCTAAAACATATCTATGAAAAATGTTGAGATGAATTAATTTATACTAAAATTGAATGGATTGGAAAAAGCAATGACATTTCCAGTTAGTAGTTAATGCTGCTTTTGAGATTGTTAGCATTAGTAGAAAATATTAAAATGAAAAAAATACAATGTAAGTAGAAAAGATAACTCATAGAATTCCATTTTACATGAATGATGTCATTCTCAAAAATCACACTGGGTTTTTTAACAATTCTGAAATGATTGAGATAGGAACCATAGTATTCAGTGATAACATTAACCTGCTAATTACTTTAAAGAATAAATTTTCATAATAAAAAGAACTTGTGATCCTAGCAGCAATTGATCAAATAATATCTAAAATTAAATTGAATGGTTGTGTAGCAAGCTTAGTTAGAAAACTATGAATTAAATTTGTTCAAACTCTCAATTTATGATGCAAGAAAATCACTTTTTTGATTGTGGTGAGTGTAGCAGTTTGGCCATTATACAAAATTCAAATACTACATTACCTAAGCTAATTATGGATACCTATTAGTAATGTATTTTTCCTTGTGTGTCCATGAGAAACATATTTCAAATCTTAGTCACAACTCTATTAACTACATGAGTAACAAAGAAAGATGTGCTAGCACCCATGTAATTTTAGAAAGACTGGTCATTTCATTTTTCATGTGAGACTTGAGATTTCTTTTATGAGCTGGAACCTGTTTTGTTTTATTTTCTTCTCCTACGAAGGTAACAGTTTTTTTTAACTTTTTTTGTCAAAGTGATGTTCAAAGGGGTTACATTTACGTATATAAGGCATTGAGTACATTTCTTACCAAACTTGATACCTCATACTTCGTTTTTCTACCACCTTCCCCCTTCCCTGGTTACTTCCCCACCCTCCATTGCATTGCACAGTTGGTTTACATAATATTGTCTTGTAAGTATCACTGTTGCATTGGTTCACCTTTAACCCTTTGTCTCTCCATTTTGGTGTTCCCCTTTCCTAGTTCCCATGAATGTACATGTAACACCCAGTGTACCAAAGTCAGTTTCCAGTGATATCAGGGGTAAGTGTCTGTCAAACACAAGGCTAGGAATATTTATGTCTTTCAGTAAAAGTATACATTTGTGATGTTCAAACAATTATAGATATTTCATATTATATATTATATATTTTGCTTTGTTTGTTTGTTTGTTTTGCCAGGCCTGGACTTGAGTACTTCCCCTGGCTTCTTTTTGCTCAAGGCTAGCATTCTACATCTTGAGCCACAGTGCCACTAACAGCTTTTTCTGTTTATGTGGTGCTGAGGAATTGAACCCAAGGCTTCATGCATGCTAAGCATATATCTATATCTATCTATCTATCTATCTATCTATCTATCTATCTATCTATCTATCTATCTATCTATCTGCCACAGAAAGATGTAATTCAAAGCTATAATACTTGTGGGTTTTGTGCAAATGAACATTTTTCTGGAATATGCCATGTAAATTTTATTATTAGCAATGTATTTCTTGAAATAATATTAAGTAGATGTAATATACTTATTATATTTAGTTATATGATATCATAGTTTCTTTTTTTTTTCTTTTCTTTTCTTTCTTTTTTTTTTTTTTTTTTTGCCAGTCCTGGGGCTTGGACTCAGGGTCTGAGGACTGTCCCTGGCTTCTTTTTGTTCACGGTTAGTACTTTGCCACTTGAGCCACAGTGCCACCTCTGGCCTTTTCTATATATGTGGTGCTGAGGTATCGAACCCAGGGCTTCATGTATATGAGGCAAGCATTCTTGCCACTAGGCCATATCCCCAGCCCCAGTTTCTACTTTTTAAATGTGAATCTGATGAGGTTATATTCAAGTCAACATTTTCTCTACAGCTTAAAATAAATTGGTTCACTGAGTTGATTTCTACAACAAAGACGTCATTAAACTTTGCTAGAATTTTCCAAGCTATTAGGTCAGAAATAAGTAGCTAAAGTCATAGATTATTTAATAGCATTTTTAGTCACCTCTATATGACTTGTAGAGCTCTGAGTTTATTGTTTGGAATTACAAGTAAGCATTTTACATAATTGCTCTTTGATAAATAAACTATAAATATAATATTAAATTAAGTTTTTAATGACATGGTTGTCTTTGAAATGCATTTGTATACCATAGATTGTATGCAAAATATTCTATTTTGCTTCAAATCATGAAATATAGAAATAGAGGAAGGGAATTACAGTACACAGATTTATGCACTTATCAATAAGATATGAGTGCCAAATATGTATGGTCAAATATTTTTCATAAGGCCCTGTTTTACAGGTGCTAATGGCTCACACCTGTAATACTATCTACTCAGGAGGTTGAGATCCTTGGTTTGAATCAAGCACAAGCAGGAAAGGTTGTGAGACTCTTTTATCTTCAACTAACTTACTAACAGAAAACCAGAAGTAGTGCAGTGCCTACTGTAGAGCACTAGAATTGAGTAGGAAAAAGGGTTCAGGGACAGTTCCTCGGCCCTGAACTCAAGCCCCACAACTGTCAAAAAATAAAATAAATGCCTGCTTTCAGCAGCTTAAAATCATTATATTACAATAATCATTATATTACAATTGTACTTTTGACGATTTTAAAACAGAAAAGATTATATATGTGTGTGTTTATATACATATTTATTTATATATGTGCATATGTGTGTGTCATTGTTTAGAAAAGTTCACTTATTTAACAGTTACATAAAATGTTTTATTGCATTCATAATTAATATTGAACATTACATGATGTATGAAAATGTCTGCCGGAATTTACAGACTGATGGTAATTTTCTACAGCAATGTGTATAGATTGACACGTCTTCATTTAATGGATTTTAGTGGATTAATTATGTGTGATTAGACTTGTCAAGTAGCATGTAGTGTTTACCTGGATGCTATAAATACTTTAAAAATATTTGTAAAAAATGGAATTTTGATTGTAAAATTTAGAAAACTATTAATAACAAGGCCTAAATTACGTTCTCAATGTTGGCACATTTTCCACTATTTTTTTTAATTCGGAAAGGACATTTAAATATCTTCATGAAAGATAAATGACTACTGTTTCTTGTAATTACATAAACAATACTTAAGCAGATCTTTTCTAATCCTGTAGGTTTTACTCTTGAGCACCACAGGTCTATCAAATTCACTACATTGAATCAGAAACTTACTTCCCCTGGCCTTAAAAGACATTCCTGTGTCTTTATCCTTTAATCTCACTACCCTTCTTGAGATATTCCTGTCTTTCAAACTGTTATGTGGACAAATTGACAGTCTTGAATTATGGAGGGCCTGAAAACCCATTCATTACACATTTGTTTTTTTTTTTTTTTTTTTTTTTTTTTTTGCCAGTCCTGGGCCTTGGACTCAGGGCCTGAGCACTGTCCCTGGCTTCTTCCCGCTCAAGGCTAGCACTCTGCCACTTGAGCCACAGCGCCGCTTCTGGCCATTTTCTGTATATGTGGTGCTGGGGAATCGAACCTAGGGCCTCCTGTATCGGAGGCAGGCACTCTTGCCGCTAGGCTATATCCCCAGCCCTCATTACACATTTGTAATGCCTCCTCTTCACTAGTTGAGTAATAACAAGAAAGGCAGAAAAAAAGTTGAACAAGACATTGTTATACTTTTAATTAGAAAAAGAAAACCATCAGTTAAGATTTGTAACTGGAAATTTGAGAGGCCTCAGCTTGACAATTGTTCACACATTACATTTCAGTCTAGTAATATCGTAATAAAAACGAAAGCTACACTGCCCAGGAAACAAAACTATATTTGGACAAAATTTTTCCTTAAATTAACAAAGTCTAGTTGTTATTGTTTACTAGGATAAATTGTGTCTATGTGGATCTATCAGTAAAGGGATAAAAATTGGTCTATATTATTGTACTGGAGTATTTTTTCTTATATTCATTCATTTTTATAGATGAACTTGTGTATGAATTTGAGGTGTACACCAAATATTTTTGCAATTACCAAGAGGACATTTTTCACATTCATTCATTTTTTTACTTTATTACTCCTAATTCTAATAATATTGAACTTTTTATCGATGTATCACTTTCACTCAAACATTTAGTAGCCTTATTCACTTACAAAATAAATTTGCTATGACTGAATTTTCTTTCTTGATCTAAAACTGGCTAATATCATGCCATTTCTTTCAATTTATTAATGCAGTATTAAATTTCTGCTGCAGAGGTGATGTCCAAAGTGGTTACAGTCATATTCATAAAATAATCCATTTCTTTTTTTAACAGTATTATGCTTCTTTCCCTCACTCCCAATTTTTCCCTCCCATCCATACCTACAAGTTGTATAGTTCATTTTCAAAATAGGAATTGTGCATTTATCTCTTTGGTAGGTTGGGGGAGCACAGACATGATGGGAAAAAATGTGAACAAATGCAGCAATGACACTCGTTGCATAAAATGCCTTTTCTTATGGAGTCCTTAGTACATGAATACTGAATTGTTTACAGATTTTTAACTCTATCATTTGAGATACATTTGTCAAATACAATTCTCTTTTTATCAAATTTGACAATTTTATAAGAGATATGACAGATGCATTCAAATAATTCAAATCCTCAGATGTTCAAAATTCCTATGTCAACTACAAGGATGATGATATTGGAAGTGTTAGTTATGCTTTAAATATGGATCCAGATTTCTACTCTCTACTGGGAAATATAGAAAATAATTCTACTCAAGACAGGAAAAAATGCTAAATTCCATGGTTACATTCACAGATGATTTAAAAAATAATTCCTTGAGTATAAGGGAAATCTTTCTACACTGTGAAGATATTATGGGAAAGGAAATGTAAATATACAACACAGAATAAGCCTTAATTTAGCCATTTATTTTAAGAAATAATGTACACAAATTATATTGCAAATTTTCCTAGTTGTCAAAAATTGATCCCTTCTAGTTTCTTCATTGCTGAATAAAGTTAAAATTATTTCTCAGCTGTACTATATCATAAAATTTGTAGATAAAGGGTTATGTCTTAGTAGCATTCTCATATATATGAAAAGGATTAAAAAACTAGATGCATGAGATTATTGGAAGGGGTGACGTTGAGTAAGACATATTGTGTTCATAAACTGATTTTGAAATTATTACTCCATAAAACTAATAAAAGATAACTTAAAACAGGAAATTAATTTAATCACACACTATGGTTAAAATTATTCAAAGGATCTAAAAAAAACATGTAGCAAATATTAGCTTCCTAAGTCTTGCTTGGTAATGTACAAAGTTCTGGAACCCTTTGTAGAATTTCTAGTATACAGGAATTGTGATGGTCCATGAAGATGTGCATGAATACAGTTCCAGGGGGTAGTGATATTTCTTATTCAGACACATACTATTTTACTCAATATAATGTCACAGGCAGCCTTTAGAAGAAAAGGCATTCAGGAGTAGTATGCTGACAAATCTTCCTTACACATAAGGGTCAGAATTTCCTAAGAATCACTCAGAAAATACATGGCAAATAAAACTGAAATAGTACATGGGAATTCTTAAAAAAATATTACCTGTGTGAGTAAATGTAAAGACCTGGAAAAAATCATGCTAAATGATGTGAGCCACACCCAAAGAAACATAAATGTTATGGTTTCACTCATTAGAAACAGTACTTGCCTAGGTTAGTTGTAGCAGAGGAGCACAATAGCTCAATAGCAATGTAAATATGTTCACATAGGATGATCCTAAGAAAAATGAACTACAAAACTTGGAAATAGGTGGTTGGTCTTTGCTGATGTTATTTCCAATGAACCCTATGAAATTACACCTTTTTCTTCTTTCTTCTCCCCATTTTACCCCTGATGTCACTGTAACTGACTTTGGCACACTGGTATTGAATGTAGGTTTATCAAAAGATAGGAGAGGGGAACACCACAATGGAAAGACAAATGGTAAAAGGAGAACCAATGCAATATCAATACTTGCAAAACTATATGTTGTAAACTAACTGTACATCTCAAGGGAGAGTGAGAAGGGAACCAGAGTGGGGGGGAGTGGGAGAAAAATGGAGGAGGTAACAAATTTGATGAGAAATGTACTCATTGCCTTACATATGTAACTGTAACCTCTCTGTACATTACTTTGACAATAAAAAAATGTTTTAAAAAAGTATTACCTTCATAGTAGAAAAAACAAACAGGTTTGAGCTTGTAAAGGAAATCTAAAGCCTCACCTGAAAAATGAAATAACCAGTCCTTCTAAAATCACGAGTGCCAGCACATCTTTCTTCGTTACTCTTGTTGTTAATAGAGTTGTGACTAAGATTTGAAATATATTGTGACACACAGGAAAAACCATTACTAATAGGTATCCATATTGAAAAAAATAATACAGGAAGACCTAATGTAAAAATGTGAACAAATATGTGAAAAGCTTTATATTGCTTAATTAAAGGTAATAACACAAAAACTAAAACAAATATTAAATTGAACAAAGTACATTTGCAATAGGACATACCTTAACATTTTTATACAGACATACCTTAAGTTACAGTCTCCTTTACTTTCTGAAGCTTCTCCTCTGCAATAGAAAACTAGGAAATAATTGAGCTTTCATACAGGTCTGATGCAGAGTAAAGTATGCCTAACAATAGCAAAGTTTTGCAAGATACTTACCTAGGCCGGATAATTTTCATTCATATGCCAGATATTTGATTGTAGAGTCTGCCTCTTTAATTATATAAGTTTAGAAGTTGTTTACCTAGAAAACTGATGACACCCTGACTTTCATCCTCAGCACCTTACACAAAAACAAAACTAAAATAAACAACAATAACAACAAAAATCAGCCACTGGTGTGATTTTATGTCATTTTATCTGTAGACATATCATAGAAAATGGAAACATACAACACAAATATCTATATACAAAGCTTCAAGAAATTATCTGAAGAAATATAAAATGCGATTTAATCTAGACTTGATGTTGGATCTCTTCCAATTCATCAGAGGTTTAATCAGACATGGTTGCTTCACTGTGAATATTCAGAAGAGTGTTTTAATTTCCTGAGCTATTAAATGAGATGAGTAAATGCAGAACAAGATGGAAACATTAAAGGTAAAAGAATCCTGTATTTATTGACCTCCTTTATACACAGGGAATAATCATTCAATTTGAAATGTATTGCTCTTTAATGGCATTTTATATTGTGCTCTCTTGTTAAGTTAATGGAAAAACAATCAATGTTATCAATATGTGTGCCTGAGAAAAATAGCCTATAAGCAGTGCTTGCTTGAGTCCCAAAAGAGTAACTATACCTGCACCTTTATTCATAGCACCTGGAATTCACCATGGAGCTGTGTGCAGCAAGGCTCTGGCTGACATAATATATATTCTGCACAATTCCCTGAAGCCTGGGTCACAAATTTTAGTATATTGAATGTTTAGCCTCTGCAGGTTTCAGGACATTAGCACTTGAGCAGATAGAAAATGTGTTCTCTGAGTCTGAATACAGCGTTCTGCATCAGAATCTCGAGTAAATATTCCTTTACAATTTTACTTTCTAACCACTGTGTGCATATGATAGAGTAAGTGAGGCCACAAGAGTGTGGTAATGACATACTCCATATCTTTGTCGTTTTTCTGGCAGTTTTCCTTTCTAAAATATTAAGCACATTTTGAGTTTATTCTCCCAAACCATTCCAGTTGTGTAATTTTTGTTATCCTCAGCAAATTAATCCCACACATACATTTGTCTGCCACATAAGCCATGCAGAAATTTTGAATTATGTCACTTCTATAAATGGGATTCCTGGAAGAAGGATTAAAGGCTGAGGGTGATCAGTCAGAGAGAGGAGAAAGTGGAAACTTGTCTGTTTCAATGATTAAGGTCTGAACCTGAAAATAAGAATTGCTAGGTTCTATTTGTGGCTTTACTATCAATTTGCTGTATGACTTTTAGCAAGAGTTTTCACCAGGAATTATTTTTCAGATATGGGCAAAATCACATCGACACACATACACACAAACATATACACATATGTGCACATGTTCACATGTATGCATAGACACACATATATATGTATGCATATGGTAGACATATGTACCTGCAAAAATATGTGTGTGCATGTGTAAGTGTGTCTATATACACCTTCAAAACTTTGAGGGTAATAATACCCTCAAAAGTTATGGAAAAGAAATAACTATATTTTTCAATGTTATACAAAATAGGTTGTTAAAAATTCGGCAGTTTATTGGGGTGGGATGCTTTTAAGAATTTGGATTAATATCAACAAAATGAATGAATGGCATCAGTTCACATAATAACACTAACTAAAGAATTGATTATAGAATGTTGAATCCTGTCCTCCATTATGCCCACATGTCCTAGTGAGAACAGTGAGAGGGTGCTTCTCTAGACTCCATGTATATTTTGGAGAATAGTCTCCTAAATTTGGAGTAGAAACACAGGGGGCAGCAAGCAGTCTCTTTTCAAGCACTCTGGCTGTGCTGTCCTTGTATGCAAACATGACATCTCTGCACTCCCTGAGCTGCTCAGGATGTACAGTCCGCCAAGGACCTACCCAGTTATCCCTTCTCTATGCTTGTACTTTTCTAAAATGCATTCCTTTTGAACAGTGTCACCTCTTATTTGTTTCTCAGATTTCTCCCTCTCAGTCCCCCTCCTGCACAAGTTGTGTAGGTCATTTTTCAACATAGTTTCCAGTGTGTATCATTGCTGTGTTTGTTCACCCTTCCTCCCACCATTTCTGTGCTCCTTATTACCCTTATACAAACAGATAAACTTGCATACAAGACAAAAATAGAGAAATCAAGAACAGTGACAAAGGACAAAAAAATAAATAAAAGCAAAATAACAAAAACTTCTTGTTTCCATTTCTTGGAGTTCATTTCAATAAACATCATCTTCGACTGAAGTCTTTGTCACACTGCCAAATTCATTGTCCAGGGAAAAGTAACTCTGGATATTTGTTCTACCAAAGGCAAATGTGGATATAGAAGTATTACTCTTTGGTTAATACGTTTTAATCACCACTTATTAAGGAAATAACCTATCAATGTCAAATAATGTAGGAGCTTTTGATTATCCTTGTTTCTGTATTAGGTTAAAAATCTACAATGTATTAAGCCCCATGTCACAACATAGTTTTATATGTATCATTGTTTACACATCCACACTATATACTGATGTTTAATAAGTAAATCTATAGCAAAAATTAATTTTGCTCTTTAATTTATATAGAGGGCTACTAGTGGTTTGAACAAAAATCTGATAGAGATTAGTGCCAAAAGTTTAATTGACATTTTGGACGTGGCAATAACAAGAACAAAGTGTGCACTCCAAAAAGCCATAATTCCAAGGTTTAATAAGGACATAAATTAATTGCAGACTATTACGTATGTTCAAGTAGACTATTCCTATTGCTGTGCCTATTATCTGTGTTAAGGACTAATTTTGTTTTGAGAATTATGGTATGAAAAAAAGTTCTGCTACTTTATTTTCCAGTCTGTCCTCCTGTAAGACTTAATTTGCAATCAACAGTTATGCAAATTTCTTATCAGATTATACTTGCAGAATTAAATTTCCAACAACATGCAACCATTAACTCAGCAAAACTGGCAAAATGTCAGAGACAGAGACAAGGTAAAGTAATTAACCAAATTTGGGGATTTGAAAGCAGCTAAAGTAGAGATAGCTTTATTTTTCTGAGGCTGGTAGTTTCATAGGGAATATTCAGTACCGAAAATTCCTATAGAGCACTTTAGTATTCTACATAGGAAATGACAAAGGTTCTGTTGCATTCCACCACCTTCAATTTCCTGATAACTGGCAATATTAGTTTCACCAAATGTTGGTGATATTCTTAGCTATATTTCATGTCAAGATATAATTTTATACCACTACCAGTTAATTTTCTATGGATATTTTATAGTCTTTGCTCTTTTTACCCTGTTGAATAAACCATCTTTTATAGGCCTCAGAAATGTTAATCCTATTTAATCATGACTTGATCCCTTAGTTAGGTGACAACAAATATTGATGTCATGATATCTCATTGAGCTTAATGGCCCATACCCAGAATTAGTTAAACGAGGAGGAAATCCAGCTAAAACTAAGAACTATGCAGTTGTTTATGAAATGAATATCTACTATAATGTTTTCAAAATAAATTTTCCTGGGATATAATTTCTGAGGTATAACATTTTATTATGCTTAATATTAAAGCATATAGATTAAACAGTGAGAAAATTAGCCATTTATGATCAAGTAAGCTGTTTTGCAAACTTAAAGAAGCTCCTTATACTTGAGATATTAATTTAGTCCAACTAATTTGTAACACAAAATCATACATTTCTACTCATAAATTTGGTAGTTCTCCTTTTTAGGGAAAAAACATGTAAGTAAGAGAACAATGAACAGGAAAGAAAGTTTGTGTATTTTTATCATTGTTATTCCTATTTCTACTCATGTTATATAGATCAACCATAGGCAATTAGTTTTCCCTTCAGAAAAAAATAATTTGCCTATCTCCTTTAATGATAAGTCCTCTTTCTTAGTTCCCTTTCATCTACCCAGTGACTGCACTGAAAATGTTCTTTTTTTTTCAAATCACTACACAGCATTTTACATTGCTTATCTTCATTAGTATATCAAATATTCAGTCTGCATAAACAAATAAGCTCTAAATTACATGCAATTGGTAAGGGTTAAAGTCAACTTTCACAATAACCTTACACTGATTATATTGATGTCTTGCCATTCTAAATGAAACTCTTCAATGATATCCAGAGAAATTACTGTATCAAGAAACAACTAGCCAATATGATTGTGATTTCCTTCATAAGCAGAATACTAGTGGAAATGAAAAAAAATATTTTTGGTAGCAAAAGTGTCCATTACTATATTTTCTCTAGATGGACATAGAAGTACTTATTATAAATGTCATTCCTCTTTTTCTCATTTTAAAATGATTATCTTAAAGTAGTTGTTCAAAGGACTTGGAATTTAACAAAGCAATATGTGAATACAATATATCTTGCCCAATGTTTTACATTCTATCTCATCCACCCCTCCTCTTCCACCATTTCCATCATGCTTTTTACTTTTGTAGAACATGCATCGATTCTTGCCTTGATTCTCCTCCTCTTCTCCTTCATTTGTCCACTCATTTCCCCTTGGTCCCACCCTATCCTGTTCCAGTTTGTTCAATGTCTTGCTGTGTAATGATCTTCATGCTCTCTCAAGTGTCTTATATCACTGAAATGTTTTAATTTAAAAACTGTGGCAACTATCCAGATAGTACATTTAACAGGCTTTGCAAAGTTTCTTTCTTGTGGCTACATTTTGTAAATTGGATTTCTTTCAGAATCCAGGGAGAGGCTATAATACTAGTAACCCTGTTATATAAATGTTTCATGTATTCCCTTTAACACATACACTTACTGCATTTTATTAGCATTGATTAGCTAGGTGTGAACTCCATTTGCTTTGGCAATAAATACACAAAACATGCATTTATCAAAATTATCCCCTCTTCCTTCTTTTCATTTCAAATCTCAGCATGGTTTGCTGTTAATTGCACATCACTTTATGTAAAGTACTGTGAACATATTTGTACCTTTTATTCTCTGTTCTGCTGTCTCCTTCCCATAGTACTTACAGATTTGATGTTTCATTCCTATCATTCATTTTCTTATGGGCATGCTAATTGTGCAAAGGGATTTCATCCTGGCATTTGCATGGATTCATGTACACTACTTCAATCAGATTGACCCACATTTACACTCTCATTTTCCATATTTCCAATGTACACTGTTATTCAACAGCTTTTATTGAGTTTTGTTTTGGAATCTTAATTCACTCAGGCAATGAATTTCTGTATTGCATATTCTCAAACATACTCTTTTACTTCTCTATTTTCCAATCCCTTCAAACTGTCCCATAATTACAACCAGGCAAAAGTGTTATACACAGAGATACATGCATACACACACGTGTACCTGTGTATATAAAATATGTTTACTAAATATACATGCTATATTTACATGATTTTATGTTTTTTACATATGTAATTCTTTAAGATCTTGCTCCATGTAATCAACCTTCAAAACATTGAAAATCGGGCTGGGGATATAGCCTAGTGGCAAGAGTGCCTGCCTCGGATACACGAGGCCCTAGGTTCGATTCCCCAGCACCACATATACAGAAAACGGCCAGAAGCGGCGCTGTGGCTCAAGTGGCAGAGTGCTAGCCTTGAGCGGGAAGAAGCCAGGGACAGTGCTCAGGCCCTGAGTCCAAGGCCCAGGACTGGCAAAAAAAAAAAAAAAAAAACATTGAAGATCTATACCACAAAGTTGGTTAATAGAAGAAGAAACAATTGAGAAAAGTAGTGTTTTCAAAATGCAGACTCTTCATATTCTTAAATACTTCCAAAATAAGATATCACAATATTGAAATTAAAAACACTGCTCTACAAGATGCTCAGTGCTAACCTTAAAAATGATAGGACTGAATAAAATAACATGCAAAATATAGAAAGAAATGTGTATATACTGGAGACAGGAGCAATCTCTGTTAGGGAATAATTTCTACACTAAGACTTTAGGACCTTTTTATGCTGCTCAAGTACTTTATTGTCATCATCATCATCATCATCATCATCATCATCATAATTAAGTATTTCATTATGCTGGCGCTAGTGTCCAACACCTAGAATCCTAGTTACTCAGGAAGTTGACATCTGAGGATTTCAGTTCAAAGCCAGCCTGGGCAGAATCACTCATGACACTCTTATTGCTAATTAACTACAGAAAGCTGTGAGTAGAAATGTGGCTCAAATAGTAGAGTGCTAGCCTTGAGCAAACAAATTCAAGGACAGTGATCAGATCCTGAGTTCAAGACAAAGTGCCTTTACAAAAACAGTCACTCATGTTTCATTATGTCCAAACACAGCAATTTTGTTGGTAATAACTAGACACTGAGTTTAGTTGCATAAAAGTTGACATATCCATTGCTAATACTTGCAAAATGGAAAGAATTGTTGAGAATGTTTTGTCATTAGGGAGATTTTCAGTTCTTTCACTTTTTAATAAAGTTTCTGTTATGTACAGATTAACCCAGACAAGTTAAGTTTTTGCAGTGATTATTAGATTAGAAAAGTTACTTCTACTATTTTAATAGGTTTTGTTTTTATATCAATTATTGTGAATATACAACTTTTGAGTATTGTTGTTCTCATGAAAATGACCATTCTACTGTCACTACTACTACTATTAAAAGACTAAGCAGTATACTTTTAATGTTTGGTAAGCAAACGTGCCAACAAGATATAAAACTGTCAGGACCTTATGGTATTGGAGCCTGCAAGAACAGACACCTTGGGGGGTAAGGGTATGTTAACAATTGTTTCAATTGTTAGTAAATAATTTAGTGTGGCAGTGGGGTAGAAGTTGGGACTGAGGTCAAGAAGGTTTAAAGTATACTATGTGTTTGTATATTCAATTAACAGTGAAACGCCTCACATATTGCCAATCTACTTATAAATAAGTCAAAAAAGAACACAAAATAAACTGCCTCAAAGAGAACAATATGTTTCCTGAAGTATATGATAAAAAAAAACTCTAAAAGAAGAAACATTGCCTCAGCAATACAGAACATGGATTTCTAAAATAATATTGACATTGGGTCATTGAGTGTTTTGTGATGTCATTACTGATATCTCATTGTCATCAAAATAATTAATTTCTGCTATACAGAGATTTCATTTCTTTTCCAAGAGTGTTTAAAAGCATTTTTTTAAAAAAGAATATTGAAGACAGATGTCAAATAAATAAGTTCATGTGATGAATAAAAAGTAATAATATCATGGACCCTCACAGTATTCTGACATTGGAGGAATATCATAAAACAAGATCTTTTTGTTTTAAGTATTTCCAGACAAAACTTACAAAGCAGACATTTGCTTCTTCTTAAATGAGAATTAGTGATGCACTTTCACAACAGTAAACAATGGAAATAGTGTTAATATACTAATGTATATTGTGATTCTGAAAGACTAAAATCAATTACCTAACATTCTTCAATATTACGGAAACACATTGCAAAAGATATGTAAAGAAAAGTGGGATGAAAGAGATTGCTTCTATTAAAACATAGAAAGGTTGTATACTTAATTTATTTGTTTGTAAATCAGGTTTGATACTATTTTGTCTCTCAAATGTTGTTTTATACACATTGCTGGCATAATATGGGAAATTAAACACTGAAAATGTTGATTATTTAGTTGGCATTATTATAATCTTAATGGTGAAAGTCATTGTTGGAGAACTATCATTATTATTATGAATGGATGCAAATGGTGAAAGCAGCATTTAAACATGCATATGGCACATGCATCCACCGTGAGCTTGTACTTGATAATGAACATGCATGCATAAATGTCTCTTGATTTTGTCACTGGTGTAACATTATCAAATTTTAAGTCAAAATGTCTTTGTACTGACAACCTTACATATGAATCTGTAACTCCTCTGTACCACACGTGGACAATAAAGAAAAAATTTAATAAAAAAATGTCTTTTAAAAAGGGTTGGTGGGAATGTAAACTGGTTCAGCCACTCTGGAAAGTGGTATGGAGATTCCTCAGAAGGGTAAATATACAGCTCCTCTATTACCCAGCAGCCCCACTTTTGGGCATCTAACCAAAAGACCACAAACAAGAACACACTAAAGGCACCACCACAACAATGTTGATCACAACACAATTTGTCATAGCTAAAATATGGAATTAACCCAGATGCCCCTCAGTAGATGAATGGATCAGGAAAATGTGGTACATATACACAATGGGATTTATGCCTCTATCAGAAAGAATGGCATTGCTCCATTCATAAGGGAATTGAAGGATTTGGAAAAAATTATACTAAGTGAAGTGAGCCAGACCCAAAGAAACATGGACTCTACGGTCTACATCATAGGGAATAATTAACACAGGTTTAGGCTAGTCACAGCACAGGATCACAAGAGCCTAATAGCTATACCCTTATGAACACGTAAGATGATGCTAAGTGAAATGAACTCCATGTTATGGAAACAAGTGTTATATCACTGTTGTAATTACTTTCAACATGCCATATGAAACCATAGCTTCTATTGTTGATGATCCTCTTGTATCCCCTTGCTGTGGTTGTACCCGCACTATCACTCTATCTTATCTGAGTACATTGGAAACTGTATATACTGTATAGAACTAGGGAAGTGAAAGGGAATATCAAAATCGAGAGACAAAGGATAAAAATATGAACAACTCCAAAAGCAATACTTACAAAACCATTTGGTATAAACCAAATGAACAACTCATTGGGGGAGAGGGAAAAAGGGAGGGGGAAGGGGGAATGAGGGAGGAGGTAACAAACAGTACCAGAAAAGTACCCAAGGCCGAACATATGATACTGTAACCTCTCTGTACATCATTTGACAATAAATAAGAAAAAAATAATAATAAAGGGTGCCAAAAATGACTTTCATCAATGTCTATTACCATTTATGGAAAATAGGTGACTTTTAAAAGGGAAATTACTTTTCAAAATTCCGCTACAATTTTCCAAATATATTTATGCTTTTCTTGTTTTCTCTGGGCTGAGTGTTTGAATTCACATCATGTATAGTTAGGCAAGGCTCACCACTGGGCAGACTCCCCAGTCTCAAATATATTTACATTGAGTTATTTACCATGGTACTGGAATTGTACTACAAAATTAATTATCAATGAATATTGTTTCAGAGAAGTATTGCTTCTATTCATATAACTATCATATATATCAAAGATTCATATAACTATCTTGTATAACATATGTGTACAATCTCGTACCTTTTGATTAAGAAAGTTAACATTTCCAAACTTAAGTATGAAAATTCATTATTATTTTATCATGAGATTTTCCTTCCTTTTTTTTTTGTTTTTTTTTTTTTTTTGGCAAGTCCTGGGCCTTGGATTCAGGGCCTGAGCACCGTCCCTGGCTTCTTCCCGCTCAAGGCTAGCACTCTATCACCTAAGCCACAGCACCCCTTCTGGCCGTTTTCCATATATGTGGTGCTGGGGAATTGAACGGAGAGATTCATGTGTAGGAGGCAAGCACTCTTGCCACTAGGCCATATTCCCAGCCCCTCCTTCCTTTTTTAAAATTAATTTCTGAGGCCTATTGTTTTCACTCCTTAGCTGGTGTTCTACCAACTCAGCCACACCTCCAACTCCAGATTTTTAGTTAGTATTTCAAATTAAAATGCTTGTTTCCTGAGAGGGAAAGTTACATAAAAACCTATTTTAGTGCACTAATATATTAAAATAAGTTTATTTTGTGCTCCACTGACATAAACACCAATGTCACAGATGGCAACAAAAACCTAAGCTTTTCACTAATGTCTTTTTTTTCTTCTGCACAATAAAACGGACTACTTGGTAAGTAAGGTCTGCACATAATACTATAGCGTGCCATGAAGAAACAATGTTGGATTCAAGAACCATTTTGGTCATAGAATCATTTAGATCAATTTCTTCCATGACAAAAATCTGAGATCTTAGCTCTGCAAGCTAACAATTTAAATGTAAAATACACAACTGTATTTTAGTTAGAATTGTTTTGATGGTTGGGAAAACTTTACACTTCATTTTCCTTTAAAATGATATGTATGTTTCTTAGATACAAGGAACTAGAGCTACAGCTCATGGACTTGTAACAAAACCATCATTCCTTATAAGAATAATGTTTTAAATATTTACTCCAATATAGTAAGTTACTTCTAAAGTGAACGAGTAAATGTTAAATTAACACAAATCAAGACTTAACCATGTAAAAAATACCGAATATGTTGTATCTTAAGGTGAAGGACTATATTTTAAATGATGTCATCAAGATATGCATATAGGGGCTTGGAATATGGCCTAGTGGTAGAGTGCTTGCCTTGCATACATGAATCCCTGGGTTCAATTCCTCAGCACCACTTATATAGAAAAAGCCAGAAGTGGTGTTGTGGCTCAAGAGATGGAGTGCTAGCCTTGAACAAAAATGCCAGGGACAGTATTCAGGCCCTGAGTTCAAGCCGCCAGGCTTGCAAAAACAAAAGGATATTCATATAGTCACTGTATCTCTCTTGAATTTAGAACTGAAGAAGATATTCCATTTTAATAATCTAAAATATCCACATTTCATAGGATTCTTTAAGAAAATATTACAGGATAGTTTTTGTTCTAGCAGAAAGTAGTTTATACTCCTGTACTCCTGTCATTCATTCTTCACCTCATCCTTCTATTTCTCTTAATCCTAGCAATATACAATGAGCCATTACGTTTCAAAAACAGCAATAGTGGAATAGAA
This sequence comes from Perognathus longimembris pacificus, assembly GCF_023159225.1. Taxonomy (NCBI): domain Eukaryota; kingdom Metazoa; phylum Chordata; class Mammalia; order Rodentia; family Heteromyidae; genus Perognathus; species Perognathus longimembris. Next base: position 17,196,472 of record NC_063163.1, read on the forward strand.
AGAATCTCATATATTAAACTAAAAACTATGGCAAGAATGTACAGATATGAAATTCTAATTTTGTTAAAAATTATCCAGTTGCTAAGAATCATTGAAAAATATGACTATGCCCATTGACAATTTCAAAAGATGAGTTATTATATTTTGGCAAATAACTCTTCATATAATGGATGATTGGTTTGGAATCAGCCTCCAGTTTTGTTTTCACTGAGTGTCCCATGGTGAGGTCAAGCATTTATAGGTGTAGAGTCTATCCCCAATGACAAGGATCGAATATTTCAATGTTCTTTCAATGTAAGAGCAATGAAAATGTGGAGACAGACATATAAATCAAGAAAAAGAACAATATTAGAGGACAGAAAGGAAGGAAAACCTGTTAAAATATTTCACTAATCAAGGATAATGAGTAGGAAATGAAAAACGATAGTAATTTGTGGTGTGATAGCACATATTTCAAGTTGCTGTGTGTTTACTAAGGAAAATGAAGTTTAAATGAAGGTCTGACTATATTTCATTGTGGAAAATGGGGAAAAAGCAGAGAAAAGAATTTCCAGCTGACATTTAAGATTTACATGTTGCATAAATCTTAGGAGAGATTTGAAAATGTAACCATTTAAGAGATTTTGCTGAGGATAGATTTTTTACTTCAAGTGTGAGCTAATGAAGAAGAGTTTGTGTCTTCAGAGTTAGGTAGTAGTGGATCCTGAAGGCATATTCTGATCAATGCTGAACAATAGGCAAATGAACTAGAATCCTAGGGGATGACTTGGAGATCTGGAATTGCTGAGGATAGCAACACAACAAGAAAAGACAGCGTGACTATGATTTATGATTTCTTTTCCAGAAAGAGCTAATCAATCAGTGATTAACAGATCTTTTAGGATGCTTGTATTTGTACAGCCCATTAGAGATATTGGAGAGATGCTGGTATGGTATGTTTGAGGTCTCTTTCCATGCTGTTTTGGGCTGTGCTGGACTGGAGAGGGAAGACATTTTAACAATAGCTAGATTTTTGATCCCAGAGGTGTGAATTTTTAAAGTTCTGTCTTTCCAGTGAGTAAATTTTCACTATTTGTCATGAAAAACAGATTGGGTATTCTTTATCTGTGGGAATGGCCCTGTATGAACCATGTAACATTTAACTACCTTATGTGTATCTGATCATATAAAATACTATTAATTGAAACGAACTGCAGGAAATGGAAACAGGAGATATTTTTCTTTGCTGCTCTTTCTGTTTTATTTTCTTGTTTTTACTTTGTTTACTTGTCTTCTGGAAAGGAAGAGGGGAGGCACAAATGGAAAGTCAGAGGAATAACAAATGCAGCAGTGATACTCACAAGACACCATGTTATGTTGAAAATGAACCACACAACTTGTGGGTGAGGATGGTAGGGGAAACTGGGAAAGAGTGAGGGACAGACTAATACTGTCCACAAAGAATGCACTACTTACCTAACTTATGTAACTGTAAACCCTTTGCATACCACCTTTATAATAATAATAGTAATAATAATAATGATGAAACAATTAACTTTTCTGTCTTCTTTCTAGAGTTGGAGTCATGAATCCATACTAAGACTGTATATTACTTATACCATTTATACCTCTTCCTCTTGAGATTTTTTTGTTCTACTTCATAGAACAATCCTCAGCTTTTTCTACTTTATAGTGTGCTTACATATTATTATATATATTTTGACTTCCAAGTATATTTGTTCTCTAAAATACTTTTAAAAATATTTTTTGCTGGGTGCGAGTGGGTCAGGTTTGTAATCCTCACTATTCAGGAGGCTGAGATCTGAGGATTGTAGTTCAAAGTCAGCCCCAGCAGGAAAGACCTTGACACTCTTAGCTCCGTTTAACCAGCAGTAAACCGAAAATAGTTCCGAGGCTCTAAGTGGTAGAGCAATAGCCTTGAGCTCAAAAGTTCAGTGACAGGGGCTGGGGTTATGGCCTATTGGCAAGAGAGCTTGCCTCGTATAAATGAGGCCCTGGGTTCGATTCCCCAGCACCACATATATAGAAAACGGCCAGAAGTGGCGCTGTGGCTCAAGTGGCAGAGTGCTAGCCTTGAGCAAAAGGAAGCCAGGGACAGAGCTCAGGCCCTGAGTCCAAGGCCCAAGACTGGCCAAAAAAAAAAAAAAAAGTTCAGTGACAATGTACAGGCCCTGAGTTCAAGTCCCATGAACAACAGCAACACACACACACACACACACACACACACACACACACATACACACACGTACATATCATATATACATGTATTTATTTAATTATTTTTTGGTATATCTGAGAGTGCAGTCCATGTTGTTGATTCTTTTTTTACCTTTTTGTAATTTTTGTATTGATTGCTTCATTTAAGATCCTTTTCAAGTATTTAATTTTTAATCTGTAACATTTTGACAAATTGCTTCTTCAGATTATGTGGTAAGAATGTTTTCCATTTGTAGTTAATGGTGAAACAATTGACTTGTTTGTAATTGGAATGTCTTATTTTGTTGACTGTCTATTTAGATCTCCTCCTACAATGTGCACACATGTGAATGCACATTATGCATACTTGTATTATACCCACACACACACAGAAAAAGAAAAGGCTTTAAGATAGGCATGTGAACCAGGCACTGGTGGTTCAAACCTGTAGCTACTCAGCATGCTGAGATCTGTGGATGACAATTAGAAACTGCCCCAAGCAGGAAAATCTGAGAAACACTTATCTCCAGTAAACTATAGAAACAGCCACAAGTGAAACTGTGGCTGAAGAGATACAGCAGTCATCTTGAGCACAAAGCGCAGGGACAGTGTCCAGTCACCTAGTTTAAGTGCCAGGACCACCAAAATAAAACAAAGAAAGGTATATGAAATCATAGAAAATTCTCACTTCAAATTATTTTGTACATTTTCAGAGTGAGATTCAAGGTCTTTATTGTTGTTGTTGTTTTGTTTTTTGTATTTTATGATGACCTGCATCTGCTGCTCTTTAACAGAGTGGGAAAAGAGTTTCCTGTACTGTCTTGTGGCTTTGGCTAACATCTCTCCAATTCATCTGAGATGATAATAAATTTACAGAACCCTTTCAAAATATTTTTCAATAAAATCAGATTGGGAGATACACAAATCTATAATGTTTTGGTACAATTACTCTAGTAAATGTAAACTTCAAGCACATCCTAAAAACCTACCGTTCCTTACACTCTTACATTTGAGAAATTTTAGAGCAATCTTCTATGTAGTACTCAACAAATATGAAATGAGTTGCTCCCTAAAACATAGCACACAAGTCATTTTTACTCTTAGAAACTGTAATATTTATCTCATATAATACATACAATACATTTTCTTAATATAGCAGATTTAAAAGAATTCAGTTTTCTTCAATAATTTTTAGTTTAAATCTTACTTAATAATATCCATATGAAAATCAAATTTTAAGGTTTATGTTTTTTTACTTTCAAAATTTAAAAAGTTGGAGAAATTTAAGAAAATACTTCAATGTCTTTGAAAATTAATATTATATTTTCTAAAGATTTAGTCTTAAATTACAAAAGAGAAAAATTACTTTAAAATGTAAAGGAAATATATCAAAATAATTATAGAGTATATTTGACAATTTACAAGGCTATTATTAATAAGGAAATAATTTCATCTAGAGCTGCTCCAAATGAACTATTTGATTATTTGTCCTGTGAAAATTTCTTGACATAAGATATTACTGACCTGTTATTGAATCATACTTATAATTCCCATGAAAAATCATATGTTGCATAATGAAAATTTTGTTTGGGAGATTTTGAGGTATTTCTTTGAGATCATCTATTAATTAGTTTTGAGGTGTTTATTTGCAGTTATTTGAAGTTTTGTATTAATAAAAATTTAATATCTAGGGGGCTGGGGATATGGCCTAGTGGCAAGAGTGCTTGCTTCGCATACATGAGGCCCTGGGTTCAATTCCCCAGCACCACATATACAGAAAACAGCCAGAAGTGGCTCTGTGGCTCAAGTGGCAGAGTGCTAGCCTTGAGCAAAAAAGAAGCCAGGACAGAGCACAGGTCCTGAGTCCAAGCCCCAGAACTGGCCAAAAAAAATTTTAATATCTATATCATCAAACATGAGTGACTTGTTAACAGAAATTATATCCACTATCTAAATAATGATTAAGAACCAGTTGCATATGATCATCTTGCTTGGAAATACTTAGGCAAGGAATTGGAGGAATATGATTAGAGCAGCCTTGAGGACATGTATGTATCAAAATTGAGGCATCATATTAATATAGCATACCTATATATAAGCTATAGTTAGAGTACCACTAAACATACATTCTGTGTTAGAATTTTGTACAGAGGGAAACCATGGAATCTATGTTTCTTTGGTTCTGGCTTACTTCACTTAATATTATTCAAGATCTTTCCATTTCCTTACGCATGGGTGGATGCCATTCTTTTTGATGGAACCATAGAATTGTATTGTGTATATATACCGTATCTTCTTGAGCCATTCATCCACTGGTGGTGGGGGGTTGGGATCGGGGTTGGTTCCATATCTAAGCAATGGTAAATAATGTTTCAATGAACATGTTTTTGGGGATAGCTTTAGAATTGGCCTTGTCTGAGGTCATTTGGGTAACTGACCAGAACTGGGATTGCTGGATCATAGACTATGTTTAGTCTTTTGAACCTCCACACTGCTTTCCACAGTGGTTGAACAAATTTGCAGTCACATCAATGGTGTAGTTGCATTCTCCTTTGGCCACATTCTCACCAGCATCTATTGTTATTAGATATCTTGATAATGGCCATTCTAACTGGACTGAGAGGAATCTCAGTGCTGTTTTGATTTGAATTTCCATGGTTTTCTTCACTTGTAATAATTGGTATATGTCTAAGATAGTCCCAGCAGAAGATTACAATAACTGAAAAGAATGTACATATGACAATTTAAGATGATACTAAGCAAAATTAACTCCAAGATAAGGAAACAAGAGGTTTTTTTTTCTTTATTGCTATGGTTTTTTATGTACTGTGTGAAGTTTTTCCTTTTAAATTTATTACTTTTACCTATGGTTTAATACTATTGTCACTGTATTTTTAAAATTTTTTATTGTCAAACTGATATACAGAACAGATACAGTTTCATACATTAGACATTGGATACATTTCTTGTACTGTTTGTTACCTCCTGCCTCATTCCCCCTCCCCCCTCCCCCTTTCCTCCCCCCCCCATGAGTTGTTCAGTAGATTTACAGTAAACAGTTTTGCAAATATTGCTTTTGTAATCACTTATCTTTTTTACCCTGTGTGGGGAACACCCACTCGATGCCTTGCATCATTATGAGGTGGTTCTAGCTGGCCCCGCCTCTTTTCCCAGCCCTGGGGCCCCGTGGCTGGTAGCCCCTCCTGCCTTCCTGAAAGGTGGCTCTAACCATCCCCCCCTCCCAGCCTCAGACCGCATGTGCGCCAAGATGGCTGCGGGTGATGAACCCAGAGGCAGTCCTGAGTGCTGTGATGTAGATGTAGGCCGCCCCTTTGGGAGGTCCCTTGGAGCTCCACCCTGACAGACAGGTCAGGCATCCATTCACAGCCCCTATGTAGGTACACGTACCCCCCCCCCACTTCCACCGCCCTCAGACCCCTTTAAAAGAACAGCTCATTGCCGCCATTAAACGAGTCTTAGCGCTGACTGCCTCCCGGACTGTCTGTGTGTCCTCCATGGAGAGGGGCGCTGGGTGCCAGTCTGTCATCCCTCCTTTCCTCTTCCTGACCCGCCCAGGTGGGAGGCATGTTTTCCCATCTCTCCTGCAGGACAGGAGAGCCCGGGAGGCTAAAAACCTCAACAACCCTGTGTCTCTTGATTTTGGTATTCCATTTCAGTTTCCTAGTTCTAATACCTGTATAGATGGTTTCCAGTGTACTCAGATAAGATACAGATATAGTGCAGGTACAACCACAGGAAGGGGATACAAGAGGATCATCAATGATAGAAGCTATGGTTTCGCATGGCATGTTGAAAGTAATTACAACAGTGATATAACACTTGTTTCCATAACATGGAGTTCATTTAACTTAGCATCATCTTATGCATTCATAGGGGCATAGCTATCGGGCTCTTGTGATCCTATGCTGTGACTAGCCTAATCTGTGCTAATTATTCCCTATGAGGGAGACCATGGAGTCCATGTTTCTTTGAGTCTGGCTCACTTCATTTAGTATAATTTTTTCCAAGTCCTTCCACTTCCTTATGAATGGGGCAATGTCATTCTTTCTGATAGGGACATAAAATTCCATTGTGTATATGTACCACATTTTCCTGATCCATTCATCTATCGAGGGGCATCTGGGTTGGTTCCAAATTTTAGCTATGACAAACTGTGTTGACATGAACATTGTTGTGCTGGTGGCTTTAGTGTGTTCTTGTTTGTGGTCTTTTGGTTAGATACCCAAAATTGAGGCATGGGTCATGGAGGAGCTCTATGCTTATTTAGACTTCTGAGGAATCTCCATACCATTTTCCAGAGTGGCTTAACCAGTTTACATTCCCACCAACAATGAAGTAGTGTTCCCATTTGGCCACATCCCCTCCAACATTTGTCATTGTTAGTTTTCTTGATATAGGACTTTCTTACTGGGGTATGGAATCTCAATGTTGTTTTCATTTGTATTTCTTTTATGGCCAGTGATGTAGAGCACTTTTGCGTATGTCTCTTGGCCATTCTCATTTCCTCATCAGAGAAGTCTCTTTTTAAGTCTTTAGCCCACTTTTTGAGGGGGCTATTGGTTCTTTGCGGTTTTGTTTTGGAGGAATGTAATTTTTTTAGTTCTGCATATATTTTAGATATGAGGCCTTTGGCCATTGTATGGCCGGTAAAGATCTTTTCCCAATCTGTGGGCTTTCTGTTTATCTTGCAAGCTATGTCCTTTGCCCTAAAGAGGCTGCTTACTACCCTGAATGTTCCCGATCTCGTCTGTATTTGATATTGTTACCCTGAGTATTGTATATATGTTTATCTGAATTAGGGAAGGGAAGAGGAACAACAAACTGGTGAGATAAAAGGACAAAGAAACCAATGAATCAGAGATACAGACATGACAATATGTTGGAAATGTTCTTTACAACTTGGTGGAGGGGAAGGCTGAAGAGGAGAGGAAGTGTGAGAAAAATGAGGGAAGAGGTAAAAAGTTTGACAAGAAATGTACTCTCAGAGAGGAAGATGGTGCCGTCACAATTGGGAGGCACCCCAATTCACTCCAACTGAATAGAGAGCTGGGAACTCCAGCACCCAACACCCATCAGGAGTCCAGCAAACCCAACAACCAGAAGCAACAGAGAAACACAGAAAATGAAAAAGAACAAAAAAAGAGCCTATAACCTGCAGAGCCGGAAAATATATCTGGGGTGCCCCGCATCCCCCTCCCCCGGCCGACTCCGGCCTGAACAGGACCAGGCTAGGAAAGGGGACCTGGCGCCAGTAAATGGGACCTCAGACCATCAGTGACCAGAAAAGCAACAGCCAAAAAGTCACGCCAGGAGTGTAGAGTCCAGACATCAGGAGCTCCACAGACCCCAGATGGAGCGCAGACCGACTGAGACAGACGGCGGCGCGGGACCGAACGACCGGGAACAGACAACAACAGCAGGGGAACCGGGCGGCGCAGACAGGGAGAGCTGGATGGGGAGAGCCGGGGCTGCCACCACCAAACGACCAATCACCACACCCCAGCACTCCAGCCCCAAAAAGCCCACAGCAGTGCGGGACACACACACAATCCAGGACCAGTAAGTTCCCCATTGAACCCCCCCATGGGAGACCAAATCAAACAGAGTCCCAAACCCCACAAAAAGCTAGAGCTCCCTCTCTCTCCCATCCTATCCTGAGGGAACAAAGGAGCCCCGTATCTGGCAGCTCTAGGGCCCTAGAGCCTCTGGGAGGACACGGGAGCTAGCAGAGGCAGAGCAGCAGCCAACAAAGTGACCAGAAAACACCTTATACCATCATCCCCCAAAGCCCCAGTTGAGGAACCTGAACCTGGCTACACCAGCCCCCGCTCCTGCCCCCCCAGCAGAAGCCCAGGAACTGGTAGGCCTTGGAACACAACCTGAGGTGCCCTGGTCTGCGCAGACTTTTTGAACAACAGTCACAGGCTTGCTGGTGTGCAATACCAGCCCAGCAGGGACACCTGGGCCCGAACACACACCCCCCTTACAGAGGAGGTGCAGAGAGTCTGTGGGCACGAACCCACGCCCAGAAACTTGAACCTGCTGGGGTCCATGCATACTGCCCCCACAGCAGACTCGCGATAGGGCACAAGCACCCTCCAACAACTCAGGGCAGCATGCCCCCAAAGAAAGCACTAGAGTGCACATGCAAGTGCACACTGGAGGGCCAGCGTGGGCCAGCGTGCTAGCCCTCCAGCAGGAAGATCTACTGCTCAACCCCACGTGGGAGTGCACAAGTGGGCAAGCTGCCCCCTCAGCAACAACACTGCTCTGATAGGCGCACTTCACACAGGTGGGCAGGGCCCCCCAGTGGCAGTGCCCGCTCTGATAAGTGCACTCCGCACAGGTGGGAGGGCCACCCCTCAACAACAACATCTGCTCTGACAGGAGCAATCCACACAGGTGGGCAAGTCGCCTCTCAGCGGCAATTCTAAATCTGAGAGTTGAGCTCCTCTGACCACAGTACTGAGTGGGAAAAGAATCAAAGAAGAGAAAAGTCTCCATGCCACACAGAATCAGTGACCCCCATACCCCCATCAGGGGCACAATAGGGTCAGCACAAAACAGTGGCAGGGCACAGTCCTGCAGAGAAAGACACAGAACCTACCCACCTCCAAATGCAGTGAGGGTGACCACCCCGGCAACAACCAAGACGGTCACGCTCACCCATTGGGCAGTAAGGTTCAACAGCCAAACTCAAACCCATAGCCAGGACACAAACAAGTCTCCACTGACAGACCAGTGGGAACCAGCACAAAGCCAAGCCAAGGTCGCCACCTACAGGTGCAGGTCTCCAGATGTGCAAATCACAAAGAAATATTACAAATTTCATGAAGGGTCAAGCCAACTCACCAGCTCCAAAAAGTAGTATGACTGAAGAAGAGATGGAGAATAAAAAAACAACTGTGGCTAAGATAGCAGAAATGATGGAAAGCCTCAGGAATGAATTGAGAAAACAATTCCAGGAGTTTAGAATGGAAGTCTCGAAGTACCTTCAGGAAGTCTAGAAAGAAATGGAAGCAAAAATGGATATAGTGCACTCCTCCGTTAAAGAAGACCTTAACATCCTGAGAAGCAAAATGCATGAAAAAATAGATTTGAAATACAGCACTTTAAAGGAAGAAATTTCCACAATCAGAGCTGATCTGGCAACCATAAATAGCTCGCTGACATCCATAAACTCCACACTTGAAGACACATCACAAAGAATTGATCATATTGAATCCCGAATCTCTCTTTTGGACGACAATGCAGCTGAAAAGGACCAGAAAATTACCACACTCCAAGAAACGGTTAAACTCAAGGGCAGACTAATCCAGGAGCTAGTGGACAAAGACAAGAGATATAATCTGCGCATAATTGGAATAGATGAAGAAGGCAATTACCAGAGCAGTGGGCTACAACATATTTTCAATTGAGTGATTGCAGAAAACTTCTCCAATCTCACAAGGGACCTCACCCAAGTAACCGAAGCCTATAGGTTGCCTGGCAGACAAGACCCTAGAAAATCCTTGCCCAGGCACATAATAATCAAGACTTCAGATCTCAAGAATAAAGAGCAAATTTTGAATGCAGCCAAAACGAAGAAGAGCTTTATTACAATGGAAAAAGAATCAGGATCACAGCTGACCTCTCCACACAAACCTACAATGCACAAAAAGCATGGAATAACACAATCCAAGTCCTCCAGGCCAAGAATTGCCAACCCCAAATTAGATATCCAGCAAAACTAGAAGCCACCTTCGAGGGCAAAACCAGATCTTTCCAAAGCAAAGAGGATCTAAAGGAGTATGTAAATAAAAAACCAGCCTTACAGCAAATTCTAAGAGGGGAACCCCACCAAACAGAAAACCTACAGGACCCCCAGACAGAAACAGAAAGAAACTACAATAGCCAGAGCCTAACAGAAAGAGCAGCTCAATAAAGAAAGGAAAAAAAGAGAGAGGAAAAACAGCCTACCAGGAAAATGGAAGGAAAAAAAAAACACTCTCATCCATGATCTGTTTGAATATAAACTCTCCGATAAAGAGGAGGAGACTCACAGAGTGGATCTGTAAACAAAAAGTTGCCATCTGTTGTCTCGAAGAGACCCATCTTACAGCAAGGGACAAAAACAGGCTCCAAATGAAAGGATGGAGCAAGATCTTCCAAGCAAACGCACCTACCAATATGGCAGGAGTAGCCATCTTGATTTCAGATAAGCTGGACTTCTCATTAAAATCAACTCAAAAATACAAAGAAATGCACTACATTTTAATACAAGGAAAAATCCAGAATCAAGACATCAAGGTGATAAATTTATACTCACCTAACAAAAGAGGCCCTACATATGTCAAGCAAATTCTCACAGAACTACAGAACAAGATAGACACAAACACAATCATAGTGGGAGACTTTAATACTCCACTCTCTCCAAGAGACAGATCCAACACCCAGAGGATTAGCAAGGGAGCTGAAGACCTAAGTAACACCATACCCCAAATGGGTCTGATAGATCTGTACAGAGTCTTTCACCCTACAGAGACCCAATACACATTCTTCTCAGCAGCACATGGAACATACTCTAAAATAGATCATGTCATAACCCGCACAAAGAACCTCAGCAAATACAAAAGGATTGACGTCATCCCATGTATTATATCTGACCACAGTAGAATCAAGGTAACCCTCAATAACAAAGGATACCACAGAGGCTATACAAATACTTGGAGGCTAAACCCCTCACTGTACCTAACACTTAGGCCACAGACCAAATTAAGGATGAAATTAGCGAATTCATAAGCCACAATGACAATGAAAATACATTACAAAGAAACCTATGGGATACAGCTAAGACAGTACTGAGGGGCAAGATCATTGCCCTCAGGATTCACATTAAAAGAATGGAAGCAGAGCAGGTGAATAACCACACGATGAAACTAAAACATTTGGAGAAACAAGAAATGATCGAATCTAAAATGACTAGGAGGAGAGAGGTCACAAAGATTAAAGAAGAGTTAAATCTGATTGAAAGTAGAAAGACCATTCAATAAATAAATAAAACTAAAAGCTGGTTCTTTGAGAAAATAAATAAAATTGACAGACCCCTCACAAGACTTACAAAAAAAAGAAGAGAAGAGACTCATATCTGTAAAATCTGGGACTCCACAGGAAAAATTACAACAAATACACATGATATTCAAACAATCATAAGGAACTATTTCCAGAATCTCTACTCACTAAAAAACAATAATTTTACAGAAATGGATTAATTCTTAGAAGTATAAAATGCCCAAACTGAACCAAGAAGAAATGAATCAACTAAATGAACCAATAACTTACAGCGAGATATAGGGGGTAATCAAGAGCCTCCCAACAAAGAAAAGCCCAGGCCCAGATGGATTCACCAATGAATTCTATAAAACCTTTAGTGCGGAGCGAATTCCAATACTCCTCAAACTCTTCTGTGAAATAGAAACAGAGGAAGAAATCCCAAACTCATTCTATGGAGCTAATATTATACTCATCCCCAAGCCAGACAAAGACCCAACAAAAAAAGAGAACTACAGACCAATATCATTAATGAACACAGACGCAAAGCTCCTCAGTAAAATATTAGCTAACAGGATCCAGAAACTGATCGAGAAAATTACACATCATGACCAAGTAGGCTTCATCCCACAGACACAACGATGGTTCAACATCCGTAAATCAATCAATGCAATTCATCACCACAGAACTAAAATCAAGAATCACATTGTTTTCTCAGTTGATGCCAAAAAAACTTTTGACAAAATACAACATCCATACTTATTAAAAGCTCTGGAGAGAACAGGAATAGATGGAACATTCCTTAAAACAATAAAAGCCATATACAACAGTCCAACTGCTAATATCGTACTAAATGGGGAGAAACTAAAATCATTCCCCCTAAACTCAGGAACAAGAGAACGATGCCCACTCTCCGAACTTCTTTTCAACATAGTGCTGGAATCCCTAGCCATAGCAATAAAACAAGAGGAGAACATCAGAGCGATCCATATCAGCAAAGAAGAAATCAAGCTATCCCTATTCGCAGATGACATTATCTTATATCTGAAAGACCCAAAAAACTCAGTCCCCAAACTCCTACACCTAATAAACCATTTTGGCAAAGTAGTAGGATACAAAATCAATCCACAAAAGTCAGCAGCTTTTCTGTACACCAGCAATGTACAAGCAGAAAAGGAAATTATGGAAATAATACCATTTACAGTAGCTAAAAAAAAGAATAAATTACCTAGGGATCAACCTAACTAAAGACGTGAAGGACCTATTTAATGAGAACTATAAAAATCTAAAAATGGAAATCAAGGAAGACACAAAGAGATGGAAAGACCTCCCATGCTCATGGGTAGGCAGAATCAATATAGTGAAAATGGCCATATTGCCCAAATTTTTATACAAATTCAATGCAATCCCCATCAAGATCCCAGCTACATTCTTCACTGAAATAGAGAAAGCAACCCATAAATTCATATGGAACAGCAAAAGACCTAGAATAACTAAAGCAATTCTAGGCAAAAAAAAGCAGTGCAGGAGGTATCACAATACCAGACTTCAAGCCCTAATATAGAGCCATCGTAACAAAAACAGCCTTGTATTGGTATAAAAACAGACCTGAAGACCAATGGAATAGAATTAAAGACCCTGAAATAAAACCGCACTCTTACAGTCAGCTGTATTCGACAAAGGAGCTAAAGACATACAATGGAAAAAACATTGTCTCTTCAAATACTGGTGCTGGGAAGATTGGGCAGCCATATGCAGAAAACTCAAAGTAGACCCTAGCCTATCACCATGCACCAAGATCAACTCAAAATGGATCAAGGACCTAAACATCAGACCTGAATCCTTGAAACTACTGAAGGACAGAGTAGGAAAGACACTAGAACTTATAGGCACAGGAAGGAACTTCCTGAATAGAGTCCCAGGGGCACAACAAATAGGGGAGAGACTCGACAAATGGGACTACCACAAAATGAAAAGTTTCTGCACAGCTAAGGACATAGCCACCAAACTAGAAAGACAGCCAAACATATGGGAAAAGATCTTTACCAGCAAGCAACAGGCCAAAGTCCTAATATCCTTCATCTACAGAGAACTCAAAAAACTAAGCCCCTCCAAGCCAAATAAACCAATTAGGAAATGGGCAAAGGAGCTAACGAGAGACTTGACAAGAGGAGAGATAAAAATGGCAAAGAAACAAATGAGGAAATGTTCAACATCCCTGGTAGTAAAGGAAATGCAAATAAAAACAACCCTGAGATACCACATCACTCCAGTTAGAATGGCCTATACTCTGAACTCAGGCAACAACAAATGCTGGAGGGGGTGTGGGGAAAGAGGAATCCTTCTCCACTGTTGGTGGGAGTGCAAATTAGTACAACCACTTTGGAGAACAGTATGGACGTTCCTCAAAAAGCTCAACATAGGCCTACCCTATGACCCAGCCATACCACTCCTAGGCATCTATCCTGAACAGCAGGTCCCAAGATATCAAAAAGACATCTGCACTTCCATGTTTATCATTGCACAATTCACAATAGCCAAAATATGGCAACACGTATGCTCCTCCACAGATGAATGGATCCAAAAAATATGGTACTTATACACAATGGAATACTGTATAGCGATTAGAAATGGTGAAATATTGGTATTCACAGGGAAATGGTCAGAAGTTGAACAAATAATGTTGAGCGAGACAAGCCTAGAACATAGAAAACAAAGGGCATCATCTCCTTGATATATGACTGTTAAGGTTGGGGGAGAGGGAGACAGTAGAGACCAGGTCTGTGAAACCAAAAACTTCTTGTCAAATGGGATTTCCCACAGGTTTGGGCCAGTGACCCTACATTATGTAACTAAAACCAAACAACTACTCAACATATGAAGGCCAAAAATCGACCTCTCAGTGGATCACAACAGCTCAAAAGCTATGTATGTATGTTCATATAAGACAAGGATAAGCAAACTCTATTGTTGATGTTACATTTAAAGTCCTACGTGAATTTCCTTTGGTGTAGGCCATGTGGCTACTGTATATGTTTTTGGTACACTGTGTAATGTATATATGTCTACCTAATCTAGGGAAGGGAAAGAAAAACAGGTGTATGATATCACAAGAAATGTAAACACTGCCCTATTATGTAACTGTACCCCTTTTGCACAACACCTTGTCAAAAAAATTTAATTAATAAATAAATTTAAAAAAAGAAATGTACTCACTGCCTTATGTAACTGTATATCACCTGTATATCACCTTGACAATAATAAAAAAGTAGAAAAAAAGAATTTTGTACACAAACATAACAAATAAAGAATTTGTAAACAATATCCAGCTAAAGATCATGATGCATAGAGAACTTATCTTTTTGATTGTTTTATAAACAATTTTATTAATTTGAAATGTAGATACAAAATTAGAAAATTTTAACCCATCATTTCAACATTAAAATTCCTTAGCAATTACATTCATAAGAAGAAAAAGAATCACAGTAAGTTGCTATAAAATAATGAGGCTAAAAATGGGATAGTAAAACTTTTGCCAGTCTTTTAATAATATTTTATTTTATTTAATTCAAACAACAATGATAATGGCATTACCAAGTGAGTTCTATTGTATGAACTATCCTAAATAAAAAAGTTGAACAAAAGTAGATTCTTATTGGATTAAGACTACATGTCAGATAGGTGAAATAGGAGCAATCCCATTTAATTGGAGATGTCTGTATTCATAAGCATGTGTTACATTCTTTCTGTAGTAATAAATTTAGAATTTCTCTGAAAATGGTATATGAGATCTGTAGTGATTGATAAGCTAAGGAAAATTTAATAAGAAAATAGTTCCTTATGTGAAAATATAAATAATAATGGATTTACAGCTCTACTATATGTACTAGCAAAGCTACGTTCACTGATGCATTAGAATTATTCATAAATTAATGAAATAAAATCACATAGGGTTACATATTAAATGTAGATTCTGGAATTCTAAGTCTAGAATTTTTTTTTCTAGAATTGTTTTATTTGTTTTCATACGGCCTTAGAAATAATTCTTTGGAGAACACCATGAAAAGTACTAGAGAAGTATACTCAATTCAGCTACAATTCCCAGTCTAAAGAAGGAAGATAGAGGAGATTAAAAAAAAAAAAAATTTTATCTCAGGAACAATTACATTACATTCCTATTACAAAGAAAGTCATGCCAAACTAAATACAAACCAGTTCCTGTTTCACAGATTTTTGCATTTGTTTGAAAGTAAATTCATTATGTAAAATTATGCAGTCATGTTCATACCATTGCAACATCCTTGGTATCTAATATTATCTTACCACATGCTTTTCTTTTCATTTCCAACTTCTGCTTTGAATAGTAGTCCAAAAAGAATACTAGGTTTCATGGAGTATTATGACAATTTCATAATAAACTTAGAGCAAATTAAAGCTGATGTGAGGTAAGAAAAAATGTCAATTTGCTTTTATGCGCATGGCCTGCAAATCGAGACATTGTGTTGTGTTCACATGGTCACATGGTGCTTGCTTGGAGAATTCAGAAGAGAACACCAGATAAAGAATTTCTCTAAAGCTCACCTTTGACTCTTTGATCAACCATAGGCCAGATAATCACAAATTACTACTAATTCATAGGAAGTAAATTTAAGACAATGAAGACATTTCAATAGTAAAAGTAAATAGAGTGTGATGGCAGAAGTTTCATTTAGTGAGTAAAGCATGACTTTAACTTCCTAGCAACACTTTCCTCTCAGGAAAAAAAAAAAAAGTGTAATGATACAAAGTACTGATTACTTTTTTTTTCTTATAAGAGAAACAATTTCCCCCACTATAATATTTTCAGTGAGTTCTCGTAGTTATTTCCTAAAGCATTCAACAAGATCACATGTATTAATGTTATCCAGAACCAATTATTTCTATTTTTTAATATATAGTTATCTTAGAATTTATATATATATATATATATGTATGTATGTATGTATGTATATCCTCTTATTGAAGTCAGGTCACACACACTCAAAAAAAAGCAGCAGTGTAATGTGACCGTTGGCAGTTAAGATCATGTTTTGATAAAAAGTGGTAATAATGGCAGAGAGGATGAAGTTAGATTTTACTGAGGTCAGTATATCCTCCTCTGGGTCTTCCATCCGAATTATTTTCAACCACCTTCTATATAGGGGCATTATATCCATTTGTCCAGTTACTATAATTTATTGTAATATTTCCCTTAGATTCTGTCTCAAACTGGATTACATAGTCTTCTGGGGTTAAAAAAGTGTTCTATTCCTTTCATCCATGCAGGCAGACAGAAAATCAGTTAATCATACATCCAAATAAAATATATTTAAATTATTTACCAGAAAAAAGTACACAGTATGCAATATATCTGTTAAGAAAAAATGCCATAAAAGTCAAAGAAGAGAATACAAAAAGCAGTAAAATTTTAAACACTATTAATTTGAAAAATGAAATGCTTTTTCATTTTTCCTGATGTTTAACTCCTCTTCACATCTAGTAAAATCACAATACTATTTAGTGAATTAGATGTTTGCAACCAACTCCTAAATTAACACTTACTCAAAACTTTCCATTGAAAATGTCTCTCCAAATCCATTTAAAAAGTTACATTTTACAGAATAGAAAATGTTACCTGAAAAGTTTTGTGTTTTATTTGTATTTTCAGCTGTTAAAAAATGCTTGTTACCTAACTTGATTTACACAAAAATAAGGTGGAGTACATTTTATTGTGTCCTAATTTGTACATACTTAAATTCCAAGCAGATCAGGGAAACTAATGTAACACCTGAAACTTTGCAAACTCTACAGGCAAAAATAAAGAATATCCAGGGGCATATTAGTATAGGTGATAAAATCCTGAATGAATTCCAATTGACAAGTGAGATTGCAGAAAAACTAAAATGCCTCTGCACAGCAAAGAGTATAGATGCTACATGTGACATGCAAACACAATGCAGAATTGTTATTCAAAAAAAAGTGGATTCTATCACTTTCAGGGAAATGGATGGAAATGGAGATTACCATTTTAAGCAAGATAAGCCAGGTTCAGAATGACAGAGCTCAAATGCTTTTTTTCCCCATATGTGGGTAATTCATCTAATATTTAAACTATATGTAAATATATGTACAAGCTCCTATATTCATATTCCTATACACATAGGTTTGTTAGGATAATTTTTGTATAATTGTCAAAAAATGGAAGGTAAGTTAAAGAAAGAATTTTAGAAAGAGATCAATACTTAAATTCATTACATCCGAATGCAGAGAGCAGGGTTAGAAGAATCAAAACCATAGAATCATTTTAGTCCATACATCAAAGCTGTATTTAGAAATTAATATGTTTAAATTTATTTTATCAGCTCTTTAACTGTAAGGATTGTTTTCACTATTTCAAAAGCCATACTGACCGACTTTCATTGTTAAAACATACAGAGAAATAGTCTGTATCTATGATCCCATCTCTGATATCATATTTCTAAAACCCATTAAACTCAGTATTTAATGATCTTGGATTTTAGACTATCTTTGTAGGATTTAGACAAAAGTTTAAAAATTAATACTGTCTTAGCAGAAGCATCCCACAAAAATTACTATATTCTTGAGAATTGGTTTAAATAATTGGTTTAAAATAAATCTATCAGCTATAGCTAATATTAGCATGTTCTAATTTACAAAATTTTACTTTAAGAAATTGGCTGGCTTGTTCCATGGTTCATGATGATTTTGCATACTGGTAATTTTTCTGCCTTTTCATTGTAAGTCAATCACCTAATGTGCTCCTTGAAACAGGAGGATGGGCTGTATAGAGCATGCTTTAAAATGCATGATTTAAACCTAAGCCTACCTGGAATTACATTTCACTTTCAAGTGGCTTAAATTTCTGCAGACTCTCTTATATTTTTTTATAAATGAGAATATTAATACCTACCTCATAGGTTTACTGAGAATATCAAAGGAAATGAATTACATAAGGAACTCATCAAGATCTGGCAGAGAATAAAAGTTTTTTTTCATAAAAATATAATGTTTTTTCTTATCTTTAAGAAGGAATGCATTTTAGAATCAATGCTTTTTACAAGGAAATAACACCTCACTTAAAGCTTTTCATATATCTGGTAAAATATAGTTTTCAAGATGTCTCCTTCACTCTAGATTGATGATTGTTGCCTTTCCTCTCTGCCTCACAGTTGCAGTATATCTCACATACAGTCAGGAGAAATAACATCATTCAGATATTTTTGGTGTGGGAAACCAAGAAATTAAACAAAGCAGATACACACCATTTTCTGACAAGAACAAAATATATTCACGAACTAATTTGAGGAACTAATAATCATTAGATATTATTACTAGTTTTAAGAACCAGTGAAATAGCCCTTTGCTCTCTGTGTGCCATTCTGTCCCCCTTACTCCAAAATGGTGCAAATATTGTATTATATTTTTTCTTTAAATGACAATTCCTGTGCATGCACATACACATACACACCATACCACACACCTACACAGGCTTTTTTTTTTTCTGGTTAGTAAAGGACTCCTTATCTTAAACACATAAAAGTGTTTGCCTCCATTGATATGATTTCCTCTATGCCTAAAATTGGGAGGCTCAGTTTCTCTGATAATCACTAAAGAATGCACAACCCTCTCCCTTATAACTCCCTTTGGCAAATAGCTGATGACTCAAACATTCACTGAAATTGAGCCATCCATTTTCAGACAAGATATGATTGAGTTTGACTCTCACAGTTAATTACCTCTATGGTGTGTAATGCCTGTAGAAGACTTTAAAATAATTTCTGGAGTGCCAGGGGCCATTCACTGTCTTGGTTAAAGCATTTCTGCGTTTGCTTTATTCTGAGTTAACTCAAGGTTGGAGTCATTCTGTAGCCTTGTACCTGAAGCTGTGCCTAATCATCAAAATGAGCAGTGTTCTCTAATTAATTATTGAGATGCGCACCTCCCAATCACAGAACCTTTGTTCTTATTCCTGGCTACACTGAAGCAGTGTGGAGGTTGTGTGCTGAGGTGAGCAGAACAGAAGAAAAGCTGTTTCACAGCTATGTCACTTAGTAAACGACTCAAGAGTCAACTGCTTGCAGAGAATACAGTAAATGTGCTAGCTACTTACTTGTGTGTGTTTGTGTGTGTGTGTGTGTGTGTGTGTGTGTGTGTGTATGTGTTCATTTCCCAGAGAGTAAAGGTTTCAGACTTTAAAGTGGACATAATTTCAGCTTGAGGCTCATTTTTCTATGACTGAAATTGTTAAGATAATCAGCAAGACAAAATACACATCATTTCTTTAAAAGGAGCCTACATTCTTACAGACTGCTTTGCTTTTAAATAGAATTTTCTTTTATCATTTATTGAGTGTGCTGGTGTCATTACTCTTGTGAATTATTGTTTCCCAATTTGGAACCCAGCACTTAGATATGTTATTGCTTAATAATAAGTATATAATATATTGTAGTGATGTATATTGCTAGATATAACTGTATTTTGGATCAAAGTATTTCTCTAAACTTAGAATCTATTAATAAATTGTCATCTTAAAAAGTGAACACGAAGTAATTTCCACACTGACTCTTTTCTTTAATTTCTTTCTCAGGATTTGAAGGAAAATACAGCATGATGAATAGTAATAAAACTGTGCAAGAAAAAAATGGTGAAGAAAACGTAAAAAGAAATCAATCTTGACAACAGACACAGCTTAGATTATGTATTGAGCATGGTCACTCCTGAGAACTTTGTATAAATGTTCATCATCATTGTCACTGAAGGAAGGAAGGAGGCTAAAGGACACTCCATTTACGAATAGATTAAATTAAATTACAATTGAGTTTTTTCTTCTTTATTGTCAAAGTCAAGTACAGAGGGGCTATAGCTACATATGTAAGGCAAGTATATTTCTTATCCAACTTGACACCTCCTCCCTCATTTTTCCCCACCTTTCCCCACCCCACTTGCCCCCTCCCCCTTGTGTTGTACAGTTGTTTACACCAACTGGTTTTGTAAATATCGCTATTGTAATGGTTTGTCTTTTTATCCTTGTCTCTCTATTTTGGTATTCCCTTTACCTTCTCTAGTTCCAATACATGTATATGTCATTGAATTTTTGATTGATTCATCAACTCCAAGTAGGAAATATATACTGTGCATATTTTCCTAGTTTGCTTTGTTTTAAAAAAATACATGTTTATTCAATTATTTAATTTATAAAATTATAATTACCTTTGATTCAAAGCATTCTATTCCTATAACTATAATGACAACTAAATAAAGGGTAATATAGTAATAATCTTGGTCTGCCATGTTGCTTAGGACAGATTTGTGATATCAGCTACTGTTCGAAATGGAGCCAGGAAGATTTTGAATTCATGTTCTGCTCAAGTAAAATTAGGAGTAAGACCATGTATGAAAACCCAAATAAAAACAAAGAGTTATTGTTCTTGTTGAGGATTTAATTTTTATGCTCTTTATATTCTGGATATTTGGCCATTGTTTGATTTGTAGCTGACAAACACCTTTGTCCACCTGGAGGCTCTTTTTAGCTTCTTGGCCCTTTGTCATGCAGAAATGGTAGTTTGGTGCAGGGCCACTTAGGAAGTCTTTCTTTGATTTACTGTGCTTCTGAATCTTTGCTTAGAAAGTTGTTCCCTGTGCTCCGGAGCCCCACTCCTTCCTGTGACATTTTCATGTTTTCAGATCTTCCATTGAGGTTTTCTTATCTAGTTTGAATTGAAGCTGGTTGAAGATGATATATGAGACTCTTCTTTAACTCTTTCTTCCCTGCTGGTTGGAATGTAAAGTTGTTCCAGCACTGTAGAAAGCTGTATGGAGATTCCTCACAAAATTAAACCTAAACTACTCTATGATCCAGTAATTCCACTTATGAGTAATTACACAAACATACCTAAAGATAGTATTAAAAAGCTACCATCATAACCATATTTATTGAAACACTATTCACCATAGCCATGGTAGAGAATCATCCCAAATATTCCTCGGTGGATGAATGGATCTTGATAAAATTTATTCATCCTTTAGAAAGAATGGTATTTTACCATTTGTAAAGAAGTGGAAAGATCTGGTAAACAAAATATGTTAAGTGAACTATGTCAGATCCAGAGAAAAAGACACACCCTTTCCTAATATGTAGAAGCTAGATTTAGCATATAAATATACAATTAAAAGTAGTGTTGGATGATATGCAAGGGTATACAATATCTTTATTGAAATACAGTAGACTCAAGAGAGCTCACATATAGTGTAACAACTTAGAAATCCAAAATCAAATTTGAAGACAATAAAAACAACAGAAAATTGGCATATGAAAACCATGGGTAGAGTCAAGGCAAAAAAGGTAGTTGAATAAAGAGAAGAGGGAGGAAATGAAGTAAAAAATCTCATTTCTATTCTATAAAGTAAAAAATGTGAGGGAAGTGGTGGGTATGGGACGGATTGGTAAGAATGTTGAAAGAGTTGACATTGATCAAGATGTATTCATAAACTGCCAAGTTATTTGCACAACAAATTAAAGGTAATAATTTTAAAAAGAAAGGATAGTGGACATGGCTCAAGAGCTACAGTGCCTATTTAGCTAGCACAAGGCCCTAGTTTTGATGCCTCCCTGTACAATACCAACTAACAATGGCATTATATTTTCAAGTATTGTATTTTTTGCTCCTCATCAACATTTTACAAGATATGTTAAGTGTTGGTCCCCAAAGTCTAAATAATGAACTAAACATAAACAAATTAAGCAATGACTTACAACAAGAAGAACAAAGTTGTGGGCTGGGAATATGGCCTAGTGGCAAGAGTGCTTGCCTCATATATATGAAGCCCTGGGTTCGATTCCCCAGCACCACATATATAGAAAACAGCCAGGAGTGGTGCTGTGGCTCAGGTGGCAAAGTGCTAGCCTTGAGCAAAAAGAAGCCAGGGACAGTGCTCAGGCCCTGAGTCCAAGGCCCAGGACTGGCAAAAAATAAATAAATAAAAAAGAACAAAGTCCAGGCTCTTACAATGGAAAGTAGTTGAGAATTTCCTTAAGAACCAAAAGAGCTATATTGTAGATACTATCATGAAAGGAATGAGAACATAACTTCATTAGCTATAACATTGAAAGTTTAATAAGTACAGATATGAATAAGGTTTCTAATTGTCACATCTCTATTATATTTTAATAAAAATTCTCCTTACATTTCAAATTTTGTTTACATTGTCAAATATCACATATAACTCCAGGTTCTCAGTTAAATATAATGAAACAAAGACAAGAAATTCAAATTTGTTTGTTTTTTTTTTTCAAATTTTTATTATCAAACTGATGTACAGAAAAGTTACAGTTTCATATGTTAGGCACTGGATACATTTCTTGTACAGTTTGTTACCTTGTCCCTCATACCCCCCTCCCTTCTCCCCTTTTCCCTCCCCCCCCCCCCACGGAGGTGTGCAGTTCACTTACACCAAACAGTTTTGCAAGTATTGCTTTTGTAGTTGTTTGTCTTTTTTTTTTACCGTGTGTCTCTCAAATTTGGTATTCCCTTTCAATTTCCTACTTCCAATACCAGTATATACGGTTTCCAATATACTCAGATAAGATTACAGAGATAGTGTAGGTACAACCACAGGAAGGTGATACAAGAACATCATCAATAATAGAAGCTACAGATACACATAGGACGCTGAAAGTAGTTACAACTGTTTCCATAACATGGAGTTCAAGAAATTCAAATTTGAAAAAGATAAATTTTTTTCCTAGCATCAAAGGAATACTAAACATAAAATTATTAAGCAATTATTTTTACAAAACTTTGGATAGTAACATACAGAGATGGCAAAGAAATGATCAGATTATTGACAATGAAGTTTAAATTATCCTTTATTTATCTGTATGCCAGTACTGGAACTTGAACCCAGGATCTCAAATTGTTGAGCCATTCTTTCATTCTATTTGGATAATCAAATATGAAATTTTATGGACTTTTCTACTTGGATTGGATTCAATGTATGCTCCTTCAGGTCTCAGATACTGGAGTAGTCATGATTAAAGACACAGGCTACCAATGAATGGTATAAAAACAATTATTTTAAGGATCAAATGATGATTTGAAGATCAAACTATAACATAACATAATCAATAGTGGATTCTTTTTAGACAATAGGCAAAAATCTAAACACATTAACACTGGGTCCTAATGAAAGCAAAAGCGGACTTTTTACAGGAAGAAGAAAAAATAAAAGCAATTTATATTCAAAGAGAAAGAAATGCAGACATATGGTAATTTTCTCAAAAATAATTAAAGTAAAAAACATGGTGAGAATTAAATGGTCTTAAAGTATATAATGCCAAAAACTAAAACTAGAATTCTTTCTCCAGAAAGTATATAGCAAGAATGGGGGATTAGGAGTTTGGCATAAGAGGCAGATTGCTTTCCCAGGAAGAGCCAAGAGCAAGGGAGTTTAGTCTCCAGGATCACAAGAAGAATAAATTAAAATGAGTTTTTTTGTTTGCTTGTACTTGTTTCATTTTGGAAAAAAATAACAAAGGGGAAAATGATATTTTTATTTATCATGATTATGTCCATTTTAGAGTATACTTTTATTGAGTACTTACACAAAGACAATAGTGGGTATTTAAAAGAACATTGACGCTAAGGAATACCAGGTTATTTGGTGTGGCCTGATAACAGAATCTGTCTGGAAATGACAACCTTACTTTTAAATAATAACTACTAGAGTAGCCAAGAAACAGTGTTCTTAGTGTGTATTGGTTATTAAACTACAAGAATTGTTTGGGGCAGAACAAATAGCTTATTTGGTATGAAATAATCTTAGCAAACAGTCTTTGGTGGAAATGGTTTCCTTGAGTGATAGAAATGTTGGCACTCTTCTAAAAATAAATTAGAGAAAACAGATTTGTCCCAAGGAGTCCAAATGTTTGAGTATTTATTTCCCTTTTAGTGTAAATAGTTTTACAAATTTTCACATTATCCCAATCACTTACTTTTCATTTTATTGTTTTATTTATTTATTCTTTGACAGTCCTTGGGCTTGAACTTAGGGCCTGAACACTGTTCCTGAACCTCTTTGTGTTCAAGGATAGTACTCTACCACTTGAGCCACAGTGCTACTTCCAGTTTTTTTCTGAGTACTTTATTGGAGATAAGAATCTCACAGACTTTCTTTCCTGGGCTGGCTTTGAACCACAGTCCTGAGATCTCAGCCCCCTGAGTAGCTAGGATTGTAAGTGTGAGCCACTGGTGCCTGGCACAATCACTTACTTTATAATTCCATTTTATTTTTCATGTAATGGGCATTCTACAAAATATTAAATTAGAAGTCATCTTGCAAATAGTCTAGACCTTTGATTTACTCATAATCATATATGATTATTTTAATAAATTATTATTCCACATAATATCTACTAATTATTAGCTATGACAAATATACTCAGTACAGTATTTACTAAATAATTTTGAATATATCATATCAACCAATATTTTTGCAGTAATTAACATGAGAATGATGTTTGAGATTAAAATACTGAGCTTGGTGTAACTAAGCAACTTTTTCAGTTAGAGGTTAGAGATTGATAATCAAGTGTAAATTCAGAGCTGACTGCTGTCGGTATTTGAAATCTTAAGCATGATGACAAATCCACTTAATACCTAATCAAGTGCCCAGTAGATTTGCTTAGGTAGATTGCTTAGGTATTAAGAGAATAGGTAATCAATATGTATTAAGTGAATCCTCTGTCCAGGGTCATAACAAGAAGTGAATATTCACCAGGTACCTGGAAACATAGAGGATGGATATTTGCACAGTGAACACACTGGGAGAGCATATTCAAAATAAAGTAAGCTATGTGATCAGATAATCAATCCACATTGTTTTGGTAAACATGCAATATGAGGTCAACACTTATAGCGAAATATGTGTGTTGAACCAGATGGAATGTCTTAATATTTATTGAACCTTTATTTATCCTCCACACATCATATCACACTTTATTTATCCTTCATTATTGATTAATTACCAACAAATTGTCTAATTTTATAGTATTATAATAAAGTTTATCATTCTGATTCAAAATAATTTAATGATTATTGCCTTTTAGTAGTTGTTTTTATACATCCGTAAATTTTGCTTCATAGTAAGATCATACAAATGAAACTATTTTATTATGGGAGGCAGATACGAAAGAATAAGTCAAATAAATTCAGAAAAGCCTTTAATCATAATAATAATATTTCTCCAAATCTTTGATCTATTTGAGCACTAACTCTTTTAATACTGATGGACAATAATATGAAGTAATGATGACAAGATAGTTAATAAGGTGCCAACTCTTATTTCATTGTATTTTTTTCTATTAACTCCTGTGATCTTAGATGAGAAGACTTGACATTTTAAAAGTGTCCCTTGTGCTATACTGATTAGCCTATAGAGGTATTGAAAATTCAATCAATATCTCAATGCAAATTTTTTCTTATCAGAAATTGGTTCTGAAGGATATCAGGTCACGTGGAATAACAAACGTATAGGAAAATGGTAATAAAATATATTTTATAAAAGACAGTCAGTTAGGAATAAAGGATCTAATAAATATGTGCAAATATATAGCAAACCTCAATTATTTATTTATTTATTTATTTATTTGCTTTTTTAATTCAAATTTTTATTATCAAACTGATGTACAGAGAGGTTACAGTTTCATACGTTAGGCATTGGATACATTTCTTGTACTGTTTGTTACCTTGTCCCTCATACTCCCCTCCCTCCCCCCTTTCCCTTCCCCCCCCCCAGGTGTTCAGTTCACTTACACCAAACAGTTTTGCAAGTATTGCTTTTGTAGTTGTTTCTCTTTTTTTACCCTGTGTCTCTCAAATTTGGTATTCCCTTTGAATTTCCTACTTCCAATACCAGTAAACACGGTTTCCAATATACACAGATAAGATTACAGAGATAGTATAGGTACAACCACAGGAAGGTGATACAAGAACATCATCAATAATAGAAGCTACACATGCACATAGGACGTTGAAAGTAGTTACAACTGTGATATAACAATTGTTTCCATAACATGGAGTTCATTTCACTTAGCATCATCTTATGTGTTCATAAGGGTATAGCTATTGGGCCTTGTGATGCTCTGCTATGACTTGCCTAAACCTGTACTAATTATTCCCAATAAGGGAGGCCATAGAGTCCATGTTTCTTTGGGTCTGGCTCACTTCACTTAGTATAACTTTTTCCAAGTCCTTCCATTTCCTTACAAATGGAACACTGTCATTCTTTCTGATAGAGGCATAAAATTCCATTGTGTATATGTACCACATTTTCCTGATCCATTCGTCTACTGAGGGGCATCTGGGTTGGTTCAAGATTCTTGCTATGACAAATTGTGCTGTGATGAACATTGTTGTGCTGGTGGCATTACTGTGATTTTGTTTGTGGTCTTTTGGATAGATACCCAAAAGTGGGGCTGCTGGGTCATAGGGGAGTTCTATATTGAGCCTTCTGAGGAATCTCCATACTGCTTGCCAGAGTGGCTGAACCAGTTTACATTCCCACCAACAATGAAGTAGGGTTCCCTTTTGGCCACATCCCCTCCAACAATTGTCATTATTAGTTTTCTTGATATATGACATTCTTACCGGGGTGAGATGGAATCTCAATGTTGTTTTGATTGCATTTCCTTTATGACCAGTGATGTAGAGCATTTTTTCATATGTCTATTGGCCATTCTCATTTCCTCATCAGAGAAGTTTCTTTGTAAGTCTTTAGCCCACTTGATGAGGGGGCTATTGGTTCTTTGCGGTTTTGTTTTGGAAGAAGGTAATTTTTTTAGTTCTGCATATATTTTAGAGATGAGGCCTTTGTCTGTTGAATGTCCGGTAAAGATCTTCTCCCAGTTTGTGGGCTTTCTGTTTATCTTGCGAGCTATATCCTTTGCCCTGCAGAAGCTCTGCAGTTTGATGCAGTCCCATTTGTCCAACCTTTGTTTGATTTGTAGCCTTTCAGGGTCTTTGTTAAGGAAGTTCCGTCCTGTGCCAAGGAGCCCAAGTGTTTCTCCTACTCTTTCCTTTAGTGTTTTCAGGGTGCCTGTTTTGATTTCAAGGTCTTTAATCCATTTGGAATTGATTTTGGTGCAGGGTGATATATAAGGATCTAGTTTTAGTTTGTTGCATGTGTTGAGTCAGTTTTGCCAGCACCACTTGTTAAAGAGGCTATCTTTCTTCCATACTATTGTTTTAGCTCCTTTATCAAAGGTTAAGTAGGGGTAGTTCTGTGGGTTCAATTCTGGGTCTTCAATTCTGTTCCATTGGTCTTCAGGCCTGTTCCAGTGCCAATACCAAGCCTTTTTTATTACTATAGCTTTATAATACAGCTTGAAGTTGGGTATTGTAATTCCTCCAGCACTGTTCTTTCTGCTTAGGAGTGTTTTTGCTATTCTAGGTCTTTTATTGTTCCACATGAATTTCTGGATTGCTTCCTCTATTTCATCAAAAAATGGTGTTGGGATATTAATGGGTATTGCATTGAATTTGTAGATAGCCTTTGGCAATATTCCCATTTTGATTATATTAATCCTCCCAATCCAGGAGCATGGGAGGTTTTTCCATTTCCTTAGTTCTGACTTAATTTCATTTTTCAAGCTTTTAAAGTTCTCATCAAAGAGGTCTTTCACTTCTTTGGTTAAGGTTATTCCTAGGTATTTTATGTTTTGGGGGGGCTATTGAAAAGGGCGTTGCTTTCCTGATATCAGCCTCGGTCTTCGGGTCGTTAGCATAGAGAAAGGCCATTGATTTTTGAAGGTTTATTTTATATCCTGCAACTTTGCCAAAGTTTTGGATCAGCTCTAGTAGATTGGGGGTAGAGTCTATGGGATTCTTTACGTATAGGATCATGGCATCTGCGAAGAGAGAAAGTTTAACTTCATCTTTTCCTATTTGGATGCCCTTTATATTTTCTTCTTGCCTATTTGCTCTGGCTAGGAATTCTAGTACTATGTTGAAGAGCAGGGGAGATAGTGGACATCCCTGCCTTGTTCCTGATTTTAAAGGGAATGGCTTCAGTTTTTCACCATTTAGAGTTATGCTTGCTGTTAAACCTCAATATTTTTTCAAATATACTACTCTGTAACTACAGAAAGGGAAAGAGATGAAATGGAATGAATGTTCAAAAGTACAAATATATAGATATTTAACATATTTTCGGTTGTTGGTGCTAATGACTTACTTACCATCTTTATGTTATTTCCACATCATAGGCTCAGGAAAAAAGCAAGCCAAGTTTATATTATAGCAGGGGAGGGAACAGGTGAGTGAGGAAAGGAAAAGAGAGAGGGGAGTGGGGAGGAGTTACAGCAGGAGAGAGGAGAGAAGAGATGGGAGAGGGAAGAAAGGGCAGGAGGTGGGAAAAGAGAAGTGGAGAGGGTAGGAGTCATAATGGGAGATGAGGGAGGAGGGAGGGGAGCCAAGCCTTAATTCATTCTAGGCTATGAAACTTGGATGTTCCTGTGCCATAAACATCACATTTTGTAGGTCAGTGCTCTCCAATGTATTGACACCCCTGCATCAAACTTCTTGGGTGGGATTCCAGTGTTTCAATGGCATCTCACCTGAGGGAATCAGCCAGCTAGGACCTACATTAACATATCCTCACATTCAAACTTCATTATCACTTCTTTCACATTGTCTTGGTAAGAGAAGACAAATTTTCTGCCTTCATCACAGGACATACTCTGTAGATTTCACTTGTTACTAGAAGGAATATGTTAAAATAAACATATGGGAATTATGTTCTCCACCATTGAATACCTTTTTAAATGTTGAGGAACCTAACAGCAAACATAGGAAGATTAAAGTTAAGTTAGCACATGGGAAAACAAAGGCAGAGGATTTCCGCAGGGACCCCTCCATCTCTTTTTTTTTTTTTTCTCCTATTTTTTTTAAAGCAGTTTTACTGAAGTATAATTTACCTATCATAAACTCTGTCCATTTCATTTGGATTATTTGAAGACAATAAAGTGGTCCAGTCATCACAATATTTTCTTTTTCTTTGCCTTTTGACAGTTTGAGCATAATTATCTCTAGGAGTGTTTTATTTGGTATTTCTCCTGCTTGATGTTCTTTGAGATTCTTGAGTTTGTCATTCTTTGTCTTACATTAAATTTGGAAATATCTTGTCTATTACAACTCCAGGTATTTCCTCTACTACATTTCTTTCATCTCATGTTATTTTAGTTACACATGTAATATCCATTCTGAAACTTTCCTCAGTTCTCTCTCTCTCTCTCTCTCTCTCTCTCTCTGTGTGTGTGTGTGTGTGTGTGTGTGTGTGTGTGTGTCTTTTATAGGTTGTGGGACTCTCCATCTCTTACCACTGTACATCCTGTTAAAATATTAAAGGGTATTTGATGCACAAGGAATCAAGAACAGAGAGAAGCCTTGAGAAGAGATCCTTTCCATCCCTAAATAGTGCAGAATATACATAGTGTGAAATTCACCAAATCTGTAATGGAATGTTCAGATTTGCACACTTAATAATGCAAAGGCTAGTAGATGAGGGGAAATGGTGGCCCATTTATGGAATTCATCTGTTTCTTTTTTCCGATCAGTAGAACTGGAGAATCACACACGTGAGAAACACAGACAAGGTAGATGTTGTTCATGGAAGATAATCCGAGCCATAAAATACTTGGGTGTGTGGAGACTCTGGAAGCCTCGCCATAGATAATTATGAATGTTTACTTCATTTGGAGACACTAATCTTTCAATATCTGGAGAAAGAAGAGAATCCAACCTGATCCTGAAAGATCAACAATGACTAGTAGGTACTCAAAAATGGAGATAATCTGAATAAGTGAACAACAACAACAAATTTATTAACTTCAAATTGGTTGATGTATCATGACTTATGTAAGGGTTGAGTAACAATTTCTAACACTGCTTACATAAATATCTCAAATAATGATAACTTTTGTGCGTCTAGGAAGACATTATTTTTACATTAACTGTATATGTTCATGCCATTTGCCTCATGTTGATATCATTAAACATTATGTAAAAGTACTTTTTACAATGACTCCAAATGTGATAAAATAATGAAAACTATGTATTTGGAAGCCATCTGCAGACTCAAATGCATGTCCCACTCTTAGTAACCAGTATTGTCGTTATCCTATGGAACCTATTTTTTGTCATTGTCTTCTCTAATTCTTCTTGTTGAGGTCACTAATAGCTTTTAATATTAAGGCTTAATATTCCTTCTTCTCATACATTCATATATTCACAGAATTTAAAAATATCTTCCTTTATTTTCTTTTGTTGAACTTCTACTCTCTTTGGTTGTTTCCTATTTGAGTAATATTCATGATTCTAGTTTTTAACAAAAGGGTCAGTCCAAAATCCAGTGGTTATTAAATGAGTAAATAAAAAAAGTGCTCTGACAAGGAGCAAGGAATAAGTATAACAACAGAATGTATGTTAACTGCATTATTGCTATCAGTTTACACACCAATGCTAAAATTACTGTTCTGTTTAAAAATATAATATTGCAAAGAAGCATTTTAGTGTCATACCAAAGAAAAAAGGTAAAGCTTCCATGCAGTGTACAACAAATTCATTTTGTAGCTCAGAAGATGTAGAGAAGAAACAACACAGTACACAGTAAGATGTGTCAGGACATGCAAAGGAGTCATAGCTAAAAGTAGGTTCTTAACAAGTAACAGATAATATTCAATAATAAAATTGGGGTTTTTGTAGATATATTAGGCAGACAATAATGAAAAACTACCTCTTCATTGATATTAAGTCTACATAAAACTGTAGCATTAGAATTTCTTGCTTTTTTTTCAAAATAGAATAATTTTGAATGAAGTTACAGTATAGTATTGGTAGCAACTGAAGGTGTGTGTGTGTGTGTGTGTGTGTGTGTGTGTGTGTGTGATTTTTGAACATGCATTTTTGTGTTAGTAGGAATTTAATCAGGTTTTGGGAAGACTAGGCAATAAATTTTATCATTCAGCTGTAAACCTAGCCCCAGAAGAAATGTTATAAGTTGAACTCAGGAAGAACGGACCTTATTCAGTTACACATTCAACCTTTCACAATTATTGGTGCAAATATTTAACATTGATATGAATATAATTTTTATCTCAATTTAGATTGACTGGATATTTCTGTTTATTTTATTTCTTTAAAAGCATAAAGTCAATCATTGTCCTCTCTTATCTACATGAAAGCAAAGACAAGCAGAGTTAAAGTGGATGCCCTTGGACATTTCCATGAGGCCATGCCTTCCTGAATGGTGGTCTACAGATGCTATTCATTTGTACTGACTGTAGTACACACTGACATACACTATTTTTTGGTTAGTAGACACCTGTGGTAGGTTTCTGTTTTGATAGGCTTTGCCAGTGTGAAAACTCCTTGTCTACTATGCAAATCACTTTGAAATGTTTATCTAAAACCTGACTAATGAGGTTTAGATTCGTTATTCCAATTACTTGATCAGCATCATCACCTGGATTTTCCCACTGATGTTTCCAAGTCGGTAAACACATAACAGGATACGTCACCTCTCCCAAGAGATCTGACACTGGATGATTCCAAATTTCTTTGGGTAGAAAATCTCTCACGGTTTCCTGAGTAACTTCTGTTCTTGCAGTATATTTGAAAGAAAAAGTATCAATAACAAAATCCTTTCTTCTTTTCTGATGAAAATAGAGCTTCCAACAATACATTCTTTTTGTTTGTTTGTTTGTTTGTTTGTTCTGTCATGGGTGTTGAAATCTGGGCCTGGGTACTATTCCTGAGCGCCTCAGCTTAAGTGTAGAGGTCTACTATTTAAGCAAAAGTGCAACTTCTTGTTTTCTTGATAAGAGTCTTACAGACTTGTTTTCTTGGTAAGAGTCTTACAGACTTTCCTGCCCATGTTGCCTTTGAAACACAATCCTCAGATCTCAGCCTACTGAGTAGTTAGGCCTACAGGCATGAGCGAAAAGCACACAGCTTACAACAATTTTTATTTTGTTTCTTATCAGATATGTCAAATATTTTTCTCATAACTGAAAGCTGAGGCTTGTTTTTAATAGTGCAATATAAAGACTTGATCTTTTTATACTCTTCCTGAACTTATTTTTAATAAGTTGTAAATGAATTAATTTCATGTTGTATGGAAGAAAACTATTTGCAAACTATTTCTAAAGTTACATATTTGAAATTCATATGCAGTTTTATTCTATTACCTTTCATGTACTCTCATTTTTTTCTATAACTTGTAGGAAAACAAATTTGGTCTGTATCAAACTCTGAGAATAAGCATTGGGTGCTATAGCCTCTTATTGAAGACAAAGTATCCTCACTTGCAGTGACTCTAGTAGGAATCTCAAATAATCATTTAAAGTCATACCTTATATATACTTCTGCCACATTTTGACCTTTTAAACATGTAATGTTCCACTCCTTAACTTATTTTTATCTTTTCTGCATAAAATGTATTTAGGTTCTATACTACTGAGGATTATTGTTTCATTGCCAGTGTTCTTGTAACTTCAGCAAAACATATGGTTTTTGCTTCTAAAGATTTCTTACATGATAAGTGTTATTTCAGAGTAAGACTGGTATGTTTCTAAACTTTCATCATAGATCAATTGCATGTATACAAATTACTTTTTGAAATGCAAGTGCATCATCAAATAGTGTGTTATCTCAGCTCCTCCAGAGATGGAGATTGGGTGGATCTCATAATTCAACAAGCTAGATTTTATGGTATGTCTGTAATACAAAATAGACAAGAGACAGAGGCTAAGAGGACTGACAGTTCCTGGAAGGACCATTGGGGGATTAGGTAGAGATGAGAACATCACCATGTGAAATGCAACCTATAACTCTCCAAGGACTGGAGCACATAGCTCAAGCGGTAGAGAACTTCCCTAGTAAGAGCAAGGCTCTCCGTTCAAATTTTAATTCTGTTTCCCAAATGAAAAGAATCCTATGTATCAGGCCTACTTAAGTATGAATACTAGAGACATAACACATATAGGAGAGCATATTTTCCAACACATCTTCTCCAGCTATGATTATAAATCACTCAAAGCTTGTGAATAGCAATGGTGTTTTGATGAAGCTGGAGCAGACCTTTTTCTCTCTTTTTTTTTCTTTCCCCTACAAGCCTAGAACTATAGCAGATCTACTTGCAAAAACCTATAACCATATACCAGTCCATCCAAAACAAAAGATAGCTGATAATTAAGAGTACTATTATATGCAGAAAATTTTTCTTTTCTTTCTTTCCTTTTTTTTTTTTTTGCATTGGTGCTTTTCTTTTTTTTTTTTTTTTAAGGGAGCAAGGGAACAGAGCCTTTATTGATCCAAAGTAACACCGGCTTAAAATGAAATACCCCAAATGCTGTTAAAAAAAAAAAAAGTTTCACTGAAGTGCTTTCTAGAGTGTTTTGTACTGCAGGCACCAGGCTAGACTCCAACAAGACTTTGGCGAGGCCTGCATGGCTCAAGCCCAAAGCAATGTCACAAGCAGCCAGATTGACTCCTGAGGGTGCTGTCCTGAGTGGACACTGTCGTGGGCATTGCTGCGGTTTTGAACTAAGGACTGTTTGATTGCTACACGAATTCTCTCTCACTTAATTCATACCTCCAGCCCTACTTACTTTAGCTATTTTGTTTTTCGGGTGGCATCTCATATTTGTGTTCCTGTCTGGACTTAGGGTATGAACCTGCTCTCTCTCCTACCCACAAAGCTATGATTACAATCATAAAACCTCAGTTCAGCCTGTTGTTCAACATAGGGTCTTGGTAATTTCATTTTTTCTCTCTGAGAATGGTCTTCCTAACTCAAATGCCCAAAGCACCTAGATTACAGATGTCAACCCAGTCTTCTTACAGTATTTTACCAGTTAAATTTTGAGGTTCTTTTTAAATGGCAAAAAAATTAACAAATAAGAAAAGAGTTTCCATAGAGTAATTATTTGAATTTAATATTATTCTCCTTTAAAATGTTTCTTGTGCAGACTTTTCACTATTTTAGAACTATTACTCTACCTAATTGCTATGACTAGTATTACATAAGTGACACATATATACATACTTACATACATATACCATGTATGTACACACATATATAATGTAATTACATATGTATAATGTAATCACACATATATGTAAGTACACACATATGCACATATGCATATGTGCATTAGGAAGAGATTCACAATAACATTTCAGACACCAGGATCACTTTTATTTCCACATAAATCATTCTATCACACTGTGTTCAGGATCATCTACAACTTTGCAATTAATTAAAAGTTTCAACAGTCATAAACAGTGTGTAAAAGCAAATACCCACAGTGAAACCATGAAAATTCAAGTAAATTATGAGGAACATCACTTGCTAATGATGCAAGTATTTGTTAGAACTTCCTCAGACTTTGAATTTGATTCTGATGTAGATTCCCTGCCCCTACCTCCCTTTTTTGCTTCCAAGTCCTGCAGCTGTACTATCCTGTGACACAGTAAAATACTACACCTTGACTCATGCTTCAAAGTGTCTCTTCACTGGCTTAGCAGAAACAGGCTCCCAATAGTTTTTTAATTGCCATGCATGGGGATTTTTTTTTTTTTGTTGGTGGTGGTGGTGGTGGTTTTTTCTGTATAGCACAGCTGGTTCTGGGATATTTCTCTGGTGTTGGAACAACTATTCTCTAATTGCTTTCCTACCTTTCTAATTAAGTTGCAAGGAACACAGGTGGGGGCAAACTCTTCAAATGGATAACCAGTCCTATATCAGCTCCTAGTTACTCTGATGTGATAATCAGGGAGTAGAAAAAGAAAGAAATGTTCTTTTTGAGAGCTGAACTTCAATCGTGTTGACAAAAATGTATTGCAATTTTATCTAGACCAGTGTGTCAACCTCCTGGGAAAAATTAGTAACATTGAGATTTTGTCCTCCACTCAATTTATGCCTAAATTCTTCTGCATTTTCTATATTAATTTTTTCTTCATAGTATATCTCAGTGATCACACCCTTAATGGAAAAAATGTTTCTACTACCTGACATCCACTTTCTCTATGGGATTCAATTCTCTGTCTGGGTCTCCTGTATCGTCATTATGAAAATTCAGTTGATGTTTGTTTTAATTTTTTTTCCTGTACATTATTATTTGGTAACAGTAAAAGCTACCTGCATGTATGTGATCTCAGAAGGAGTGCTTTTCTCACTAGGAAGAGAGAAATCATTCTCTAATTTTACTTAAAGATATTTTATCCATTCTAAAAAGATCTATTGACCTCAGTTCTTTTAAGCTTTCTTCTTGAAAGAAGATAAGAAAAAAATCATTGTTTTCACCTTTGCTCTCAAGAGGTGTCATTAACCAAAACTCTTAAAACTCCTTAAATGACAGATTATTCACCTGCATCACATTGATTAGATAAAAATTAAAGTTGATATAGAGACATTACTAGAATGGTATTAAAAGTCTTTTGCTATCACACAACTAATAGTTCATTTTAAAGACTGATACAATGAGGCAGGGCTTAAAATATAAACATTAATGGACAGATTTTCACAAACTTGAAGTTTCTCACTTCAGAACAAAAACATAAGCACATTTGTCAGCATGCCCTAACTATACTTTAATAACAAAAGATGAATTTAGATGTATATTTCTCACTTTATTCTCCCTTGTAGGTTTTATTATTATATCACTAAAGAGCCAAAGAGATATTTTATTATCGCTGTAGTCTTTAGCTGTGACTTTTGCTTAAAATCTTCTGCAAGTCTATGAATTCTATTAGTGGTCTTTTACTGAAAAATCAAAACCAATTAAAGCAACTTCCCAATTTCTAAAGCATAGAGGTAAATGTTTAAATCAGATTCTCAGCAAATTGTAACTTGTATTATTAATCTCACATTCAGGAATGCTGGAGAAGAGAAAAATGCATACTTCCTGCCTCAGGTTAATTTCTCAGTTCCTTGATGGGAATGATCTAATAGATTTGTACACTTAAAATGTCTAGTGTTATTAAGTTCAGGATATATTTAATTTATAATATAAGTACAAGAATGTGTATCCATAATGAGAAACAAATAGAGCAATGGTATTTTTGAAAATGTCTATTTTCCAAATGTAATGGTTTCTGTACTAAAATACTATCTTGTTTAAAACATTAAAGAATCAAAGCAAATACAAAAAAATTGTAAAAATTGCAGTCAAAATCTTACAGGATTATCTTTATATTAATATGAAAACACTGCAAAATTATGTGCTGTAACACTGAAATACTATTGTATCACTCTTTTCAATTTTCTTACCCTCATAAATATTAATGACAATGAATTTGCCCACTTATGCTCTAGATAAAGCCATAATGATTCATTAATCTTATTTTTATTCATTAATATTTTCTTCTTCAGTGTAGTATTAAACATATGTGTGCGAACGAACTGAAAATTGTAACAGTACAAGAAATGTATCCAATGCCTAACGTATGAAACTGTAACCTCTCTGTACATCAGTTTGACAATAAAAAATTTTTAAAAAAAGAAAAAGAAAATGAATCGCTGCAGCAAAATGAAGTAAAGGCAATTGATAGAATAGATAAATATGATGCTACTTTATGTTTTTCCTGACTATTTATAAAAATATATCACTCTCTAATTCTTTTGTAGAACAAAATATTTGCATTATAACAACAAAAAAAGCCTCATTTTTGAGTCCCTAAAACCAAAGGCTTAGCCAGAGAAGTGGGCCTGGGGTAGGGCAAACTTAGGCTGGTTAGCAGGGACACGTTCTGGTAAATGTCACCCAAACCATAATCAAAAACTGAGCAATGGGAAAATGTGAAAATTATTTATTTCTATTAACCTGCTAACTCTGCTTCTGTAACCACATGCTTGTTTGAATGGGGAATATCAGCTTTGATGTAATGATCATTGTGACGCAAAGGAAAACTGCAAAATTTCCAGAGAGTAATTATGCTGATCTGGGAAGCAGAGTAAAAATGCTAAAAATTGAGTTAATTTTCTGTCAGCCTAATCCCAAGATTCTGCTTCTGCTTACTTAATCTGTTTTTAACTTGCTCTTACCACCTGCATTTGATACATGCAATTTTTGCCTTGAAAAACCCAACCCTACTGAGGCTCAGGGCTGTACTTCATCATTCCAATGGTGGCAAGCAGATGCTGTGCACAGGTAAATAAAGACTCCTAAAACGAATTGACTGAGTGCAAAGTGACTCGTGGATCTGAGTCCCAGGTCCAAGTGGCCAGGCTACTACAGTATTCAATGTTGAACTGAAGTGATTTTTGTTACAGAACAGAAGCAAAATGAGAAACTGTAAGTAATGACATTTTTCAGAAAAAAATAATTGTGACTGTGATTTAATATGCATTATTTCTAACTAAAATAAAAAATCAAATAAAATATTTTTTAAATATTGCTCTGTGAAAACTATACTCTGAAAACTCTATCTGTGTGTTTTCCTATGTGTAGGTTTTAGCATTCAGGTTTAATAATTTGTAACCTAGCCATTGCTTCAAGGTATATTTTAATACCTTCTGTACAAAATATTATAAATTCATATGTGACATTTTAAAATTACATACCAAAATAAAACAGTATATTCTAAGTAAGTAATTTTGCATTTAATTGTAAATTAAATTTGCCAATTTCAGAATTATGTACAGAATTTGAATATGAATGTTAGTATGTCATTAGTTTTAGTCTGGCTATTACCCATAACCTAAAATCTATTACTGATGGTCCTAATATCTTAAGGATGCATAAATGTTATTAAATGAGTTGCTCTGTTTTTCTTCCCATTATGAACACTTCAGTTCTTAGAACTGTGTTCAATTGAGTTCTCATTTTATTAATTAATAAATTTTGATGTCAGATAAGTAGTACAGTATCAAAACTTCAGTGAGTTTTTACCTGGGTAAATGAAAACAAAAGATAATCAAAGTTTGAAATGTCAACAAAGGAATAAAATTCAAGGTGGTGGTAGGTAAGTGTGAAGCATTTCAGCAAGAGTTCCGTTATAATTACCTGGATGGGTTTAGCATCTTTCTTCCCTGCTGTGGCCTTGTCTCTTAGTATATGAGATACATGTGAAACATTTTAACACCTGCAAATGTTGGTTACTTTTCCAGTCTTTTCTGATTCAATAGCCATTATCACTT
This sequence comes from Perognathus longimembris pacificus, assembly GCF_023159225.1. Taxonomy (NCBI): domain Eukaryota; kingdom Metazoa; phylum Chordata; class Mammalia; order Rodentia; family Heteromyidae; genus Perognathus; species Perognathus longimembris. The sequence continues at coordinate 17,234,953 of NC_063163.1, forward strand.
TTCTTTCAATGATGAGGTGATATCTGTGTTACTTGAAAAACATGTTTTGAATCAGGAAATTCTAAAGACATGGTTTTCTTCCACCACATAGTATGAGAACAGTTCTCCCAGAGCTTGTGCAAATGTTGTAGTTAGAGCAAACTGGAGAGGAAATCAATGAATAACATTGTAAATTAATATGGAATGGATGCAGATAATTGAGGCATGTCACAATTCCCTTAGTGACCTAATATATAATATGAATGTTTCTAAATCTGCTTTATGATCTACTCATAGTCATATCTTTCTGGAAATGTTTTATATGTATTTAAAACACTCTTGCCAAAAGTAAACAAAAATAAAATTAAATAATGTTTAATTAAAAGCAAGCAAAATGGAACTCATCACATAAGTTGCCCTATGCTTTTGCTTGTGTATATTCTATTTACTCTGTATATAGATTGGGAAAAGAAAGTTATTTGAAATAGCTGCTTCACAAAGAACCTGCTCTATTGTAAATCAGTTGTGTGTGTGTGTGTGTGTTCACGCACTCGTGTATGTGCACATGTGCGCTTTCATTGTTGTTTGAGTTTTTCTACTATCCAATGCTGCTAGAATGCTGGTCAGAGAAAGTTAAAGAAGGAAGGATTAGAAATGAATCTTATTACTTGGTTATGAAAATTTCCTGATGAGATCTGAGAAGGTGTCACCTTTTTTCAATCTTCCTGGACCTGGCAGTGAAAGTTCAAAATTTAACCTGTGTCAGCAAATAAGCTAAAGCCACATTTTATATTTTCAATTTAGTGTGAAAATTTGTCAAATTTAGTGTGTGTCAGAATCACCTTCATAACTTATAAAAAAAACGGATGCTGAATGATGCATTTCCAAGTTTCTAGCCCCAAATGCATAGGAAAAATAGGATTTCTAGCACAATCTTCTGTCAAGAAATCACACTTGTAACTTTTCACTTTTTACCTTGCCTTTATTCTTGCCAAATTCATTCGTGTTATTCATAATTGAACATCATGAAATATGAATTATACTACTAATGTTTATGACAGGATGTTGTATAATATGTGATACATGGTGGAAGTGGATAGATTATCTTGTGACTATATGTCCAAGATTATATAAATAGATGTATAAAAATGTAAATTTCCTAGAACTTTTATTCCAATAGACAAAATTTTAATGTGATAAGAATCAAGTATCATTTTGGATTCTTCTCAATATAACATTGTTGAGGTAGTAACATCTAACATCTATTCAAAATAATAATGAGAAGGTAGTTCATAAAAAGAACACTTGCTTAGCATGTAACAGGTATGGGAATTAACTCCTTACCACAACGTATGGATGGAAGGAGGGAGGGAGAGAGAGAAAGAGAGAGAGATCATTGTATTAGCAGTTTAAATATATCATTTAGACAATGAATTGCTTTGGGTACAGTACAATGACACCAGCCCCAGATTTCCTGATTTGAAATATTTATGTTATAAAAGCGTTCAGAATGAAGTGGTTTAGAGTAATCCAAAGGCAAGGAACATATCTTTACAGCTATTGACTTTTTTTGTTTTTGTTTTTGTTTTTGTTTTTTGCCAGTCCTAGGCCATGAACTCAGGGCCTGAGCACTGTCCCTGTCTTTTTTTGCTTAATGCTAGCACTCTGCCACTTGAGCCACAGGGCCACTTCTGGCCATTTTCTATATATGTGGTGCTAAGGAATCGAACCTAGGGCTTCATGTATACAAGTCAAGCACTAGGCCATGTACCCAGCCCCCTCTTTACAGCTAAAAACCTCACAAATGTATGATTACATATCCAAATTTGCACATGGGAAATGCAAAATTAGAAAGAGTGGAAGTAAACTCTAGAAGAAAAAAAAAGAAGATTGCAACAACTTTTCCCCGTTTTAATGTCAGAGAATAGAAACTAAGTTGATCATCTTATCTCTACCAACAAAAAAGTGTATTTCTAGAAAAAGATGAGTAGCTTCTGGAAGCACAACTATTTAAATATAACTATAACCTTTAAGTGAAGTAACAGCAGCATTTTCTTACATTTTTGAGATGTGAAAAATTCTTAGTTATCATTTCAAAGCTGATTACAAGAGAAGTAAATTTTGTTTAATATTTATTTCAACATTCATAAATAAACTGGTTTTGATAAGTATCATTTTTGTGAAGGATTTGTGTTTACAACTCAACTTTTTTTGTTTGTTTTATTTTGTGTAATTTACAGATGGGCTTACCATTTCTTTTTCAGAGTAAGCTGAAGAAAGCTCCCTTCTCTCCTCTAAATTTCACTGATGAAAACTTAGGGCTATTTACATGAGCCATGCAAATTTGAAAAACCCAAACTTTCTCCTGGTGTTTAATCTCACAACCCAATTTGCTTCTGAGGCTACTGTTGCTTAGAAGCTCTGTGGCAAGGGTTTGTCTGCCCCAAAGAAAAGAGATTGAAATTGTTAAACATTAAAGAATAGACACACTACACCAGTATTTTTATATTTATATTAGCAGAGGTAATTAAGGGCTATCAGTAGTCACAAATAATTTACTATCAGTTAATTAGAAGAAAAATGGATATATTGGGCATATGATTTATATAAATCACTCAAAAGATACTTTTAAATATTGGACAGGACAAAATATTTGTGAGGAAGAGATGTCTCCTTTCCCATACACAATTATTTTAATAATTAACTGATATGTGTGTATGTATAATTATCTTTAATAACCAAAGTTATTTCCATTTAACAATGCAGTTTATGAATTCAATATATCTTGATCATTTTCATCCATTCAACACTCACCTATTCCTCCCTTTCCCATGCTGTGTCTTCTTAATTTTGGAGGATATACATTGGATTCCTTTCTGCATTTTATCTTCATTTGCCTACCCTCTTCCCCACAACAACTTTTCTTAACAGTTTATTTTAAAGCATCTTATTGCAGACAGATTTAAGAAACCATGTGAATAAGTTTTTCAGTCCTGTTGCTCTTAAAAGGACGAGAGAAAGATATGTGTTTCTTGGTGCAAAATGTAGCTCAACAGAGCCATTTTTGAAGAAAGTGCCTGAAACACCAGTTTCTGAACTATGGAATGTAATACCTTAGAAAATATATATGTCTGAGCATTAAATCTGAAAATGAGTTTGAACCCACACAGCTATTACTAGTAAGTAAAGAGCTTTCAGTGTTCCATTCTACACTTATAGGGTTGTGTTTATTTGTTCACTTGAATCTTCAAAGATTGGCCAACTTAAATCTGAACCTTGAAATAGCCCTTTATGGCCTTTTATTATGTGTTATAGATCCATTATATTTCCCATCTAAACATTTTAAAAACAAAAGCAAACCAAAATTTAAAAAAGTAGATTTTGTATTTGAGAGTAATTTTTTATTTTATATCACAACTGAAAGTATAGCTTTCTCATGTTCTTATTGCTCTATGTTCCCAACCTCTCCCCATTTGAGTGCCCCCCTGATACGTTACCACAGATGAACTTAAATTGAGTCAATCTAATTACCCATTACCACAGATCTATATTTATGTGTCTCTAAAAATGTATAAGGACATGAAACTAAAATTATACAACTTTTCAGACAGTAGTGTGAATGTCCTAAAATCTTCTGGGCTCCCCCTAAATCAACACTCCATACTCCTCTTTTACTTTTTTACTCATGAGTTCATTTTTACTAGGCATGAACTTAAACTCTGGAGCTATTGCTTTATGTTTAGCACTGTAACAACTGACTGACTACATTTTACTCTCTTTAAACCTTTGTTGTTTGAAATCTGTCTTATAACTCAAATTACAAAATATGAGCCTGTATACATTGACTTTTTCCCCATAGCGAATTGTATTACATTTCCAGCATGTCCATTCGTAGTTGATCATGTCCAGTCAAAATTGATAATGTGATTCTTTCCTTTTCTCCCCTTCTCTCTCCCCTTCTCTCTCCACTTCTTTCTCCACTTCTCCCTCCCCATCTCCCTCCCTGTCCCAGTCCCTGTCTCCCTCCCACATCTCCATCCCTTCCTTGTCTCCCTTCTTCATTCCCTCCTTCTTTCCCTTCCTTCCCTCCTCCTCCATCCCTCTCTCTCCTTTCTTTCTTCCCTCCCTCCCTCCCTCTCTCCTATCCTTCCTTCCTTCCTTCTTTACGTTCTCTCTCTCTCTCTGTCTCTCTCTCTCTCTCTCTCTCCTCACCCCGTTGCTCACTCATTGTGCAGCATTGGGTACAAAATCAGGAACTAAACATTTGCTAATCAAATGCTCTAGTATATGAACCATGCCATCAAACATTTTTGTTTAATTTTTTTCAAATTTATATCTCTGAGTGCCTACACCAACAAACTGGAGAAATAGCAACTCAACAACTTAAGGAAGCAACTTAAGGTCATCCAAAGAGAACAACAAGCCAAACCCAGAGTCAATAGAAGGAAGCAAATAATTAAAATCAAATCAGAATTAAATGACTTAGAGACAAAAAAAATCAAAAGAATCAACGAAATGAAGGGTTGGTTCTTCAAAAAATTAACAAGATAGACGACCCCTAGAAAACCTAGAAAAAAAATTAAGGCAGCACACCCAAATAAACAAGATCAGAGATGAAACAGGTAACATCACCACAGAAACAACCAAAATTCAGAAGACAATAAGGGACTATTTTGCAAACCTTTATGACAACAAATTCAAGAAGCTGGAAGAAATGGGTGATTTCCTAGAAAAAATTGATATCCCCAAACTCAATCATGAAGAGTAAAACCTTGTAAACAGACCCATATCCAACATTGAAATAGAAACGGCGATAAGAGATCTCCCATGCAAGAAAAGCCCAGGTCCCGACCGATTCACAGCAGAATTCTACAAGGACTTCAAAACAGAACTCAAACCAACATTTCTCAAACTCTTGAATGAAATTGAAAGAGAAAGTTCACTACGAAATATATTCTATGAAGCCAGTATAACCCTCATCCAAAAATGAGCCAGGGATTCATCATGGAAAGAGAACTATAGACCAATTTCCCTAATAAACATTGATGCAAAAATTCTCAACAAAATTCTGCCAATCGACTTCAACAGGTCATCAAAAAAAATCATACAACATGATCAAACTGGATTCATTCCAGGGATGCAAAGTTGGTTCAATATACGCAAGTCAATTCATGTAATCCACCACATCAACCGGAGCAAGGTAAGGAATCACATGGTTATTTCTCTAGATGAGGAAAAGGCATTCAATAAAATCCAGCACCCATTTATGATAAAAAGCCCCCAAAAAATTGGGATTCCAGAGAATTCTCCTGAATATAAAAAAGGCAGTCTATGACAAAACAACAGCAAGCATAATTCTAAATGGTGAAAAACTAAAGCCATTCCCTTTAAAATCAGGAGAAAGACAAGGATATCCGCTCTCTCCTTTCCTCTTCAACATAGTACTAGAATTCCTAGCCAGAGCAATTAGGCAAGAAGAAAACATAAAGGGGATCCAAATAGGAAAAGTTGAAGTTAAACTTTCTCTCTTCACAGATGACATGATCCTATACCTAAAGAACCTCAAAGACCCTACTCCTAAGCTACTAGAGCTGATCTAAAACTTTGGCAAAGTAGCAGGATATAAAATAAACCCTCAGAAATCAATGGCCTTTCTATATGCTAATGACCTGAAGATGGAGGCCCATATCAGGAAAGTAACAACTATTGCAATAGCCTCAAAAAACATAAACTACCTAGAAATAACCTTAACCAAAGAAGTGAAAGACCTCTATAATGAGAACTTAAATAACATGAAAAACTAAATTAAGGTGGAACTAAGAAAATGGAAAAACCTCCCATGCTCCTGGACTGAGAGGATTAATACAGTCAAAATGGCTATATTGACAAAGGCAATCTACAAATTCAATGCAATACCCATTAATATCCCAACACCATATTTTAATGAAATAGAGGAAGCAATCCCGAAATTCATATGGAACAATAAAAGACCCCAAAGAGCAAAAAACAATCCTAAGCAGAAAGAACAGTGCTGGAAGAATTACAATACCAAACTTAAAGCTGTATTATAAAGCTATAGTAATAAAAACAACTTGGTATTGGCACTGGAACTGGCCTGAAAAATCAATGGAACAGAACTGAAGGCCCAGAAATGAACCCACAGAACTATGATAAAGAACCTAAAAAAAAAAAGGATGGAAGAAAGATACCCTCTTTAACAACTGGTGCTGACAAAACTGGGTTAACACCTGCAAATACCTAAAACCCTGCACCAAAATCAATTCCAAATGAATCAAAGACCTGGAAATAAAAACAAATATCCTGAAAACACTATAAGAAGGAGTTGGAGAAACACTTGGGCTCCATGGCACAGGACAAAAATTCCTTAACAAAGACCCAGAAATGCTACAAATCAAGGAAAGGTTGGACAAATGGGACTGCAGAGCTTCTGCAGAGCAAAGGACATAGCTTGCAAGATAAACAGAAAGCCCACAGATTGGGAAAAGATCTTTACCGGCCATACAGTGGACAAAGGCCTCATATCTAAAACATATGCAGAACCAAAAAAATTAAATTCCTCCAAAACAAAACCGCAAAGCACCAATAGCCCTCTCAACAAGTGGACTAAAGACTTAAAAAGAGACTTCTCTGATGAGGAAATGAGAATGGCCAAGAGACATATGAAAAAGTGCTCTATGTCACTGGCCATAAAAGAAATGCAAATCAAAACCACATTGAGATTCCACCTCACCCCAGTAAGTATGTCCTTTATCAAGAAAAGTAAAAATAATCAATGTTGGAGGGGATGTGGCCAAAAGGGAATGCTACTTCATTGTTGGTGGGAATGTAAGCCACTCTGGAAAGTGGTATGGAGATTCTTCAGAAGGCTAAACATAGAGGTCCCCTTTGACCCAGCAGCCCCCCTTTGGGGCATCTACCCAAAAGACTACAAACAAGAACACACTAAAATCACCAGCACAACAATGTTCATCACAGCACAATTTGCCACAGTTAAAATATGGAACCAACCCAGATTCCCCTGGGTAGGTGAATGGATCAGGAAAATGTGGTACATATACACAATGTAATTTTATGCCTCTATCAGAATGAGTGACAGAACGCATAAGATGATGCTAAATGAAATGAATTTCATGTTATGGAAATGAGTGTTATATCACTGTTGTAATTACTTTCAACATGCCATGTGAAACCGTAGCTTCTATTGTTGATGTTCCTTTTGTATTCCCTTCCTGTGGTTGTACCTGCAGTATCACTGTATCACATTTGAGTACCCTGGATACTGTATATCCTGGTATTAGAACTAGGGAAATACCAAAAGGAAATACCAAAATTGAGAGACACAGGATGAAACGACAAACAACCACAAAAGCAATACTTGCAAAACCATTTGGTGTAAACCAACTGAACATCTCATGGGGGGAGAAGGGAAAGGGGAGGGGGTAGAGGGGAATGAGGGAGGAGTTAACAAAGAGTACAAGAAATATACCCAAGGCCTAACATATGAAACTGTATCCTCTCTGTACATCTCTTTAACAATAAATAAGAAAAAAAAAACTTTTAATAAAAAAAAATCCCTAAAGTAAAAAAAAAAAAAAATGCTCTCTTGCTTTTGCCCAGGCCAGTTGGGCTTAGGTGTTCCTATCCATGGTCCTCCTGAGTAGTAGTTGTGACCGGAAATAGTCCAGCCTCTTATTGGTAGAGACATCATATCATGACCTTATTCCCCAGGCTTGCCTAAAATCACTAATTGCATAGCTAAATATAAAAGGGAAAACTATAAAATTCCAAGGAAAAATGAAAAGTCATTGACTCCAGCCAGAATCCTAGATACTCAGGAGGCTGAGATCAGAAGGCATCCACTTTAAAGCTAATTGAGCTAGAAAAGTTCACTAAACTTTATTTTCAATTACTCTGCAAAAAGCAAGGCTAGATGTGTTATTTAAGTAGTAGAGCATCAGCTGAGCAATCACAAGCAACTGAGTTCAAAACCCAGTATCTCCTCAAAATAAAACGTACTAGAATAAAATATAAAATCTAGATGGCAATAGTTATGACAATGACTTCCATGCAACACCAAAGGCACAAACTATTCAATAATGTTCCATATTTAATCTTTATTAAAATTAAATGTTATTTTACATAAATGACACCATTAAGATAATATAAAGCATATATTCAAAAAATAATTGAAAATACTTACTAAAATAAACACTTATAAAACATAGTAAAATCTTACCACCATGGGAAGATAAGCAACAAAATTGAAAGAAAGTTCTGAGATTTTATTCAACACATTAACAAGAATGATGAATATGCTCCAGATACCATGTCATCAAGGAAATAGAAATTGCAAACATAAGGTCCCATTATGTACTGTAAAGCTATCATAATTACCAAAAATCAGAATACTGATTTAAATATTAAATGCTGCCAGGTACATGCTGGACAGAAAATTGTATTCAGCAGTGATAGAAACACAAAATGGAGCAGCCACGTTGGAAGGGAGTTCTGCAACTTTTTACAAAATTAAACCTACTCTCTTGCCAGATAAAATAGCAATTATGCTCTTTGTTATTTTTCCAAATGAGTTGAAAATGAATCTTCCAACATAGAGATTTCATAGAGATGTTTACAATTGCATCATTTTAATATAGAAAATTCATATATCCAGATGAAATTGAAGAATTTTTCTAGTTTAATCAAATCTCCCAGTCACACTCTCTAAGATAAAAATAGTTGTATATGTCTTTGCATTTAGTGATAGGACTAACATTGTCTTTAAGTTTTTTTGTGCCATTTCACTTATTACCACACCCCCTTCTGAACAATAACAACAACAACAATGACAACAGCAACAACAACAAGCAAGACTCTAAAATGTTTTCTCTGTGTGGTAATCAAGCAAATACCCTCAGGTTCTCATCAGTGCTCAGGGAGTAATTCACATTTTAGTTTTACTGATCTGCCTGATTATTTATCTAACTTTCTAAAACAAGTCAACCTAATCATTTGCCTATTTCAAATTTTACTGTTGCAATTTTAATCATTTTAAGCGCATTTACTACAATGATGTTTCCTTTGAGTCCATTTTTAAAACCAAGCTTTTGCACATATGAATCAGATGCAAATTATGTTCAAATCTCACAATGGAATAAATTGCTTTTCAACATAGATGACACATCTGTAAAACTTGCTCCTCTGTAAACTTTTATATTTTAGTAAAAAGCCAGTGTTTTCATGAACTCAGCAAAAAAAAAAAAAGCCTGGTTTCAGGTTGTTTAAAAGAGATAAAGTGTGCCTTCAATGACCTAATTAATTGTATACTTGGAGCATGGTTTTGTTACTGCTGTGCTTCCGTGTGGCACTTCACTTCTAAGTGAAAATTTAATCAAGCAAGAGCACTGCAGTTTAAGTAAGGTAATGTTTTAGATAAGAGTAAGTAGAACTGAAAAAGAAGATAAAAACACCATTCTAATTGAAAAAGGTGTTGCTGTATAGTTAGCAGGAAAGGAAAATAAAAGCACACTTGTAAGTTAATGTTGGGTTTTTATACTCTAAGAGAGAAATAAAGTCTAAGAAAATCTTCATACTGGAGAGTCCTTTTGAGTTTCGTTGTTGAGTAAGGCTATGAGGATGAACTATGCAACAACAAACCAATCTCCTCAGCTTCCTGTCTCAGACAGATTTTAAGTCAAGAGCAGGGAAAACAATGCAAAATGTTTCAGTTTTATTTCTTATAGTGATGAATTCTTTTAAGTGTCTTGGTTCATCTTTTCATTCACAAGTGAGCCTTGTTTTGTTTAGAATAAAATTTTTTTCTTAGAAAAAAAATGGAAGTACTATGAACTCACGAACGTTCAGAGAATGGTAGATACTAGGCTCAGGAATTTCATGTGATGGGCCATGCAGAGCAAGAGAGACCACTGACTGTTCCTTCAGATTAGAATGTGTACACTATGTTAGCCACGTTGAAGCTTTTACAAAAATGACTGAGAGACAATTTGTTTGCTTTCCCCATGGTGGTTGCTACTATGTATCACAATTGATATTGTAAGGTTTGCCTTAAAGGAAACTCACAACATGGTTCAGGAAAAAGGAGTTTAGGGGGGGTGGGGAAGGGGGAAGCAAACTGCCAGCCCACACAAGATGGAGGCTTGGGGAGGTAGAGTGGAAGGAAGAAGAGAAAAAGAGTAAAAGAGAGAGAGAGTAAAAGAGTAAACCGAAGAGAAGGGGACTCTGTCGAGCTGGATTATATAGGAAAAGGTGGGAGATGTGGCCAGGTAGATTGGATGTAATTGGAGGCAATTACCTCCAGGTGTGCCAGCTGTCTAAGTAACTTGGGTACTGTTCGCAGATTTCAACAGATGGGGGCCATCTGCATGGAGCCCTCCCAGGGGTGGACATTACATTGCTGCCTTTTAATAATTTTGAAAAGGGGTGCTGAATCTCTATGGCTACTTCCTGCTGGCAAGAGGCATCAACATTAGGGATAGAAGGCAGAGATGTGGACCCTCTGGAAGAAGGCAGACAGGCAGCAGCTGTCCCTTAGTGGTAGATGCCAGTCTTTGAATGAAGCTTGGAAGAAGTCTCATGAGGCAGGGGCTGTAACATATTAGGAATTGACCACAAATACTTGTCAGAGTTATTTCTCTAAAACTTCCCGCTTTTTCCTTTGGCTTGTGGAGTAGATCAAACTAGAATGGTTAGCCTTTCAGAGGATACAAAAGGCGGGTCCCAGGAACCCAGACTGCATCACACTCTCCAAGGCACAAGCCAAAAGTTTGAGCCATTGAGTCTGATTTTCTAGCTTAGGAGGCATTTAGACTTTATGGAGTAGTATTGTGAGGACATAGAAGCCCATAAAGATGTACATGGGGGTCCACAAGGATATAGACAGGGGGTCTGCAAGGACATAGAGTCAAATTCTCAATTCAAGCATCCCTGAAATGAGAACAGAATGGTCAATAAGGCATAAGGGAGGGTCCCTCTGGCATGGTCAGACAAACAGAGAATCTGTAATTGGGAGTCACTCACCAGAGGAAGAGAGGAGATGGGGTGGTCGATAGCCAGCAATGGTAAAGGCTTCAAGTCGAAGATGAGTTTCCTCTGGCTTTTGGCAGTCTGATCTGAGGAGGAGCAGTCAAGGAAGTGGATTGCCCTTCACAAGAGAAGAGGGAGTAGGAGATACTGCCACTCCTGACTCTGTCCCCTCCGAGTCCCAGTACCAGATGTAAGGTAGGGAGCCAGAGTGGTTGGAAAAAGGGAAAAGGATAGAAAAAGAGCAAGAGAGAGTAAGAGAAAAGGAAAGAGTATGGCGACTGTGTCAACCGGGATTTTACAGGAAAAGATAGACGATATGGCTGGGTGGATTGGATGTGACTTGGATGTGACCTCAGAGAAGGAGGAGGTAACTGCCTCCAGGCATGCCAGTCACCTAAGTAACACAGATACTGGGCTCAGACTTAAACAGGTCGGGGCATCTGCATGGAGCCCTTTGAGGGGTGGACCTTATCTGCTAGCTGTGCTTCTGCAATGCACAGCTATAGTTCTAACTAATCTGGAGGCTGAGATGTGAGGGTCACTCATATTTTTCTTTTTAAAAATTATATTCATATTGTCTTTAGTTGTACAAAGCAAATGCACGTCAACATGTCAATTTATGAGGGCAGTGCATCTTAATTAATATCAATCCTTTCATTGTTCTCTGTATCCATTTCAACCTCAGCCATCATCTCAGTGTTCCCAGTTTTCTTGAACATGATGACAACATTCTCCCTCCCTTCCTCTCTTCAAGTGTGGGAACTGGATTGTGAGATGAGTCTGCCAGGTGGGTAAATACCAGAGATTGTTATGTCCAATTAACCAACAAAAAACCTTGGTGGAGGTGTGGCTGTTCGATCACCTGCCTTAGGCAAAAACACAGTGAAGCCTGAATTCATGACACACACACACACACACACACACACACACACACACACACACACATATCTGCTTACTTTTATCTATCTTAACCTGCTCTCTGCTCCTAATCAATATAACCTTCCCTGAGTACCAATGAGTACCATCTCACTAGCAATTTGCCTCAAAATTCAAATATGAATGCTATTCAAATAGTAATGCTAGTTATTGTCTTGAAATCAATGCCTTATACTGAAACACTTCCTCCAACAACAAAGAAAGGTATATTAATCCAATGTTGGAGAAACCCATGGAAGTCTACATTTAGTGACTTATCAAAGTGGCAGAGGTAATCCCTAAACTGCTCTGAAAGCAATAACTTTAAACTCTATAAGCCATTTGCTTCCTGCAACTCAACTAGGTTCCCATTAAGCAGCTGGAGATGTGTTTATGAGCCAAGAGATTTCTCTCCCTTAGGAAAATTCTGTTCCATTGTGTGGTATTTAAATTCTAGTTATTTGAATAATGACAAGAAAAAAGTCTGTGAAGCTAAAAGACAGAGCCTCAGTCTATACATCAATACTTTTAACCTTTTAGAGTTTGAGTGATTTTTGGTGCCTCCAGAGAAAGCAGGTCTGAGATCTCTAAAATTAATGACTTTAAAATTAATATATCTAAAATTATTTCTTAAAAAGAATGTTGGTTAACAAGCCAAAGGAATCATGGTTATGCATATTTTGGTTTTCATCCCCTTACTACAATAAAATTAGTTAAAAAATTAACTGTCATGGGAAGGGCTGAGTGCTCTAACATTAGAACACTAATTTCATCTTTCAGTAGAATTTGGGAAACTAGAAATGTCCTGTCAGTGTTTATTAATGGTAGTGGCCCATTGGCTTATGAATAATGATTTTCAAGCATGATTCTCAAAGTGCAATTTATTAAATAATGAGCATCTATATCTATCTGTCTACCTACCTACCTTTGTATGAATGTATCTATCTATCTATCTATCTATCTATCTATCTATCTATCTATCTATCTCCCTAGATTTTCTCTACACAGTGTTGGATTCTTTGCAGCAACTAAAAGTGTCAATTATTCAAAATTTTAAGTTTTTCCCAAGCCAGAGACAAAGGCCTTGGGCACTAAATAAGTTTCTATTTGCTTATTTTTTCAAGGCAGTTGGCTTTTTTTAAAAATTTTGCATTTTTAGTGGCAACACTGGGCTTTGCATCCACATGCCTGGATATTGCTTCAAGATGATAGTGTTAGCTACCTCTGCAGCGGGAAAGAGCCACTCAGCACCCTGTCTTTTATTTCCCCATTCCTGGAAATGTAACCAGTATACTTGAACATGAATTTGAAGTACAGTTCACCTACACTATTGTTTTATCTGACTTTAAGATAGCATTGTATTATAAACTACTGGGTTGGTACCCAATGTATTTTATACTTACGTATATGACAGATGTCTGGACTTTCTCCTTTCCTATTATAATCATTAGTTTTATTTTAAGTAGTTCAACAAAAGTTGCTTTTTATCAAACCAGTTTATGAATATTATGTATCTTTATCAATGTTATCACTTTCAACGTTCTTATCCATCCCTCCCTCAGTAGTCCTTGATCCTTTCCTTCTCTCTTCTTACTTTTGTAGGAGATGCATTAGATTCCTTATTGCATTCTCTCTCCTCTTCTTCTCCATTCAAGAAGTCACTTCCTGGTGTGTTATTTTGCTGCCTTTGATTTTTGATTTTCTAAAGAATTACACTATTAAGGAACTACACTATTAGAGGTCTCCCTTGAACCCACCATTTTTCATTTAATATATACATATATGTTCATGTATATAATTTGTATGGATTGTCATTAATTCCTAATTAAATTAATTGCCAATAAAACATCAGCCACAGCTGAGGAGATTTATCCTATTGATTAAGTATATCTGACTTTTTTGATTTATCAAATCTTTGTACTCCTGCCCATTTCTTCCTATTCTTCTTTCAAAGTGATAAGACCTTTCTGCTTAAAAAATTGATTTAATTATTTCTGGCCAATTTTATCCATCACTTTCTAGGTTGTGCATTTCCCAATTACCTGAAAATAATCACTTTGGAGCCTAAATAGTTATTTACATAAGGAGAATATTTATTTGCCTATTACTACAGACTTGAACTCTGATTCACCCCATATCAACAACACAAGCTCTGGTCACCTTTCTGTGTGTGATATTTACATCCCTTTCAAAAGAACGTAAGCTTTTCAACAAGTAGTAACTTCATTCTGTCTGTGACGACTGACTTACAGGCATTATCAGTGTTCCAACTTTATTATGGTTGATATTAATATAGTTAGTTCCTTAAGATTTAGGCTCAAGTGTCTCTTAACTTCCCAGTGTATGGTTCATGATTGAAAATCATTGTCTCATTTGAACAGATTGCTGTCATAATTACTTTGGTTACAATTATGCACATTTACAATGCATTTTTGGTATAAAGCAAGAAAAATAATTACACATTAGAGAAGTCTTATTTAAAGGCTTGTCTCATGTTTCAACCACTAAATAATATCAAAGTGTCTATGAATATAAAAATAGAAAAAATTATGATGAATCATCTTCAATAGAATGCCAGCCAGAAATACAATGCTCATACATGAAACAATTGAAATGCTCATAACTCTCAGAGATGTTATTTTATTCAGAAGTAGAGAGATACAAAAGGGTATTTTTCAAATGTTGCTATTCATACATACTTTCGCACTGATGAAGCTAAAATGGGATTCAACATATTGTTGCTTTAAAATTTTTTTTATTTATTGTCAAAGTGATGTACAGAGAGGTTACAGTTTCATACGTTAGGCATTGGATACATTTCTTGTACTGTTTGTTACCTCCTCCCTCATTCCCCCCCCCTCCCTTCCCCCTTTCCCTATCCCCCCATGAGTTAGTTGTTCAGTTGGTTTATACCAAACAGTTTTGCAAATATTGCTTTTGTGGTCATTTGTCTTTTTATCCCGTGTCTCTCAATTTTGGTATTCCCTTTCAATTTCCTAGTTCTAATACCAGTATATACAGTTTCCAATGTACTCAGATAAGATACAGTGATAGTGCAGGTACAACTACAGGAAGGGGATACAAGAGGATCATCAACAATAGAAGTTACAGTTTCACATGGCATGTTGAAAGTAATTACAACAGTGACATAACACTCGTTTCCATAACATGGAGTTCATTTCACTTAGCATTATCTTATGCATTCATACGGTCATAGCTATTAGGCTCTTGTGATCCTCTCTTTGACCAGCCTAAACCTGTGCTAATTATTCCCTATGAGGGAGACCATAGAGTCCATGTTTCTTTGGGTCTGGCTCACTTCACTTAGTATAATTTTTTCCAATTCCTTCCATTTCCTTACTAACGGGGCAATGTCATTCTTCAACATATTGTTTATGTAAGAGAAAACAAAAGAAGCACTAGAGGTGATTTCACTTGAGCAGGATGAACTGTTTATTTAGATGGTAGTTACAAAAAAGTAAATGCACATGATATTCACCTTAACAGTTATACATTAAGTAGGATGTGAATTAATACCTTCATCAAACTTAATTTATTTAGTGACTTTCACAACAATGTAGAGTTAAAACTAAAGACTGTTGCTACTAGGAGGACTCTGGTCCCAGACTTTAGAAATTATTTTATTTCTGCCTGAAGAAATCCTGTGTAATTCACTACATTCTTGAAATTTGTATTAACTAAAATGATTCCAATAAATGGGATTGAAATTTACCAGTGATCCTCATTTTCAGTTTTTCCATTAAGTATTTTTTCCTGTTACTTCAGAATGAACAAAATTTCAAAAAAGCAGTAATAATTAAAATTACATGGAGGATTGGCAGCATCTTTGCCTCTATTAATTACACATTTGCATATATATTTTTATGTGCATCGGTATTGCATAAACTGTCAGTTTTTACTCTCAGAGGGTAATCCTTTATAAATATCAAGAGTAATTATTTAATTAAAATAATAATGTGATCTCCCTCTTTTGTTTGTGGCAATAGATAAAATATTCAGATTCATAGATCTGGGAAATCTATGTCTTATTTATATAGTGTATGTGTAAAAGGATATATATTCTGGCCTCAGTAAAAAAATGTCAATACAACTGAAAGTTTTATAAGTTAACAGAGCCAGTTCGAAAAGGTTACATTCAAGGATGATGAATATTACTGATTTATTATTTCCTTCATCTTTCTATATCCTTTCCTTGACATTTATTTTATTACTTGGGTCAGTCTAAATGAGTCTGATGAAAACATTACTAAGAAGATATTTGCTAGCATGCTGATTATCTTAACATGACTGGTATGATTTCATGTTGATGACATGTTCAAAGAAAAAAGCTCCAAAAAGAACACATTTTATTATCTTCCTTTAATTTCAAGTCACTTGAAATTAATTCTATTCTATTTTTATTTTTTTTGCTTAACTCAGGACTTAACTCAGGGCATGGGAGATGTCCTTGATCTGTTTTTTGCTCAAGGCTAAAACTTGAGCCACAACTCCACTTCTAGCTTTTCAGTGGTTAATTTGGGATAAGAGTCTCCTAGGATTTCCTTGGTGTGGCTGTCTTTGAAAGATGATCTTAAGATCTCAGCCACCTAAGTATTGATGATTACAGATTGGAGCCACTGGCAGCCAGTTGTTTTTTGTTTTTGTTTTTTAATAGTCTTTGTTTATTTACAGGGTGGATAAATGTTCCAACAGCAAGCTTTTATATTTAGTTATACATAGACAACTCCATGTACTGAATTGTAAATATCAACTAGTACAACCTAATGTAGAACCAACAGCTACACAGATGAACAATTTCTGAAATATGCTTTCTATGTTCTTAAAAGAAGTTGCTATTATACTTGAAAATTATTAGCTTATACCTGGAATTCAGGTTGAATTTTTTGCCAGCTTGCATATTACATAGTACTTCTTCATATAATTAACCTGGGGGCTGGGGATATAGCCTAGTGGCAAGAGTGCCTGCCTCGGATACATGAGGCCCTAGGTTCGATTCCCCAGCACCACATATACAGAAAACGGCCAGAAGCGGCGCTGTGGCTCAAGTGGCAGAGTGCTAGCCTTGAGCAGGAAGAAGCCAGGGACAGTGCTCAGGCCCTGAGTCCAAGGCCCAGGACTGGCAAAAAACAAAACAAAAAAAAAAACAAAACATATAATTAACCTGGCTTATTGAGATTTGACATGGTCGGACACTTAGATGAAATCAGGAGAAATTGAACTTTCTTTTTGTAAATAGGACTATCACACTTAAAAAAAATAGCATCCTTTGTAATGATAATAAGTATTGTGTATGTGTAAAACATCAATAACAGATAAATCAAAACTAAAACTTCAAACTAAGAATTACAAAGCAATGATGGGTTAGTGTTTGGTTTAAAGTAAAATGAAGTGCTGTATTCTATGAAGCTCAGGAATATACAAAAAGATAAAGTAAAATTAGCAAAAGTAAGAGCAGCTTTGAAAATAGACTAAAAATGTTACTTGAATTTCTGCGTGAATAGATTTACAGAGAAGTGAGTTCAATAGAAATTAAAGTGAGGAAAAGGTGGTTGGATACACCCAGTCATGCATCACACAGGAGAGCATTAATTAATCATGAATCAATAGGCTACCCACAGATCTTTCAGACTTCTGGACTTTTCCAACTAATGAATCAATATTCATCTCCTGCCTGTTGGAACCTATATCTGCTGTGTACTCTTCTTTAACATTATTATTCCATCTACTAGCACAATTAAAACTTAATTTGTGAACCATTTCAAAAGAATGTTAAGTGAGGTTGTGTATCCAAGCTCACACCTTTAACCTTAGCTATTCAGAAGACAGAGGTAGGAGAACAAATGATCAAACTAGATAGGAGCAAGAGTTGCCGAGTCTCTCTCATGATTCAAGCCAGGCATGGTAGTTCATGGTCTTCCATCTCAGATACCCAGGAAGTGGATGTGGACAATGGTGGTTTGAGGTAAAAATGGGAGACCTTATCTTGTAGACCTTTATCTTATAAAACAAAACAATTAGTAGCATGATTGAAGTGGTAGAGTCACAAATCCATTTTCTAGAATGCAAATTTTTTAAAAAAGCTATACTTTTCTAGAGAGAAAAAAGTTTGACTTCTCACTCAACGCTAAAATAAGACATTGTAATGTAAAATCCTCTTCATCCTGATGTAGAAGTATACTACTAATAATAATAGCAAAAAAAATCACATTGGCTTGTATATAAAACAATTATACATGCATTTGGGTTTTGAATGTATCTGAGGGGGGCTTTTGTTTCTTCTCCCACAGGTTGAGAACATTGTAAATTTAATACCAACGTACAATGTGATAAAATAATAGCAGTAATTGAAACATCCATGTAATAGTTTTATGTTCTTTTTATTGCAACTCCACTTCACACAACTGCTGGAATATTCTTGAATATTAGACATGAAACTCTGACGTTGTTAAAAAATTTTAAACTATCAATGGCTTGTAAAATCTTGTACTGTCATGGTAAGATCCTACCTGTCTATCATAGCCAAGAAAAGTTGTTCTTACTGTATATCATTTTCACTTTTTTTTAAAGAAAGCCTAGAGAACTACTGTATTGCCATTACTTTTAAATGATATATTGTCGTTCATGATATTTATTTGACTTCAATTTTTCCTTTCAAACCTAGTTGCAAATTTTACTGAGGCTAAACACTATTTTTCATGAATTTCTGCATTCCTCATAGATTACAATAGTGTATCATGTTTTCATCAAATACTTAATATTTGTTGAATAAATGCATTTTAAGTATAAAAATGACAAGTACTATGTAACATATATATGAACCTTAGGGTAACTATTGACTTTTTAAATTTTTGAAAGGTCATGTTCCCTTCCATGGGCTATTTTTTAAAATGTTTATCTGTAGTACTGACTTTTTGAAAAAGAAGATTATAATGAAGTTTAAGAGTTATTTCAAATTCCTATAAAATACAGGTGACAGTGTAGCCAATAGGTTGCTATTTTCTAGGCCTACATTGAATGAGTATGAGCTACTTTCACTATTAGTAGTACTTACTAAAACTGGAAATGTCAATGGTAAGCAATGTCCCTTTAGCATTATTAAATTTCAAAATGAGAAAATATATGTATGCAGACAACTTACAACATTTTAAATTTACTCATGCTACATATTTTTCTGTGTTTTATCTACTTCATGTTTTTTAAATGCATCACTGTTTTAATTAATCTAATATTTGTTCACCTCTTTCTGAATTTTAAACTCCTAGTAATCCATATACTTCAGCTCAAATGTACAAACTTTTGATATTCTATTTTTTTATCTGTTATTTTATTCACCTTCAATTATCCATCTTATTCTCCCTTCCACTTTCAATACTTTCAGATTATTTGCATGATTAAAACATATGTGGAATTCAGTGAAATAAAGTCAAAACAAAACCAGATGCTGTTTGGGAGGTTTGCAGTTTAGACCAGCCATGGAAGACAAATTCAGGAGATTCCATCTTCAATGAACTAGTTAAAGGCTGGAGGTAGAGGCTGTCATTTAAGTACCACAATGACAATCAACAGAGAGAGAGAGAGACAGAGAGAGAGAGACAGAGAGAAAGAGAGAGAGAGAGACAGAGACAGAGAGAGACAGAGACAGAGAGAGACAGAGAGACAGAGAAAGACAAAGAGAGGGAGGGAAGAGAGACAGAGACAGAGACAGAGAGATTGACAGAGAGATACCAAGTGATAGAATAGGCCCTGAGTTGATGCCCAGTACTAGCACAAAATGGGTAAATAATAAATAAATATAGTATTGAATAGATATGATTCACAATACATAATTGTAGTCACTATAAAGATTCTGCACTTAGATTATTCTGACTCAGAGTGATAAGAGAGACATTTAGGTTGAATCATGCCTTGGGATACCATAGGCTACAAATGTAGATAATGATTTTCCTCTGTGTAATTATTTCCCAAATGTGTCAATGTGTGTGTATATGAGTCCTAAGTAATAATAATTATGATGATGATGGTAATGCAATCCTAGAGATATGGAATTTCTCTACTGAATTCTAGTCACACACTCAATTCAAAAATATATTGAGAAGGCACACCAAGAGATTTTGAATAGCAATTCAATTTTTAAGCATATATTTGCCTTGATAATATGATATACACACATATATGCATATATATGTGTGTGAATATATGTATATGTATATATATATATATATTTAGTAGAGTTCTACTCAGTTTTGTAATCACTCTGCATCCAAAGTTAAAATTTTCCTGCCCCTTGAAACTTGAGCCCTTTCCCTGACATGTAAATTTAAGAAAGGTGAAAAGGCCTCCCATGACATATGCTTTTAAATCTTGAGGCTAATCTCTCACTACAGATTCACACCTGTGTATGGTTTAACATAACAAAAATGTTCTCCCCAATTGAGACTGTTGAGGAAGAAGGCTGGAATTGAGTAACAGGTTTTATGTTGCCTATAGATAGATAGGGCAATGGGTAGGGAGACAGACAGAGAGAGACACAGATACTGATCAAACATGAAATTTCTGATGCCATCAAGTATATGTCTTCTCAAATTTACTATAAAAAATGACAACATTTAAACTGCCAGCTATAAAAAAATATAATAATGTTGCCATAATAAGATGTTTGGAATAACTGGATGATGATTTGATGGAGAATATTTCTAAATTATATGACTTGGTATATTGAGATGTATGTTTGGCTAGCACATTGGTATTGGTATTTTCATTACTGGAAACTGAGTTTTATTTATGTATTTTCAAGTGGCAGGTAACATTTGTTTACAACAAATATAATACATGTTCATATATAAAGATTAAGTAATTCAAACTGGCAAACTTAAAATGTTAATTGAGACCATATTTTTTTGGAAGTAGGATTTTTGTGATAAAAGAAACTCCTACAATTCAGAATTTTTAAACTTTATGCTACAGTAATTATACTATCTGAAGAACTTAAACACGTAAAATGTTATTGGTACTGTGAAATTCAGTGTTGTCTTTTTCCCTCTTCATTACCATCATCCCACTCTGTTCCTGTCTATTATATATTATGTACTTAGTTCGCCACTAAATATTGATTGTAAATGTTTCCTGTTTAATTTGTCATTCCTGTTATTTCCTTAACTCTGAATGCTCTTCATCAAACCTAATTGTCTTCAGTGATACTGACAGTTAAAGACCTACTCCAACAAAGAGACAGAGACCGAAAAGGAAAAAAATACAGAGATTCAAGACATTTCAGGGAAAGAGAGGTTGAGTGGAACTGCGCATACCCCTTTGAATATTCTAGGTTCTTATTTATCTAAACTGTTTTCAAATTTGTGAGAATTTTAAATCATAAATTATATAGGATATGTTACTGAGATTTTGTGTATTTCTTTCTGTGACCAATTTCTAATGGTTTTCCAATTTGTTCAGAGAATATATATATATATATGCTCAGCTTCACAGAGGACATTCTGTCTGCATTACTGCTACTTATATAGAGGAAAGAAAATAACTATTGCTAACTCTATGTGGCTTTTCAAGGTGCTCTTAGAAATATCACATACTTTTATGCTCACATTTATTTGGCAATATCCAATTATGAGGAAACTTTAAGTTGGGTTTTTTTTTTGTTTGTTTGTTTTGGGGCTGGGGGGGGGGGGGGGTTGGCCAGTCTTGGGCCTTGGACTCAGGGCCTGAACACTGTCCCTGGCTTCTTTTTTGCTCAGGCTAGCACTCTGCCACTTGAGCCACAGCGCCCCTTCTGGCCGTTTTCTACATATGTGGTGCTGGGGAATTGAACCCAGGGCTTCATGTATACAAGGCAAGCACTCTTGCCACTAGGCCATATCCCCAGCCCATGAGGAGACTTTAAGTCAAGAAGACAATGTGTACTTCTCTTTTTTCTCTAGCAAGAATATACAAGTGACGCGAACAATTTGGTTCTCCATGAGATAAGAAAGAATTATCTTCTTCATGGTAGAGAAAAGAATCAGTATCAAAATAAAGCCTACCACTGTGATATTCCCAAGTGTAAGGTTAATTTTGATAATCCACTCCACAAAGCATAATGATGGGTTTCTGTCCTAAAGAACAAAGAAAAGCAAGCTGGAGTATACATGTTATGAGGATATTATGTTAAAAGTCAACAAAATGCAATTCCCATTCCTAGTAAAATCTCCAACTGAGTTTTAAAGTGTACATGTACCCAGGGCTGGGGATATAGCCTAGTGGCAAGAGTGCCTGCCTCGGATACACGAGGCCCTAGGTTCGATTCCCCAGCATCACATGTACAGAAAAAAAAAAAACGGCCAGAAGCGGCGCTGTGGCTCAAGTGGCAGAGTGCTAGCCTTGAGCAGGAAGAAGCCAGGGACAGTGCTCAGGCCCTGAGTCCAAGGCCCAGGACTGGCCAAAAAAAAAAAAAAAAAGTGTACATGTACCCAAGACAATATATATAATATATATATAATATATATATATAATATATATAATATATAATATTGTTACATATATATAAAACAATTTGCTGTGGACATTTGTTTACAGCTTATTAGACAGTAGTTGTACAAAACTGGTATGGAACCTCTAAAGGTGGTGTTCAGATGTACAGAAATGATGCCTTGGATATAAAAGTAAAATAAAACATTATTTGGCTTTGGACATATATGAAATGGAAACACATCTATCAATGCATTGAAGTCAGAATACGATGATGCTTAGTACTGAAAAAGACTGTGTAAAATTATTGATTGAGAAGAATCTCTGGGTCATCTTTTTACTTTAAAAACTATTTCCCAGGATTATCACTTAAGAGAGACTTTCATCATTAGCTTTCACGATCTGTAGTATTTTCCTTAAATTACATGTTTTACTGAATTCAAATTTAAAAAGAGAAGAAAACAAAAATTTTGATAATAAATTAGAATATTTCATTAACAAATATAATGATTTTTAGAAATATTTTCCAATTTTATTTTTCATTTCATTGGAAAAATGAAGAATTAACCAATAATTAAAAAAGAATTCACTTTGTGTAATGTATTGTTCTAGGTGATTTGAAGGATACATAAATATATATATATGAGTATATATATGCATATGTGAATTTACCCACACACACACATAGTTTATCCCCTGAGATTGCCTACAAAGTTGGATACTGAAGAACACTTTTATAAACTAAGATTAAATAACATATATAAAGTTGAGTAAAGATTCGGTGTGATTATCAGTGTGGTTTTATGTTCCCTCAAGAAATGTTATGCACATATGTGGAAGGAAGAGTAAGATATTTAAACTTAAAATAAGCTGGAGATACAGTTTCAAATCTACAATTGATAAATACTGAAAAGTCAAAGAATACCAACTTTGATGTAAATGGCACATCTGCTGCTGGTAGATTAATAATGGAAAATATACTTCAGGAAATAAAGGGATATTTTTGCTAAGGTTCTATATTCCCAGATAGAGTAATCAAGTATAATATGTGAACTTATATGCAAACATCATGTACAAATGCAAAGATCAGATAAGTATGTCTTGTACTTATATACATACATTAAAATACAGTAATAAAATAAATGCATAATTTTACACTGCTGTTTTGTTAAGTTTATTGTATATATACACGCTATAATTTCATTTTATAAACTTTTTTGTTCAACTTATTGAAAAGATGAGGACTGAACACAGGATCCCATACTTCCTTAGCAAGTTCTCTTCCACTGAGCTAAATTCCAGACCCATTTATATACTATTTTAAGTATATATTGCACTATTAGTTTCTTTTGAAAGAAAAATTGTAAAGTTTCTAACAGACTAGAAGAAAATTATTGTACAATACACAACAGAATATTTAAAATAGCAACAAATGTATTTATAGAAAAATGAGAATTCTAAGCAATAAAAGTATAAAAAAGTATAATTCAATTCAAAATATCTCAGTCTTCAATTATGCCTTCCAATTTATTATCCCTACAGAAAAATATAAAATACAATAAATATATCAAAAAAGTATAAGAAGATTAGATCCTAAGCCAACATATATATGAACATAAATTTACATATATAAGAATATTAACCAATAAGATTTAATTGTATATTAAGCAGTTAATATGCTATGGTCAAATATTTTTATCATCAAAATACAAAGACAGCACATATTAAGCAAGCTTTTTCTATAGGACATAGAATTTGATCATATATATGTATATACATATACAGACATATTATAATGAAAAATGAATTTGAGGAACAACAAACTCAATTGTGTAATTCAAAATTTGTATTATTTTTAACAATTCATCTGTTTTATATTTTTCTTTTTAATTTTTCATTATTATGAAGGTGATTTACATTACATAAGTCAGAAAATGAATACATTTCTTTTTGGGTAATATATCCCTTTACCTTACTCTCTCCTTAATTTTTAAAATCAATTAGACACTAGACAGAAACAAATATATAAATTTAAAATATATGATACATCTCTCTGTTAATTTAATTATTATTAATTGCCACACATCAGATAAATGGTATATTCTCAAAGACAAATATAAGAAAGTTTACTATCCAAATTTGTAATTAAACAAATTAATGTTGTTCATTGTGATAAATATTATTTGCCTTTTTGTTTGTAGCTAAACTGACTAGACAAAGGAAACTATTTTATGAAGTAAAATTAAAGATCATTTGATTCATGGAAGGAAAACTAATTATCTATAAAAATCAAAATAAATAAAATGGAATTCTATAAAATCAGTGAACAAAATCAGGTCTTTTACAGTAATATGTTCAAAGTATATGATACAAATTTGTTTTTATTAACAACCAAATAATTGCATACAAATCTTATAGGAAATATATAGTGTCTTTTTTTATACCCTCTCCCAATATCTGTATCTATAAATAAATGGAAGATAAGGAGAAAGGGTAAATAGCAAAACATATATTCAGTTAAATAGAGAAATATTTTATGTTTCTGGATAAGAAAACTCAAATTTCAAACATAAAAGTTTCTTTTAAATTCAAGTTTCTATAAATTCAAGTGAAACTCACTTAAAATAACAGCAGGACCAAAGGGGGTTTCCTTAATAAAGCAAAGCTCACATTTATCAGAAAATTTAATATGATAAACTAATCAGGAAAATTATTAAAGAAAGAGTAATGAGGCAAAATGCACTCAAGGTATATTAAAAGATTGGAAGCTAGAATAATTAACATAATTTATACTGTCATCAAAATATTTAAGTCAAAGGAACATTCACAAATATACCAAACCACACATAAACTCCATGAGAAATTGTAATCACATTTGAAGTGAGTGAGGGAAATAAACAGAATCGTACTTGAATAAGTTGTGTGTGTGTACGCTATATATGTATCCATTGCAAAAATAATTTTCACACAGATTCCAGTTTAGAGTTGAAAACAAGAACATAGTGCTATGAGAGTTAACTATGTTTATTAGAACACATGTCATCAGGATATATTTTCCAAAAAAATGTGCTGTTCTTTATGCAGTTTGTAATTAATTCTTGGCATAATGTTTAGAGTGAGAAAATACTTAAAAGACACACACAAACATCAATCACAAGAATTTGTAAATAAAGGAATAATTTTTTCTCATGGTAATATTGGAAGTTTTGGATAATATCCAATTGTTTTCACAGTCTTAATGAAAATCAAACTTCCATCTTAGTAAAAAGCATATGGAAAGTTGTTTATCCAACTTCTCTCCAACTTGGGAAGTATATTGTTTTAATTGTTAAAGAGACAATGATATTACTTAACTGTTCTGTTAAGTGGAAAAGAGCACACTCAACGTAATTTAAGAAAACTTAAGAACTTACCCTAGGTAAATTAGCAATTTTTGTTGTTATTGTTTGCTTGTTTATTTTGTTTTTATCTCTAACAGAGTAATGTATGATCAATCACCAGAAAATACTTTCTTATTTTGCTTATTTATTACTTTTTGCTTACTAAGGATATCTTGGTTTCTCTCACATTTAGGCAAATATTAATATCTGTATGGGGGACTTTGTGTGAACATACATTTTCAACCTGCTTGGTCTACTTGGATTCTACAGTGCATATGTTTTATTTCTTAAGAAATCTTAACTTTTTCTTTGAAATAGTGTGTCATTTTGCATTCCTGCCAGCAATAATTGATAAATCCTGTTAGAATACATCCTTCCTTCAGTTTGGATTTGTTTAGTTTTCTGGCTATTAGAACTCATTAGACCCAGCTGCAGGTTATATTCCTTCCTTCATTCATTTTATTATACTCATTTATTCTCTTTCTGTGATTTGGTATTGACAGTTTTTTAAGAAAATTCTGTTATAATTGCTACAAATATTTATTGTATTCTTCCTTCTTTTCCTGCATTATTTTTACTATTCTAAAAAAAAACCACTTCATTCTATAGGTTTTTGATAGTCTGATAACTATTTTTACTTCCTTTTTGCTCCTTACACTTCAATTTCAGACATTTTCTTTTATACCATAAATCTCAGAGACTCCATGCTTGTTTGTGTAGAGTGAACTAATAAGCCCATCAAAACTTTTCTTCATTTCTGTTAGAGTGCCTTTTTCTGTGATGATTTCTTTTTTAAAAATTATGTTGTAATTTCTGTTATTCTGCTCATGTCACCCCTCACTTTTTGCACAGTTTGGTTTACATGCTAGGCCCTACACCATACTGATTGTGGTTGGGTTCTGACTCCATGACATGATTCTAATACCTATTCTTCTCTCCAAAATAAATTTCACCTTCATCTATGCTTACTGCACATCTTTTGATATCCAAACATGAGAAATGTGATGCAAAGAATAGGTACAAATATTTGACCCTGAGATAACAAAGCATAGGTAGAGGAAGAAGTAGAAGCCTGTTGCTCTGGTTTCACAGAAAGGTCACCTCTTCCCACACAAACATCAGAGACTGTGTCACCTGCAATTTCTGACTTTCCTGCCTGTGCACTATTAGGTCAGGCAATTCAACACAGTTCAGGCTTTTTACGGTGGCACTGGTTACTGGGGAAATGTCTGCTTACAGTTTTTGTTCCACTAGATCTTCTGTATTTGCCTGTTTCCTCAATTTTGAAAACTCTTACCATAATGCTTGAGCTCTTGCTCTACTCTCAGCAAACTTCTGTAAGGGCACTAAACTCTCGACTATTCTGACCAGTGTTTATGTTTCTTTTTTCATAGCACAGTACTATAAACATAGCCACTGCCTTTTTTTTTTTTATCATTTTATAAACTTCAAATGATGATATCCCTTCTGTTTTCCAAAGAAATCTCTCTCTCTCTCTCTCTCTCTCTCTCTCTCTCTCTCTCTCTCTCTCTCTCTCTAATTTAGGTCCTAAAGCTCAGAGGAGCCACTTTATTTCCATTATCCAACAACCTCATAATGAATTCGCTTTATTTGGTTAAAAAAAAGGGCCACCTTACTAGATACGGTCATAATTTTCGGTACACAATTTTCAGAACTGGCAACACCTATATAGATATCTGGTTCTGATACACATTTGTTTCTTATTTCCAATATATATCCTCTTGTATAATCACAATTTTGATCACCAAGGTCGTCTTTAACTTCAAACACTAAAATACAAGAAGTGAAGGCTTCACAAATGATATTCTTAAGTTCACTTTTTCAAGCGCAATTCACAGTGTCTGCCTTGTTCTATTCACTCATACATTAATTCTGTTTTATTTGCCATTTATTCATCTGTTTAATTCATTTCATACTCCAATTTGCTCTGGGTGTGGAATTATAGAGTTTAATATGAATTAATATAATATTTCCTCTCTATGTATTCTTTTTTTTTTTTTTTTTTTTTTTTTTTTGCCAGTCCTGGGCCTTGGACTCAGGGCCTGAGTACTGTCCCTGGCTTTTTCTTGCTCAAGGCTAGCATTCTGCCACTTGAGCCACAGAGCCACTTCTGGCCATTTTCTATATATGTGGTGCTAGGGAATCGAACCCAAGGCTTCATGTATATGAGACAAGCACTCTTGCCACTAGGCCATATTCCTAGCCCTCTCTATGTATTCTTTTTTTTTTTTTTTTGGCCAGTCCTGGGCCTTGGACTCAGGGCCTGAACACTGTCCCTGGCTCCTTCCCGCTCAAGGCTAGCACTCTGCCACTTGAGCCACAGCGCCGCTTCTGGCCGTTTTCTGTATATGTGGTGCTGGGGAATCGAACCTAGGGCCTCGGGTATACCGAGGCAGGCACTCTTGCCACTAGGCTATATCCCCAGCCCTCTCTATGTATTCTTGAATCCATTGCACCCTTGCTAATATAAGTCAATCTCTTTATTATGTATTCAAGCATTCTAACTATGAATGAGCTAATGACTGACTCATCTGGGCCTTTGATCAAGTAGCAGAGTTACACATGCTAACGGATGCACTAGTCTTAATTAATGTTCAGTATCTCACTGTCCAAACAGAATTCTGACACTTTCTGTTCATCCTACTTTTCTGATGGTAGGCTCAGTTACTCATTCCTGAATAAATACCATATGCTCATTCTCCAAAGATCTTACTCTCAATCTGCCATCTCACCAAGTATGCCTACCACATACATGACTTAAAACAGTAAGTCACTGAATGGCAGAAATGTGATTCCTCACCTACCAAAATCAATCAAGGGAAGGTCAGCAGTGACCCAAATGTTGCCAAACACAGTGTTGTCTATGTTTCCTACACTATTTGACCTATATTCAAGTATAGAATCCAGTTCTATGGAGTTGTTACTCTTGAAAATAATTCATTTGTTTATTCTTGATTTATTGTTTAATACATTCTACTGATAATATTCATAGAGGAAACGGGTTGCTATAATATATCCTTCATCTGAAGGTACCAATTTTAAAAGTTTAAACATTTTTATGTCCTCTTCTTCACCACTGCAAACATTGTTCATACCTTTTATCAATATTCATAGATTTTCTGAAGACTTTTTTTTATTGTTAAGGTGATTGTACAGAGTAGTTACTATTACATACCAGGTAATGAGTACACGTTTTTATGCAAAATGTCACTCCCTCATTTTCTCCCTGTTTTCCCCTCCTAGCCCATCACATTGAATAGTTCATTTCTAGCATAGTGTGTGGTGAGTATTACTGCTACATTAGTTCAACCTTTGCAATACCATTACTGTGCTTCCTTCTCCCTTCCTCAAATCAAATAAATGTACATAGAAGACAAAAGGTATAATAATTAACTCACGTCTGTGCATAGAGACTCAATTTCTTTTCTTTGGAATCTTTTCTCTCTTATTTTACAAATTGAAAATACTGAAATTTCTCAGGGCCTCTCCCAGATTTTTTCTTTGTATGCTGTGTATCTTTGCTGAGTAAATTGTAAACACCTACCTTTATGTTTTTTTTTTGTTTCTATTTAATGTTTTCTCTCTGATTCCAGGCACTATTGTCATAGATATTTCACTTTCGGGGACTCTATTTCTTACCTGTTTTGTCTCCACCTCCATTACATTTTACAGTTCATTACATACAGAACATATATTTGTCCAGGGACTGAATGTACAGGGCAATTTGGGACCTCATTAAAATAATAATATCCCTAACTATGTGGACAAGAGCATGTATAAGAGGCTAGTACTTTATTTCTTTTTTGAGTTTCACATTTTCAAATATCAGGTTTTCACAGATGCTTCCTTCTTTTATTGAGTAAAATAATATCTTGTGATTACACCTTTGTTTCTGCTTAAAAGCTATCACTGGCTGTTGTTCCTTTTCTTGGATATCATTCCTATGCTAAGGCTAGAAAATTTTATCTGTATGAAGCTAGCTAGGGTGGGATGCTTTACTACAAAGAATTTGTTTTATTTTGGTGCCTACAGGGCATCTGACATTATTCATTTGGATCAGGCTACTTTCTACCTTATTAGTGATGCTACATGCTTCATGGTGCAGTTTAATTTTCTCTGAGAGATCTGCATAAATTGTATCCATTATCCTTTGTCACAACCACATATTCCTTCAAGGAATATATTAGCATACTTTCTTCCTTTCGAGTATTATATTTAAATTCCCTATATACTTATACTGGAAGATGCCCGAAAAATACAATAATGTCATCTTTGTTACCAACAACAGGAACATGGACCTAATTCACCAAATGCTATTGAGCAAAATGGTGACAACTTTCTCTTGATTTAAGCCCAATGTACTATTTCAGTATTTTCTATTCACTATAAAGTAGGTTGCATAGAGTGTTACAGATAAATTAAAATTATTTCCTCATTTTATGTTCTGGAAATTTGAGATTTCATGTGTCATATCACATGTTAATTCTGAAATGGAGGTAATTCTTTTCAGTGAAACATGCCAAGTCTATCATAATCCTTCCGTAAGATATGACAAAAATAAGAAAAGATGAATAGATTAAATAAAAAATGGTCTGCTTTTATAAACAAATTATCAGATCCAAGGGTTTAGCCAATTTCACGAATAGTAGAATCTCTTTCATTGTATTTTCTTCGCCTTCATTATCCATCACCAACTGAATTTTCATGTGTTAATAGTTTAGTCAAGGAATTATTATCTAAGTCTTAATTTACATCAATGTTGCAGGTTTTAAGTTCAATAAGGAAATAAAAGTTGTTGTCATTCATATATCTAATAGAAAGCATTTTAGTAAGAGGAGTAATATGTTTATGAAACTATAGGAAAGACATATAAATAGGCTTTTAGAAGGGTATTCAACATAGCTGCCTTTCCACAAGGAGAAAGCTCTATAAAAAGACAGATTATTAAGGATTTTTTTGCATTCCAAAGCTTACTTTCCTTCTATTTTTTCAATCCAATGAAACCATGACCACAAGTGTGTCTCTGTACAAGGTTGTTATGAGCACTATGCATTTATTGATTTTGGTCTATTATAGGAAGCAATGGCATCATAAAATGCACAGCTTAGTCATGAAAACTCGCAGCCTCAGACACTTTCAAATGACTTCGCAGGAGAAAGTTTTCAGTGTAACAAGAACGTTGATTCTGCCTCATTTCTGACTTCCAAAGCTCAAGTGACACTCCTGTTTTCAGATATATGGCATTCCAATTACCAGAAGCCACATTAAAAGGAAATGTGTCACTGCAAATCTACCATAACTGACTCAGAAAAAAACCAATAGTGTAAAGATTTTGTTCCAGAGTTATTAACTAGAGTTATCATTCTCTCCCCCATATATTATCTATTTGAGGGAAGAAGAGAAAATAGCCTTTTATCCACTGGGAGAATTAAAGCTGCATGAATGTGTAGAGGCAAAATGAGAAGCTATGCAAGAGGCATGTACAGGAAGGGAAGTCTTTTAGACTAGTTAACCTGGCTAAAACTCAATCCAAACCAAACCAAAATAACAAAAACAAAACCTAAGACCTTATTCAACGAATAACTAAAACAAAATGGATGAGGACTTGGACTATGCAGTAGAGCAATTGCCTGGCAAACATGAGGACCTGTGTTCAAAACCCCAGTATTGCCAAAATAAAATTTACATTCCCTTGGGAAGCTTATCCTTTTACTCCATTTTTTTCTTAAAGTTTTGATGGTTAGAAGTTCAATGTAAGATCAAAGAAGCTCAAAACCCCTTTGTGAAAATGACTGTGTTTACTTATGGAGGTTTGGTAGAACAGCACACTTCCTGGCACACTGATATTTAGAAGAAACAAAGTCCAACTAGCCTCTCCATCTTTCAGCTAGGGTAATTTGGTTTTATGGCCATGTTTGTTGGGGATTGTCCTGGATAATTCAGAGTATTTTTCTAATTTTGAAATTATTAAGCTTAATTATATCTAAAGAGTTCCTGTATTACACAGATTTTGGATATTAGGTTCTAGTATCATGTGATAGCCATTTTCATGGCAACCAGACACGTTTTATCTAGTATTGTTAGCCTTTCCTCCTCCATCTCCTTACCCAGTCTACCTTTCCTTGAAATCAGGTGACACAGCTCTTCCCTGGAAACAAGTGACACAGGCTTTAACATGAAGACAGGTCACTAGTGGTAGTTGCAATGGCAGCCCTTTAAAAGGCAGCCCCTCCCACACATGCATTTTCTCTCTTTTTAAAAAAATAACCATTACCTATTTATTGTCAAAGTGATGTACAGAGGGGTTACAGTTTCCTACGTTAGGTGATGGGTACATTTCTTGTACTACTTGTAACCTCCTCTCTCATTCCCTCCTCCCCCTCCCCCTTTCCCTCTCCACCCATGAGTTGTGCAGTTAGTTTACACCAAACAGTTTTGCAAGTATTGCTTTTTTTTAATAGTGTAGTCTTAATTCCTTTAATATAACCTCCCCAAAACCTGATCAAAAAAAATTTTTATATATCATATAAACAAGATTTGTCCATTTTGAAAGTGAAAGTTAAGTAATTTACAGTTAAGATTTTAGCCCTCTTGGGACATGTAGATAAATCCTGATAATCTGGTGTTAGTGTGTGTCAATTTTATAATACATTGGGGGAACCTCTACTATTGTATGTCATGGTACAGCTTCCTTTTAAAGTTTTTCCATTAGTTCCATTATTAGTGACAGCTAAAAAGGGACCCCATTAAGTAAGTATTGCTTTTGTAGTCTTTGTCTTTTTATCCTTTGTCTCTCGAGTTTGATATTCCCTTTCACTTCCCTAGTTCTAATACCAGTATATACAGTATCCAGTATATTCAGATGAGATACAGTGATAGCTCTGGAACAACCTCAAGAAGGGGATAAAAGAGGATCATCAACAAAAAAAAAAGCTAGGTTTTCACATGACATGTTGAAAGTAATTACAACAGTGATATAACACTCGTTTCCATAACATGGAGTTATTTCACTTAGCGTCATCTTATGCATTCATAGGAGCATGGCTATTAGGCTCTTGTGATCCTCTGCTGTGACTAGCCTAAACCTTTGCTAATTATTCCCTATGGGGGAAACCATAGAGTCCATGTTTCTTTCAGTCTGCCTCACTTCATTTTGCACATTTTTTACCAAATTCTTCCATTTACTTAAGAATGGGACAATGTCATTCTTTCTGATGATAACATTCCATTGTGTACATGTACCACATTTTCCTTATCCATTCATCTACTGAAGGCATCTGGGTTGGTTCCATATTTTAGGCATGAAAAATTGGGCTGTGATGAACATTGTTGTGCTGGTGGCTTTAGTGTGTTCTTGTTTGTAGTCTTTTGGATAGATACACAAAAGTGGGGGTTGCTGGGTCATAGGGGACTTCTATATTTAGCCTTCTGAGGAATCTCCATACCGCTTGCCAGAGTGGCTGAACCAGTTTACATTCCCACCAACAATGAAGTAGGGTTCCCTTTTGGCCACATCCCCTCCAACATTTATTATTGTTCATTTTCTTGATAACTGACATTCTTACTGGTGTGAGGTGGAATCTCAATTCTGTTTTGATTTGCATTTCTTTTATGGCCAATGACATAGACCACTTTTTCATATGTCTCTTGGCCATTCTCATTTCCTCATCAGAGAAGTCTCTTTTTTTATGTCTTTAGCCCACTTGTTGAAGGGGCTGTTGGTTCTTTGTGGTTTGTTTTAGAGGAATTTAATTTTTTTGGTTCTGCAAATATTTTAGATATGAGGCCTTTATCCGTTATGTGCCTGGTAAAGCTCTTTTCCCAATATGTGGGCTTTCTGTTTATCTTGCAAGCTGTGTCCTATGCCCTGCAGGAGCTCTGCAGTTTGATGCAGTACCATTTGTCCAACCTTTGATTTGTTGCAATTCTTGGGCCAAGGAGCCCAAGTGTTTCTCCTACTCGTTCTTTTAGTGTTTTTAGGGTATGTATTTTTATTTTGAGGTCGTTGATCCTACTTTGATTTGGAATTGATTTTGGTGCAGGGTGATACATAAGGATATAGTTTTAGTTTGTTACAGATGTTGAACCCGTTTTGCCAGCACCATTTGTTAAAGAGGCTATCTTTCTTCCATCCAAATTTTTTTACTTCTTAAAACAATAAGTAGGCATATTTCTGTGGATTTATTTCTGGGTCTTCAGTTCTATTCCATTCGTCTGCAGGCCTGTTCCTGTGCCAATACCAAGCTGTTTTTGTTACTATAGCTTTATAATACAGCTTGAAGTTGGGTATTGTAATTCCTCATGCACTGTTCTTTCTGCTTAGGATTGTTTTTGCTGTTTGGGGTCTTGTATTGTTCCATATGAATTTCTGGATTGCTTCCTCTATTTCATTAAAAAATGATGTTGGCATATTAATGGGTTGCATTGAATTTGTAGATCACCTTTGGTAATATTGTCATTTTGACAATATTAATCCTCCCATTTCAGCAGCATGGGAAGTTTTTCCATTTCCTTAGTTCTGCCTTAATTTCATGTTTTTAAAGTTCTCGTCATAGAGGTCTTTCACTTCTTTGGTTAAGGTTATTCCTAGGTATTTTATGTGTTTTGAGGCTATTGCAAAAGGAGTTGCTTTCCTTACTTTGGCCTTAGTCTTCGGGTCATTGGCATATAGAAAGGCCATTGATTTCTGAGGGTTTATTTTATATCCTGCTACTTTGCCAACATTTTGGATCAGATCTAGTAACTTGGGAGTAGAGTCTATGGGGTTCTTTAGGTATAGGATCATGTCATCTGTGAAGAGAGAAAGTTTAACTTCATGTTTTCCTATTTGGATCTCCTTTATATTTCTTCTTGCCTAATTGCTCTGGCTAGGAATTCTAGTACTATGTTGAAGAGGAGAGGAGAGAGCAGACATCCCTGTCTTGCTCCTGATTTTAAAGGGAATGGCTTTAGTTTTTCACCGTTTAGGATCATGTTTGCTGTTGGTTTGTCATAGACTTGCTTGTTCCCTGGAATCCTAGTTTTTTCAGGGATTTTATCATAAATGGGTGCTGGATTTTTCTGAACACCCTTTCTGCATCTAGGGATCTAACTACGTGATTCTTTACCTTGCTCTGGTTGTGGTGGATTACAATAATTGACTTGCTTATATTGAACCGACTTTGCATCCCTGGGATGAATCCAGTTTGATCATGGTGTATATATATATATTTTTACCTATTGAAGTCAATTGGCCAGAATTTGTTGAGAATTTTGGCATCAATGTTCATCAGGGAAATAGTTCTAAAAGGTGTAGTCCAGGCTGGTCTCAAACTCGTGATCCTGCTGGCTCATCCACCTCCTTGATTACCGGTGTGTGCCACCACGGCTGGCTGCATTTTCCTTCTTATTTGTTTGTGCAGCTGAAATTGTAAATGCTAACCTATTCCACAATGCAAGTTCCTGCTCTCGTGGTCCACATGAATCCAGCCCTATAAAATTGTACTGGTGCCCAGCCCAGCTGTTACTCTGTGGCTAAAAGGTAGCCTGTCAGGTTCCTGACATTAAAACTCTTTTTCCTTCATATGTGACCAAGAAGTGTCTGAGTGATTTTCCTAGGGAAGCAATTCAATAATCACAAACTCTTTTTTTCTGTTCCTAGTTGCAGTTTTCATTGTTTGTGGATGTGTATACTAGTAAAAACATTAACCAAAGAATATATACTTATATATTTTAAATTGATTTATTTATTTTCACAGTCATAGACAGAGGGATTATAGTTTCATACATAAGGCAGTAAGTGCATTTCTTATCAAACTTTTTACCTCTTCTCTTATTTTTCTCCCACTTTCCCCCTTCCTACCCGCCCTCCCCCCAGCACCTGTTGTACAATTAGTTTAAAGCATATAGTTTTGTGAAGTACTGAAGTTGCATTGGCTTGCTTTTTTACCCTTTGTCTCTCCACTTTGATGTTCCCCTTCTCATCCCTACTTCCAATAAACATATGTACAATACCCAGGGTATCAAAATCATTAGAGTGACATCAAGAGTAAAATCATGGGGAAGAAAGACAAGAGAAAATGGCCTGATTTCACATGATACATTGAACCTGACAACAATAATAAACCACTTAATTCCATAACTTAGAGTTCATTTCAGGTGGCATGTATAGGCTGTTATTGAGCTGTTTTGATCTTCTGCTGGGACTATCCTAGACATGTACTAATTAGTACCAGTAAGGGAAACCATAGAGACCATGTTTCTTTGGGTTTGGCTCACTTCACTTCGTTTGATTTTTTTCCAAGCCAGAAGACCCTCAGTGGACAAATGGATCAAGAAATTGTGGTACATATACACACTGGAATCCTTGCCTCAATCAGAAAGAATTACATTGCCCCATTCGTAAAAAGTGGAAAGACACACACATCATTTTTGACAAAAGTATTTATATGATAAAGTGCCATAATAACCCCTAAAAATAGACATGAGAGTAAAACTGGAACAGTTTTGCTAAAAAAGAAGGGGATCATTGGGAGAGACCAGCAGGGCTGGGGGGGGGGGGAGGAAGGTGAGGCCAGTAGGATGGGCGGGGGGTGGGGGGAGGGCAGTTGTGGTGTTGGTGAATATGATTGAGTGTATCTTAGACTAAAAATGTATGAAAATATAATGAAAAACAATGGTGTTGTATAATGAAAATGTGCACATATAATCAGTGTGTGTGTGTGTGTGTGTGTGTGTGTGTGTGTGTGTATAACTAAAAAGAAAATCTCTTTAAAGTCAAAGGTGGCATAGATGGATTTCAACTCCATATTTTGGATTACTTTTCAGTTTAATGTGGTGTGCGGTAATCATTCTGGGCGTGTTCTAATTAAAATGCAGGTCACTTCAAACTCCAGTTAATTAATAGTTCTACTAATATGTGATAACCTTACAAAGTTCTTTTTTCTTCTTTTGAGATAATACAAATTTATATATATCTATAGCCATGTATGTTATGTAATTTCATTGTAAAGCCACTGAGAATAATGAAAGTCAATACCACTCTGGAAGGTAAACATTTGTCAATGACTCTGTGTCACACATTTGTGTCTGAGATTTACTCGAAATAGCCAGGGGTAGAAGTTCCTTGAGAGAAAGCTATCCCAAACCTAAAGCTTTTAATTATACTGACTACTTGACATACCTAAGCAGTGCATTGCTTTACAGAAATTAACTTCTTGTGCTAATTGAATCTTTGATTAATTTAAATTGTTCAAAGGCATTTGTCTTTGCATTCCACTAAATATTTGAAATTTAATGTCATTAACTATTTCCAAAGGCATATTTGTTTAGTAATTTGAAATCTTTGAGGTCCTGATTGATATTGAACATACCTCATTATAATTTACTAAGTCTACCTTATAGCAACAAAGCTTGCCAGCTCATAATATCCTCTGCATAGTCTAGCTTATTTCAAGGACATTCATCTATTGAAGATAAACAATAGTGAAAACCACAGAAGACAAGTCACATTTTAAAGGGAACACTAAGTTTGGTGAACTTGACTCTTTGAGTGGTGGAAACAAAATGGCTGTGCACAGTGTAGCAAATAAGATGAATTAGGAATGATGTTTTAGTCTGTAGCATGTGCTACCAAATGGTCTCCTTAATCATTTACCACTGACCTAATGTAAGAGAGAAGTTAATGAAATCTAGCTAGAAATCTATAGTAGTTGATCAAAAGAGACTTAATCTTTCCCTAGGCCTCAGTAAACTTTAACCTACTTTCTTCCTGATTCTTAGATCTTGTTCACCATTTCATAACATAAACATAAATTTGCATAGATGTTTAAAGGTACAAAATTTGAATTTGAATTTTATTGCTATTCTTTGGTCCCATTTATAAAAGTCGAATGCTGATGTATACTTTATATTTTTATTAGTATGTATTTTTGTATTTTTGTTAGTATATATTTGTTGTACAAGGAATGCTCATTGTGAATTTTCCATACATGTATAATACTAGAACACAGATCCTGAACAAACTCACCTGCTCTATCTTTGTCCCTATCTCAGTTCTGCTGTTAGTACAATTTCAGTAGGTTTCATTGTTCTCTGTCCATATATGCAAATAAACTGTCTCTTTTGGTTTTCCCTATCCTGCTGACATCCCTCTGTGGAACTTATTTGCTTTATTGCCTTTTTGTTTTGTTTGTTTTAGTGTGTATAATTGTACTAAAGGATTTCACCACAGTGTTTCAGTTATGGATACATTACATTTTAATCAGAAGAAGTCTCGCTATTGCTTTCTCTTCCCCCCCTTTTAAATAATCTAGTACACTTGATATTTTACTAATAAAGTATAATTTTGTTTCCTCATCTGTCTCTTTTTTCGCAAGAGTCACATGCTCCCATTATCATAAAAGTTTTTTTTAAAACTGTTATAAATTAAGATGTGGTTTTACTTCCACTGAAATTTAACCTGATTTTATATTTCTGTAATATTTTACATAATGAGAATTATTTTTAATAATAAAATCAATTTATTTAATTTCACAGTTCACTAGTATTTCAAAACTTATGCATAAAGAAAAGACATAAAAAGGCTTAAAAAGACATAAACATTTTAGTACAAGTTACATAAGTTCTGTAAGATTGTATTAACCTCAAGAAGGCTCTGAAATGGGAGAAAATTAACACTATGTGAAACTAGGTAATTATTCCATTTTCAAAGTTAGCCCAAATTTCTCAAGTACTATATCTAATAATTCTATACACTTCTAGATACTCAATTTACTTTCCTTTAGAAGAATAAGTTGATGAAAATAATGCCCTTCCAATTAAATATTATGACAAGAAAGTTTCCTTTTTGATTCTCTTTATAATACAAGACTTGTAGTTTTGTAGCACTGGTGATCTAAATAGGTCTTAAATGTCCCTAAAAATAAATACTTGCTTTTTCTGTGTCATCAGTATGAACATAATGAGAATTATAAATAGAGAAATGATTGTCAGAAAATATGTGTATAATATTTTATAGATTTGCAAAAATGCTATTTTTGTTCTTTCTAAGCAGAAGAAAATTTATGAATTATAGGAAACACCTTCAAACAAAATCCACAATCATGAGAATTTTTTCAGTTCGTTGAGAGTTATTTGAATTTCTAATCTATAAAGCTGTTTTCCCAACCTTATGCTTAATATGTATATGTTCAACATTGCGTGTTTGTTAAGGACACATTTCTTTAATTTTTATTGTCATTATAAAGTTGATGCATGGAGGGGTTATAGTTATATAAGTCAGATGACGAGGACACTCCTTTCTGGACAATGTCTAATGTATCTCTTTCTCTCCCAGTTTTTCCTCTCCCATTCCCCCACACAAATTTTATAGATCCTTTTCAACATAGTGGCTAGTGAGTATCACTTTTGTCCTTTGATTTCTGTGACTCCTCACCCTCCCCCCCCCCATTCTCACAAAGACAGATAAAAGAATAAACAAGACAATAAGAAAACTAAACAAAATATCAACAAAAAGCTTCTTCTTTCCATTCCCTGGAGTTCATGTTAATACATATTGTTTGTTATGATCACAGGGATATAGGCAGTGTTCCATTGTGTTCCTTTCCTGAGAGAGGACGCATTTCCTAATCATCCTTGCTATGAAGAGACATTCAGATTGCTTCACAGAGTTTTTCTCCAGGACAACCATCCCGCACAATCCACATGTATAATTGAACATTCCTTAGGTTCACAATACAGCATTTGACTTCTGACCCAAAGAACGGACAGCCTGGTTTAATTAAAAAGCAATATGAGAATTTGGGGAAAATATACTGGAAGACTTTGGAGAAAAAAATTACAAAGACCACTTTTACAGAGGATGATAGAAAAGAATAAGCTTCACGTTATCTTAAAGAATTATATTGTTTTAGCCATGTGTATTATGTTTGGGTGTGTATACTGTGCAGGTGATGTTATTCTGTTTCAAAGGCTACTTAACATTTTAAAAGCAAAGTAAGATTAAATATTTTTTATTTTAATATTTTGTTAATGCATTAAATAAAAGTAACTAAGGAACATTTAATTTTACAGAAACTAAAATAGCCACTGTTACTTTCTCAGCTTGCAATGAGGCCAGGCCAATGGGAAATCTTGACATTTCTGGTTCTCAGTATCGGCATCTATGAACCTTAGCTCTGTTCCTCAGGGCAGATTAATGTGCCTGCAGAATGTCCTACTGATGGGTTCCCAGAATGATTTTGGCAGCTAGGTGTGCTATTTCTGGTTTTGATATTCCTTGCCAACATGCATTAACATTAGAAAGTAGCCTTTAAGAAATAAAATGTCACATGCCTATCTGCAGAACTCACTTTTTAAAAGTAGAACGCTTACATGCTAAACGATAAGACACTGCGTGGTCTTCAGAAAATAAGTATTTTAATTTTCATTTGATTGCATGGAAAATATGATAATATCTAATTAATTGTTTACAATATTCAGGAAAAAAATCTGTTTTCTGCAAAAGTATATTTAAATGATTGAGCAAACAATAATTATATTCACATATATATTATGTATACACACATATATACACGTACTTTTTAAAAAAAAATAATTTTTATTTTTATTTTTGCCAGTCCTGGGCCTTGGACTTAGGGTCTGAGCACTGTCCCTGGCTTCTTTTTGCTCAAGGCTAGCACTGTGTCACTTGAGCCACAGCGCCACTTCTGGGAGTTTTCTATATATGTGGTGCGAGGGAATTGAACCCCTGGCTTCATGTGTGTGAGGAAAGCACTCTTGCCACTAGGCCATATTCCCAGCCAATGTACATTTATTTTTAAGTAGTTGTAAAAAGTGTTTTTAATCCAATATGTCAATCTATGAGTGCAATACATCTTAATCCACATTACTCATCCATTTTTCTCTTTCCAATTTCTACCAACCTATCCAGGCCTTTAGCCTCCCTTTAGGTTTCCTGGTTCCATTTTCATGCATATACCTGAGTATTATGACTATATTCAACCACCATTCATTCTTCTATTTCTCTTCCCTCTTATCCTCCTAAGTCCCATGCTCTCAAACAACATACGTTTAAACTTCCTGATATTAATTTTATGGACTGTCAGCTAATGCTTCACATTATTTATAACCTTGTGTAAGTCACTCCTGGATCCAACATAAGTTTGTTTGGTCAAATTATATATATATATATATATATAATATTATGTACATATACATATATACATATGTATATACATATACATATATATATTCCTCTATATATTTTATATACATTTATAGCTTGGCTCTAACTTTTACATGTGAAATCAAATGTAAGAACTTTTTCTTAGTGAGGCTGACTTATTTCCCTTAACATGATAGATTTATGTTAACAGTAACAGATACTACTATTAATACTGAAGAACATATATTTTACTGATAATTTACAATGCAATGAAAACACAATTAAGGTTAAGATTTTAATTAAATAATCATATTAATATAAATCTTTATTTTAGAATATTGGATGTTGACATTGATTATCTTTATGCATTGGGGGCATTTAACATATTTTAAACACTTTATCGTATTATTAAATTATTCCA
The DNA here is from genome assembly GCF_023159225.1 of Perognathus longimembris pacificus. NCBI lineage: Eukaryota > Metazoa > Chordata > Mammalia > Rodentia > Heteromyidae > Perognathus > Perognathus longimembris. The sequence continues at coordinate 17,276,351 of NC_063163.1, forward strand.
TGTCATTTGTTTCATGAACACATCAGTTCTGTGACTGTTTCTGAGAGGCAAGACACACAGGAAAAAAAATTAAATGTGATCTGGAGCACCTCCCAAGTATGTAAAACAGTGGATATAGAATGCCAACAAGAAGGTTAATTAGACCATTTTATTTTTCAAAAAAACTGGTAGGACTTTGCTATAGGACATGCGAGACCTTTTGTGTCAAGGAAAAGGGCAATAGAAAGAGCAGGTCCAGATAATTTTAGGTGGGGAGTATCTTTCTTCTGATATAACTTGAAGATATGTGTATGTATGCATATATATATATCCATATATGAATATATATACATATATGTGCATTTGTTTAAATGGAGCTGTTACTTAAAACTGTCAGTCCTGGACTCATCAACAGAAGACTTCTATGATTACTTCATCTGCCATAAGCTAGAATAACTCAAGGAAGCAGATCACTGTGTCATAGTCTTTTTGTGAAGGCTAAATCTGACACATATATTAAAATTCTAAGAATTAAGCTCACCTCAAAATGAAAGATAAAACTCTTAATTTTTTTTCAGGAAAGACAGAAGAAGGTCCAGTGCACAGTGCCATAAATGTTTAAAGAAGACAAACAGGACAATTAGACAAAAGGACAATTAAAAATGCATGGCACTCAGACAGGACTGAAATGTGAACATGTTTAATGAAAAAAAAATGAAGAAATGAGTTCATGGCACATAAAATGAATAATTTGGAAACTGAGCATCTATGACCTTTTCATCAAAACTTTCTAATTTAAGTCAAGGAAGGACAGGACGAAAGATATTCCTTATGTAAGATTCAAGAAGAAAATTTAAGATGATTGAGATAAAAATTTAGTGACATGATAGCATTTTCAATACATAATTTAAAAATCCAGAAAAGAAGACCATCATCTTATCAGAAATAATAAAAAACAATTAAAAAGCAGTACTAATCCTTTCATTACCCTTAGTAGGAAATTAATCATTGAATGTGGGTTACTGCTAAATTTATTCTACTTCCTAGATTTTCCATAACCAAAATTTGAAAAAAAATCTCTTACCCTCAATTAAAAATCTTGTTAATCACATTCCTGTCCAAGGAAATTATGTTACATGTGTCTGCGAAATGACTAAAACAATAAATTACTAAATTTTCTGGAAGATTTTTCTCTATACATACCTACATAATAAATGGTACTTTTTTTTTCATTCACTCAGTTCAGATTTTAATATAAAAATACTATACATCATTTTGTATAGCTTTAATTTTAACATGAATTCTCATCCCTACAAGTCGTTTTTATCAAGGACTCTAAAATATTTGTTTTCCAAATGTCATAATGATGCTACTTAATAATTCAATTTAAGGTGTTTTTTTTTAAATTCTTCATTGAAGATAAAATGTCTTTCTCTTTAAATGGTAATGTGGTTGACCCTTATTATCACTTTTTGTGGAATAATATTGGTGTATTTTCTGTTCAATATCTCCTTTAGTTGTTGGCTCATTAGGAAGGAAGGATAGAAGAGAATTCCCATGATGGCAAAAGAACTGAAAGTTACCTAATTAGAGAAAGCAATATGATTGGTTTTCCTTTACTTACATTTCCAATATTGTCCCAGTCCCCACTCAGAGTGCATTTTTCTAGCTATCATGAATAAAATAACTTCTCATTGTTTTTCTTATTTGCTTTCTTTCCCTTGTATATTTTATTGAATGAACATTAGTAGCCTAGATATACCTCAGATAATTTTCATGTGAAACAAAGAGAAAACTGACTACATTTTTCCCCTATAGTGTTTATTGAGATACTCAGGTGACAAAGAAAGTATATCATGAAACACCCATGAGGATTACTTTTGTCAATTTTCTGGAAAAATTGAATGTGGTCAAATTTAATACAGATCACAACAAATATAAAATATATGGGCATCATATGCCATCAGAAATTATATAAAACCAGTCACCTCTGGGCAACAAATAATTTATAAGTCATTTGAACTTCTTACTATATGATATTAGTAAAAGTTCAACAGCTTCCTTAGATTTATTTTCCTAGAAGAGTGTTTGAGAATTTTGCTAAGCTTAATCAGTGAATGCAATCAGTTGCTAGCCCGGATGGTTGATTATAATTTTTAAAACATCCACATTTATCTGCTTCTAAAAGAGAATTGAAAAGGGTTCAAATTAATGATGTTGGTGTGCTCCCTTCTTTTTAATTTTATTCTAAAATGAGGCTATAAATTCTATATTGAGTAGATACGTACATTCTGAAATTTATTTACATAACATTGTTGAGGCTCTACTGATTTTTAAGAGTGGTTATAAATATTGGAGCTGCTGCACTGAAAAATAATGTGATTGAATTGGTCCCATGATTTTTAAAGAATTCATTGGTATAATGATTTTCAAGCTAGATATTGATACTACTTGGAAAATATTCACAGTGATTATTCTTGGGTTCCTAGCTTTCATTATTGATGCCTTGGCTTTATCTTAGTTTTGAAACAATTGATATACTTATTATTAATGCTGTCAATATCCTATATAAAGTGTTACATTTGTTGCAGTTGCTGTGCTTATGCATTGACACATCAGCCAACGTCTCATATATATTAGAATTTACCCTTGATTCTATGAATTCCATAGATTTGGAGACATATCTGGCCTATGTTCATCATTAGTATCATTGACTATCCCAAATGTCTATGCATTCCATCTATTTACACCATGTAGCATCAATATCACTGTTTATAATAATGCACCATGATTTGCATTTTCTAGATATAAAATATAATCTTAATCATACTGCATTTATCATTTTAGACATGCTTTCTCCATTTATAACTATGTATACATGTTTCCTTGTGTATTTCATTCAAAAATTATCCTTTTTTAACTATAAACACTAATTGTCTAGATGTTCTGTACTGTTTGTGTACACTTACCTATTGAAGAACATCTTCCTTCCAAACATTTTAAATTATGAATAACATTGTTATAACCATCCATACACTGTTTATTCTGTCAGTATAAATTTCCATTATCTACAGATAAATAACAAGGGATGCAATTACTGAACCATATGGTAAGAAAATTTTTAGCTCTATATAAAGAAACCTGCCAAACATCACAATGTGGCCTACAGCATTTTACATTTTTATCAATGATAAATGAGGCTCTCTGGCATTCAGTAGTGTTGGTATTCTAGATGTCAGTATTGTAAGAGGTATGTGGTGGTATAAATTGTAGTTTTGATATCCATCTCCTTATTGTTTATATATATTTTTATATATTGTTTTATATATCAGTCTTCAGGAAACTTCCTTCAATTGTTTGTCTACAAAACACTTAAACCTATGCTTTGTTAATTGGTAAACCTGCAAGCATGTTATTTTGTGAACAGAGTAAGTTGTAATTCTTCCTTAAGTGTGTATTGATTTAGGCATCCATTTTCTTGTCATTACATTAGTTAGCATTTCTACTATGATCTTACTGGGATCTGGAAAAGAGTGCATGATGATTATGTTCATAGTGATCTTAGTGGAAAATGAAACAACAAAACAACAACAACAACAGAAAATCATGTTTGTTTTAATCCCTAAGTGCTATGTGTCTTAGTTGTACTTTTATGTGTAAGTTTTAGGAAGAGGAGTTCAGGTCAGGGCTTGAACCCAGGGTCTTCTCATAAATGTGCCACCACTCTACAACACAGCTGCATATTCATTTGTGTAACGTGTTTTTTTTTTTCTTAAGTTAAGGAAGTACCACGTGTTTTTGTAGTATGGAGAATTTATATCACTAATGTGTGTTCACTTTAATGTGTGTTCACTTTATCAAAGGATGATCCATATTTCTTAATATAATATTGTGGTTTATTTTCTTCTTTAGTTTTTTGATGCTATCATTTGTATTTTGTGATTTTTCAAATATTAAATGAGATCAAAGAATTTGGATAAATCTCACTTCACTACAGCTTTCAATTGATTTGTATACTGGCACATTCTGATCAGGAAGTTTTCTTTTCTTATGATGACTTTGGTTTTTCTTTATTACTCATTGGTAATAGTCGCTTCCTAGAGTGAGTTAGAATATATTCTCTCTGCCTCTGTATCTTGAAGATGAATATAGAAAACTGATACAATTCTTGTCTCCAATTATCTAGTAGAATTCAATAGTAGAAAATGGGCCTAATATTTTCTGTTTTAGAATACAAATTATTAATTTTTCTTATTTAATAGAAACAGGAATATTTACTCTGCTTTTCCTTAATTACTTGGTGATTTTTAAATTAACATAAGATTGAGATCATAGAAAATGAAGGAATATAATCAAAACAAGGTTTTGATATGAACGACTAAACACTGAGAAATACTGGAATTTCTTCTTATATAAAAAATTGTCGGGGCTGGGAATATGGCCTAGTGGCAAAAAGTGCTTGCCTCATATACATGAAACCCTGGGTTCGATTCCCCAGCACCACATATATAGAAAGTGGCCAGAAGTGGCGCTGTAGCTCAAGTGGCAGAGTGCTAGCCTTGAGCAAAAGGAAGCCAGGGACAGTACTCAGGCCCTGAGTCCAAGGCCCAGGACTGGCAAAAAAAAAAAAAAAAAAAAAATTGTCACCAAAGAAGTGAAAACAAGTACAAAATGACAGTCCATGAGAGAGGACAGTATATCCATAAAGAACACGGTTACACCTGGCCATGATAGTTCATGCCTGAAACATTATTTACATAGGGCAACAGAAGCACAACATCAAGGACCAAAAGAAAGTCAGGGAAAATTTAGTGTATGAATTTCTCTGCAAAAACTAACTAAATGAAACAAGAACAAAAGGGGACCTAGCTCAAGTGGTAGAGTGTCTAAAAAAGTATGATCATGAGCTTAATTTCTAGTACTGAAAAAGGAAACACACACACACACACACAAGTATGCTGGGTAAGTGTGCTTGATACTTGAACAGACTGAATTCACTTGAATACAGTGCATGTAGCTGCAAATTTAGGTTGAAAAAAGAAATGGTAACAAGGTTGACAAGAAATGTTCTCACTACCTTATGTATGTACATGTAAACCCTCTGTACATCACCTTGACAATAAAAGAAGTTAGGCGCACACATAAAGGAAGAACTTGTCATAGAAGTGTATATAAGAGGTGAAAAAACACTTAAACAATGTAGAATCAGAAGATTATGGAGCAAGAAAAATTCACTGCGCTAAATGTTGACACTATCAGTTTGAATATAGTCAGCACTGCAGGCATTTCAGAGATCAACAAAATATTGGTTGGAATGTGATATTTGGAAGAGATGTGGGTTAGTTATGGGGGATAAAGTAGTTCATAACATGCAGCATAATTTATAGAAGTTTGAATGTAAAAATTGTGTTAGAATAGTTGAGTGCTGTATAAAGAAAACTGTGTTAAAACGTATATTCAATATATGCTTTGTGCACCTTTCTCAAAACTCAGGTGGCAGTAGCTGTGTGGATTTATTGGTGGATTTTTATTGTATTTGACTAAATTGAATTACACTATGTGTATATATTTATGGCAGGAGTTGATTTTGTCACTATTGAAGCCAGTTATTGTAACACTTCTAGCATTAGTCTTTTTCAAATCTTTGTTTTGGTTTTCAGGGTCTTTTATTCATCCATATACATATTTGGATTGTTTTTGTTTTCTATTTCTGTGAAGAATTTCATTGAGTTTGTGCTGAGAACTACATTGAATCTGCAGATTGCTTTTGGTAGCAGAGCCATTTTCACAACATTAATTCACCCACTTCATGAACAGAGGTTGTTCCATCTTGTGAAGTCTTTCTCAATTTCCTTCAATGTTTTGTAGTTTATATTGTAGAAAACATTCACATCCTCAGTTCAGTTTATTGTTAAGGATTTTGTGCTTATTATGAATGGGGTAATTCTCCTGACTTCTCAGTCTGCTAATTGTCGGTATAAAAAAATGTTATTCATATTGATTTTGTTCATCCTGGTAGATTTTTAAATGTACTTATCAGACTTCCAATTTTTGAAGGAAATCATCAAGGGCTTTTTAAAAATAGGATCATGGCAGTGGGAAAACTAGATATTTACATGTAGAAGATTAACTTGACTGTTATCTCTTACCCTTTACAAAAAGGTGTTTAAAAGTAAACATAGTTATAACTAAAACATGAACTTTAAAGGGGTACAGAAAAACATAGGGAAAGATTTGAACGTATAGGCATAGGCAATTGCTCTCTGAATATGATTTCATTTGCTCAGTATATAAGAGCAAGAATTGAAAATGGCATCACATGAAATTTAAAAAAGTTTCTGAATATAAAATTAAACAATTTCCAAAATCAAGGAGTCAATGCACACAAGAATGGGAATAAAAACTCTACTACCTATTTCTTGGAAAAAGGAGTAATCTCTAAAGAGTACCACAAATGGAAGTGGAGCCTGACAAAGGATGAACTAATTCAGCAATGATATTCAGTATACATTATGTTGAAAATTAACTATACAACTTGTGGTAGGGGGTTGGGGAGATTGTGAGGAAAAACACCAAGCAAACAAGAGAAGAGGTGACATTGTTCAAAAGTCAATGTACTCGTTACCTGACTTATGTTAATGTAACCCCTCTGTACATCATCTTTACATTAGAAATAAATAACTACAAATAAGTAAATAATAGCACAAAACAGTATCCAAATAAATAAATGTTTCTAGTAATAAATAGACAAAGTAAATGAATAGACACTTCAAAAATATGAATGACTAGTATTTGCAGAAATTTCAAATCCTTTAATTTAATGTAACTCAAAACAATAGTGACATTCCTTCTCAACACAGTCAGAATGGCTACCAGTAAAAAAATAATAATAACAACAACAAAAGCTAGCAAAAAATTGTGGTTAAGGAAGCCTTACATACTGTGTATGAGAATGGCATTTGGTCTAGACATTATTGAAAAAACATGGATATTCCTCAAGAAGTTAGAAGGAGACTTACTGTACAATATTACTATATAAATCTGGGCACATATTTATAGAAATGTAAATTGAATACAAGGAAGAAATCCACTCATTCCTATATCATTTGATTTATTAGGACAAGTTATAGGATAGCCTGGATGCCCAGGAACTGATGACTGGATGAAGAAAGAGCTACATACATACAATGCCATATTATTCAGTCAGAACAAGGTGAGAAATTATGTCATTTGCAGGAGAAAATATAAAATTGGGGACCATCATGTTAAATACGAAAAGCCAAGCTCAGAACGAAAAAATTTCACATGAGAAATCTCAACCTGAAAATTCATCATCATCATCATCATCATCATCATCATCATCATCTTCATCATCATCATCATAATTCAATCTATGGAGAGAAAGGTTGCATTGTGTAGGGAAACATTGAATGTGATAGAAAAAATATGATGATGGATGTAAATATTGTGGAAGTATGTTATGTATATGTGTGTATATACTGTTAAATCTAAGAGGAAGATAGGAGTTTAATTAAGAAAGAGTATCATAAATGGGGAAATTTTAACCAAAATACAAGTCATAAATATGAAAATTAAATTTGTTTTTTGTTTTGTTTTGTTTTGTTTTTTGGCCAGTCCTAGGCCGTGAACTCAGGGCCTGAGCACTGTCCCTGGCTTCTTTTTTTTGCTCAAGGCTAGCACTCTGCCACTTGAGCCACAGCACCACTTCTGGCCATTTTCTGTATATGTGGTGCTGAAGAATCAAACCAGGGCCTCATGTACACGAGGCAAGCACTCTTGCCACTAGGCCATATCCCCAGCCCCTGAAAACTAAATTTGTTATACAACTAAAATACTAACATAAAACTTGTTATACTAATATAATAGATGTCAATTTTTTTTTACTTTTTATGCTATATTTTGAATATGGTTTGTTCTAAAATGGGCTCCCTGTCATTTCTTACTCTTTTTTAAATTATTGTAGTTTTCTGAAAGTTAAAGCTGGCAGGTTCTATTGCCATATTCTTTCAAGTGATGTTCAGACAATGGGAAGTTCTAAGTTGGCAAATGAAGGGCAAGAAGTTGAACAAAGTCAGAATCTTTCCATCTGTTTCTGACCTAGTAGGGCAAGAATGCTGCTTCCAAGTTCCTGACTGGAAGCTCCTCAGCCCATGTTCTTCAACATCAGCTCTGACTCAACACAACCACATTTTATGGCTGAACACTAAAAAGCCATTATTGTCCCCACTGTATTAAACTCTGGAACACCTAATGCCTTGTTTTCCGATTAACAGGTATACTACCTTTGTGATTAATATCTTACCATGAAGGATATTGTTGTTCTACTTGGATTAGGTCTTGATTTTGTTTCTTTCTTTGTTGGTTTTTCCTACCAGTTTAACTTCTACACATGTGTTAAATCATTTGATTTGTTCAAGAGCCTTTTAAAGTAAATACTTATCTTCTTACTTGTCTAGAGATAAAATGTGTTCCATTTTGTACTACAGGAACATTGCATTCATTCAATGCCACAAACGTTTCATAAAAGAATACTTAATATATGTTGTGTGTGCATATATATATATATATGTATATGTATATAGGATATTTTCCCCTGCACGAGGGGATGCATGGGAAGTAATGGCCCAAGACTCTCCTTCCTGCAACATCAATATAGTTGGGATGAGAGCTGTTTGTGGGACTCCTATGTTTACTCTAATAAGTATCTCCCATTGCTAACTTGTATGGATTGTAGATGGCTATGAGTTGTTTTCCTCTTTACCTTTTCCTTGCATCTGGATATGCCTTGAGTTTTGCTTTGACTAACATCTTGGAATAATTTCCTTTATGTGTTTCTGTGTCATTTTTTAAGGTACTTAAACCCAGGATGTCAAACATGAGAGGCTTGTGCTTCACTACTGAGTTTTTCCACCAATGCATGGACTCATAGAATATGATGAAATTAAAATTTGTACTGTGTAGACTTTAATTAAAGGTAAGGATAAAAATGTACAGCTTATTCCTTTGGAGAGAGAAGCCACATAGAGACCCCTGAAAACACAGGATGCCATGAAGAAGGCAACACGTGTAGCTACACTAGGCCTCTGAAGATTAGAAGTTACCTAAATGCCATCAAATTTGAGCTGCCAGCTGAACCTGGGTGGAAAAAAGAACATAATTTTTGACCTATGGAATTCTAATACACAAGATTTTAGCCACCAAATTAGATAATTTTTTACAGCAATAATAAACTAAACTTTCAGCAATTATATAAATGGATTTCACCATCTTTCACCCATCAAAAAAATTGCTCTACGTACTGAAAAAGAATTTCCTATCCATTAACCTGGTGTCTCTAGCTAAAAGTCTGTGATTTGGAGATGATACAGAATATTGTTCATCTGACCTGCATGTGCCTCCTTGTGGTCCATCATTGAGCTTAAAAGTTCTCTGTCTACCATAATTGAAGTATGTGTGCTGTTCTTTTCTGGCCAATTTATTTTCTTTGTCACTTTATTAAAGCTGCAGACAACATGGCCTCTAATATTAATATTAGATCATAAACTGGAGTTGGAAAGAACTAAATAACCATGCACTACTCTCATAAAAATGATTCATTGCATTTTATCTATTTGGGAAGGACAAGTGGAGAGAAAGTTTACCATATCTTTAAGCAAAAAAAAAAAACCCAAAAAACAACACAACAGATTTTTATTTTGGAATGAAAGCTCTAGCAGCACTTTTTACAACTGACAGAGAACAAACAGGATTAGTAGAAGAGATATAAGGGACTTCAATTGTTTTCCTGAAGTGCGAATAATATTCTTATGTGAGTTATTATATAATCTTGTCGTTAGATAGGTGACATTAGGTATGAAGAGGAAGACAAATGTGTGTCTGCCTGTTCTAAAATGTTTCAAAGATTCTAGAACACACTGTATGCTTAGATAGGTAATTTATAAGTATTGGTGGATTATTTTTATATTTTATATACTTTATATTTTAATATGCACACCTGTGAAGAGTTGATAACCGGATGGTGGAGATGATTATACATTCAAAATAAGTAAAGGTAATACACAGTCAATTTTTTGTGACTTTTTGTTGTATGTAGGATGGTTCTGGGACTTGAACTCAGAGCCTCAGTAAGATCCCTTAGCTTTTTACCTCAAGCTTGACACTCTAGCACTTAAGCTCTATCTCGACTCACAGTTTTTGATTGGCTAGTTGGAGATGAGATTATCACAAACTTCTTGCAATTGACTGTGTGCTAAGTATGATCCTTAGATCTCAGTCTCTTGATTAAGTAGGATCAATACTTCACTTATTTTGACATTTTAAGGAAAGCATAAGGAATGTGTGCATGCACATGTGCACATGTGTTTGAAAAACTCCTGTACAGCAGTTTTAGTAAGAAAATTGAACTACTCAAAACTTCCAGCGATTGCTTTCTGTTTTATGAGCTATATTTCTAGGAGGAATTAGAGAGAAATATAAACTGAATGGGTTTTGGAGGATTTGAGTATAAGGGTGATGTCTCTTTGTTTCCACCAAAGATTCAATGTGAATTACTTTTGCTATGGTGCCTTGGAGGCAGAAAACAATGATTGTCAAGGACTCAGAAGCTATGGGATTTCAGACTGTATTTCTAAGGAAGTTAGAACAAACTATTATATTCTTAGAAAAAAATTAAGAATCATCGTGGCCATCATTTATCGAACATGTATACCTCTGGTATTTTATATAATTAATTTTATAACACCACAGAAGCAAAAGAATTATGTAATGGGAAATGACCTGGACAATATATTTTATATAATGTATCATCTAATAAATGTAAAAGTGATGTGATTAATACATTCAAACTTTCTCCCTGCCATTCTGAATTGCACCAGGATTTTCTATATGAAACAATCTCTATAAGCTACACCTGTTATTCCTATCACAATGATTTATGTTCTGTAAACTGCTAGGCTTAGCTTGCTATTTCTGCTTTTCACAAAATGTGAATCTGTGAATCATGTTAAATACTTTGAAATGTATTTTATAGATGAGAGTTCCTTATTTTGTTTTTCTGTACACTGTGTATAAATGAAAGGTAATAGAAATATGAAAATTGAACATTTTTTTCAAAGATAGAGAAATAAATGATATTCAGACTGTGTATTCTAGCAGTGTATTTGATGAAAACTTTTTTTCCTATGATTGATCCAACTGACTTCTGTCAATATTAACTCTTATTCACACCACATTTTGCTTGAATTCTATATTAAAGTGTTTTCTTTGGAAACACTGAGTGACTTAACTGTGTATACATCCCTACAAAATGTATAATGCATTGCCTACCAGGTTAACTTATGTAAAATGCAATACTCTGATTTAATTTCTTGGCAAAATTCATAATTTGAAAATTCAGGGGAAAAAAGTCAGTGTTTGCAACACTTGCTTATACTGAACTTAGTATCTTCTATATTTGCTGCAAACCCTTCCTAAAAAGGATCTCACAGTACAAATCATCTCAAAATACAAATTTCAATGGAAGGATTATTTGTTAATTTAGTTATTTACATAGATTACAAAAATTGTACAAAGTTCTACTCATACCTTGTACTTCTAGAAATTGTGTACAAGAGTTTGACTAATTTAAACTTTTTGTCAGTCCTAAGATCTCATCTGTTACTACAATACCTGGGTAGGAAATTATATAGCCATCAAAATGCAGAAAGTCCAGAAGCTGTAGTTCTTACCTGTGTTGAACTTAAGAAAGTAACATGATTAGATTTCCAAAACTAGGTAAGAATGTTGCTGTCATTAGATTTAAAACTCTTGTTTGAAAGAAAAATCATACAATATTTATTAAGAATAATCAGGTTAATAGCCATTTAGCAAATGCTGACTATATTCCTGGCATTGTTGTAAGTACTTTCTTAACATCCATAAACAGTACCGCAAAATAATCAATGGCGGACCTGCTAAACTTTTGTTTATATTTTACCATTATGTAGGAGAGTAAGAAAACAGCTACACCTATACTGAAGTATCCTCTTTCTAAAAAAAAAAAATCTCATACTAATCAATGTTTATGTGGTATACATTGGGACTAAAATATATATGACATAAAAGGCACAATCTGGCAACACTTTTAATGATTTAAAGTAAACTTTAAAATTAAATAAGAAATAGTTGTGTTATATAAATGTGGGGGAAGCATCTGGAGAATGTATTCAGAGTAATTTGTTTTTCAATACGCAAGCTACACAAAATTAAATCTAGGAATAGAGTAGTGAATACCTATCATGATAGATTTCTACGTGTATAGGGAATCACAGTGATAGGGCTTCAGTTTCTAAGTGAAAAATTTCCTAAAAGCAACCTCCCTAAAGTTGGGCTTATAGTAAGTACTTGTGGTTACTTATTTCCTGTAAATTGCTAATATATGGAGTAAAAACTTGCTATTAATATCCTTCTTAGGATTTTAAATCTTCCTAGGCTCCAAATGAAAGGATTATTTGAAATATTGGTGTCTTGGTATAAAAATAAATGTGAAAGAAGGGGAGAGAGCAAGAAAGAAAGTATGTAAAGGAAGAAAGAAGAAAAAATTGCAAGCAAGGAAGAAAGGAAGAAATGACAAAAGGAAGGACAGAAGGAATGAAGGGAGGGGGGAAGGAGGGAGGGAATAGGTGAACATGAAAGTAAGAAATCAAGCTAGAGATAGAGAGAAGAGACAATCATACAAATAGCTGGTAATGAATCCATGATTGGCTGTTTCAATCTTTATTTTTTTAAGATAGGATTTTTATTGATAAGATTTGCCTTTACATGATTACAAACACTTTACAAATAAAAATTGTTTTGTAAAAAATGAAACATTTTATGGATTTATCATTGTACAGATGAAACAAAATACTATATTATATAAATAAGAAGGCCATTTTCCAAGTATTGCAACAGAATACAGATGGAATCACTTCAATAGTATTGTTTTTGGTGCAGCTGGTACAAACCTGGGCCCTGAGTTATATACCCAGCCATCAGGAACATTTTTCAAACACTCATGTGATTACTTCCACATATATTAACTTCTCAAGGATCACACAAACATACAATAAAGGAAGGTGATTCACTAAAGAAGGTATTTCAAAATGAAAAAGAGAAAACAATAAAACAAATTGCATATACTCTAAATGCTTTTCTTTGCATGAAATTTGATCAACAAATATCAGCAAAGTGTTCATGATCTCCTTTGTAAGAGATATGTTTTAATATTTAAAACTGTTCTGTTTTGTAAAATTTGAAGTTTCATTATGATATTTTCTTACAAAGTATTTCAATCACATTTCCCTCCATCACTGTCAGTCTACCTCTCAGTTTCCCTCAAAGTAATTAAAACTTAATTATACAGTGTAGTTAAACAATGTAGTTAAATTTAGTCCTCTACAGTCCACTGTGCAAGAGCAACGGTTCATATTAACAGCTGATTAAGAAGCTGCTATCATCTTTCTGCCTATTCCATATATTTATCCACATAACGAGTTTTATAATCATCTGATGAGATTCCCTCCTTCACAATATAAAACTGGCAAAGTAGCATCATCATCAACTCATGTTATCTTTGAGGTTTTTCCACCTACATTTGTGTTGATGACTATGTCTTATATCTGCATGGTTTTAATTTGCATTTCTTTGGTAAATAATGAGATTAAGCACCTTTACTTCCTGTAATTGCCTATATGAATATACTACCTTTATGAAAACCATTTTTTTGCTATTTCTTAGAAAACTGGAATGTTTGTCTTTTTCTTACTAATTTAAGGATTTTATATTGTATAAGAGTATAAGAATCCTGTCTGATATATACTATATAGAAACAGAATTTCCATGTTCCCACTAAACCTGAATGTGAAATTAATTTTAAAATATATATTTTTGCATTTGTTTCAGTTGCATTAAAAAAATAAACAGCATGATTAATATCTTTGGTTTGATATACCAGGTACATTGTCCAGATAATAGCTCACTGATTGTTTTCTGTCTCTCAAATCAATGTACTAAACGTTTTTGTTTATTTAATTTATCCATCTTATTTGATATGCTGATTTTCCTATTGGCATTTAGTATATGTATGTGCTCCATCTGTTTTAATTTAGTTACCTTGTGACATGATAGTTACTGTATACATATTTGTTCAGATAGGTGAATAAATTCCTTAGATAAACAGCATGCTCCCATCATATTTCTTTACTTTCCTATTCCAATAGCTTTTAATGATTATTTATTTGATTTTTCATTTTACTGAACATATGGGAAGGAATAATATTGAATATATTGAGATAGTATTATACCTACAAAGGTTTCTGCTCTTGGATTTCTTGCCTTTCATGTTCTATTTCTAAATGGAATGACTATTCAAAACTACTCAGCCATTTCTAGTTGTCATTTTCAGAATATTTTTTAAAAATTCAAATTATTATCATTAAATAAAATATTCATGTTGTCTGATCTCTGCTTTCCTCTCTTTTACACCTATTTCTCTAGTCATTTCTCTTTAGAGTATTCTTTTCACCCTCTCATCTTCTTTGACATCCAATATGTGCATATTTTGTTTGCTTAATGTATGATATCTTCCTTTTACACAGTTTACAAACTATTCATCATGACTCAGCTTGGTAAGTGCTCTTTTGCATGGAAACAGTTTATCATCTTTGCTTAGTGACTAACCAAGGCTTCCATAACTTTGAAAGAATATATACATGTATGTACATAATATATGATATATAATATATATCTGACGCAATCTATAATCCAAAAAATGGTACACTTTTTCCATCTTTTTAATCAGCTCTAAATAATTTGCTTTTTCCCTTCATTTTTCTCTTTCAATTGCCATTGAAGAACAACTGCATAAAAGCATTTTCATCTTTTTCCCTGTTTTTTTTTTTTTTTTTTTTTTTTTTTTTTGGCCAGTCCTGGGCCTTGGACTCAGGGCCTAAGCACTGTCCCTGGCTTCTTCCCGCTCAAGGCTAGCACTCTGCCACTTGAGCCACAGCGCCGCTTCTGGCCGTTTTCTGTATATGTGGTGCTGGGGAATCGAACCTAGGGCCTTGTGTATCCGAGGCAGGCACTCTTGCCACTAGGCTATATCCCCAGCCCCTTTTTCCCTGTTTTTGATAATATAAGCTAATTGCATGAGGCTTCATTTTATTTTGGCATATATGTGTGCATTATATATTATATTATTAAATTATGTTATATTATATATTATTATATTATATTGTATATATAATGTACCTTGATCAGATTTATACCCACTCTCCCTCTCCCTTATATCATTCAGTCTTCCAAAGTCGATCTTAACAAGCCTCATTGTTTCAAGCTACACATAAACATAAAATATCTTGACAATATTTATTGATTCATATTTGCCAGCCTGTAATAATATCTAAAATCTTTTGTGTCTCAGTACCTACTTCACAAACTGAGCACTGTAATCATATACAATTATCAAAACGATTCACACTATTGTGTGTGTTTGTGTGTGTGTGTATATATATATATATATATATATATATATAATTTTTTTAGTCATGAGGTTTGAAATTTGGACCTTGATGATATCCCTGAGCCTCTTTGTGCTCAAGGCTAGCACGGTACCACTCTGAGCCACAGTGCCACTTTTGGTTTTCTGGTGGATCATTTTATGTAAATCTGAAGGAGTTTCCAGCACGGGTTGGCTTCAAACCTTGATCCACAGTTCTCAGACTACCGAGTATCTAGGACAACAGGCATGAGCCACCTGCACCCAGGTCCGTTTGCTAAATTATATAATGTTAAACATGTATATTAAACATATATATAATGGTGAAAATCTTATTTTTATAGAATCATTTTTCTTAAAATTTACATTTACTTTATATGTTTTAAGAAGTTTACATGAAGATTATTCTCAGTGTGATTTATCAGTATAAATTACCAATAACAACTTCTATGTCATCTGTGAATTCTGGTGTTTGTTAAGGTATTTTTCCATGACTGGTATATAATGCATTTGTGTGGATTAACATAGATTATTTTCTTTGTAATTTCACAGATAAGTTTAAGTGGCTATTATTAGCCAGAGCAAATAAAAAGATTAAAATAAATCCACTAATGAAAAAGGTGGCTTTCTTTGACCTATATTTTTGTGTGAGGTTTTCACTCACTGAAAATCTGCCAACAGACTGTTGAATCCTATCATTTATCCCCAAAGAACTCCCACAACTTTTATGTCTCTCCTTAAAATTTGAACAACAGGGTTCCAAATTACTCCTTTAACAAAATAAAAGAGATAGGTGGTTATGAATTAGGAATCATAGCTCCTATCCAATTCTATTAGTTTCGTACTTTATATGAAAGGCTAGTTCTGCATGAACCCCCAGAAATAAGCACTGTTTCATGAACAAAATGACAATATTATAAATTTGAGTCCAAAAACTGCAGTTTTCTTCTGGCTCAACAGTCTTTTAAAGAAGCAATGGTTCCCTAAGGAATATCTATGTTTATGAGCCCTTGACAATGTTTTTAAAGGGGAAATACCTCTTTGGGTGTTATGGAAAGATTATCAACATATACCTGAAGCAGACATCAACCACTTCTACATGGATTCTTCCGTGACTCTCAGGACATTTGATTGAGAGACAGGTGTCAATTCCATTGGATATACATGGTTGCACACTACTACTAATGATTTATTTAAGGGACTCTAAGAATTACCATAGATTTATTCATATTTTTCCTCTTTATATATCCATTGTGCAGATCATTTAAATATATGTCTATTTTCAACTTACAAAATGTTTCTTGGAAAAAATGCTTTTGTATCTAATTTAAAAACCATTCTCCTTTTTTTTTTTTTTTTTTTTTTGCCAGTCCTGGGCCTTGGATTTGGACTACCCACTGATGCAGATCACTACTTGTGCCTTTTGACCATTCTCATTTCCTCTTCAAAGAGTTCCCTCTTTAAGTCTTTAGCCCATTTATTGTGGGGGCAGTTGTTTCTTTCAAAATTTGTCTTGGGGAAACTAACTTTTTAAATTCGAACTATATTTTAGATATGAGGCCCTTGTCTGTTGTATGGCCATTAAAGAGCTTCTCCCAGTCTGAGGGCTCTCTATTTATCTTGTTAGCTATATCATTTGCAGTGCAAAAGCTCTGCAGTTTGATGTAATCCCAATTGTCCAATCATTCTTTGATTTGCTGTGCTTCTGGGACTTTATTAAGAACATTTCGACCTGTGCCAAGGAGCCCACATATTTCTCCTATTCCTTCCTACAATGTTTTTTAGGGTATCTGCTTTTACATCGAGGTCTTTGATCCATTTGGAATTGATTCTGGTGCAAGATGATATATAAGAATCTAGCTTTAGTTTTTTACAGGTCATTAACAAATTAGCCAGCACACTTTGTTGAAGAGGCATCCTATATTTGGCTCCCTTATCAAAGATTAGGTGGCCATAGTTCTGCTGGCCCATTTCTGAATCATCAGGTCTATTCCATCACTCCTCAGGATTGTTCTTGTGCCAGTACCAAGCTGATTCTATTACTATAGCATTTTAATAGAGTTTGAAGTTTGGTATTGATATCCCTCCAGCACTGTTTTTCCTGCTTCCAATGGGTTTTGCTATCTGGGAGCTTTTGTTCTTTGATATGAATTTTTGGATTGCTTCTTCTATTTCTTTAAAAATGGTGTTGGGATACTGATGGGTAATGCATTGAATTTGTAGATAGCCTTTGGCTTCATTTTCTGAGTTCTGCTTTAATTTTCTTTTTTGGGTTTTTAAAGTTCTCATCATAGTGGTCGTTCATATCTTCAGTTAATGCAAATCAAAGCAACAATGAGATTCCACCTCACCCCAGTAAGATTTTCCATTATGAAGAAAACTAGCAACAACAGATACTGGTGTAGGCGTGGCCAAAAGGAATCCCTACTACACTGTTGGTTGGAGTGTAACCTTGTTCAACCACTCTGGAAGGCAGTGTTCCTCAAAAGGCTAAACATGGAACTCACCTATGACTCAACAACCCTCTTTGGGGCATTTACACAAAGGATTACAAGCAAGATCATATTAAAGCTACCAGCACAACTTTGTTTATCACAGAGAAATTTACCATTGCTAAAATATGGAAACAACCCAGATGCCATTCTGCAAATAAATGAATCAAAAGAATGTTGTATGTATAAATATTGGAATCCTATGCATCTGTTAGAAGGAATGACTTAACCCTATTCATGAGGAAATGGAAAGAGTTGGAAAAAATGCATACTAAGTGAAGTGAGACAGACCCAAAGTAACATAAAGTTTATGGTTTCACTCACTGGAAACAATTAATACTTGTCTAGGACAGTCCTAGCAGAGGAGCACAATAGCTCAATAGCAATGTATATATGGTCACATAAGATAATGCTAAGCAAAATGAACAACATGATTTGGAAAAAAGTAGTTTATCTTTGATGTTGTTATTTCCAATATACCTTATGAAAGCATGCCTTTTTCTTTTGTCTTTCATCCCCATGTTTTTACTCCTGATGTCACTGTAACACTGTGACTTTAATACACCAGGCATTGTATGTATATTTATTGGAGCGAGGGATGGGGAGCACCAAAATGGAAAGATGAAGGGTAAAAGGTGAACCAATGCAACAGCAATACTTACAGGACAATATGCTGTAAACCAACTGCACATCTCAGGAGAATGTGGGGACGGAACTGGGGAGGAAGAAAGGTGAGAGAAAAATGAAGAGGGAAGTAAAAAGGTTGATCAGAAATGTACTTACCACCTTACATATGCAAATGTAACCCCTCTGTAAATTACTTTGACAATAAAAAATAAAGGAATAACAACTATTCAACCAAATTCTAGTATATAATCATATCATAATCTGTTATTTGCTTATCTGAATATGTGCAGTAAAAAGTGAAGTAAAACACTTTCATTTTGCTTAGCCTCATCTTATATGAACTCCAAATGAACTCCAAGAGATGGAAACAGAAGGATTTTACTGTGTCATTATGTTCAATGTACTAGGTGAATTTACTTTGACATACCCCCTGTGGTCACTGTATATGATTCTGGTACATTGGATATTGTATATATGCTTATCTGAACTGGGGAAGGGAAAGAAAAATGAAGGAGGGTGTAACAAATATGACAAGAAATGTACTCACTAGCTTTTTTTTTTCAAATTTTTTTTATCAAACTGATGTACAGAGAGGTTACAGTTTCATACGTTAGGCATTGGATACATTTCTTGTACTGTTTGTTACCTTGTCCCTCATACCCCCCTCCCTCCTCCCCCTTTCCCTTCACCCGCCCCCCGGAGGTGTTCAGTTCACTTACACCAAACAGTTTTGCAAGTATTGCTTTTGTAGTTGTTTGTCTTTTTTTACCCTGTGTCTGTGAAATTTGGTATTCCCTTTCAATTTCCTACTTCCAATACCAGGATACACGGTTTCCAATATACTCAGATAAGATTACAGAGATAGTGTAGGTACAACCACAGGAAGGTGATACAAGAACATCATCAATAATAGAAGCTACAGATACACATGGGACGTTGAAAGTAGTTACAACTGTGATATAACAATTGTCTCCATAACATGGAGTTCATTTCACTTAGCATCATCTTATGTGTTCATAAGGGTATAGCTATTGGGCCTTGTGATGCTCTGATATGACTTGCCTAAACCTGTACTAATTATTCCCAATAAGGGAGACCATAGCTTTTATGTAACTATACCCTCTCTGTACATCACCTTATCAATAAAATTTAATTAAAAAAAAAGAAAAACACTTTCAGTGAACATGGGTTGCTCATATTCATAATCCTAACTATGCATTAGGCTGAGAGCTGAGGATCATGGTTCAAAGCCAGACTAGGGAGGAAAGCCTTAAGATTCTAATTGCAAATTAACCACCAAAAGGCAAAAGAGTAGTTCTGGGTGGCTGATCAAGGAATAAAGAAAATGACAATTAAAAATATTATAATCATTATTATTTTATATGTAGTATTAGCATCTAAATAAATTTATCAACTCCTTAAACTAGAAATTTCCTGTCACATTTTATCCTTTTTATTTTCTTGCAGACACAGCAGGCTCTGCTGTTAAGTCACTATGCAATCAACTTTAAATGACGCTCATATGCATGAACTCAGTTTTTAGTACGGAATAAGATATTTTCAGAAGTTAGGAGAATTATTCAAGACCAGAACTTCTGTAACTGAATATCAGGACTATGATTGAAGCCATGTTTATTACTGTTTCCCAACCTATCTTAATTTTGAAAGTAAAATTTAAGAAAGCTATCTTGGTAAACTTTTCTTGGCATTAAAATAAAGGCAAAACTTTTCTGTCAGTGGATATTATAGTTCCCACTAAAAGTACAAGAAAATTTTTGAATGAAGGCAAAAGAGGAAACTATATTCCTTAACAATGTATTTCCTTGTAATATTTTATTCATGAAAAGTATGTTTTTGTGCCTCAAGATAAGCCTAACAAAAGTGTTTTAAATTTAGATTTGATTATTCAAGAATCCTCTTTTGATATGCAACTATTTCTTTTAAAGTGAAATGAATGTTAATAATTACATACATAACAATTTGACCAGATGTTTACATTCCGTAGAAGATTATATAAATAACAAAAATGTGGGAATAATGCATCATAGAAAAGTAACTTATCAAAAACCATGCTAGTTATTTTATGAATGTAAAAGATTACATTATGAATTAAGAATAAGGATATTTATAATAAGAATATTTATAATTTATGAGAATGTTTATCCTGCCTTACCTATTTCGTAGGAATATAAGTTTCACAGCCTGTTATTGAAAAGTTCTGAAAATCATCAAGATTAAAGAACTAAATGAATACCAGCCTACAAATGTGCATCTGTGCAGGTTTCTGTGTCTATATAAAACATACATTTCCTACAAAGGTGTTTCTCATATAAGATACAATATCTTATTATTAAAGAGAACTAAAATGACTAATAAAAACAAGAAAAACTTATGTTTGAAAGTCAAAAGGACATAGAACAAAATAATATACATGTGAAACAGCTCTATTTTTAGAAATTTCTCCTTGATTAAGCTGAGCTCTGGTGCTAAACCTTCATTTTAGAAAGAAACAGTGCAATTTCCATTCTTGTACAATAGTCAGTATTTATTGAGGTGTAGCATGTGCCAGGTTCTATGCTTGATGTTGAAGAAAAAAAGCTGAATAAAATATGACACCCTCCCTCAGAGAGCCCACAATAAAATGAGAGGCAGGTGTGAACAAATTGTTGTAAATAAAATATGGTGAGTTGAGGTATAAACCAAGAACTATGAAAGCAAAATGAGGAGGATCTTCACAAAAAGCTTCAGGGAAGCATATAATTTTGAGCTGATTTTTTAATGTAAGTATGAGTTTACCATATGTATTGGGGAAGAGGCCAATTTTCAGAGAGGGAAAATAGAATTGACATCATTGTCACAGCAAATACAAACTGGTGAGGAGGTTTCCTTAAAGAAAATATATTGTACTTCAGAGAATGGATAGACACAGGAGGACAAAAATGATGCCAGAGTCAGAATGATACTAGAAACCCATGTGAGCATGACTTCAAGATATTTTAAAATTTGAAGAAAAATTAGAAAATTTGCTTAATTAGCATTTAGCAAAATTTGTCTTCCTAGATTTACAAGTTGTTTCTGAAGGTTGAGCAAATGGAACAGTGGTACTTAGAAGACACTAAGTTGAATATGAACTATAAAATTTGTGGGCAAGGATGAGAGGAAAAAAAAACACAAGGCAGGGAAAGAAGTGACATTGCCCAAAAAGAAATGTACTCATTATCTGACTTATGAAATGGTAACCTTTCTGTACATACATTCTGTGATAATAATGAAAAATGCAAATGTACAGAAGATCTCATCTCATTATTAATTATGATATAAAAGACAATTATAAGTACCTACATAACCAGTAATAGAATAAATTTGGAATAGGCAGATGACTTTATAAAATTATATAAAAAAAACTTACATTGTGCCACTTTATTAATGCACAAATACCGATTAATTTATAAGCCACTTTTTGAATACTATACCAGTATAGCCACACTGCACAGTTCTTTTCTAGGTTTAAAATGAAAGAGAACAATTCAATTCCCGGGGGGATGGGGGGAAGGGTTCTTAGTTCACACTGTTTTTTTCACAGACATAATTGCATCATTGGAAGAGTGGTATTTGGAGAACAGAAGGAAGTTTGTGGAGTGTAATGGTAAGAGAAAACTTTATCACCCTCTATTTATAGACTTCTGATAACTTTCACTTCAAACTCTTGTAATCATGGAAACTGTGACTACTCCCTTCAGGGTTCTCCTCCCTATCATTAAGTAAATCAAGCATCCTAAGTAAATTCAACATCCATATGACTGAGAGGATACCATGAGCCAAATACCTTTAGATACCTTTCTTCATGACTTTCTTCGGGCAGAGGCTCCATGACTACCATAGACAACAACAGCTTCAGAAATGAAATTCTGAGAGTCTTCTCATTATACACCCTTTGTATGCTATTTCCTTTGATACGGCCCATAGGCCATATCATATAGTTTACTATACAAAAATTCTATAAAGAATTACCCACATTTTGAAGAGGGACAAAAATAAATAACTATCCCAATTGCTAGCATCCCTTCCAAAAATCTTCCAATGAAATTGGCAGGGTAGGTGAAGAAAGTAGGTGGAAGTAGTCATCTACACAAAGCATTTGCTGACCACATCTGGAGGGTCATCTGCCATTTCTACTTTTATCCCATGAGCCTGAAGCAAAATGAATGGTTGAGGAGAAATACAGTCTAATGAGGAAGAGGCAAGAATCTGCAGGAAACCTTCCCCTTGCCCCAAGATAAAGCTTTGAGACTCCTCAAATTGAAATTCAGCCAATTGTAAAACCCATCGCTAAATACTAAAGAATGTATTTTTTGAAATATTGTTCTTTCCTAAAACAATGTAGATAAAACACACTAGATAAAAAGCATGCATTTTTAACTATCAATAATAATGATGTTTTTATAGCCGTTGATAGCATGCAACATAGTCTAAGTATAAATCAGTAAATGATAGACCTTTGATTCACTCCTTTCAGCTTTGCCAAAGTGTGAGATTCTGTTATTCCACCATCATCGTTAATGACTGTAATTAACATATTAAAAATCCTTGAAACTAAGATCTGAAGCCCTTTCTTTCCATTTCTCTGAGAAATCTTCAGACATGAAGCCTTTTAAAGAAAACCTTTATCTTTGACTGCAGCAAATGAACTCAGCTGTGCTTTGTGATGTTTCTCCTCACTAATAAAAAACAAAATGAAACAATCACTACAGTATGGAAGATCCTTGGTTGCTAAGGATTTTTTTATGCACTTTCACAATGAATTATTAAACTGTGATGTCCAACCCTTGAATGTAACTAAATTTAACTAATGCCAAGACTTAGATTTAATTTAAAATTTAATCATAATAAAGTGATAGTTTTGATTAAATATATGATTAATTTGTTTATACTTTTCATTGTCAGAGCTTGAAATTGGCCTGGGTGAAGCTTATCCTAACAGTATAAATGAAAGGCTTGTCTAGGATTGGGTATATGGAAACCTTGTATTGATTTTCCTTTTGAAATGTCCTCTTATGTGACAAGCTTTTAATCCTATTACCTTCTCTTTATAACTCTTGGAAAGGATGAATTCCTTTGACTATAGCTGGTCAGAGAAAAATGATCCCCATTCCCCATGAATGCTTTTTTTCCACAGCTTTCTGCTGTGGCTGGGCTGAACACCTTTCTCCTATGATGGATCTTTTTGGTGGTCTGGACCCTATGAATGTTGAGAATGGTATAATTTGGAAACCTGACCATGAACACAAGCTGTGAAGACCTTCTGACTTTGCAGTTCAATCATTCAACAAAGCCCATCACAATTTAAAGAAAAAGTCTATGACAATACTCTAGAAATATATTTTGGCATTCTTGTTCAAATATTTGGTAGACACAAAAGTGTTAAAATTAATAGCATTAATTTCAATGTTTTAGATGTCTTCTATATTCTTTTAGTTTATAAAAATATATCAAGTAAAAATATATCTTAATCTTATAACTTATTTTAAGATTTAACATTTGTTATTGGTTTACTTCAGTCCATATATTATAGATATATTATAATTTTTATTTTAATGTATTTACAACACTTTATGTTCTCTGAGATTTTTGAAATTGTGATTTTCTATATATTATTATCTTTTAGATATTTCTTTATCATGGTTACTTCAAGTAAGTTCTCTTTAGTGCCTATTCTTTCTTTAGTGTTCTGATTATGGATATTTTGTGCTTTTTGAAGTCACTCCTTCATTCTTGGATGTTCTTCGCATATATATATATATATATCATTTCCTCTGTTTCAATTTTCTTGCCATGGATGAAGTGACACACTCCCCCATTCTTTCCTTCACTGGCTGGCCCCTGGTGAGCCCAAAGCACTAGTCATTCTTGCTTCACCCTCTTTGTATCAAGAAGTCACGTTTGGCTTGTCTCCTTATGCATTTGATAGTCCTTGATCGGGCACATTCCCTTACAACTCAAATAGCTCATGTCTCATTTTCTCACATGTACATATTTTGACCACACAGTATTCACCAGTGATCACCTTCTTTGTTGCACCACCCACCTTCTTGAGCCACCTACATCATTGAGACAACCCGTTGTATAATTTCTCTCATTTATTTTTTTCTTACTTCATGGTAAATTTTCAAAAGGTTTCACAATACTTCATAGATTCATGTGAGCCACTTTCACACTTATTGTTACTATACCCATCTTCTTCCTCCACATTTATTTCCTTTTGCCTTTTGTTCTCCCCCTCTTCCTTTTGATTTTTGTCATGTGTGTCCCCTTTATACTTGCATGGCTTAACCATACTCTGTTTCTTGATAAGATGAATTTGTCATGTATCATTAACCATATGTCCTAAATTTAGGAACTGAATTTCCATAAAAATGAAAAAAATTATTGTCACTTTTGATACTGTTGGTAGATCTTTGATTCAGATATATATATGGAATTGTTGTATAATTTTACTCATGGCTATTTGGAAAGCAGAAGTAGGATGATCACAGATTCAAGAGCAGGCTGGGCAAACATGCAGTTACATTTTGTGTCAAAAAAATACAATAAACAAAATTTGGTATGCTTGATTCAGAGTATCTGTTGTAACACACACATATACACACAAATTAAGAAAAAGATTACTTAACAACCATATTATTTCACAAGGATGGGAAATAAAAGATCAAGCAACACCTAGCCAGCCCTACTTGTTAGTGAGAGCCCCATTTGAAAAAATAAGCCAGTAATACTGTTGTCCACCTATCACCCAGGTATGGAGAATATAGGTAGAAGGATCATGTTTCTGTATAAAGTAGAAATAATTGGTTTCATAATAAATATTGACCATTTAATTCTGTTGATTTAGACCAAGGCTCTTGTAGTATTTGACATGTATTATCCAAACTTGATTTAAA
Source organism: Perognathus longimembris pacificus (assembly GCF_023159225.1). Taxonomy (NCBI): domain Eukaryota; kingdom Metazoa; phylum Chordata; class Mammalia; order Rodentia; family Heteromyidae; genus Perognathus; species Perognathus longimembris. The sequence goes on from NC_063163.1 coordinate 17,301,922, forward strand.
GGAAAAAAATCTCCAAAACTACTTGAATAAAATGCAGTGTTTACAACTATTTTTAATGTGATGGCTTAGGAAAGGAAAACAAAATGCAAAGGTGCAGTTAGGAAAAATATTTATCTTCGATTGACAAGGCTGAGCCAGCTGGCTATGAATTTTTCTTTTAGTGAGAATTTAGGTTTAACCACATTAACAAAAAGGAATTTAGATGGATTACAGATTTACATATAAGCAGTAAAAGGTGAGTTTCTACAAGACAGCAGGTAAGAATATCCTAATAATTATGTGCAAGTTGAAGAGTTCAGAATCTTTTCCAAAAATCATTACAATAAAAATAACAAATTTTATTAAGTTAATGAGAAGAAAAATATATTTTCTACCCAGATCTGTAGTAAGAGATTGAAAAGACTATCCATACCATGAAAGAAGACATCTGTTGCCAAAAATCTTAGAACTATCTTAGAATATGTAACAAAAAGGTTTAAATAAATAACAAAATGCAAGCAAAATAGTAGGGAAATGAGAAAGACCCGTAATTGTCTTTGGAGACCATCACGTATTTAAAACAAAGTCCCCCTTCATTAGTCAGCTAGGAAAAGCAAGGGAAAGCCTAAAATAGACACCACTGAGCACTCAACAAAATGCACAGAATAACATTGTCAGGAATATCAAGTGTGGGTAGAAATGTGGAACAACCCAGACTCTGCTGTGCTGTTCATGGGAATGTGGGAAATTGATTTGCATATGCACTAGGCAAACTGGACAGATGCCAACTATACAAAATCTATCACCAAGCAATTTTGACATAGTGTTTCTCTTTGCAAGGCTACTTGGGGTGTATTGCATTGTACATGGTATATACTATTTTTATGAACATTATCTAAGAATTATAATTCTCATAAATATTTCTAAGTATTTGAATGTGCAGTTGGAGTGGCTATACTGTCATAGTGATTCAATAAAAGAATAAATTATGCATCCAGGAAAATAAATTCATTACAATTACTTTGGACACTGTGACAACTCTCTATCTCTACCTTCATCTATCTCTCATATCTATATCTTTATTTGTCTGTTCCATCTATATCTATATCACCTACATGTCCATGTATCAGTCATTCATCTATCAAACTATTAGTATATAAGAGTGAATGGTTATAGATCTTGGGCTAATGGTTATTATCCGTGAGATGGCACTGGGGGTAAATTTCTGGCAATATTCTGCACCATGATGTTGATAGATTCACAGGCACAAATTTCTGTTCCTCATACTCTATAATCATATCTTGTACATTTTTCTGCATGCATATTTTTATTGTTTAAATATTTTTATTATCTTGAAGCAGTTGTACAAATGAATTCTATTCACCCCAGCATTTTAAGAATGCAGTGCATCTTGATCATTGTCACCCCTTCCATTGTTCTCACCCACCACTCCCAACTTATCCGTTCCCTTACTTATCTTAATTTTAGGTTCTATATCAACTCTTTTTTTGCCATTTAACAATACAATTTACATGTACAATGCATCTTGATCAGTGACACCAATTCAACATTTTCAACCCCCTTCATCCCACCACTTCCTTATATTTCTCAATTCTGTGGTATATACAATGTTTTCTTGCCTGCATTCTCTCCTCTTCCCCCTTCATAGTACTGCCCCTTTCCCTTTAGCCTCACCCACTTGTATTTACCCATTTTCTGGTATTCATTTTGTTGAGCTGTAACTTAGTCTTTCTAAATAATTATACAATTTGTACTCTTCATTGAGTCTTATTTCACTTCACTAAATTCATTTGTAATCAGTGTGTTTTCTTGTAGCTGTGTGGGCGCATCCTAGAACCACAAATGAGGAAAAGCATGTGACCTACACTTCTCTGGGTCTGGCTTACTTCGACTAATATAACATTTTACAAGTCTTTCCATTTTATTAGAATGGTACCATATCATTCTTTCTGATGGACGGGGAAAATTCCATTATATATACCACATTATCTTGATTCATTTATCCATTGCATTTCATTTTTAATTGAATTAAAAATAAGTTTTAAAAGTACGTATTGGGCATATGTATCTCCAATATTGCTATCATATAAGCTTCTTTTAAAAGTCCTAAGTTTGCTAAGAATGTAACAAAATGGAGTGGTTGTCTAACTTGTGTATGCCTTAGGTGTGTTCCACAGTACTACATACAAAAAAAAAGTTAATGATTATCTTAACTCAGATGTTTTTCCCTCTTGAGAAGCTGAAGTAAAAGGATATAGAATTTGAGACAAAGATCAAGAGCTTGTTATCCACTGAACTACACTGTAAGATCTTGTTTCAAACCCACAAAAATCCATTGTTTCTCTTTTCAAAACATGAGTCAATCATAGACCAATTTTCTTTCACGTTTTAGTTAACAGAAGAAAGTCCTTGAGTATTCTTCCCATGATCATCATGGAAGAAGGGTCCCAGTGGATGGGAAAATGAGGATTCAATAGGGAGAAAATCAGTAGAATATTGTGATTGACATGGATTTCAGAGAACAGTGTTACAAGTGATGATGAAGATAATTTAGTGTCAAGTGATCAAGTTGGAAAAAGTAATTTAGATGGAGTAATTGAGAGCTATTTAAGGACTTGAATAGTATTTTGCAGATAATGAAACATTATGGAATGTTTCAGTTAAGGAAAATGACAGAATTTTACTTACTTTGCTGAAGATACCTCGGACAGTGATATGAAGAAGAAATTTAAAAGATTAGATTCTACAAACCTGCAGATCTACGGCAGCACAGATAACAGATAGTCGATAACTAGAAGAGGGAAATGGGTCTGTATGAATAATATATCATAAATAACTTAGTTTTAGTATTTTGGACCTAAGAGATAATAAAGTAAAAATTCAATTAGCAATTGAAGAAAAACAGAAAAAGGATATTTCAGAGAAAAATGAATTAATACATTTTAAGATATTGGAATTTTTGTATAGCAGTGTTATTCATGATAGGAATTTGAGTTGCAACTAAAATTCAGAAAGTGATAGAGTAGCATCTATTTGGTAAATTTGGCCCCAAGTGCATCTTTGAAATCAGAGAAATTATTTCCTAGAATCTTTCTATCAGTTATTACCTTTATTATCTTAGCATATCATAGGATTGGTGTATAAGTATTTTACTTCTTTTATATGCATGTTTCTGAGATCTGTATGCTGAAACAAGTCTTTGAAGTTTTGTATTCACTTATATGACTGAACATAGTACATCCCACAGAATAATAATTTGCTATGAATTTTGTTTGAGTGATTTATCCATTTTAGTATCTGGAAAATTACCATACAAAATTCCATATGCATGATTTCCTCATAAATTTTAAGAACTTTTGAATATGAAGAATATAAAATTATCACACAGTTTTTAAAATACATGTAGCAAATCAATTTGCACTATCTTTTATTGTTCTCATAGAAAATGTGCTTTAACCTAGGTTTCTAAAAGAGAACCATTAGACTCTGTAGCCAAAAAAAAAACCCCAAAAAAGAAAAAACACTTGACTATCACCAATAGTAGTAATCCATAGGAAATTATATGTCCTTATTATTCTCTCATGTAGATTGCTATATTAGGTTTAAACCAAGACTTACCTTCATCAACCTGATTTCAGCTCACATTTTTTACTCTATAATCAATGAGTACCTCTTTGACCTACGATTTATACACTAACTTCGGGTTGATGTTTTATTACTTGCTTCTTTCTTCTTCAGCATTTTTTCACATTAGTTCAAGTTCTGTAGAGTAAACTTAAAAATGAACCCTGACATAGGGAAAGTGACTATGCTTTAAGAGTATATTATTAGGTGTATAACTTTATTGCTTTGGAGATTCTCTTCCTAACCATTGGAAGGAATGTTTCCCAAAATAGAAAATGATCTGTTAAAAATTATCAGTTAAGGGGCTGGGGATATGGCCTAGTGGAAAGAGTGCTTGCCCCGTATACATGAGGCCCTGGGTTCAATTCCCCAGCACCACATAGAAAATGGCCAGAAGTGGCGCTGTGACTCAAGTGGCAGAGTGGTAGGCTTGAGCAAAAAGAAGCCAGGGACAGTGCTAAGGCCCTGAGTCCAAGCCCCAGTACTGGCCAAATATATATATCAGTTAATGTGCTTGGTTTTTGACATTTTATTTTACCTTTCTCTTAGTAGCCTTGACTTTATTTCCACATGTAGAACTTTTTATTGAACTATAACACACACACACACACACACACACACATAAATAGTACAGAAATATGTGTAGATAATTAATCTTTGTTTTCTGCTTCCCATCTGAAATATTGTCACATTGATATTCAGAGGCATTACAGTTATGTAAGTAAGGTAATGAGTGTATTTCTTTTTTAACAGTATATTTCTTTTTGAAACTCTCCCTCATTTTCTCCCCTCTTGAATCCTCTGTCCTTCAAGTTCATTTCCAACATAGGGTCTAGTGAGCATTGTTGTTGCATTGACTCACGCTTAATCCCACAAATTCTGTGATTCCCCTTCTCTTTCCCAAATCAGATAAACTTATATACATGAAAAGGGGTAGACAAATAAAAAACAGGAACAACGGATAAACCAAGGGGGCAGGTGAGAAAAAAGGAAACAACTACAAACCCTACAACAAAAACAACAAGAAAACACCTCTTGATTCCATTTCTTGGAGTTCATTTCGATAAGCATCATTTTGTGGATAGATCATATAAAATGATGCTTATCGAAATGAGCTCCATTTTAACATCATTTTAACATCAGCAGTTCTAAAACTTATCTGACATGTTGTTCTTTTCCACAAAATAGAACATACTGAATAAAATTTGAGTTTGATTTTGTGATTTGAGCTTTTCATTACTACTATGAGTTGGATAGGTATTCAGGTGGTCAGAATCTTTATTTGTCTCCTACTTTTACTATTACCAATCATACACCTATATAAACATCATATATCCAACTGCTTACTTTAGACCTGCTTTACTTGTCTGTTAACCTCTAATGTAGTCTATTTTGTGAGGGGCCTAAATCTTCCTTTTAATGTCTAAGTCACATCATGTTACTCCTGAGTTTGAACAGCCAGTAGCTCCTTTTGATGCTTACAAGAAAGAGTCTTCAAAGTCTTCTATCACCACACATCCAATTATCACTCTCATTTCATTTTGTCCCAGTCTTTGAACATGAGTCATGTTCCTCTTTGCCCTATCTATATTATCGAATTATTGTAGCTTACTCTGTCCCTAACAATCCTTTAATGCATCTTGCAACTTTGACCACATTCATAAATACACACATAAACACTACTGATTTGCAACTTCCAACGTGTTTCAAACCTACATAATCTATGAATGGCAGCCTGAATGACTTTTTAAATAAAATGTATATGTATATATGATAATATTTGGTTTAATCTTCTGCCTTCTGTTTAAGTGTTGCAAATATTTACCATTATGAGAAGAGTCATACAAATATAAGCTCAGTGTAGTCTTCAATGGTAAATTAGTATCGCTGATGAAAACTATTCAGCTATTCAAGAGACAGAAAGCTTCCCCTATTACAAATTTAGATTTTTGTTACAGCATTTCTATTTCATTATTTTAATATAGATAAATAAGTTGAGCTCCAGAAGAACGAGCCTGAAAACCTGTGTAAACCATTTAGCAGATCCTTGATAATTTTTAGAACATAAGTGTAATAAAATAATTAGACTTACAAGGAAACTACTTTTGTCTTTTCTTAATCAGAATCAATCTTATTTATAAAGATGAAAGTGAAGTTTGAAGACATGTAGAGCTATAGAAAGAATTATGAAAAGTTAGCTCTTTTTATAATGAACACTTTCACCATATTCCCATAATACAGTGTTAAGCACCAAAATTAAATTAGCTATCTTCTCCTCATTGGAACCTTAATGGAGTGTTAACAATGCCAAGAGTACCATGATAATTTGTTGCACGGTATAGTATAGGCAACATTTATTGCTCCTACTTAAATTATAATAATAATGGCAATCCCTTATATTTATATAGATCTAACATCTAAGATAAAATTTCTAAACATAAGTGATACATGTATTTAACAATCGCTACATTAGCTATAGAAATAAGCACATATGGCAACTTAATATAACATTGATTGAACAGAGTTTGACAATACTCTGAGCGCCTTGCTTGAGTGGTTGACTTAATTAGTGTCATTTACTGCATCTCATTTAGTTTGCTTTATTATAAGAAAATCCAGAGGTTGTCCAGTGAATTGGGCCAACAATGATTGCATCATAATCGGATGCTAAGAAAGATATACTATTAAAGTGCAAAACTGAGCACTGTGATGTTTGTGTGTGCTTGTGTGTGTGTGTGCATATAATACATACAATATATAACACCTAAAATATGTAGTGTTTGAGATAAACAACCCAGAGAAAAATATACTTTATAAATCATGTTTCTGAAGTAGTCATATTTCAGTCTAATGCTCTGGTATGTAATGTCTTCTTTAAATTGTTATTCCTGAGAATTATATATGGAAAGGTACATGAAATTTACTTTCACCACAGACACTAAGGTGATGAATTTAATAACTGACAAACTAAAAATTTCTCAGAATATACTTATATTGGGAACATAATTTCATGAATGGAGAAAGGCTATAGTATGTGAGACATTATAGATTCTACATGCAGGCCACAGATGTCCAGCATATACATAGTTTACATCAAGCCCATGGTTTCTTCTCCAAGAATATCTGATATTTTAGAGATACTCGCTTGAGATATTTCTAGAAAACAAAGTGTAAAATTACATGCTCTGATGTTTTTGTATTTTCATTTTCATCCTAAAATATTTGTAGCAAGCAACAAACTGAAATAAATTTTCTAAAAATTTAATGAGGGCCTTTCAGAATATAAATGAATATATAACATTTTTGAATATATAACATTTTGCTTTATTGGTGATCTAATTCAGAATCTTTACTTGTGAATTAAGTACTTTAAGTAATTTACTACATATTGCTATAGTCTATTTATATGGATGACTAAGTATGTATATAAATTTTTAAAACTGAAAGGCTAAGTTTATTAAAGAAAATATATTCATAGTTAAGAAATAATTATATTATCCACCCCTCTATTGTTGGTCTGTAGAGAAATACATGTCATCTGAAATTCCACCAGGAAAATCAGGGGAAAAAATACTTATGACTCCTTTGATCTGTTCTTACCTAGGACTTACATGAAAGGGAAGGCATACGAGCTATTGAACCACCCTTATCTTCATGCAGTAACTATACTTATCATCATGCAGTTTACTGCAATATAGTTCCATAACCAATCATACAAAATGGAGGACTTTTCAACAATAATGCTACCATTCTAATTAAGTGACTCCACATGCACATGAGTTTCCACAAGAAAAAGGATGTACTGCAAACTAGGTAAGCAATTATCTTTGAACATTCATTTGAAAGGCCAAAATAACCAGAGAAAATTAGGCAATTGTACCTTTAATAAAGAATGAATAGGTAAGGATTTTTCGTTTTTGCATTTGGAATGTCTACAAAGGAATGAGGGACCCTACACTTTCAGAAAGCCACTTTTATCCAGTTCTCTTCCTTGACTGGAGAAATGGAGTGATTTATAGCCTATTGAAACAAAAATTCTTTTGTATCAACTGTACATCTGTGGCTGAAATAATCATTGGCTTATACTATTCATGATTTATTATGTTTCCACAAAAAGTTTATTCTTTAATGAATAATCACTTTGATTACCCTCAAAATTTTCTCATATATGTGTTTTTGGCAATTATCTGGGTTTTCTTTTTTGTTTCTGGTGTCTGATTTAAACTTTAACATATGAGTGAGTAAATGAATGAATAGATGTTAAATATTAATTAAAACATTCAGTAGAAACATTTATTCATATGAGTTATACAGTATAAATATTTTAAATTAATAATTTTTTTCATTAAATTTGAGTTGCATGTGTTAGAGTGTCCTGGTGAGGGCAGCAAAAGACTCAGCTTGAATTGTTTTAAGTTTTAATTTTTTTTTTAATTGACAAGTGACAATCATCTATATTTATGGGGCATGAAGTGGTATATTGCCATATTTGCATGTTGTGGCAAGATTAATTGAAGGAAATTTAACATTTCTATCATCCTACACATTTTTTTTTGTATTGAGAATATCTCAAAGTTACTTTTATAGGTTTATAAAACACAATGTGTTTCTACTAAGAAACATCCACTACGTTGTGCAACATATCTCAATAACTTATTTCTTCTGCTAGTATCTTTCCATTATCAACCCACCAAACCCTTATCAAGTCTGGACTACCATGCTATAAGCTACCTGAAGTCAACATCTGAGATCATGGCTTCTTGTACTTGAACTATTTAAGACATTACAAAATGTCCTTCAAATTTATTTATATTTTCAGAAATGATAGATTATCTTTATTTTTTAAAACTAAATATAATTTCTTTAAAGATAAATTTCATTTTGTTTATCTGCTAATCCATGGAGATGCTGAGGTTTACCATATTTAATTTATGAATAAAACTGCAAAATTAAGTGCATATAATTTCTTTTTTATATTCAAAGATACTTTGCTTGATTAGTCTTTTTTGTTATGTTGAATACTTGCTTATACTTTTAATTCAGGAAGTACATTTGCTTCATTTTTGAGAGTTTTAAAAAATATTGTAATGTGATATAAGTCAGGTAATGATTATATTTTTTTTAACAATGTCACCTCTTCTCTCATTTTCTCCCAGATTTATTCCACCTGACACTCCACCCCAACAAATTGCATAGTTTATTTTCAACATAGCATCTAGTGGGTATCACTGATGTATTACTTCACGATTTGACCACCATTTCTCTACTTCCTCTTCCAGTCCTCAGATCAGATATACTTACATACAAACAAAATATACAAGTCAGGTGCTGTGGCTCACACCTGTAATCCTAACTACTCAGGAGGCTGAAATCTGAGGATCAGGGATCCAAGCCAGCCTAAAGGGAAAGACCATGAGACTCTTATCTCCAAATAACTACCAGAATCCTGGAAATGGTGATGTGGCTCAAGTGGTGGAGTAATAGCCTTGAGTTGGATAGCTCAAGGAGAGTGCCCAGGCCCAGAGTTCAAGCCCCATTACCTGCCCCCTGCCAAAAAAAAAAAAAAAAAGACAAAACATACAGACAACGAAAAAAGTGACAAAAGAAGAAAAATTTTTAAAAAGTGAAATAAAAATCTGTTTATCCAATATAATTATTTAAGTGAAGTAAACCAGACGCAAAGAAACATAGGTTGCATGTTTTCCCTCATTTGTAGTAATTAGAATGTACCTATATATCTACAAGTAAACCCAAGGGAAAGTAAAAGACAAAAAAAAATCACACTTTGGCATGAGAAATTAAACAGGACTCAAAACATTCACACAGTTAGATCAATGGAGGGTATTCTTAGGAAAGGATCATAAGGGCTCAATTGCTTCATACACTTCTAAGTAAACATGAAGGACAGCACTTTAATTCCAAAGAAATCCCCCATTCAAATAACTAGAGTTTTCTTCATTGCAATAATTATTTCATCACTTCTCTCTAAATTACAGCAGGTGTATTTTCAAATTTATTCAATAATTTTTATCAACAAATTAACATATATTAGTACTTGAAATACAGGAAAATCTATAGAAATTTTAACTATGACAATAGTTCAATTGTTCACATAAAACATACATTCTTTTTTATGATTTTGAGTTCCAGAAAGATTGAATAATTTTTAAAATGTAGTGAAGTCAATAGATGAACACAGTAGCATGTTCCGATAATTAATTTGAAACAGTCAATAAAATAATTGAAAAGTTTTACAATTTTCAGTTCTCCAAAGATAAACAGAATTCATATCGTGGCTAGACTGTAAATCTGTTAGTACCTGAATCAGGAACATTTATTGAGCAGATGCTGCATCGCTTTAGCAAATATTTACTTAATACTGTCTCATGTGCTGGTAAAGGAAAACACTATATAGTGATTAATTAGAAATCTTGGAGACATACTATTTTATTGACTCAAAGGTTGTTTAGGAATTCACTGTGTTTGGCAATGAATTTTTTTTAAGTTGTACAATTTAATTCAAAAGCAACTCAGCAGGAAAGAATAAGTAATAGTAGAAAAGGGCAAGCACTGTCAAGATGAAGTCATGAAGCAATGTAGTTTTAAACTACATATTGGAGTTCAAGCAATGACTCTAAAATAGAAATGGCTCCAGAATACTGAGTTGAGGTCCATAAACTTTTAGTTGGTTTTCTTATTTCATGAGATGCATGTATAGTGAAGACAACCTATCCAAAAACAACATATCCACTGCCTATCATTTAGATACAGCATGTATCTTCCCACGACATCTGTCGTGTTTTCACAACAGAATTTTATGAATATACAAATAGTACAATGACTTTGAATTAAAACAAATATTTCTAAAGGTTGAAGCTCAAAAATTACAAATCAGTTCCATCTTCCAAAGAAATGAAGAAAAGTTTTAAAATTGATGTTAGCTTATTTAAACAAATTGGAAGTTGCTGTTATTTTTACTTGCGTGAATAAGTGAAAAAAATATTACTGTGAGCATACTGTAGATGAGTATCAACACAATACTTTCAGAATACATGTAGTTCTTTTTTAAATATGCTTGCATTGTTTTAATTAAGAAGTTGTATAGAGGCATTACAATAAATGTAAATCAGATCATGAGTATAGTATTCCTTTGACAGTATCACCACTTTTACTGTCTTCCCAAGTTACTCCCTCCCATTCCTGCCACAAGTTTCATAGATCATCTTTTACAAAGTGTATGTTTTATACCATGAATACTGATCCTGGAGCTTGAATTCAGGGCTTGGGCACTGTCCCTGAGCTTTTAGTTCAAGGCTAGCACTCTACCACTTTAGCCATGGCCCTACTTCCAGCCTTTTTGGTGTTTAATTGAAGATATGTCTCACAGCTTTTCCTGCTGATTTGGCTCAAATCTCAAATCTCAGCCTCATCAATAGCTAGGATCATAGAGCATGCCTTTGCATTACTGCATACTTAAAATATACACACAGGGATTTCAGGAATCATAGAAATAATAGAAGTCTATATAAAATCACTGTCTCCTGTATGTAAAAGGCAGAACATGTTTTTGGTCATGAGCTGGTTTTGAAGGCATTTGCATGTGAGTTTAAATTTATTCTACATATGAAATAGTTGAAATTTAGTACTTGTATAGTTCTTTGCATTTTAAATTCTTTAATCTTTTATGTTAAAAGAACTGGTATGTAAAAATGTACCACTATATAAATTATCACATGAAATGAGTTTGTGAAGCATATGGAGTCCATTTATGTTATTCCACAATTAACAATTAAACCTGGATAAGGCCTGACATTTTTGTTTTTTGGCCTCAATATTTTGCCGGTCTCCACATAGTAGTATTACCTCACACAAAAAATACTATAAAACAGCTTTTAAACCCATTTCTCTATTTTCTCTCAGTAGTTATGTAATAAACAATACTGATATATATCAGTGTATTATGCAACATCATACATATATTTAAATTCAATTATTTGGGGGGGAAGTAGTTTCCAAAGAAAATCCAAATATTGAAAAAGTCCAACTATTATAAAGTGATTCTCAATACAGTACCTCCATCCAGATTTGCCAACCTACCGATGTGCAGTCATCATATTCTAAACCCAGCATACTTATAAATGAAGATACACTATTTTAAAAGGTAAAACATATCTGATTAAAGGCTAGGGCATGAATTGTGATGATTAATAACTTATAAGCACAGATTCTCGATTGTGCTATCCTTACCTACAGAATACAGAAACAGATGCATCATAGTGATTCTAGAAACTTGACCTCTCGAGCAGTTTTGCAAATGCAGAAATTCCCTTACATAAGAATGCCCTATAAACAAGAAAAGGGGTTGTTTGTTCCCAATGCTGTAATGCCCAAGGGTAAAAGTGTAAGGAAGTGGGTTTGGAGGATCTTATAATTTGCCAGTTGAGTCCTAATGACATTTTTCATTTTCATTTCTTCTCTAGATGTAACTGAACCTCTCTGATATTTGTTATTTCATTGTATCTATTATGATAACTCAAATTCTTTCTTTCAAACCAACGTTCTATTAATTAATCACTCAATTCTACCAAGCTGCAGTATATAGTGATGGGGTTCACTTATTTGAATTATTTCCTGGTGTTTTAAGAAAGTAAAAATATTAGCTTGAGGATAATATACGGTGTAGCTGATCTACTTTAAAGAGGATAAAGGATGGAAAGCCCTCTGTTGTAAATGGAGGTATTTTCTAGAAAGAGCTAGAAAACCCAGCTAGATCTTTGAACCTACAAAGTTAACAAATATGAAGGCAGCACAAGAAATTTGAAACCTTCATTGTATCTATGATATTTGACATGTATTGGAAAAAATTCATTATAAATAATTATTTGTGAGTGATACCAACTGTTAAAGCAACTTCTGGAAATTATTCCTGCTCCTCTGTCCACAGTAAACATGAGTTTAATACAGGAGTGTACACAAGGGGAACCCTGTAGGCACAATGAATAGTGAGTGGGTTCTTGCCTAAATGTGTTCCTCCTATATCAATAGTCAATATTAAATTAATTATGTGTATTCATTATAGGCTCCTTCTAAAATCCATACTAAAAATAGACATTGAAAACATGAGCATTAATTAAAATTCTTAGTGTATATTTCAGAACAAAAATAAGAGATGCCTCCAGAAGAAATGTAAAGTGATATACAATCTGCCAGTGTTTACACTAAAATGTCTAACAATCTCAAGTTTATATATTTCTGGGAAATTAGAATGCAAAGTTTTATATGCATACTAATTATTTGGACAAAGTCTAACAGATAATTACATATTCCAAGTCAAATAACTTTTACACACAAATTATTGATTATGAATAGAATTATGACGAATTTTATTTATTCTTTTAGTTCTATAATTTTTATGAAAGTTGATTGGAATTGTTTAATATATCACACTTTTCTGTTAATTTGTTGATTCTAATAATTTATAAAAAAACATTATTTGCATTAAATGTAGCAAATGATTTCTGATTTCAATGACATGATTTATTTTATATTAGGAAATTTTTTTTTTGGCCAGTCCTGGGGCTTGGACTCAGGGCCTGAGCCCTGTCCCTGGCTTCTTTTTACTCAAGACTAGCACTCTACCTCTTGAGTCACAGCGCCACTTCTGGCCATTTTCTGGATATGTGGTGCTGGGGAACTGAACCCAGGGCCTCACGTATAGGAGGCGAGCACTCTTGCCACTAGGCTATATCCCCAGCCTCTTAGGAAATATTTTGAATGAGTCTTTTGTGTAAATTTTGTCTCATTTTATGTATTCCTGTTTATTGACATTGAATCAATATTTCTATTTTAGTTAAATTATTTTCAGTAAACTTAGAGGAACTATAATTAAACAAATTAAAAGTAGGCTTAAATTTATCTATGTATTTTTCTGTTCAGAAGCATAATGTTGTTCATGCAAGATAATTCCTATATTAGGTGAAAACAACTCTTCACTGTAACATATTAATTTAAAGATATAATTTTGATATTTCTAAAAGAATGAATTTTCTTTAAAATGCTGGATTGTCTATTCCAATTCAGATTTCTAAGTCGGTGTTTTTGTTGTTGTTGTTGTTGTTTTGTTAATCCTGGGGCTTGAATTCCTGGGATGGGCTCTGTCCCTGAGCTTTTATTTGCTCAAGGCTAGTTTTCTATCACTTGAGGCACAGCGCCTTCCTCTGGCTTTTTTTTTTTTTCATGAAGAAGATTTATTTATTTATTAAAATAGATTTATTCCTTATTGTCAAAGTGATGTACACAGGGGCTACAGTTTCATTAGTAAGGCAATGTATACATTTCTTATCCAACTTATCTTATTCTTACTTCCTCCCTCATTTTCCCCAGCCTCCTCTCCCCATTTCTCTCCGCCTCTGCCTCCACGAGTTGTACAGTTGGTTTACAGCATACAGTTTAGTAAGCATTGCTGTTGCATTGGTTTGTCTTTTATTCTTTGTTTCTTCATTTTGATATTCCCTTTCCCTTCCCTTGTTCCAATACACATATAAACAATATTCATGGTACCAAAGTCAGTTACAGTGATAGCAGGGATAAAAATATGGGGGAGAAAGACAAAAAGGCATGATTTCACATGGTATGTTGAAAATAACAATGACAATGATAAACTACTTGTTTCCTTAACCTCAGTCCAATTCATTTTCCTTAGGATAATCTTGTGTCTGGGGCAGGGTGCGCTGGGGGGCAGGGCGGTCTCTAGAGACCCTCAGTTACAGATGGCACCCAACTCTGACTCACATGCCATGGAACCACACAGTGCCAGGAACAGTCTAGGATAATCTTCGCAAAAGTTCCTCTGACTTTTTCGAAGTAGATTTATTGGGGATAAGAATCTTGATTTTCTGCCTGGGCTGACTTGAAACCGTAATCCTCAGATCTCAGCTTCTTCAGTAGCTAGGTTTGTAGGTGTGAACGACCAGCGCCTGAATTAAGTGTTATTGTGACTGGAGATCAGATGGATGCATACAAAATTATCTCGTTAATGATAAACATAAACAAATATATATTAAATTAGAATGTTGATTGGTTTCTTGAAAGTGATTTAATTAAGCTGTCTTATAACTTTCTGTTGCTGGGGTCTTTCACTCGGAGCTAGCAAACTTTTATAGCATCTGACATTTAGGCAGTAGTACTTCACCTTCTTGTAAGGAGACTTTATTGAAGCTGTTTGTTAACATGAGCTGTAAAGAGGGGCAGGGGTATTGTGGCATGGCACTCCCTTTGTCAGAAATAGGAAAGCTGTGTTACTTATAATACACCTAATGAGAAAAGAAAAAGCAAAGGATGTCTCCTTCAACATAGAGTAGGAGAACAATTTTGACAGTTTTGATTGACACATTTGCAGATGCTCAAATCTTCTTAGCTGAACTATAATTTATAGGAACAAGATTTTGCATTTGATTGATTTCCCTTTGAAGCATCCCATTGAAATACCACATCCGATTTTCACTTTCCAAACCACCTTTGAGACAGTGTCATATGTTATTTCCTAATTCTTTTGACACTTTGAGTGAGTAGCATGTATTTCACCAAAATTTCCTTCAGGAATAGCAAGATTTACAAAATTTACAATTAATCAGGTGGAAAATAAGCCATGGATTTTTCAGAGGTTAATATTACTCATAGGAGGGAAGATGTGTTGAGAATAGCACAATCTTATATATTATGAAGTTTTTTGTACTCCAAACTGCCTTAGTACATGAACACGCAGATGATATCTCTATTCAGAATGTTTAATCGGTGGCTGGGCTAAGAAAAAAACATAACCAAAAAGGCTATCAGGTCAAAAGTGAAAAAAAAATTTTTTTAACTAATAAAATATTATTCCACTCATTTATTTATTAATTTGTCCAGCAAAAGTCAATGCTTACCCAATTTGCTGAACTAGCAAGTCATAAAATAATAACCGTTCTCCAATTGTAAGGTTAATTTAGAAGAAACATCAGTTCTCCAATTGTAAGGTGAATTTAGAAGAAACATCGGTTCTCCAATTGTAAGATGAATTTAGAAGACATAAATAATTATAAATATGAACAAAATTATAAAAATAATATGCTATATGTTGTAATGTCTTTGTTATGTTTGGTTTATTGTGTGTTTATTTATTATGTACATTTATCGTTATGAATTTATTGTGTATGTATTTATTTCAACAAAAACATTGAACCACACCATTGTGAGTTCAACTTACAAGACAAAATGTCTGGTGGGAAAGATGCATGTACAATTAACTACTAAATGTTATATTACTAAAAATTAAGTCTACTCTAACAGTTGCTTTAGGACATTTCCAGTGTAGCAGTTACTTGGGTAATTTAACATTTTGATGAGGAAGATAGAAAATACATTCTCAATGAAGATGTTAGGAATATGAGGTATGTGTGGTGAAACCAAGAAGTCACTGAATATTGTGATGGTTGCACTCAATTCTGCCACCATGGGCTCTTATTTTACAACTTTATGTAAAAATAATCCTTAGTTGAATATGTACACAAATCTGATCATTGTGTCCCATTTATTTATTTGTATTTCTTAGATTCTAGAGCTGCTAATATAGGAATTTATTTCATTTTATTTTTGAAAACTTCTGCTCTTTTTGTCTATATTTCATATAGACACTTTAAAAGTAAACACAAGGATCTTCAGTTTTTTTAAAAAAATGCTAATGAAGTAATACCCACACTGGAATAAGAACTGTTTTAGTTGAATACCTCAGGAGATAAATGAATCATGTATAAACTTAATGTGTGATAGAAATAAGCATGATCAGATATGTGAGGTCAAAATTCAGAATTTTTACCTACTCTTTGAGTCTACTAACAATGTTCTTGTTATTTCCCTCTTCATGTCATGTTCATTTTCAGGATACAAAGAGAAGTCTTCTTTGCTATAGTGACAATTTAATTTCTTCTATGAATTTGAAAACATTGGACAGTGCGATTTTTTGCTATTAACATCTACTTCTACAGAACCCAGCATAAGCCATCACTTTCTTGGCAAAGTAAGAATACCCAATTGTTCTATTCACATTTTACACAATTAGATTTATTAGATATAACAAAAACTATGGCATGAATAAAGAGCAAGACTTGACATATGGCAAGAAAAAGTGGTCCTAATATCAATGTTGCGGGAATCATGTAATGGCAACAGTGCTGACTACACTCTATACAACAATAAAACCAGATGGGATTACTCTGTCCATAATTCAGGACATATATACCTTGTCCCTGCTGTCCCAGAACCATATGTTGTACCAGTTGCTGTTACCACTCATGCTTCTATTCCTCTCTCCTGAGCTCATTAGCTCTAATTTCAAAACACAGGCTACCAAGTTCAATTGGACAAAATTAGATGAACCTTGGACATTCTCTGATGTAGGAAAAGGCTTATAGCCTCCATAGTTAGTTTTTATCATAGTTTATAAGCAGGCTACCTCCAAACAAGCCTTAGAAGTTATGTCATTGAGAAGTATTAGAATTCAAGTGAGAGTACCTTATAATAAAGTATAAATCAATCATTGTTTCTGCATATGTCACTGAAGATCATAGTATCATTATTGCTCCAGTCTATTACTCATGTGTGATAATTTTTACAACAGAATTTTCAATTCAATCTAGATAGAAAACAATGATATTTGATAAAAATAGATCTTACATTACATATATATGCTACATTACAAATAACATTTAAGATGTCAATGGATTCCTACTCTTATGATAGTGATATAAAACAGTAGGGAGAGGCATCAACATAATTTGTGCTCATTATTCTGCAGGTGAGAGACACTCCCATATAAAAGATTTGATCCTGCATTCAAAAATGTTACATGCAAAGGAAAACTAACCATTCTGGCTATGTAAAAAAACATGTAGAGGGACGGACGGGGGAGGGAGGAATGAGGGAGGAGGTAACAAACAGTACAAGAAATGCACCCATGGCCTAACATATGGAACTTTAACCTCTCTGTACATCACTTTGACAATAAATCAGAAAAAAAAAGAAAAGAAAAAACTCCGTAGTTTTTAAATATAATTTTATCTCTACAAAAGCAAAAAAAAAAAAAAAAACCCCAAAAAAGAACATGTAGAGAAAGGAACAAAGGTTAGGAAGAGTAAGAAGGCATATATATAATCAATGTACATTACATGCTTATATGGAATTATGTGCAATTTAATATATGCCATTAAATTTTGAATGCAAAATTCTGAACTTATTCTTCTGAACACATTAAGGTAAAATGGATTGATATTCTTTAATGACTGTGGGAAATGTTTTGAATGAGGTTAAATGAAAACATTCCTTCTACTTACAAGACAATATGTGGTAAAATAACTGTACAACTTGGGGGTGGGGGAATTTGGAAGGAAGGAAGGTGGAGGAAAAATGAGGAAGGAGGTAACAAGTTTGAAAAGAAATATAATCATTACCTCACATGTGTAAATGTTACCTCTCTGCACATCACTTTGACAATGAAATTCAATTAAAATATGTTTCATCTAATATAAAAATTCAAAGAGCCCCACTGGAGGTTAGGTTCAAATGGTCGAGTGATAACTGGGAGCTGAATGAGTGTAAGAGTGAGAAGCCCAGAATTCAAGCTCTGGTACAGGCACAAACTGAAAAAGAAAAGTAACCAGAAATTGAACAAAATATGCATAGTTTAATATGTGTCCGCAGTAGCTTCATGGCAAGCATGTTAATCAATAGGAATAAATTTGAAGTCAAGTTAAGTAGGATAGTCAAGAATTTAGGAAAGTTAAAAAATATGTCTTTTTTTAAAAAATTTTGTTCTAGTGTTGTGAATTGAACCCAGGGCCTATTTATGTGATAAGCAAAGCCTCCTACCATTAGACTACATCTCAAGTCCCAAGGTGTACTAACATTCATTTGTGTGTGTGTGTGTGTGTGTGTGTGTGTGTGTATGTGTGTGCTAGTACTGGGTCTTGAACACAATGTGTGAGTTCTGTCTTTCAGGGGTTTTTTTGCTCAAGATTATTGCTCTATTACTTGAATCATATTTTCATTTCTTTTGTACTTCTTATAAACTATAAATAAAAATGGTCAATAGTTTTTGTAATTTATATAAAAGCTAAAATTTATTTTGCCTGACAATTCTAAGAAAATGTGAGACCATGCATAATGATTTTCACAATAATTTATAAACAGTTGTTTTTGTTTCATTATTTGTGATATTAAAAATTGTAGTAACTACCCAAAATAAAATTAACCCAATGAATTTTTTGATGTAAAATGAAGAGATTCAGCTTCTACCCTAATAGAACAGCTAGTATTTATATATATTTTCACAAGCGTGTTAAGTGTGAGAGTATTACTATGCATACACATACCTTCAAAACTTTGATCTGAAAGGACTTTCTTTGTTACTTTCAGTATTTCTAAGACCTACAAGAGAAACGATATTTTCTTTTTTTTTTTTTTTTTTTTTTTTTTTTGGCCAGTCCTGGGCCTTGGACTCAGGGCCTGAGCACTGTCCCTGGCTTCTTCCTGCTCAAGGCTAGAACTCTGCCACTTGAGCCACAGCGCCGCTTCTGGCAGTTTTCTGTATATGTGGTGCTGGGGAATCGAACCTAGGGCCTTGTGTATCCGAGGCAGGCACTCTTGCCACTAGGCTATATCCCCAGCCCCGATATTTTCTTCTTAAAAAAATTTAATACATACTTCACTGGAATCAAAAGCATAGCCCTGTAATGAAAAGAGTAAAAGTCAGCAATGTTGTTCAGTAGGAGATCATTTGATTAGGATGGTGATGTTGAAGAAGATGATGTTACTCATAAGTAAGTCTTGAGTTAGATCGCCAGTGTCAAACACACATATAAACACACAAACACACAGAAAATCATATACACACAGTGGAATACTCAACAAGTGTGTATTTAGAATACTGAAAACATTGCTTAATTATTACTTAATATAATTATCAATTGTTGTGAAAATAAATATTATTCTTATCTACATAAATGTAGTGTAGTATGCATCAGAGAGTAACACTTCTGGAAAGCAAGCTTGACTTTTCTTTTCCTCCTCCTCCTCCTCCACCTCCTCCTCTTCCTTCCTCTCCTCTTCCCCTTCCTCCCCTTCCTCCCTCTCCTTTTCTTCCTCTCCCTCCCCCTCCCTTCTCCCCCAGTCTCCTCCTCCTCCTCTTCCTCTTCTGCTGGTCCTGAGGTTTGAACACAGGGAGGATCTGGGGACTAAACCTGAGTTGTTTACTCTAGGTGTATGCTCTACCATTTAAGCCACAGCTCCAATTTTGTCTTTTTTTGCGGGGGAGGGAGTGGGTGCAGGTAGTTTATTGGAGATAAGAGTGTCACAAACTGCTCTAACTGGCTTTGAACCAGAATCTTCAGATATCAGCCTCCTGAGTAGCTAGGATTCAAGACTGATGGACTTATTTTCATAAAAAAAAAAAGGTTCATTTAGAGGTCCAAATACAGAAAATCATGTTGTGAGCCATAGTCTTTTTAATAAGCCCAACGTAATTATTTATTTGATTTTCTAGCTTAATAAAACGTTATGAGATGGATAGTAACTCTTTTACAGCCAAACTTATGTCCTAGCATCATTTAAAATTTTAAATGATATAAAGTTAAGAAATGATGTTTTGAGCCACAAAAACTAAAAATCTAAAATAATTTGTATGTGTGCTTCTGACATTCTTACATTTGTAACAAGTAAAATTAGCCAATTTTTAAGTTAGAATTGCTACCTATAAGAAAAAATAAGATTACTTATTTGCTTTGCCTTCAGAAGTTATATAATACAATCATTATCTGACCCCCATTTTCTACAGTAATATTCACAATATTCAAAAAGACAGGAAGAAAAGCATGAAAAGAAATTGTACACTCTCTGCCTATTGTTTAGAGGTATAACTGATTTATCTCTCTCTGTTAGTTGAAAATTGTTTTCACAAGAAGGAAAAATTCCAATGATTGATTTTGTCTACTGAAACATAGGAAAATTGTAAAGAATCAACTCAGACCTACAAATTCTCTTCTATAATGGTTATTGTATTTTATTTCAAATCCTACAGAATATCCAATGATAATAAACAGTCGGAGACAAACCTGAAAAGTCTAAGGATCACAGAGGTAGTGGGTCTTTCCTAAAATGCTTTTTGAAAGTATTTTTTGTTTGTTTGTATTGTTCTTCCACTTTGTTTTGTTTGAGAATTAGACTGTTCAGATACAAAACAAAATCATATTTTGACCAATGCGCTTTTCAATGAGCCCAACATTGTGAATGATTTTTCTTTTGTTAAATAAATCAGACACGATGAGACTGAATTCCTCTCCTTGATAGTCAAGGGGCATAAGGGAGGCGTCAGCAATGGATACTCCAGCCTCAGCCTCCTGACTGCTGGAATTGCAGGTGTGGATACTGAGTTTTGAGAGAGAGAGAGAGAGAGAGAGAGAGACAGACAGAGCAAGACAGAGAGATAGATAGACACACAGACAGACAGATGAGAGAAATACAAGCAGATAAAGAAGGACAGAAAGAGAGACAAACAGAAAAAGAGCGATTGAAAGAGACAGACACACACTATCTCTCTCTCTCTCTCTCACACACACACACACACACATAGAAAGAGAAGGGAGATTGAAAGGAGTTACAAAAATCACAAACTGCAATGCATCAATTTGCTGATAAGGGAAATGCTCCAGAGAACTGAAATAAATTAGTAAATAGTATTGTTTAAAAAACAACATAAAAAAAACAGTAAAATTTTAACTAACCACCTATTAGTTTGTTCCCTTTAGCAAGGTCAACTGACACTACTTAACCTTGATAAGTTATACAATGTTCTCAACCTTAGCTTCCATGCCTCTAAAATGAGATACAAATGCCCCATTCAAAATACACTCCCCCCCCCCAACTTGCTGTTACATATAGGATATAAATGACTGTAGATGAGAAACAATAAACAGGGGTGAATTCTGATATATGATTTTGTCTTTGTGTAATAGAAAGGTATTAGATTGGTTGCTAAATGCTTAAGTTCTATGTCTCCATTTTGAAAATAAAATGTTGTGTGGAAAATATCTAGAAGTTTTATTTGGAGAAAATAGTGTACGAAATTTACATACACACACACTCACACACACACCACTTTAATCTAAAGAATTGTGTGTTGCATCTACCTTTTCTCTTTTGACAGGGAAACATATTTGAGAAGAAATACTACATGATGCTATAGATAATTTCCAGTCATAGCCTGGAAACTACAGGCCTGAACGAATAGTCTCAGTTCACTTCATGACATCCACAGTCCTTTATCAGGGGTCCTGAGATCCCTTGTTATGGGAGGAATCTAAGAAGTTCACATGAGCACAGAATAGCCACTCTTTGAGGTTCCCCAATGGGATTAGAAACGTTTACATCATATCTAGCATTCTACTCATCTATTTTTGAATCCAAAATAAGATACCAATGGTTATATTTTACATCATATTTTTACCAGGTTTTATTTGGCAATGATATTCTTATCACAAATCTAATTAATTTCTGAACTGAGCAGCTCATTATAGTAGGTGCTCTTGCAACAAAACTGTATGTGTATGTTTGATTTGCCTGGAATTTTGAGTTGGATATCTTGGTACAGGTGAGATAATCTTTGTATTTTTCTACTCACGTTTAGCTGTTCATCTGGGCAGTATCCCATTTCTTTCTTCAGAGCACAAGGAAACTAAACTGAAGAAGAAATAATAAGAAGTATTCAGGAGAAAAAAATATCATCAAGGTGTGTTTCAGTGTGTCTGTGTGTTTGTGTGTGAGAATGAAAGAGGGGGTCACAGAGGGGAAGAAAGGTATGGAAAGAGGGAAAGAGATAGGGAGTTTGTTGTAATGAGTAAGAGAGGTGGGGGCTGGGGATATGGCCTACTGGCTAGAGTGCTTGCCTCCCATATATGAAGTCCTGGGTTCGATTCCCCAGCACCATGTATACAGAAAACAGCCAGAAGTGGCACTGTGGCTCAAGTTGGCAGAGTGCTAGCTAGCCTTGAGCCAAAACAAGCCAGGGACAGTGCTTGGGCCCTGAGTCCAAGGCCCAAGACTGGCAAAAAAAAAAAAAAAGAGGTGGAAATCTGAATAAGAATTGCAGATTACCTCTTTATTTAAATCAGTGTGTGTGTGTGTGTGTGTGTGTGTGTGTGTGTGTTAATAAGAGATGATCTCTTCACATAAAGATACTATCTAGAAAATTAGAAAAAACTAAATATACAGTTAAGGCTACAAGTGTTTATCTTAGCTATCATCTATATTATTCATTTTAAATAGTCAACATTTCTCTCTTTTTCAGTGTTTTCACAGAGAGAGGTGGGTCTGTGTCTCTTACTCAGGGCAGATTCTAGAACCAAGATATTAGGCCTTAATTCCTCTTATTTACAAAGAAACAGAAATGTCTCTCATTGTATCTCCCACTCTGGACAGTTTCCAAATGCACAGTTTTCCTTTAGTAAAAGGGCTTCAAATTGTTTAAATTATTTTCCTTTTCTCTATATGTGGTAATGGGTCAAATTAAGTAAGAAACAATCACAGGATTGGTTCATAATGGAATGTTTGGAAAAGATCTGGTTCATACACATATACCCACTTACAGACAAAAATATACTCTCCATAACTTTCATGTACACATGCACAGATACATACATTGGCATGTTCACATGCACACACATGTGCATTCACACACACACCTCTAAGATAAACATCTGTAACCCCTCTGTATTGACTTTCAACAGAGGATTGCATCACATTTCTGTATATGAACACTTCATGGGTTAATTTTTCCCACCTATTAAATATTAGATTTCAGACTCAAAGGTAAGACTGACAGACACACTGAAATTAAGAAAGAAAGAATGAAAGAAAGGAAGGAAGGAAGGAAGGAAGGAAGGAAGGAAGGAAGGAAGGAAGGAAGGAAAAAAAGAAAAAAGAAGGAAATAAGGAAAGACAGACAGAAAGAAAGAAAGAGAAGAAAAGAAAAGGTATTTTTAACTCCTCCACACTAGCCTTGAGAATGTTCCCTCCCCAAGTTCTTCTTGCAGTCCCCTGCCCCCATGATCTGCAAATGTACACATGCTTAAATATTTGTGTTTTTTTATGCAAATTGTTAGCAGGCTGATAGCAGCTGTCTGACTTGCCTAAGACATAATCAAAAGGGAAGTGTGGTAAGCACAACATTTCAGCTACCTCTGAAGAAAGCACCAAACGCAGTCACCCCATTCTTTTAATTGACTGAAAATTCCAAACCACAAAATAATGCCAAAAAATCTCACTTTTTTTGAAAGACAAGGTCTCCACTCTGATTAGAGTGAGCAAAATAATCATATAGAAGAAACAGTGTCTCACTTTCATCACAGCAGCCTGTAGAACTTGGGCTAAATAATCTCCACTCATGGAAGAAACTGGACACCCTCTCCCTGGGAGAAAACTGAATTTTGTGCCCCACTTGTGTCAGTGACCTGAGCTAAGAGTTGCTGCCTGCTCCTTGCAGATAACCTCCACTCCAGGCTTCAGAAAAGGGAGACTGCTCTTCTCTTCTCTCAAAATGCAACTGGTTATTTACTTGTCTGCATGTTTAAGTCTCCCTATCTGTGGAAACTTTGTGAGTGAGATGTGTGTGTGTGTGTGTGTGTGCACACCAGACACACATTTAGAGATTGGGATTTTCACTGCCCCCCTCCCTTCTTTTCCAGATATCAGAGAAAGCTTTTAGGTCTCCAAGATGTAAGCATGTATGGTGTTTTTAGCCTGCAGACTTAAATAACGTTCAGGAAATATTAGGAGAGTAACTGAACTCTCTACTGACAAAATTGACTAAAATTCTATAACAAGTTTGTAAAAAAAAAAGATATCTATCTATCTATATATGCCTAAATTATACACCTTGCAACAAATATCCCATGGCCGACTAGGATCTTATGTAATACATATGTTCTGAACAGCCACTTTCTACATTCCTCCCTCCCCCATTTTTTAAAAGGTTTCCAACACATCAAATGGCATAAAACAGCCTTACCGCAGAGAAGGGAGATGCATTTAAAGCACCAATGAAAATGGCGTGCAGTATAATTACCTCAAATTGCTGTTCGCTTGACACCCTGACACTAATTTTATTCAAGCCATTGGGAAATAAATGTTTTAAAAGCACTGCTTTTCTGAATGTTAGAGCTGGGATGGGGAGGTGCAGGGAGGTGGGGGGGCGAGAGGTCGGTAAGGAAAGGAAAGGGTAAAGTTTCCAGCACACAGAAAGAATTAAATAATCCATTTCACATAAGCGTCTATGCAGATTGACAGCTTTTAATGCCCACATTTTTAACGCTTGCCCTGTACCAGGACTGATCCCCCCACCTCCCCACCCCCCCTGCATTCCCTCACCAGATGGATTTTTGCTACTGCAGATCAGCAGAGGGTGTCAGATCTTTCCGAGTGCACCAGGCTGGAACGAGCCGGGCTTCTTAGCAACTCTCTTCTCCCCCTCCCTCCTCCTCTCTCCCTCCCCTCTCCCCATTCTCGCGCTCTCTTCCTCCCTCAGACAACTCGTTCCCCTCTTCCCCCCCACCCCCCCGCACGTAATTCCGAAAGAGCAGAAGAAAGAGAAGGAGAACAAGAAAAGAAGAGCTAGTAAGCTAGAGCTCCAGCACAGAATTTCCAGAAAGAAAGACAGGAAATAGAATAAAAGAGGAAAAAAAAAAAAAAAGGCCAAAGAGAGGACCAAAGCGGAGGCAAAGGAGAAGGATGGACCATCACAAAACGCAGCGGTTGCGGAAAATTTCCAGCGCCATTGGTTGGGCAGCGTGAGTCCTTTGGTCAGGCGTGATTTCAGCACCGGGGGGACTGGACAGCAGCACCTCCGGGTGGACTTCGGGGCCACCCGCAACCCTAGCAGGAACTCCTCTCCAGCCAGCGCCACAGCAGAAGCCAGAAGCCGAGGAAACCCCCCGCTTTGTATCAGAGGCAAGGTCAGTCCGACGCACAGCCATGCCCAAGGCAGTGCGCCTGTACTAGGCTGCAAACCTGCTCCTTTCTCTAATGTACGCTCGCTTCTAATGACTAGCATTGTTCCCTTTCTGGTTAGTGAGGACCAGTAGACGCGATTCCGTAAGGCTGTATTTTTTGTTGCTAATTTTCTATGTCTCTATTTCACTTCTGTAGATACATTTTTAAGGGCTGAGGGGTGTAAGGCTTTGGGGTTGTTGTGTGTTTCCTACTTTTTTTTTTTTTTTTTTTTGCTTGCTTTGCACTACGTGCCTGGGTAGTTTGTTAATATAATTATTGACTGGCCTCTGGGCTATTGCAGTGAGGGGGGGTTAGGGAGGAAAGAATCCACCCCACCCCCCCAACCCCTTTTCTTCTTCCCTGAGATCGGACGTTGGAGCACTAAATGAACTTGAATCGTGTCTGTGGCGAGCAGGATGGTTGCCGTTACTCTGTGATGCGATCGGGGATGAATTGCTCGCTTTAAAAATGCTGCTTTGGATTTTGTTGCTGGAGACGTCTCTTTGTTTTGCCGCTGGAAACGTGACAGGGGACGTTTGCAAAGAGAAGATCTGTTCTTGCAATGAGATAGAAGGGGACCTACATGTAGACTGTGAAAAGAAAGGCTTTACAAGTCTGCAGCGTTTCACCGCCCCGACCTCCCAGTTTTACCATTTATTTCTGCACGGCAATTCCCTCACTCGACTTTTCCCCAATGAGTTCGCTAACTTTTATAATGCGGTTAGTTTGCATATGGAAAACAATGGCTTGCATGAAATCGTGCCGGGGGCTTTCCTGGGGCTGCAGCTGGTGAAAAGGCTGCATATCAATAATAACAAGATCAAGTCTTTTCGAAAGCAGACTTTTTTGGGGCTGGACGATCTGGAATACCTCCAGGCGGATTTTAATTTATTAAGGGATATAGACCCGGGGGCTTTCCAGGACTTGAACAAGCTGGAGGTACTCATTTTAAATGACAACCTCATCAGTACCCTGCCTGCCAATGTGTTCCAATACGTGCCCATCACCCACCTCGACCTCCGGGGAAACCGGCTGAAAACGCTGCCCTATGAGGAGGTCTTGGAGCAAATCCCTGGCATCGCGGAGATCCTGCTGGAGGATAACCCCTGGGACTGCACCTGTGATCTGCTGTCCCTGAAAGAATGGCTGGAGAACATTCCCAAAAACGCCCTGATCGGCCGAGTGGTCTGCGAAGCCCCCACCAGACTGCAGGGGAAAGACCTCAATGAAACTACTGAGCAGGACTTGTGTCCTTTGAAAAACCGAGTGGATTCTAGTTTGCCGGCGCCCCCTGCCCAAGAAGAGACCTTCGCTCCTGGCCCCCTGCCAACTCCGTTCAAGACAAATGGACCCGAGGACCACGCCACCCCGGGGGCTGCTCCAAATGGAGGTACAAAGATTCCTGGCAACTGGCAGATCAAGCCCACTGCCCCGATCGCCACCGGTAGCGCCAGAAACAAACCCCCAGTGAATGCCTTGCCCTGTCCTGGGGGCTGCAGCTGCGACCACATCCCGGGGGCGGGCTTAAAGATGAACTGCAACAACCGGAACGTGAGCAGTTTGGCTGATTTGAAGCCTAAACTCTCCAACGTGCAGGAGCTCTTCCTGCGCGATAATAAGATCCACAGCATTCGCAAATCCCACTTTGTGGATTACAAGAACCTCATTCTGTTGGATCTGGGCAACAACAATATCGCCAGCGTGGAGAACAACACTTTCAAGAGTCTTCTGGATCTCAGATGGCTCTACATGGATAGTAACTACCTAGACACGCTGTCCCGGGAGAAATTCGCTGGACTGCAGAATCTCGAATATTTGAACGTGGAATACAACGCGATCCAGCTCATCCTCCCGGGCACTTTCCACGCCATGCCCAAACTGAGGATCCTCATTCTCAACAACAACTTGCTGAGGTCCCTCCCGGTGGATGTGTTCGCGGGGGTCTCGCTTTCCAAGCTCAGCCTGCACAATAATTACTTCATGTACCTCCCGGTGGCCGGGGTGCTGGACCAGTTAACCTCCATCATCCAGATCGACCTGCACGGAAACCCCTGGGAGTGCTCCTGCACCATTGTGCCTTTCAAACAATGGGCAGAACGCCTGGGCTCCGAAGTGCTGATGAGCGACCTCAAGTGTGAGACGCCCGTGAACTTCTTCAGAAAGGATTTCATGCTCCTTTCCAATGACGAGATCTGCCCCCAGCTGTACGCCAGGATCTCGCCCACGTTAACTTCGCACAGCAAAAACAGCACTGGGTTGGCGGAGACCGGGACGCATTCCAACTCCTACCTAGACACCAGCAGGGTGTCCATCTCCGTGTTGGTCCCGGGACTGCTGCTGGTGTTTGTCACCTCCGCCTTCACCGTGGTGGGCATGCTCGTGTTTATCCTGAGGAACCGGAAGCGGTCCAAGAGAAGGGACGCCAACTCCTCAGCGTCCGAAATCAATTCCCTCCAGACCGTGTGTGACTCTTCCTACTGGCACAACGGGCCTTACAATGCCGATGGAGGTCACAGAGTGTATGACTGTGGTTCGCATTCACTCTCAGACTAAATCCCCTGCCCCACCTGGGAGGGGAGCAAGAAAAGAGATCTCCCCTCCTCCGCCGCTGCCAGCACCCCAGGAGGGAGTAGAGCACTGACCCAAATCTAGCGTGCCCCAAGCTGGGATGAGCATAAGTGAATAACTGGGAACTCACTCAGCTGAGCGGCCTGACCCTATCGCTCCTTTGTCCAGACAAATACATAAATAAATAGAAATAATGACGACTGTGGAGAGCTGGGAGAATGCAACTAGCTTGCTCTTTTCGCGCTGAGCTCCTTTTTGAATGAAAGCCCAGCTGCTGGGCGCTGCAAGAAGAATGGGGTGCCGCCCCCCCCCGCCCCCCCGCATAAGGACCTATGGGGTGACTGCTGTAGTCCTATACTTATATCCATATATTCACATCTTAGAGAGAGATCGCTATTTTTCCCCTGTGGACAGCCCCTCCGATGGCTCCCTGTTGACTTCGCAGGGTTGGGCAGTTGCACGAAGGCA
Source organism: Perognathus longimembris pacificus (assembly GCF_023159225.1). Classification (NCBI taxonomy): domain Eukaryota; kingdom Metazoa; phylum Chordata; class Mammalia; order Rodentia; family Heteromyidae; genus Perognathus; species Perognathus longimembris. The sequence continues at coordinate 17,330,653 of NC_063163.1, forward strand.
TGAATGTATTGTACATAAATAACTCTGACTTCTGACAAATCAGAAACAAAAACACACAAAAAAAAACAAGTGCTGCATGGCTCGCATGAAATCCACTCACGCTCCAGGGACACTCCGGATCCTCCCTTCGCAACTGGAGATGGCGTCACAGCACCTACCCTCTTACCTGATAAGTCCCATCGTATCAAACTTTCTATACAAAATACAGTATAATCAGAAAGTGCCATTTCGCCATTATTTGTGATTGGTAGGCAGTTCAGAACGTATGTTTACTGTGAAAAATCAAAAAAAAAAGAAAAGAAAATGTAAAGGTTTTATTTAAGACATTTGCATGGCTAGAGTCATCTGTCCATTTTATGAGTTAACAATGTATTTTGTTGAGGAAAGTTTTTAGGGGTTGTTTGGGGGCTCTTTTATTTTGATGGTGATGTTTATTTTCTTTTATTTTTTTTGAAGGGGAATATTTTTCTATACATATCCAATAATGCCTTCCATCTGAATGTAAAATAAGTACCCATGATTTCTATTATAGTATCAGTGTAATTATTTAAGAAAAAAAAAAGATTTTGAGGCAGTTAAGCATGACCAATTAATGTCACTCTAGTGCTTAGGCTGCGATCTTATGGTAGCAATTCTGTGCTGGTATAAATCTTACTTATAAAGTAGGAACAAAGAACCGAGAAAGCACGTGAAACTTACTAATTCTATTCAAGGATTTTATAATGGCATATTTTTTCAGTATTAAAGTGAAAATGTTTTCAAATCTGGGTCCTTACATTTTTCCAGCTTCATATTTGCAACTGGTAAATTGGATTTCTGGTGGAAGAATGGGGGGAGGGGGCTGATTGGGGGGGGGAATGAACCCTAGTTGGGCTCTATTAAGAGTGTTTTAGTAATCTCCTTAGCCCTTTGCCCTTCTCTAGCTCCTCTTCTCCCAGCTCTCCCCCTTGCTGAGACCTTCCTGGCCTTTGCCTATGCATAAAGTAAGATCTCCCACCAACACACTCTTCCCCTTCCTCCCTTTCCTAATGCGGCAGTGAGTCCTTTAGTAATACTGGAAATCCTTCACTACTGCTTTGGTTGGTGCTGCCCACACTGCAGATGTATTAAAGATGTTAGGAGAGATTTGATTTAATTGACTCTGCCTTGATCGGTCTCATTAAGCAGAGTGGAGATTTCATTGGTCAGCACTCCTCCTTGAAAGACAGGCCTAATGACCAGAATTTGAGATAGTGCTGGCATTTTGAATCCAACATCTGCTGAAAACAGCAAAACTAATTAGTGCCCACTCACCCTCCCCGCCCCAGCAACTGCATATTGAAATTTGTTGAAGTACTCATCTTTATGGAAATCAATCATTATCCTAAAGAAGTGCTTCTCTCTCATCATCTGGATTTCTGGTACTGGCCCAATAATTAAAAGAAGAAAAGCATTGAGCTAGTTGAAATTTATAACTCAGTGTAATTTGGGCCTCAACTCATATTCCTCTGGGATTTTAAGTCCGTTTTATCAGCAGTTAGAAGACCTCACATATTGATGAGGGTTTGTATTCCACCTTTAAGAATATGTCAAAAGACTGCATAACACACACACACACACACAAACATGAACAAACACACAGAAACTCTCTCCTTCACACACACACAGAAACACACATAAAATCTCTATTTCACAAACACACACACACGATTGTGAATCAGCCAATAAACACTCCCTGTAACTAAATTTCCCATCCCCTATACCTAAAGGAAATAATTACTCAGAACAGCGCTATTCTGGGGTATATATTATTTATTTTAACGCTTTAAAAATAATTATTTATTATGAACCATGACTATTCCTAACGTCATTCCTCATACCCACACACACCCAACACTTGATTCTTTTGTTTATGGATTACATTTCATAAGCTAAAACGTCCTCCTAGTTGCAGTCCAATATGTCTATGAAAGCTCTTGTTTTTGTTTTCTTTTTGGTCATTCCTGGGGCTTAAACTCATGGCCTGGCTTGAGCTTTGTTACTCAAGACTAGAGTTCTACCACTTTGAGCCACAGCCACATTACCACTTCCGGTTTTTCTGGTGGTTAATGGGAGATAAGAGTCTCATGGACTATCCTGCCTTGGTCGGCTTCGGAACTGCCATTCTCAAATCTCAGCCTCCTGAGTAGCTGGGAATACAGGGATTGCGGGTGTGAGCCACTGGAGCCCAGCTTCTCTAGCTCTGCCTCTTTTCATGGAAAGAGTGAGCGGATCTTTGGTAAGCCATCAACTTCCAAATTTGTGTTGGAAAAATTGCAGAGGTGAAGAGGTATCAATGCATCATAACCTTAAAAGGGGGTGGGGGTGTGGCATATTAAAGAGTCTCTGTTGGAATGTGGCACTTAATGAAGATAAATGAGGTAAATGAGATAAATGGTAATTTGTAAAACATTCAAAATAGTTAAGGTTGGAAAAGTAGAATGACGTAGGAATTTGTCCAAAGCAACAATGTTACTTCATTCAACTAAAAGGAAATTATCATGTAGAAGCAAAGGTTAAAGTAGGTAACATTACTTTTTTTAAATACCACCGCCAATAATTCCTGAGTATGTAATATGTGCCAGGTTTATGCTAAATGGTTTATATAATAATGTCATACTTTGACAAATGCAGGGTAGCTTAGTAAAATAATGCTATTTCCATTGCTTACATGGAAACATTGAGGCTGGTGTAATGACTCAGATATACATCATAAATAATAAAGTGGCATTGAATAAGTTTCCTTCACACTTCAAAAACCTCATTTTATATAGACAATCACATATTAACTTTAAATAAAGCATTTAAAAACATAGAGCTCTAAAATTCTACTGTATATAATCAACCTAGATTCTTTCTACAGAACTATGACTAATGGTCCACTATGTCATCTCAAAAAAGCAACTTGCTATAGTCATTAGAATAATATATCTCTGAGTGCCTAGGACACATAATATATGGGTACTTGTTCTCAGTATGTGTCTTTCAGCATCTTATTTTTGTTTTGGTATGACATTAAATGCCCTGTAACTGTAGTTGTCATGAGCCCTAGTGACATAGCTTGTTCTCAGTAAAAAAAAAATATATATATATATTAATTCATTAAAAGGATGTAGAAATTTTGGTGTGGCCAATGGAAATGAGAGGGAAAAAAAACCAAATATCTTGTTTAATTATATTACTTTCAGTAAAATAGCTGTGTGACCAGTGCTAATTAGATAATCTATGCATAATTTCAACAGAGATAAGGTAAAGGCATAATTAAAATTTAAATCTATGTTATTTATTCTAAAAATAGTTATGAATTTAAAGGAAGAGGACTAAATTAAATAATTCATATATAACTTCCAGGCATTTTATTTCATTTATAATATTACCATGATGTTTTTCCAAAAGTGAAAAAACAAGGCATAAAGGAATTTGTGTTTAATGTGGAAACTTGAAGACATATTGTTAAATGATCTCATAGAAGCTGCTTTACAGAGTAGTCTGGAAACATAAACTGGTTTGACTCTGTTGTGATTTCTTTCAATTTGATAAGATTACAGAAAACTAAGAAGACTGCATATAATGGCAAATTAATAGTATAATCGCAGCAATTTTCAAATGAATGGACCACTGAAGAAGTCATCTTAAAATTTCTTTCAATTGTTAATGCCAAATATAACCATCTCACCTCAACTGACTGGCAATTACAGATTATTAGCTTAGACTTATTGTCTAAATAATTACTCTTCTTCCATTTAGTTTTTCAGTATATTTTACACTATTGTACTCTTAAAATCTATTTTATACCTGAAATTACCACAGTGCTTACTGGAAAACTATTTAATAGTCTAAATAATTTTGAATGTAGTATACCAAATTATTCTTTTGTCAACATTAAAGATAAAATTGTCACTTGAAAAATACAGCAGTTCCATGATGTCATAGGAGGTAAGATCCAAAATCATTACAGATATCAACATATACTGGTGCTCAAGTCTTTTCTGTAAATTGAGGCAGAATTTGAACATAGCCTGGGGGGAATCCTCATATATATCAATCTCTAGATTGCATTTAATGCCTAATACAATGTCACTGCCATGTTAATAACTATCCTTGTATACTGTTTAGTAAACATAACAAAGGGAAGAAAATGTCCTTATATGTTCAGTACAGATATATTTGTGCTTGCTTTATTTTGAGGGTCTCGTGTGTGGCCTAGGCTGGAACTGGACTTCTATGTTCAAGTGATTCTCCTGCCTCAAACTGCACAGTCACCTTCTCTAGCTCACCTATATGCACATAAAAAAATTCGGGTGTCTGATTAGTTTGTTACTTATATGCAGAACCAAAATACATGTAAAGACAATTCTATTGTAAAACTTCTCTTGGGGAAAGTAAATAAGGCCGTTCTAACCTCAAGGAGTAGCTGAGTCTATAAAAACAAGACACACAGTATTGTAATCATAGTAGAGTAATATATCATTAGCAATGCTTAAATAATCCAGCTAGAACCTTTCGCATTTCTTTCTTTGATGTAATGTAGGATTTAGCCTTGTAGGATTTATCCTACAAGGTGACACTCTTAAAACAATTTCTTAAATGAAAAGACATATTTGGAGCACCTTGATGGTTTTATTTTTCTTTCTGTTTAAAACAAAAATAAAGTCTGCTATCTTATCTTAACTTCATTAAAGAGTTTTGGGGCTGATCATTCTAAAAAGACAGACTAGATTTTATTTCTATTAATGAATGGCTCAGTTTTATATTTCAGTTATCTGAGAAATCAAATATTTAAAAACTTGAATACTGTATTTTGTAATGTTACAAGAAGACTTTTTTGATGTATGTAATTTCTCTATATAAAACAGGTACACCTCAAGCAACTTTGGCTCTTACCATTAATGATAGCTATTGAAGAGCCCTGAGGATCATGGTTAGAGGCCAGCCTGGGAAGGAAATTTTATGAGATAATCAGTAACCACAAAAACAAAATAAGACAACAACAACAAGAAAAACTCACAAATTCCATTGCAGTCACTTTTTAAAATTAAAATTTAATATCTAATTACTTGGCCTAACATCTGGATGTGTAAGGCCAAAGGTTTAACAAACAAGATACAGTACGCAAACCATGCTTTAACTGATATTTATATCTTATTCTCTTGCCTATAATCTGTTTCTTTTCTTGGCAGAGGAACACAAAAGGAATCATGCTGCAGCCTTTCAATAGAAGAAAATCAATATATAGTCTAAAACAGGAGACGCCAAATACAAATGATCAATGCCCACGTGTATATTACCAAAAACATATAGTCAATGCTGCCCAAAATATGGGGCTAAGAGAAGGGTCTCTGTTACCATGAATATTAATGGTTACATCTAGATTCTGTGTATTTACTGCATACTTCTCAATTGTTATCTTCTTCAACATTTTCTAAGTTGTGTGTGAAATGAGATATGAGTGCATCATTTTGATTCAATGTAATTTGTGATATTAATATTAATTTCATAAAGCAACAACAGTCCAAAATAGTGAAGAGTGTAAAATAATGTAGGTGACTTTATACCATATTATATTCTCACAATTTAGTGTGGATGTTTACTAAAATAACTGATTTGTATCACTAATACCACGTTAATGATAAATTATTATCTTAAAATGTTTTGCTGGAAGTGTTCTGTTGAAAGGTCTGAAAAGATGAAAAAATGTCCTATACTTATGTGTTAATTTTCAGTCAGTTATATTTTGCAGCAAATCTGACTAAATTGTGATTCTATTTAAGTATACTTTATTAACATACTTCATGTTAGGATGTGTATGGTAACTTATATGTCAAATGGATATCCATGGTCTAGAAATCTTTCAAGTCAAAAATAGACTTAACAAAACCGTTTTCAAATTTCTTAATAAGTCATATAAATTGTGTTGCTTAGTTTTCAAATTATTATAAACAAATTATAATTAGTAATCAAGAGCTTCATAATATATAATCTTTGATTTATTCATTATAAAATACTGTGTAAATTTCAGCAAACTGACTGCCATTTATATTTTCCCAATGACTAAGAGCTCTCCAAATGTTATGAATTAGGTTACAATGGTCTACAGAGAGTTAGACCTTAGTATACATAAAAGAGGAGATCCAGTAAGGCACATAGTTTTCTCTAATTTCACAAAAAGTAGGAGTTGAAGCCAAGTTATTAAAAACTGTAAAGAACAATAATGTTTAACAGTTGACTGACATAAGTATATTGTTATCATATTTCATAATTTATGGCACAAAATTAAGAAAAAAATTACAAATCAGTACTTTTCAACATTTATCTGAAGGTGATAACTAGCTCAAATATATCTCAAACTTTAAAAAATATACACAATATTTATGTAAACAGCTATTATTGTAAAACCAGTTTATACTGTTGATGACTGATGATTAACTAGATAGGTAAAGTTGAAGCAAACTCTATAAATGTAGTTAAATTCTCAGTGTGTTAAAGGTGTATACTTTTTTTTTTTCTGATCCTGGGTCTTTAACTTTAGACCTGGGCACTGTCCCTGGCTTTGGTTCTGAAGTTTAGCATGCTACCACTTAAGCCACATATCTACTTCTGCCTTTTTTGATAGTAATTTGGAGATAAAAAACCTCGCAGATGATTTTGCCTAGGCTCTCTTTGAACTGTGATCATCAGAACTCATCTTCCAGACTATCTAGGCTCACAGGAAAGAGTAATGATCAACTGGTGCCCAGCTTAAACTGATATACATTTTAAGAAGACGTGTGTATTTATGTTGTCTATGAAGATTATACTTGAGAAATATATTCATTTTAGCCTTAACAATAAGTTATGAAATAAGCAAATGTCAGTGGTATGCACACCACATTACATTTTTCAAGGCATTTTAGCAAGGCAACAAAACATTCTAGTCCGGATCATACATTCTAGACATGCCAAAATCTGGAGAGAGAGAGAGAGAGAGAGAGAGAGAGAGAGAGAGAGAGAGAGAGAGAGAGAGAGATTTGATAGCAGTTGCATTTTGCATTCAATAAGCAGTACTTTACTGCCTACTAGTCACAATTAAAGTCCCTAAAGCCATACAGAATAGATTCGAACTTTGCTTATCTGAAGTACACTCGACACAGGATTGGGGAAAATAAGTAGAAGCTAATTAAAATTTGAATAGTAAAAAACCAATGGATAAAATGGGGAAAGGAGGTATATTCCTTTCCCCTGTTTCAGGAAATTTCTTTCTGAAGAGAAAATTCTTAAGGATCAGTGAGAAATGAAAAGCAAAAGATGATTATGCAGGAGTTTGAAGAGAAGTGATCATTGGAAATAAATCACAGTGGAAAATATCCTCATGTTGTATGTGAGGAGACTAGGAAACAGTTTAGAATGGCTGGGACCTAGATGAAAATACACCTAAATAGTGAAGCAGAGGTCAGGAAACAGAAATAATAAGCCAAGTGATATGATCTAAGTGTTGGATGAAATATGCATTGTACCTTATTTATTGAGATGACACATAAAAGTAAAGTGAAGGGTAAATTGCTTATTTGGTAGGTTTTGGGGAGATAGTATTATGGACAGTAGTGAGAGTAGTAGAGACAGAAATGAAGTGAGCAGCTGGGAGTGTATTTTGGTTTGAAAAAGGAGAGGAAGAATAGTTTTGTGACGGCTTTTTTTTCCTACTTAACCAATTAATTCATTATCAGTGAATATTACTAAGTGGAAAAGCTTGAATTTTGACATTGAATTGTTAAATGGAAGTGCCAACTTGCCTTTTTTGTTGTGTTTGTGAATATGGAAACAGAGAAGTCAGAAAGAGTTAAGGAATTAAAATATAGATGTGGATTTGAACAATTCTCTTGTTGATGACTATTGATGGTTTTATTTTATTTCCTAAAGATTTAGTTTTTTGTTGTAGTTAATTGGAGCATATTATTTTAAGTCCAATTTTCTGAAACTGTAAAATAAATGTGTGTGTGTGTGTGTGTGTGTGTGTGTGTGTGTGTGTGTGTTGTGTTGTCATCTTTTTAGTGGCTTGAACTCAGGGCCTGGGTGCTGCCCTTAGCTCTCTAACTAAAGTCTGGCTTACCACTTTGAGCCACAGCACCACTTCCGTTTTTCTAGTGAATAATTGGAGATGAGTCTCACAGACGTTCCTGCCCAGGCTGATTTCAGATCATGACCCTCAGAACTTATCCTCCTGAGTAGGTAGGATTACCAGTGTGTGCCACAGGTACATGGCTAAATATGGTTGAAAGAAAAACTATGAAACAGTCCCATAGTTTTTGTATATTTTCATATATCTGTAATACTAAATAAACTTAGTAAAATATAGTTTTCTGAAAATGACAAATATGGCTAGAAAAGATAAAAAAACAGCATGTGTCATAAAGGTACAATATAAATCCTAAATTGAAATGTGTAAGCTCTTCATTTAAACATATTTGTGAACAAAGCAAACAATTTTATCTATTAAAAGCAACAAAAGGCTTATACTTTTTTTTCCTGAAGAAGAATATTTCTTGGAAAAAGATTGACTTCAGTAACCAACAATAAGAGTGAAAATCAGACCGTACTAACTTGGTGGTGGTAAAGTTTGCCATCTAGTTTTGGAGAGGTTTAATATTACTTTTGTTTTTATGAAACCTTCTGTGGTCTGCCTATCTCTTAATAGCACTACACAGTATTTTGCTACTTGTCCCAAATGAATAAGCACCCTAATTTTACTAGTTTGTATTTATTTCATAGAACAATTCATCCACACATGATTTTCAGCTAACTATCACTGTTTCTAATCTGTAGCAGCCTAAGTATAATTAAATCTAATTTTTTAAATAAATTAGGATTACTTTATAAAAATAGTATTACTGCAATAAAAATACAAGATATACTCCTTGCTAACTGTCAAATTTCTCTCTCTGTAAGACCTCGAGTATCTTTAGTTATTTCTGTAACAAGTGTAAGGTAATTTCTTCCGTAAACAGATCTCTTATTTATTCATTTTTATAAAGTTAAACTTGTATGAGAAATTCACTTGATTTTTTATAATATAGCACCTGGTATGAGAAGTTCAGAAAGACTGACATTTGTGACAAAGGTGTCCTTCTTTCCCAATTAGTCTCCACAAACCTGTTCTGTGACTTTTTTAGGAAAGGTCCTTAGTTGTGGAGAGTCTCAATTTTCACACTTGAATTAGACTTATTGTTCTACAGTGAAGATATTAGGAAGCTTTTCTGTACAGAGCTACATAAAAACTATTTTGTTCTTTGTAGGCTAAGATTCAAAATCCAGATATGTTTAGCTATTATGTGTATTTGCAGCTTTTATTTAAAAATATAGGACAGGAAGTGATTTCCTAATGTTTACATTGATAAAATTTCAAATGTTAAGGCAGACAAAATTGAAATTCCTTAAAAATTTGTGCATTAAGGGACTGGGGATATGGCCTAGTGGCAAGAGTGCTTGTCTGCTATACATGAAGCCCTGGGTTCCATTCCCCACCACCACATATATAGAAAAGAGCCAGAAGGGACGCTGTGGCTCAAGTGGCAGAGTGCTAGCCTTGAGCAAAAAGAATCAAGGGACAGTGCTCAGGCCCTGAGTCCAACGCCCAGGATTGGCAAAACAAAACAAAACAAAATGTGTACATTAAAAATGTGATATATTTTCTTTAAATATTGAATCATTTCAATGTGCACTAATTTATAGGCAGGGAAGAATCAGTCAGCCGAATAGACTTGCCCTGTGAGGTACTTGGTTAATCTCTACATGGATTATCCTAAGGTATCCTGACAAAATTAAACTTGGACATTTATTATATGTTCATTCAAATCTCCTCAAAATATTTTGCATCAGAAAAATATATACACATACATGATATTCATATTTAAAATGTAGCATTTTCATATACTTTATATCATTTAAAATTATATCATTGAATTTTACCAAAATATATTTATAATTACATGTGGAATAAGATAGGGACAGATACTGATTAAAATGCTGTGAATTAAAATACATCAATGATTTTAGAATGTTCAATGGTCAAGAATTACTGTAGTGGCTAAATTCTGTGACATATATAAATCAGGCAGTATTATTTCTAACCCTAGAACTGGGGGCTGCTGGATGTGTAATCATGACTGATATTAACTTTACAGAACTTTGGCTTTCTTTCTTACAAAATATAACCAGCTATAATGTCACCTAACTCAGATCAGCATCATGAATATATTAATGTGCATAAGAATGGTGATAAGTTATAACTATGTTAAATTCATTACATAATTTCAGAAAGCATTCACTATTAGTGGTGGATAAGTGTTGCATATATGATGCTATGCTGTTTATGTGATATGTTTCAACACATACATTTGATAGGTAATATCCCCATTAATAGTTCCTGTAAGGTACTGAGCGTAATAAATCTTTTTGTTTGAGAGCATACTGATAAGTGGCAGAGCCAGATCAGAAACATGTAAACACAAACATGTTTTTAACTGAACAATTATGTTTGGTAAAGGATTACCAGTGTCTACTCCCCTCAAACTTCTGTAACAATCTGGTAACAATCATGTTACTGTGTTACTTGAAATCACAGGCACAAGAGATTACACTGCCTGTATGTTTCCTCATTCTATACACAACTTTAAAATACATAATTTGTTTTACAATATAGCTTATTCTACTTTCCAACTTGATACTCTCATAGACCAGTAAGTATTACTATATTATCTTACATTGTCTTCCTGATAAATAAGAAAATAAGATCCATTTAATTCATTCTATGATAAATGATTTTAGCTAGTCTTCAGTGAAAATGAAACAGAGAAAGAAACATTCCTAGAATCATAGGGCGAAGATACACCTTAGGAGAAACATTTTCTGCCATAGGGATGATGTTTTAAAATATTAATAACTGTATAATAATCTGCAGAATTGTACCCTGTGTGCTATTGTATCAGAGGGGCTGTTGGCAGGAAGAATGTTTTTACTTTACATTAAAAAAAAAAACATACATGTCATGGAGCAAATTTACCTTTTTAAAGTAAAGCAAAGATTTTTTAAATATCTTACAGAATTTTTTCATTAAAAATGTTATGCACTAAGTTGAAAATATATAAAATTATGGGGTATGATGTGGTATTTTGTTGTAAATACATGTTTCAGAAAGGTTAAGTCAAGCAAATTAACACATCTGTCATCTAAGCAACTTTTATACCTCCTTTAGCAAGTTCATTATTGTCTTAGAAAATGAAAGACTTATTTTCTGTCTCCCATAAAGTTGGAAGGGCAATTTAGTCTTGTAGTTGTATAAATCAAAATCTTCCACAATTAAATGAAGTATAGAATTGGAACAATTATCATGTTTCATTAGCTGTCTACCAGAGTCTTTTGATTTCCTTAGGATAACACCCTATGAACAGAAACATTTATAATATTATGACTGCAATACTGGACTGTGCTATCAGAGGTTCATTTTGACAATACTCAAAATTAAGAGGACAAGAGCTGTGTCAGAGTGCATATCTTGCTTGCCATAGCTTAGTTTTTATATAATCTGTACTGACTCTGCTATTATTATGACTTTGGTGAATGATTCATGTGTTTCAAAGGATATAAAAATCTTTGGTATCAAAAGGGGCTTTTTGTTTGAAATTTGGAGAAATATTGCATTAAGAATCTTTAGTAATAATTTATTTTTTACAATATTATTTGAGAGATTCCAAGAAATACTCTGACTCTATGGAAGATGAATATGTTCCATGGTTTTGGATTAACAATCCATTTCAGTTCTCTCTCCCAGTCATCTTGGATTCTTTCTGCTTCCAGGATACTTATAAAGAATTATATCCTAGAAAGGATCTAAAATAGCAAACTATCACATCATATCTTAGAAACAACTAAGTTTGTAGCACTGCAATGAAATAGGCTTAGTCACAATTACACATGAAAGAAAATTGATAATCCAAAGGGAAGTAATAACAATAGTAGATAGTGACAATCACCTTCATTTTTCATAGCTTTGAACTATTTATCAGTGCAATTGTCTGTCATTTGCTAACACAGATTTGGCCTTTCTTCAACTGTGCCATCTGCTTAAGCCCAGTATCTCACCACCACTTTCTGACCTAGTGGTTCAAAATAGCTCTTGCTTCAAGAAATACAGAACACGTTTGAACAAATTTTCTCAATTAATCTGAACCTAGAAGAGCCATCTATGTACCCAGTTTCATGGGGAAAAAAATCACTTGTCACAAGTATATATTTTTAAATAAGGGACAATTCAAAAATGTTCCATGCCGGGCTGGGGATATAGCCTAGTGGCAAGAGTGCCTGCCTCGGATACACGAGGCCCTAGGTTCGATTCCCCAGCACCACATATACAGAAAACGGCCAGAAGCGGCGCTGTGAAGAAGCCAGGGACAGTGCTCAGGCCCTGAGTCCAAGGCGCAGGACTGGCCAAAAAAAAAAAAAAAAAAATGTTCCATGCCCAATTTTCTTTTATAAGTTCTATTTTCTATGCACAGATTTTTATAATACTAACAAAACTTCACTCTTAAGAAGTCAGATTACGGGGCTGGGGATATGGCCTAGTGGCAAGAGTGCCTGCCTCATATACATGAGGCCCTGGGTTCAATTCCCCAGCACCACATATACAGAAAATGGCCAGAAGTGGCGCTGTGGCTCAAGTGGCAGAGTGCTAGCCTTGAGCAAAAAGAAGCCAGGGACAGTGCTCAGGCCCTGAGTCCAAGCCCCAGGACTGGCCAAAAAAAAAAAAAAAAAAGAAGTCAGATTACTACTGATAGATAGGCAGTTTAAAAATACCAGTAGCTAGGTATGTTCCTCCTTCCACGTTGTGTTTTATCTCATGGCCTCATGATTATATATCTGGCACTTCATAACTGAGTCATAACAGCCCTGCGTTTTCTGGTTGTTTTGTAGGCCGAATCTAGCTAGAAGACATTTCAGCCCCGGCTAGCCCCAAACCTCCAGCTTCTCCAGGCCGGTCTTCTGAGTAGCAAAGATTATGGTCATGAGCCTAGGGCATCTGGCTCAACCACTTAAGTTTCTTCCTTTCTTTCTTATTTTTTTTCTAATGTCAAATACCTGATAAATTTTTTTATTCAGAAATTTGTTACTCATAGCCATTGCCAATGAAACAAATGGTTAACTTATTTGTTGATGGTTTGTTAAAATAGCAAGCAAAGTCTAAGTACCAAATAATTAACTTTCTAATTTCTTACAATATTATTTATACCTATGTTTACAGTAATAAATAGGTATGTTTGGTGGTTGAAATATCTAATCATGTAATTCACTTCACAATTTGATTTTTTCTTAAACAAATATTTTACCTATCTACGGCCTCCCTAAAAAAAATTGGGAGTAACATGTGATTAATGTACTTCACTGAAGAAACATTCATAAATATTTTTGAGGTCTGAAATATGATTATACAATACCAATGCCAAAATACTTTCAGACATTACATTCTATCTAAATTAATTATTTTAAACCCTAAAACATGATATTTGATACTGAACATTTCTATTTTGAAGCTTATGATAAAAATGAAGTTGTTTAAGTATAAAATAATTTTATCATCCTAATAAACCAATATTTGATATGTGGTGGTAGAGATTTGTATAAAATTAAGTGAGCATATCTAGAAAGCAAGTTATAGTAATGTAAATTAACAAAGAATTCTTGATAGAGATTTTGTCTTCAATTACAATGGAATCCTTTCAGAAACATTCTTTTTAAATTATGCTAACACCCTTCTCAATGCCTAAGGAAAATGGCTTTAGTGAATCACACATTTTGGAATGCAACAGAACAATGTAGAATGTAGGAGTATACTATAAATTGTTTATATTGTTTTAATTGCAAATGTAATAGATTTTTGAGGAAGAAGACAGCCAATTGAAACCATGACTCATTAGATATATAAATACTTGTTAATATTTAGGAGTGGTACAATGTTTTAGTCCTGAAAAACTACTACTATGTGCATAGTATTCAGTGCTAAAATAAGATTCAAACAAATTTGCAGTGATATGAGTTTCCTGGTTTATTCAGATTCATTCTGATCTGTAAGCTTTTGTATAATAAATTTACTAGGAATTAAATGCAAATTTTGTTCCAATTACATTAAGCCAAAGAGAATTATTTATTCAGCATTGATTGGATTTCTCTGGTGTTATTTTTTATATTGACCATTTTTTCTATAAAATGATTGTTAAAGTAAAATTCAAGCAGGTACCCAATAACAGTGCTTTGTGTATTTTGCTAAATTGTGTCTCGTTGGAGAGATCAACATGAAGATTTACTTATACTTATGTCACTTAATTCATGAATGCTTGTGGGGAAAATAAAAGAGAGCTCAAGTTTGAGAGAAAAATCTACTCACTCCTTTTTTTTTTTTTTCCATTTCTGCTCTGAACAAGTGGCAGATAAACACTCCAGTGTGTGCTCTTGGGATAAAAGGAGTTTTAAGAACCTAGTAATGGCCCTCCATTATTTTTGCTTTGTAAACACAGCTTGAATCTTGCCATTCTGGTCCTGTAATATGGCTGACACCACTTTGAGACAAAAATTAAATGTAATTCTGACCCTTGCTGTGTGCACGAGTGACACAGCAGAGATCACCTCTCCTTTCCATATTTGTGGCCCAGGAACACAGAACAGATGACAGAAGGAAGAGTGCATAATAATTTTGGCCCAGTACACACACACACACACACACACACACACACACACACACACACACACTCAATCTTGGAACAATTTTGCTTTATGAAGAGGAAAAAATATGATGAATATATGTTTCTTAGATAAAACAAGACATCCTGTAAAATGCACTGTTAGTTTCTAGGGCCTGGAAATGGCTACAAATTACATTGTTTGGGCAATGTAACATTTGGGCACAAATATTTTATCATTGGTTTTTTTTCCTGTATGAAATAATTTAGAAAAGCTTATTTGTTATATCAGTTTAGTGTAGCAAGTAAAATGTACTCAAGCCAATTTTCACACATATTTAACCAGATTTAGTTGTAATATTTTTTGAAGTATGAATTCTCATACATCATATTTCTTATACATTCTCAGGTTTATCCAATATTTAAAATGAACCCAAGGCTTAGAAGACTGAGAGTGTGTGGTTGTACATATTCAATCATTTTAAGAGTCATTTTGTAATAAATTATAGCCTGTTAGTCCAACCATAAAATCATGCTCTCAAAACTTGTGTCTAAGTCAACAGACTCTAATCTGTACTCAAGTCCATATTAGAATTCACTCCAGAGAAGGAAGAAATTGTTATTTTTAAGAGAGGCCATTTCAAATGGAAGGCGTTT
Organism: Perognathus longimembris pacificus; assembly: GCF_023159225.1. Taxonomy (NCBI): domain Eukaryota; kingdom Metazoa; phylum Chordata; class Mammalia; order Rodentia; family Heteromyidae; genus Perognathus; species Perognathus longimembris. Next base: position 17,346,030 of record NC_063163.1, read on the forward strand.
ATTATGGCACAGACTTACAATGTATCACCCTAAGACATTAGTCATGAAGCCTTCACGGTTAATGGTAATCTCAAACTGAATTTTGACAATAAGAAGGGAATTTCAAGGTCTACTAAGAAGGAAAATGAAAACCCAAGTCACATGTGGCTTAGGACATGTGAATGCAATCTGGCAAGGACATAGATAAAAAATGAGGAATGAAAATAGCAGAAAAGGGGGGCGAAGTCTCTTATTGAAAATTATATGCTGTACTAGGGATTGCAACTATGGAGATGACCCTGATGCAAACTTGGTCAATGAAGTAAGATTCACATGTACTTTTAGCTCAAGCTGGTAAGAGGAATAAGTACTAGTAGCTCATGTTTTATAAACAGTTATATATATAAAGGTATATATATGTATATTACTGGTGTTGGTGGCTCAGACTTAGAATACTAGATACTCACTAGGCTGAGATCTAAAGATCTTGGTTAGAAGCACATATGAGTGGATAAAAATAAGAGACACTTGAGTCCCTCCAGCTAACTGGATAAAAGTATGAAAAAGAGGTGTGACTCTCTTGATATAGCACCAACTATGAGCAAAAAAAAACAGAGCAAGAAAACAGTCCCTGAGTCTAAGCCCAGTAAAATCAAAGCAAACATCCCTGCTTCCCTCCCCCCACAATGCCAAACATCGTCCACCAAAACAGAAAAAAAATTCTATTAATAGGCATCAATTTAATGTTTTATTTTAGTTAAGGCATTTTTCATAGTCAATAATTATATATATTTTGTTTGATTTATTATTTTTTATTCTATAAAACTCAGAAAGCTTTGATTTATAAACAAAGACAACACTTTTTGTGATATTGGTTAATTAGACAACTGGGAAGAATATCTAGGACTGAGGACATTTTTTATCAGGATATTAAATAGATATTTAATTTTTAAAATCAATTTCAGTATTGTCAACTCACTATATGTTCTCTTACTAAAGCTAGAAAATATAAAATTTTTTATCTTATATACCAAAACAAAGTGTTACATGGACATATTTTGCATGTAGTATATAAGATTGGTCAGTATTAAATGTTCCATGTATGAAAAACTGTTGACATTCACAGATATCCATACACATTTAATTCCAATTACAGGGAAATGAATATTGTCTTTTAATAAGGAGCATACTTTTATCACTGCTCTAAATATAAAACCCTTTATGGAGTCAAGGTATAGAAAAGGTATCTTAAATTTTGTACAACAATATGTCAATCCTTGTATCTATGTTGATTAAATTGACATCAGGGCTCCTGACAATTTCCACTTCCTACAAGTGCTGAACAATTTTCCTCTTAAAAAGTATTTATTGAGCCATTGACGATGTGCTAGCTGTTGAGCATAATTTGATAAATAAAACAACCCGAACTCTCAAAAAGTTCATGTTCTAAGACACTTTCTGTCAACCTATTACTGCTGGATTACCTATTTCCTCAGCACTTTGACTTCTGATTAATAATGTCTGGCAATGTTCATTTAAAAATACCATCCTCGATAGTTCTTTTGTATTCTACGATTTACCTAGCCCAGCTACTGATGAATAAACCCTTTAGGATAAATGTATTTTAAGAAAAACGTATCAGTTGATTTGATCCGGGAGTTAGGAGTTTGGAGGAAAGGATTGTAACTGAACTTGCTGGGCTGAGAAAGCATCCAGCAAAAAAAAAGAACATAAAAGGGTCACCTTCCCAGGAGCCTCTTTCATGCTCAATCTAGAGCTTGCCATTGAAAGTAATTTTGGAGTAATCTAGCCCTATTAATGCATAGAACAAGGCAACACTTGTCACAAATCAATTGGTTCAGTAGCCCAGGATCCCTTCTTTCACAGTTTCACTTTCCCCAGTTTCATTTACAGGGGTTCACCCAAAATCTTACCACAGCAGATAGAAAATTCTCAAAATAAGTAATTGGTAAAGTGGGATTTAAGTTGTGTTTCCCTCATAGAAACAGAATATAATATTGGATTGAGTCATTCCATCTGACCTGGATGTGAATCACCTGCTAGGCCAGTCTCTCCATACCATACACACTATTTACTTAACATTTAGTAGCTATCTCAGATTGGATCTATTCCACTAGCACTTAAGTGATTATGGGAAAGTAACCTTACTTTATTTAATTATTGTACATAAGGGCACTGAAGTAAAGGAGTATCCTAAAATTTGAAATGTGTACAGACTTTCTCTGGTACTGAGTGCTGCCTGACAAAGAGCAAAAACAGTACACATTAGAGTTTGATGCTTTGTAAAGTTACAGACATCTGCTGGTGACTTTGGAAGCATTTCCCGTGGTATGGATTGCCATATATCTAAAGAAAGAACATTAACTGGTTTGGATGGAAGATTCTGGATGGAGAAAGAATATCATCTAAATAATTAGGCATTCAATTATCAGAAGTCTGGGATATTATGTCATGAATCCTATCCTGCATTCAGTGGTTGTGGCATCCAAAAGTAATTAATTTTTTAAAAGTCTAGATAAGGAGGCAATGTAGTATATTTATCAATGCTGCTGCTCTGTCCAGCAATGATACAACCTTCCATTACCATGGGAAAATGTGGTGTAGAATTGGAAGCTTTTCTGTTCTTTACAAACTAGCCAAAACTGTGATGTATTCATCAGAGCAAAATTCAGCTGCAAATAAGATAGCCTAAAATAATAGTATTTAGGCAAAACTGAAATTGTTCATTCCTTACAAATTAGTCTAGCAGCATTCAGTTTAAGGATGGAATGTCAGGACTGCCCCACAGAAACAATAGGCAGCCAGATTCTCTCAAATCATCCCGAGTTGTGAGTCTTGTTATAGAAGCAGAGGAAATGGACAACACAATGCAGAGTAGAGTTTTGTTATATAGATAAAGTCACCACACACTTGGTTTAAATTTTGCAGTACATCTACATGCCTTGCTGCAAGGAAAATGACAAATTATCATTTTATTCCGTATCCCTTGTTAACTAGATATTTGAGTATTTTTGTAAAAATTCCTAATGCATGTTAAGAAACCAAATGGAGTTTATAAGACATTAAATTATATGAAGTATTGTTTATACCTATCATTATTCATCTATCATTCACCTATCAATTTATTTGTTTATCTAGTATCAATTTACTGTGCATTATTAATATTCTTTTTAAAAAAGAAAAAATATATGAATCATATATATCCTTTAAGTTAGCAGTTTATTCACAGAAGTCTCATTTTAAGAGTTATTGCATGTTGGGGCTGGGGATATGGCCTAGTGGCAAGAGTGCTTGCCTTGTATACATGAGGCCCTGGGTTTGATTCCCCAGCACCACATATACAGAAAACGGCCAGAAGTGGCGCTGTGGCTCAAGTGGCAGAGTGCTAGCCTTGAGCAAAAAGGAAGCCAGGGACAGTGCTCAGGCCCTGAGTTCAAGGCCCAGGACTGGCCAAAAAAAAAAAGAGTTATTGCATGTTATTTGGAAACATTTTAAGTTGTTTCATATATAAACACTTGTGCTCATTTGACAAATTCATTAAAACTTAATGGCCACATCTATATTGAAAGAAGAGAGAAAATTAAATAATTCTTAACATATCTGACAGATTAAAAATGATGCTGAGGGGCTGGGAATATGGCCTAGTGGCAAGAGTGCTTGCCTCCTACACTTGAAGCTCTGGGTTCGATTCCCCAGCACCACATTTATGGAAAACGGCCAGAAGGGGCGCTGTGGCTCAGGTGGCAGAGTGCTAGCCTTGAGCGGGAAGAAGCCAGGGACAGTGCTCAGGCCCTGAGTCCAAGGCCCAGGACTGGCCAAAAAAAAAAAAAAAAAAAAAAAGATGCTGATTCAGAAAAGAAAGTCTTAGCAAATACGTCATTGGTTGTGGAAATGGGCCAAGCTTTTTACATACATATCAAGTATTAGCTTTGAGAAAATTCAAACATTTTGTTTTTTGATACTGGATATGAAATACATAGGAGATATTTGGATGACAAATGTAGACTTGGGAATTATAGCATGCTACAAAGGAATTATTGTCATAGAAGACTACGTAGAAGCAGGTGTAGATGGAAAAGAGTGACAATAGTGCAGAATACTGACAAAAAGTAGGGCTTTAGGAGTAATGATAAAGGAAGGCAGAGGCACATCATTGAATGAGTGAGAGTTGAAGAAAGTTAGACTGTCACTGAAAGAGATGTGTTATAGATAGAAGTGCACTTCAGTTGTCAGAAATTAGTTCAAAACGTCAGTGAAAGAAATGTTCTTGTGAAAAATGTCAGAAGCTAGTGTGCAGCAGTGTTCGGGATGTATGTGCTAGAGATGGTTAATTTAAACTATTTTTTGTAGGGATTGGGTAAGAGGATAATGGTCACAGGTAAAAATGCAAGGTTGAAGGAAATTTCCTTCTCTGCCATAGGTACCAACAACTAATAATGAATGGGGTAAAGAGACACTATGCACTACATAAAAAGTTCAATGTCCTGACCACAAACCCAAGGTGTGAGGAGGAAAAAGGATGAATCTTTAAAAGAATGTAGGATGGGGGGATGTAAACTAATATAGGTGTGAATTTCAAAGGTAAGAATTTAGGGTAGAATATTACTTGCTGCACAGTGTTCAAAATTTGCTGGTTTTGTGACAAGGGGATGGACGCTATAGATGAAAAAAATAATAATAAGGGTCCAGATCATTGTGGTGACAGTGAATTTTCAATTAGCAAAAAGATGAATATGTGTGTGTACCTGTGTGTTTATGCTGTATGAAAACGTATATATGATTTTGACCCACATATGAATTTTCTAGAACTGTTGGATCATAGAATAATTCCCCATTTATTCAGTGGAAAATATGCTGAGTTGGAGAGGCAAAAAAAAGAGGAACGTTTTATTACAGTGGGCCAAGTGGAAAAGTTAAGACAGAATTTATCCCTAAGAACCTGAAGGTTAGATTTGCCAAAAATGATAATGAAAGGCACAAAAGGAAAAGGAGATTTTTGTTAAAACAGGGACGACACGGCTTAGATCCTGAGCTTGAATGTTTGCTTAGACAGAAGTGGCAAGTTGAACATTTAAAAGGTAAAATTTGTTTTGCCTGGGCATATCTCATTAATTTATTTTAAAAATTCTTTTTTTTTTTTTTGCAGTGCAGAATTAGTTTTTCATACATAGGTCAGGGAGCTAAAATGAATCTTCTATTTCTGTAAACTACTTGATTGCTAAGTACCAAATGACAATCAGTTTTCTTTTTCTTTTCAACAAATGGGTGTGAAAATTAATTACTCTCAGGGTAAAATGTAACTAACAAAGCCATTTTACGTTCAGACAGTAATGAAAAGAATTCCTCATCAGACAGACATGGTACTTCAAAGAAAATATTTATAAAGAGAAACCGATTCTCCCTCAACTAATTGTATTGTAATCATTGAACACAATATAACCCATCTTATTTAATGAGTTTATATGCAGGCCTATTGACCACTTTTGTTTATGGGGGTATTGGTTTATATTAGTGATTACATTGATTTTTCTGAAGTTTTCATTAATCAAAATTGGAGAATATTTGAGAGAAATTTATAATAATTTCCAAAGTATACTGGGAAGTTCCCACCCTGAGTAATGGATGAGATTATGACATTTTTAATTATTTTACATAAGTTATTTCAAAACAAAAGACAAAAAGGACATTGAAAGTAATTCTTAAAATAGTTATCAAGACTTGTACACTGATTGCACATATAAAAATCAGTTTCCATGTCAAGATTAAATTAACATAATTTATTACAGTTATAAACAAAATTTATGAAAGGATTCAGGAATATCGCAAAGCATATGAAAGGAGTAAATGTTTATCTTCTAATTAAATACTAAAACAAAAATGAACAGAAGGAATTTATTCACATCATGAGGTGGCTTAACATGTGAAAATTTAAGCTGGGACTAAAGTCAGGAATTTTAGGAAGATGTGCACTTAAATAAAACAAAAAAAAAAAGTTGAAAAAAAGCCCACCATGTAGGCCAAATATCCTGATTTTATTGTCATATAATGAAAATATGATCACGTTTTTAAAACTATATTATTCATATGAAAAGGAACAATACAAGGAAGACAATGACAATATATCCATTAAAATGTTATATCTAAGAAAATATATTGAACTCTGAAAAGCATAATATGAAATTTATGTTTTCATTCTCATCATATCCAATCAGTATTTTTCTAAATAAACTTGAATAATTTCTTAAAGTTGTTCAAGATTTTATAGAGTCAGATTTCTTTAGATTAAACCAGTGGAAATTTACTTAATGTATTTTTTTATTTTTATTTTATATTTATTATATATATTTTATCAAACTGAATTACAGAGAGGTTACAGTTTCATACATTAGGCATTGGATACATTTCTTGTACTGTTTGTTACCTTATCCCTCATTCCCTCCCTCCCCCTTTTTCTCCCTCCCCCACCATGAGTTGTTCAGTTCATTTACACCAAACAGTTTTGCAAGTATTACTTTTGTAGTTGTTTGTCTTTTTTTACCCTGTGTCTCTCGATTTTGGTATTCCCTTCCAATTTCCTAGGATTAAATTAGTACTAAATATTTGGAAGCTGTTTCAGATATCCTACTAAATCAAATTTAGCATCTTTAGGTTATAAATCAAAATATTGTTTATAAACTATGGATTTTATGTAGAATTGTATAATATACATATAAATCTATAATATTATATATAATATGTGTAATGTACAATCTGCATAATATATTATACACATCATATATTGCATATTATATATAGTGTATTATATAGGATATACAGATATGTCATATGTAAATGTATAAAATATATGATATATAAATATCATATAAATATCATATATATAAATATATATATATATTCCTCATTACAGCCAGAGAGTATTTTTCTGCAACGTAGATGATAAAAGAATGAGATATAATCATGAGAGAATGTGTTTACAGTTTTTCAGTTTTCCCCTTGTTGTTTGTAGTGAAGTTAATTCTTTGATATAGCAAATAATAATTATTAGAATGCCTAACTACTAAGGTCACAGGTATTGTTTGCATTTTAATTTAACAAAGAGAGTATAAAGTTGTAAGCATAGGTGGTGAATATGGAATATGTATTGGAGATAATTTCTTTTTTATTTAGAAGGTTGAAGAAAAAAAAGCTAGCAATTGCATTTGGGGTTTCAGTGCTTCAGAGAAGAAGATTGAATTGTTCACAGCCTTGCTCTTAACTCTCCTTCAGTCCTGGAGCTTATAGATCTTCTCACAATGTGTTTCATGTGCTTCTGGATGAAGAAGGAAATGCCAGTGCATTGCAAGGAGAATATCAGCATTAGCATTGTATGATAGGTGGAGTTTATCCTAGTAAAGTGACAGAAATGTGCTTTAAAAAAATGTATAGTTGTGGGCTAGGAATGTGGCTTAATGGTAGAGTGCTTCCCTACCATGCATGCAGCACTGGATTCAATTCCTCAGCACCACATAAACAGAAAAGGGTAGAAGTGGTACTGTGGCTCAAGAGGTAGAGTGCTAGCCTTGAACAAAAAGAAGCCAGGGATAGTGCATAGGCCCTGAATCCCAAGCCCCAGGACTGTCAATGTGTGAATGTGTGTGTGTGTGTGTGTGTGTGTGTGTGTCAGTTATTGTTAAATATTTTTATGCCTGGCTGTAGACAGAACATAGCCACTTCAAGATACAAGGAGACACTGCACTGAATTTGCTGGTGAATGACCTAGATGATTGCAGACATACATAGTTTTGTTGGTGGTGGTTGTAGGGCTTGAACTCAGGACCTGGGGTCCTGTCCTTGAGCTCTTTCACTCAAGGCTACTGCTCTAACACTTTGAGCCACACTACCACTTCTACATACATAGTTTTATAAAGAACTTTCATGGAAGATGGTGTGGACCTACATTTGTATCATGAGTAAAAATGTGTGGGAAAATTTGTTTGTATGATAATGAAATATATTAAAACCACAATTTGAACTAGAGCATGAACTCAGGACCTTGGTGCCTCCTTAACTAATCTTTTGGGCTCTAGGCTAGTGATACATGACTTGAGCCACAGCTCCACATCTGACATCTTTAGTTGGTTAATTGGTGATAAATCGTGGCCCTTCCTACCATGCTGGCTTCACACCACAACCCTGAGCTCTGAACCTCCTGAGTAGCTAAGATCATAGGCATGCGCCAATATCATGCAGACTAATACTGATTTTTGAAAGTTCTCATATGCAAAGATTTTTAAAAAATATTTTACTATTTTAGCAGAGAATGTTCTAAGGAATAGAGACAATATAACCTTATGTTTAAAAAGGTTACAGGCCCATACATAAATGGATTCACTATTTGTTATATATATTATTTATCTTTTTTGTAATAAAAGTTGAATAATTCCTTCATATTTACTAAATGCCACATTAATCACAGGCAACCGATAGCTAAATATGCTTTAAGGAGACAATATACTGACTTTTGTATCTGTAACTTGCTTGGAATTTTATTACTATTGGACAACAAGTTTAGAATAAGGAGTGTGGGATATTTTGTAATTTATTTATTTATTTATTGTGGTGCTTGAACTCAGGGCCTTGGTGTTATACATGAGCTACTGTTGGTCATAGAGCTTCTGTTTTACTTCTGGTTTTCTGGTGGTTAATGGGAGATAAAAGGCATGTGGAGTTTCCAGCCCTGGTTAGCTTTGAACTATGATCCTCAGACCTCAGCTCCCTGAGTAGCTAGGGTTATAGGTGTGAACCACTGGCATCCAGCTGGATCATTTTAAGTAATATTCCTTGGTACAATTTAGAGGTTTTATTTACTGACTGCATATTTAATGAGAAACTAAACTATAAGTGGCATGAAATCTATCTTTACATATGTGAAAAATCTTATACATACAGAACCGTTCCTCTGTTAAAATTAAAAATGCTAGACAGTGAATGGCATTACCATAGTAAACAAGGTGTATCCAGAACACCATCCACTGTGTCCATCCACATGGCTGTCAGCTGCCCTGGAGAATTTTCCATCTAACAAAATTTCTGTTACTCTATGGAAAACATTTTCCAAGTTCCCTTGATAGTCTCCTTGGAAGTATTGGTTATCCGTGCATATTTTATAATAAAGATAATTAGTATTTTCAAAATTAGAGGCTATGGGAACGCCCCAATGTAACACACACACACACACACACAGACACACATACACACACACACACACATTCTATGTAGTTTTGTAGAATCCCAAAGTGAATTTCTTTGTCAAGTTGGCAATCAACGAGTAAATGAAAATATGAAAATTTGCAGTATTGTTTTTAAGGGCTTTATTCCTGATAAAGGACATTTTTTTCAGCACCAGGTTCTACTTTTATATTTATGCTCTTTTGAAGAACAATTTACACTCTAACTGCTTTTGAACTGTCAACAGTCTTTGGCTTTATTCTTCATAACTTTCAATTCTAACTAAGCAGCATTTCACTTTAGTGCTTATTTTCTCAGTATTATCATTTGTTCTCTTCAAATTATTTAATTAAATTACTTACTATCCCTATCATTAAAAATATCAAATCCAGAATATTTTATGTTATGCTGTGAATTATTTCACATCACAGAAAATGACTTTTTAGTGCTAGCCAGTGTCATTGATCATTTGACACGTGCGAGCTCTCTATCTCTCTCTCTCACACACACATCATTTCTGCTAGCTAATGTGAATGATAAAAACCTTATTTTCACTGTTACAATACGTTTTTCTATTTTCTCTAAATCTGCCAAGAGGAAAATTCAGGAACTTCAATTTAATTTATTCACTAATAAGGTTAAATTAGCACCTGTTTAATATATGAGTCAACTCTTCCTAAATTCAGATTGAACTTAAAAACTAAAATGACACATGTAATAACAGTTTGTCAAAGGCACAAAGACTGTATGTCTGGGACATATTACCAGAGAGAAGATATAACAGTGTTTCATATACTGTAAAACAACCTGACCTACTTTCATTTTTTCCCCTAGAATTTGTTAAGTAGAGGAAAGCATAACAGCAATCTAGACATCTAGACAATTTCTTTTTTTTTTCTTTCAAATTTTTATTATCAAACTGATGTACAGAGAGGTTAAAGTTTCATACGTTAGGCATTGGATACATTTCTTGTACTGTTTGTTACCTTGTCCCTCATACCCCCCTCCCACCTCCCCCTTTCCCTTTCCCCCCCTGAGGTGTTCAGTTCACTTACACCAAACAGTTTTGCAAGTATTGCTTTTGTAGTTGTTTGTGTTTTTTTACCCTGTGTCTCTCAATTTTGGTATTCCCTTTTGATTTCCTAGTTTCAATACCAGTATACACGGTTTCCAATATACTCAGATAAGATTACAGAGATAGTGTAGGTAAAACCACAGGAAGGTGATACAAGAACATCATCAATAATAGAAGATACAGTTACACATGGGATGTTGAAAGTAGTTACAACTCTGATATAACAATTGTTTCCATAACATGGAGTTCATTTCACTTAGCATCATCTTATGTGTTCATAAGGGTATAGCTATTGGGCCTTGTGATGCTCTGCTATGACTTGCCTAAACCTGTGCTAATTATTCCCAATAAGGGAGACCACATCTAGACAGTTTCTGATGAGTGTTAAAAATTATTAGACCTACTCTCGCCTGAAATTTCTGTTTTATTTGATCATTCATTTTATGTAAGTAACATGAAATTAAGTTCTTGAAAATTCCAAGTAGATATAAATGATTTTCTAAATAAATGAATGCATGGGTAGGTCAACTGATTATTCACAGAAGTGATTTCTGAGACTCTAAGGAAATCAGAATTGTTCATCTACAGTTAACATTCTTCATTTATAATATTATTTACTGTGTGACTCCTTCTCTCCAAGTACTTTGTTCTCATAGGCACTCTATTCTCTTCAGTCCTTTCTATAGACAAATACAAAGTAGTATACTCAACACCTTCATAAAAATGAACATTTCAAAACATAATTTTCACTTAGTCACTGGTAAATCATGCTTATATACATATATATGTATCCATCTTATCATATCTATCTATCTATCTATCTATCTATTGAAGATCAGGTTGTTATGACAAGCACCTATGTTCTCAGCTAGTTGGAGGATCATAAACTCATACTGTCTTTTGCAAAAGTGAGTGACTGTATCTGAAAATAACTATCTAGAAAGGGTAGGGAACATCAGTCTAACAGTGTAAAGTCTTGAGTTCAAACTCAGTAACACCACAGTAATATATATATATATACATATATATACATATATCACAATTATTTATACTTCAAATATCTAGAATTACAGAATTTTATCTTTTTCCAATGCAATGTATAGGTTTTGTTATTACTTTCTATAATATTTTATTTTAAGAAATATACATTATAATTGCCTTTTGTTGGGTATTCTACATTATTGCATGTATCTGTTTCATACTATTAAATATTTAAGCCCCTTTTCCTATATGGTAGTTACAAAAATATTTTAAAAGAATAAAGACAGTACTTTTGATCAGTCTTCATTGCCCTATATGGAGATATATTTTAATTTATACAAGGTTCTTTGGATGAGGTCAAATTGCCGTGTATGGTATTTGAATGAAAAATTTTTTTACAAATGAGCTTAGATTTTATGGTTTTATGAGCTGGTTACTACTTCATAATATAGATCTCAGTTTGAAGCAAGCCCAGACAGGAAAATCCATGAGAATCTCATCTCCTGTTAGGTAAGAAAGGGCAGAAGTGAACATGTGGCTCAAGTGACAGGGCACTAGCCTCGAGTGAAAAATCTAAAAAACAGCACCTGTGCCTTGAGTTCAAGTTTCAGAAACAGCAGAGGAAAACGAAAATAAGAGTACATTTTCACACAGTATCAGCATTTATTCCAGTGCCATTGAAAGGAAGAAAGCACGCAACTTGCTTAAATAAAATGCACTCTAAATCTTACAAGAACCAGAGCCTTTATAATGTACTACAGAATAATAAGTATATTCAAATGAATTCCAAAGTAGGTAAATAAAATGTTGAATTATAACAGACAAAATTTTCAGGCAGAACAATTTTGACTCCTTAGAGTAGCCAAAATTTCTGTCTTTTTGTTGATTTAAGTTTTACTAATGTTTTTAGTTTAGCACTTTCATTTTTTCTCTCAATTATCACAGGATTTTACAAATAAACTTTACAAATAAACATCTTTATAAGATAATTTGTTATTTAGGCATGATTTTGCAAGTGAGTTTAAGTGAGTATTTATGTTTTAGATAATAGTACAAAAGTAGACCTATTGAAGAATTTTGTTGTTTGTTTACTTTGTATGTACTGGAGTTTGAACTCTGTGCTTCATGTTTGCTAGACCAACACTCCCTCATGTGAGCAATACCTTCAATTTTTTTCACTAATTATTTTTATGATAGGGTCTTGATTCCTTTATGCACAAGGTCCATGCTACCAAATCCAACTTCCCTCAATGGAGATGAATTTTCTTGGGCTTCACATCTCTGGCATTTTTAAAGCTGCAGTCTTCTAAATTGCTATCTGAAACAACAACCTACCCTAAATCTTTTCAGCCTGTCATATAGCTTGGGATGATGAACACATGACAATAAATATAGCTCTTGATTGAGAAAGGATCCTACAAGCTTTTCAGCCTGGCTTGGCCTTCGACTAAGATCCTCCTATTTTTACTTCCCAAGTAGGGATGATAACAGGTGTCTGCTACTCTTTCCTTAATCACTGACAGTAGTGAGTGAGTCCACAAATTGTGATAGGAATGAATTCAGAATCCTGAGAGAGAAACTAGAAATAGGCTTGCCAGATAGTAAATAACAACATTGTCAAAGTCCTCGATATACTCTAGTTCTAGTGAAAGCCCCATGAACATAAAGAAAAAAGATAAATTATATAGGACTCTAGATATAAGTAGGATATTCGTAAGAGTGGTTGATAAAATTGCAATAGCTATGTGTAGATGATCATATAAAATAATATTCTATGAAATGAACTCCAAGAAAGGGAAACATGAGACATGTTTTAGTTGCCATTGCTTCTATTTTTCTTTTTCTTTTGTCCTTGTTAATCTGCAATTGGGAGGATAGAGCAGGGCACGTGACAGGTGGAATAAGAGTGAAAAAATACAACAGTGGTACTTACTTGACACTATGTACAAATTGAACTGGATATCATGGGGGTGTGGATGGGGGGCGAAAACTAGGAGAGAGTGATGGAAGAGGAGACATGACTTAAAAAGACTGTAGTCATTCCTCATTATCTGATTCATGTAACTATAACCTCCCTGTATATTAACTGTACAATAACAATAAAAAGATTTCATGAGGCATTACATGCTATGGCTAGGTGTTAAAAGGTGATCATTATTCATATAACAGAATATGTGAGATAATCAAAATTTGTGGAAGTTTATTCTTCTTTGGAAAATCAATGTTTTTATTAGTGTCATTATTTGTACAAGAAGGGGGGTTCATTTTGACATGCTTATATATGCTTGCTCACATTCACCACCCCCACCCCTGTCTCATTTATTATCCTCTACACAAATTAATCTCAGAAAGCCTCACTGTTCCAGTTCCACACACGTACATAAAGTATTTGATAATGCTCACTCCCTTTTACCCTCTCCATTATTCCTTCTTCCCCACTAATATGATAGAGATGAATGATTTCTGGCATTATAGAACAGTGGAATAAAAAGCAAAGCAAGGGCTGGGTGTCTGTGCATCAGACTTGTAACCCCAGCTACTTAAGTGGCTGAGATATGACAAGCATTGTACAAAGTCAGTTCTGACAGAAAAGTTTGTGAGACTCATATCCAATTGACCACCCAAAAACAGAAGTGGTTCTTTAAGCTTAAAGTGGTAGAGCACAAGTCTGAGCAAAAAGAGAAGGAACAATGCCCAGGCCCTGACTTCAAGTCCCACAACCACCACCACCAACAACAACAAAAGTAATAAAGCAGGGAACAGTTATATGGCTTTAAGTGAAAAAATGACTGTTTTGAGTTCTACTTTTTCTAGGGCTCTAGCAAGAATTGGGAATATATCTAGAAAAGAATATCAAATTACCATGCTGATATATAAATTATAGTTCTATATTTTACAAATAGGATTCAATATATATTTTGGTGTACTGTTTACTTGTATACCAAAAAAGTATTTTGAATTGAATGATCTTAAATCTTGATTCTACTTTAAAACCACTATTTAATTAAATGAGGAGTTTTCTGTTGCACCTGACACATTTCTTCATTCTCATTTTTTCCAGGATTGACAGGCTTCCAAAACTCTGGGATTTTCCATGCAGATCTTGACATGAATTAATTAATTAATGATCTTGCACATTTGGCAGTATTAGGGTATTAATCAGGGCTTCATGCTTGTTTGGTTTGATTGATTGGTTGGTGCTCTAAAAGCCTTGCTCTTTGTTAATTATTTTGGAGATGAAGTCTTGCAAACTTTTCTACTCTAACCAGCTTTGCACCATGATCTCTTGGATCTCAGCCTCTTTCGTAGCTAGGACTACAGTTTTGAGACACCAGTATCTGGCACAATTTATATCCAAGATATATTACATGTTTTAAATATTACTGATATTGATATTGATCTTGGAAAGTGATGTTTCTTAATTGCTTGACATTGTGAAGCTTCACAGCTTCTAGAGACACAGGATATTCTTTGCCATTTAAATGTGATGACTTATTTCTCTTCAAATATGTTTTCCTTTCTATCCAATTCATATCACTTATCATGTTTTAAAATTGTATACTGTTCAGAATGTGATGGACTGTTACTATGTCATTTTCCCCTTATTCTGAAGGAATTTCACAACATACTATTCAAATTAGCACACAGGCTCAAAAATACCTAGTTTAGAACTTACTAGTAGATTTGAAATACTACTTGACATCAGAGTTGTGCCAAATAATTGATGACCTTCATGGAATAAGGGAACTTGGACAAAGGATAGATGGGTGGAATAGGTGAATGAGTGAGATTCATTGTACATATAAATGGACACATTAAATTAAAACTCCTTGATTAATTATTTGAAAATAACAAAGATGAAATGCTGTAAATAATTCTGTAAATTTGGTCAAAGATCTACACAGAACTGAAAGCTGAGAGTTTGTATGAAATAAGAAATTCAATTAGGAATGGGTTAATTTCAGAGATAATTTGTGAAGCACATGATGTATATTTTTCACACCAACGAGAATCCAATGCAAAGTTCTTCTAAAATATAGGAATCTCACAATATTGCCTAAGAGATTTTGTGGGTTTTTTATGATACAGTCAATAACATCACATCATTTTCACTTTTCCTTCCCATATATTGACTAATCCATATAGTGATTTGACTCACATCTTTTTATTCTGGTGCTCGGACTCAATCCCAAGGGTAAGTAAAAAAAGAAAAAAGAATCAAATACATAGGTCTGTAAGTTTATTGAAGCTATAACTTTCTAGGTCATACACTTCTGATATAAAAGAGTGATTTGTTAGTAACAAGCTTGTACATTTGTAGACTATAATTCCTTAGCCACTTCTTGGAACTGAATAATTCTAACTTAATTGTTCTCTCTAAATCAGATTTACTACAGTTATTTCCTTTGCAGCATTTCAAGAATAACCATATTATTCTCCAAGGGAATATCTAATGGAGTCTTTTTGCTTGGATCTTTCCTTCAGGGCTCTATTTGAAGAGATCTTCTGAGAAAATAGCATTATCTCCTCTACAAAGGTCTTCATGATAGCACTTTTCTCAAGGTCTTAACGATTCTCTCCACTTTTAGGAAGGTGATTTGTTTTGCTCAAAGAGAAAATTGCCACTTGTTAGAAAAATTATCTATTTTTATATGAACTGCAATCTGATTATTGTCAATAGAGCACTTACATAGGCTATGTGCAAAATGCACAAGAATCATGGATGATGGCTTTGTAATTTTATCACATTTTTTTCTTGATTCCAATGTCCCATCCCTAATAGTATGTGATTCTATTTCTTTCTTCTTCTCTATGATTTTAAAAGATCTATTGAAAAAATAGGAAAGATATAAGATAACAGCAGCATCAACTTATAGAATTACCAAGAGGAACATACACGTATATTGACAGGCGTAATTGTTAATTCTGCATGTTAGTGTGTGTGTGTGTGTGTGTGTGTGTGTGTGTGTTCTGTTACTAGAACTTAAACTCTGGGCCTTGCATTCTCATTTGGCTTTTATGCTTGCAGCTGGAGCTGTACCACTTGACCCTCCTCCAGGACAGAATATTGCTGGCTAGCTGGAAATAAGAATTTTGTGAACTTCTGCCTAAGTTAGCTTTGAACCACAATCCTCACATCTCAGGCTCTTGAATGGCTAGGACTACCAACACACTCTACTGGTAATTTCTATAGAAAATAATTTGAAATGGAGATGTGCAAACATGTATAATAGCAATTTTATTTCTTTTATAATGAAAAGGGAGGGGGAGGGAAGGGAAGGAGAACAGATGAAAAGGGAAAGTTACAAAGGTTGTGAATAAGTATGGGCTAACATATAAGGGTGCACCTTACCAAGGAATCCTTCAATACCTTGATACAATGCAACATTGTCTGTAGAAAACAAAGGACAAAGATAAAATCAGGAGGTGAAAGAAGTAAGGAGATCAAGGGTTTCCGTTAGGTGGAGAGATGGAGAAGATACCAAATGTTGAGAGCTCAGGATAAGCTTTGTGAGGCTCTGAGTGAGGTGAACTCTCTAACCCATGTTTACAGAGATGTAAGTTGTCGTTGCCTATTTGGAATCACAAATAATGACTGCATAAAGAAGCTCTTGAGAGAGCAAGATTGGAAAGGACAGAACTGAATGTCATAGTAGTAAGATTATTGAATGGAATAACTGTGTTCCATAAATCATTTGAAGGACAAAAACAGATGAACATGGAATGTATGGATGTTATATATTTCTTCAATATACAAATAAAGATGAAGTTATCCATCACTTACTTGTCAGATTTCCATAAAAGACACCTTGTTTAAAGTAAAGAGATTCATTGCCTCTATGTAAACTGGTATTAGTCTTTCTTATGATCACAACAGGATTATTTGGGTACTATCTAATATACAATATCATTAAACAGTTTGGGTTTATTCAAACCTTGCATTAAGTAAACAAATAAAATAATTTGAAATGGAGCTGCACCACTTGGAAATGACTAATTTAAATTTATTAGGAAGTAATTCAGTTTTTCACTGTGTAGACATTTCATTAACAAATGTTACAGGAACTCAGTCATTTTTTGTTAGTGTCAATTAATTGTACAAAGCTATTCCATTTTAGCATGTCTATTTAAAAATACAATGAGTCTTGATAAGAATCATCGCCTTCATCATTACCCTGTCCAACATTTGCTCTCCACTGCTTAAACTACTTTAGGGATTCATTGTTAAATTTTTACTGTGGTCCATAGATTATTGTGAATGTATTTCTTTCCTTCTCTTCCCAGTTTCCTCATGGCTCTACTTTCTAGTAATCATATATGGGTCCCGACATGTTTCACATTTTTAATATGTTTCTATATTATACTGCATGTCAACTGTTCAAAAGGTTTGCATGATCCTATCTCACATACAAATACCATAAATACTAGGTTTCAATGATGATGATCATTATACATATATATGTGCTAATCAAACCATGGATATGTACATCATAAATATATACATATGTGTTTGATCAAACCATATGTGAATATATTTATATATATATACATATGGGTGTTTATATGTGTGTGAATATATATAATTGTATACATTTGTATTTACACATATAAAGCAACTTAATCTTTATATTACCTATTTTTCTTAAAAATGAACTTATATTTTTATTATACTGTATAAAGTAACAATCAGTAATCATTTCTATGATAAAATATTAATATGGTGATTTATACTCATTGTATGGTGTTTAATCCTATAAAGCACAGGTAAACATAGGTATGATCTGTTCATGTTATTTCAGTCAATGATGGACAACATACATGATGACAGTTCTACAACCTTTCACTCTGTAGACATATGACAGTAGTCTTAACTCGTTTCACTGCATTCTCTGACTTTTGCTTTTTTTACAACTCTACAATTGCCTACTACTGGTATTCTCAGACTTTACCTTCATCATTAACAGATAGATGACTAAATGTAAGGTTTGATAGATTTTTAATTTATCTTTTAATTGAGGTGTATTCATAATTATTTAATTTACAATTTTATTACTAAATAATTGAAAGCGAGAAAAACTGCTGACATCTTTACATGGTTATCTTTGGAACTGCATAAATTCTCTTACAAAATATAGAAGAGTAGAACAGAAAGAGAACAGCAGGCTGGTTAAGATGCTTTAGACTGTAACTGTGTACTACACTTCGACAATAAAGAAAAAAAGTTTAATTAAAAAAAGATGCTTTAGACTGTAACCAAAAGACTAAGGAAGTTATCTATTAAATAATAAGTAGAAGTTTGTTCTAGGCAACAAATTGTGTAGGACATCTATCTATCATATATATATATATATATAGTGTACAAAGTTTATATATGTACTTTTAGTAGCCTATATATGTATATGTATATATACATCCATGAATTATATTCATTGAAATGTACTCCAGGAAATAGAAACATAATTATATGTTTTTTAAATTTTGCTTTCGTGTGTGTTTTTCTTTCTGTTTTTCCCCTTTTGTTATTATTCTTAATTTCTGTACATGTTTTCTTGTATATAAGTTTATCTAGTTTGGGGAGAAGAAGAAGAAACATAGAAATAGTACAACAAGGGGGAACTAATTCATCAGGGTTATAACTGACACCCTTTGGAAAATAAACTATAAAACTTGTGGTGGAAGGGGGTTGAGATGGGAAAAAAATCTTGGGAGAAAATGAGGAGAGAGATGATACTTTTCAACAGGAAAAGTTCTCATTACTCAACTTACATAATTGAAACTACTTTGTATGTAACTTTAATAAAAATTATCCATGAATATGCTAATACATGGCTTCATTTGTTCACTGCTTCTCCCAATTTTTTGAAATTTAGATTTCAAAATATATTAAAACATGTGAATTTGATTCCAAGATATTAAATTCATTGTTCAAATAGGGTATAAAATGTAAAATGGTATGACTTGTTCAGAATTAGAAAAACCTGAACCCAGCACTTCCTAGGAAAAATATCTAGATCATTTAGACTTTTTGTTTAAAGTTGGCTTTAGTATGAAAATCAAGCAGAGTAAACCCACACTAAATAAAACTCAAAACATGTCTAGCATATAATAACTAGCATATAACAATGCAGAAGACTAATAAGATATAAGATCTTTGATTTCTATACTGTCATTTTTACATACCAATATTTCCCCCAAATTTTCTGCAGAAGCTTTAATATGCTCTAGACTCAGTTCAGTTTGGTCACCAACAACGTCTTCTCACAGGAAAATATTTTTAACATTTTTATTGTTATTATAAAGGTGATGTACAGAGCAGTTACATTTACAAACATAAGTACATTTCTTTTGGGATAAGTTCACTCCTTCCCTTGCTCTCTCTCAGTTCCCCTGCACCACCCCACCCACAAGTTGTATTCATTTTCTGTGTAGTATCCAATAAGTACATTGTTGCCTTTATTCATGCTTTATCCCTCCAATTCCCTGTGTTTCCTTATACTCCCAAAGATGAATAAATGAACAAACAGAAGACAAAGAAAAGTAAATCAGCAAAAGAGAAAGAAAAGAAACCTCTCAATTTAATTCCCTGTACTTCATTTCAATAAATATTATTCTGTATGATCAGATGCACATAGACATTTTAGTTTTCTGCTCTTCTCCTAAGAGTCTCCTCCTTTGATTTTTACTGTGTTTGAATGCCTAGCTATCTGTATAATTTATTTTCTCCCAGTGTATTTTAGATCTAGCTTCAGCATATGAGAAAAAATATAGGCCATTTGTCTCTTTGAGCTTGGCTGACCTTGCTTAGCGTGATTTGTTCTAGTTCCATCCATTTCCCTGCAAATGACATAAT
This sequence comes from Perognathus longimembris pacificus, assembly GCF_023159225.1. Lineage (NCBI taxonomy): Eukaryota > Metazoa > Chordata > Mammalia > Rodentia > Heteromyidae > Perognathus > Perognathus longimembris. The sequence goes on from NC_063163.1 coordinate 17,366,144, forward strand.
TTTATTCTTTCTAATGGCTATATAAAATTCCATTATTCATTGAGTCCACTCATCTGTTGTGGGTCATCTGGGATGTTTCCATATCTTTGCTAATGTGAACTGTATGGCAAGGAACATAGATGTGCAGGTGTCTTTACCATATTCTGGCTCATGATGTTCAGGTTAGTGTATGCTTAGTTTTTTGAAGAACCTATAGACTGCTGTCCAGATTGGTTTTATGAGTTTACATTCACACCAACAGTGCAGTAGGGTTCCCTTTTTCCTAAATCCTACTGACATTTGCTGTTGTTCAAATGCACAGTATTGGCCAATCTAACTAGGGTGATACAGAATTTCAGAGATATTCGATTTTCATTTTCTTTACAGCCAGGGTTTATGAGCATTTCTTCATGTGTTTCTTTGTCATTCTTACCTCTTCTTTCCTGAGGTCTTTCCTTAGCATTTTTGTCCCTTTAGTGATTGGTTTATTAGCTTTGGGAAGGGTTAGTTTCTTGAGCTCCTTGTACATTTCGTATATTCATCCTTCCTCTGATGCTTTGTTAGTAACACATGATATAAAACATGATACATCATCTACCAGTATGTTGTCTTTCTAGTTTACTATTTCCCTGACTGTGCTGAAACTTTTTGGTTTGATGTAATCCCATTTATCAAGTCTCTCTCCTATCTATTGTGTCCCTGGGACTATGTTCAAAAAAGATTCTGCCTATGCCTATGAGATCTAGTAATTCTCCCACTTTTTTCTGGCAGTAATTTCATAGTATGAGGAATTTGATCTAATTTGAGTTGATATTTGTTCAAATAGGGATCTACCTTTAGCTTTCTACATATGACGCACAGTTTTCTCAACACCATTTATTGAAAAGGCTACTTTTTTTCCACTGCATATCTTTGGCTCCCTTATCAACTATCAGATACTGCCAGTATGTGGTCCTCTAGGTTCCAGTGATCGTTGGGTGCAGGATAAGATGGAGCATCAGCTTTCAGATCCTACTTCCCTGAAGAAAAACAAAACAAGACACTAGTATTTTGCAATACTCATTAAATAAGCATTATTGAGCAAGGTTGAAAACTAACAGTGATTTTAAAGTACATGTGTGCATATATCTGACCTCATAATTCTGTTCTCAAAGTAGGTATTGAAAAGTCAAATCAGATTCATGTATTATTTTCAAAGAAGTGCTGGCATATAATGAATTGTATGGCTATGAACTGTAGTCAGTATCATAACAGAAACCCAAATTAGATATTAACTGAGTATTGAAATAGTTTATCCTCATTTCTTAAAATTGGTATTGGGCACTTATTGGCAAAATGGAGTCAGTGGGTTCCAACAGGGTTCAGAATGCTGCAATTTCATGTACATAAAAATGGCACTGACTGCTGTGGTTCTGCCCTGGGCAGAGTCTGAAATTGGGGATGAATGGTGACATAAGGGCTTTGAAGCTGCTGAAGCATTCAAAGACTACAAAGTAAACAAATAAGAGCTTTAAGAAGAAATTGAAGCAGAATGTTAAGTGATGCAGCAGAGTTTTATGATGTCTGAAAACTCCTAAGGCAGAGAAATCTGACAAAAAACTTCCATAAAAAAGATTGGATTAGCAACAGGTTCTGAAGGAACAATTTTGCTGGAATCCAGAGAGGTCTCTTCATGTGTTTAAACATGTTGGTTCAAAAAAAAATCATCAAATAACTTACAATTCACCTTATTCCATTTAAAGAAATAGTACCGTGGTGTTTTCTCGTTTATTGAGGACTCACTGCATCCCAGCATCATTTGGTGTGCTTTCTCAGAGACATCATACAGGGCAAACTAACAAAAGAGAAACAATTGCTTAGAATTAGAGAATGAACAAATTGAATACATTCACTGTTACTTTCTAGGCAATAGAATCTAATAGCAGGTGTGATAATCACCTAAAAGAAGTGCTTAAAGCTATTGTTATAATCCCTGAAAGTTTGTTAAAGAAAAGAAGAAAAAAATATGGAGATCATAGATCTAACTTACTAATGTAAGTTATTATATTTTTGTTTATATATTGTAATTGAAATATTATCGTAAAGGTTATATACAGAGGGGTTACAGTTACATGCATCCGGTAATGAATACTTATATTTTTGAAATGTTAACCCCTCTCGTTTCCTCCCACTTTTAACCCTCTTCACCTCCCTTCCCCCCATGTTATATAGTTCATTTCCAACATAGTGTCTAGTGAGTATCACTGTTGAATTGGTTCACCCTTTGACCACCATTTCTGGGTTTCATCTTTCCCTTCTCAAATCAGATACTCTTACATACAAGACAAAGAATATAAAAAATTTAAAAAAAAAAAGAGTGGCAAAAGAGAGTGAGCTAAAGTGGGTGGGAGAGAAAGGAAAAATAACTGCAAACAGTAAAATAAAAAAGCCTCGTGTTTACAATTCTTAGAGTTCATTTTACGTAAGTAGCATTTTATATGGTCATAAACACATAGCTATCAAGCCACTGGGTTTTATCCCTCCAATCAAAATCTATGTTTATGAGACTTTATGTAATATTCCACACATTCATGTCAATATTTCTTGAGATATGATAGGGGGAAATATCATATATCAAATAAGAATTGTCTACAATGAAATTCTCAACTTGATGGAAGTTTATCCAGTGATTTAATTAAGACTAAATTATATTTAAGCTCCACTAATAAAAACATACTGGCAAAGTGAAAGACCTTTATTATTTGCAATTTGTGATCTTCAAAAAGAGTTTAATACAATTTATATCTAAGCATATGTTTTCAACAAAATATTTCCATTACTTTTCTATTAATATCTTAAATTGTTTTATGTCTATAATCAAAGGCTTATATCATGCCATAAAACATTCTCAACAAAGTTATTAGCTTTCACTCTCTCTGTTTGGTATTTAAGATACCTAAGTGCTTATAGATATTAAGCTACTGGATTAGTGAATTGTAGAGCTGGGATTAGAAGCCAACTATTTCATGCAGTGTTATCTTTTGCTCTTCAATGTAGTAAATTGAAAATTTGATTCACTGGCATCAACCTTGGTTACTTCACAGGAACTATTGGAGAACTCTCCATGGGACTTTAGAACTTGCAATTATTAAAATACAGTGTGTCTTAATTTTTGTCTGTTCTTTTCTGAACTTCTACTTTACATTCACCTACATCTTAGTGTTTAGAAATGATGCAACAGCTTAAGCTGCCTATAATGGAAATACTTTCATTTCACTACAACTATATGAAATCATCTGTAATTTAACCATATTTTAAATCTTAATATTTAAATGAATATTTTCTTTGGAGGAGGACTTACTTGAAAAAGCTAATGGTTTAGATGTCACTAGAATATGCATGAAGTATTTCTTTTTTTAGTTTTTATTTTTATTGTCAATGTGATTGGCTTGAAAATGCAGTACGAACTTGAAATTGAAAATTTCAGTACGAAATTCCTTTAATTCCTCAATTTAAGGCCAAACTCCTAAAAGAGGAAATGTTGATATTATTTGATTTCACAGCAAATGCACTACTTTTTTTAATTTCTTCTCAAGTTTTCTTCTGATTTTACCTTTCAATAGTTTTACATCTATTGTTTGAAATGTAGACCAGCTACACCCTAACTTCAAATATACAATTTATTTGTAAAATTCACATTTATTCATTTATAAAATCACATGTATAATATATTATTACTTAAAAATATAACAAACTGCATGCAATTTATAGCATAAATATTACCTCATATCACACAAATTGGAGTAAGTACAGTACAATAAGATAGGGACAATACAAATCAACCTAAATACTTTTCATGCTTCCTTCCCTCCCTCCCTCACTCCTTTCCTTCCTTCCCCCCTCTCTCTCTCTCTCTCTTTCATATAGCTCTCTCTCTCATATAGCTAAATACATATACTATATATTGTTAAATATCTCAGCTGACATGCAACTTACTACGTAGCACAGATCTCTCTCAAACTTCTAATCCTCATTTTTAAAGCTCCCTAATTCTGGGATTATAATTGTGAGCAGCATCCCATGCTTATTCTCATAAATTTTAATGATTTTATTATTTGTTAATGCTGATGATCCTTTTATGTGCCTAATTTATAACTTAAACTTTGTATGGGTTTGTACATAATATATGTATTACTGTATATGACATTTACATATTATACATGGAGAATGTATTTTACATATTGTACTGAGTGATGTTTCAGATATACATTGTGAATCATAGAGCACATGCCTCTATAATCATAAAATATTTATGTTAGGTAAAATTTCCTGAAGGGGAGGGAAACAAATAAGAACAAAAGAATAAAGAAATTGCAAAATAGATCAGACCTTGCTTTGTTCTATTACATGGTCCTAGCTTAAACTGAATTGAAAATACTTACAACATTCTTCAGAATATGATAAACAAGGTACAATATATAAAAAATTGATAAAAAATGCATATCTGTTTTGTAGAAAATTGATTGCAGATATTTTTAGGGCTCTTTCTTTGGGTAATACTGACAGCCAAGGTCAAAGTGGTTTTATTTGCACTGAGGTGTTCAAATCACAATATTAACAAAATTTGCATATTTGCTTACTCTTTTTAACTGGAAACTTCTTAATTTATATTCTTCATTTCTATAAGTCTATAACAAAAACTCAAGCATGTTAAGGGGGAAATAATTTTGTTATTTTTCATGAAGACTTGTTTTTATGTAAGCAAAAAAAAATTAAGAAAGGAAAAAAAAACCCACTAAATCAGCCTAAATTTTATTATACAAAATTAGAAAGCCTTTCCTTCTGGTCTACTAAGGAAAATGTTCCACATCATCCATAGTAACTTATTTTGAAGTTACTAAAGTAATAACACTTAGGAAATAGTGTGCTCTAATAAAGACCTAAAATTTTATTTGCTGGACATTATTTCAAAGTTTTAGAGCAGATTTTTCACACAATTGATTATAAAATTTGGTAAGATTTAAATTCGGTTCATTGAGACATTTTCAGTTAGACATCATGTAGTTTTATTTCCAGTTTAAATAAAATATTTTCAATTCAAATAACAAATAACATATGTAAAATATAAAGTTACCTATCACAATTATAAGTCCATTTTTTTACTCAATAATCTTAACTGTAAAAATTTTTTTGCCAGTCCTGGGCCTTGGACTCAGGGCCTGAGCACTGTCCCTTTTGCTCAAGGCTAGCACTCTGCCACTTGAGCCACAGTACCACTCCTGGCAGTTTTCTGTATATGTGGTGCTGGGGAATCCAACCCAGAGCTTCATGTATTAGAGGCAAGCACTCTTGCCACTAGGCCATCCCCAGCCAACTGTAAAAGTTTTGGAGAGTCATATCAGTCATTTTTATTCTCAGCATATATCTATACACATGTTTTCTGTAGAAAGAACCTACCTGATATCAACGCCTAAAAACAAATGCTTTACCCCCTACTCCCTCTTACTTACTTCTTTGTTTGATGATGTATTTTGTGCTACAGCTGATCTCAATTGATGTTTTTCTAAATATTTCAGTTATTCATTTACGCTTTGCATTATTTGCCAGGAATTCTTGCAGAGACTTCAGATATTAGAGTAAAAAGTTACTTATATACCTGCCTTAATAAACTTTGTACAACCCTATCATAAACTAAAAAGAAAAAAAAAACAACTTTGATTAACTAGAGAACCAAGTGTCAGAGTCATAGAAAAAAAATCTGGCTAAGAGGCTAGAAAATGTGTTACACATATGGAATGTGAATAGATTCAAGAATTAGAAGCAATTTCAACCATGGTCCTTCTTATGGAAGGGTTCTCGGTAGAAGTGACATTTGAGCAGTGACATGAGGCCTGTGTATCAGAGTGTGAGAAAAGGATTTTAGCTGAGTCCTTCTGAAATGAAAGTGGACTGTTCTGAGTGGTCAAGGAAGTGAAATATAAGAGAAGATGGAGTAAGAAAGAGTCAGAAGCATGTAAGCAGTCGTGCACTGTTACACAAGATGAGAGGGAGTGCATGAGGTTGATATATACTAAAGTTTTCATTAGTACATCTAAAGACAACAGAAAACTTGGTAATGATCCTGTGGCTAAGATCCTGTGGACTCGTTTAGATTATAACTTATGTGGGAAGTAAGAAAATTGTAACTTTTGCCTTTGACTACTGTGTTATTCTGCTTAACTTTTAACTCCTATGTCATATTCAAGATATCTATCCCTCAGCTAACAGAGAAAGAAGACAGACCCACCCATCAGTGTCTAATGAAAATATCCAAAGGACTAATTTTCCCTGTAAGTTTGCCCAAATGGTTCATATATTATTACCTGGTCTTCTTCATTTCCCATTCTTCCTAACATCAATTTCATTTTCATTTTGGGACACTTCTCTGGAGGAGCCTCGCATCACCTTTCATCCCTTTGACATGGATACGGGGGAGGAAAAGCCTCATAGGGAAGGCCCAGGGCTGAGACTGCGTTTGCTTCTCCTACTTCTCCTCGCATTGCTAAAGACATGCTTTATAATTAGTATATTTGCATGTGTAACATATTCTCCGGGAGATAAGGGCATTGTAGAGAAGACAGTGCATGACTATGTGACTGACACAAAAATAACTACTTCCTTACCAGTGGGGGAAATGGCAGCTGTTAAAACCCAGGATTGCTGCAAGGAGAAAAACCTGCAAGAGAGCTGTATGAGCAACTTAGAAAGAAATCTATTTGTGATGAAGAGAAAGTCCCAGAGTCCAATAAGCCTCCCATGCCCCTAACTTTAAGAGCTAGAAAACCCATCAAATTCCCCAAATTTGGACTTGGTATTTGGGGCCCTACAACCTCATCCACAAAAGAGAAACCGCTAATTCCCACCATAGGGGGACCTTTCTATGAGGCATATATGATAGGAAGTAGAATTTGGAAGGCCACCCCAGGAGCAGCAGTTATTGGGAAAAGGTTGACCACACTTAGCCTGGAAAGATTTTGGACAGGTTCCTTGCTTCCCTCATGACCATGAGGGAAAAAGGGAAGTTAGGATGAATGGCAAAACAGTGAAATGCACAAATCTTTCGATTTGGGAGAGAAATAAGGCGGTTTGGAAAGCCGTGGTGCACAAATGACTTCACACAAAAAGGGATAATGGGGAAACAGTTACTATAGCGCTTAAAGAAGGAAGTGTATGCAGGAGAATATCCACAAAAATAGTTTTTGTATGCCTAATTTGAATCTGACAGTAAAGTGAAAGGATAATGGATTTTAAAACACAATTACAAAAAGAGAGAAGCCCTTTGAGATTTTACAATTACTAGCCATGTTAAATATTTGGTTAATTTACTTAGCATTTGGTAGAATAAATAAAAAAATATGCAGAAACTGCAAGCTTTAAGTTTAAGAGATGTCTCACACCTCTGACCAAAGCTTTATTGTGATTAGAAACCCAATGTCTAGTCGGATAGGATATGTTAAAATAACTATAGACAGCTGAGCAATATGCAAACGATTGATTAGAGTTTACTGTAAAAGAAAAAAAAACCTTTGGAGTAATGTGTGAAAGATACTTACTTTAAATAAATAGTTGCTTTTAAGTAACCATTTTCCTTATTAAAAATAGTATAAATAAAGACCTCTGAGCTATTTGGGCCAGAGACTACCATCACTTTTGACTCAGCGTCCTTCATTTCTGCACCGACTCCACAACTCCTTCCTGGTACCCTGTCGACTGCTGAAGCTGGGCTTCGGCACCTCTCCACTACCAACTCATGTCATCTCTGCAGAAGAATATCTTTCAAGTGAGAAAATGTAGATCTTCTCTCATTCCTTAAGCTCAATTTTATCTCTAACTTTACAAGTACTTTTTATTAATTAATTTATTAATTAAACAAAATTTTTTTGATAAGGTGTTGTGCAAAAAGGGTACAGTTACAAAGTAGGGCAGTGTGTACATTTCTTGTGATATCTTACACCCTGTTTTTCTTTCCCTTCCCTAGGTCAGGCAGACATATATACAATACCCAATATACCAAGAACATATACAGTAGCCACGTGGCCTACACCAAAGAAAATTCTCCTAGGGCTTTAAATGTAATGTTGACATTAGACAATATGTCGACAGTAGTCTTATATGAACGTACATACATAGCTTTTGAGCTATTGTATTCCACTGAGAGGTCAATTTTTGACCTTTATATGTTGAGTAGTTGTTTGGTTTTAGTTACATAATGTTGGGTCACTGACCCAATCCTGTGGGAAATACCATTTTACAAGAAGTTTTTGGTTTCACAGATCTGGTCTCTACTGTCTCTCCATCACCCCTTCTTAACAGTCATATATCAGGGAGATCATGCCCTTTGTTTTCTGTGTTCTAGGCTTGTCTCACTCAACATTATTTGTTCAAGTTCTATTTCTCTGCAAATAACAATATTTCACCATTCCTAATCGCTATGTAGTATTCCATTGTGTATAGGTACCATATTTTTTGGATCCATTCATCTGTGGAGGGGCATCTGGGTTGTTTCCATATTTTGGCTATTGTGAATTGTGCGGCGATAAACATGGAAGTACAAATGTCTTTTTGATATCTTGGGACCTGCTGTTCAGGATAGATGCCTAGGAGTGGTATGGCTGGGTCATAGGGTAGGTCTATATTGAGCTTTTTGAGAAACCTCCATACTGTTCTCCAAAGTGGTTGTACTAACTTGCACTCCCACCAACAATGGAGAAGGGTTCCTCTTTCCCCACACCCCCTCCAGCATTTGTTGTTGCCTGAGTTCAGAGTATAGGCCATTCTGACTGGAGTGAGGTGGTATCTCAGGGTTGTTTTTATTTGCATTTCCTTTACTGCCAGGGACGTTGAACATTTCCTCATATGTTTCTTTGCCATTTTTATCTCTTCTCTTATGAAGTCTCTCTTTAGCTCCTTTGCCCATTTCCTAATTGGTTTATTGGGTTTGGAGGGGCTTAGTTTTTTGAGTTCTCTGTAGATGACATATATTAGGCCTTTGTCTGTTGCTGTGCTGATAAAGATCCTTTCCCATATGGTTGGCTGTCTTTCTATTTTGGTGGCTATGTCCTTAGCTGTGCAGAAACTTTTTAATTTGTAGTAGTCCCATTTGTCGAGTCTCTCCCTTATTTGTTGTGCCCCTGGGACTCTATTCAGGAAGTTCCTTCCTGTGCCTATAAATTCTAGCGTCTTTCCTACTCTGTCCTTCAGTAGTTTCAAGGATTCAGGTCTGATATTGAGGTCCTTGATCCATTTTGAGTTGATCTTGGTGCATGGTGATAGGCTTGGGTCTACTTTGAGTTTTCTGCATATGGCTGCCCAGTTCTCCCAGCACTAGTAGTTGAAGAGACAATGTTTATTCCATTGTATGTCTTTAGCTCCTTTGTCGAATATCAGCTGACTGTAAGAGTGCGGTTTTATTTCTGGGTCTTCAATTCTGATCCATTGGTCTTCCGGTCTGTTTTTATACCAATACCAGGCTGTTTTTGTTATGGTGGCCCTATAGTAGAGGATGAAGTCTGGTATTGCTTTTTTTTGCCTAGAATTGCTTTGGCTATTCTAGGTCTTTTGCTATTCCATATGAATTTATGGATTGCTTTCTCTATTTCAGTGGAGAATGTGACTGGGATTTTGATAGGGATTGCATTGAATTTGTATAACAATTTGGGCAATATGACCATTTTCACTATATTGATTCTGCCTACCCATGAGCATGGGAGATCTTTCCATCTCCTTGTGTTTTCCTTGATTTCCCTTATTAGATTTTTATAGTTCTCATTAAATAGGTCCGTCACATTCTTGGTTAGGCTGATCCCTAGGTACTTTATTTTTTTGTTGGCTACTGTAAATGGAATTGTTTCCATAATTTCCTTTTCTGCTTGTACATTGCTGGTGTACAGAAAAGCTGCTGACTTTTGTGGATTGATTTTGTATCCTGCTACTTTGCCAAAATAGTTTATTAGGTGTAGGAGTTTGGGGACTGAGTTTTTGGGGTCTTTCAGATATAAGAACATGTCGTCTGCAAATAGGGATAGCTTGATTTCTTCCTTGCCAATGTGGATCCCTTTGATGTCCTCCTCTTGCCTTATTGCTATGGCTAGGGATTCCAGCACTATTTACAAGTACTTTTATAAATATGTTATTCCTGAGCTTAGAACAAGAAATTTTCTTTTGCTTGTCTCAAGAATGATGACCACTCTCACTTTGAATCATGTTTGTACTTGATAACTTAATTTTTACCTTAAATTCTCCTACATATCCCCAGTAATATTTTCTGCTTTTACTTCTTTTCATTTTTCCCTGTAGAGTACAAACTTACTTACCTTTTTGTGTTGTACAATTTGTAGTGAAAATGACTACTTTATTTGTGTTTATTTTAACAAATTTGATTCACATTTCAGATTATAATGTTCAACTTGAGTTCAATGTTCACTCTCATCTTGGCCATGTTTGCTAAGTTTACCATACTCCACTCCTCACCCCCTTGTTTGGTTATAGATTTTGAACTCCTGGCATTGTATTTGCTTGGCTATCATTTTAGCACTTGAGCTACACATAGGGCCCCACTTTTTTTTTAACCTTATATTAAGAGATGGAGTCTAGAAAATTTCCTACCACAGGATGATCTCAACCATAAGCCTCCAGTTCTCAGCTTCCTGAGTACCTAGGATTACAGATATAAGCCAAGGGGTTCTGGATTATTTAACAAGTCATATGGAAACTTTCACTATGTTTAACTAATTTGGTTGGCACTTTTTTTATTCTCATTTAAACATGTCTTAATATGGGACATTATTGACATTTACTGAAAATACATTTATATTTTACAAGTAAGAAACTTCTCCTCTCCTTTGCCTTTTCTTACTTCTTTTTATAGTTCCTTTATCTCCTTTGTTCACAGCTTAAACATTTGCATTCTTCTAAGTCTATTCTCCTCCCACATCTCTTTTTATATTATGTGCTTCATGGTAGTCCTACACAAAGCATGGCTCACATTGCTTTAATACATTTAACTTCTCTTTCTTATTATTTTAGATTTATATTGCAATAGTGATACAATTTATTCAGTCTAGCAAGTAGGAATTACCAGAGTCTTCAATCTTCTCCTTCTCCTTCCTTCAGTTCTTCTACCAAATTAAAGAGTGAGTCAGACTGATTATTGCCTCTCAATATGACTTCTCTGAAAGAAACAGGCTTTGTTTTCTGTGAAACACTCATCTTTTCTGATGCTAGCCTATTTGCCAGGTTATAGAACATTGTGAAGTTGACCCTGCTTTCCTAACATTGGTTATTTGCATTGTTGACCTTTCATTCTAGTTTCTTAAAACAAAAACAACAACCTCACACACTTCAAACATCCTCTAGGAACTCCTCACAATGTAATCATAGATTCACTGTAGACACAACTAGCATGGCACAAATTCTAATACACACCACCAGGCGTATCATTTAGCATCTTAGCACTTGATAAAATCTTGGTTAGCCTCAAGGCTTGGATCATACAAATTATCCTTTCTAACAAACTTTGTGAATATCCAAGGTGATTTAACATTCATGTAAAACAAAAACAAAATGGCTTTTGGAATAATGCACTTTGAATTCTATCATTTGATGCTCAATATTCATACTTGAACTTATCAATTTCTCTGATCATTTCAGAAAAAAGTTAATATTATACCAATGTGATTAGTTGTATTGTTGATTAAATGAAAGAAGATACATAACAATATATCCAATTCTTTAGATATTGAAAGTAAATAATAGCAAATTTCTGCTCATCTGTGTTTTCTAATAATTCATCATATATTTTTCTAATATAAGTGAAACTAGGCTATTTATCTGACAACCTATCAATCTTTTGTTCTATTATTTTTTATTGCTATGCATTTGTCCTTTAAATCTTATGTATACATGTTTCTGCTTGTCTGGTTTAGAACAAAGTAGAGCAGATTTTGATGTGTGTTTGTTGAACACATGAAGAAATACTTTCTAATGATAATAATAGAAAAAATTTATTTCACATTAATTCCTGATTGTTGGTCTCAAATCGTATCTAGTTTCCATTAATTTTGAAGTTTGATTACATGGAAATGTATATTAATGTTTTAAAGAAAAGTCAATCTCTTATTGAAGTGAGGCTGGTCACACAAGGCAGACACAAACCTTAAGTGAAAGTTATTATTTTTTGTTCCTTTTAAAGCATTTATTTCCAAGGGAATAACTAAAACTAATATATCTTTGATGTCAAAAGTGTTTAAAGAATGGTTTTTTAATCTTCAAGATACTATTTATCATATACATCTGATGAAAATTCCATCAATTCTGTGAAGATAAATAATTGGAAATTAGCATTTGGATGATTGAATGTAGAATAAAATTTAAGAGTGAATATTCAGAATTCATGAAGGTCTCTTAGAATGTGAATAAAAAGACAATTTAGTGATTAAGGCTATGTGGAAACTATTTAAGAAAAAGGTAATGTGACCAACTCACACTTGCCCATTGCAAAGAAAAAAGGCAAGTTACTTTAAGTGTCAAATACCTTGAGAAGAGCTCTCTGTAGAGCAATATCTTAAATCACAACCTTTGTTTCAAAGCCCAAGAAGAAAGCTGAGTGTCCTTAAAAATCTGTCAATCTAAGCTCAACCAGATACCTTGACTGCTAATGGAATGCAGCATAGAACTTGGGAAAACACTTAAAACAACTCAGGTATCCAGTCAAGATCTTGAAGAAAGTTTTGGTAAAACTGCCTACTAAAATATATAATCCAAAGAATAAATTTATCTGTGTATTTCATTTATTATGTAGACACAGGAAACAAGCCACCAACATAGCATTTTCCCCCTCTCTTTTGGTTGTTTTATTCTTATAGAAAAGTTTTGCTCTAAGAGTTTTGATTTGTACCAGTAGATCTTGAAGCACACAAAGGTCAAAGAAATTAGAAATAGAGAATCACTGAGATGTGGCAGGTTCGTGTTTTGCATTTATATTACTCATACAGAAATGTTGTAGACTATGTTAATATACTTAATAGAGAGAAGCTTGAATTAATGTTCTGATTTCTAAAGGAAAAATTAGAAGATTACTTTCTCCAAGATACACTGAGAATGAATAATGCTAAATTACCAATTTAAAATTGAATTTTTATAAGCAAGAAGGAGGCAGAAGAAAAGATGAGTACTAAATGTGGGTATGCAATTTTGAATCTGTGTAAAAGGTCAAGAGAAGACATAATTAATTTAAGAAAAAGTTATCTATGTGCTTTAAGCAGATTTTTTGCTCACATATACTTCTTCATCACCATTTCAAAGTGTATTTTAATGTATCAGTAATAGCTCATTCATTAACCTTATCTTGATAATCCTTATAACAATGACCATTGGGGGGGGGAAGGATATTCATCTAAGAACATAGATTAATATTAAAAGTAAATCATTTGCCTTTTCATATAAATTACAATCACAAATGTACCTTCTTTAGATGCTTCTTTCCTAGGGAGAATGTTATTTAATCAGAAAACTCATATGGGAGGTGTTTTATACCTTTTATTTAATCAGAAAACTCATATGGGAGGTGTTTTATACCTTAAATCTAAGTCATATTACTACAATTATGACATAGGACATACACAATCAATCTATTGGATAAATGAATAACATCTATGTTCTATATTAAACTATTAAGTTCTATGTAGTCTCTATTGAGTGATTAAGTAGAGCATGTTAATTACATTATTTATGGGTAGCCTTTTGTTTTACATAGTTGTAGAAAATTAGTGTGGCATGTTTGTGTCTGTGTGTGAGAGACAGACAGAGACAGAAAGAAAGACAGGAGAGAGCACTGTAAAATCTCCCCATTAACCAATGCCCAACTAGAAAATAGTGAGAAACAGCAGGTAAGGAAAACAAATCTGAAATTGACAATGGCATAAGTTATAAACTCTATAATAGCTCTCTTTGAGATCAGTAGAGTCAAAGACTATTTCTGGAGTCAAAATTCCTTGCTATATATTTCTGTTTGTTTTCATTCCAAGATCGTTGCAAACAAAATATAATTTGGTTTGTAAGCCAAATATTACATCACTTTGAAGCATTTTCCATATAAAAATGAATCCTACATTATTAGTGTTTCAGTTTTCAGGGAATAACAAATTCTAACTTTGAAGATCATGCCCCTAGAGGTTCAGCAGCTTTTCCACTTTTCAAACCTAGCTGGCTTCCTGCCCGGAGAAAAGCCATAGCTGTTACTGACATTTACTTTGAAATGTTGTGTTTTCTACGTGTACTCTTCTGTAGACTGATGACTCAAAGTTGGAGATGAAAAGATCAAATTACACTGCTAACTTTTGTCTTCCTGAAGTCTTGATCTTTTAGTATAACATTTCAAATCAAGAGGATAAATTTTATAAGTAATAAAATAAAGTAATGAAGAAAGTAAGTCCATAGGATGAACTTTATCATACCATGTCCTCTATTCTTTCAAAATTTGCTAATTATTTATCTCCCTCACTGCACTCTCAGCTTTTAAAGTAGATGCATTTTGCTTTATTTCTTACAGTTCAAAGCATTTAATACTGTGTTGGATAGCAGAAGGCTCCTAAGAGAAGTTTGTAGAATAAAATAGAACTAAGTAAAGGAGATCACCCAGAATAAAAGGTAATATGCTTAGTACAAAAAAGTAAAAAAATGAGAAAATAGGAAAATTTAAGAGTAAACATTCTCAATTCTTCTGCACCTAAAATTCATTGAACATTAGGGAATATTTATATATTAAAGAATTGCTTCATTAAATTACCCAAAAGAAATATAGTACTTGAGAAATTAAATGTGTAAGTATTCAGTTTGGTTGAGGAATATAATGTCTTAATTTCATTTTTTTTCTTAAACGTAGAATATTATCTATCTACAAAATATTAGTGGATCACTTAACAAAACACAATTTCATCAAATAGAACAAAATCTTTGTTTTATTTTTTCTGCTCTGGATGCCTATAATTCACATTGTTTATGTAAACAAGTGTCGGTTCGTTTCGAACAGAATAATCCCTAAAAAGCCATTTTGCCGGTTATTTTTACTGTATTAAATGTTATGTTTCATAGTATGTAATGGTGTGGTTTTTTTTTTTTCCCCTTAAGGCTAATTTGCCATTTCCCTCTTTAGCTGCAACAAATAGTCACAGCAAAAACATAAAACAACAACAAAAAAAACCCTCTTGCAGTACACGCTGGCACCTGCACAAGGCTGACTCATGAATATGCTAATGAGACAGCATCAGCACGGGCAGAGATTCACACTGGCAAAGAAGTAGACTTTGGCGGCCTCAGTGTTGTCATATCAGGTCTGAAAAGGGATATTTAGGTTAATTAATACAGGTAGAGCAGTTTTAAATTCACACTGTGGAATACCTCGCTATCACCACAATTTAGTAAATATACTTTATGATGCAATGTTTTCCTCATAATAACATTGTCAGAATATGACCCAGATGTTCACAATTATTTGGCCAATATAATGCTGCTTTGTCTTGGAAAGGTTATTTTTCTTCAGACAATTTGTTTTACAAATATTGTCTGGGATGATTTTATTCCTAAATTCAAAGCAATATTGGATGCCAGAAGCTGTTTCCTTAAATATTTTCCAAGAAGATTCCTATGATTTTACCTAATGTTTGGTAACATAAGTTTCTACAGCTGCCAGTAGTTCAAGTTTCAAAGACATAATTTCTTCCAGTGTTACAACATCAGCTTACATTTCTTCCAGTGTTACAACATCAGCTTACATTTTAGTTTTGGTAAGGCAGAATATTGTCATATATGTGTCTAATGAATTATTCAGTATTGGAAACTCCTTCCAGTTGTTCATGCAAACAAATACTCAAATGGTTATTACAAAGTATTACCTCATTGTAATGATTCCGATGAATTCCGATGATTTCGATGATTCAACATATGATTTGCCTAGAGCCAAATTACATCCACCCAGGTACTTTATACGATGTTGAATCCTACAGCATGCCTCATCGTTTTGGAGTACTTTTCTGCATGTTATTTTGCAATCCATAGGTTTGAGTTTCTTTATTCTCAATGTTAGTTACTTCTCTGTTCATTTCTCAGCATTCTTGAGTCTAGTAGATCCTAATTTTGCTTTTTATATTGAAACATACTTTATTTGTTGTTTTGTTTTTTTTTTGTTTTTTTTTTGGCCAGTCCTGGGCCTTGGACTCAGGGCCTGTGCACTGTCCCTGGCTTCTTCCCGCTCAAGGCTAGCACTCTGCCACTTGGGCCACAGCGCCGCTTCTGGCCTTTTTCTGTATATGTGGTGCTGGGGAATCGAACCTAGGGCCTCGTGTATCCGAGGCAGGCACTCTTGCCACTAGGCTATATCTCCAGCCCTGAAACATACTTTAGAAGAGCACGAACTGTCACCAGAAAGTGACTATTTAGACCTGGTTGATCTTGGGAGAAGAAGGTGGAAAGTGATACTCCCTAGTTACTTTCAAAGTACAGTTTGAAAGGCATTTCAGACTCAGATTCTCAGTTTCTAACCATTCCATTGCCCTGTATGGCTGTATTTGAAATTGTTTGTACTAAAAAAGAAAGCACTTATTTATGGTCAATAAGATATACTGATCTTCATTCTCTTGTCTAGGACATAATTGAGGTAGACATTTAAAACCTGTGTGTGTGTGTGTGTGTGTGTGTGTGTGTGAGAGAGAGAGAGAGAGAGAGGCAGACAGAGAGACACAGATAGAGAGTTCTCAAAGCTGTACAACATGGAATGTGCTTTCCTATACTTACTATTATAATGATACTATTTATAGCAAGAATATCAATAACCCTTTTATCCTATTTGAAATACTAAACAAATTCATCTAAGTCACTGTATCACAGCTAGGATTGTAGCATAGAAAATTTCCAAGCTTAATGTTTTCTGAAAGGCTTTACAACAGCACATTTGAGGGAACATTTCAAAATCTCTGACCTCTTAAGGAACCCAGTCTAAGAATGTTGGGCTGCACTATAATAAAAGGGCTTTTGTTGTGTTAGTAAATTTCCCAGATGTTGAGTAACTCTTAAGCCTATTTGTAAAGATAATTCTGGAAGTGCACACAAAAATATTTTCTGTTCCCGGAGAAATTCATACTTCAGGTAGTACTGAGAAGACCATTATTTTGAATAGAATTGTGCTTTAAACCAAGAAATAATGAGGACTGACTGCCACTTCTGGCAGTGAGATGGAAGTAGGAAAATACTTTCTTATTTTGAGGAACCTAAGAAAATGAGATCACAAAGTGATCAAAATGTTTAATAATGAATGAATGTGAAAAATGCAGTTAACAGTCCTAGATCATCTGTAGGCAATACCAACATTTTCCAAGTCTTCAATATTAAAAAAAAAATAGCACATTATTTCCTCTGTTGACTAAACAATTATTTTTTCAAGGAATATATTTAATGGAATTTCCGTGTTATCATGGAAGCCTTTTATCTACTCTGCTTAGTAAAAAATACTATAGCTAAATCTCAAGAAGTAAAGTTCATTTCTGTTTTTTACTTTGTATTCATGTTAATCTAAGGAAGAAGAAAATGTGCTACTCTCAAATATAGAATGGACAGAGGATGAATATGAGTCCTTTTGCCTCTAAGACAATGTCAATAAGGAATAGCAGACTTCCATATGAATTTAGTTTTGACTTCTTGATGTTAAAATTAAGATGAAAACACTTAATGAAATAAGAGCTTTCAGGTGGGACATCAGAAGAAGCCCCGAGAGAGCTTAGCAAAGTGTACTATTAGGTACTACTTGTGTTTACTTATTTTTCTCTTAATCACAAATCATCATTTCAATTTTTTGCAATAAAATAACAAAGTTCATGGAAACATTGCAATTTTCTCTCCATTATATTTTAGATTTTATTTTCATGATTGGAGCTGGGGCTTAAATCCATGGCCGTATACTTACTAGACACTACCTCTAATCTCCAGTTCTTAATCTCATGCATTATTAACCAAGAATACTCAAACTCCATTAAGTACAAACTTGGATTGAGGATAGTTCATAGGTGTTAAGAGACAGCGCAGGACATGTAGTTTTTGCTTCATAAGAGCTTGAAGATAAGTGAGTAGTGATTTTAATCTTCCAAGTAACTGGGATTACATGTGGAAGCCACAAAAGCCTCAGATATAATATAATTGTAATATTTAACCTTGAGAGGTAAAATTATAGGTGTGCATCTCTCTACAGATGTTCATGTCTATGAAGTTTTCTTTTCAAATTTGCTTCTATTGGTTGATATTTTTATATAAAAATGTAGCCCTATATAGAAGAGACAAATACTTAAATAATAAAGAAGGGTAAAACATATTGATTTAAAGAATATTTTTAAGTAGTCAAGAGGAATTATTTTCATTTCTTTCTTTTAGTTTGGGTCATAAGACTGCTTTTTGTGCCACATTCTCAATTAAAAATTATGAGGGATTTTTTTTTAAACTTTCTGATGAAACAAGTTTTAAAATTCTTCTTTGCTCTTAGGATTTTAGGTGTTACGAAAGGAAAGATTTTGATCATTGAAAAAAAATGGAACTACAGGTATAGGTAGGACTCAGTAACCTAAACACTGTGGTTTATAATTATAATTTAAGTAATTAGGTGACTCACAAATACATCAGTTCACACAGAAGAATATACAAAGAACTTAGATAAATATTTTCTGGGATATATGAGAGGAATTAGGGCCAGATTGGCTGGAGAGATCATCTAAATCTACATAAAAATAGGAACACACAATCTAGAGAAAATGTTCCCCATGAAACAACTGGCTAATTAGATGTAGAATCAAGGTTAATGATAAATGCAACTTATTTATATTCTCAATTTTATTGTTTTCTTCATCACTTTGCTTCCAGAGCAGATTGGGTTTCAATATTAGAACACTTTCTGCTCATAAACTTTGTCACACGTGCCATATTTTATGAGTGCCACGGATACGTATAAATGGAAGATGGTTAGTTCAAATTTACTGGTTAAAGTAACTTTATAAATATGAATGCTTCATAATGGACAGAGCGGATTTTGTGTCATATTTTCGTATAGCTATTTTTTAGGTTCTATTTTCTTATAAAGGTAATGCAGGGAGTTATTACACTAACAAGAGTAAGGTAATGGATATGTTTCGTTTTGATCAGTGTCACCCTTCCCTCATTTTCTTCCACTTTTCCCCTGACTCCTCTCCACCCAAGTTGCAAAGCTATAGCTAATTTTGTTCTTATCCAGCAAAAAGATGTCTCAGAAATAACCTTAAGTATACTCCTAAAAATTGGATTGCAGTTATAATTCTAATATGTGAAAGAAAACACTAGTTTTCTTGTTAGAGTATACTAAGAGCAATGTTTTTTTCTTCTGTTTGGAATATAATTATAACTTATTAATCATAAAAATTAGAGGTGAACATATATAATTTTAAAGAAATTTCATAATGTATGTTTTTTTATTTGTAGGTATTTGGGATACTTATTTTCAAATTAGAATGTTTACAACTAAAGACATAACAAAGAACATCAATGCTTTCATACATGTACATTTAACTTTCTAACAAAATTTCTTTTCATCTTTCATCCCTTTTTGAATTTGCCTCCTGAGGTTTCACAAATCCTTTACCTATACTTGAGTTCTCTTTATTAAGATGTAGAGTTCAATGCTTTGCAGGTTAATAATGTTAGCCCACACTGTGTTTCACATAAGATGGTCCATATTCCTTGCAATATTAAGGGATTAGGTTCTTAAAAAGTCAATTATTTGCCTCTTTACTTCTCATGTTCATTAAATTTTCCAACTGATTTGCAGCTCCACAACAGGGTCTTTGTCAGCAGCTTATAAGAGCTATTTGTCAATTGTTTTGCTTCAAGGACTGCATCCTTTGTTGATGTTCTTGCACAGATCCAAAAGTAGTTCAACAAAAAGAAAACTAGAGAGATAGAGGGAGAGAATATGTCATTTTTATTTATTGTGCATTTCTAAAAAAATAGGAAAGGCTTTCTCTATTATTTACAGCTTTATTTAAGTAAGAAATGAAGGTTATAATGTATTTTGGCTTTACATCAGAAGCAGAAAGGAAAAGAAATTTGAAATAAAAATCCATAAACATTTTAAGAGTGAATAAGAGCAGCCTTCTAGGATTGAAGAAATGACAACATTAGACATGAGGAAAAAGATAATAGGATATATCTGTTATTGCAAAGACAAAAAAAAGGTACAGAGACTTTTCAATGTCATCTCTGATGATATCAGGTAAGAAATGGGTTGCCATTTAATAGAATTTTAAAACTAGAAAGGATTTTTAGATATCATCTAAAGCAGCCTATTTTTGTGTAGACTGCGAAATTGAATCGTAGAGAAATGAATTGATTGCCTAGATTCTAAAACAAGTTCTAACAGAGAAAAGAAGGAGTACATATACTGTGTTACTGTGTACTGTGACATGCATCTTGACATGTATATCAGTGCAAGTCTATATTTCCCCAAGCTTAGATCATCCCAAGCTTAGGAATGAGCCATTTCCACATTCAATGCCATACAGACAGATTAGTTTAATGGAATTTCAAACAATTACTGTATCCACATCTTGAAATAGATAAATTGATGTGAATTTATTCTCTTTGGTCTCTTTTAGTTCACATGAACTGTATATGCCACATGTACAATTTTGATTACACTCTTTGAGGTTCACTTACCCATGTTCTTTCTAATACTTCTATACTTCCGAATGAATATTTCAGAAAGGAATTTATGCAACAGACTGTAAAAGTCGATATGTAAATATGCTGTATTCAGTAGGGAAAAAAATAACCCTACCTCTTATTTTTGAAAACTTGATTATACCCAACACAATCGTGATTTTCCATGAGCTTATTCTCTGTCCTGCTTTGACATCCAGGTGAACTGTTGAAACAACGATGGTACAGCACCAAAAATGGTACTTATCATAAGTAACATGCAGATGTTTACAGAACAATAAATTTGATGCTGAAAATAACTATACAGGGATTATTGTGCTACTTAGGAATGCAGAAGTGTTGGAATAAAATGTGCATGAATATTTGTCTACTAAAATACTAGATTCAAAATGAGAGGGAATCTCCAAGACATCTAGCATATTTTCCATCAGATTAAAAAATGTACACCATTCTACTTATGTACTTTCTTCATTTACAATTTTTTTAATAATTACTTATTTATTTTCAAAGTGATGTACAGAGGGGTTACAGTTTCATACATAAGGCAGTGATATTTCTTATACTATTTGTTACCTCCTCCCTCATTCCCCTCCCTCTCCCTGCATGAGTTGTTCGGTTGGTTTACACCAAATGGTTTCGTAAGTATTGCTTTTGGGGTTGTTTGTCTTTTTATCCTGGTGAATATGCTAACTCAAATCCATCCCAACAATGAGAGAAATTTTCAGTAACTGTTAATATTTTTGGTCATATTTATAGAGGACTGTCTGATCACTTATATCTTATTGATTATGTGTAACTTGATAGCCTATGACTTCAAAAATATGGATTCATTCTATTTTTAAACCTCTGGTAGCACTCTATATTTTAAGTGAGTTTATTGGCAGGAAAGTAATAATAATGGATGATAGACAAAGGAAAATCATTCAGTGCTAAGTATATAGGACATAATTTACAAGTTAAATTTAACACATAAGAGCCAAATACTAAGGATAAATAATCAAAGTAAATCATATTTCAATTTGTATTAATGCTATTTCGATATTCCCTTTCCCTCCCCTAGTTCTTATACTAGTATATACCGTATCCAGGGTACTCAGATAGGATACAGTGATAGCACAGGGACAACCACAGGAAGGGAATACAAGTGGTTCTTTACATGATGCACAGAAAATAATTTATGGAATCTAACAGGCTGGGGGATACTAAGGAAATCTCTCATGTACAGAAGAAATGTTTCTTACCAAAACAAGATTATTCAAAATACAATTTATCTATGATCTTTGAATTCTTTGCATATATATCATAAAAAATTCTGTGCCTTGTGGAGAGATTTCTGTTTATTTTTAGTGTCTAGAGATTTTGCTCTTCTGGTGCCCTGCTATACTAGTATGTGGTAAGTTCAGGATGCTCCCCTTATATTTCTGTGTTGTTGTCAGAACAACCTGTTCAAAGCCCATCACAGCAAATTAAAATTTTCAATATCTTCTCATGAAATATCATGTACATGAAATCTCATGGAAACACATTCTATGTCACCTATACTGGACTTTTCATCTTTTTAGGAATCAAATGCACTAAATTACTCTCATATGTATTAAATATTTGTTTGATATTTGTCTATAGTCAATGAACAGCATCATTTAGTATACTTGAAGGGATGCATGTGAAAGCATCTTCTGTTTTAAGTAAAATTCCATTGCTTTTAGATGAAACCTATTTGTTCTAATTTTGATAATTTAACACAGAATTCTGAAAATATCTGTAAGAAAAATGAGGGTATAAATTACATATAACACATTATATATTGCAATATTCTATCTATCTATCTATCTATCTATCTATCTATCTATCTATCTATCTGTCTGTCTGTCTGTCTGTCTGTCTGTCTTTCTGTTTGTCTGTCTCTCATCTATCTACCAATATTGCAATAGAATGCAAATCTTGTTCTTCCTGGAGCCTCCAGAATTCAAGGACATTTTTAGACAGTTAAATAAGAACATGTTCATCTTCATCCTCCTCAATTTCAAAACAGTTATATACAAGTCTGTTTCCTCTTAGATGATACATAATATTTTACTTGAAAAAACAAATCTTTTAATATAGTGAAAATATACCTATTTTGTTATATTTATTGGTATATTTATTTCTAGCACTAATATTTGGTATTTTGAAATTGTTGGTGCAAAAATTGTATTTCTGATTTAACAAATTAACATATAATATGTGTTAGATCACATTCTATTCTTAACTGACAAATGATTTTTTACTTCCCTAAAGTGTTTCATAGTCATGACAAAAGAGTGTATTGAATCATATGGACTAGGAGAAACACATTGTTTTAAAGAACTAGTAAAATTAAATAGATTTTTGCATATTACTTCAATTCTGCTTGGTCTGAGTTTGTGCTGTGTTTAATTTACAAATATTTTACTATTTGTGTGAGGAAGCACTTACTTTCATTCAAACACAGTAAAACACAGAGGGAAAAGAATGTAGAAAATATGAGACAGAAAACTAATACACGTGTCACTATTCTTTCCAGACTTTAGATAAGTAACTCATGTGACAGAATGAGTACATAGGTTAAAAATGTTCAATTCCAAGAGAAACCATTGGTCATCTGAATATTTTTTTAAAATCATGGAACTATTCAACACACCATAATTGAATTAATTTAGTGTGTGTGTGTGTGTGTGTGTGTGTGTGTGTGTGTGTGTGTGTGTGTGTTGAGCCTGGGCCATAAACTTGGGGCTTCACTACTGTCCCTGAGATCTTTTGCTAAAGCTAGCAAACCACTTGAGCCACAGCTCCACTTCTGTTTTTGTTACTTTTTGTGTGTGTGTGTGTGTGTGTGTGTGTGTGTGTGTGTGTGGCTAATTGAAGGTAAGAGTCTCTTGATTTTTTCTTTCTAGGTTGGCTTTAAATCATGCATTTTAGATCTCAGCTTCCTGAGTATCTTGGATTACAGGCTGTCCCACTGACACCCAACTCAGAAAAAAATTTATATCCTAAATAAACGATTTACTTGATTAAAAGTCTTTCTGAACTTCATTTACTATACATAAATGGTTAAAAATGATGACCTTAGGAGAGTACTCAGAAGAACCGTTTCAGAAATGAATGAAAGCATTGTGATACTGAGCAGATACCTATGGAGAGGCTCATGTTCGTGGGTAGAAAGACCATCAATGGATTTTAATATGGCCTTTTTGCTGACACTTTTGAAACAAAAGAGCAGAGTTGGGATAAAGGAATTAGATAAGGAATTAGACTTCACTTTATTTAAAGATAAACAAAAAGAGCAAGAAGGATGTGAGCAAAAAAGTCACATTCATAAAAATATGATTAATAACTGGTTTAATTGTGAATGCCCGGAAGAAAACAGGCAAGATTTGAATAGTACTGGAAAAGTATTAAATTGCTATCACAAAGCCAGAAAAGTGTATTTTGCTATAACAGATAGTTACCTGATTAATTAAAATGAGAAAATTCTAGATATCATGGTTTAAATTCAGTTTCTGTTTACTCAAATCTGTATCTCATCAAGGTAGTCTTTCCTGAATGCTTGCTATGTTGAAACAGAAAATTTCCAATAATTCTTTGCTCAGATTAGAATTAAATCTTAACAATTTTTTTCACAGTTTATTATTCTGCTGCCTTTCTCTTAGATACGTCCTCCCTTCCTATAATGGTTAAATTCTAGAAATTTGTAACTGCTTTTATTTTCTGCCTGATTTCCCTTTATCTTGTACGTATGTCAAAGTCATCATGTAAGTCTACCTAGATGTCATTTTCAGTAGGTAGAGAAAAATGAAAATATTAGGATACTAGTAAGTTTTATTTTAGATACTTGCAAGTAAATTTTACATTCACTTTTAACATTAATCTTTATTTTAGCATCATTTCTCTATTTCATTCAGAGACTCATTGACCTGCGTTTTATTCAGCACCCCTTTTCCTACCTTAGTCTCAATAGTTGGTCTTCACTGTTTCACTGAGATTCAATATGTTTCCAAAATCAGTCCTCTGTCAATATTAACAATGTCCACTTTGCTTCAGTTGTGTTGCTATATATAGATGGGCTCATACCTATGCTTAAACTTAACACACACACACACACACACACACACACACACACACACACACACACACCCCTTCACCAGACTCTTTTTTTCACCAGGCTACTTTTTGTAGAAACACTTACATCCATACTGCAGCATATATTTTAACATTTACCAGATCATTCAATTAGCAGAAACATATGTGCTGTATAGGTCCTTCAGTGTCCTTAATTATTTCAACTCTTAGAGCAGCTCCTTGAAAGAACTCCCAATAAACTCTTCCCTTCCAACCACCTTCCTCAACTGCTAACTTTCTTAAATTGACTCCAATTACACTTTTGAATCTCCATTGTGGATGGTACCTCTCCCTTCAAAGCTATTAATATCCTCACTTAGAGGTTTGTGATCAAGTATTTTTTTTGGGGGGTGGGGGGTGGTAAGAGTTACTGAAGATTAAAGTCAGGACCGCTAACTGTTTAGACAGGTTTTGGACCACTGAGCCATGCCTCCAGCCCATATAATTAATTTATTTCATTATTAGCATTTCATAAGCATGTATAGCTAGTAGTATCTTTTCCTCCCAGATCAACTTCCTTTCATTGTTTTAACTTGGCTGTCTATAGTTTCCCTCTTTTTACCTTGCTCTTCCTTCACCTTGTTTCCTTAACATTTCTTCTTACATAGTTATGCATGTATACTATGTGGTGAAAACACTTGAAATTTTTGTCCCTTAAAACTTAGGTAACTCTTACTAGTATCCTGATACTACTTTAGTTTTCAAGGATACACTTACTTTTTAAAATAAAATGCTAGGCTTTATTGATTCATTGCCAGTGTCATCTACCCTAAAATATTAAGTTCTTATAGAGATGAATGTCTTTGTCTTTTTCAGTCATCATTACTATAAATTTTACACATGGGAGTAGATAGATCTTCATGAATATTTATAGAAAGCCAGGTACTGTGGGCTCCCACTTGTAATACTAGCTACTCAGGAGGCTGTGATATGAGAGCCCTGGTTCAACTCCAATTAACCACTAGAGATCGAGAAGTGGTGATGTAACGTACAGTGGAAAAGCACTAGCCTTGAGCAAAGGGAGTCAGGGACAGTACCCAGGTCCTGAGTTCAAAAGCAATGACTTTCAATAAACAAACAAACAAATAAACATTTACTGATAAAATAAATGAAGATCTCTTCTCCCCCATGATAAAATAATTAACCATATATATATATATATATATATATAAATCCAGTGTGATATTAGTTGCATAACAAAAATAGGCCCTCTCTTTCTAGCAATGAATTTTGTTATTTTCCTTGTAGATATAATCCTCATAGAATTCTAACATGTTCTTTTAAATGGCATTCCTTTACCAAGAGCTATCTTATACTCTATGACCGCATGGTATATTTAATTTTAATTTCATTAGTGCTCATATACCTATGGTATCGAGACACTTTGCTCCTCAATCAGAAAAGATTATGTCTTGTTTATAGAAGTAGCTAAGTAGCTAAGTATTTGATTGCTATGATAGTAACTTTAGGAAACAAGATTTTTAGCTTTTATAGTAAGATAAACTATTAAGATCATAATTTTGTACTTACGAACGTATCACATAAAATGGTACTAGGGATTGACAATATGGATAAGGAAGGAGTTGGTGGAAGGAAAGTAAAATGATGAAATTCATAATTCAAGGTAATTGCATAGTCCGTTTGAAGGATTCTAAACAAGAATACCATAACTAGATAGTATTTTTTTATTGGATGGTTTAATGCAATAGAAATTTGTTTTTTTATATTTGTAGGTTCTGGCATGTTGAAAATTAAGCTATCAGCAAATTTGGTGTGTGATAAGGCCTTGCTTATTGGTTTACTTGTTTCTGTTTCTTATACACATAATCATGAAGGTTTTAACACTTTAAATATTTATTTATACATCAGTACCTATATATCCATTGATCTATCTCTATCTTGCTATCTCTAACTATGCAGTCTTCCCCCTGATATCTTTGCATCTCACTTATTTTGAGACAAGATCTCCCTACTTAGTAGAGAGTGGCCTGAAACTCATGACCTTCATATTACAGCCTCTTGCTTGTAATTCATAGTATTTAAAATACCTTATATTTTAACAATATAACAGAAAATAATCTTATATGTTCAGTGAATATTCATAGTCTTTTATATAATGTAATGAGGAATTTATGGATTAAAAAAAATAGCATTCCTAACTTTGTATTGTACAAGAATTGCTACAGTACATTAATACTCCAAAATCAGTAAGAACATGTGTTGATGCATACCTTTCTTTAGAAGCTTTAGTGTTCACAAGATTTATATTGAAATAAAACTCTACATATAAATAGACTTGAATAGATTATAAAATTAGAGGTATATGCTGAAGAAGAATCAGGGGAAAGGCAGAGATTAGATCTCATATCACTGCTGATAGCAGTGCCAATAACATAGCAAATTTAGAGAGATTATTTTTAGCAACTGAAGCAAATATGAAACTGAAAAATATGGTTAACTTCAGGAGAGATTACTATATACTACCAATTTCACTGAAAAAAATACTAAACTTTAAAGCAGATTATGGCATCATATATGTATTTAACAGTTACTAAAATGCCAGAAATACAAATATACATTGCAGTGTTAACTACAGCCAAAACCAGGCCCATCATTCCTGACAGTGCATTCAAAGGAAAGAAAAGAATGACTAGTGGGCGTAGGTCCCTGTGGTACCTAGAATATTCATAGACATTGCTAGAGCAAATCAGCAGGAGTTAGTAAAGGACTGAGTTAAATTGATTGTCTAAGTTGTTCTAAGGCAACAAAAGATATTTGATTACTGCTAGAATTTGTCTTTTCTCTTTTTTTTAAATTTAATTTTAGGGTTACAGTTACATACATAAGGTAGTTGAGTACGTTTCTTGTCAAACTTGTTACCTCCTCACTCATTTATCTCCCACCTCCCCCCACCCCCAGTTGTAAAGTTAGTTTACAACATATGGTGTTTTGTTTTTGTTTTTTTGTTCTGTTTTTTGTTTTTGTTTTGCCAGTCCTGGGCTTGGACTCAGTCCCTGAGCACTGTTCCTGGCTTCTTTTTGCTCAAGGCTAGCACTCTGCCACTTGAGCCACAGCGCCACTTCTGGCCATTTTCTGTATATGTGGTGCTGGGGAATTGAACCCAGGGCCTCATGTATACTAGGCAAGCACTCTTGCCACTAGGCCGTATCCCCAGCCCCAGTTTACAACATATTTTAAGTATCACTGTTGCATTGGTTCACCTTTTATCCATCATCTCACCAATTTGGTGATCCCCTTCCCTTCCCTAATTCAGATAAACCTATATACTATACTCGGAGTACAAAAATCAAATACAGTGACAACAGGGCCTAAGCCATAGGGAAGAAAATTACAAGAAAAGAAAAAAAATTTACAGAGTACACTAAATATAACAACAGCAATGAAAAACACTTGTTTACTTAATATTGTTTCCACACTCATGTATGTGTTCCAATTGGAAGTTCCTGTAGGCATTTGTAAAAGGGTGGGAAAAAGGGTATTTAACATGCTACAGGAATCTGCATATGATGTAATTGTTGTTTTGTAGATTTTTCTGTTTCATATTATGCATATCCCATTGGAGAGAGGTAACAAGTGTATACTCGGGGAAATTTTGTAAAACACTGAGGACAATAACAACATAATTAAATAACATAAATACAAAATATTATTTCACAGAAATTTTGTTTTAGCAACTACATTAGTAATATCCACATTGAAACCTCTTTAACTGTATAATGGCTTTATTTTTGTTTTTCAAGCAGTTTTTAATTCAAGTTTTAAGATTTTTTTTATGTTTTCTAAAACAAAAATCACAGTGAACCACACATTCATACATAGATACAGAAAAGGTAATGTAATAAGATCATTGTGGGAAAAGTCAACCACCTGGATACAAAAGATGCATTCATAAGTTTTCATTCAGTATCATTACTTGAATGATAAGAATGCTCCTTGAAATCATCTGACAAAGGAATATGTTTCATGCAAATGATACAGCTGAAGACTTGTTAGTCAAAATCAAGGAAGGATATAATACATATGGCCAACATTTTCCCATGCAAAATATCTAAGATAAACTGGAGAACACTTAACAGTTTTCAGGTTGCTTAAATAATATTTAATCAATCATGGTAACATAATTAAAAAAATTCTTTTTGAGGCAATTCATATTCCTTTGCTATTTCACTTAAATAGTCAATTTTAGCCAAGTATAATGTGTCACGTGCTTCTAAAATTTCTCAAACTTTTTGTAAATGGAAAATTTAAAAATTGGAAAAAGAATCAGTGCTGAAAATTGTGTTTTAAGTTTTAGTAAGTAATAATCAAAAGTATCTGAAGGTGCTATTCCATACTGTTCCAAGTGCAAGTCTTGATTGTATAGGTTTGAAAACATCTATTTCGTCTTAAGTTTATGACATCTAGAGAGTTTAAATGTCTCAAAATATGAGAAGATCCAATATGAATGTATTTTAATCCTTCAAAATTATAGATAGCATGGATAAAAGCAAGATTTCACTGTATTTTATTTTGAAAGTCTCAATCACTATTAATTGTCAGTATTTGAGGAGTGTGCCCAACCCAGCTAACCCCAAAGTGTCTTATGTTAGTATTATATCTACTGTTACTTCTGTAATGCCATAGACATGATAGACTTTTATAGCTATCAATTGAGTTATTATGCAAGATAATACCAGAAAAGAGAATTCAGAATAACAAAGGCTCAGAAAATACTAGCTGCATCTCTTCTGAAGAAACAAAGACACAACAGCAGATGTTTTTTCCAGTTTTATGAATTTATCTTGGACACATAAAACAGAAATAGGACAAGTGTAGAAAGGCCCATTGCATAACAGTTTGATAAGGTCACCGGAAAAAAATATAAATGAAACCATTGCTGTTATATTGGTTTCAGAAAATAACTGGTGAAATTAAGTTTCTAGTTGCTTATTTGAAAGGAGTGTTTTCAATTATAGGGATGAACAGTCAATCTCTTTGTAATATTTTCTTTTTAGTTCTGTTATCCCCTTCTCATATGGGTGTTACATATATTAATTAACAAGAAGAGAGCCAATTCAGTGATGCAATGAAGAAGAAAAATCCTGTAAGCTTCTTTTTGGCTTAAGAAACATTCAACAATAGAAATAAATAAGCAAAATAAAAGTAAATATTAGGAATAGTTGCAGTCATTCATATGAAGGTAAATTTACTTTTCTTGCATAATGCCTTTTTATCAATTTGACATATATCTCAATTTAAATGTTAAAACATTTTTAAATAATGAAAGCCCCACACAATTTTCATTTTACCTAGTCTACAGAATAAGTTGCTCAATTGCTTCCTTGAGAACTATATATTATTTTTTAAGCCTGAAGGAGGCAGAGCAGCTGCTTCATGTATTTGCAATATAAGGGGACTCAAATTACATTAATTAATTAAAATTACATTCTTTAACTGGCTAACACAGAAAATGGTATACTGCATTTTAACGTCTGGGGTATAAAGATGGTCATTGAAATGGTCCAAAATTATGTACTGAAAAATATTACCAAAATGATAAATCGATGGAATTCTTTAGATGATAGAAGATTTGAGAAATTATTCCATCACAGGCAATGTCAAGATCTTACATGAATTCAAACTTCTTTATATGGCCTCTACACAAATACTGAAATGAAACAAAAGGTTTTTTTTGTTTTTTTATATATATATATATATATATATATATATATATATATATTTATTACCAAACTGAATTACAGAGAGGTTACAGTTTCATACATTAGGCATTGGATACATTTCTTGTACTTTTTGTTACCTCTTCCCTCATTCTTCCCTCCTCCCCTTTCCCTTCCCCCTGCCCCCATGAGTTTTTCATTTGCTCAGTTCATTTTCACCAAACAGTTTGTACATATTGCTTTTGTAGTTTTTTGTCTTTCTTTACCCTGTGTCTCTCGATTTTGGTATTCCCTTCCAATTTCCTAATTCTAATACCAGTATACCCAGTTTCCAATATACTCAGATAAGACACAAAGATAGTGTAGGTACAACCACAGGAAAGTGATACAGGAATATCATCAATAATAGAGGCTACAGTTACATATGGCACAACTGTGATATATCAGTCATTTCCATAACATGGAGTTCATTTCACTTAGCATCATCTTATGTGTTCATAAGGGTATAGCTATTGGGCTCCTGTGATCCTCTGCTGTGACTTGCCTAAATCTGTGCTAATTATGCCCTATAAGGGAGACCATATAGTCCATGTTTCTTTGGGTCTGGCTCACTTCACTTAGTATAACTTTTTCCAAGTCCTTCCATTTCCTTACAAATGGGGCAATGTCATTCTTTCTGATAGAGGCATAAAATTCCATTGTGTATATGTACCACATTTTCCTGATCCACTCATCTACTGAGGGGCATTTGGGTTGGTTCCAGATTCTCGCTATGACAAATTGTGCTGCAATGAACATTGTTGTGCTTGTGGCTTTAGTGTGATTTTGTTTGTGGTCTTTTGGATAGATACCCAAAAGTGGGGCTGCTGGGTCATAGGGGAGTTGTATGAAACAAAAGTTTTTACAAGATATTTAATTGTGATTTCTTCAAATTATCTGAATGGCTATTTACAAAAAAAATACAATTGTATCTAACTCGAGTTTGTATGCAATTCAAAAATTACCATTTAAACTTCCAGCTTATCTCATTGCTTGGTACTATCACTAATGTTGTTGTAGGAAATATCTTGTATAAAACAATGAAGATGGACGTACATCAATTGAGATTATTTATCTTGAGGAGAAAAGAATGCTATTTAAGCAATATAAAATATCTTCATGTCTGTTTTTGTTCTAGAATTCTAATGATAGCTAGATACTATTAAAATTGGGTTGAAATGTATGAAGGTATTTTTAATCTTATGGTTACTTTTACAAGGTGTCTAGTTTTTCTGTCTTTTATTTAAAGTTAATTGTATTGCCGAGGTGATGAATAGAGGGGTTACAATTTCATACATAAGGTAGTAAGGACATTTTTTTAAACTTGTTACCTTCTCCCTCATTTTTCTTTCACCTTCCCTCCTCCCACCCAAGCATCAGTTAATTTCCAACACATTGTCCTGGGAGTATCATTTTCTCATTGTTTTGCCCTTTACCCTTTGTCTCACCCTGCTGATGTTCCCGTTCCCTTCCCTAATTCAGATAAACGTATATACAATACCTATGGTACAAAAATCAAATACAGTAACCACAGGGGAAGCATAGGGAAGGAAAAAGAACAAAGGAATTGCAAAATATATTAAAAATTACAACAACAATAAAAAATCCCTTGTTTCCATATCTTGAATTTTATTAGCTTTTTTTTTTGGCAGTCATGGGCTTGAACTCTGGGTAAAGGTTATGTCCTCAGCTCTTCAACTCAAGGCTAGTGCTCTACCACTTGAACCACAATACCACTTCCGGTTTTCTGGTGGTTAATTGGAGATAAGTCTCACTGACTGTCCTGCTTGAGCTGGTTTTGAACCAGAATCATCAGATTTCAGTCTCCTGAGTAGCTAGGATTACAGGCATGAGTCACTTGTGCTCGGTTAAGCATTACCTTATATGATTATATGTACATAGCTATTGAGTTATCGTGATCCTCTCTTAGGACTTCCTTAGACATTTACTAATTATTACCTTCTCTATGTTGATCTTAATCTCTGTCTTCTTTTTCTATCTCTGTCTGTATCTCCTTCTGTTTCTCCAACTTTCTCCCCCTCTCTATTTAAGGATGGATTATGTTACTTAAAAACTATGGTTAGGGCTGGTGATATGGCCTAGTGGCAAGAACGCTTGCCTTGTGTACTTGAAGCCCTGGGTTTGATTCCCCAGCACCACATATACAGAAAATGGCCAGAAGTGGTGCTGGGACTCAAGTGGCAGAGTGCTAGCTTTGAGCAAAGAGAAGCCAGGGACAGTGCTCAGGCCCTGAGTCCAAAGCCCAGGACTGGCAAAAAAAAAAAAAAAAAACTGTGGTTAAAGTAGGCCTACTTCAACATATTTCTCCAATGGCAACCATAAATACATTAGTGTTTCAGATAATAAGACAAGCAGTAAATGTCAGGGTAAAGTCACAGGTCAAGCAATTCCTATGGAATAGAAGCCATGATAGATTAATGGCTCCCCAAAATTTAAAATTTCTATGTTGCAAAACCTATGCAAGTTCCTATATATGGCAATATAAATTTTGCTGATGTAATTGCAGGATTTAGCTATCAAACTGTGAGAGTGGGCTGGGGATATGGCCTAGTGGCAAGAGTGCCTGCCTCATATACATGAGGCCCTGGGTTCGATTCCCCAGCACCACATATACAGAAAATGGCCAGAGGGGGCACTGTGGCTCAAGTGGCAGAGTGCTAGCCTTGAGCAAAATAAGAAGCCAGGGACAGTGCTCAGGCCCTGAGTCCAAGCCCCAGGACTGGCCAAAAAAACAAAACAAAACAAAAATTGTGAGAGTATCTTGAGTTTCCCAGATTCCCTCAAATTAGTTCTTACAAGCAGAAAGAAAAGTAGTTAATCCTATGCCATTCCCTGGTTCCTAAACTGTATATAAACTGGAAGTTAAGAATAAATGGGGCTGCAGTCTTGAGCTACAGTCTTGAGCTGCAGACCTCCCGAACCCACCCACCCCCCCCCAAAAAAAAAGAAGAAAAGTATGCCTCACTGGATTATAGAAACCCAGGTAGAAAGGGACTTAAGATTCCAAGTCTGAAAGAGAGTTACTTAGCACTACCAATGCTGTATTAGGGAAGGTAGTGATTGAGAGAGGTGTTACAAGTACCTGGGAAACAAGAGAAGGAAAGAAAAAGAAAAGGTGGTCTAAGAACAAAGATTTTCCTCTCACCTGAGCATACACAAGGCCCAGAACCTGACCTTCTGAGGTTGTGCAGAAAAGAAATTCCTCCAGCCAGAGTATAGAAGCAAACTCTGCCCTTACACATTCTGGATCAGAAGAATCTTTATCCCCACTGATTTCAAAGACATTACAAATATGGTATGTGGATTCTAAGTTTGTCACTATATACAGTGAAAAAAATTGTACACATAAGCATGTCATTATACTTTAATCTAGGTATACCTACACACATTTTAATAGCTGTCCAGATGTGAAACACCTAAATGTATACCAGGAAATTGTCAAACTTGTCTCTGGTTTGAGTTGTTACCCATCAGTATCTGAGACAGAAATTCTGGAAAATAGAATAAGACCCTTGCCAGATAATATATTTACTCTAGGGCAGAGTTTCTGACCTAAACTTCAATACAGTTAATACTGCTGTAAATTGAAAGTCAGTGTGGGTAATCTACCTCTCTTCTGGAATCTGATATATAACTCAGCAAAACACAAACACAGTAGATGTGAGAGAGAAGTTTATTAGGGAAGAATGATGAAAGAGATAGAGAAAACAGCATTCAGTTAAATGAATAGAATGACAGAGTGTGAGAAGGAATGTATAGTTAAAACAGATGAAGCCACAGGGTGCTTCAGAGTTAAAGACAGGTAGTCTAATAATACCTTGCCTCAATCTGGTAAGGTGAAGTGTTGTTATATATTAATGTCTATTGGTGAGTCCATGCTACTGTGCATTCTGGATTCTTAGATGGTATCAAAGGACATAGAGAAGGCAGTGGCTCAGTAACATAGTCATTTCCTCTTCCTCAGCCCACATGGCAGAGTCACTGTTCCAAGGCTAGGTGGTCAGTCACTAGTTTTCTTTTTACCTCTAAGGTATAGCTTACAGGTCTAGGTCAGGAAGTTTATTGATTTATTGATTATTTATTTACTGATTCAGATTATTTATTGATTGATTCAGAACTGCCTTTTAACCCACCTGAGTCCAGATTGAAGCTCAAGGCTGTCAATACATCACTGTGAGCAGTGAATCCTCCCAGCGGGCCTGACTTTTATGAAAGATTTGTATACTTGCCTTATTCCAGTAGTATAATTTAGTATATTTTATATTCCAGATAATTTTTGCCATAATAAGTAACAGAAAGAGAGAGAGAGAGAGATCATTTAATAAACAAAACCATTCCCTTATACTGGGGAATATGCTAACATGCCAGACAATGAGAGAAATTGTCAGTAATTATTAATATTGTTGGTCATATTTCTTGAGGACTGTCTGGTCATTTATATCTTATTGATTATGTGTAACTTGATAGCCTATAACTTTCAAAAATATGGATTCATTCTATTTTTAAAACTCTGGTAGCACTCTATATATTTTAAGTGAGTTTATTGGCAGGAAAGTAATAGTAATGGATGAGAGACAAAGGAAAATCATTCAGTGCTAAGTACAGAGGATATAATTTACAAGTTAAATTTAACACATAAGGGCCAAATATTAAGGATAAATAATCAAAGTAAATCATATTTCAATTTGTATTAATGCTGTTATGTCATTTTTTAGGAGCAAGCATGAACATTTTCCATTAATCACCAATATTAAAAATGTGAATATTTCAAACTAATTATGCAAATGCTGCAGAAATTTTTGACTATAAATCAAACCCTTTTGTGAATAAGGCTAAAGGAAACATTTCTTTTTTTCTTTTCTTATGTTTTAACTTTTTTTATTTGTTTATTGTTTTAAGTTTTTATTATAAAACTGATATACAGATTGGTTAAGGTTTCATATGTTATGCATTGGATACATTTCTTGTACTGTTTGTTACCTTGTCTCTCATAACCCCCTCCCCCCTCCCCCTTACCCTTTCCCCCCCTAAGGTGTTCAGTTCACTTACACCAAACAGTTTTGTAAGTATTGCTTTTGTAGTTGTTTCTCTTTTTTTACCCTGTGTTCTCAATTTTGGTGTTCCCTTTCAATTTCCTAGTTCTAATACCAGTATAAACGGTTTCCAATATACTCAGATAAGATTACAGAGATAGTGTAGATACAATCACAGGAAGGTGATACAAGAACATCAACAATAGTAGAAGCTACAGATACACATGGGATGTTGAAAGTGGTTACAACTGTGATATAACAATCATTTCCATAACATGGAGTTCATTTCACTTAGCATCATCTTATGTGTTCATAAGGGTATAGCTATTGGACTCTTGTGATCCTCTGCTGTGACTTTCCTAAATCTGTGCTAATTATTCCCAATAAGGGAGACCATGTTTCTTTGGGTCTGGCTCACTTCACTTAATATAATTTTTTCCAAGTCCTTCCATTTCCTTACAAATGGGGCAATGTCATCCTTTCTGATAGAGGCATAAAATTCAATTGTGTATATGTACCACATTTTCCTGATCCATTCGTCTACTGAGGGGCATCTGGGTTGGTTCCAGATTCTCGCTATGACAAATTGCGCTGCAATGAACATTGTTGTGCTGGTGGCTTTACTGTGGTTTCGTTTGTGGTTTTCTGGATAGATACCCAAAAGTGGGGTTCCTGGGTTATAGGGGAGTTCTACATTTAGCCTTCTGAGGAATCTCCATACTGCTTGCCAGAGTGGCTGAACCAGTTTACATTCCCACCAACAATGAAGTAGGGTTCCCTTTTGGCCACATCCCCTCCAACAATTGTTATTGTTAGTTTTCTGGATATATGACATTCTTACTGGGGTGAGATGGAATCTCAATGTTGTTTTGATTTGCATTTCTTTTATGGCCAGTGATGTAGAGCACTTTTTCATATGTCTCTTGGCCATTCTCATTTTCTCATCAGAGAATTCTCTTTGTAAGTCTTTAGCCCACTTGATGAGCGGGCTATTGGTTCTTTGCGGTTTTGTTTTGGAAGAAGGTAATTTTTTAGTTCTGCATATATTTTAGAGATGAGGCCCTTGTCCGTTGAATGTCTGGTAAAGATCTTCTCCCAGTCTGTGCGCTGTTTATCTTGCAAGCTATGTCCTTTGCCATGCAGTAGCTCTGCAGTTTGATGCAGTCCCATTTGTCCAACCCTTCTTTGATTTGTAGCCTTTCTGGGTCTTTGTTAAGGAAGTTCCATCCTGCGCCAAGGAGCCCAAGTGTTTCTCCTACTCCTTCCTTTAGTGTTTTCAGGGTGTCTGTTTTGATTTCGAGGTCTTTAATCCATTTGGAATTGATTTTGGTGCAGGGTGATATATAAGGATCTAGTTTTAGTTTGTTGCATGTGTTGAGCCAGTTTTTCCAGCACAATTTGTTAAAGAGGCTATCTTTCTTCCATACTATTATTGTTTTAGCCCCTTTATCAAAGATTAAGTAGGCGTAGTTCTGTGGGTTCAATCCCGGGTCTTCAATTCTGTTCCACTGGTCTTCAGGCCTGTTCTGGTGCCAATACCAAGCTGTTTTTATTACTATAGCTTTATAATACAACTTGAAGTTGGGTATTGTAATTCCTCCAGCACTGTTCTTTCTGCTTAGGAGTGTTTTTGCTATTCTAGGTCTTTTATTATTCCATATGAATTTCTGGATTGCTTCCTCTATTTCATCAAAAAATGGTGTTGGGATATTAATGAGTATTGCATTGAATTTGTAGATAGCCTTTGGCAATATTGCCATTTTGATTATATTAATCCTCCCAATCCAGGAGCATGGGAGGTTTTAAAAGGAAACATTTCTGTATTACATTATATGGGAAGTTATTTTTATAATGTATTTACTTTAATCCTGAGAAGCAATTTCGAATGTAAGAGGCATTGTTTCAATTTACTTTTTGTTCATTTAAATGGCTAGGTTGTGAAGAAAGGTTACCATTTCTGGATGAAGAAAA
Source organism: Perognathus longimembris pacificus (assembly GCF_023159225.1). Classification (NCBI taxonomy): domain Eukaryota; kingdom Metazoa; phylum Chordata; class Mammalia; order Rodentia; family Heteromyidae; genus Perognathus; species Perognathus longimembris. Next base: position 17,403,744 of record NC_063163.1, read on the forward strand.
TCAGAAACCCTGTTTTCTGTCTGTCTCATTGCTTATCACATTGTGTCTTGTTATTTTTTTCTATTTCAGCGTAGAGCTACAAGCATACAACTTGCCTTTCCAATTTTAAGCTGATTTCTTTTCATATTTGCTATTTAGTTGCCTTGAATCCAAGGTCATCTCTTAGTTTTCCCTGTAGGCATGGATGAAAAGATAACCTGCAAAAAGAATTCACACAAGGACCTACATTTCTCCTATAACAATGCCGACAAAGTATCTTACATAATATTTTGAATTAGCAATTTGAAACATGAATTCATCTTGACCTGAAAGCAACTAGAGATAGATACACCGATCATGAAAGTAATGAAAGATTCACAGCTGTAAGGTTTTATCTTTGTGGGCTCAATTGCAGAAGCTGATAAAGTATGCTCTAAATAAAATATTGAAGGTTTCAAAGGCAGAAGCATTTCTTATTAAACAAAATAAAGATAATGAATGCTACAGACTTCAGGAATGACAACTTGTCTAAATGATTGTGTTTATCTAAGCACATTAACCCTTTAATATCCTATGGCTACATTGTCCTATAGGTAAACACTTGTAGTTGTGCTGTTAAGCTCCTGGATCATGTGCTGGTGCATTAAATAAAATCATCATCATGATAAGAGTAAGAAAATGCCTTTCAGTTTCGAGAGAGACTACAAATTGTACATTCAAAATATTAAAAAAAGAAATAGAGTAAGAAATGATGTTATACTAGTCTTGTGTAAATTGGTAAAATACGAATTATGAATACTTGTAAACAATAAAGCACACTCATTTATTGATATATCTGTAGAAATATGAATTGCTAGTGTTAAAATTTCTACTAAACTATTATGGAATGGAAGAAAACATAATTCATAATTATATTCAGGAAATACACCAGTTCTTACTTATGTCAGTTAATGTTAGTAATTATACATTATCTACCTATGAAAATCATTATATTTTAAGTATAGCAGGCAATCAGAGAAAATTACAGATGTACTCAGAGTCAAATCAATTTTGATCCAGATTACTTGGAAATGAGTATAAATTCACAAATCTCCTTATTTATTTGAACTCACTTCACATTTTTAAGATTGAATTTATATAGTGATAATATAATAAATTATTGAAATACATTAAGATAGCCTACTATATAGCAAAGATAGCAGAATGGTTAATCTATTAAATTAAATTTTGCACTAATGTTTCATACGTGCCCTGATTCCGTAAGTTTTAATTCTCAAATTAACAAGGAACAATGTCCAGCTACTTAGTAATATAGATGTAGCTATACTATGAACAGTTAAAGGAAGTATATTTATATGAAATAACTCTGAATATCATGTTTTGTCCAAATTTAATAACTTGGAAAAACTTAAAACAAAAACCTCTGTATTCCATAGAAAATTTTTGTTGCAGTACAACAGAATCAAATTTTACTTGAGTTTCCAACCTACCAGGTTGTGTATTTTTAACAAACTTTGGCCCCCATAATAATGTGAGCCAGTTTTTTTTTTTAAATGCCTTATGCACAGTTACATGCTAAAGGCAGAAAGGTGTATGCTCATATAGCTTATATTAACTGTTTCTCTGAAGAAATCTGATGAATGTATACATGCATACAAAAATGGAATAAACAAAGGCAATCAAAAACTGGGGCATTTAACACTTATTTGCAAAATAAAGTAAAACAAATAAGTTTACCAAACCTTTATGCTCAGGTTTCTGCATTTCTTTGGTTGTTTTAATACCAACAGAATGCAGTAACAAACTCATCATAACATAAAATTATCTCATAAGCAAGTTTCCATGAGGAAAAAAAGAAATAAAAAAGCTTCAGTAGAACTAAATTTTAAAATTCCTTTTTTCATTGTGTTATCCTATATCTCTGGCATATTCTATATAATTGCCTTGAAATGCTTGTCTTGGTTTTTGTTTTCTGTCTGTATAATCCCTGTTTTCCACTAACGTCCCGTGTATTATTTGTGTGCTAATATTTACATCTGTGGCTTTTTTTTGCCATATATTTTGCAATTGGTGACTGAAAATCACCACATCTATACTGACAGAAAAAAAAAAGATGGACTTGTCAGTAATCCTTCTTCATTGTAGTAATGGAAGCCACAAAAATAGACACTTTGAAAGTCAGAAAATTGAGAAAGACAAGTCTAGAAGAAAATCCTGAAGTTTCTAATTTTAAACAAACCAGCAAGAAGGCTTATCTATAGAACAAGCAAAAATAATGGAAAATCTCCTAATCCTAGGACAGTAACCTTTTAGGAAGCTACCATATTTAAGAGTTGCTCAGACTAACAAACATAGACAGATATATTTGCCTTTATGAATTGAAGAGAGCTTCGAAAACTTAGTAAGTATGTTTTTAGTAAAGTCAGAGGAACAAAACAGGTTTTGTTGATGTTCATTAAAGTCAGTAGGTCAATGAATAAACAGTAAAAAAATAGATATCCCATACAAAGCCCAGGGAAACAGGTCCATGTAAATAGTGTTTATCCTTGAATTGGCAACTCTGCAGCAAGAGAACATAGTACAGAGAAATAAGGCTACTGTTGGGGATCTTTGCTCCCTGCAAATATGACGTTGATGGGTTTGGTACATGAAAAAGCCTGCAAAGAACAACAACAACAACAAAACGAACAACAACAAATCCTTAAAATACTATCAGTGTTGCCAAGGTGCCAGTGGTTCAACGCCTGTAATTCTTGCTACTCAGGAGACTGTGAGATAAGGATCCTGGTTCAAAGACAGCTGGATCAGAAAAGTCTTAGACTATTATGACCAATTAAACACTAGAAAACTATACGTGGTGCTGTGGCTCAAGTGGCTCAAGTGGTAGAGCCTTTGCTTTGAGCTAAAGTGGTCAGGTACTGTGCCCTGGCACTGAGTTCAAGCCCAATGCTCAACAACAACAACAGAAATACTGCCAATGTTGCAGTCAAGATCGGAATACTTCCCAGATTGTAACACAACACAACATTTTTGTCAGCAAGCTCAAGATCACCTCCCTCTCATTTGTGGTTTCCCTCTCTTGACATCACTTAAAATATCAGGTCTCTTTGGAGATCTGATTTGGTTTTTCCCTCATTGCTGAAGTGTGAATCCTGGGCTTTGATCATGTGAGGTATGTTATGCATACCAGTGCTCTTGCTCATAAGCGGCAGCTCTATGAGTGCCACATTTTTATATCTGAGAGCTAAAATTTAAATGGGTTTTCACCTGATTTCCTCTGTGAAAGTGGTTAAAAGATTGAGTGGAAAATGATGTCCATATTTAAGGCTAAGAGGTTAGAGGAGTTACTGCTGTGTGGGACTGGTATAACAAATGTAATTAGGGACTAAAAAACATAGAATTATCATTCTTTATTGCTGGGAACATTTCTCATTCAAGTCTTTACCATTATCTTTTGTAACAATTGATTTTGTCTCTAGCAGCATTTTTTTGTAAGATGAATTGTGAGAGGAAGAACAAAAGGCTCAAGGATTTGACTATATTGGTTTCAGAATGATATAAATGCTAATGTATTCATAGGAAAAAGCTCAGAGAACCATGAAGAGGATACAGAAAATGAGATAGAGTAGGGATGAAAAGAAGATGTCTAAATGAGTTCAAACAACAGACACTGTTAGAACTACAGAGCCACAATGTTGAGGAACTATGATCAAATAAGTAGATTTCCAGAGAATGTTGGTTTTATTGATTTAAATATTTAACATCCATTGAGGAATTGTTTCCCTTTGGTTTATTACAGGGATTGCCCTTACTTTCTCTGCCCCTCCACTGTCTTCTTCTCTTAGTGCTTTTAACACTCATCTGTACTATCTGCCCACAACTGTCTTCTTCTAGACAAAGTAGTTCAAAATCCTGTTTCCACAGGATGATATTAAGATGATGACCAAATCACATGTAAAACAGTTTTATTATAAAGATAATTTCAGTTGTCTTGTCATCCATCTTAGGGAGTAGTGCACTGTAATAAAAGAAACACATCTCTACTTTCAGCAAAACATACATTTTAGTGCTCTTTTTACACTAAAAAAAGTGAAGGAAATTGTTTTTCCTTACATGATATATGGCTATGCTTTTCTAATACCATGAGCACAGATGTGAAGGTCGATATGTAACTTGAGGTTTCAGAATAATGGGTAGCTTAAAGTGGGCAAATAAATGACACAAATGCTGCTTAATTGCTAACTGTGCCTCTCCAGCTGTGTAGAGAATTAACTGAGGAAATCTTCTTGACACACTGTCTCCAGCTGTCATTTTCAATTCACCAGATTTGTTGTTCAGTAGCAAGTTATGTGGCACCTGTAGTCTTTCCTAAGGAAGTCTAGGATTCAAATAATTTTGTTTGACACCATTTCCACAATCAAAACTTCAAGGACATGTTGTATCAAAAAGACAAGGAACATTGGTTTTAGGATACTAACAAGCACACTGAGATTCCAGAAAAGTCACATATACAGGATGATGTCTACATAGAGGTCTCTAAAACTGAAATTGAAAATACATGTTCTTGTTCAGCCACAAACATTTGTTTATCTTTGAGTGCCTGTAAAGTAATATTGTTAAACATCCATTGATATGGTGTTTGTCACAACTGTGTGTCATTGTGCTAACTTCCTTGTATTTGGTATGGGATATATTTGGTGTATTAGAGTATGATATTTAGCTTAAGAAACAAAATTATTCTGTAAATATATATGTATACGTATGCATATATACAGAATAAAATATACATACACATATACATATATTCCCAAAAGTCTAACCAGATATATCTTGCTATATTTTAAATATATATGTCAGTTCACTGTTAGAACTGTGTGTTGGTTCAACGTATAAAACCTGAGATAATTTTACTGCACAAGGGATAGTATCAGCTATGTGTTTGGCCAACTGAAACTTGCAATTGAAAAAAAAATATTGTTATAGTAAAGGTGAAATTCGGAGTGGTTACAGTTGCCTAAGTCAGATAAAGAGTACATTTCTTTGTGAACAATGTCACCCTTTCCCTTGGTGTCTTTGTCTTTCCCTGTTGTCACTACCCACAAGTTATAATTCATTCATTTTCAACATACTGTACAGTATCACTGTTGCAATTGTTCACTTTTTTTGCTTCAATTCTTTTACCCACCACTAGCCTTCCAAAGACAGATAAATGAACAAGCAAGAAAAATGGAAAACAATACAACAACAACAACATTTTCTGGAGTATATTTTTGATAAATACTGTTTTATATAGTCAGATAAATATAGTTATTGGGCTTTCCTAAGAATATCCTTAGTTGGTCTCACTCTTGTGAATGACTAGAATCCTCTATAATTTAACATGTTCCAGGGTATTTTTTTCATTACCACCAGTGTGTTCACTTATAGATTTATAGACACATTCTAGTTAATTCAAATGAGGAAACCATGCAGCTGCTGTTTCTTTGGGCCTGGCTTAACTCACTGAATATATTTTTCCCCAAATCTTGCCATTCCTCATCAATGGAATAATAATCTTTCTGATAGAGAAATTGAATTCCACTGCATATGTATACTACATTTTCTTGATCTATTCATCCACTAAGGTACATATTAATTGGTTCCATATATTGTCAATGATAAACAATGCTGCAATGAACACGGTTGTGCTGATAGTTTTAGCATAGTTTCATTTGTGGTCTGTTGGATACATGGACAGGGGTGGGATTTCTGGAAATAGCAATGCTTAAGTTTAAACACTCCATACTGCTTTGCAGAGTAGTTGAACAAGTTTACATCCTCAGAAACTGTGTAATATTGTTCACTTTGGCTACATCCCCATTAGCATTTGTTACTGTTAGTTTTCTTGATAATATCAGTTTTAACTGGAGTGAAGTACAACCTAAATGTTTTGTTGGTTTTCATTTTCTTTATAACCAGAGATATTGAACATTTCTTCATGTGTCTATTGGCCATTCATATATCCTCTTAGAAGTCCCCATTTAAGTCTTTTGCCCATTTATTGGGTAGTCTCTTTGATGTTTATTTTGGGGGACTTAACTTTTGGCTTTAAGGATATTTTAGATATGAGTCCCTTTTCTGATGTGTAGCTGGCAAAAATCTCCCAGTTTGTGGGCTTTCTATTTATCTTATTAATTATGCCACTTGTAATCCAATTTATACAATCTTTCATTTGTTGTGATTATGGATCTTTATTTAGAAAGTGTCAACAATTGCTTAGGTGCTTACGTGTTCCCTACCCTGTCCTGTAATATTTTCATGGTATGTTGCTTTGCATTAAGGTCTTTCGACCATTTTGAATTGGTTGTGATACAGGAAGATATATAAGGATCTAGCTTCAGGATTCTGCATATGCATAGATAATTTTGCCAGCATAATTTGTTGAAAAGGCTGTCTTTCTTTCAATGGGTGTTTTGGCTCGCTTATCAAATATTTGGTGGCTATAGGTATGTGGGTTCATTTCTGGGTCTTCTACTCTATGCCATTGGTCCTCAGGCCAATTCTTGTTGCAGTGACAAGCTGGTTTTATTACTATGGCTTTGTAATGGAGTTTGAAGTTTGGTATTGATATTCCTTCAAAACTGTTCTTTTTATTAAGGATTTTGCTGTCTTGGAGACTTTTACTATTCAATATATATTTTTGGATTGCACTCTAAATATCATTGTAGAGTGTTGTTGAGATTTTGATGGGTATTGCATTGAATTTGTAAATTCCTTTGGACTATAGTGCCATTTTCAAGTAGTTATTCTTCCAATCTAGGAGCATGGAAGATTTACCATTTCTTAAATCTGCTTCAAATTCTTTCTTTTTCTTCAGATTTTTAAACTTTTCACAGTAGAAGTATCTCAGATCATTGGTTAATTCCCAGGGTTTTTGCTATTGTTCTTGTTGTTCATGTGCTGGTGTTTTGGAATTGTTATAAAAAAAATGGAGCACCTGTACCAATTTCAGTCTTGCTCTTCTCATTGGCATTCAGAAAAAAACTGTTGATTTTATACCCTGAAATTTGCAAATTTCACATCAGATTTTTTTGTAAAATGTTGTTTGCAATTGAATATTTATACCAATATTTTCTAATCTCAGTTACAGTGTAGTTGAATTACATACAAATTTATATTTTATGTCAGCTATAGTCTATCCAATTCCTACTTTAAGCGAATGTCCATGTCTGATTTGGTAATTTGCAACTATTACTTAGAGATTTCACTAACTCAGTTAAATTCATAATTCATGAAATTCAAAATGCACAACTCCTGGCATACTGAAACAAAAAAATATTTTATTAAGCACTCTTGACAAATGAAAATAAGATGTAAATCTAAGTGACTTATTTAAGAGGCAAACCTTTTTTCTAAACAAATGTATCAGACACCAATAACTTATTAAAAACCTATGAATATTTTGCTAGATGTGTTTTTACAAAAAAAAATCTAGCAACTATTATAATAGCTAGCTTTATACTACCATTTTGGCATGGTGAGTTCTGAAGATGGAGATTATTTAACTTCATTTAGCATCATTTCATTCGTTAAAATATGGAGAGTATTTTAATAATGGTGGATTTTTATTTGATTGCAAGTAAATAAGATGGGAGAAATGACATTAGAAATATTTTCTTGTAAACTGTGAAAAATTATTATGACATGCATATGTCACATTTTCATTCCCAGTTTCTTAAAAGACTGTCAGATCTTGTATTTTTTTCCTTTTATTTGTTTGTGTTGCTGTGTTGTATAAGCAATTGCATGAGTGACAGAAGTCAGTAACATATTTTAATACTTTATTTTGGTTGAGCTTTCTTCCAAGATCAAAGGAGACTGGATGCATTCAGAACGCCATAGCCATAGACATTCAATGAAATTTCTAATGAATTATTTCACCAAGACTTATTTAAGGTGCAATGTAGAAAACATTTGAAAGTTAGTTTTAATTAAATGAGTTATAAAAGTTGAAAAATGTGATGTAACATTTTATAAATATAGCTTTCATCAGGGATTAAGCAGAGGGATTATATATCTATGATCTTTGCATAAGAAAAACATACAGAAAAGAGAAATTAAGGAATATAAAATGTATCTTTAAATTATTTCAATATAATGCTTTATATTTTATTGAAATTATTATTTAATTTTTCACTATACCATCCGTTCACACTTAAATTTGTATATTAAAAGTGTTATTTTTTCATTTTCACTCTGCATATAGTTTAACAATAATCTTTTTTCCTCTTTTTATTCATTTTTTCCCTTTTATTCTACTATCTTGCAAAGGGCACACCTTGCTGACTTAATAATTCTATAATGATTTGGCCAGATTAAGATTCACACTTCTTTTCTTTTTCTTTCTTTTTTTTTTTTTTGCCAGTCCTGGGCCTTGGACTCAAGGCCTGAGCACTGTCCCTGGCTTCTCTTTGCTCAAGGCTAGCACTCTGCCACTTGAGCCACAGCACCACTTCTGGCCATTTTCTATATATGTGGTGCTGGGAATCGAACCCAGGGCTTCATGTATACGAGTCAAGCACTCTTGCCACTACGCCATATTCCCAGCCCCAGATTCACACTTTTAGTAAACGATCTTTCCTAAAAATGGAAGCTGAAAATTTCTCTGGGTTCTAAAACCTCATTATAATATTGTCATAGGTATTAATTTTTCCCAGGTTTTTTAAGTATTGGTCTATTACATCTTGAGTGTATATGCAGGTTATGCTATTTTATTTCTGATGGTCCAGTGCATGATGTAATGAAAATATGAACAGATTACACTAAATTTCATCTTGTTCATCCAGAAACTATTCATAAGAAAAATGTGTGACTACCATTCCATATTTCTCTTTGTTTCATACATCAAAAAAATCATTTAACAAATTCAGTGTTTCTCTTTTTTTTATTCATTAGTTACTCTGTTTGCCAAAAATTAATCACTAGTTACTATATAAGTTAGAACATTATGCTATCATACATATATTCCTTTAGTGCTTATAAGGAAATTTTAGTAATTTTCCTATCCTACTCCATATTCAATCTAAATAGGAAAAATCCTATTTATTTTATGATTTGTTCCTGCTTCTCTTTCCAATAATCTATTATTTCCTGATATTTCAAACTTAAACACAATATAGTAATTTCTTAATGAAAAAAATCATATTAATTACACAAAATTAGTTCACACCTGCCCCTGCCCAGTTTCTCCATCATCCTGCACACCAATACCATGTTTTCTTTCTATTATTATAGCAAGACATTTTATTAATATATTATATATCATTTCATGCATAATGTTAATAGTGTATCTTTTTATTTTATTCTCAGTTAAAAGATTTTAGTTTAATTTTATATAGCAACGTATGTATAAATCCCCAAATAATTAAAACTTTAATCTCATTACAGAGATAATCAGATAATACCAGCTGCATGTTTTACCTTGCTATAAGCATGTTTGCACCGAAGTATTTCCTTCTTTGTTTGTTCTGAATTGCTTTCTAAGCTTATCACTCGTTTAAAAAAATATTTTTGTGGTTTCTTTATTTTTTTAATTTATAATCCTGAGCATCTTCTCTACCATTTTTCTGAGGTGGTTAAATTCTCTGTTCTAATTTTCTAACTTATTTCTCAGTTTACTCTCTTGTTTCAACTTCATCAGTAGTTCCTAGAAATGGTTTACAGGATGAGATTAAGGGCTTCTTTCTTTCTTTTTTTCCCCCCTTTGAGATTGTTTCTTTTCTTTTTTTTTTTTTTTCCTTTTTTTTTTTTTTACCCAGTACTGGACCTTGAACTCAGTGCCTGGGCAATGTTCCTTATAGTTTGTTATGTCATTTTGTCAGGGCTAGTGCTCTACTACTTTGACCAACAACACCAATTCCCATTTGGGGGTGGTTAATTGGAGATAAGAGTTGCATGAAGATTTTTCTGCCTGGGTCGGCTTCCAACAGTGATCCTCAGATCTCAGCATCCAAAGTAGCTAGGATTACAAGCATGATCCATGGGAGCATGGCTGAGATAGATATTTAATGGATATTTTACCTTATTATTAATTAGTGTGAATATAGGTTAGAAATATAGTTCATGAAAAAATTTAAAACTGTGGTAGCTGGTCTTCTACTCTGTTTTTAAACCAATCCCATCCCTTTATATATGAACTATGACCCTTTTATTCAACAAAATGTGAAAATTATAATGGTTGAAATGAATTATTTAAAAAACTCCAATAAAACTTTAAAATTAGCTTTAGTTTAACCAATACAGTGAATTGTCTAACTCTAGTTTTCTTCGTGTACAGAAAAAATTATGCTAATTAGTTTGAAAATGAGCAATTTCTTACCATTTTTACATATTTCCTTCCAAAATTGTATTCAAGTTTCTGGCACAGTGAAAAGAAAAGCAACAAAAAAAACAACAACTTGGCTTTGAATCAGTTTAATCTCATTATTGCATCAAAAGTTGTTTTAGCTGGGTGACACTGGCTCAAGCCTGTCAGAGAAAGCTACTCAGAAGGGATCTGAGGATTGTAGTTTGTCCAACCTGGGAAAGAAAGTTTGTGAGACTCTTATCTCCACTCAACTACCAAAGCAGCTACAAATGGAACTGTGGCTCCAGTGAAAGAAGCTTAGGGACAGTGACTAGGCCATGAATTCAAGCCCTATGTCAAGCATGACAAAAAGGTGTTTTATCAGATCTTTCTCAAGTAAAATTGAGAGCTTGTATATTCTGTTGCCTTATAAACATAATTAAAACACAGGATATTTCTGTAAATAATTTGAATTTCCAGAAACTAGAAATTAGCCTAAATGTTGATATGTGTGTATATGTGTAAAACATTTTAATATATATTTAATATATATTATTTATATACTATATATAATTATATTATATATAATTCAATTACCATTCACCTATATTTGTTATATTTATCTGCTTATGTGGTGCTGAGAAATCAAACCCAGTGCTTCATGTAAGCAAGACAAGCACTCTACCACTAGGCCATATTCCCAACCTCAGTTTGGAAATTTTGAAAATACATAAGATAAATGAAATTTTAGATTATTCTGCATAAAAGTGTTGGTCTCACAGATGCTTTTTGGAGCTGAGTTTGGTATTATAATTTTTAGTCCTGCCTATTTACATGAGTCATTCTCATTTCAGGGTAAGGCTGCATAAATTTGTGCATGAGACTTTATGACTTTTGAATTTGTGTATATATAATGCTATGAAATAGAATTTAGGAAATTTCATAAGACTTAAAAGATAGGAAACATTCAAACATAAATTGAAAATTATTAAATTAGTGCATATTTTCATAACTTAATGAATTCTAATTAATTGTTAATCAGAAGCTGTAGTAGTGTGAATGCATGCTGTCAATAAATTTACGATTTGTTGAAAGCTAACATGTCTTCAGTCATTCTAGGCATTCTGTGTGAAGAGCAATTGACTTAAAGAAAAGTTTTCCATTATATATTTAGAAATCATCCAACCACCAGCATTGAAACATACAAGAAAACTGCTTACACTATTTTTTTTCCCGAGACCTGGGCCTTGAACTCTGGGCCTGATCACTGTCCCTAAGTTTCTTTGTGGGCAAGGCTAGCACTCCAACCCTTGAACTACAGCACCACTTCCCACTTTTCCTGTGATTAATTGGAGAGAAAAGCCTCATGAACTTTTCTGCAAAGGCTGACTTTGAACCACCATCCTCAGATCTCAGCCTCCTGAGTAGTTAGGATTAGAGGTATGAGTTCTTATAGTATTTTTTAATTTTAGTTTTATTCTACTGAATGTATTCTTTCCTTGTGTTTAATGCCCAAGTATCATATTTATTATGTTCAATATTCATTGAAAATAATTCTTTCCAACTTAATGTAATTCTTTGTACTAGAAAATTAAGTTAAATAAAATATGGCATTTGTCTCTAGCATTAGCAACCTTTTCTTTCACAATCTGTCAAAATTTCAGATGAAAAAAAAGTAACATTGCTTAAATGTTTTCCATGTTTATTTCAGATAGCTGCCAGCATAGAGGAAAAGAAAGTCTAAAAAGAAATGTTTAGCCAAAGTATGTATTTATTTGTCTATGTCAAATCTATATTATTTAGAAAATATTCACTAGCTTTAAAGGCAATCTAAGAGAAAGTATGGGCAAGAAAATTATAGAATCTTTTTATTTATTTTTTCAGGAAGAGGTAGCAAACTGAGAAAAAATAGGGCATTGAACTTACCTCTATCTCTATAGCAAGTATCAAATAAAGCCAAAAATGAAGATCTCCTTCAAATCTCGAGGTTTTTTCCAGGGATAAAAAGACGTTCACTGCTGTTCAAAGCAAGAAGGATGCATAAGATGAGAATATAGAAAGCAAAGGAAAAGAGATGTGGAGTTAAAATTATGAAACTGCTCATTTAATAACTTTTATCTGAAAAAGATTGTTATATGTGACATAAAATAGATTAATGTACTATACATTCAAGGAGGACATCAATAAGTAATAGACTAGATTCTATTTTCCAAATAAGTAGATTTATTTAATAATATAGTATCTAAATTAGCTAAAGTTTATTCCCAATGCTAGAAATCAAAATCTTTAACATCAGTAATACAGCCTGGAGGTTTAGATGTTTTCAATTTACTTTAAAGTATGTTTTCTGATACTAATATTGCAAAGAGTACATGGTATAATAAATGACAATTTCAAACAAGTATAACTATCATGAGTTTTAAAATTCTTATGAAGCCTTGGTAATTAAGATCACCAAAATAATGTAATTAACAATATCATAGTTGAGACTTGAAGATGAATTCTACATCAATATTGTCATGATTATCCATTTAGATTGCTTTGCATATTTTGGTTTCCCTGGTCTGTGTTTATTTGTGTGTGTTTGTGTGTGTGTGTGTGTTTTCTTGAGCCAATTTATTACAAATAAAGTTATGCTTGCACAAAGGATGGCTTTATGGATGTAGGATGTGGAACAAGGGTATTCGGTGGGTGGTTTGTGAATATCATGAGGACATAGGACATAATTCAGGCTAAAATATTCCATAGTGCCAGACATGTTAGTCATTTTTGCTTTTTAAATTGAGAAGTAGGCTTAAATACCAGCTGAACAATATCTAGTCTGAGGCACTAGGAAAATTCCTCACTCCTTGCTTGCACAGAGATTGTAAGTACAGTTTCCTGACATGTTTTTTTATCTCAAGGTATTAACTTCAGATTAAGCACACTGTTGAACCTAATTTAGCGGCTTTTCTAACACTGTATAATATAGTGCCTTTTTCTGTATTTGGAAACTATATGCAAAACAAAATCTTACTAAATTCTCCAAAATTTCTGTCATTTGTAAGTATAAAGAAGACAAATATTGTTGAATTGCCTTTTTGTTAACCATTTATTCTTAAAATCCCAAAATAAGAATCAATTTTCAGCATACAGAAAAGACAATGCTCAACAATAATGTGTGAGTGGTAGTTTAAAAGGACATTCAGAGTCTGAAATTGTAAACCACTGATTTCAAAGAACAGCATTTCCATATATTTTAATAGTCTCAGCAGTCTTCAAAGAAAACAGTTATAGAACATGGATGGAATGCCAGGACTGGTGGCTTTTACCTTTAATCCTAGCTATTCGGGAAGCCGTGATCTGAGGAACACTACTGGAATTCAATCTGGACAGAAAAGTTCAGGAGTTTCCAATCTCTAATTAGTTGGTAAAAAGCTGGACTAAAAATGTGTTTCAACATGTAGAATGCAAACTGAGTGAAAGCTCTGATTTTCAAGCACTATTATCAGCAAACTGGCATGTGTGCACACATACACACACATATAAACACACACAAGATAGATATAATACTTTCATATATAATGAGTAAAAATTCTTAGTATTATACCTACCCTGTTTTTATCATAAACACACATTTTATTTTTTTAGTTGTTTTTTGTTTTTTGTTTTTTTGGCCAGTCCTGGGGCTTGGACTCAGGGCCTGAGCACTGTCCCTGGCTTCTTTTTGCTCAAGGCTAGCACTCTGCCACTTGAGCCACAGCGCCACTTCTGGCCATTTTCTGTATATGTGGTGCTGGGGAATCAAACCCAGGGCCTCATGTATATGAGGCAGGCACTCTTGCCACTAGGCCATATCTCCAGCCCCAACAAACATTTTCTTACTTAAGATTACCTTGGTATTATTAAGCATGAAATCAATTACTTGTGGGGTATGTATATTGAAACATTAATAAAAATAATTATACAATTCTCCTTTTCCTATTTAGAAATGACAGAGAACTATAGTTTCATTACTTTATATACTACTGTTATGTGAATTTCAATGAATTCACCAGTCTTAAAACAAGAGGATACATATGTACGCATATCTATGTACATCTATCTGTCTATCTATCTATCTATCTATCTATCTATCTATCTATCTCTCTGTCTACATTAGTAGATTAGTTCTAACCTCCTCTAAAGTTATTACTTCAATACTACTAAAGTTCTATAAAAAATAAAGGAATTTTATTATATATATTTGGTTAAAAAATACTGCAATGTTTTAGAATAAGAACATTTTATATTTTTTGATATTTATTCTTCTCTATTGTTACATGGAAAAAAGAAATTCTGGAATTTTCAGAGCAGTTGTATTGAAGTCTATCATCTACCAAAGAGATTTTCTTGGAGAAGTGACCAGTGCACAATAATAAAAACGGACTCCATTTATTTTGATCACCTCTACTTGCTCTCAGAAAAGAATCAAATTTTCTAAAAATATAATTTGTTTCTCTCTTTTTTCATTTTGCACTTTTTAATTATTTTTATTGTTTGCCTTTTTGGCTAGAAGTTCCATTACCATATTGAATAAGAGAAGTATGAGTAAACAATGTTTTCTTAATGCAAAACAGTCATTCAATATAAACATACATCAGAAAGCTTTTCATAAATATTATTACTGATAACTTCCCTTACATTTCTAGTTGATTATTAATTTATATCATTGATGGGTGTTGAGTCATGCTTTTTGCATGAACATTAGTTGCATGTCAATTTTACTCTTTATTTCATTAATATGATATACTAATATAACTGATTATCCATAATGAAGCAACTTTACAGTTTTGAGAAATTTCAATTAGTATTTACATAAAAAGATTTTTATATTTGATACTCCTGGTAGAATTTTGTTATTTTCTTTCTTTCTTTTCTTTTTTCTATTTTTACCAGTCCTGGGGCTTGAACTCAGGGCCTAAGCACTGTCCCTGGCTTCTTTTTGTTCAAGGCTAGACTCTGCCATCTGAGCCACAGCACCACTTCTGGCCTTTTCTATATATGTGATGCTGAGTAATTGAACCCAGGGCTCCATATATGTGAGGCAAGAACTTTACCACTAGGCCGTATTCTCAGCCTAATTTTGTAATTTCCTTAACAATCATAATAACATTGAACACAAATCTTTTGTCTAATTGCAGTATTTAAGTTATACACATTTTTACTTCCTATGGAAAGCTCTTAAAGTTTATGGTTTTGTTTCTGTTCTATTCTAACTATTTTCTTGTTGCTGTCACTGAGTTTTCTTTAATTTTCTTTTGCATTATCCTACAACTTTCTTGGATGTAATATTAACAATCTCTATTCTGATAATAATGTGGCCACTAATAATATCTCTACTGAGGAGTTTTGTTTTATCTGAGATTTCAAATTATTGCAAATTTAGAAAATAAATTAGCAAAGGAAAGTAAAGAAAACCACATCAAGCCACTCACATATGTAGTTTTTCTTTTTTCTTTTTTTTAAAAAAATTTTATTGTCAAACTGATGTACAGAGAGGATACTGTTTCATACATTAGGCTTTGGATACATTTCTTGTACTGTTTGTTACCTCCTCCCTCATTCCCTCCTCCCCCTTTCCCTTTCCCCATATGTAGTTTTCTTTAATTTTCTGTTTAAAGTTATTATCCCTGTTCTTTCTTTCTCACTTCCTTTTATCAAAGCTTTACTTCCCTCTGGAACATTCGATAATTTCTTCAGTTCTATCCCTTTATCTCATAGCAGAAGTCCTCATACAATATCTTCTACTTAACTCTGTTAAATTTAATTCCTATATTTTACTATGGAATTGAGAGGTAGAAATACAAATTTCAATTCCAGTTCAGAAGTTCTGCAGGGAACTTGGGGAAATTTAGGACATTGTATTTGCTCTCTCAGGTTTAGTCTGCAATGCAGGAACTGTGGTGAAGACTGTAAACTGAAGTTGGAGGAGTTGTTCCCCCGAAATTGTTTTTCCAAACCAGAGAGGGATGCATCATGTGATAACACTTCACTCAAAAATGTTGCTTAAGAGGATCACAAGAGCCCAATAGCTATGCCTTTATGAACACATAAGATGGTATTAAGTGAAATGAACTCCATGTTATGGAAACAAGTGTTATATCACTGTTGTAATTATATTCAATATGCCATGTGAAACTGTAGCTTTTTTTGTTGATGATCCTCTTGTATCCCCTGCCTGTGGTTGCCCCGGTGCATTCAGTGTATCTCATCTGAGTACACTGGATACTGTATATACTGGTATTAAAACTAGGTAAGGGAAAGGGAATATCAAAATTGAGAGACAAAGGATTAGAAGACAAACGACTCCAAAAGCAATACTTACAAACCCATTTGGTGTAAATCAACTGATCAACTCAGAGGAGAGGGAAAGGGGGAAGGGGAGGGGGGATATGAGGAAGGAGGTAACAAATTGTATAAGAAATGTACCCACTGCCGCCTTGTGTATGCAACTGTAACCCCTTTGTACATTACTTTGACATTAAATAAGGAATTATTCAAAAATGTTGCTTATAAAACCTTTAGATAAATGAAAATGTAGTCTAAATCTACATATACAGTGTTTAGTTTCCACAGGCCCTCATACCTCCCTGCTTTCCATCATTATAGCTTGGAGGACTGTGAAGTGTGGATATCAATACATTTTCTCATAAATTTCTTCTTACTTGTAAATGATCTTTATGCTTGTAACTTAAAATATCAACATTTTACAACACTTCTTTTTGCAGTTTCCCTTTGTTCTAATGTTAGTCTCACATTCAAAAGTCCAATTCAAAAGTCATATTTGTTTTTATGGATCTGCTGCACCAACTCTCAGAGGAGTTCTGTTAGATAAGAAAGGTCCTTACGTACAAGAAAATACCAGATTTTCATTATGGTACTCGAGGTTCAGACATTGGTATTTACACCTTTGTGTTTCTCCAGTTCCTCTTAAAAGTCCATTCTAGTCCTGAGTTAGTAAATCATTAACATAGTGTTTATAGAATAGTCTTTCTACAGGTCAGTGTAGGCCTTGGTCATAGAATATAAACATTCCTGGGATTTGACAATATTATTATCAAACCAAAGAATTTAACCTTGAAGTAGACTATGTTTTACCTGAGAAAGTTATTCAGAATCTAACCAGTTTACAGAAATATTACATGCAATGTCCTTCTGTTTCTAAACCTCTGTAAGTATGTGTGTACACAGAGAAAGCTTGGGAGGCTGTTAATACACAGAGAATAAAACTGAAATAGTTTTACTCCATGTATTTGTTGCAATTACTTGAATGCTTTGTCCTTTTCTCCCTTATTCATAAGATGGAGGGGGCGGGGTTAAAAACTGCTGTCATTGTAGTAAAATTAGAAAACACCTGCTAATGTTACACTGCATATCGGCAGTGTAACAATTCTCTATGGATGGCTT
This sequence comes from Perognathus longimembris pacificus, assembly GCF_023159225.1. Classification (NCBI taxonomy): domain Eukaryota; kingdom Metazoa; phylum Chordata; class Mammalia; order Rodentia; family Heteromyidae; genus Perognathus; species Perognathus longimembris. Next base: position 17,421,475 of record NC_063163.1, read on the forward strand.
ATGTTCCTACATGGATCCTTGACTTTCAAGCACAGGGCATGCTTGGTAGGTAGTTACAGGTAATGCATTCCTGTGGAATTGCTTGGAGTTTACTCAGGATATTGAAGACTAAGTCATGGGCTTCCCCTACTGAAAATATTGCTTAGAGTTTAACCTAAAGCCAGGAACCTTCTGTCCAGTTGAGAATAACTGCTTACTTTTCAGGGCAAGCACTAAGAAGTTCAATACCTCTTTAAAGAGGATGCTAAGGTCACAAGGATCATAGCCAGATTTCAGAAATCCTCTAAATTTAGGGCATTATTTCATTCACTGGGGTTGGAACATTTGCTTGGAAGTTACCCACTACCTCAAGCTGGTTATTTCCATCAAGCAGAACACCTCTACTTTATAACTTTTCTTGGTAGCATGTTATGTCATTGTGATCATAATCAGCATCTATTTGTATAATGTGTAATATAGCATAGTTTTAGTTAAGCTCCCTTCAGTATTTTTTGATGTAATTTTCATACCAGAATTAAAGTGATTCACTGTCACCCAGTAATTCAGTGATGTATGATTGTATTTGCTTTTCAAAATACTTTTTCTGCTCTTTGCAGTTGCCCCACAATACAAAGAGATAGCCTGGCTTTAGACTTTTCATGTGAAAAGACTCAGTACTCACCTTCAGGTAGATAAGAGAGAATGAATGAATGAATGAATGAATGATAAAAATGAATAAGGAAAACAAGAAACAGTTCTTCTTCCTAAAATATTTACTCTGTTTTATTAAAGTGGAGTTGAGAATAACCTCTCATATCAAGGAAGCAATGATAAAGCGAACGTATCACCTACACCATTCATGTCAGGTAGACCCTGTAACTAGATAGCCTGCCTAGAGAGGTCACCCAGTCCTTGAATTTGAGTAAAATACTGAGATTCACTGAGATGTGAAATTGAGATGAAAATTGTGGATTAATCTTGGCCTTAAGGGGAGAAGGGCAAGGAGAGCGCTCCTGAGACGCCGCCCTTCCCCCAGCCCTGGGGCAGTGTGGAAGTGAGCCACACCTATCTCCTTCTGGGTCCGGAACCAGAAGGGGTAGCTTTGAGACCATCCCCCACCTTGCGCCAGCGAGCACACAGGGCGGTACTATGGGAAGTGACATTAGCCCATAAGGGAGGTCCTTGGGAGCTGCTCTTGGACGGACAAGCTTGCCAGCCTATCACAACTCATGCTCAATCCTCGTCATCACTACTGTATTACTGTGAGCCCCTCCCGAATAAACCGGATTGCTCTCCAAAGCATCCCCGAGATCCGTCTGAGCCTGGCTTCCTTGGTGGGTAAGGAGGGAGGAAAAGGGGATCTCGTTTGGCCACGTGCACCTTAGGCTAGCCCATGTCCCTCGCTCCACCTTGGCCACCTGCTGGTCAGGTGCCCAGGGGAGAGGGTAAGAAGGGGAGCACTGATAAGGGAGTAAGCTTAGCATCCCTGCACCAGGGGAGGTAAATCTAGCCCGGCAGAAAATATTAAATTTATCTCCCCTTTCATATCTCAAAAGGACCAAAATATACAGAATTGGACTATGACTAGAAAAAGTGGTAACTTAAGCCAGCAAATGTACCTTTGGTTACTGACCCCTTAAGAAATTACTGAAAGTCAATAGGAAAACCCATTCTTGAATATAATAGAAATTACATACAGCACTAATGTCATCTATTCTTTTTCATATTATCTGTCAGTGTTACTATCCAACAGGTTTATCTTTCAAAAGTAAACTGTGATCAAATATATTCATGTTTAAAATCATTGCACTTAAAAATATCAGTGATAAAGGTCATTGTACTTAAAAAATGTCAGTGAAAAAAGTCTATTTTTATGCCAGAGTTCTCTCACGGTCTCTGTTTCTCTCTGTCTGCATTTTTGTTTAAATAGTTACATGTTTAAATAGATAAACATGCTACTTCAGTTCAATCTTCTTCTAAGTTAAGCATACACAAAGAATTGCTAGGAATGTCTTATTTTTATGAGTAAAACAAACTGAATTTTCAACATATCAATAAAATATTTCTCAAAACTTAAAACACTTCTATATCTATGGTCTGAAAATGTTACAGAAAATATAATAATCACTGACAGGATATTTATAATCAGCAGGAATGACAGTCAAGAAAATGCACATAGTGAAAACTGTATCAGTGCTTCAATGCTAGAATTTACAGTCCTTAAAGTGAATGGAGTCTGACATATCTTTTGCTCTGCTAAAGTAGATTAAAAGCAAAAAATAGCATTAAGTATATTTTTAGATACTTGAACAATGTCAGCCAATCTTCATAACTGCCAAAAATACAATCTTGGCAGTATTAGTCTATCAAACAAAGGCGTGCTAGAATATGCGAGATCTAAACTTTGTGGATTTGAGCCAGCTGTGCCCAGCAACAAGAAGTTCATTTTAACACCCTGAACAATCCCGTCTTTCATGGAAGAACACTCTGTCACTATCTCCATCTTCTCCTCTCTCCCTGAAAAATCCCATACATGACATTTGCATTGATTTCATCAGTTTCAAATTGCACGACCCTGAATACTAGCACGTATTTTTTATTCTCTTTTTCAATAGCCACGACGTGGGGCAATTAGCTTAATACTAATATGTTGAAAACAGAGTTGTCATAAAAAAAAATCAAACTTCACAAAACCTCAACTATAAAACTGCCAATTTAGTGAGAGAAAGGGATTTTCTTTGCAACAGCAACATAGGTATTTATTTAAAATATATTTTTATTCTAATATGAATACTAACACTATTTTCACTGAAATTTATTTTGAGATTTTATCTCAAAACAAAATATATACATATTGGTGGAATAACATACATTATCTTTATACCTATACAGAAGACAAAAGGGTTATATCATATTAAACATCATACATGTTATCTTCATCCATATGCAGAGTACACAATGTTTATATCATTTTATTTAAACACCTGGCTCTTTGAAATAAATGGAACATGATTGTTATCTGTAGTTATGCTGTTGGGCACTAGCACACTGGGGCATTTTGCTCTTCTCCATAGTTTTGTACCACTGATCCTACTTTTCTGTCCCTTTCCCCAGCTACTCTCCATAGTCGCAGCTGAGCAGTTTTTGGTGTTAATCATACAGGATTTCCTGTGTAGGCTTACAGTAGAAATTGTTCTAACTAATGGTTTCTAGTTCTATTCACATTACTACAAATAAGCTTTCATTTTTATGACAGTGTAGTATTTCACTGTGCACATATGGCATGTCTTGTTTATCCACTCATGAGTTGATGAACATTTAGATTGTTTCTGTTCCTTGGCTCCTGTAAGTAGTGCTTGCTTGAAAAAAAAGAAAAAAGAAAAAGGAACTACACACGATGGTTTGATATAATGACTCATTTATTTTATGTACATACCCACTAGTGGGTTTTCTAGATCCTACAGTACTTCCAATTTTACATTAAAAAACTAACATTTTGTTTTGCAGACTGACTGTAATAAATTGCACCTGACTGAAGTAAATTGCATTTCTAATAGTGGCATGAACAGGTTGACTTTTCCCTATCATCTTACCCATTTCATAATTCAAGTAATGGATTTATTTTTGCTGGACTGAGGTGACATCTCAGTGCTGTATGATTTTTATTTTCCTGGTTATTATTGATTTGGACATTCATGTTTGTACTTGTTTTTCATTCACACTTTACTTTTAAAAATGTCTATTCAGGCTCATTACCTATTTTTTTAAGAAAGCAATACTGTTTTATTTGAGAGCTTTTAAGTTTTTTTAAACAATTTTTGTGAATTCTGAACATTGACTTCTTGTTGGACACACACATACACACACACGCACACACACAAATTTCTTTTTTTTTTTTTTAGTTTATTTACTTGACTGTTTCTTTTACAGAAGTTTTCTGTTTTATGTGTTCCCAGTCATTTATTTTTACTGTATTTTCCCATGGTTTTGAAATTGTTCAAAAATTCATGGTAGAAGCTTGTAGAAGAAGAAAGCCGCTTGACACTTGGCACGAGGAAACAGAAAGATAGAGATGATGTATTCAGGTACATGATAGTGTCTTTAATACAATATCACAACAGGAACTAATTTCTTCATACCAGGCCTCAAGCTAATGCAGCATTAATCCACTAATGAAGCTAGACATTTCAGGATCCACTTTTCAAAGGTCTCTTGAGTTACGGCACATACCATCCTTCAGATTACATTCTGATTTAGCATGAAGAGAGTGGTTTCATTTAAATTTTCTGCTTTATAGACAGTTTCCTACAGCATTGTATTGAAAAGCTTGGCCTTTGACTAATGAGTGTTTTAAGCATCATTTTAAAAATTTTAATAAAAGTCTTGCTATATAGTGTTTTGTAGAAAAGTAAAAGAGGTGGATTTGTTACAATGCACTCCTGTCTTTCTATGCCTTTGCCAAGATGTTTAGAGAATTACAGATTTGTATACTTTTTTTCAAACTGTAGTTTTTATTTGTTTTTTGCCAGTCCTGGGCCCTGGACTCAGGGCCTGAGTACTGTCCCTGGCTTCTTTTTGCTCAAAGCTAGAACTCTGCCATTTGAGCCACAGCGCCACTTCTGGTCGTTTTCTATGTATGTGGTGCTTGGGAATCAAACCCAGGGCTTCATGTATATAAGGCAAGCACTCCTGCCACTAGGCCATATTCCCAACCCAGCTTTGTATACATTTTTAAGTCATAGGATACTACCATTTTTGTTCTTTTTTATGAAAACTTCTTTCAATGAGGATTTTTTTTTATCTTTCATTACAGTTATATACAAATTATCATATTGGCTTTTGTTAATTCTGTGACATGTCATATTTTCATATGTTGTGCATTGAATTTGTGCACTGTTGTGGGTAGTATGAGCATATTGTCAATTCATTTTTAAAATTCATGACACAGAGTATCTTTCTATTTATTGAGTGTGGGTCAAAATAATCTAGCATTTGCAAAAATTGGAATAAAAAATACTTAATATAATCCACTTGTGATAACATTTTTCAACAAATTAGGCATAGAAGCAACTTACTTAATTCAATGCCATAGTTAATAGATCCACTGTGAATACACTACTACAAAGTGATGAAATGTGCTTTTTATCTCTAAGATCTGCATCATGACATGGGTATCCATTTATACAATTTTTTTTCCCAACAGTGCACTAAAAATTCTAGCCAGATAAATCAATAAAAAATAATAAAACAATAGGCATGCTGATTAGAAAAGAAGAAGTTGAATTACCCCTTTTTGTGAATGCGAAGATTTTGTATATGGAAAACCACAAAGACCTTAGTTAAAAAAAATGTATTAGATTTAACTGAAAGACCAACTAAATAAGTACCAACAAATGGTTACTTGCAAGAGGAGAGAGCTGGTCCAAGGGGAGAGGGGTAGAAGAATGGGAGGGGGAAGGGGGGAGAATGAAGTCAATAATTCACTGTATATATCACAGAATTGAGAAATATAAGGAAAGAAGTGGGTGGAAGGGGGATGGTGAAGATATTGAAGGCATGACAAAATCCAGATGTATTGTATACACAAACTGATTTGCTAAATGCCAGAAAATTCAATACATAACCTAAATTTAAAAAAAAGTGAGGGAGGGGTGGCTTGAGAAGGGGTAGGTGAGAATGATGAAAGGGGCAACATTGATCAAGAAGCATGGTATTCACAAACTGCTTTGTTGAATGGCAACTTCTTTGTACAATGACTTAAATATAGTAAAACTATTTGTAAAGGAATATTAGGTATAATACATATTCTAAAATTAATGGTACTAATAATTTCAACAGTTACAGGATACCAAACTGACATACCATGAATCTATAACTTTTACTTTTTATATGCCAATGGAGGTATTTCTTCCTGAAATTGCATACAATTTAATCTACACTATCTTACCATTCTAAAGTTTATCCTATGTCTTAGAAACATACACTATTTTACAAGAATTATTCAATAAGTCATGGGAAAATGCAGACCATTCCTGTGATGATAGCCATATAACATATTATTAACAATGGTCTGTTTATCATTATTTAATAAATAAAGGTTGACATAAACCCCTATTGTTTCCTATTCAGAGGTTCTTTGTAAACATTTGATTGTCAGTGTGACAGGGACTCTACTTTCTGAGTAATATATTTTTCTGGGTAATATATTCCCTGCAATGTTTCTTATGCTATACATGAATAACAAATCAAATATCTTATCTCAAAATCAAAGGAAGGATGGTAAGATTTTTTTAATAAACCAAGCTTTATTTTTCCATTTTATATTTCCATAAGTTATAACAATATATTTTACTAAGTAACACCCATTTCCTCATCTTCACATTAAAGGCTTAAAATATAGTGAATTCTTTAAAACACCAAAGTGAAAAGGAACATATCACTAATGATATATTTATTATCGTTACAAAAACAGTGGATTAAAATTGTATAACATCCGAAGTCATTCCTCAGAAAATTTTGAAGTGATAAAATTAAGCTAGAAAAAGAATAAGTTAATGAGTATATTAATTTAGAAATCATTAGCTAAATTCTTATTTCAGCTACTGCTAAACAAACCAGGGTATCTGCAAAGGTTTTAATTATTTAGTTAAATATGGTCTTTTTAACATTCTCTCTGCCTGAGTTGAAAATAGACTACAGATGATTACATTTCCATAGACTTCACAACATAAGCTCCTTTTGGTTTGAAATAAGAATGTGAATGTTGCCAAGTATAAAGTTTATAACTGCTGTTATTTTGGATTAGATAGAGTTATGAAAATCTAAATGTTTTATAAAGTTAAAAAGTATTTTTGCTCATTTATAACTCAATTTTTTAAAAAAAAGTTAAATCTGCCAAGAAGCCAAGCTTCATTCCATATGTCCACATAGTCTTATTAAGTCACTGATGCTCATATATACACATATACACGCATGCATACACCCCTCAAAAATGGAAAATAGGTCACACGTATTTCACAGAAGCTAGAATTGAGACCATGACCTCATTTGAACACAGCTTGTGTTCCATAACTGAAGTTATTTTTAAGTAAGTGTTAATATATATTTTTGCACATTTATTTTATTTTTTACTTCCCACATTAGCCATTGTATTTTAATGTGTCCAGACACTGAGAATTAACTGAATAAATCTAATGCATATATAATTAAGTTGGGTGTCCATGGCTCACACCTATAATTCTAGTTACTCAGAGGCTGAGACCTGAGGAACATGTTTTGAATGCAACTGGGGTAGGGAAGTCAATGGGACTCTTATCTCCAATTAACCTCTAAAAAGCCAGAAGTGGTGCTGTGGCTCAAGAAGTATAGTTACTCACCTGGAGAAAAAAAACTCAGGGATAGGACCCAGGAACAACAATATATTAATCTATATCTATGCCTATAACTTTGTAGACATAAAGACATGTCTTTATAGACATAGGCATATATATATATATATACAGATATATAAAATATAGGCATATAGATAGAGATTGAAATATAATTGTTTGGAAGTTTTCATTTTTCTTTGCCCATGGAATAATATGAAACAATTGCAAGAGTTAATATCATGCAGAGGAAAATTAAGTTTTAACTACCAATTAATATGAAAAAGTCACTGGTAACCACTTATTTAGAGACATTCATAATCTATTTTAGCTTCTTTAACTAAGTAAATTCTATTACTCAATTCCTCACTGAGTGTTTTACCTTGCAATATCTAGCAATTAAAGAAAAATCTGTTCTGAGTCCATGTTTGTCCAAAATTCTGCATTTCGCACCTTCAATACATTTATTAAATATCTTTCTGGGATCTCAAGTACCTTCCAGATAATTATATTTTCCCTGAGATGTGAACCAAGAATGTAATTTCTAATTTTGGCATTCTGAAGTATTCTAAAGACCGCCTAGTTCATTCCTAAGGGTAACTTTGAACTGTCTTCTATATTTTGATGTGTGCAAAAACCGAGTGAGTGAAATAAGGCAGGAAGTATGAGCTCCCTGGGTGTCATGTACTGTATCTCTACAATATCTTCTAGGAGATGACTCCAGTGATGAGCATAGGAAGGTCCTTTCCACCCATCATTCCTTCTTCATAATTTACCACACTCATGGATCCCAAACAATCACATCAACAGGCTGTCTTCAGTACTGGATTTTCACCTTGTACTTTCTTCTTTACAATTTCTAATCTTTCATTCTTACTTACACTAACTTATACTACATCTTTCTGCATTTGCTCCATTCTGTAGATAATGAATTATTGTTGATCTTTCATTCTTAGCATTAGCAAAACCTGTCACTCTTTATTGAATGTAGTAAATGAGAAATAACTATACTTATCTGCAAAGTTATGGAAACTCTGTGACCTGCCCAATGATTGTCATTTATTGCCATTGTAATAAATGTTGAGCACACTAGTCACTTACATCTCTGGTTACAGAAATAATTGTTCCAGGCACTCTAAGGGATGATGGAACTGGAAATTGATGAAATAAAAAGTACCAGGTGACTGAAATTTCAAAGTTCAGAACGGCAAGCATAGATGATTTTTTAATCATCTACTTAATTTTATATTGTCTTTGTTCACAATTTGAGCCAATATATGAATTGGTTGCCTTTCATTGAAGCTACTCCTCAAGATCTTGCATTGTACCCGAAGGTAGAATTTTATTTTATCACCTTTATACTGATGAGATTTGGACATGATTTTATGATTTAAAAATGTTATGAAATTTCTTCTAAAATATTTCTGATACACTTGAAAAAACAATGTTTTGTCCTTTCCTCTGATGCAATATAGTCAATACCTATATGAGTTCCAATTAGTTTATTCTTCAGTAATTAAATATTAATCTCTGAAATTTTTCCTTGTCCTTCTTACATGAAATAAATGTGCCCAGGAAACAATAATGTACTTGAAGATTATTATCATATTTACTTTCTCAAAATATTTTTTAAATTCCACTTATAATATTTTGTTTGTGTTTTGAATTAGGCTTGTTTTCAACAGCTCTTATCAAAGTGTGGTGCTGGATTTTAAGTTTCATAACTGTTCGTTCTTATCTGATTGACTTACATTTAGATTTTAAGTCAATTATTAAATATTGTAAACAAATTGAAGTGCTGAATATTATGCTAGAAAAAATATATATGTAAATTTGTCTTGGTAAATCAAATTTCTCTATGCTTCCTCATCTAATCTACATTTCTTCTATTGGTTTCTAAATACAGACATTCCATTCATCGTGGCCATATTCACATTGTTTATCTCATCAGAGCTTTTTGAAATCGATTTATATTGATTTAAGAAAAAAATTAATTTATTGAGAAACTTAAAGGCAGAAATACTTTTTTTCAGAGTTTGTAGGCACTAACTTTGATATGTCACCGCAGAAGGTTTTGAGCACATGCTGACACATTTTTTTTATTCTAGACATTTATATACTTACATAATAGAAGATGTTCCTGTCAATTAGAATCTCATTCATAAAAGTTGAGAATAGGGCTAGCAATGTGGCTCAGCAGCACAGTACTTGCCTAGCACACATGAAGCAATAAGTTCTAGTCCTCAGCACCACATAAACAGAAAAGAACGTTCAAAGCCAACCTAGGCAAAAAAGACTGTGAGACTCTTATGCACCACTCAGGAAAAGCTGGAAGTGGCACTGTGGCTCAAGTGGTAGAGTACTATCCTTGAGGAGAAAGAAGTTCTGGGACAGCACCAAGGCCTTGAATTTAAGCATCAAGATTGGCAAAAATAAATAAATAAATAAATAAATAAATAAATAAATAAATAAAATAATTAATTAATTGGGGCTAGGAATGGGGCCTAGAGGTAGAGTGCTTGCCTAGCATACATGAAACCCTGGGTTTGATTCCTCAGCACCACATATACAGAAAAAGCCGGAAATGGTGCTGTGGCTCAAGTGGTAGAGTGCTAGCCTTGAGCAAAAAGAAGCCAGGGACAGTTCACAGTCCCTGAGTTCAAGCCCCATGACTGGGAAAAAAAAAAGTCAGAATAGTAGCACACATTTCTAACTTAGGACCTATCAAGAATAATGTGTTGTTCTCTACTAAACCTCCTGTTAGGAAATATATACCACATCAGTTTTTTGAAGTATTGGGGATTCCTGTGTTTCTTATAATTTTGTATTTCACATGATTGAATTAGAAAATTTTATTTATGTATAAGGTCAGTAGTTATTTTGTGTATGTGTGTGTGTGTGTATGTTTTATCCTGAAAGATAAGTATATGACTGTGTTTTTGTTTGTGATGTGAATATTGCTGTCTTTATCCATTGTACCTAAAAATTACACTCATTGTATATATTTTTCTCCCTTCTCAAACAGCTGATCTGTATTATCAACAACCAAACTAACTTCACACAAGAAAAGAATAAAAATAGAGATGTGAATAGAACTGAAGATAGGATATTTAAAGAAAAAAACACACAGATAACTTAAAACAGTTTTCAATACTGCCAATTCTCATTTGAAGCAAACTGTTATTAAATATTCTCATGACCTAATTTCTCAAACAGTTACAAAACAGTGACTCTCATAATAGTATGTTATATTTGCTATGCTGAATAAGTAGTTTACAAAAATCTCTTAGTTATAATATAGCTTAATAGCCTGAAATTATGTTATGTATTCACATTTAGCTAATTTAGTAGAAATTACAATGTATGAATCTGTTAAGAATATTGTTAAGATACTTTGATATCTGTTTCATTAGATACTATCCCTCTAAATCCTCCAAGTCTCCAAGCATCCTTATCTAATCTTAGTGAGCAGCATAATGAATTATGAAGAAATCATTCATAAAACTGATATACCTAATTAGTAAATGGCTATTTTGGCAAACCCCAGAGTACTCTTCTTGTGGATTAAGTGAGTTCAAGTAGAATGTAATTTCTCTTGTAGCTGAGAACATTCAAATCTGAACCGAGAATCTCCACTGCCTGAACTGTGAACAAGAGAAAGAGGGTAGAAAGGAGAGTAGTATGAAGAGGGAAAAAGAGGTTGAAATGAATAAAAGTTAGGGAGACTCATTAAAATTGGAGGACAAAAGTTATCCAAAATTATTGGACATAGAAGTGAATTCATGACTTATGTAGATAAAGTCTGGGCACCTGGCTGTTTACAGACTCCTCAAAAGATAGCTGGCAAATGGATTTTGACTTTGTTTTATGTCCAGTTTACCATGTCATTTACATGTGTATGCCATCTTATCCTCATTAGGGACAAATCCTATGGATGGCAAAGTTCTGAGACCCAAAGTCTTTGCCTCTCTATAATGTTCACTGGTCAGAGCCAGCTACTTAATGGACCATTTACTTATGGATTGTTTTATAGGGAAGAGAAGTGAATATGTATCTTATGTATCTTATATATATCTTAAGCTGCTTTATTTGCAATAAAATGTCATTTTAGTAAGATAGGAGATATTTAATCAATGTCAAGAAGATGAGTCAATTATTGAACTGAGATAAAACTAATAGTGAATCAAGAAACAATATGGTACTATACTTTCAGTTGTGAGAAGAAAAATGAATCTAACTCAAATTGCTTTGAACATGTTAAGATATGTTTAATCCTATAACAAAAAAGCTGCCACAAGCAATGAATTCAGAATATGTTCATATAAGGGCACAGTCATATAAGAGTTTTTGTATATCTCATGGTTTTATGTGATCACTTTGTGGCAGTTATGCTACATTTAACATGATTGCTTAAAGGAAACCATAGAAGTTGGTGTCTCACATCTGTAACCCAACCTGCTCAAGACTCTAAGACCTGGACGACTGAAGTCAAAGTTAGGGCATGTAAAATACCTAAATTTCTCTACTGAGTAGGAAAACATGAATACATAACATTAAAAAAAAGTTAAGAAAAGTGAGGGAAGGGGTAAGGTGAGTGAGAATGTTAAAAGGGTGACATTGATCAAGAGGTGCTGAATCCTAAACAGCTCTGTTGAATGGCAACTCCTTTTAAAACTGCCTGAAGTCATTTTTTAAAAAAATCTAGACAAAAGTAAAACACTATATAGCAAAGCCACCTTGAGTATTGCAGTCTTTATGAAGCAAAGAACTGAAATTTAAATTTGCCACTTAAATAATATTATTTTAACTGTAGATGGATTGTCATTTTTGAAAGTTATATCTCATCACTATTTCATGAATTATAGAGTAGCCATGTTTGATGCAAGTAAACAATATATTTTTTTCTTTGAAATGACTTTTAATGTCATCAGTTATGCCATTTTCTTTACAAGGAATATAAATTCAGATCTCATTGCTATCTATTGACCCTTTTAGAGAAAAAGAATATTCAGGAAAACAAAGGAGATATTTTTCTTTAAGAATGTCTTGGTAGATGTAGCTTTCAACCTACTTTTCCTTAAATATCCTGTGGGCTGCAATGATTCTTAATACAAAGATTTAAAATCAGTTGATCTGAAAAGTTATACCTGGCAAATAATATCTTATTTTTGCTCTTTTATTTCTTACTTTTGAATAGTTGACAGGACTAATCATGTTGATTGATAGGTGGTAAAAGAGACTGCTGTGAAAACTGCTTCAGCCCTACACTGCTGATGAAAATGGGGCAATTTACAGTTTTAAATAAAGATGGAATAACTTCAGTATTAGGAGATGTCTAGATTTCAAAGCGAATTGGAATAAGACTTTTATGTGTGCTGATACCAGTTAATAGTTAGGGTAAATTGCAAATGCCATTAGCATTTTCTGTCAAAAGAGAAAATGAGGCTATAAAGGCCAAGAAAAGTTTTCTCCCTTTCTGGTACTTTTTCTTACATTATGAATCACACTAGGAAATCTATGGAAGTGGTTAGCTGTGGTTGCAAGGGGATTTGTACATTTTCCTTACTTGGATGCATATACCTTCACTCTCTTGCTTAAGCATAATAAAAAATAAGAAAAGAATAAAGAAAGGAAATTATTTCCATTGGCTGTAGTTCCAGGGGCTAACATTATCCCAACTCCATGAGAAGTACAGATTGTGAATATCAGTGTTCAAATTCACCCCAAGAAAAAGACTCCATTTCAACCAGTGGGTGTGGCACTGTATGCCTGTGGTTTCGGTTAGGAGACAGTCATAGTGTAGAGAATTGTTGTCTAGGTTGGATATAGGTAAAAGTATGAGACACCAATCTAAAACTAACCCCAAGCAGAAAGATTGGGAGTCTTAGTCAAGTGGTACAGAATTCCGTTCTAGCCAGGGTAAGCCTCTGAGTTTAAACTTCATAACAAGGACAACATTAACAACAAAAACAACACGTTTCTCAATCTTATCTTTCTCCTACTTATTACTTTCAAAAACCAAATGATTTATTTCCATAGTATCCAGAAATTGGAACAAGTTGGCATTTTTTTCCCCAACACAAAGACCACCATTGGAATTTCACAGGAAACACAGAAACTACTGTAAGCCCAATAGCTTCCTTTCTTATAACTAGCATGCTCCTATCCTAAATAACACTAGGTCCTTCTAGTAAAGGCAGTAAATAATCAGCCTCCACACCCTTTTACCTTAAGATGGCACTCCTTTAGAGCAATTACAAGCATGTAAGGCAAAAAGATCTCCTGTAGAGTGACTTTCAGGCCTGGGCAGTTGTACGACCGACCCATCATCTACCATTTGGCCAGCGGCCATAAATCCTAGGCCAACACGATGAAGTCCCTGGCACCCATGTCAACACTGGGGTCGCCGCCTCTAACACCTCCTAGGTTATATATGTCACCCCAAACAATACATGGCTCTTCTCAATTCTTGTGTGAAGTAGTCTCCTCCATCCCTTTGCTGGCAATAAAACTTTCCTTTGTTCTTTTTTGCCTGCATATCTGTATGGTTTCTGGCAATTTCTAATATATTCTAACATCTAGAAATTTACACAAGGAGCAAGATTGGTCTTGATGACACTAGCCTGCCGACCATTTTGGAATTAAAGATTAAGATCAAGTATCATCTTAAATGGAATTTAACCAGATTAAAAATGCATATATTTAGATATTTTATTTCTTATAATTTCATTGTATTACATATTTTATTCTCCTATACTCTCATTTTCATTTTAGTTTTTATATTTTATTTTCCTAATATTCTGTATTGATAAGATGATCTAGTTTTTATTTACCAATTTGTTTTCGTCTTAATTTTGTCTAATTTATTGAAAAAGATGCATAAAATACAAGTAACATTAGAGACAGCATCAACAAATCAATGGCATACAATTTAAGAAAAATAATAGGAAAAAATAATAGAGCTTTAAGAAATAAAGCCATCCCATAAATGGGTATATTTTTTATGTAATTATAAATATAATCATGCTACATGTCTTTGTTTATGAATACGCATTCACAAATAGAACCACAAAATGGCCTTGTGGATAGTTTGCAATTCATCTACAAGCATGAAATTCTTATTGCTAGGGATATTTCAGGTTGAAAGCATCCAGGAAAGCATTCTAGCCACCTTTCTTTAGAACACATATTGTAATTTAAATGAAAGCTCTGCTTCATATGTAAGTGTGAATAGATAATTTAACCATTTGCCATAACATAAAATGAAAGAGGACAATAAGCCCAAGAGGGAGGGCAATGCAAACTAACCAAAGAATTTAATTGTCAGCATCAGTTCAGTATTACAGTTTTCATTGAACATATGACCAGATGTTCAGCCTCAAATCATTAGTGCAAATTAACACTCCAGTGCTGGAAGTAAAATCTTTTCAACCTCAATGCTGCAAACTCAGGATTTGCTAGTTGATGTGACATTTATCAAAAGTAATTTCTTAAATATGTAGAATCTATATCACTTTGGGTTTTTTCCTGTATACAATAATTTATGCCTTGAGAAACCTGCTAATGCCATTCAATTTTTATAAACAAGAAGATCCTCCCTTCCTTCCTCCCTTCCTCCCTTCCTCCCTTCCTTCCTTCCTTCCTTCCTTCCTTCCTTCCTTCCTTCCTTCCTTCCTTCCTCCCATCCTCCCTTCCTTCCTTCCCTTCTTTCTTCCTGTCCTCTCTCACTTGCTTTCTTGCTTTGTGGAACCACTATGGTATAAAGACCAGTAATTTTTGATATAGGAAATCAGTTCTTACCTGGACATGCAACTCTATCCTACTTGTTGATTCTAGGAAGACAGATGCACAGCACCATGAGATTAGATCCTGAAGGACTTTTCTGCTTAGCTGACTTGGAATCTCCATCATTCCAAACTTTGCATCTGACTCAGACTGAATGAAAGGAAGGCATGTGCTGCTCACATGCATGTTAGCTGAAGGAGTCTCATGAGTATGCCCATGTTAGACTCCGGTTGTTAATTTTTTTTGTTTTGTTTTGTTTTCCCTATCTCATTCTCTCAGGCAGTTAGACCTTCAGGCAGAAGCCACACATACTTATCCTTCTGTTTCTTGATTTACCTTTGGATAGCATAGTATGCTCCTTTTCTGGTTTTCCAGTTAACTTTTGGGACTATATTGCCATACTCTCTGATATTAACTTTTCTGTTTAAATGGTGTATGTAGATTTCATGCTCCTGGTAGGCTGATTTTTCTCTTTCCATATGAATTTCCTAGGAAGTCTTATTTTCTTTCAATTGTTGCGTGTGTGTGTGTGTGTGTGTGTGTGTGTGTGTGTGTGTCTGTGTTTTGTTTTTTAGATTTGAACTTGAATCCTGGTCACTGACCCTGGCATTTTCTGCTCAAGGCCAGTACTCTGCCACTTGAGCCAAAGCTCTATTTTTGGCTTTTGTTGCTTTTAACGAAGATAAGGGTACCAAGGATGTTCCGGCCCGTCCTCTGCTCTCATCCTCCAGTGTAGCTAGTATTACAAGCAAAAGCCTCAGTGCCTAGCCTCATTGTTGATCTTCAAGCACAAATTTTCACCTTGAATCCTCCTTCTGCAGACCTGGAATGACTACAGGCATCTCAGTGTCTATATTATCTATTAGTATATACTGGGAACTTTGAATGATCATAACTGAATTATATTCTCTATCGTGCTCCTCAAATCCCCATCTCTACCAGAATTTTCTATTGAAGCCATTTACACCTTACTATTCCACAATTCCACAGATGTTTCTTAAACTTGTCCATCGAGTAATGCTCATCCTCAGTGCCACTATCATAATGCTTCTATTTTTGCCTTTTAGTTTTCCAATTTATTCTACTCACTGCATTCAAAATTATCATAAGGATGAATAACCTTTGATATTTACCCATTGACTTTGGTAAAGTCCTATAATCGGCCTTCAAGAAAAATTTGGTAGCCTCTTTCTCATCACACTTCTAGCTCATTCACCCATGGCTGCTAATGTATTTGTATTCAGATTGAGCCATGGTCTTCTATGTTTTGAATATGCTCTTCTCCAAACAAAATTTTACTCCATGATGAACTTATTTGCTACATAACTAATTTTTTGTATTTAAACTGAAATGCAACTAGATCTAGTAAGCTTTATGTCTCTCTTTTGCCTAAGTTTATCCGTAACTAGCAGTACTTACTTCACTTTAACTTGTTATTTTCTGCCTTTTCTCATGGTTGCCATGTATTTTCTACTTATGAATGGATTCTTAAGACCTAGCATGATGACTGGCACATACCAGACATTTAATTTGATTTAATTGTCATTAAAATTCTTTAATTTTCTGTGGACACTGAAATTTTATACCATTACTGTGGCACTAAAATTGAATTTGAAAGTAATTCAACTTTAGAGAATATGCCAGGTTAAATTTGAATACACAGATGTGTAACACATTTTCCATGTTATAAATTTATATTATAACCTGCTTTACCTATTTACATTTCTAAATTTTTAAAACAAATTGAATTTATGTTGGGGGTGTGTTTATGATAAAGAAAGGAGAAGTCAAAATCATTCAGAACAACCAAGAAATGGGCATAAATAACCTCTTACTTTCAAAGAGAAACTTAGGTACAAATAGTTTACACAGAGACTAACATTATAAGGTTGGTAATATGCAAATTTTAAGTTAATTATGTTATGACAATTATTGAAATAATGAGACTTAGTCTGCTAAAAACAATAAAGTCATCTCTCTTTATTATAGTCTCTTGCACCACTACACATACTTAATGCAAGAAAAGTTTGTCTATTAAATTCCTTCCGGATTTGCTTGATTGCATTCTGTTCTTAAGCCATCTGCAATCTATCCAGACTCTTTCTGAGATCTTAGATTTAATTGTTTTAATTATACCTGTATTTTATATAAAATTCAATTTCCTATTTTTTTCTATTTTTTATTGTCATAGTAATGTAGAGAGGAATTATAGTTAAATACGTAAGGCAGTGAGTACATTTCTTATCAATTTTTACCTCCTCTTTTGTTTTTCTCCCACCTTCCCCTTTCCCCAGTTCCCTCCCCACCTGCCCCTGGTTTACAGCATATTGTCTTGTAAGTATTGCTGTTGCCTTGGTTCATATTTTACCCATTTGTATCTCCATTTTGGCATTCTCCTTCCCTAGTTATTATAAACATACATACAATACCCAGTGTACCAAAGTCAATTACAGTGACAACAGGGGTAAAATCATGGGAGGAAAGACAAAAGAAAAAGGCGTACTTTCATAGGGTACATTGGAAATAATAACATCAAAGATAAACAACTTTATTTCCAAATCTTGTAGTTCATTTCCTTTAGGATCATATTATGTGATCATATATACATTGCTATTGAGCTATTTTGCTCCTCTTCTAGGAATATCCTAGACAAGTACTAATTGTTTCCAATGAGTGAAACTATGGAGTTTGTTTCTTTGGGTCCGGCTCACTTCACTTAGTATGTTTTTTTGCAAGTCTTTCAATTTCCTCATGAATGCATCTATTAGAAGGAATGACTTAGCCTCATTTCTTTTTGATGATGAGGAGGAATCAAATAGTCTCTCTCTCCTCCTTTCTCTTGTTCTGCCTATTCCTCTCTGTGTATCTCTCTGTATCTGTCTCTTTCTTCTCTCTGTTTCTATTGTCTGCCTGTACATCTTTCTTTCAAATGCATACAATTCATGAGTATTTATACAAAAAAGGTTCTTGCATTCTATTCTTCCTGAAAATATGTATCATAGGACATTTGAATCAAAGTCAAACATTCTGTCTGTGTTTCATCTTTGTAATAACATTTTCTTAGCAGTGTATGTAAGAGTTCCTGATAACATTGAGGATAATATAAATTTAAATATTAGCTCCAGTGTTTTAAAAATATTTTATTGTCTTTAGTACTCACAAAAAAAAATTATCATTCAAAAAAGCAGTTTATGAATACAGTGCATATTAAACAATATCACCTCTTTCCACATTTGTTTCCATCCCACTAGCTCATCCCTTCCCTCACATTTCTTAGTTTTGTAAGATACTTGTTGATTATTTTTGCCATGAAACAGAGCAATATATGATTTAAACACATCTTGATCTCTGTCACTTTCAATATTATCACCCCATTTTGATCCACCCTTTCCCTTTGTTTACCTCTCTCCACTTAGCTCCATCCCTCTTCTTGTGAGTACCCATTCCTATGTTCTAATTTTATTGGGCTTTGACTTAGTCTTTCTAAAGAATTATTACAATTGTGCATTCCTTAATGTCTATTATAATTCCGTTAATTCAGTTGGTACACACTTAGTCTGTTTACATATATATTATTAGCACATTATAGTTAATATAAATGAGGGATAATGTGCAACTTTTGTTTCTCTGGGTCTTGTTTATTTCCCTTAATATCATTTTTCCAACTTTTTCCATTTCCTTTCTAATGGAACCATATCATTCTTTCTAATGGATAAATTAAATTCAATTGGGTAGATATAGCATGGGTAGAGTGGTTTTATAATGTAATATTTATTACATATCTTTCAATAAAAATACAACTGTTCCTATTGTCCTTTCTCCCCTCTCCCCCCCCCCCCCCCCCGCAGTAGTCTTTCTGAGTCAGGCTCAACAGCCTTTATAGATAGGAAGTGTTCTACAAGAACTTGATCCTAATTATTTATATTTAGGTCCACAAGTGAATCTTCTGGGAATAAGTTTTACAATGAACTTAGTGATTCCTAGTCAATCACCCACTTTTATTTATTGTTGTAGTAAGTTAGAACATTTCACATTCATGTCATCTGTTGTAATCAACAAAAAGACTGAGATCTGAGGATCAGGTTTGAAGTCAGCCTTGGCAGAAAAGGGCTGGGAGACACTCATGTCCAATTAACCAGCAGAAAACCAGAAAGAGAGCTGTGGCTCAGAGTGGTACAGAGATAGCCTTGAGCATTCACAGTCAAGAACAGTGCCCAGGCCCTGAGTTCAAGTTCCACCACCACCTGAATAAATAAATATATAAATAAATGATGTAATTTAGAATAATTTTAATTAACTTGACAAAAGCTAAAATTACAGAAAAGCATAAAAAAGAAAAAATGAAAAACAACTATTTTGACACAGAAAAGACAGAAGCTTTTTAAAAAAGAAAATTAATTATGTTTACCTATTGCTTTTAATATTACCAAATATGTTTAGTGACTTTAAACGTTTGGCACAATTTTTATAACTTTTCACAAATACTATTTTAATGACAGTATTTGGAGTTAGTACTTATAATGCCTTAGTTTTTTATATATTATGTGATTTTATATATATTATTATGTGTAGATGTGCATATATATATATATTCTTATACTAAGTCATTTTTTCCTAATGTAAAAAGACACAAATATTCTTTTTTAAATATTTTCTAAGAGGCCTCAAAACCAGTTAACTCTTTATTTCTAATTAGAAATAAATCTAAAGAACATGATAGGTGATTATTTTTTACCAACTATTTTAGATTATATTGTCCTATATAAGGATATCCCCATTGATACTAATTTTCCACCTATGTACGTACCATGATCCCCAAAACAGTGCAACACTGGCCCTAGGATCCCCATTAGATTAATCTCACTCATTGCTCATAAGCAAGAACTAAAGATAATGGATTAATCTCACTTATTTTGGATTTTATCAATGAATTCATGAAATGCCTTCCTTTTAGTGTGCTATTTTTGAGATAATATTTTAATTTGAGATGTGTGTGTGTGTGAGTGTGTGTGTGTGTGTGTGTGTGTGTGTGTGCTGTAAAACAATACCATAGTTTCACTGGAGTTTACACAGAACTATCTATGCCAGAATTTGTTTTTATTATTTACAGTCATTAACTTTTGGGCCTGTGATAAGCACTTTATAAAAAAGTTATGGTTAACTTGTTCAATAAGTAGAAAATAATAAATGTGTGAAATAACCTCAGTGGGTAGCAAATTATAAATGATAAAAATGTTTATTCTTGCTTCAGGTCATGTAGTCTCAAATTGCTAAACATTCTCAGGAAATAAACTCAAAGTTTTCAGTCAATTATATTCTTGAAATTAAACAATTTTGTATACTTTTAAAGCATACATAATCCACAGGTGTGTAATTTGCCTTTAGTTATACAAATCCCAACTTTGAATTCCCACTACTAACCATAAGAAATGTTTTGTAGACTGGTCAGATGGTAGTGGGTTATCAGAACTTATTAACATTAGTATCACTAAAGAAATGTTTTGTACTTTTTTTTTTTTTGTATTGTTTTGTTGCCAGTCCTGGAGCTTGGACTCAGGGCCTGAGCACTGTCCCTGGCTTCTTTTTGCTCAAGGCTAACACTCTGCCACTTGAGCCACAGCGCCACTTCTGGCCACTTTGTATATATGTGGTGCTGGGGAATCGAACCCAGGGCTTCATGTATAGGAGACAAGTACTCTTGCCACTATGCCATATTCTCAGCCCCATAATAATTGTTTTGTAAAGGTCACTAAAAATCTATTATTATAGGATTTTATATATTCAATTAAGCAAAAGCATACTTTAAAAGTGTGACATAGTTAATGATTCTAAATGCAATGAAATGAGTATTCTTTAAATCAATCATACATTGCAAATGATGACAGTTAATTGAATGGAACTGTTATTATTATTTACAGAATATAATGTCCTTAATACTTCTTTAATCATACTAAATAGAAATAGTAAAAGAGTTGAACTTAGTTAGGTCAGTCAATAATAGCACACTCAACTGGCCTTAGGAGGACAATTGGCATACAGGTGATGTAAGATACTATTTCACAGAATGTTAAACTCCAATTATTTGTTTGTTTGTTTTGCAGGCCCTGTGGCTTGGCCTCGGGATCTGGGTACTATTTCTGATGCTCTTTTTTTCTGAAGGCTAGTGCTCTGCACTGGAGCCACAACCCTACTTCTGTCTTTTTCTTATATTAATTGGAGATAAGTATTTCACGTACTTTCCCCCATGGCCTGGCTTCTAACCATGATCCTCAGTTCTCAGCCTCCTAAGTAGCTAGGATTAAAGGTATGGTCCACTGGTGACCAGCATTAGACTTCATTTTCAAAAGAAGTTAAGCCAGAAGGATATGATCTAAGATAAAAGAAATAAAATAATGGCAGTAAGAAAATATAGTAATTTTTTACCATTTATAAGTAAGGTAAATTTAAAATTGTAACTGAAATCATTAAAAGAGACTACCTGTTATATTTTGGCATATTTAGAACATATTAAGTGAACTCAAAATAAAAATGTTTTATATAAATACTATCTTGCAAAATATGTGATTATTACATTTTACACTTCTACTTTATATGAATACTTGTTAACTGTGAATAAATACATTTTGTTTTAATTTCATTTAAGTAAGCAGTAAAGAAAATAATTAGATACGTGAATACTGACTTTAAGGTAATCACTTATCTTTTTATGGAACACTAGGATTCATTTAGCTGCATTGCTTTTTGAAAATTGTAATAAGAACAATTACCATGAAATCTAATTCCTCACAAAAAGTTTCAATAGGGACATGTTTTGGTTAACTGTACTTGTGAGATTGAAGAGAAAATATTCACAGCCTATCATTTTGTAAACTGAAGTTTTATCTCATTTGTATAGTCTTTTACATCTGCCAGCTCATAAAAATATGGATATAAAGTGAATGAATCATATTGTATCATTTTATTACTGTAAAGTCTCACTTAGCTTAATGTCTTCTAGGTTCATCTATGATGTCACCTGTGACATTTGTCCTTTTAAAGGCTGTGCACACTATAACCACATTCCCATGCTACATTTCCTTCACCCATTTATCTATTGTTGGCCTTTTAGATTCTTCCAAATGTTTTTTATTGTGAACAATGGTGCAAAAAAATTGAACACTGATGTTCTTTCCCACTTCTCATCACTTTCCATGATCACATAGACTTGTAATGTTGTCTGGGAACCTCTCTGATGATTTATATCAAAGCTACATTTCTCACCTTTATTTCCTGTGAATTCACCAACATTTTTTTTTTCTTTTAGAATAATCCTACTATTAGCAGGTACCTCATTTGGCTTTGATTGGAATTTCTTTGTTGGTCTTAGATATGAGAATTTGTCCATATTACCTATTGGCCATTCATACAAGTTCTTTAAAAGAATGTCTCGTCAGAAATGTTGCCCATTATTTAAATGTTCAGGTTTTTGTTTTTGTTAAAATTGAGCTGTGTTTGCTCTTTGTATACTGTGCAAGTTTTAGAATATTTATGTATATAATTTAATCAGGATTATTATCATGGATGAGTGGATATTCTTACAGTAATGAGATGAAGATGACAAATACAGGAAAACAATTATATATTTTCTTCAAGGTTGATAAGACCTATAACTTGGAAAAAAATGTTTTTTAATTACATATTGTTATATTCCATATAGTTGTTTCCCTTAAACATAATTAAAGCTTTTTTGTAGTGGTAGGGCTGGAAAATCATTTTTAAAAACCTAAAGATGATTACCTAATAGCTATACACAAATAACATATGCAAAATATTTTAAGAGTATACCTTTTATATATCTGAATTTTATTACTTTGATTCATTATTGTTTCTGTTATCACAAAGAACATTACTGTCTTTATTTTCATTGTTTCATTCAAAATAAGAAATCATATTTAGAGAAATCGTTCTCTAAATTAAATTGAAAAGTATATATTGGGCTGGGAATATGGACTAGGGGAAAGATTTATTGCCTCCTATACATGAAGCCCTGGGTTCGATTCCCCAGCACCACATATATTGAAAACGGCCAGAAGTGGCTCTGTGGCTCAAGTGGCAGAGTGCTTGCTTTGAGCAAAAAGAAGCCAGGGACAGTGCTCAGGCCCTGAGTCCAAGGCCCAGGGCTGACCCCCCACCCCCCCCCCCAAAAAAAAAGAGAGAGAGAGAAAGAGATGTACTTGCCTTACATATGAAACTGTAACCCCTCTCTAGTTCACTTTGACCATAAAGAAGACAAAAATGTGTATTGCTGAGAAAAAAGAATTCTTAAAATAAAAAAAGAAAAAATATAAAAAAAAAACTGATAAGCTTTTAGGATTGCAGTGATTCAATGAAGACATACATTTTAAACTTTTTCATCCTCCCACTTTTTCTGTCTCTCCATTTGTCTTCTCAAAAAACTGATTTACTTGATTAATATTAGTCAATTGTATACAGATGGTCAATGCTTATGTAATATGAATGAAGTGTCTCTTTTCTATTTGGTGCAAAAATGCGGTGACAGTATAACTCCAGAGAAAATCAATATCTACATTATCATCTCAAATCATACTAGTAAAACATTGTTCAAAAATAAAATATTTGCTGTTATATTGAGATATATTTTTCATTTTTGTATGTTTTACAGAACACATGTTAATTACTAATGTGACTCTTGGAATACAAAACATCTGATATATGCATTTATCTTTAAACAGACCCAAACAATCGTTCTTTGATATTAAAAGAAAAGGCTTTTGTTTGTGTTGAGACATAGATTTTTTTCTGTAAAGTCTATAAAGTCTTTCCTAGACTTAAAATTTTATACATTTTTTGTTCTGGAAAAATGAACAAAAATACATTAATAAGTACAATACTTGATGTAACTTATGACAAGACTTTTATGCAGGTTATAAGTAAAATATGTTAGTGATATTTTTCCAATTTTGTGAAAATATTTTATCACGAAAGGTTGAAAACCATGTTTGTATGGTATCAAGACAGGGTAACAGAAATATCCATATCTAGCCCAAGCAAACTCTCTGTGCTTATGGAATTTGTTCACATTCATCTGTTATGATCCCATTTGTCCAAGCAAGCATTTATTTTCAGTATAACACATCACTTTTTGGAAATTAGAACTTTTTTGTTCAAATTAAATAAATTAATCCTACTGAACATTACCAATATTCTCTTTAGTAAATGGTTTTTCAACCAACAATATGGTCTACTTTATAATAAGTTATAGTAACAAGAGGGCTTATAACACTAACTCAGAGGAAGTAAATGGATGCAATGCTACCCCCACTGTGTAAAGCTGGTGCATGTATTGTTCTTCATGCAGATTTGTACCATGATGCTAGAGAAACTTCTTGTATATTTCAACAACCCTGTGGGGAATAAACAAATTGCACATAGTAGTACATGTTCTACTGTTAGAGAACTTAAATGTTTGCCAAGAGAGTATTTCTGAAGTACCTATGTATGTAATTGTTAAATATCAAAAGTTTCAAAAGACATGCTACAAAATTTCCACATTTAGATGAAAGGATCATCTTTGGTAGTACTTTGTTGTTGTTCCTATTTTTTGTTGTGTGTATTATAGAATAAGTGTTATAGTATACTATAATTTATCAGTACCCACTGGTTTGTGAGAGTTTAATTTTTTCACTTCAAATATTTAATTCAAAATTTTTATAGGAGAGAAGTAGCAATCACTTGATATTGTGTGTAGAACACTAGGCATTTGCTGGTTATTTCTTCATTTAAAAGTGCCTATAACTTTCTGTATTTAAAACTTTTCAAGGAGGATTATCTTTGTGTTATTCTCTCGTCTATGATTTTTTTCTGTTCTTTCCCTATTAAAATTAACACATTAGGTTCATGACACTGAATTATGTTTTACTTTCAATTTTTAGCAGCTAAAATTAATGTGTAAAAATAATCAGCTAAAATTAATGTGTAAAATACTTATTTACATGTACAATTTCAAGAGTTCTGTACAATGCATTAATAGAGAACATATTATTTGAAGATTTTTTTTATTTTTGAATGAGAAATTTATAATGATAATTTATATGGAAGTGTTAGTTTTTGAGCCTGAGTCCCTGCATTGCCAAATTTTACAGGGTTTTCAACTGCAACTTAAATATATGTACAAGGACAAAATGAAAGAGTAATCCATACCCAAAAATGTTTGTCAGGAAGCAATAGACAAATATAGTACATTTAACTTTTTTCCCCCAAAGCTGAAGAATGAACTCAGGGCCTTGAACTTGCCAGGCAAGTTCTCTTTCACTGAGCTAAATTAAATTTGTATAAAACTGACAAATAAACATAATGACTTTGCTCGGGAAAAACAGTTGATGTGCTATTTCATTAAAACAAATATTCAGTCTTGTTAGAATGCCTATCTTTAAGCATGCATATAAAAAGAGAGAGAAAATGAGACAAATAAGGGTTTCAAGCTGGATTATTTTATTTATATAGAATTCTATCCTTCAGGATTGATGTTTACATTATGATATGCAGCCATACTAGAAAGTTAAATTAGATTTACAATAGCTAAAAGAGAGAATGATATATTAACAATAGTTCACTATTTCTCTTCTTTGTTTTATTCACTACATGGCTATTTTATTGCTGAGTCTCACAGATTTTATTTTCATGTACTTCTAGACAAAGAGTTGAGTGAATCTTGGGCTTCATATATCATACAGATTTTAAAAGATATAGATTTTAAAGCTTATAACATCATATGCTGCTTAGTATCTGGAATGTTTCACTTTATATATAATGTATTCAATGTGCCTGGGAATAAATAAATTCAGTAAGTATTCTTACAAAATTTAACTCCCTTTGTCAAAATTCTAATTTTTCCTCTTAAGATTTTATGATAACTTCAAAAGGTATGAGACCATTTTTAAAAACTATAATTAAGCCATCTTTTTCCCATAGCTATTCTAAGTAGCAAATAAAACAGTATTTCTATGCTCATGAAACTGTACATATAATTCTATTATTTAATATTGCAATATTTTTCTCATAGCCCAAAGAAGCATACTCATTGGCAGACCTGCCATGTAACTTCCTTTCTCCTAGGCTTTGATTGCTGCTGATTGAATTTTGTTCCTTACTTACTTACCTATTCTGGTTGTTTCAACTAAATGGAATCATGCTCTTGATGGCCTTGGTCTGGCATCTTTCACTTTGTAAAGTTGGTAAGGTTCATCAGAAAGGAAACCCTCCAGCCACATGGCTCAGGCACAAAGGAGTTTATTGAGGGGAAAGCAAAGTGCCAACCCACAAAAGATGGAGGCATGGGGAGACAGAGGGGAAGGAAGAGGGGAAAAAGAGAGAAAGGAGCAAGAAAGAGACAAAAGGAAAGAGAGCTAGACCATGTTGAGCTGGATTATATAGGAAAAGGTGAGAGATCTGGCCAGGTAGATTCGTCTGACCTCAGAGAAGCAGGAGGTAGCTGCCTTCAGGAGTGCCAGTTACCTAGGTAACTCAGGGACTGGGCACAGACTTAACCGGGTGGGAGTCATCTGCCTGGAGCCCTCCCTGAGGTGGACCTTACACACTTATTATAGTATCTTCAAAGGTAAACTTTAACCGTTCTACATAGTAATATGTTGAGTGTTTTCCCAACAGTCCATTCCAGGTTTGAGTGATTTTTTCAAACGTGTTTTTCCCTTTGGACACTGCACTTCTTTCTATACGAAGGTGGAAAGGAAAACGTTAGCTATGTCCCAACTAAATGAAGTGAGCTGGAGTTCTCTCTCCATCTTTTTCCATGGTTCACTAGCTGACTTGTGTGATCTGTGAAATGAATGTGCTGTCTGGCCATTGCCTGTCACAGTTGCCTGCCAGGAACCATTATGGGCTGCATAAAAACTGCATAAAATCCTTTTATCATACAGTGGAAGTTTGGCAGTACAGGTGAAACCTTTCTCTGTCAGATAATTCATTGTTCTCACCTAACAACACAATTTTAAAAGGCCCAAGAGAAATGGGAAATGATCTTAATGTAGATCTAACACTTTTAAGCAGAAGAAAAATGAGCTCCTTTTACCTCCTTCAAAAATTTAATATATAAATCAATCTCTCAATTTCATATAAATGGTGGAAAGCATCAAAGATATATCAGAGAGGTCCTAGATAAGAGCAAATTTGATGCTTGAGGATTGCTAAAGAGTTCTAAGAAATCAAGAATTTTTTTAGCATGCAAAACCCTACTTATGGGTCATAATTAAAGTGGAATACTTTTAAGATATGCAGACTAATATTAATTACAGCTTCAAGACCGAGAACACATGCTGTGATGTCACTGTACGGCCATATTTGATAATCTTTCTTCTATTTGTCTCTGCAAATTGGATCACTGTAGCTAAAAAACAGAACTATGAATACTTTGGAATTCAAAACTGTCAGAATCTCAAGATAGAGTTAATGGTTTAAGGTTTGTGTTCCTTGATATGGTTCTTTATGAAGGTTTAATAGAAAGAAATGCTCTTTGACAATTCATTAACTTGATCTAGGGACATTGACTTTAAATTTAATTATAGTCATACAAAAGCAATATCACATTGCTGAATACTTCACTGAGATTCTAAAATAGAAGGAAAATATTGGCTAAGTAAATAAAACATTGAAAAGAATCTTGGAGGTACAGATGAAAGTTGATGTGAATATATTTAAGAATGATATTTTTCTTTTGTATGGAAGTGTTGGGCTTTGAGCCTAAGGTAATCACCTTGAAACTTGTGCCACACCCTCAATCCTTTTTGCTTTTTCATTGACTTGTAGTTTGTTTTCTGTTTTAGCCTGGAACCAGCCTCAGGCTGGAGGTTGGAGGTCAAAGAACTGAGCATCATCACTTCCAGGTTACTGAATGGGATGTTTTCTGAATAACTTTTTTCATGCTTTAACCTTTTGTCACTTTAGATTTCTATTATCTGGGAGTAGAGGCATTTACTTAGCTTCATTGTTATTCAATGATTGGTTAAGGTAGCCCAGAACAAAGATGAAATCAAGGACAGAGAGAGACATTTACACAATAAAAGTGTGAACCTCCTCTGTGCCAACTGGGTGAGCTTTCATAAACAAGTTTGTTAGAATTCTCATTCTTTACATACATAACAATGGTAAGAAAAAATGTGAGAAATGATGCTAAGGAATTGATCACATTATTGGCTTGTTCCAAATAAAATCATGCACAGATTCAGAAGGCAGATGCGCTCTTAGAAATTCTTCTTGAGGTGACTTGGTGTTAGAGTGAGCATCATAACTCTGTTTTCATAGGCCTAAGTGGTAAAGGTCAATAACTCCATCACATCTCTTGATGTGATTATTAAACATGGTGCACTTCAGATGTTCAAAACTGCTGCTGACTTTCACAGGGCAGAGTTTGCAGGGTGTTAACCACAATATCACCACAAGCATCCTAAGAATGTGAGGTACCCCGACCTTACGCTGGGTGCCAGATAACAGCCATTCTTCCACCTCAAGCCCACCCAGCAGACATATCCAGACTCATCTTCAATTAAGCAGTAAAAAGCCGGGAGTGGAGCTGTGGCTCAAGAGGTGCCAGCATCAGGAAAAGTGCCCAGGCTCTGAGAAAATCATCACAAATCGCCAATGAACAATAAACATTAACAAAGTATTGTGAGAACAATCTAGTAGTGATTTAAATGTTTACTAAAAATTACATTTCATTTGTTCATGTATATGCTATATTCATGTGTTTCTTCATACTGTAGAAAATCATCCCAAAACACAGAATAAATTAAAATTATTATCTTGGGTGGGTATTAAAT
Organism: Perognathus longimembris pacificus; assembly: GCF_023159225.1. Taxonomy (NCBI): domain Eukaryota; kingdom Metazoa; phylum Chordata; class Mammalia; order Rodentia; family Heteromyidae; genus Perognathus; species Perognathus longimembris. The sequence goes on from NC_063163.1 coordinate 17,450,438, forward strand.
AACTTTGTTTTAGAAATATATATCAACTCATGAAATACATTCAATTATTTTCATTTTTATTTCTATTTCTTCCATAAATATATTATGTATACTTTATTCAGACATAAGTTTTGTACCTACAAACATTTTAGTCATACAATTCTTTAGCTTTATCTTGCTTATCAATATCTTGCTTTATTTTATTTTTTCTTCAAAATGTATTACTTTTTAAAATTTAGAATATGAACTTCATTATAAAAACTTCTATGATCTCACCAAAACTCTATTGTTACAGGTACAATAACTAATACTCAATATTCTTCTTTCAATTAATATAGTCCTTGCTTCTGAATTTGATTAAGCACATGTAAGAAATAAAAATTGATAGCTTTTATTGATCCATTCTTTTCTTATGATTCTATCTTTGACCAGAAATATATTTATTCATACATGATTGAAATAGCAAGTATATTTAATGTCTAGTGAAATTCCATAGTATTTTACTGATATTTGATATAGTAGTTTCTCAATAGCAGTTCTAAACTTCATGTCTACTCTATAATAGAGTCTCTGTAATAGATTTCTATAGTATGACTTATCAATAGAACAATAGCTAACAATTTTTAGAATGTAATCAAATACAGAAAATGACTATGTATAAATCTTGACTGTGGACATTGTAAATTGAATCTAAAAACAATTGCAAGACTAGAAAAATGCTCCAATTAATATATATATATATCAAATTTGGGAGCTAAAAATATTTTTTTGCATTTTCAAATAATATTGGAATAAGTACACTATGTTTTAATAATTGTTTCTACCTTAAAATATTTATATTTGCTTAAATACTTCTGTATGAAAGGCTGTGGCTGCTACTCCATGCTTATCAGCTTGGCACCTCTAAGCTCAACCAATCAACATTCCACAATTTTTGTGCCTGTACTCTTCCTATATTGTTATGTTTTTCTTGTCAGTATCTGCTAAACACTACTCTATAATGCTTGTTTCCAAAACATTTGCATTGTATTAGGACCACAGGTAATCTGGAGTTTATTCAAAATACATAGAGGGTGTGGATTGGTTATTTGTGTAAATTATGACTCTTCATATAAAAGACTTGAGCATCTTTAGATTTTGTTATCTGTAGCACCCTGCCTGCCCCTGAGGATAGTGAGAAAGGACTAGGTTTATAAAAGGAACCAAAAAATTTATTATGGTACATTGTGGGTTGTATGAATTAATTAGATAATGAAATTGAGCTCATTCCCTTAGTATTTTGTGAAACAAAAAATGTACATTATAAAGTGTGTGTGTGTCTCTCTGTGTGTGTGTGTGTGTGTGTGTGAAGTAAAAGCAGTCAAGATATTGGGTGAGCACAGATTTTTCTGAATGTCCTCAAGCTACCCAAGATTTTTCATATTTTAAGCATCTTCTCTTTTCTTCTTTATGTTAATTGACAGAGATATCTAAAATTGGGTTAAATAGACTATATATAAATTTATGTAATTGTCTTTTCAAATTATGGCTAAGCTATAATTGTCATGTTAAAATATAAAACTTGCATGCTGAGGAATAATTTATAACACAGAAAAAATCAAACTAAATACAGTAAATAGTATCATGACAACTGGGAATATGAGTCTCATAAATGTTCCTTAATACCAAGAATAAAATTAGCAAATAATGATACTTCCTTGTTATTTGATCCATAAAAGAAATTTTGTTTAATAATTTATTTTGTGATAAATTACAAAGAATAGAATACCAGCTCAATGAATCTTATTGGTTCTGTCATTAGTTTATAAATATCTGTTGCAAATTAGTTTGTAATGGTAGGTACCTGTTAATTTTATTTTTTAAAAGAATCACACGAGGGCTGGGGATATGGCCTAGTGGCAAAAAGAGCTTGCATCAAATACATGAAGCCCTCAGTTCGATTCCTCAGTACCACATATATAGAAAACGGCCAGAAGTGGCGCTGTGGCTCAAGTGACAAAGTGCTAGCCTTGAGCAAAAAGAAGCCAGGGACAGTGCTCAGGCTCTGAGTCCAGGACTGGCAAAAAATAAACCCAAAACCAATAAAAGAATCACACAAGCTATAGTGTTTATTAAATAATATGCTCTGTTTGTTACAATGAAACTATCATCATTGTCCCAACACAAGCCCTAGTTTATTTTGCTTCTGTAATTATAACAGGTTATATTCAATCTTTGAAAATCATCACTTTCCATGATACTAAATAGCAACTGTTTTACTATTTCTGTTCAGAAAATTATGAAATTCTGGAATGTTACCCAAGATTGTATGACTGAGTGTATGACTGAGTAAGATGATTTCTTAGACTAATAGATTCTACAACTAGACAAATAACTAGTTAAAATAAAAAGACCAAGGTCAGTGGGTTCTAAAGCTCAATGTATCTCAGATTAAGATAGAAGATTTAAAAATTTATGACTTTGGAACTTTTCTTTTAATGACTAAAGACTCCATGTTTTTAAAGTGTCTTCCTAGGACTTTGATCATCAATGAAGTATGAAAACAGAGGTAGCAACATAACACACTATAAGGAACTCTGGATCTAAAAGAATGTCTTTTTTTTATTTCTGTCCTGCTATTTAAAAGTTATAGGAAATTCATGTAATCCTTAATAAACTATTCTCTAATATCTTACATGTTCTCTTCTCTATTTCCTGATGTGCATAGAGCCTACTTATGCTGATAGGTCCTCAAGTACTCCCAAAATGATGGAAAACCACTGCTGAAACTACAAACAACCCTAAAATGTGTAAGACTTTACTTCACAGCTGTCCACTGTGGTAGCGACTCAGTATCTAACAATCTTGATAAACATTCACATTTGGATGCACATAACAAGGACCTATATATGTCTTTTCTCAGTCATAGTCACTTTTCTTTTTCCTTTGTTCCATTACAGGCCATGTTTCCTTTACCCCACATGTGAAATAAACAGAGTGATACATTCATTTCCCCTTAGGTAGGACTTAAGCATCAGTAAGTCCAGGTTAAGTCAGAAGAAATTTAAATGACTTAAGCTCTTTTTGTATCTTAAGCCATCTTTCCTTTGATCCTGAGAACATTTATTAGATCATTGTAAAAATTATAATTCTCTCTTGCTAGAGAATAAATTTTTTTGCATAATAGACTTGCTAGTACCTTTCACTAAATGCCCCAAAGAATATACCAAATGGTTTGGAAACAATATCCTAAACTATACCTAATAATGAAGTAATAACTTCTATGTAAACACTATCACTACAGATATAAATCATAATTTATCCTATATGCATTTTATATTAATTTTTAAGTGCAGTTTTATTTTTATTCTGGTTATTTTGTAATCATTCCCTCTTAATCTGTATCTGAACACTACAAATTAGCTTTATTGTGTGAATAAACACTTTAAGGAACAGGACCTAAAATGGGACACTGTTAAGTAATTTTTGCTTCAAAATGAAAACTGTTTATGGTGGTGTTATATTGCTTTTTTGATTATCTGCTTTTTCAAATGAATATGTTGAAATAAGCAACTATGCATTTAAATGTAGAAGAGTAAAATCTAAACCTACAAAGGAAGAGACATTGTTTTTCCAATGTATTTATTTATTTATTTATTTATTTTTTGGCCAGTCCTGGGCCTTGAACTCAGGGCCTGAGCACTGTCCCTGGCCTCCTTTTGCTCAAGGCTAGCACTCTGCCACTTGAGCCACAGCGCCACTTCTGGCCATTTTCTGTATATGTGGTGCTGGGGAATTGAACCCAGGGCCTCATGTATATGAGGCAGGCACTCTTGCCACTAGGCCATATCCCCAGCCCCTTTCCAATGTATTTAAACAAATTAGCCCAAGGCTTCTTTTTTTCTGAAAATTTCTTAGGGAGAAAACAACAACAACACATTGAACACAAATTGTGCCACCAATTAATTGATTACTTATGCATATACAATAAATAAAATTAAAATATGATAAAAATATTTGGTTATTTGGTGAGGGAAGAAAGGAAAGAAAAAAATAAGACTTTGCTGGTTATTTGAAAGACTTAAAGATCTAACTGGAAAAGGAAAAATTGTTTATACAGAACTAGAGAACAATGAAATCATAAATTGTTCTCTGAGCATGCTAGTGATATAGAAAGGGAGATAATTCAGAGACAGAGGTTTAAATGAAGATATGGCACGCTCAATATTAAAACATTTGTAAAGCTTAAAAATCAGGCACATTGATAAGTTTTTCTGGAATAGAGTATAAATGGCAGATTACTATAAATACAAAACATGTTTTAATTTTGAGCTTCATAGGTGTAAATTTATTAAAAACATATGCTGTGATAATTTGACAGTTTTCAGAAACATAAATTGATTCCCCTTCCATGAATATTTCATGTCTTGGGAAATACTGTTAAGCAAAAACATTTCTGCAGAAAGCAGAGGAAGGAATGTTCATTACTAGTGCTGCTATGTTTGATTTCCTCCTCTGATAATAATGTAAAACTACTTTAAAGCCAGGGCTAGTGGCTCAGGCCTGGATTCTCTACTAATAGGAAACAAGCAAGGAAGTTCATGAATTCCATGTCAACAGTTAGACCCTACTGTAATAATAATAATAAATAATTTAATAATACAGAAAGACTGATGATAATATTTTTATGATAGTGCTCTTAATAACCAAGAACAGAACAAACAACTTGGATTAGTGTTTGTCCCATAAAACAAAGACACAATCCAATGAATACACAAAAAGATACTATACAAATTATAGTTTGATTTAGTTTTGAACTTTAATAAAGTCTGTATGTAGCATAGCAATTTGGACAAAAGATCTTAAGATCAAACAAACTCATTCTGCTTCTAAATGATATATGCCCTATCATTGCAAGGAAATAGTTTTAGAGTAAATAAGATGATTGATATTAATATAAATGTATAATTTTGTATTTTTATATCCTAGGCTTGAAATATTTTGATGGCAGGGTAGGTATTTTCTAGTATTCATTGAATTTTTTCTCGTACTATATTCTCCTTATTCCTATATACTTAGTGAGAATCAAGGAGCTGACATAATTTCAGCTGCAATCTTAAGAGGGAAAAAATACAATCAATTCTCTCTCCTATTTCCTAATTATGCACTAATCATCATGGTAATTGACATTATCATCCATCATGTAAATAAATGACATCATGGAGACATTTGTTGGACTATTCCACACATTGTAGAATGAAAAATAAAATCTGTTTAAAGAAGATACACTCTGATGGGATAATTAGGGATTATTTCATAATTCAATAGCTTTTAACCTTGAGTGATAACCGTGATTTTTTTCTATAACTATCCAGCTCATTCTTTCATAAAGAAAATTTCAAGGCATATATCTTGTGTAAAAATGCACTTTAGTATCAGTTATAAATGTGGCTATTGATTGATAATATGTACTATTATTTAGAGATCATGTGCCAAAATTACAATATATTTACAAAATAACTTTTATCTTTTGGGATCTTTCAAATCAGAAAAAAAGGAATAGTTTTCATTGATACATAAGGAATTGGAGCACAGTATTTTGAGTGTGAAGGAAATTTACAAAAATAAAGAGGCATTTCTCATATAATAGAAAATTAGTAAAAGTTTTAAATAACTTTCATAGGATGAATCTGCAATAGATTAATAGAATGGCAAAAACTTATTTTACAGAGGCACATATTAATACATTCATTTTGCTCAAATCATTCTAACAACAAATAATCATTGCACTACAACAGTGTGCAATTAATTGAGCTAGACAGGGAGCGGAGAAAAATGAGAAGATAAATACTTTTACGCGATATTAACAGCTTGCTATTGGAAATAGTTACATGAGAACTATGCATAATAGTAGAGGTGCATACGTGTGATGAAATTACTCAATGTTATTATTATTCAAATTCTTCCAGTTCATGCTTACATTCTCTGGTTTTCCTATTTGGGCATTGTGCTCCTGTTCACATCACTGTGTATTGTGTGACCTTTTAATTCCTGTGTCCTAGATCTAGTCAGAGAAACAACAACTGGAGATGCTTAACCACTGTCACAATTGCATGACCAAATCCTTATAAAAAATATTTTCTTACATACCATTCAGAATGATGCTTCTCTAATTAAAATATGACTGTTAAATATATATTCATGAATGAACCAAGATTTTCTGAGTTTAGGAAGTGATCTGGAACGCATCTTTGCCTTCAATACTTCTAATTGTCTAACTTCAACGGTGAGGCAAAACAGTAGAAGATGCCTGGGAGTCAGAGAAGCTGAAGGACAAACCTGGCAGTTGGTGGAGGATGGGGAAGCCCATGGTTGCATTGCGTCAAAGAGGTGAGTAAGCAGGTCTGATATACAATGCATGAGCTGTAACAAATACTGAATTTGAGCCTGTGCCATGCTGTTATTCTGTTCATTCTCCATCTAAAAACCTCATATATAGCTTTCTGCTTTGGTCAACTCCAGGCAAGAAGCATAGGTAGAAAAAAAATGTTCTGGAAAATATTTATTCGGCTTAGCTAAAGTAATAGGTACAATGGTACTAGGGTATTCTTTTAGAATGTGGGAAACCATTTATTAAGTATAAACAAAATCATGAATAAAATCATGCTTCCTCCTATATGACTCAGCTGTCCCTGAACAACCATAAGCACACAAACTCTCTTTCAAAGTAATTTGCAAAGTCCTTTTATATGGCCTTAGTTGATGCTTATTCCTCTTCAGGTGAGTCACATTTCCTCTTTGCAATCTGGAATTTAAGTATTGCGACATTAGGATGTTGAGATATTACTCCCAACAGATTTTATGTCTGTTGATATGAGAACAGAAGTGGGGAAAGAAAAATACTTAAGCCATATGCAAATGAATCACTTACTTCTAAAGTAATATAAGTCATCTTTGAAACAGTCATGAGAACATGAACAGCAGTTTTAACTACATTTCCTCATTATCATTCTGTGTTCCTCAGTAATCATTTCAACATCTTGCAATTTCTTGTGAGGCAGAAATCATAATTCCATTATTATACAAACAAATAACAGGAAGTTGAAACAAGTTTGTTGTTGTTGTTGTTGTTGTTGTTGGAGGGCAGGGTAAAGGGAGAACATTAGTTGAGGGAGGAAGGGTGAGTAAATGCAGTGAGCATATTCAATTTAAAGAAAGTTATTACTGAAGTATTTGGATCTTTAGAAATCCTGATTTTGATGAGTTGATGTGATTATTCCTTTACATGAAGTCATAATATCTACATTTAAGATATCTATAGGGGCCATGGGGGGGTGGATATTTCTACACCATAGTTTTTAGTAGAATATCATCATAACATATCCTACATAATCAAGATTGGTATGGGGTTCCAGGGAGGGGATTCCATATCCCTCAAAGATTCCACCACTCAGAGACAGTCTCAAGCAAAAAGATGGATTTATTGGGGAGAACTGACCAATCAGGGATGCAGCCCAACTTGGAAGCTGAAACTGCAAACCCTAAGAGTCCTTGAGCTGGGGTTTATAAAGGTATAAGTATAGCACATGGGTTGACGCAGGGGGTAGAGCAAGCAACAAACTAGTTACCTATCCTTTTACAGAAGCAGAATTTTTCTGTCAGGTTGACTTAATATTTAATTTCATTTTAACAACTGCTACCATGTTTCCCTAATCAAGATGGAGCCAGTTCTACTCTCCACGACAAAGATCAATTCCCTGTCAATGCTAGGACCTTTTCATGCCAGCTTATTTACTATCATAAGGAGACAAAAGGTGCCACATAGCAGACTCGATTTCCAATTACATTGAATCATCCTAGAAAAAAAATCTAATTTTATTTGCAGTATTGACTTATAATGTAAAAATGAATACTCACACACAGAAAAATAACAACATCTTTTGTTCTATTATTTGTGCATGATTGGTTTGTTTGCATTTCAGTTATCAAATAAGTTGAAAAGTGTTATTTTCCCCCCTTGAGTTCTCTTTCAGCAATTGTTAGTAACCTTTAAACTGCCAGCTTATTATTCTTTTTTTTATTTTCTTTAAGTTGTAAGACAAAGAATTGTGAATTAACAAAGCAGTTTACAAAAATAGTGTGATTCAGTGTCATCCATTTCCCCATCCTCTCTCAACCTCTTTCCTCCCTCTTAAGCTTGTTGCCTATACATTAAATTCTTGACTGTAATTTCCTCTCTTCTCTGCGTCTTTGTCTACCCTTTTCCTCTTGATGCCACCTCACCCCTTTCAACTACCTGCTTCCTGGTGTTTATTTTATTGAACTTTGACTATCTAAGGAATTATCCTAGTTGAGTTCTTTCTTAAATCTTCCATTTATTTATAACAAGGGAATTTCTCTCTCCAAAGCATCTGAGTTAAGTCTTTTCAGTATAGCATTCTGCGTGTGTGTGTGTGTGTGTGTGTGTGTGTGTGTGTGTGTGTGTATCCTTCAGATTTTCTTCTATGCCATGAACAGAAACCATATTTTTAACTATTCAACCTCCAGGCTAATAAAAATAGTACTGTGGGAAACACCTTTTTCAATAATTCTTTGTAGGTTCTAAGATTTTCCTACCACCTGTGACCATCACTCTAACCATATATGCTTCATTTATTATTTGTTTATAGAAATATTTTCTACTATTTTCACAGTCAAAATTGAGATGATTACTCTTTTGCAAGTATCACAATTTGTTCAAAGTGTGAAGTAAAGCTTTACTTATTTGTTTTGTGTAGGTAAAGTTCAAAGAACAACATACATGTGTTTCAACCCATACAAAAATTTTACATTTTCCTAAAATATATGAATGTCAGACACTCTAGTCTTGGTAATTTGTTTGGAATTAAGAGCAAAACATGAAAATAGTTAATATAAATAAAGACTTGTATTTTCATCTCAACATTTATTGTGTGTTTTTTTCTATAAATATTTCCTCATAGCTAGTAAGCAGCTATGAAAGCAACCATCATTGAGTGATCTAAACTTTGTATGCAGGCGTACAGAAAATATATGACCATTTTTCTCTAGTATCTATTTCTATTCTTCCTCTGATCTCATGTCAAATAAACCTGCAACCCATTTGTTCCTTGCATGTTTTCATGGTCAATAACAAGAGTTCTTAAAATAATCCCAGTGTCAAGAATGCCATTATCTCAATAATACCCAACATTTCCCAATATATTTAATGGATTACTCTAATGAGTTCACCATTATTTACATTTCCTATTTCACCTTTCTCTTGTTATATGATACCATCATGTCTTTGTCTCCATAACTTGATTAAATGTGTAATTTTTCATTGCAGTTATTCTCTTTGTGATACCTTCATTTTCATGTAATTCCTATTTTTCATGCTCTCTTGCTAAACTTGTTCCTGAATTATGACACTGAGTTTTCAAAATGGTATGTATGTTTTGATACATCTTCTGATTTATATTTGTAATCAATATGTTCACTATTATTTCTCAAGCACTGTATGTATCTAATCTATACTTCTACTCTGCAGAATAAACATGTTATTTCTTCTTTGATGTCCAATGTTTCCCTGTCGAACACTGCTTCCTTTCTCTTCAAGTGGAACAGAACATTCAAATTTCATATAGACTTCATCAGTGTATTCTTTTCCTTCCTTCCTTCCTTCCTTCCTTCCTTCCTTCCTTCCTTCCTTCCTTCCTTCCTTCCTTCCTTCCTTCCTTCCTTCCTTCCTTTCTTTCTTTCTTTCTTTCTTTCTTTCTTTCTTTCTTTCTTTCTTTCTTTCTTTCTTTCTTTCTTTCTTTCTATCTTTCTTCCTTTCTTCCTTTCTTCCTTTCTTCCTTTCTTCCCTTCTCTCTCTCTCTCTCTTTTTTTTTTTTTTTTTGCCAGTCCTGAGGCTTGGACTTAGGACCTGAGCACTGGCCCTGGCTTCTTTGTGCTCAAGGTTAACACTCTACCTCATGAGCCAAAGTGCCACTTCTTGCTTCTCTTTATGTGGTGCTGAGGAATTGAACCGAGGGCCTCATGCATACTAGGCAATCACTCTACCACTAAGCCACATTCACAGCCCCCATCAGTATATTCTTCCTATTTTTATGTTCTCTTTTTTGCCTATTCCTAGGTAGCTTGTGCCAATGTCATTATTTCAAAAAAATGTTTAATCTGTGAATCAAATCACAAAAAATAAAATCTTAAATGTGATCTTACTCCCCTTCTCTCTGTTTCTTCCCTTCCTGTTTTAGGGACCAGTAAAACAAAACAAAAAGAATCATAGAGGAGTAAAATTGTCAGTCTTGACCCTGCTTTGCAAATTGCCAGTATATGATGTAATTGTTTTGTCACAGTTGGAACCACTTGCTTTACTTGACTTTGAAGTATATTATGTTTAGTGTTGATTTAATTTCTAGTATATAACTCTTGGAGTTATCTCAAAATCCAGTCTTGAAATCTTTTGCTTTTGTCTACTTTCATTTTCAGAACTTTGATTGTCCCCAAATTCATGTATACTCAAAGTATGAATTTCCTGCCTTGACAAATAATTAGTTTCTATTCTTTTCTCTTCTATTCCTCTTTCCTTTATTCCTCTTTCTTTTTATGATTTTTTTTTCCTTTTGGAGTACTACAAATCAAAAGTCAGGCTTCATCCACAGTATTAAAACATTAAAATATTGAGATACAATAGTTATGTATTTAAATCTCAGTGATGCTCTTTCCCACAAATTTAGCAGTCATTTACTTCCCTTAAATATTTCGTACATATTTCTAAATAAAATAGCAATCACTGAACTGTTTCGGCCACTTTTATCCTCTAAATATTACCCACTCCATAGGTATGCAATGTTTCCTAATATAAATTCAACTTTGCATTTGTTTCAGTCCAAATCTTTAGTCTCCTTTTACAACTTTCTGTTTTTTGTTTTATGCCATACAACTGTATGTAATGATCTTTTCTGTCTTATATGTAAAATGTACCTACATCCTAACATTTGACAATTCTCTTAGCTGTTGCTTACTTTAAAAAAATAAAACAGATAACATGTCATAAAACTAAGCTTTCTCAACTATTCTGTCTTCTCCATTTCCTGGTTTCAATTGCAATCTTTTTTTTTGGCCAGTCCTGGGCCTTGGACTCAGGGCCTGAGCACTGTCCCTGGCTTCTTCCCGCTCAAGGCTAGCACTCTGCCACTTGAGCCACAGCGCAGCTTCTGGCCGTTTTCTGTATATGTGGTGCTGGGGAATCGAACCTAGGGCCTCGTGTATCCGAGGCAGGCACTCTTGCCACTAGGCTATATCCCCAGCCCTCAATCTTTTTTTTTTAAATAGAAACAATTTCTCCATTTTCTTTAGTGACAAAGGGGTTCCATTTTGACATATCTATATATGCACATGGTGTATCTGAAGCAATCCATCCACTCTCTCCCCTTTCCATTCCCAAATGAATCACAAAAAGTTTTGTTGTCCCATTTTAACACATGCATATAGCACACTATGACCATATTCTCTCTTCCTCACTATCTCAATGCCACTCCCACCTTGTAATAGTACTATTACTCTTACTTTTCTGTATTTCTATTTTCCCATTTTTGTTTAATTTTCAAACATCAGACTGCATTACTGCAGTTCAAATTTTCCATTAGCTTTCTCTCTTTCTTAGTATAAAATTCCAAGCCTTTATCAGAATAAATCATGCCCATCATTGCACCTTCAGGTACACATTGAGTGTGTTTTTCTTACGCACTGGAAGCCTTAACATTGATTCTATATCATATCTCACCCTTTCGTTCTGTTTTCTGAGGACTGTCCTAAGCAGCTTCAGTTCTTTGCCAATGCAAAGCTGTCACCTGGAGTTTACCTTTCTGAAGCAGCCAGTGGATACAGGACTAAGATTGTGGTATGGAAACCAAGCCATGCTGCTTACATTGGAAATGAAATCTGAGGAGTACTTCAGACTCCAGTGCTCCAAAGAGAGATCAGACTGACTTGTCAGTCTGCCTGAAATAAAAATTTGATCTAAGACAATGAGGTTACGTTACTGCTTTGAAAGCATCTACCATTTCCACTTCATTTCTCAGCTCCAGTTCCTTTTCTCTATTTTCCTTTTAGATACCTGTGAAGATGTGTTTTTTTTCTTACCTTTGCATTTGTTCACTAAGTTTGAAATCCTCTTCACAGAGGTTATTATTACCCTTCAATCTCTCATCCACAGCCCTTTACATATTTGTTCAATTCTTACAAAGCAATGGAAGGTATATGCAGTTATGAATTTTTTTTTCTCCCAACATATCTGCTCCCCTGTCTGACTACATTTGTTTCCTATGTTGCAGTTTCCCTTAGACACCCTTCCCCACCTAATATCTGCAGGAGCAGTGGCTTATTGCTTGTTATCCTAGCTATTCAGGATGCTGTGATCTGAAGGTTCAAAGCCAATTCATGAAGGGAAATTTTATGAGACTCTTATCTACAATTAACAATCAAAAAGCTGAAAGAAGAGCTGTGGCTCAACTGGTAAAATACAACCCTTCAGCAAAAATTTTCAGGGAAGGCACCCAAGACCTGAGTTCAAACTCCAGGACACACTCTCTCTCTCTCTGTCTCTCTGTCTCTCTCTCTGTGTCTCCCTGTCTCTGTATCCCTCTCTGTCTCTCTCTGTCTCTGTTTGTCTCTCTCTCATACACACACAAACATATAAAATAATATTTCTGTCATTTATCATTAAAATGAAAATATTGTAGACATAGTGATTTTGCTTGAATCTTCCGAAATTTCTACAGTCCCTCTCCCATTGGTAAGGCAAGAGAATCAGTTTTTGGATGAGTTGAATAAATGTGCATTTTAGAACAATACAAAAAATGCTTTATGTGTTAATAAATTTGTACAAAATACCATATTTTACATACATTTGTAATGCAACGTGTTTTTTTTTAATCAATCAAATTGTGTTTTGTTTTGTTTTTTCAGTCCTGGGGCTTGGACTCAGGGCCTGAGCACTGTCCCTGGCTTCTTCTTGCTCAAGGCCAGCACTCTACCACTTGAGCCACAGCGCCACTTCTGGCTTTTTCTATATTTGTGGTGCTGAAGAATCAAACGCAGGCCTTCATGAATATGAGGTGAGCACATTACCACAGTAGGCAATATTCCCAGCCCAAATAAATCATATTGTGTTTTGAGATCAGTCTATGGTCAATCCATGATGATACAGTAGAAGAAGTTCATCATCTAATTTTTAATGTCTTCTAATATACTTTATATGAATGTGATTTTTAAGTTTGTGAGCTTCTTAAGAAAATGCTATTTATTAAATATGCTGTTTTTAAAATTATTTTACTCCTATAATGAAGTTAATAGCTTTAAAAATTGTTGCTAAGTGCAAGAACAAAAATTTGATCTTTCAAAATAAAAGTTGAATGTTATAGGAAGTCATTCCATGTTTCCATCTCATGAAATGTTTTATGAAATGTCAATTTATAGGAAAAAATGTCTTCTTAAAAAAATACCACTCCACACCACTGTATTTCTGGGCCTTCCCCGCTTAGCACTGAAAATCCTTACTAAAGGATGACTAAAACCCAAAAATATATTTAGACACACCTAACCCTCCTATATTAAGGCAGTGTACATTTTGTAGCATTGTCTGTGAATAAAACACAATATTTTCACCAAAATATGAACTATAACTTAAATGAAACACTTTCCAAGTGTTCATTAGTTTTGTTTGTTTGTTTTTTGTTGTTTTTGTTGCCAGTCCTGGGGCATGAACTCAGGGCCTGAGCACTGTCCCTGGCTTCTTTTTTTTGCTCAAGTCACTCTGCCAATTGAGCCACAGTGCCACTTCTGGCTTTTTTCTATATTGTGGTGCTAAGGAATCGAATCCAGGGCTTCATGTATATGCGGCGAGCACTGTACGACTAGGCCATATTCCCAGCCCCCTGTTCATTAGTTTTAGCACAACAAATTAGATATGAACTAACACAGTGTTCCATGACAAAGTGACATTAATCATTATTAAGGTTCTAATTTCAGGAAAGCTTCTAATAATGTGAATGCTAACACTTTAGAGTGTTTTCACTTCTAATCTATCTTTCTCCTAACACAAATTTGTTAATACAGACACTACTCCTGTCTTACCAATGAATTTCATTTACATAATTTTCATGGCATTGTCAAAACAGGACTGTTTAAATGTGGCCACATAAACTGGCATTGAAATTTGGGTGTGCAAAAAGGTGAGCTAGTAATAACTGATAAGATTTTTATTTTACTGTCATTATACAGCTGTTTATTTCTCAACATGTTAATTTTACAATAACTCAAAAATTGACTCAGTGAAAATATTTGTTCCATGGAAAGTGCCAAACACTATATACATCAGGTATTTCTTACTAAGAGACAGTTTCCCAACATACTTCTGGATGTCTTATTTCTTTGTATGGTGATAGATTTTTTTTTTTTTTTTGGCCAGTCCTGGGCCTTGAACTCAGGGCCTGAGCACTGTCCCTGGCTTCCTTTTGCTCAAGGCTAGCACTCTGCCACTTGAGCCACAGCGCCACTTCTGGCCGTTTTCTGTATATGTGGTGCTGGGGAATTGAACCCAGGGCCTCATGTATACCAGGCAAGCTCTCTTGCCACTAGGCCATATCCCCAGCCCCTGGTGATAGATTTTGAAAGTGTTTTTTTTTTTTTTTTTAACGATTATAATTTTATTGTCTTTAATTTTTTTTTGTTGTTGTTGTTTTTTTTGTTTTGTTTTGTTTTGTTTTTTGCCAGTCCTGGGCCTTGGACTCAGGGCCTGAGCACTGTCCCTGGCTTCTTTTTGCTCAAGGCTAGCACTCTGCCACTTGAGTCACAGTGCCACTTCTGGCCATTTTCTGTATATGTGGTGCTGGGGAATCGAACCCAGGGCTTCCTGTATACGAAGCAAGCGTTCTTGCCACTAGGCCATATTCCCAGCGCCGTCTTTAAATTGTTGAACAAAGGGGTTACAATTGAACATGTCAGTTCATGAGTACAAAATATCTTATTCAATTTCACTCTTTTTATCATGCTTTCCACTGAGCCTCAGCCACTCCCCTTAATTTTCCTATTTTTGTTTCTCATGTATACATTGACTCTATTCTATATATGACTCTATTCTCTCTTTTCCTTTCCTGATAGATCTACTCAGTCTACTCAGTGCCTTTGATCTTACCCCTCACCCTTGAGATAGCAAATACCAGCTTCCTGGTATTCATTTTGTAAGACTATAATTTAGTTGTTCAAAATGTTACACCATTGGAATTCTCGCCTGTGTATAATAAACTAGTTAATAAGTTTTTTGTATATGTGCACAGGATCCTTTATATACAAATTAGAACTAACTTTACATAGGTGAGGTATGAGAAAATATTTGACCTTTGTCTATAAGGGCCTGAGACTATTAAAATATATGTAGTTTAAGTAGTTGCACTTTAAGTAGTTTGCACTTTAAGTAGTTGCACAAAGGAGTTGCCATTCAACAAGGTAGTTAATGAATACAATGCATGTTGATCAATGTCACTCCTTTCCACATTCTTACTTATCCCTCCAAACCCCTTCATTCAATTTTCTTAACTTTGTAGAGCATGCATTCAATTTTGATGGCATTCACATGAGTCTACTTTTTGATCAATAGATTTTAGCACAAATGGTACAATGCCAATTTCTGGCTTGTTCTCTTGAAACCAGCCTGAACTTTTTATTATCTCTTAAATATTTGCTCTTACAAAATGCTCACATAGTCAATAAAGAAGCCTTATGAACAGGAGCTGAGGCATCCTGCTAATCACTAGCACTAAGCTCCCAGGCACTTTGAGATGCTTGGAGCTTCATCCATGTTTGAACTGCTCCTGCTGAGCAAACAGAACAAAGCAGGGCTGGCTTCACCCAGGCTAGCCAAAATATCAGATTCACAAACAATATCATTATTGTCTCTCAGCCATAATATTTGGGGAATCATAATACAAAAAAAATAACTGAATACAGTTGCAATAGAGTCAGACTAAGCCAGATACAACATTTAAATTGCATCTTTTTTAGAAGTTCAGCATTATCATTCCACTTCACTCTCCCAAGAATTGTAATAGTAAAGTAAAAGTGAGAGATGTGAAGGACATATCACATCCTGATCAAGGAATATACAGAAAAAGTACAAATTGGTGATTTTGCTTTTTTTTTTTTTTAAGAATTTTTTTTTCACATATTCTTTCTTCTTTTGGGTGCCAATGCAAGAACCTGAACTCAGGATCAAGTACCTGCTTGCTTATTTTATTTCTTCCCCTTCATGTCTGATGCTCTATCACTTGAGCAATGCCTCCCATTCTTTGACAAATAATTTCAAAATCACGGGTATTTAATACTTATTGGTTTTGTGAGTCAAGGTTTTGGGAATTAATGTATGATGATGACTGTTTTCTGATTATAAATTTCTGAATATAGGATAATGTTGAGGTGAGTTTTGGGTCTTACGAAGTATGTAATGTTGATGCCTATTTTGCTTATTGCTAATACAAACAACGTTTTTCTTAATTAACATTAGTAAACTTGTCAAGAAAATAAATATACTTTAAGTAAGTTTAAGGGAGCACACAAAATGCACAGAAAGATAATACATGCTATTATCATATTAATGTTTCTGGAAATATTATATATCTTAATAACATTTTAATATGAAGGCAACTAAAGAATCATTCATAACTTCAAATTTTAATCACTATAGATATGTCAAAAATTATATTAAATTATCTAAAAACATGGTTTTGTGTGTAAAATATAGCATAATTCTACAAGTCAAAATATTGAATTGATGTCTAACTTTGTGCACTTGGAACTTGATTAACTGTCACCATGACTACAGTAGCTTCCTAAATATATCTTATTTTATCTCTTTCTTCTAATCATATTATTTCCAGAAATGGTTTTCTAAAATTGGGTCTATTTATATGGTTCCTGAATACACTCTGAAGTGTAATCCTCAAATTTCTTTCATTTAATATAAATTTTCTGTGCTTAGATGTTGTTTATTCAACATAGTATCAACTTATAATTCAGTTTATTTGCTAACATTTTCTACACATTTCTATCACTGTGTTTTTGCCCTAATGATGCTTCCCTTTGAACTCTCCCTTATTCCATCTCTGTATGCTGAAGTTTAAGTCAAACATCAGAATTTAGATAAAAGGATTCTTGAATTATTTTGAACTAATGACAACCACTGTGAAGCCTCATTTTCCCATGCTCAAAACTTTCTAATACATTTCTTTATGTATTGGTATATTTTATTTGTGCTACTAATAATCATCTTATTTCAAATCTGATTAACTTTTCTACTCATCAATATTTTCCAAGTATTAATTTAGTTTATAGTATCATAGACAGAAAAGATACTTTTATAGTCATGCATCATTGAGTACTGCAACAAATGCTTATTTTAAGAATAGGTCTAGTTCTTTAAAAGCTTTAAGTTAAAACACCTTTATTTTTCTTCTATCCTGTAGTTTTAGATTTTCCTGATATTGATAATCAAGATTTAAAGTGGAGAAAATAGTAAGAGTCAAAAGGGAAGAGAGGCTTTTGGTAAGGTAGCTGAGTCCTTGAGGATCTAAAAGAAACATGTTGACTTCTTACTTTGGGCCATCAATTTATCTCACTCTTAAATGACTGAGAAACACCCATAATATAGAATCTTTTACTGCGTAATATGTTAATGCAGTGGATATTGAACTTTCTCAGTGTAGACACTGTGCACAATTTTATAATGCTGGAAGCTCCCTCTTTGTCTCATATCCATGCCTTGAAAACACTAAGCATTCAAACATTATGTTAATTTTTTTACTGTACTGAATAGTACTGCTATTTGTACAAATAAAATTATAAGCTTGTTCATTATCTAAAGTGTTTATTTCACTAACATCACATTTAATCCCTTAACAAAATGGTTAGTGATTATAATTTACAATGAAATATATATTTATTGTTTATATTAAAAACCATCTTTTCAGAATTAGAATATATGTATATGTGTATATATGTATATACACATATACATATATATATATATTATGTACCATTGACTGAGACAATAAAAAGAAGAGAGAAGACTTCATGATGTACCTGTGCTTCATTTATACTAATGCTATGTGGCTCAGGGAACTTCTTTAAATGATCCACAAAGCAAATGCTATTTCAATAGTAAATATCACAAAAACCAAAGGAAATATAAATCTAATTCAGAATTATTCAATAAAGGTCAATAGGAAATGGGCTGGGGAAAGGAACACCATAGGATGGAAATCTTCAATAATTTCCTCCTCAGAAAGGTCAATCAAATTTATTCCCCTATTGTTTTAGATATACCCCTGCACACATGTTCAAACTTTAAAAAAATTGTGATGAAGTATTAAAAGTGGGAAGGTTTTGCCATTAACTAGTTGTTTTTTTTTAAGGAAAACCAACAAAAATTGAAACTATTCTGTCTTAATGCACCATTACATACAAGAGAGAGGACATAAAACAGAAAAAAAAAAAAAACAAAACAAGATGGCAGTTAAGATTCCCCCCCCCCTCCAGTCTTGGGGACTGAACTCCATGCGTGAGCACTGTTTCTGGCTTCTTTTTGCTCAAGGCTAGCACTCTACCACTTGAGCCACAGCGCCACTTCCGGCTTTTTCCACATATGTGGTGCTGAGGAATCCTGAACCCAGGCCTTCATGTTTAAGAGGCAAGCCTTCTACCACTAGGCCATATTCCCAGCCCGGCAGTTAAGATTTTGAAATAATCTCTCTAGCATAGATACATTTTCTCTTCTCATAAGTACATTGTCATCTTGTAACCAAAAATGTAGAAGTCATACAGAAGGCTGCATTTATGTAGTTTTATTACGAAACTTATTTCTGGGTCACAGATCTCTTTCAATATTGGTAAAAGCTAGGAGAAAACAAGTAATTTAAACAAAAATTTCCATACAAATTCAGATGGACTATGGATATCATCACATATCATGAATTTCTGAACCCAAAGTTTTTTCCATAGTCTAAGACAAATGTCTTTTTTACTATGGTTGCTTCATACTTCACATTAAAAAATAATGATTTTAATATAAAGGATTCTATCATGGACATTTGCTTAGATAATTTTTGGTATTTTCAAGTACCTAGAACAATGGCACATCATGATTTGACAATTATTCACTACCCTTACCCCTATTATTTTTCTTTGTAAACATAAGTAATTATATCATAATGTGGCCTAGCATTCAGATAGTTGACTGATTCTGAATATATCTTAAAGGAAGCCTGCTAGCCATTAATTTGTATGAAATAATAATTAGATGAATAGGACATCTTTATATACTTGTGTTTGAGCATAGAAGAATATTTTTTAGGAAGTGTCTGACATACTAGGTGTTAAGTGTGCTGGGTACAGTAGGAAAATTGGGAAAACCATCAATTTAATTTAGACGATTGGAGAACAGTCTTTTGACAATGATAGCAATGGTGTCCTTTGTGTTTAGGATTGTCAATCACACACCATTGTGAATGTCATAATTGTAAACCATTAAATAAGTAATTTGCTGAATGTAGAACCAACGAAATTTTGAGTTTAATTTAGCATTGTGGATGATCTTATGCACAATCTGCAGTTAAAGGCAGGGAGAAGATTTAGTTCAGGTTTTAAGGAATGCATTAAATTTTAATAAAATACAAAATAATTTTTAAAAGTATTTTAAATGTATCAATACAATCTTATGAAGCATATGAGGAAAGGGACTCCTTGTGTAGTACTGTTTTAATTATAAATTTGAAAAACAAGTACAAAGAGATTTAACTGCAAAAAATAAAATGTTTGAAATATTCTTGCGATACTTCCATTAGAAGTAGCATCTTATAAGGAAGTAGTCACAAAACAACAATGATCAATTTACAAAGGTATTTTCTAAAATTCCAACAGAATTAACATTTTGTAAAAAAAAAATACTCTACTTAAAAATCTTAGTTAATGAAGGAAACATTTTTATATAAATTATTTGTAACCTCCTAAATCATATTTTTATTGTCCATGATATTCAATGATTTTAGCAACATATAATAATAAACAGGGAATGCAAAATGATGATAATGATCTTCCTTTTTGGAAAAAAAAGTAATGAATCAAAGTTTTTACTTTTTTATCCCTTGAAGAGCAGCATTGTTTGGAGATATAATGTTGAATGTGTAGCCACAAGATATTTGAAAGAACAGGAGAGAAAAATGCCCTGGAGGCATAAAACATCTGAGTTAATTTATTTACTCGCCCTGGATTATTAAGAACAATAGCATTTTCCTGGACAAACAATTCTTTTTTTTTTTTTTTTTGGCCAGTCTTGGGCCTTGGACTCAGGGCCTGAGCACTGTCCCTGGCTTCTTTTTGCTCAAGGCTAGCACTCTGCCACTTGAGCCAGAACGCCACTTCTGGCCTTTTCTATATAAGTGGTGCTGGGGAATTGAACCCTGGACAAACAATTCTTGAGGGGAAAAAAAAAGTTCTTCTACAACAAAACACACTAAAGTGAAGAGGGATGAAAAATGTGTGTGTGTGTGTGTGTGTGTGTGTGTGTGTGTATGTGTGTGTGTGTGAGTGAGTGCAAGCTCAAGTGTTATCAAGTGTTATTGCAATGAGTGACAACAATTATTCATGGATTAATTTAGAATAAATCAGGGAAAGAAAACTTACTTTTTTTTTTTTTTTAAACCAGTCTCTAGTTTGAACTCAAGGCCTGAGCACTGTCCCTGGCTTCTTTTTGCTCAACACAAGCAATCTACCTCTTGAGCCACAGTGCAACCTCTGGCCTTTTCTGTTCATGTGGTACTGAGGAATTGAACCCAAGGCTTCATGCACACTAATCAAGCACTTTAACACTAAGCCACATTCCCAGCCCCAAAGCTCACTTTCGACTTAGGAATATGATGTGAAACATCTAGCACCAGCACTCTTAATCATTAATAGATAAAAAAAGAAATCACACAGAACTTTTATGTTGGCAATTTTAAGTCTGTAATGTAAGAAAAATAGTAATTTAAGTAGAAAACACCGCTTGTTTTATAATCACATTTTCATAATTTATTCCACTAGACATAATAAAACCATTGAATTCATGGTCACAATAAGTAGCTGGTTGTGTAATTTAATATGTCAATTTAGTATATCTAACAAGAATTCTTCAGAGTAGGCAAAATAGGAAAATATAAAAATATTTCTGATGCAAAAGGTGACTTTGTATTTTAAATATAATTTAGTGTCCTATACTTAGAAAGAAAACCACAATATTACTTGCATTATAGTGCTTTACATTGCATCTGCTTTTCTCAAGAATGAATAGGATGAGAACAAAACAGAGTCAAAATAAATAATATAAAGTAAATATTTGGCTTTGTGCAGTTGAGATAGAGACTAAGATTACATTACCTTATGGATTAGATTATTCATTCAATGTAAGTAGAAGATAACTAGGGTTGGGATAAATGATGCTCAAAGCATGAATTAATAAATTTCAGCATTATATAGGCACAGACAGAATTATTTCTTTTCAATGTTTTCAAATTTGTGTTTCTTTAGTGAAACTGAAAAGAAATATAAAAAAATAAAAACAAAGAAACTGATGATTAGCTCAACCTAAATTTTTGTGTTATGATACTTTCCAAGTAAGCCTGGAGTGCATATGTGTCAATTTCTCTGCTTGAAATAGCAGGTCTGAGAATCAATATATACAAGGTCATTTATAGTGGGAGAGTATCTAAACTTGTAAAGTTTTCTAGAGGTTTGTCAATGATACACCCATTTGAAAAATATCGTGAAAAAAGTCTAAGTTGGGGAAGAACTAAATTTGTTCATTGAAAAGAAGTTAAAATTAAGAATGAGAAATAAACTAAATAAAATATCATTGCATTAACATCAGATAAGTATTTATGTTTTTATCAGGTAAGTATTTTACTTAGATTTCAGATTTAGGAACTTTATCTTCCTAATGATGGCATTTTCACCCAAATTCTGAGTGGCCAGGTTCCAATAGTTTGAAGGGATATGGAAATTCAAAAGTGAGCAAAGAGAGAACTCTTCAAAATAGTGAAGAAGAAATAAAAGACAGCAACTTTGAAGCACCTGAAATAAGTAAAAGTCCTGTGTTCATATATCAAAGTCATTTTTATCTTCTGTTTAAAGATCTTCTTTTAAAGTATATTTAACAGTCTGAATATTTTTTTACAAGTTGAAGTATTATGAATTGTTCTTTGTATTGGAAAAATCAGTCTTTGATAAGAGTCTTAGTTCTATCACCCTTACTCATAGATTTTATATCTGCTTACAATAACTGGGCTCATCTCACAAAATCAAATCGCTGCTCTACTTAATAGAAAAGATTTTTTCATGCTAAACTTAATGACAGAAATACATGCATAATGCTACCTACCATCAAGGGAATAGGTCCATTACATTAAATATGTTGTTTAATTTCTTCTGAATAAAAGAACACTTCAAAAATGACATCCTAACTGATATCCCAAAAGTTATAATGTCTGTAAAAGTGTTAATAATGGACAAATGAGTACAATATTTAAGCCAATTATTTAATTAATTGCATTGCTATTACAGTTGGTGAGTGAGTAAAGATGTTGATAGCTTGTGGTAAAAATAAAGGCAATGTATGAATAAGACCATAATGTATCAGGAGTTCTGAAAATATTAGCAAACTAAGAAGCAAACTGGAAAGTGAAGATAATGTCAGATCAATGTGAGTTATAAAGAGTCTAGAATCTTCTGTTGCCACCATATTACCTGTCAAAGACAAATGGGACATTAAGTTTAGTTTATCTCTATATTGTAAAACACTAAGTAGAGTTCTGACTTTTCCAATTTTACTATATGGAAATTACATAAGAATTAGTTGTAAAGAATGATAGTCTTGTCATGTACAATAAAAAAATGTACTCAAGATAAGTTCTAAAGGAAAAAACACACATAGATATCCTATGAGCAAATTTTCATTTTTACTATGAAGTGTAAACATACTTTTCCTATTCATATTTTCTCTAAGCACAGATTACTTTCTGAAATATGAATGTATATATTCATGCTCTTGGCATATGATGGAATAAAAGATGATGTTACTTGCTTTTAACAAACGGAAAAGCTATAATGTAAGCTAAATATTTTAGTTAAGCCAATCACTAAATGTAGCCAAAAACACTAATTTGTAGTGAAAAATAAATGATAAAGGATTCAACAACTGATGAAATAGATAGAATATAATGATTTAAAACAGAGTATTAAAAAGATAATTAACAGTTGTAAATATAGTTTGTTAGTAATTTGTTATTATTTTAAAAAATTGAGACAAATGTTTCAATTTAAGTACCACTTTTATTGTTAAAATCCATAATGAGTTTAATTTTTTTTCTGTTTTAATTTGAACAAAATTCAATCTTGATAATTAATAAAAGTACACTTACCATAGTTCTATCTGTATAATCAGATTAAATACTCTACTTGTATACACAGATACAGACTCATTCATACACATACTTCCATAGAATAGAGGATAAAAATACAGTAACAAAATATTTATGATAGAATTTGAAATTATTACATTTTACATGTCATTTATAAAAAATAATATAATGATTATTTGGAAACATATATATTTTCAATGAGAAAATTTTCCATTGTTTTTTGAAACAACATGTGTTGGAATTGACTTGCAATTTCAACTTTCAGAGTTTACAATTTCAGCTCCTTTGCATCCTTAATCTCAATCCACAATAATACTCCTTCTATTTTTTTTCTGGCTGGACTGCTTCAAATCTATCTATCTATCTATCTATCTATCTATCTATCTATCTATCTATCTATGATATCATAGATAGATAGATAGATAGATATTCACTAATCAACTGTACTAAGCAATGAATATGATTCACTTCTGTGTTTCATTCATCTCTCTGACTCAATTTAGTTCAGAAAATAGTGGATGCATTGATCAGCAATATTTCTTTAGCTTATTCTTCTGAAAAGTAAGTAATATCTGATGCAGTCTAATAAGTATTAGCTATGCTCAGAGAACAAGTTAGATGTTTCATGTTCTCCCAGAAATGTTTCTGTGTTTTTCTAGTCACTGAAATTACCTATCCAACCTCTCCTAACAGCTTCCAAATCCTCTGGCAGAGAGGATATATCATTTCAGCCACTTCATCAAGCTTTATTTATCTTCCAGCCACTACTTAGGATTAGCCCAAGATCCATTCTCAGATGACCCTTCTGAGTTTTCAGATTATGATATTAAAACACAGTGACAGTGCGCCCAGGGTTGCAGCTGCAGCTCTTTTCCTTCTGTTAATGTTCCCTGCTAGGAAGTCAGCTCCAGGAAAGAAGGCAGAGCTTGTTTTCTCACTGGCTAAAATTACTCACTTAGAAAAGTTCCTTATAGACCAAGTAGATTTTCTTCTTTTGAAGTAGATTCACATAAACAATTGACATGTATCATAGCAACAATTATTCACTCAAAATATAGAATGAATATACTATCTTCAAGACATTAATCTTAGGTAGTAAGCAATGCAAGGGATGAAACATAATAAAACCACTAGGAGTCAAGGACAGAAATAAATATACAATTAATTAAAATTGACTTGCTTATACAATTAAACTTACTTGCCTTCAAATTTATTTGCCTTACAGCAAATAAAAAATAAGTTTTCCTAATGTAATGAACAAAAGTATAAAGGGTTGGTGTCATAGTTTTAGTGGCATGACTGAATCAAACACATTGCATATAAGTATATTCAGTAGTGAGCTCCTTTTTTTGCTGGAAACACAGCAGATTCAACTTACTATACGTAGATCTTACTTTATATGTATATAAACTTTATATGTATATAAACCAGAATTAGGACAGAGATTTTTCATTGCCATAACCAGATAAAAGGAATTCCCTGTGTGTGTTTGTGTGTGTGTGTGTTTGTGTGTGTGTGTGTAATATAGTTATATTACATTAACATTGCAGTTGTTCCACAAACATTCATCTTGGCAATTTGCAAGTTATTCATCATCAGTTTATGTTATATTTTATTTATTGTTTTTACTTTGTATAAAGTATTTCAGTAGTCTTAGTTTTAGTTTATTATCCCAAATACTTAAGCATGAAATATATAATCATGGAAAGATATCTAACTTCATCTTAGAACACCAAATACCACCTTACTCCTGTAGGCTAAACAAAACCATATTCTTTCAATTTTTCATGTATCAATCTTTAAATTGTCTTATTTTCTCTTACATCCTTATATACCTCTGCCACACAAGAAGTATGTTTTGTCCCCTAAGAATCTCTTTATTTTACCTTTGATAAGATATGTATATAGGATATGATATATACAATATAACAAACAGTACAAGAAATGTATCCAATGCCTAACATATGAAACTGTAACTGCTCGGTATATCAGTTTGACATTAAAAAATGTAAAAAAAATAAATATATTAGTACATTTTTGGATGACTTTAAACTCCAATGTAAGATTCTCTCTCTCTCTCTCTGTCTCTCCCTCTCTCTCTCCCTTTCTCTCTCTCTTCCTTTCTCTCTCACCCTCCCTCCCTGTCTCTCTCTCTCTCTCTGTCTCTCTCTCTCTCTGCCTGTGTATGTGTTCAGTTTTCAAGGTATGTAACTTCTGTAAATGTGAACTTAATTATTCCTACAATATGTCTCTTTTGAAATGGCTCTTTTCTTTCCTTTTTTTTTTAATTTTTCCTTTTCTTCATTAGCCTTCCTTTCCTTTACAGAGAGATGAATAAACCCTTCTTCCTTCCCTAATAATATCCTTTGGAACTAATCTAATGTGACATAAAATTGAGGGAGTTATTGAATCAAAGGCTGAAAATAACATCAAAACAAAGAAAATTTCCAAATCACACTAGAGGTAGAAGGACATGATTGAAGTGAAAAGATAGCAAGAAGCACAAGGCACAAAATAGACAACTAAATGGCACAGAAAAACAATTCTGTGCCAGAAATTAAAATTTTTGAAAAAAATGTGACTTAAAATTTTATTTTAATTGTTTTGATTTTTTGTTATTGTAAGGAGAAAATATTGACATACTATTTTTCACAGATAGCAGTTTTTAGACATTTTTATGTTTCCTATAATTTCAAAGAAATAATTAAAATTGAAGTGGATGTTTATTTTGTCTTCTGATTTTAATATTCAACTAAATTCACTTATCTAGTATTTAAAATAATCATTTTCATAAAAGTGCACTACTTCAATGAAATTACAAAAAAATTACTTTCTATTCTCTGATCATATTTATCATATGGCATAATTTAAAGGGACCAAATGGTATACGGCTCAATGAACATGGGATTTAAGGCCTTTATTATTCTTTTGATAAAGATGCTACTGAATTTGAAGGCATGAAAATTATTGTTAGCTTAAGGCTCAACTTTACACATATACTCCCCAAATATATTTTATAATTTTATGCTAATATTATTTGTTTGTTTTTCTTGACAGGGTATTGCTCTGAAATACAGTCTGGGCTTCACCTTACAAAGACTTGAATGGTCTTATTCAAGATCCACTTACTTCAGTATCTTCCTCCCTTGATGAATTTATGCAAATGAGTTATCATGCAATTTACAATTAATGTTATAAATTTTTTCTTTAAGATTTGAAATGGAAGTCCATGTTAAAGGACAGAGGTAGAAAATTAGAGAGTTAGGTAAAACAGAGCATTTGGACTAAATAGCTAAACTCTCTATATTAATTTTCATCCTTTTTTTTATTCCATCCTCCTCTTCTTTTCTTTCTTTCCTTTCTCCTTTGGTATCTTCCATTACTATTGACTGTCTTCAGAAGCATACTACTGTATTTGGTACAAGCTTTCTCAAAGATAAAATTGCTGTTTGATGAGATAACATTTTAAAGAATTTCTATGAAACTCATAGTCTATTGTGAGACAGACAAAATTATGCACTGAGTTGCTATAAATTAAATATATTACTATTTCAAGGACTTTTTTCTCTTTTTTTTTTGTACTCTTTCAAAATAGGAACTGATATGTGGAAAGAATTCCAGAACTCTTGCTTACATTATACTGTCCTTCCTTCTATATCTTAACATTCATTTTTCTTTGCCAGTAATCTTCCTAAAGATGTATATTTACACAAGTGTAATGTGTTCTAATTGTCATGTTGATGCTTACTTATGAGAAAGAGCTTAATCACTATCCCATACCCATTATGTATATCAGAAAAAAAAAAACTCATTAAATTTCAACAGAGATATTTCTGTTACTTGTATGGCTAGTGCCTTAAAAACTTTCAAGACTAATTTTCTTTCCTATTTTGTTATGTAGTGAATCTTCTAAAAGCATTGGGAATGTCTGCTCATTTTTCCTTAAGGTAGCATGGATTTTTATTTTTTTTTAGAAAATATAATTCAGCAGCAATTTTCTTCCAGTAATTTTTTTTAAATGAAGGAATATGGGCTGGGAATATGGCCTAGTGGTAAAGTGCTTGCCTCATACACATGAAGCCCTGGGTTCGATTCCCCAGCACCACATATACAGAAAATGGCCAGAAGTGGCGCTGTAACTCAAGTGGCAGAGTGCTAGCCTTGAGCAAAAAGAAGCCAGGGACAGTGCTCAGACCCTGAGTTCATGCCCCAGAACTGGCAACAAAAAAAAATAAAAAAAAAATGAAGGAATATATTCAACTAAAAAGTTTAGAAAATAGTGGGGCGAAAGTACAATATATTTGTAAGTGAAAAACACAAAGGACATCAATATGATTTTACATGTAACACAACTTGAATATTCAACATTTTCTATGTATTTACAGATACTGCAATTTTATTTTAAATGATTAGATACTTAAATGTCTGAAATGATAAAAAGTAAAAGGAAAAAAGTAAGCCAGACACAATTTTTAATACCTTTGGGTATTAACCCAGTTATCTAAATTAAACTGTAATAGGGCAAATGAGAATCTTGTTTGAAATATAGACAGGTATATATAAACTGATACTCTTTGTCCTTCCTAAATGTCTTACAATGAAGATATACTGTTTTAAAGTGTTTTCTGTATATAACTTGCAAATCAGGCTGAAGCTTGTTCATTTGTTTGTTTTCATTCATGCAATTGTACATATAAGACTCACTTTGAAGTCACTGGTGCACACTTTAACGACTAAAAAGTATATATAGCCAGAGTGTGAGTATTTGGGCAACTTCCTCATGCTTCTTTTTTTTTTTTTTTGCCAGTCCTGGGCCTTGGACTCAGGGCCTGAGCACTGTCCCTGGCTTCTTCCTGCTCAAGGCTAGCACTCTGCCACTAGAGCCACAGCGCCGCTTCTGGCCGTTTTCTGTATATGTGGTGCTGGGGAATCGAACCTAGGGCCTCGTGTATCCGAGGCAGGCACTCTTGCCACTAGGCTATATCCCCAGGCCCCCTCATGCTTCTTTATTTTGATTTTTGTTCTTTGTCAATCGTGATTTCCACCATACTGTTTTCATTTGACTTCCATGTCCATGTGTACAACCGGGAGTCAGACAACACAGGTAATGAGAACACCAATCCCTGCTTCATCATTAGTTTTTGGATGAACTCTTAGGAAGAGTAGTTTGGGAAGACAGGTCGATTAGTAGCAAGGGAGTGAGTAACCCTAAGCACTTTGGCCAGCCCATCTTCTTTTCCTAGCTTTAGAATTCTGTGAGCCTTCACATGGAGAATCTCAGGCCACCTGGAACTGGGTTGGCTCACCATAAGTTAGAGTGTGTTTACCACTGCTCAA
This sequence comes from Perognathus longimembris pacificus, assembly GCF_023159225.1. Lineage (NCBI taxonomy): Eukaryota > Metazoa > Chordata > Mammalia > Rodentia > Heteromyidae > Perognathus > Perognathus longimembris. The sequence goes on from NC_063163.1 coordinate 17,479,240, forward strand.
CATTAAATAAGAAATGTTTCTCAAACTTGAGGAGAATGACCTGTAAAAGATGGTGGAGCCTCATTCTGAACATGAAAAGATAATGTGGTATTCTATAGAAGCTGATCCAAAGCACAGAACTTTGAGTGCTATTCGGTTTACTTGAACACATTAACTGAACAGTAGTAGAAGAGTTGGATGGATCTACAGACCTGCCCCCAGGACATTGTTCTGTTCCCGGTTCCCTTCAGAACTGGCATATGCATTTCATGTTTAATAGAGAATTATATGGTTTAAGCCATTGCTCAGCTTTCTCACTTATCGATGGTAATCTACGACTGATCTGCAGGCACAGTTCCTGCTTTTTGCTGGATAATTAAGATAAGAGACACTGAATTTCACTTTCCGTGTTGATTTGGAACGCTAATCCTCAGATTTGGGCCTCATGAGTATCTGTGTCCTTCATACTAGTAGGTGATGCTGGCTGTAGGTCGTGTAGCAGAACTTGTCAGACAGAGAACTGAATATTTGTTTTAGAGGACATATCAATCTGGCTAAGTAATAAATCTACATGTGGAAAATCATGGGCAACCAGAAACTCAAACTGGCCAAATTTATGCTAATACAACCCATGCTTCATCCTCCAATGTGCATGTCTTCTTCAAAGTTCAGTCAAATAGACCTGTGAAGGGGTTTACCTTTCCTGCATCCTTTCAAGTCCTAGACTGTGGTACGATCAAGGAATTCAGTAGGGCTTTGGGCTCACTATTTTCCTAAGTAGAGTCTATTCTAGTGGCCTTTAGTTGGCTTTTCCCACCGTAAAAGTCATCACTGCCCAAGACAGAGAATAAAGGTGATAATTCTACCTATTCTGTATGAGCTTATTGTGATTATGCCTTGCAGAGTAGGGACATATCTACAGAATGAGTTTGAATATTAACTGGCCCCTCTATAAGATGCACCTACATTAAATTCCTTTGATAATCCATCTCCACAAGCCCTCTCCTGACCGGTAAATTGTTTTGTATCTTTAGACATTTATTTTACTTCGAAGACATTGTCCAGTAAATCCTCCTTTCTTTTTTCCTCAGTATGGTCACCATAGCAACTTGTCCTAAGTCCTATGAGTAAAGCTGAAAGTAAGTAATCCTGGAGGAAATATTACTATTACATGTCTTTGTCAGTGTACAGCATTATTCATCGGGAGGGATTCAGGATTGGTGGAAGCTGATTCAGTCTGTGATTTTATGGAGAAGTCATTTTACTGTGCTTCAGTGATTCAAGATGTACCTGATACTTTGTTTTAAAAGATCAAGTAAAAATTTAGACTGCCCTTTGATTCTTTCTATGGTTGCAATACTTGACAAACAATCATCCTCTGATCAGTGTGTTAAAATATTATGAAAAATTTATCTACCTTGCATTGTCACCACTTATAATGATCACAAGATTAGAGATTCAAGTGTTGTAATACCAGTCACTAATTTAATTCATTGTCCACAGAAAAATAATAATCACAGAATTTTCCAGTGAATTTTGAGAATCTCCTTAATGTAGTTTTCCTTAGATATTTAGGAATATTTATTTTGTCTTTGAGTAAGAAATTAACTGAATATTCAAACCTCCTTATTCTCTTGGGTATCTCTATAATCTTTTTAGGCAGTTCTGATGTAGAATATCTTATGGGTTCTTTGTGAAAACCAGCAAATTGTTAGTCATCTCAGATTTTTACAAGAGATAATGAATTTGGTGTATCTGCATGGTTGGTCATCCATTGATTAATTCAATTCAGTTCAACTTCATGTTCCATTTACCATGATCTGATAAGGCCCTTAGAACAAGTTCCACCTATATGCTTCAAAGTTCTCCTCATATAAGTTGTATAAAAATATGAAATTATTTTGTAACATAGTGCAAAAACTATATACTTTATTCCATGAATAATTCCCCATGCATCACTTCTTAGTGTTGCACTGACTTGAGAATAGTTACAAGTTTAAAACAAAATAAGATGGATGAGGAGATGACCAGAGGCCCACAAGTGAATTATTTCAGGTGTTCTCAGATTATCTATGAGGAATATTTTTACTTAAAGACAAATAGCCATGGGGAAATCTTGCATCAATCTATTAATCACTAAAGTAATATTTGTGTCGTTAGTGACTCTGTTCTTGACATATTGGCAACGTATAACTGATCATAACAATTCCTTGGTTTCAATTTATCCAGATAGATAGATAGATAGATAGATAGATAGATAGATAGATAGATAGATAGATAGATAGATAGACAGATAGATAGATAGATGCCTCAGTCTAGTTAATACTCTCAAATTTTTTCTTCTGAAGAATTTGGAAGTGTACCTGTGAGATTCTGCTTCTTTTTCTCCTTGTTATAGATACAATTTATGAATTTTTGTGCTGCAAATACAGTGTTAACCACTTTGTGGACCAGTAAAGCATGAATTGACAAAATGCAGAGTGATGGAGGAATACATTAGTGCAGAGAGAGGAACAGATGTATGGATCAAAATGTGCTGACTCTGCTGGCATATTTGTTTCCAGTCATCCCTGAGGTCCAAGCACATAGATATCCTTAGGTATTTTCCTTGAAAACCCAGCTCCTTGCAAAACACATCCTGTTTGTTAAAATTTTACTTGGATTGGAGTTCTTTCCATTTCAATTCATAAGTATTCTAATTCCATCAGCTTTGCAAACAAAGTACTGTAAAAAATGTAGAGTAATGAATAAATAAAATCCAAACAAAATATTTTTCCACACAAAGAAAGCAGTACAATGTGATTGAAATCCTGAACTCTAGAGTCAGATATATCTGCTTCAGATAATGCATATGTCATGACAATCTGTTCATTAATCAGATAACTAAGTGGGCAACTAGCTTTCTTGGCCAGGTATATATTGGACAAACAATCCTTACTTCTGTTGAAATTAAAGGCTGATGATTATTCCGTATTTACTGTCTCCACAATTCTGTATGAGGCTAAGGCTTACTGCTAATTTTTCTAACTCAAAACACTTTGAGATTATCAGGGTGACAACTTCATAGGTTTGTTAAAGGCAAGGTGATTATATATATATATATATGTATATATATATACATATATATATATATATAATGACAGACACAAAGTTGTTAACAAGTTACTTACAATGTGGTTGGTAATTTTTAAATGTTAGAAAACAAGTGTCCTCATTTCCAATCATTTGGAATTGGTCAAAGTCATCTCTAAAGCTAATTTAGACAATTGTAGCTCTGGGTTTAGAATAAAAGGTTATATGATTGTGTAAGAGCTAACAACTACCTATTCATCCCAAGCTCATTTTCTTTCTTAGTAAAAAATACTTAATTTTATTGTCGTTGACAATATATCTATTCTATTTTTCATGTTTATTTTGCAGCTTTAAGATTTAGCCCAATTTTTAATTCTGTCGATGAAAGTGAAAGTTTTGAGTGATTCTGCTGGGATTCATCAATAAAATGCAGAATTGCAATTTTTATTGGTTTTCTTTGGCTTTGCCTTCCTCCTTTACTTTTCATCACCTTTTAGGAAATTCTCTGTCACAGCTAGACCTACATAAGCCATCTTATAAACTGATGGGTTGAAATGACATGTTTTAGTGACAGACCATGAAGGAAGGAGAAGACAGTCTCAGTTGATTGCACTTACCAAGCACTCACTGAACTGTGGGTTTATTCAATGTGAAACAAACAAGCATAAAATAGGAATTATTTTTAATCCTCAGTAGTTTGGTGTCTATTAATACTAGAAAATTTAAGGTACAATGGATGCATCTGTCTTCAGGAAATTAAAAAATAGGGTTAGTATAAATAAGCAGTATCTTGAAAGTCATAAAGAAAAATCAAAATTAAGCAATAAACCACTGCCATGATGCCTACTTTTCTTGATGTTTTCATTTATTTAAATCTTGAAAAAGGATTTGCATTTAAGGAAGAAGTAATATACCAAGAGAATGTCACATATACCTTTAGTAGCTAATATAAAATACTGACTAAAATGTAGAAGAAACAGGCAAGACCAAATAGCACATGTCAATCAGAGATAAGAAGCTACTTGCAAGTAAAGGTTAAAGCATTTAAACCTTAAGGTCTGGAAATACTCTGCCAGTACTGGTACATTTCCTTGGCATTTATCTTGTCATTTAAAATTGTCACAGCATGCAATATATTAGGTTTAGGCTTCTTGCTCTATAGGAGTTTGGAAACCATAGTGAAAAGCTGAGAGATGAAGACGAGGAAAAGAGATAGCCAGTAGGAAGCCAAGACCTCTGTTAAAGAAAACAAGAACATTCTTGTGGCCCAATTGCAGAAATAAAATACATGCATATGCACACCCCGAACCCCTGCAAATATGCATAGAATCTTCTCTACAGGTCAATGTGTGAATTGTAAGAATAATTCTGTGTCAGGATAAGCTTCCTTGTAACCCAGGACACAAATAACTGAAATGTATGTTCATGGATTCTATCTTCTTCTGAGAAACTAATGTTAACCACTAATGGCTAACATAAGAATGAAGTTGCTCATTCAATTAACCACTTATACTGCTTCTTGTTGATATGAACTTTTCTCTTGCTTTTCCTGTTTTCATTTCTCTTCTCCATTTTCTGCATACCACCTTTACATTTAAAATTAAAAATGAAATTACAAATTTTTCAGTTAATATATTTTAAAAGATAACTGTTAACAGCTAAGTCATATCTCTGATTTTTAAAAACCAAAATTAGAATTAAAATCTGATTAAATAGATGAACCAATGCACATACATATATTCAAACTTTAACTTGTTATATAGTAAATTATCCAAGAAGTCGATTTTGAAGGACAGAATCTTGGAGGCTTTATTAAAGCATTAGCTGTCCATCAGCAGACAGTTATTACAAAGGCCTGCAGCCCAGAAATACACTTTAAAGTATCAGGAAACAAGTCAGAGAGTGAAGAAAGAACAAAAATCATACGAACTAACCACTTCAGCTCCGGAAGAGCTGACCTGGGATGCCATTGAGAACAAAGAGAAGCCAGGAGACAGCACACAGGACATGAGCATGGAGACATGTGGCATGGCATAATGGCGCCTGAGCTGGCCTACCCTTAAATAGGGTCAGGTGAGGGGACAGTGTCACAGGAAGCTCCAAGTCCCAAGCACTTGACTGAAACATTCTTCTAGGATTCAGGCATGCCCATCAAGACAATATACCAGATAATATAACTCATAATGGGCCAAATGATGGCACTGGCAAGATCTGACCTCCATATTACAAATTAGAATTTAAAAGTTATACATCTGTGTATATGTCTATATATGTCTATATATATATATATACATACATACACACATATATACACGTATAGCTTTTAAATATTTAACATAATGTATTTTATAATATATCTGTATATTTTATCTACCTCTCTCTATATTCTCTATATTCTATATTCTTCATACTTGAGTTTTTCTTGACGCTTCCACTTTGACACTGGCAATGTGTCTATTTCCTGTCTTTATATCAATTCATTGGATCACACTCCTCTATAGACTTCTTACTGGGGACCAAGCCATATGGTATATCAGAGGTTATTAAGTATTATAATCCTATATTCCCAAATCCTTCATAAAAATTTTACCCGTTCTTTTTTTCCCCCTCAATCCTGGAGCTTGGACTCAGGGCCTGAGAACTTTCCCTGGCTTATTTTTGTTCTACCCCTCAAGCCACAGCACCACTTCTGGCTTTTTCTGTTTATGTGGTGCTGAGGAAATGAACTGAGGCTTTCTGCATGCTAGCCAAGCACTCTACCACTAAGCTACCTTTCTAGCCCTTAACCATTCTTTAAGAAGAAAAATTAGACTGGCTTATTTCTCAGGCTGGGAGCTTAGTTTAATTATTTAAATAATATTCAGTTTACTTACTTGGAAAATGAATGAGACCACATCCCTACAATTTTCTGGTTATCACAAGGATTAGAAAAGACAAAGTAAAGACAAAAACCGTACAAAAGAGCGAGCTGAGCAACACCACAATTCCAATTACTATTTAATCAAGTTAATAGACAAGTTATTAACTCATAAATGAAGTTATATTCTAAATATCTTAAAGGTGTAAAGGATAATTTCTAAAGTGTCACACTTAAAAATAATTTGTCCCTTATTTTATATAAAACAATATATCACATACTTTACGTAAATATAGCTAAATAACTATTGTGTGTCAGATACTATTCTATAAATGGAAAATATAGTGATATTAATAACAGAATCATAGAATCCATTTAAATTTAAATCTGCCTTCCTCTCTCTCTCTCTCTCTCTCTCTCTCTCTTTCTATCTCTCTCTCTCTCTCTCTCTCTCTCATATATTCCCTACAGTAACAAAAATGACCAATTGCTATTCAGGTGTATTATACCTATTTCAATGACACTATGAAAGTACTGAACAAACACAAATTAGAAAACCTATGTTGTTAGAATTTAAACGGTATTTTTCTTTCTTGACAACAACCGTCTTCAAATGCCATTGCCTCCTTAGTGGTGCTATATGTTAATCCTTAAGACTGCAACTAAAGATTCTCCTCCTGAGTCATTGTTCCCAGAACAGTAAGTAACATAAAAGATCCTGAGAACAATCTGGAAGCTGTTTATCTGGGATCAAAGGAATCAAATTGGCTGCATAAATGTATGTCTGTATCTGCCAAACAGGAATCTGAATGATCCTTTAACAGCATATGTCAAATTCAAAACATTCTTTGCTGAAAACCTTCTAATGGAAAACAAATCATGATTGAGGCCCTTGTCCCTTGTTTAATTCTCTAGTCTCCTCCCTTACCAATCTTTATTTTTCCCCTTTTAATTTGAATCCAAAAATGGGAGACATTTTTTGCTCATTGTATCATCCTCAATTCCTAAAAATGTACCTGGCAAATATGTCTGCATGTATGTATGTTTATACATATATTCTTATTTCATAGTTACTAAGTAATAAACATATAAATGATCAGAAGACTTAAGAGTACTTTTGAATCAACAGAGCATCCATAATGTTATTCAACATTAATTTGCTTCATTGATTCTGAATTCCTATGCATACTGAATTAATAGTGAAGAACTTCATGGAGGGGTGGATTTACCAGAGGGCACTAATAAGACTATTCATTGCAAAGTTTCATAGATCCCCTATGGTAAAATACCAGCCTGCAGTTAACAATTCATTCATGAGGAATAGAGATTTGTGCAATACACTCTAATTTACCAATATGTTAAAGAATATCGTCTGGCATAAATGTTTGTATAGCTGGATTCTATTAACCACAGTAACCTAACTGTGGTAGTACCAAAACTAAACGTCTATTCAATAGTTTCTCCCATCCTAGAGGGGAGGGTAAAGCCTATTCAATACAGTTTCTCCCATCCTAGAAGGGAGGGTGTACCTTACTGCATAAAGTGTATGGAGTATGTAACATACTCAATATATCTATGTATCTCTCCAAAATGAACAATAGGATACTGTGACATACAGGTTGCACCTTAGGAAAACCTGGGTTTAAAGCATAATGCCACTACTTGGTTGCTATGAGAGTTTATATAGTTTAGCAAAGTGAAAATAGAATGTAATTGATACCATTTCTGCAGGTTTTGCTTTTTTGTTTGTCTCAGGAAAATAACAACCTGATCAATGTCACAGCAATAAGTGTTAGGCAATAGTGTTTACTATTTTGCATATTCCTCAGAAGTGTCCAGGTATATACAGGTGGAATGATTTTCCCTCTAGAATTGTTTTTCATGTTAATTGTTACCTTATCGATTATAGTTTAGTAATAGTAATTATTTTTGTAATGTTTTTTCTTTACCAAGTACATAATGATAAAAATGAATAATTTTAAAAGAATTACAAAAAAGTTATTTCTAAACTGGTAATAACAGTAAATAATTCAGTGTTCAGAATAAGGTAAGAATGTGCTTATATATATTATCTGCTTACAACCCTGGGAAACATTTTTAAAACAATCTCATTTGCATCTCGGTACATTTTTTTTTTATGTCTAGATGTGATGGTTTCCTCTTAGCTATTTTGGAATGGAAGATTTATGCACTACAAGTGTCCCTCAACATTTCTCCCTATCTCAATAGCTGATATCATAGGTACTCTCTTACAATGACAGGTTGGGAAATTAGCGTTATTTCAATAACAATCACTAATCTGTTCTATTGGACTTGATGCTGCTGTAAATTCAGGAAATTGACAGGGAGAAAGACATGAACTAGTTTGGGGAGAATTCAAATATTAACTAATGCTTATTAATTGATTGTCAAGTACAATAAAGAATATGGGATAGCACTGAATGAAATCATGAGCAGCAATAACAATAACAAATGTCTTCTCTCATTAAATAATGGCACTATGGATATGCCCCCCTCTCTCTATACATAGTGTACTTTGTAAAATCTATTATGCACTCTAATCTAATCTAAAATCTAATACCTAATATATATGTGTATGTGTGTATCTATACATTATCTATACTGTATATTTATGTGTACATATTATATAAATATGGATATAGTGCTTTTATGTATATATAGCATTTATTTATTTGGGTGTATATGTAGCATATGTATGTACACACACATATATCCATATAACCTTTTTTCTATTTCAGAAATTCTTCAGTTTTAACAGAACCAAGGACACATAAAATGGTAACATAAATTAACAATAGGTAAAATTATCAATTTCTTCTTTAATAAAGACTTTGGATTATATAATACAAAATGATTATTTATTAACATATGTATATATAAGCCTATATTATGGCATCCTTAGTTAACAAAGCAGAGAAAAATTACTTCATGAAATGAAGCAGTTAAATGTGAATGTAACTAAGCCACTGAAATTTGAGAATATACTTGCTGAATTACCACAGGTATTAGAAAATGAACATTTCTTATGCCACAGTGAAAAAGAAAAATATGAAAATATTTGGAATCAATGTCTCATTAACAAAAGTATATGAAGGAAGAAACTAAATTGGTAAACAAAAAATTATGGGATACTAATGCAATATTTCTAGGCATTGGATCTACAAAATAGCTGCACGGCAGATATACATACATAACCTAAACACAGAAACCTAGTGAGTCCTCAGGTTGGAAAATGACTTTTCCGTATTGATTTGAATGTTGTGGAATTACCAGTTAATTAGGTCAGAACAATGAGAGCTTATTTTAGCTTGTTTTACTAGGAACAAGAAAGGAATGATGTCTCAGAGCATAGCCAATGACAAAATTTGATTGCCAGAAAGCTTATCCAAATTGTTGGTAACTTATCTGAGATTCCTCCAAAAGTAGAACTCAAGACAGAGCATGAATCTTAGCAGTTGAATTTTTATCTCAAAAGGGTCTGTTTTTTCTTCGACTTGCTTGTATACCTGCTGCTGTTCATTATGTTTTGAACATCAATGGATCATTCATATATTATATTACCACACTATTCTAAACCATTTAAGAGGCAAGCCTTCTACTTTTGTTCAATTGTCTGTCAATAGAAAAGTACCAGGCCACAATATGCTCAGATGGGAGGTATAACCGAGGTTAATGAGACAAATGTATAGAACAAAGTGTTGGGTATGTGACTTGCGAAACAAAAATATTGATGAGCAGTTTGAGCCCATTAAAATTTTCAACTAAATCCCATAACAGACATGATGCTACACAGTTCATGCTTGGCAAACCTAACCACCATTGTTTGGAGTTCTTTAAGGATCCATCCTCTACCAGAGTCCAACTCTGAGGCAAGCTGTACTTGCCATGTTAGAAGAGTTTCCTAATATGAGAGCATGGTGTTCTTTGAGAAACACAAACCAACTTGTTATGATTGTCGTCAGATTTTTCAAAGGTGTATAGGCATGCAAAATGAAAAAAGAAATATATTTATTCACTAAGAACACAACTTGGTTGCAAGTGGAGATAAATTTGTACATATGACTTAATTGGTTAGTTTGATTTTTTTTTTCTTCACTCACTTAGAAGAGTACCTGTGAATGTAATAATGAACAGTTGGAGTCATCATCAGATGGGTAGTATAGGTAATCCTCAAAATCTAAGATACTCTTTTGTACTAGCAGACTCAATGTACAATGCCTTCTCCTTTAACTTGGAAAATAACACAGAGGTCAAGACTGCACTCCACTAATCTAGCAAAATGGAGCTAATCTCTAACAATTTGTGGTTTATGAGTCTCATATTAGACTTTTACTTACAGATTCTATTTTGATCTTAATCCACAAGTCCTTGAATGGAAGTATAAATCTTTCCTATTTTAACTGTATTTATTTAAAGCAAGTTACCAGGGAAATGAACACAGGATAGCTCAGTGGCTAGCCGGTCAGTTTGAGAATTGACTGAAAGCAAACTCATTTTCTGGTTTTCAATCAGGAACCTTGTACCTTCTAAACCAGTCCACAGTAGCTTCTAGGTACCCAGGTTTCAGCCATTCAACATCAATATCATTGTAATTGGCTGCATCAGGATCATCCACATTAATGGCAATGACTGACTTTTCTTTATATGTAAGGTCCCACACACTTCTACAGTAAGAAAAGAAACTGTCAGAGCTTAATAGAAGGATCCTTTATAAATTCTCTGTCCAGACTGTTGTTTCCCAGTTGATTCAAGTATTAGATTTGTAACTAGAAAGTTGTATCAAATTACACAAACTAACTCTTAGTCTTATAGAGCAAACAGTTATATAAATAAATAGAGGAAATTCATTGTACAGAACCTGAAAACTACCAAGTGAGGTAGTATAATCAAAATTTGCCAGATAAATATAACAGACAAAATTCTATTACTTCCCCCTTCACAGTCATTATGTTATCAATAAAATAACCTGAATACAGATGTAATATAGTATTATATTTAGGCCAAATCAAATGTATCAAAATTAATTAAAATTACACCTTTTGAATATAATCAGGTTGACATTTTCTTCTGTAAATGTTTGTGGGACAGTGCAGTGCCTTCTGTGACTGTCCTTCACAATTTTACACAGAGATAAAAACTCAGATTCTTTTTATTAATATATTTTTTTATTATTTTAAGTACTTGTACAAATAAGTTGCCACCTAACAAAGCAGTTTATGAACATGATATTTATAATGTCATTAGGTGAAGTTAACATATGGCCTTGTGGCAAGAGTGCTTGCCTCCTATACATGAAGCCCTAGGTTCGATTCCACAGCACCACATATATACAAAATGGGCAGAAGTAGCGCTGTAGCTCAAGTGGCAGAGTGCCAGACTTGAGCAAGAAGAAGCTAGGGACAGTGCTCAGGCCCTGAGTCCAGGGCCCAGGACTGGCAAAAAAAAATTGAAATAATAGAAATCAATGATTTGAGAAAATGCATTTGGAACAGGAAAAATTAGACATTTTTCCATACAGTAGATCATACCAAAATAGAATGTAGCCAGAAAATTAAAATTATATACAATTTTTTTAAATATGCAATCTACTCTCTGTATTAGAAACAACAAAAACCTGAAGAAATTTACCCAGCTACCCTAAGAGCAACAAGAGCAAAAATAATTCAAGAACCTAATAACAAACTTAAAGGTTTATTAGTATTACTGAGTTTTGATACCTCCTGACATTTATAAGCTACTTTACTTTGAGAAAATAATTTCATTCTTCCTACTTCCATAAAACCTCTGACTAAAAGATTTCATCAAAATATAGTTGAAGAAATGTAAAAAAGAATGAGTGATAAAATCAAGGAAGAAGATGTCATTATCACAGCAAAACTATTTTTCTCTTTTTTGTTGTAAAATAGTTATAAGCTAAATTTCAGATATCAAATCAGATCATGCTCAATATAAAGTTTTGTTAACAGAAACATGAAAAATGAGAACATTTTTACCCCTAGGGGAACAAGACCTAATTTTGAAAAAATAAGCATGTTCATTTGGTTTAGAAAATGAATTTATTGGGATATGAAAGGAATATATGTATATTTTTTAGAAATTATGTAAGATTTGAGTTTCAAATATATCAGAATATAATTCTAGAGCAATTGATCCAAGTGTATAATAATTTTGTATTGTATATAGGTACCCTTTCAAGATTTTTTTAAATTAATATATTACATTCATGTTAGAAATACTGCAGGATACTGGAGTGTCATATAGGAAAACAGACAACTACAAAGGAACTCAGCAAGGTAAAATTTACTTCCACAGAAGGGTGTGCCATCAGACAAAACTCTATCAAGAAGCACAGCGATTAGGCAAGCTGCTCCTTTTTGATTCCTGACCCTATAAGGCCTCACACCTCCGCTCACACTGGCTGATAATAAGGTTCACAACCGGCAAAATGATATGGCTTAACAGGATGCTATTAAGGTAAAGAGCTTCTAACTTAATGTATTAATTAACATGATTAGAGAAAGGACATATGCAACTAAAACAGAAATGAAGCAAACTACTTTGATAGAACAGACACTTTTCTCACATTTATTATCTTTTCTGATTTCACTTGGAAAAATATGAGCTTGACATTATATTTCTACAAAATAAAAGTAAATGAGTAATATGATACTTAGAGAAAAAAAGAACATTCTGGAGTATTTGTCTATGTATTGGGTTGAACTTGTGGGTTGTATATACCTCACAGGTAAATACTTGTCTAGTTCTGATATACATTATTAGGCAGTATTTGCTAAGTTTACAAATGAAAATGTATGAGATCTCCATAGCACAAGATTAGAGAGTGGAAATAAAAACCAGGAGTCAATGGTTTTACATACACAACACTGCACTGGGTTTTTAACTCTCAATTCCATTTTAGAATTCCATTACCACAGAACTACAGAGTCTGATGAACCCCTAGATCATCCATCAACGAACTATGTGGTCCTCATGTACAGAAGATCAAATGCATTTCCATCTTCCAGCCTCAGCTGCCAAGACAGGTTTTGGGTATGGAGAACGGGTAAGGGTGGTAAATTTTATATACTGAATAGCTAGGGTGTGTTATGATAATCCAGCCTGCCATTTTCCGCCCAGTTTGGGACAATGTCCAGGCAATATTGACTTCAGAGTTATCTACTTGGACAGCTAAGGCACTGCCAAGTCTATATTAATCTTTACCATTACTTTACTCATGTTTTTTTTCTTTTTTCTTTCACAGGCATTATTCATGGTGTTTAATAAATATTTTATACCCAATTCAATCTCAGCGTCTATTTCTGAAAATTCAGTATGCAACACCAATTTCCTCACAGGACTAATTGTAAAAGTCCAACATTCCTACTGGGCTATGAATGAACATTTTTTCATGGGCTTCATCCTTTCAGTTATAATGCAAAGATAATATTTGGAGAAAACAAGGTAAAATAGTGAATATTTTAAGCAATTAAAATAAAATAAAAAGAGTCTGGGTGCTGGTGGTTCATGCCTGTATACCTAACTACTTAGGAGACTGAGATCTGAAGACCACAGTTCATAGCCAGCCCAAGAAGGACAGTCCATGAGACTCTTATCACCAGTTAACCACCAGGAAATTGGAAGTGGTAAGCCCTAGCCTTGAGCAAAATAGCTTAGGGACAGCCCCCAGGATCAGAGTTCAAGATCCACAGCTGAATCCCCCACCCAGCCCCTGAAAAGTGTATGTTTTTTCATACTGTAGTGACATTTGCCTAATACTTCATCCACCTTCTCTTTCCATATTCCACATGAGCTCCCAGTAAGCTTTTCTAACTTAAGAATTCTGTTTCCCACTTGAAAAATCTCCTGCACTTTCACTGAGCAGACAAAGATCATAATCCTTCAGTGCACATCACCACATGTGATTCTACTTGAGAGAAATTCTTAAACCTTCAATCAGTCTTTCATCTTGATAAATTATCAAGGATTTATAATTTTCATACTCAGGAAGAGCTAAACAATTCACATTGACTAAATACAACAGATGTATATTATTTGACTTTGTTTCCTGTCTTGACTAACCAACTCCAATGCAACCACCGTTTCAGTAAATTTTTTGTATAAAACTTTTCTTAGACTTTGTAAGTAGGCAATGTCATCACACTGCCAGATTACATAGAGTTGGGATTTTTGTTTGTTTGTTGTGTGAACTCTGCCATATCCACAGGAGGCTATTATGTGTGTGTTTGTGTGTGTCTGTGTCTGTGTGTCTGTGTGTACACTGGTGCTGAATCTCCTTTTCGCAGGCTTCCAGAACAGAATCCCAGCCTTCAGATCACCCAGTTCTATCACCTAGTTTTCACCTTTCATATTTGGTGCTGATCCTGAGGCTTGAATTCAGAGCCTGGGTGTTCTTCCTGAATTTTTGTATTTCAGTGCTCTACTATTCTGAGTCACAACTGCATTTCTGGCTTTTGTTGGTTAATTGGAGATGAGAATCTCATAGATTTTGCTGCCCAGACTGCCTTTGAAAGATGATCTTCAGATCTCAGCCATCTGAGTTGCTACATTTACAGAGCCACTAATGCCTGGTCCTTTTGGTGTTTGAACTATGATAGAATTATATCTAAGCATTACCTTTGACTGTTCAATAGATGCTAGCCACTTTGCTAGGCATTCTCTGTATAGCTCCAAATATAAAATTTATTTAAATAAGGTGAGGCATATAATAAAAAAATCAAAATATGATTGTCGTTTAGTCCCTCAGTTGCTGACCCAGCAGCTTCAACTTATTGCCTGTTTTCTACCAATGTTCTGCTCCTATTTCAAGAACTATTTGGACTTTCAACTTAGGAAAATATCTCTTCCTCTGTTATCAGAAAAGGAAACCAAATTAGTCAAATGTTAAATATTTAAACATCTAAAAAAGAACAAGTGAAAAAAAGATAAAGATTTTCACTAGGTCTTACATTTAAATTGAAAACAAACTAAACAAATAAATGAAATATACCTTTATAAGTTCATGGTATTTCCCACATATTTGAATGATGAACTTACTATAATAGCAAGAACATAATGTTTGCTCTTATGATCTTTTGCTCAAAAAATTTCCATGTGTGTCTTGTCTAAGACACTTTTATATATCGAAACACCACCAGAAAGCATTGATTTTACTGTAACAGAACTGTGTCATCTGCCAAAAAATATCCAACTTTACCTAGATCAATGATAAATGTATCTCAAATGGCTTCAGTTAATGCTGCATAGTGCACAACTAGCAGCTGTACTTTGGAGCCTTGATGGAAATCATTAATTTTTAAGCTGTGACATTTGTTGAAAAAGTTTCATAGTTTCCAAAGAAAGTCCCAATGGAAGTATTTCAACAAAATGGTAGGATAACAGTTCAACAATGCTGCTGTATCTTCTGAAAACAGATGACTTCACAACTGCCATTCTTAGCACCAACACACCTGCAGAATATGGCATCAGCTGGCAGGAAAATTCACATTATATTTAGTCAATTTCAGAACTATGTTGAGGAAGCCCTTTCTATGAATGAGCAATGAGAGGCAAAGGTTTTGTTCACATATGAAGGAAATTTTATTTTTCTAATGGAATTAGATTCAAAACCTGTGGTGAATATTAAACAATATAGATACATAAGTGAGTCAGATCTTACTGATGTTGAACAAGAACACAGGATCAACAGAGTAGAAGCAAGAAGAGAAATATGAATGGATTATTATGATGTAAACAAACTAATATGCTGTAACTAAATACTCATACACTAATTGAAAGAGAGTGATCATACTCATCAAAACTTTAATTTTACCATTCATTTACAGTCAGATAAATACATTTATATTTGTATTTGATTTTAGAGGTTTATTTAATTTAAATTAAGAATCCTCTTTACTGACAAAGTTAAATAAATCTGTTTGTCATAGGAAATAAATATCTTGGATAGACTCCACTGGACTAGTAGAGGTGTCTTGATTTTGGAAGACAAAGTAGGTAGTTCTGATTAGGAGAGTAACATCTAATGATCAATTCCCACTTGGAACAGGATGCAACACTCACTTGTAACACTGAGTGAGCTTTACCTCTCCAGTTAGTTTTCCTCTTCTGAATGGAGATGAACATTAGAGGCATAAATTGTTAATGACAACTAATGAACATTTGTCTGTGTTTCATTAGCATGTCTTTGCAAACACATGATACAAAAGCTGATTATAGCACCAAGATTGGGGGTGTGAGTAAGCAAAATGGAAAATTCCATCACTACTGTCATTTCCAGGATATATCTCCCCAGAGAGGAAAAGGTCTTGGTGCAGACCCACTTAATCCTGGTGACGATCATTGTACTGATTCAAAAGAAATCAACATAGGTTTAAAGGCAATGGTTTATTAAGGATATACGTTAACCTGCAGTTCACTTGCCGGTAAAAAGGGAACTATACGGTGGCACTGACAGAGGACAGAACACAGAACCATGTATCACAAAGCACTTACCCTCTGTGAGAAAATATTCATTTCAATGAATATGTGGTACATTTCAGCAAAAACTGTAATATTATAACCATAATATAACCATAATACTATACCTACAAAATACACATTTTTAAAAACTATTGTTGATAGGACAGTAGACATTATCTTTATAAGGTATCATAAACAGGTGGCAAACAATTTGATGGTAAACTTAATAACTTGTGATGAAACATAGACATTATAAAACGGAACCTATGAGAAAAAAAACTAATTTTATTTGTTTAATTTTGACATTTGAATTTAGGGTTTTGAGTGGTTTCACTGTGCTTTTCAACGTAAGCCATGCTTCCAATGAAAAGAACATATTTTAACTGAATGGCATGTAAATAGTGTTTGTAAAATAATAAGGTATATGTATGATTCATTGTATATACTACTATCAAATATGTAGGGTTTATAGATACATCCAGTGTGAGTGCTGCAAACAATTTCTCATCAACAACAAATAAAATAAACAATAAAAAATAACTCATTTTCAGACTAAAATAGTACATGGCTGTTTTAAAGTCCATATTCCAGATAATACCAATATGATCTAGAGCTCTAAAAGGACTTCTTAATACTTCTTAGTTTGAGAATGATGGTGACATAGACACACAATAAAATTCAAACAAAAAGTTAATTTGAGTAAAAATGCATCTTTTTATCCTACATTTCTGTTTCCCAAGCTAGCCTTCCAGAGACAGTCAAGAAACACTTTTGCAATATTCATCTAGAAAAATTATAATCTTTGTAATATATGATCTACGCAAATACAGTGTTAGCATAGCATTCTTTGTCGTCTTGAATATTTTCACTTAAAATGTGCTTGGGAAAATTGCTTTATGGCAACAAATGTAGATTGTGGAAATTACTGCTGACATTCCATTACTGTTGCATCACATTAAATTAAAGCACTCTGAATCATTCTCTACCGTACTGTTCATATAAGCAGGAAAGTGTTACAAAAGCAAACTATATTCAAATTCATGTCTTTTCTGATGTGAGCACATCTGTATCAAACCAAATGGAATATGAATTTTAATTTCCACAAATGACTCTCCAGAGAGTCATGACAAATTAATTTTCAAATAAATGGTTTATGAATGGATTTCAGTTATTCCTTTGGACCCATATTTGTAGCTTTGTGGATTGATTATGAATTTGACTGACTTATTATTAATTAGTTACAATGTAATAAGCTATTTGTATTGGGTTTCTACTGTTAGCAGATTCACCACCCCTCACTTAGTATTAGAGCATACTATATTTTTTCTTATTTTAATATTATGTATATTAAAATTTTAGAGGAATTGTCTAGCTGCTATGCTGTTTGTTTCTGGTGTTGAAAAATTAGGAGGAATAGACAATAAAATAGAATGTACTTTCAAACTCACTAGGTCATTGATTGAATTCAGATTTTTTTGTGTGACTATTGGACTGAACAATTTTCTTGTTAGATATCAAAGAGAAAATGGTATTATATCCCTCTTCTGACACATTCTCTCTGGTATCAGTCTGAATAACATTCTTTGTTTTAAGAATCCATGTGTTTATTCCAACTTAATATTCCAAGAATAATTTCCATAACCTTCATCACACCTGAAAACCCCACTTTCTGTCTCAAAATACATGGTCACACTTCAGGAATCAGGGCATTAGTGTGCCTGAATGAAAATTATTCTTCCTAGTACACTTCTAATCTCTTTTATGAGTTGTATGAAACACATAAGAAGATAGCAATGTATGCTCACCAACTGTGATAACTTCATATTTAATCTAGGGAATACTGGATGACAGATCTAAAAGTACTCATAGACTTCTGATTCCAAGGTCTCTTCCATAGGAAATAAGTAAGGTGAGCATTAAGCTTCCATATGTAAAATAAGCAGAAATATATTTACAGATATATATATATATATAAAATCATGAAAATACCACTTTAAGGTCAAACTTGACCGTATATTTCAATGAATATAGCCCATTAGCCAAAATTACAAATTCAAGAAATGGCCTACTTGTAGTAGGTCATTTAAAAATTATGTGTGTGTGTGTATTTTTTTCTACCAGTTTGTGACGTGTTAAAACATGACAATCCCAATGCAAACAAAATATATTAAGCAGTTGGATCACGACATCAGTATAGAATTAAAAAATGCAATATTGGACATTATTATAAACATAATAATGACACCATCCTAAATATTTTAAACTTCTATTATCAAAGCTGGTGAATGTATTAGGAATAACAATAGAATTAAGACCGATAATTGGCTGATGCTTAAATAAGTGAATTATGCCGAATTATCTCTGAAGCTACCTCATTCACAAGACTTCTTAAGAGTGAAACAGTAATCTAAAACAGTAGATTGCTGTGATATGAGGAAGGCTTAGCTCATTGCTATTGGTTCTGAAGATGAAATAATGACAATAGTCAGGGATGAAGGAAGAACATTGGCTAAGGAATGGGTAGAATAAGTAAGGAAACACATCCCCCTAGGAGCTTCCAAAGAAAATGGAAAGCTTCCATTTTTGTTTCATCTAAGTAACCTGCACATTGAACACGTATTGATGCTGTGATAACAAAATCATAGTTTTTGTGAGGAACTGCACTTGTAGAAATTTGCTCCCCATTTGACAGAAAGGTAATATTTCATGAATTAAAGTATATCCAAGAATAATTTATGATGTGAACAATATTTATTATATAACATTAAGCAAAATTTGTTTCTTTGAATATAATTTCAAGAAACTAAGTATAGCTCAAGGGGTGAATATGACATTATCCAAATTGATATTTGACAAAAGTTATGATTTAGAGTTAGACTTGTATTTGTATCCTATCTCAATCATTTCTTAGCTCTAAGATCCATGGACAAAATCATCCAATCATGGCCATCTTTGACTTTCGTACTTACACAATGTAAATAATTGTTTTTACTCCATATGATTTTTTTTGGGGGGGGGGTTCCTTGGGGTGTATACATTCCTAGCATAGGCATATGCTAGGATTACACTAGGCACTTGGATAGTTTGTGGCTAAATGCTATTTTTTTTTTTTTTTTTTTTTTTTTTTGCCAGTCCTGGGCCTTGGACTCAGGGCCTGAGCACTGTCCCTGGCTTCTTCCCGCTCAAGGCTAGCACTCTGCCACTTGAGCCACAGCGCCGCTTCTGGCCGTTTTCTGTATATGTGGTGCTGGGGAATCGAACCTAGGGCCTCGTGTATCCGAGGCAGGCACTCTTGCCGCTAGGCTATATCCCCAGCCCCTAAATGCTATTTTTAACCTTTATTCTACCAACTACAAAGGGCTATGAAATAATCTTAGTAATAATTCTTCCCACAGTAGAATTAAAATTATTACTAAAAATATCTTAGTAGAAATTTGTAACACAAGTGTGTATCTATCTGACATAGTACAGGGCAGATTATCAGAACAATGTGCTTTTTCAAGTAGTGAGAGTCAGGTGATCACCATCAGGTGAGCTGGTAAAGTATGTTTTCTTATCCTCATCTGTTTACTTGAACTTAGTCATTTTATCAACCTCAGATTCTGTAACATTCCATGTGTCTCTAATCATTTACTTACAAAGGCAGTTTTAATGGCAAACCAGTTGATTTCTCTGGTGAAGAAAGTGGGAGAAAATACACCAGGAAGAATAAAATCTAATAACTATCCAGTCATATTGCAATGTCATACAATTAGCAGTTGACAGTGATACTTTATGGTATGACATTACCATCAGCTGGTAAAACATTCTTGTTTTATTTAAAAATATAATTCTACTTTAGCATTGAACTAATGTCAGGTTAATACTCGTTTAGACTTCAACAATAAATACCTGATGATTCTTTTATAGTAACATAAACTTTGTCTCAATGTTTACTTATTTTATAATAAATCATTTTACATATTTCTAAAGGTCACATGGAGGATTTGTTGTAAGCAAAACACTCCTTAGTATTCTCCTTAGTGAAGAGCTGTATGCTATTTGTAAGGAAGAATCACAACCCATGGAGGCTGCAAGAGTCAGACTGCTGTTGTCAACAAAGAGGGCGTGAGGGCAGAAGGTGAAAAGACTCAGCAATGTAGAAAAATCACTTACAGCCAAGTTCACCCAGATGCATTTTTAAAATCCCAACCCACTCTCTCCCACACTTCCTTAAGAACAGGTGTGACCCTTGGAACAACAGAGAATCTGCAGGGGTAAGCGAAAGGTTATGCAGAGTTGAACACAGCAGAAAAGGTGAAAAATAAGCATATTTAATAAATAACACCTGTCCTCAATGGGGGTTTTGAATATTTAGACTTAGCAGGTATATCTTTAGTTCTGAAAAGCAGACTGGCTGACTCATCTTGATCTAGAAATCACTGACATAAATAAGCACAGATTATGAAAGAAAGAAATAAGAGGTCAAGACATTATCATAAATAGGTTATTTTAAAAAATCTATGCATCTTATTTCATAAAATTATAGACATAGAGCTAATATATATTATTCTGGTTCATGGACTGGTCCTATCCTAATTACTTCATTTACAGCTTATTTTAGGTTTTCATTAGGAATTACCATTAAAAGTTTCTAAGCTAGTCATGACAGTGAATAATGAGCAAATTGTCAGATTTAGCCCATGCTGACATTTTTGTTCTCTATTTGATGGTTGTTGACCTTATTAGGTGCACTTATAAAATATGGCTTAAAATTTGAGAAGTATTGGAGACTTGAACTAAGATGCCGTACAACCTGTCATTATTTAAGCTTTCAGAACATTGATTTTGATGAATTAACTTTCCCTAAAATGTTAAAAAATGATGAACAGATTCATTAATACAAACTCAGACTTTAATCTTAGCTACTCTTACTAAAGTATTGACAGCTGGTGAATTTGAGATTGGTGTTGCCCAGGTAGAAAAAAATATCACATAACCATGTCCTGTCTGTTGTTCAAATTATGAGCAATAGAAAATAGCACATTTATTCTTCAGGACAGCACAAGTCACACCACCTTCAATGCCAGTAGCTATTAGCCAGCTCAAAGTGCACTTCAACAACACACACATATTATTTTCTTTTAGCATATTGAAAATATATTCTACTCAGTATGAGTTAATTGAAATTGTTTATTTAGACTTAAAACAATATATAAAATTAAAGATAAAGGTGAGCTGTAGCTTAGTGACAAAACACTTCCCTAGCAAATGCAGTGTCCTGGGTTCAATTTCCAGTACCAAAAAAGAAAAGACAAAATATAAATAAACAGTCATGATGAGATTTTTTAAAAAAAAGTTAAACATAGTGGGCACTTCTGTCTTTCACTCCTTTTTTTTCCACACTGAATTAATGAAATTCCCAAGTCTGAATATTCCTAGAAATATGGTTTCCATTTCTCTACTGATAAATTTTTATTGAAATGCTTCTTTTATTCTACATCTAGCTTATAGGCTTTTTGGTGATGTTTGCTCAACATTAAGAATCATTTTTAGGGGCAGGGAATAGGGCCTAGTGACAGAGTGCTTGCCTTGTATACTTCAAGCCATGGGTTCGATTCCTCAGCACCACATACATAAAAAAAGCCAGAAGTGGCGCTGTGGCTCAAGTGGTAGAGAGCTAGCCTTGAGCAAAAAGAAGCCAGGGACAGTGCTGAGGCCCATAGTTCAAGCTCCAGGACTGGCAAAAAAAAAAAAAAAAAAATCATTTTTAAAGACTTCTTTATCCTTAGTTTACATAAAGGAAAACAGAAGTTTATTGAATTTTGTTTGTGGTCTTCAGAAAAACTAACATGGTAAATTGAGTGTAAGCACATAAGGTTTAATTACTGTTAGTATGGATTCTCTAAATTTAAATTGGCCATTCATTAACTTAATACACAAGAAAAGAGAATGTCATATCACTTTCATTTCAGAAACAGAACACCTACATTTAGTTAGTTCACAAGAAAACAAGGTATAGTCAAATTAATTAGCCCAAACTAGAATATAAAACCAAAGCTTTATGAATATATACATACATTTATGAATATATGTATGTATATAGTCACATTAATGGCAAATGGAATTATTACAAACATTTAAACTGAAGGGCATTATAAAAATTGTCAAATATATCACATCTTGTAAAAAGCTAAAATACCGATTTAAATGATTTCTACTTTAATCTGTTCTATGATGTGTCAACTAAACTTTGTAAGTATTTTTCTCTAAAGTGAATGGTTCCATACTGGCATACTTTCTTTGAATAGATATTTATTCTAAACTCATTTTAATAGAAGTTAGTTACTTGGATAGAAAAGACAACCATTGTTATATCTAATTGCATTTATGCTGGTGAAGAAGAAAAATGATCACTTGAAGTAGTCACATTTCAAGTATTTTTAATCTGGTCATTGTCAAATAGCTTTTAAAATAAGCTTTTCAGATGTATAGTCTAAAAAGCAGAAAAGAAAATAGATTGGGTTCTAAATCACTCCGTATCAATAAGTCAAACAATTTATCTTTATTACTTTAATCTTCACAATTAAATAGGCCCATGTACTATATATAGATTTGTGACTAAGTCTATCCTACAGTATTTATGAGGTAAATTTACTAAGAATCATCATGTACTACCAAGGTTAAATATTAAAAGTATTTTTTAAACTTTAAATTTTAGTCATATTGGAGAAAAGTGAATATATACTTATGTTTTAACAATACTTTCTCCAAAATCTCTGTATTTGGGCACAAGGTAGATAAATTATTGAATTTGTACCAGAAAATCTAAACTTGCATTGATTGATATGGCATTTGTCTTACTTCCCTGTGGATCCTATTAGTTTCAGGAATATTGTACCTCTCCAGCTCAACAACAGTGCTATGAGGATTACAGTACGTCAACTGCAGAATATGAATGAGGGAAATTATGTGGTTGGTTGTGACACTAGAAAAATTTGTTTATTACTTATGTAAGAAAAATGTGAAGAAAACCAGCCATCTTAACATAGAAGATATCATTCTAACGATGGAATGTAAAACAGATGATGCAGCCTACTAAAAAGGGAGAAAATGATAAGGGATAGAATCTAGAATTACTAATAGAAGCATGAACTTCATACGTAAAATTTCTTTTCCAGACAACTCACTTAAATTATTCTTTAATAGTAGAGACACTGGGGGCTGGGGATATGGCCTAGTGGCAAGAGTGCCTGCCTCATATACATGAGGCCCTGGGTTCGATTCCCCAGCACCACATATACAGAAAATGGCCAGAAGTGGCGCTGTGGCTCAAGTGGCAGAGTGCTAGCCTTGAGCAAAAAGAAGCCAGGGACAGTGCTCAGGCCCAGAGTCCAAGCCCCAGGACTGGCCAAAAAAAAAAAAAAAAAAATTTAAAAAAAAGTAGTAGAGATACTTCATCATAAAAAAAAACCATTGAATTTAAAATTTTGACTAAGGAAGGGATAATGATAATCTAACAATGATTAATTTAAGGATATGATTATTTGAAAATATAAATCAGAATATTTCTTAATATGTGATTAGCACTGCATTCTATTCTTTTCTTATACTTGTTTCCCTCCAACAAACTGAAATGTTCTGAGAGGAATAATCACATTTTATTCCCAATCTTTTCATCTGTCTGCATAAGGAAATATGTGTGCACAATATACACCGTAAGTGTTGGTTACTTCAGATATTGTCATTTTATCTGACAAAGCACAGTAAACTTCTGTAATGAGATGACAAGGGTGGATTGTCTCTTTTACTGTGATATAGAGTAGGTAATCCTCACATGTACCCTAAAGGAAATCAGAATTTATCATTTAGATTTTCTATCCCCTTCGTTTATTTCTTCTCTGTAAGTTTCCCTGATTTCTATGTTTTCTCACCTACAATGGCCATATATTACCAACAACACATTAATTACTATAAATTTTGATCAATAATATAAATATTCCTTAGTGATAATCCAAAAAGTAAATATATCCAAGAAACCAGTAAATTTGCCTACAAACCACAATTCATAATGGTAAAAAAAATAAAGTGACAGACATGATGAGTGTTATGTAACAGTGAGGAAATACTCACCACTTCAGCTATCAAATCTACATGTTTACTTATATAAAACAAATTATAGGGCTGGGAATATGGCCTAGTGGCAAGAGTGCTTGCCTCCAACATATGAAGCTCTCGGTTTGATTCCCCAGCACCACATATATGGAAAATGGCCAGAAGGGGCGCTGTGGCTCATGTGGCAGAGTGCTAGCCTTGAGCGGGAAGAAGCCAGGGACAGTGCTCAGGCCCTGAGTCCAAGGCCCAGGACTGGCCAAAAAAAAAAAACAACAAAAAAATAAAAAAGAATTATACAAGAAATGTACCCACTGCCTTACATATGAAACTGTAACCCCTCTGTACATCACCTTGACAATAAATAAGTAATTATTTAAAAAAATGTAATGTGGCAGCCAGCACCTGTGGATTATAAGTGTTAATCCTAGCTATTCAGCAGGTTGAGATCTGAGGATCAAGGGCAGTAGCTTCCATGAGACTCTTATCTCCAATAACCTACTCAGATAAGTCAGAAGTGGTGCTATAGCTCAAGTAGTAGAGAGATAGCTTTTTTTTTTTTTTTTTTTTTTGGCCAGTCCTGGGCCTTGGACTCAGGGCCTGAGCACTGTCCCTGGCTTCTTCCCGCTCAAGGCTAGCACTCTGCCACTTGAGCCACAGCGCCGCTTCTGGCCGTTTTCTGTATATGTGGTTCTGGGGAATCGAACCTAGGGCCTCGTGTATCCGAGGCAGGTACTCTTGCCACTAGGCTATATCCCCAGCCCTAGAGTGATAGCTTTGAGCAAAAGAAGCCTATGGACTATGTGCAGGCCCAGAGTTCAAACCCCAGGACTACTACTACTACTACCACCACTAAATATAATGTGGCTCTTTCTGGTAGCAAAAGAAGCTAAGTGTGGTTTAAAACCTGAAATACAAATGAGGGAAGAGGTGACACTATTCAAAAAGAAATGAACTTATTACCTGACCTATGTAACTGTAACCCCTCTGTATATCACCTTTCCAAAATAAAAAAGAAAAGAAAAGAAAAAAAGAAACAAAAACCTAGGCACTCACCTTACAGATGCACTTGAGAATCAAAATCTAACTGGCAGAAACTGGCCATTAGTAAGAGTTTGCTAACAACCTTATCGAAGCCCTGTAATTACAGTAACTCTCCATTTCTAAGGGGGAAAAAAACCCAGTACTTATCCCATGTACTGCTTTTATATCATAGTTCATTCTCTCCATTGCAGCTTATTTACTCAAGCCCACATATGGTGCTGCATACTTTACAAAGTTGTGGATTTTAAAAGACTTCTCTGCTCTTTAACCATCCTACTATGTGTAATGGTAGCCCAGGGACAAGATAATCTGAGTAAAAATCTACCGTGTTCTCACTCATACATGGAATCTGAAGGAGCTGATCATATGTAATTTGAGAGTCAAGAGTGGTTATTGGAGACTGGGGACAGAAGTGGGATAAGATAGGTTAATGAGTATGATTCACAACAAAATAACATCATACTATCATCGTAATACATTAATAAGCAAGAAAAGTAAGTTCGGTTACCTACGTGTTCATTATGGTTAATCATAGTTGATGATAATACACAATTTAGTTCACAAAAGCTTGAAGAACAGATTTTGAATTTTTTTCCCTGCAAACCCAAAACTATAACTGCTTGAGATATATTTATCCTAATTTGAGTGAAATAAAATGTAATTCATAGATAAAGCAACATAGAACACTCCCAAATTATGTGAAAATCTGTATGTCAGTTAAAAATTGTCTCTTGCTATAAATAGCAGAATGATGAACACAAAGAAGCAAAATGATGTGGGCAACTATGAACTTTTGTCCAATAACAGTAAGAACAATTTTTGTTAGGCTCATGATCTCTGAATGTGTCAACTGACAATTGATTCCAAATTCTATGAGTTGGTTCCTGATGCAATTTCCTCTGTAGCAGGAACTAGTTAAATAAAGCGCCATTGGGTTGTGCAGACTTTCTTCTATGATGAAGAAACATACCTACTTTAATTTTTCCCAAAGATTGAAATCTTTCCTTTAAGAAGTTTTAATAAATATCATCATGAAAAATTCCCTTTCTCAATATATTTTATTTCGTTAAGTTCCACCAGTTTTTAGATTTCCCAGAAATGTGCATTTCACAATTTCTCATCACTAATTTTTCTCTTCTCTGCTCCAACTTTTTACCATTCTTTATAGTGGGTACATCAAGTAAAGGTTAATAAACTACTCATTCTTTTGTACAGCTAAAGAATTAAGCAGCACATGTGTCTTATTTAGAATGATTGAGCATAACAAGTTATTGCAAGTATTTTATCACTAAGCTTTATGTTTTATCATAGCTGCCTTGAAGCTGTCCACTTATCTTTGCTATTAACAGTTAATCTTGAATATGATTTAAAATTCCACATACCATTTCTTATTTCTTATATTATGGATTAACTAGGTTAAGGCTAAATGAACTTAAATCCCAACATAAAAGACTACAAATCTATTTTTTTTAGCTTGAAAGCAGTTAAATGTTACTTTACTCATCCATAGATCCCCTGATTTTTCTTCATGCTATGAATGATTTTTTCAGCTCTACTTTGTGGTTCCAATTCCACACACAAAGAGTGTCAAAATCATCTACATTAACACTACTCAGTTAGAAGAATGAAAAAGAAAAAGACACAAAGAAAGTGCACATCATTCCCCGAAACCCTGGAAAAGAGCACATGCCCTACTTCAGGTAGCATATTTTGTTGAGATTTAGGAAAAATGTAACAGGAAATAGAAAATGGGGGGAGGTAATACAACCCTAAGCCAAGTCCTTACTATGGAAATACAAAGGATACTGAGAAATAATTACCATCTCAATTTATTATAGCCTGTAAAATGTCCCTCAAACTTCTCATACTGACTTATCCTAATTTCCAGTTTCTCAAAGAACATGACTGTATTTAGAAATAGGACTACCAAAAAGGTAAAAGAAAGTCATTGAAGCTGAAAGGAATCAAATCAGACTGATCTTATAAGAAAAAATTTGGATACCAACAGATGTGGACAGACATCTTAGACCATGGGGAAGACACAGAGAAGGCCAACAACAACAATGGGCCCAGGAGAGAGGACTGGTGCAGGGCCTTCGCCTTTGCTGTAGCATCTCATGAGAAACAGACCTCATTGACTCCTTGGCTTTGGATGTCTGGACTCCAGATGTGTGAGAAAATAAATTTCTCTTCATTAAACCATTCAGGTTCTAGTATGGTTTATGGACATTCTACCCTAGCAATACACTACTACCTAAAAGAAAGAAAAAATATTAATCATAGTAAAAGCAGATTCCAAAAGAAATAATTATTCAATACATTTTTAGAACTATTTATTTTGTTGATATGAAAATCTATGCAAGTTCACAGATTCTTTTCATGAAAATGAATTCTGAAGAGCAATGTATTTTATATTAATCTTTGCCTTGGACCAAAGGAGACCTGTGCTCTTCATTATGACTGGAATAAAATAGGCAGCCATATTAAGAACTTCTAGAAGTCAGCTTTACAAATGTGTAGATATCTAGTCACCTTAAAGATCTGTATGTGTGCCTACACCGTTAATAGTTTCACCTTCAGCTGATACTGTTGGTTCCACGGGAAACAGTGGTTCAACCTGCAATTGGTATCATTTCTTCTCCAAGTAGAGAGACAGTAATCACTGTATAAATGTGTTATCAAGGGAATCATTTCATCAAGTAGCTGGTGTATAACATGAGAGCTAAACAAGTACTTATGAAATCATCTAGCAAAATAAGACAAAGAAACACTATTCAATTTATTTCTCCTTGAGAGGCAAACTGAAATAATGGAGCTTCTGTGTTCCAGAAGCCTACAACAGCTGAAAGACAGAAACCAGCAGCAGCATCTGCTGGGAGGAGTAGAGGAGCAATGAGTAGAGAGAGGTGAACATCACAATGTATGCAGAAAAGACGTATGTTGAAAGGGCAGGGGAGATGCTTTAATGTTCACTAGCTTAATGGTAACCTTTCATGAGTCATTGAAATTATATTGAAGTCTAATAAGTAAAGCACCCAGTATCTATCAATCACCACATCTATTTATTATAAAATTTAGGAGTTGGGAAATAAAAAAATAACAAAGAATAGCCTTCTTCATTCAACCTCATTAGTTTATCCATATTAAATATAGTATGCTTTCACTTGATATGAACCAAGTATGTGTTCCAACATTCATTTCAGTTCTCTTCCTTTTCCTCCTCATCCTCCTTCTCTTCCTCTCTCCTCCTTGTCCTCGTTCTTCTCCTTCTCCTCCTCCTCCTCCTCCTCCTTCTCCTCCTCCTCCTCCTCCTCCTCCTCCTCCTCCTCCTCCTCCTCCTCCTCCTCCTCCTCCTCCTCCTCCTCCATCTTCCCTTCACTTACTCCTCTTCCTCTTTCTTCTATTTAGCACATTCTTTTCCTCTCTATTTCATCTTTGTACCCTAATAAGGATAACAATCCATTAGTAATTACAAAGAGCTATGCTAATCTACTAAATTCCAGATTTGTACTAATATTTAGTAATGGAAATACGGAGTTTTCTCTAAAATGTACAACACTAGATCAAATTATGTAATTAATGAACTCATAGATTTGATAATGTGTAATGTTCCTCTTCCAAAATAGTTATATAGTGAAGAGAATGCAGCCAAACTACAGAACAGATTTATGTATGGACTGCATAGCCTTTGTATAACTGGACCTCAAGCTTCCTTAGATGTTTGTCCTGTGGTAAACAGTCTATTCGCCATGTTCAGAAAATAATTTGACTCACAACATTTTCCCCCTTTTGGATGATAAAGTAGTATCTTTAATATTCAGAGTCCTTTTTAATTTAGATTTAATATAAGCATGGGGAAAATGTTTCTTTTTAAGGATCTAGTAATTCTGAAGCCAAGATTGTATGGATTGGAAGGAAACATAAAAAAAAGTAGATTGTAGATAGGAAACTGAGGTATTATGAGTTCCCCATGCAATTTATCTTTGTTCTCTTGACTTTCATATTCTGCTAATGTAAATAGAATGCAGTATATCATCTACTGCTATATACTCAGACTCAGTGGATACTTCTTCCTAAACAATATGATAATAATAATTTTGGAAATTCTATTCTTTTGAGCCATTTCTTCTTCTCTCAAAAGACAAACTAAAATCTTGAGATGGCTAATATCTGTGCTATGATCCTTTAGTGATCTGCTTGTCAATGTGTGCATTCTATCTGGGGACACATTGAACAGCAACAGATCTACATGTGACCATTTATATCAGATGGTAATATAACTTCTTGTGCTACAGTTAATTATACAATCCAACTACTAAAGGTATTTCTTTCCCATTAAATCTCATAAGAATTAATGAGTTACCCATTTATTTCTTTAACAGTTTTCACAGAAAATAGGTTATAACCTTGTAAGTACATGTTGCCACTACAATCCAAAAAGCCCTACCAAGTATTATGGATGTTTTTCTGCAGTACCATGTATCTTCCATTCAGAAAGCAAATTCAGTAATCTTTTATACTCCAGAAAATTTGCTAGTATGACAAGTGCCTGAGTATCTGTTATGTCCTATAGTTTAGCTCTCATGCATTTATTTGGAGCTCTGGAGTAGGTGGTTTTCTTTCCCCAGCTCTAATGTCACAATATTAATGCATTAGGCCAGTATGATTTAATAGAGGATGTCTAAACACTCAAGGCTGGGAAAGCTATATAATGGCAGGAAAAAAAAAAAGACTTAAACTAGGCCTAGAAAATTGGCTTCCAGTACCTATCAATGCTTATAATATCTTTTTTTTTCAAATTTTTATTATCAAACTGGTGTACAGAGAGGTTACAGTTTCATACGTTAGGCATTGGATACATTTCTTGTACTGTTTGTTACCTTGTCCCTCATACCCCCCTCCTCCCCCTTTCCCTTCCCCGCCCCCCCCCAGAGGTGTTCAGTTCACTTACACCAAACAGTTTTGCAAGTATTGCTTTTGTAGTTGTTTGTCTTTTTTTTACCCTGTGTCTGTCAAATTTGGTATTCCCTTTCAATTTCCTACTTCCAATACCAGTATACATGGTTTCCAATATACTCAGATAAGATTACAGAGATAGTGTAGGTACAACCACAGGAAGGGGATACAAGAACATCATCAATAATAGAAGCTACAGATACACATGGGACATTGAAAGTAGTTACAACTGTGATATAACAATTGTTTCCATAACATGGAGTTCATTTCACTTAGCATCATCTTATGTGTTCATAAGGGTATAGCTATTGGGCCTTGTGATGCTCTGCTATGACTTGCCTAAACCTGTACTAATTATTCCCAATAAGGGAGACCATAGAGTCCATGTTTCTTTGGGTCTGGCTCACTTCACTTAGTATAATTTTTTCCAAGTCCTTCCATTTCCTTACAAATGGGATAATGTCATTCATTCTGATAGACACATAAAATTCCATTGTGTATATGTACCACATTTTCCTGATCCATTTGTCTACTGAGGGGCATCTGGATTGCTTCCAGATTCTCACTATGACAAATTGTGCTGTGATGAACATTGTTGTGCTGGTGGAATTACTGTGATTTTGTTTGTGGTCTTTTGGATAGATGCCCAAAGTGGGGCTGCTGGGTCATAGGGAGTTCTATATTTAGCCTTCTGAGGAATCTCCATACTGCTTGCCAGAGTGGCTGAACCAGTTTACATTCCCACCAACAATGAAGTAGGGTTCCCTTTTGGCCACATCCCCTCGAACAATTGTTGTTGTTAGTTTTCTTGATATATGACATTCTTACTGGGGTGATATGGAATCTCAATGTTGTTTTGATTTGCATTTCTTTTATGGCCAGTGATGTAGAGCATTTTTTCATATGTCTCTTGGCCATTCTCATTTCCTCATCAGAGAAGGCTCTTTGTAAGTCTTTAGCCCACTTGATGAGGGGGCTATTGGTTCTTTGAAGTTTTGTTTTGGAGGAAGGTAAATTTTTTAGTTCTGCATATATTTTAGATATGAGGCCTTTGTCCGTTGAATGTCTGGTAAAGATCTCCCAGACTCTTGAAGTTCATTCATCTTTCTATTTTTGGATGCCATGAAATTCTCCATTAATTTTTGCTTTGCCTCCTCACGCTCTAGAATGATTGACTGAATAGATTCAAACTTTTCATTTATCATTTTTATCAGTAGACTTTGTAGAGCATTTTGGGGGTTCTCTTCTATGTCTTTGATTGACTGCTCTGCTTCCTGCTTGTTTTGAGTGGGGGATGAGACTTCATTGTTTGCCATCTTACTTGTGTTCCTTCCTCCCATTTGAATTGGGAATGCCAGTCCACCAGCACCTGTGAGCACCGTTTAAGTCCCAAAGAAGCCCTTACCAAGCACTGTTGTGTAAATCTTACAAGTTCACAATTATATACAGATACCTTGTCTACCTGTCTATAAAATTAGATTTGGTGTTCCTAAAGAATACAATTTCAATATAACCACCGATCCTGGGCCCTGTATTCAGTAGTTACTTATTTACTGTTATAACCCTATACACAATTCTTGTTTTTATATTAAGATCTTTTAGGACTGCCTTTCTCTATGAACCCCTTTGATTCACTCAGAATAAGCTGGGATACCCTCTATCCAATAACCAGGAGTCAATGGAACCTGGAGGTCCAGGCAGTAAGTCAGGAGAGTAAGTTGGAGGTAGTAAAGAGAATAGAGTAAAATGTATTGGGGGGGAATGGTGGTGATTTTGGTTTAGTTTCAGTGATGTGGAAATGTGGAGAAGAGTAGAATCAGTAGAAAGAACTAGGTTAAAATGATAGACAATGGAGAGTTAGCAGAAAAGAGTGGAGGTGTTATTCATAGGAAAGTAATTTTTAAAGAAAGAGAACTTAAAGAGAGAAATAAAGTAAAAATACTGGAAGACAGATGCACAAAACAGAGAAAAATTATTTTAAAAAGAAAAAAATAAATAAAAGAAAAAAATGGAAAAGGAACAACCCAAACAAACAAACAAACAAACAAAAACTTGATAAAACAAACCGGTAGAAATGGAAAACAAACAAACAAAAAAAACAAAACGACGTTTCAGAAGTGAAAAAATTAAAAAGAAAAAAAAATTTTTTTTAAGTTTAAAAAATGTTTGAAAAGAAAAAAAAAATGGAGTCCTCCTTGTTTTGGTGGTCTTTCCCCAGTCTCTGGTTTCCTTGCAATGGTCTGCAGTCTATTTTCCTGATTGGCTGGTTTGACTTGATTTCAGTTTGCAAGGGGTGGATCTGTTCTGACCCTTCTCCCCTGTTGGTGCAATCCTGGGTCTCTGTGGTTCACACAGCTTGCAGGTGGTCCTCTGTAGATGGAGACGTGAGCAGTCTCGGGAACTGTGGCTCCTCTGTCTGCTGTGGGGCCACTGCCTTTGATGCCTGGATTTGAATAGGCTGTGGACTTAGCAGGGCGGGGCGCGCCTCTGGCCTGTTTTACCCAGCTGAGAGTTGCCTGCCTGGGCGGGGCGGCCTCCTTGGTGGATGTGGCTATGGAATGCAGCTCTGTTTTGGGCTGGGAATTGGGCTTCCTCTGTGACGGGACCGTTTAACTGTCTCAGGAACTATTTGTTCCCCCGTCTTCTGTTTCCGGGCCGCTGGGAGCTGCTCGCCACTTATGCTTTAAATTTAGAAATTCCGGCGGGCAGGACAGGGCACCTCTGGCTAAGCTGAGGCCCAGGATTCGCCTCCCACCTGGGCAGGGGGCGTTCTCCTGGGCGGAGCTGGCTCTCACTGATCGGACCCTCTTGCCCTTTTCAAAGATGGCTAATTTGACCTCGCTTTCCCCAGGCCCACTTCAGTTCCAATCTGGTCTGACCCTATGCCAGTGGCAAAGATGGCGCTTTGCTCTGGCAGTGGGGGAAGGGCTGCCTTCCAGAAGCTGCTTTGTGGGTGTGAGTGAGAATATCTTTCATGGGGTACTCACACTTTCTCTGCGATTTCAGGTCGTCCGTGCTAAGCCGCCGTCTGGAGGATTTCTCGCTGGTCTCCGCTGTGTGCTTTAGCCGCGTGGAGTGCAGGTTGCTGTGCTGGGCGCTGTGCCGGCGCTGGCACTGGCGTGGCGGTGGGATGCCGCCCGGAGCTCAAATCTGTGTTTTCAGACGAGCAAAGTCGATTTTTCCTTCCTGGCCAGAATCCCTGTACTGCTAGAACTTACTCTGGCTGTCTTTGTAGGAGTAAAAGTTTCTCTGGGGTGAGAAAACTGCGATGTCGGAGGGAGCTCAGCTAGGGCTCTGCTGCTGCTCCTCCGCCGTCTTCCCGGAAGTCCTGCATATCATATCTTCATAGACTTCTGGGATAATTATAAATTTTCCAGAAATATTATTGGTTTAATTTAACAAAGGTGCCCTATTTGCTGATACCTCAAACACTATCTCACTATAAGATTCATTTACTTTTTTTCAACAAACAGAGCAAGGAAAGGTCAATATAATTTCAGTAACATTCTTTTGTAATCTTATGGATTTTCGAGGACCTCAGAAAAATCAGAAAAATTCCCAGAATATAGTATTTGCTTGTTTACTACTTCTAGGAGCTGGGCAGTTCTAAGTTTCACTTAGCCTTCACAGCATGAGTGAGAGAGCCACATATAGATTTTATAATTAACAACTGGGACCATTTTGACTTTCCCTTAAGGTATCAAGAAGCAACTTCAGAAAGAGTTGTGGGAATTCTATTTCTTTCCAGAGGTAAACATTTACTGTTTTTCTTACTATTTTTTTTCTTTTTTCAAAAAATTAACTTTTTTCTTTATTGTAAAGTAAAGTACAGATGGGTTACAGATTCATATGTAAGGCAGTAAGTAGATTTCTTGTTCAACTTGTTACCTCCTCCCTCATTTCCCCCCTTCCCTCCCCTTATCCCTCTCCCCCCATAAGTTGTTCAGTTGGTTTACATCAAATAGTTTTTTATTATTGCTTTTAGAATGTTTTGTCTTTTTATCCTTTGTATCTCAATTTTGATATTCCCTTTCCCTTTCCTAGTTCTAATACCCATATACATTATCCAGGGTACTCAGATGAGGTATAGTGATAGCGGGGGTTCCAATCATAGGAAGGGAAAACAAGAGAGACAAAACAAAACAAAACAATCAAATAAGCAGACAAGACAAAAAAAAAAAAAAAGGTACGGTTTCACGTGGCACGTTGAAAATAATTACAACAATCATATAATACTTGTTTCAGTTAATGTGGAGTTCATTTTACTTAGCATCATCTGATGGGTTCATATGGGTGTTTTGGGCTATTTTGATCTTTTGCTATGCCTAGACTAATCATGTGCTAGCTATTTCCTATGAGGCACACCATAGGGTTTATGCTTCTTTGGGTATAGATCACACACTTAGTATGATTTTTTCCCCAAGTCCTTCCATTTCCTTATGAATGGGGCAGTATTATTCCTTCTGATAGAGGCATAGAATTCCATTCTGTTTATGAACCACAATTTCCTGATCCACTCTTCTACCGAGGGGCATCTGGGTTGCTTCCATATTTTAGCAATGACAAGTTGTGCTGTGATGAACATAGTAGTGTTGGTGGCTTTAGTCTGGCCTTGCTTGTGTTCTTTTGGGTATATACCCAAAAGTGGGGCTGCTGGGTCATAGGTTAGCTCTATGTTTAGCCTTCTTAAGAACCTCCAAATTGTTTCCCAGAGGGGTTGAATGAGTTTGCATTCCCAAACAATGTAGTAGGGTTCCCTTTTGGGCACATTCCCTCTAGCATTTGTTATTATTAGATTTCCCAATAATGGACATTCTTACCATTCTTCAAAGAAATAGAGGAATCAATCTAGAAATTCATATGGAATAGTGAAAGACCCCGAAGAGCAAAAACATTCCTATGTAGAAAGAACAGTACAGCAGGAACATCAATACCAAACTTCAAGCTCTATTACAAAGCTATAGTAATAAAAACAGCTTGGTACTGGCACAATAACAGGCCCGAGGACCAATGGAACAGAACTGAAGATCCAGAAATGAACCCACAGCCCTATAGTTACCTAATATTTGAGAAGAGAGCTAAAAATATGAAACAAAGACAGCCTCTTCAACAATTGGTGCTGACAAAACTGGGTCAACACCTGTAACAAACTAAAACTAGATCCCTGTTCATCACCCTGCACCAAAATCAATTCCAAATGGATCAAAGACCTGGAAATAAAATCAAATACCCTGAAAATACTGCAAGAAGGAATAGGAAAAACTCTTGGACTCCTTGGCACTGGAAGAAACTTCCTCAACAAAGGTCCAAAAATCCAACAAATCAAAGAAAGGCTGGACAAATGGAACTGTATCAAACTACAGAGCTTCTGCAGGGCAAAGGACATAGCTTGCAAGATAAACAGAAAGCCCACAGATTGAGAGAAGATCTTTACCAGCCATACAACAGAGAAAGGTCTGATATCTAAAGTGTACACAGAACTCAAAAAGTTAAATTCCTCCAAAACAAATACTCAGTGAACCAACAGCGTGCTCAAACGATGGGCTAAAGACCTAAAAAGAGACTTCTTTGAAGAGGAAATGAGAATGGCCAAGAGTCACATGAAAAAGTGCTATGCATCACTAGCCATAAAAGAAATACAAATCAAAACAATATTGAGATTCCACCTCACTTCATTAGGTATGTCCATTACCAGAAAATCTATTTTTTTTCTTACTAAGTAAACTTCTGTTGTGACCAGAGGCTGATAGTTTGACTTTATAATGTAAAATAATTTAGAATAAACATCCCAGTCTTTTCTACGTATAAATAAATGCATATACTAATAAGCAATCACCATGACCAATAAACATATTATTCTTCAGGGTAAGTGAACCAAATCACAGAGGGATTGGAAGATTCTTCCTTAGAAATAGTGCTTCTTTTAGCATGATTGTTTCAGGCTCTTTCAGTTTGTTTACAAATGACATAATGTCATTCTTTCTAATAAATGAATAAAGTTCTATTTTGTATATATATATATATATATATATATATATATATATATATATATATATATATATATCACTTTTTCTTGATCCCTTTGTCCATTGAAGGGCATCTGGACTGATTCCATAGACTGGCTATGGTGAATAGTGATGCAATAAACATGGTTGTTCTGGTAGCTTTACAGTATCCTGGTTTGTAATCTATTGGGTTTATACCCAGAAGTAGAATTGAGACAGAGAATGAATGTTTAGGCTTATATATAAAAGCTAGATTTAGCTTATGAACTTATAAATAAATATATTGAGTGAGATGCAACTGTATATAAATGTATTAACTGAAATATTGTAGATTCAAAGGATATCTCAAATAGTGTGAATCCTTAATCAAAGTTTAGCAAAATAATATTAGGAGGAAGATAAAGTTGTGGGGAGGAGACAAGGGGAAATAGGTCGACAAAGACAAGTGGAGGTGAGAAATGCAGTAAAGGATTCAATATATATCATGGAAAATTTTTTTTAAAAGAGTGAAAAAAGGAATCTGTAAGGAAGAAATGGGTGAAAAATTTGAAGGAGACAATATCGATCAAGATAGGTTATACTCATGAACTGCTTCATTAAATTTCAACTCCATTATATGGCTAAAGATAATAATAATAATAATTAATAATAATATTGATTCTTGCACTATACATTGTATCACTTGGGGTCCTTTGCAGATACTTTCTGAAACTCTGTATTAATTTCTTTGACATTTAAGAGAACTTGGATCTCTAACAAGTCTCCAATCAATGCTGATCTTGTTCTATCAATGTTAAGACCTTGGTAACTCTAACTTAATAAAATAAACTCTGTCTACATCATTGAATTTTTAGGGTATAATTTGCTTTTAATCTCAAGTCAAGATAGGTTCTATTTTCCAATTTGACATTTTTATGAAAAGAGGAATAAACCTGCCTTCTGTTCCAAAGATGTCAGTTTTTCTATTGCACAGATAAAATCCTACTTTTATTAACTAC
Organism: Perognathus longimembris pacificus; assembly: GCF_023159225.1. Classification (NCBI taxonomy): domain Eukaryota; kingdom Metazoa; phylum Chordata; class Mammalia; order Rodentia; family Heteromyidae; genus Perognathus; species Perognathus longimembris. Next base: position 17,516,739 of record NC_063163.1, read on the forward strand.
CATATTATTTAGGGCTGATAAGCAGCATTCACTTAGTCATGTCCATGATCCCCAAGTATGATATAACATTGATCCTGCTCAGCAGATGGTGTGCCAATTTGACACACCACCTGTGCAAGAGACCCCATTTAATTTTGAGTAAATGTCTCCTATTTGCCCATCTAATTGAATACTGTGCCTCTGAAAAATTGCCCTTAGTCATAGTCAGTGTGCATTCCCTCACAACCTTAATGATTTTATTATAGACTTATTAGCATCTCAGAACTCATGTAAAATACATGATGCTTAAATTTAGCAACACATTGATATTTTATTTTTATATTTAAACCTTTTTTCATTATGTAGTTGTACAAAGGAGTTGCCACTCAACAAAGCAGTTTATGAATACAATGAATCCTGACCTTCATCCCTGACCACATTTTTTCTTAATTGTGTAAGACTCACATTGAAATTTCCACTATAGTGTCTGCCTCCTTTTCTCTATATTGCTTTTGAAAAAGGATTCCAAATTTTACTGGTTCAGTGGGAATTTATTACTAGGAAATACGCTTTTGTCATATTGTTTCATTATTAAAATGTATTTTATTATATTTATGTTATGATAAAAAGTCAAACATGAAAATAAAAATTCTAATATTCCATGTATTTAGTGGCACCTCTGTAAAATCATAAATCAAACCCAAATCTTTCATTATGAATAAGAAAGCAATGTATTTCTGAAAATGAATATATATAATTTCTTCCATAAAAAGATGTCCATCAAGAACTTGTGACATTTGCTTATCAATGGGAATTGTATGTAAAGAAATTTGAAACTTCTTTACTACTTTGTACTCTTTGATAATACTTTATGTAGTACTATTTTTAATATGATATACTACTTTATATCTTGTTAATTTCTATCTGGAGAAGTAACTTTTTGCATAATTTAAAAAGCAGATATTAGTTGTACAACAGACTTTCATTTAAACGTCTCCATTTATACATAGCATGCTTCATGATTGTGTTACACCTCTATCATTCTCCTGTCTCTCCCATCCCATACCGGTCTTTTCACACTGTGTTGATCAGTTACACATGTATATAAAATACTTTGAATATGTTTATGCTCCTTCTATTCATTAACTGCCTCCTTCCATCAAAGCCTGCACCCCACCCAAGAAATGTGTCAACCAATTAATAATAATTTTGGTTAAAATGCATGTTATTGTTCAAAGTGATTTTTCTCATGTTGTCTGCTTAGCACATGTATTTCACTTAGTCGACCTGATTACACACACATGCACACACATGTAGTCGTATATGTGTGTATGTATATATTATACACATATACACACATACATACACACATATACTTATATTTTGAATGAAACATATATGTATGAGAGAAAACAGGTGCCTTTTATCATTCTAAGCATGGTTTATTTCACATAATATGATGTTCTCTATATCCATTCCTACCCATGTACCATTTTCTGTAGTTTGAAACGGACTTGCAGTTTATCAGTTTTCATGAAGGTCTTAAGAAAATGGTGATTATTGAGAGAGCAATAGAGGATAGCCAATGCCATTGAAAGAAAAGTCAGTAATTCTCTTTGTTTTGCAAAGCTGGATAAGCTAAGTTGGCTTGCCAAAGAACCTTAGAAAATTCATCAAAATTCACAAAGATTGTCTTTCTTTACCTGTCTTGAAAACAAATCTTCAAACATGGAAAAGTCATACTACCCTGGAAGCTGTTTTACAGATAAAGAGAACAGCTCCCAGAGAGGAGGACGTCAAAATAATTTCTTGAAAAACAATACTTTTAAATGTACAAGTCTGCTCTTAGAGTGAAAAAATAAACCTATTATACATAATAAAAGTACAGATAAAAATTGAAGTGATCAATTGATCATTTTGGTAAAGAATGGAAAGAGGCACATTAGATTACCTAAATTATTTTTACATTTCTGAGATAATTCATGTAATCATTACCTAAACTCATGTTAACAGTATTTCTGAAACACTAGCAATGCATTATATACTATATTTCAAACACAAAACTTGTATGGACGGAAGCCCAAAGTATTAAATCCTGATTTCCAATTACCTCTAGTTTCTTCAGCATCTAAATCAATTTCTAAGGCAATTAGAATATCTGGAACTATTATGTATATTCCCTTTCTTGTTTTTAGCAGTTTATATAATCACTTTTTTGTTCTCATCAGTGATACAAATTGGTTGATGTTACTGATGTGTTTACAATTTTGTACACTGCAAATTTTTAAAGTGGTGTTGTAGATTCTTCTTTTATCTGCAAGTACCACTTCCTGTTGGAGACTAGAGATGGAAAGAATATCACCTTGGAGTTTGAATCCAGGATCCCAGGTGTTTCCAAGGCTCATGACCTTGCTTATCATTTCTGACATCCTGCCAATGTAAACTTGAGTGGTGCTTTACTTGAAACAAAGTTTAAAAAGACCAAGAAAATGTTTGGTAAATACATTCATAATATTCTATGTACATGTGTGAAGGTGGAAGTAGGTAACTTGAGGGAATAAGTAGGAAATGAATAGATGGTGGAAGAATGATGAATGAGTGACAATGAACAAGATTCACTGTACTCATAAACTGACAGGTAAAATTGAAACCCCTTTGTCCAACAACTTAATAGTAATAATAATTATTGTTTAAATATAAGATGGGAGAAGAACAAATGGATACAAAATGGAATGAAGATTTATTAACTATTCCATCTATTTGCTATTGCTACTATAAGTAATAGCTGTTTAAAATACCATAAATACATTATTATCTCAAGCTCTGGAGATCAAATGTACTAAATGTGTTTTACCTCTTAAATCAAGAAGTCCTCAGGACTGTGCTGTTTCCTGGATACCCTACATGGTATTTATTTCCATATGTTTTCATATTTTTCTAGCTAGTTGCTAATCATATCAGTTATGTTGGTCTCTTTTATCGTCAAAGTCAGGATGTTTCCTTCTGACTTTCTCACTTCTCATTTTCTTTTTCCTCCTCTTCCTCCACCTCTTCCTCCTGTTTTGCCTGCCCCCATTTTTTTCTTCCTTTTCTTCTTCACTATTCTTTTTTGTCTCATTTATATTGACTTTTAGTCTGAAACAGGATCCTTCTATGTAGCAGCATCCTTGAACTCAAAATATAGCCCAGGTTGTGCTATTACTCCTGAGCCTTGCCTCTTCGATCCTAAATTACCATACCTATTTAGACCACATTGAGATTTCTACATATCTACATATTTCTCTTATATATAAGTGCCCTTGAGCTTAAGTTAGGCTCACCTCTATAATACAAGTGACCTCACAATCTCAAGGACTTTTAGTCTGAATCATAATTCTACTTGGTACATAAATTACCTTGCAAATTATTATAGCATTTTCACAGGTTCCAAAAATTAGTAATTTTGAAGATTTTATTTTGCCAACTGCCTAGAACCAAACAACAAACCACAGAGAAAATGTGTATTATCATATTTGATACACAGAAATTTTTAAAAATAATTTTAATGTCAGATAAATCTTTAAGATATTTATTCTTACAAAATTATTTGTGAGAATTCACATAAACAACAATTTCATCTAAATTTAAGACAGAGTTTTGTACTTTAATTTCTGCTAAGAATATGTTTCCTCATGCAAAATACAGAAAGCATTTAGAATAGAATACTATTAAAAATACAGATAGGAAATACTAGACATTTTCTGTGTAGCTACTCACGAGGTACTTGTTTCCCTTTAAAGATGCCTAGAGTTTCTCTGCCCAGTACAATTGTACCTACTGGTGTTCTTCGTGTTCCATTCATGAGTTAATAGATACTTTGGTAGGCAGTTGAAGAGGTTTTCCTGTCTCTGCTACAGTAGGCTTTGTGGCTATCAGTTCTAACAATTGCTTATTGAGCTGCTTGAGTTAGTAAGACTGTGTTTAACAGTAAACTATGCACATGTTCTCACCCTTTTGTACCATTTCAAACAACCTGGATTAAACACATACTTTTTTTTAAGTGAAGGTTGTATTACCTCTGGTGATTAATTTGCTTCTGAGTCACAGCCTGCACAGCTAACAAAGAAAATACCTCTTGTCTTTTAGAATTAACATAATTGCAAGCACAGTCAATAGGTAAGTTCTAATGAGTTAACACACAATCTTTTTTTACATCACTAGAAAGAATAGAAAGAAGTTTTGTCATACTTAAAATTATGGTCAGGATATTTGCCTCATAAATGTAATGGTGGCTAGATTCTAGAATGTTCATAAATATATCCCTATCTCACTAGGAATCTCAAAGTTAAAGAAAGCAAGCACAAATTGAGACAATTCCTTTTGGTCTTGTACAATGTAAAATAACAAATTACATTACTGTTACATCTGACAATTATCTATTAAGCAGAATATATCCATCATGACCTCAATGAGACAAAAAGGAGTTAATGCTGATATTTATGAAAATCCACAAATGTAGTTTGTCTCCGCATTAAACACAGAAATTTAGTCATGAATATCCAACTCAAATACAGTAAATTCTTCAATATAAATAATAAGCTTGCACTCTAAATGGTAATTCATGTTTAATAAGGCCCATATTCTCCCCTCCCTGCTTTTCATTGCTTCTTGGTTGGGTATTTATATTTTGTGATATTCTTGCACATAGAACAATGCATTTGCACACATACACACCTACACATAGACAGACTTTTTCAGAGATACTAATTGGATATAGAATGGATAACTTTAAAGCTTTGGGGAAAACTGATTGTCTTACACATTGTGGAACATTTGACATCTCTGAAATGTACAGTGCATCTTAATACATAGATGTGGCCATGTGGCACGATCTGACAACCAACAGTGACATTTTATTGAGAGAATAATATACTGATTTGAGAACAATGTCTGCATATGGTTTTAACATAAGAAGAAAGATTAGTGATGTTCTGATGCAGACAAAAAGATAATAACAGCTTCAGAACTCTGTACTTTAATAGTCCAAAGTTTTTGATAGCATGTTTATATAACAATCCCACTTGCCATATATATATATATATATATATATATATTTTTTTTTTTCTGCTTAAGTCTCTCTCTTTACTTAGTTAACAAGTTTTAACGTTGTGTTTAGTATATTGTTACTTTTTATTTAACAATTCACAATATCTAAATAACCATCCTGTTTCTTACTTTATAGCTTTAAGGAAATATGTGTCTTTTATTTGTGATGTACAATATTTATTGCATACTGATTATGGGTCAAGAAACTCATGGTGTTGTTCACATGCACGGTTACATTTAATCCTATATTTAGCTCTACTTGGTAAGTCCTCTTATTTCTTTTCATGTGCAATGCAACTGAAGCCATAGAATAAATTATATCTGACAAGGCCTCATGGCCTTTAAGGCCTGGATGCAGATTGTTTCCAAAGCTAGTTATGTTGCTCTGCTGGCTACACTGCTGACTAGAATTTGACTAATTGCACATGTGTGTTCCTCCCAGGATAGCAAGCTCACTGAACACGGGAATGATGGATCTTCTTAATCAGCCCGGCGGTCTTTCTCTCTCTTGCCTTTCCTGGTAGATTGCTTGCAGACCCTGCTGAACCTAACTAATTTCCTCTAGCCAGGAATCACTTTGCCTCTTTTTGTCTCCAGACCCCAGAAATAATATTTTTCATCTCAGCCTCCTGACTTTTCCACACTGGAGTTAAGAGACAGAAATCACTGGATTTTGACAGCACAGCTTGGTTAAGTTGTAATTTTAATTTTGTAGTGTTTCCTACCATTGGACCTTTTCTTCCATGCTATGATTCTTGCTGTTTTTTAATAAACTCACCTTGGTCTGTTGCTCTTTTTAATCAGGACATATGGAAAACACTAGGATTTGGATTTTTTTTAAAAATCTACTCTTCTTGAGGAAATTTAAATTTAAATAACCCTTGCTGAAATCATCGGTTAGAAGTATTGCAACCCTTAGGGTAAATGTGATGGAGAGTGAGTGGAATAATCTGCAGTGTTAAAAGAAAGACAAGGAACTCATGTGGTCTAGCCTAGAGCTTCAACATTTGGCTAAATAAATATGTAAAATACAAGTTTTTAGGAAGGAAAAGGTACCAATGACTCTAACAACTGTGAGGAAATGTAACCTTTCAGGAAATGAGAGAAACAATGAATGCTTGTTGCCTGTAATATGGGGTCATAGAGATTCAGAGATAATGTAAATAAGGCTAGCACACAGACTAGAAGGAAGGTCACAAAATGGACAATGGCTCATTGAATTTTAATTCTTTCCTGCTGTACTTGTCTTGCCACACCCTTTGGTACCATATTATATAATCACTGGCAGCATAAAATTCACCAAACAACTTGAAAAGCAGCAAGAGAGATCTTCATGGAAGATTTTTTTTTTTGTATGAAAAAAAAAAAATCACATAATCCTTGGGAAATGTTCCCCTTTATACCGTTGTACCAGAATTGTTCAGCAACTACAATTCAATCACTGTCAAAAAGAAACTGGATTACCATATTTAGTTTCTGTAAGTGTTTTGTTTCTGGATCATTTCATGTGCTTTCCTTCTCCAAACACATTTAATTATCATACAAATAAATAAACAGAGCAAAGTAGCAAAGGGAGAATTAACTCTGCACAATGAGGCAAGCCTGTAATGCCAGTTACTTAAGAGAGACACAGGCAGGAAGGAACATCATGTGTTCAAGGCTAGCATATGCAATGTTAGGAAAGTTCTATCTTCACATCTGTTGGGGTAGGATAAGAATGAAAGCACAGTCATACTAAGTGAAGTGAGTTAGATCCAATGAAACAGACACTATGGTTTCCCTCATTGGGAATAATTAGTACATATCTAGGGTAGTCCTGGCAGAAGATCACAATGGCTCAATAGCTATGCCCATATGAACACATAAGATGATGCTAAGTGAAATGAACTCCAAGTTATGGAAACAATGGTATATCGTTGTTGTTATTATTTTTTAAATGCCATGTGAAATTGTGCCCTTTTTCTTTTTTCTTTCTTTCCTGTGGTTTTATCCCTAAATTAATTGTAACTGATTTCAGAACCCTTGATATTGGAACTAGGGAAGGGAAAGGCAATACGAAACTTGAGAGAAAAGGATAAAAAGGCAAACCAATACAATAGCAATACTTACAAAACTATATGGTATAAACCAACTGCACAACTCATGGGGGAGAGGCAAATAAAGGGGGGAAAGACTGGGGAAAAATGAGGGAGGAGATAACAAGTTGGATAAGTTGCATTACATATTAAACTGTAACCCCTCTGAATATCATTTTGACAATAAAGAAATGAGAAAAAAAAAAAGAATGCAAGCACAAGGCCTTGGCTTCAACTCCCACAAGAAAAAAATAGTGAGAAGATAATAGAAGCCAATCCATATTATTTAAGTATTTGTTACATCTGACAAATACTATTTAGGTAAATTAAATTTAAAGTTGTCAGAGAACAAATTAATGAGCATTAAGATGTAACTTCATCAGCATGTAGTACCTTTAATGTGTTCTTCTTCCATAATATAACCTGGAAATAGCTATTGATTACAGCCCTTGAAACACACTACCTTGTCATAAAAATATTTGATTTCCCAAAAACTTTGAAACCCTAAGATAAAATTCTTTAAACCAGTAAAAAATGAAATGTTTTTAATGGATTGACTTTGTAATTAGAATCAGAAAATATATTGTGTTCTTCTGTCTCATCATGAATGAGACTGAATTAGAATGCAGAGTGACACCACCTAGGCTTTAGCATTTGTTAGCGTTGACTTGAAATCACCACTGTAAAGTGTATGTCCTTAATCAGGTTTCCCTGCGTTTGAATTTTGCAGTAAGTATGAAAGAGGGGAAGGGAATATTATGTGACTTCTGGCCTTAATCTATCCACAGTAGATTGATTTTTACTTCTTTTTATATCCCTTCTTTATTTCTTTTTAATTTCCTGCTTCAACATCTTGGTGTTTAACTGACTCCTACTAGTCCCACTGTCTCTCTGATCTTGTCATTCTTTCTGTCATCAACTATTTCTCAAACAGACCTGTCTATACTTGGTCTTTAGCCATACAAACTTGTCTATAGGAGCAATGCAGACTTGTCTATGGGGAGCAATGCCTTTGTCATTGCTGGAACTTGTGATACCCTGGGCATAGAGGAAAGAAATCGGTGCATAACAACAATTGGCATGGATCTGCTTTCTCTTCTGAGCAAGTATCACAATGATTAATACTAGAGAAATATAACTGAATGAACTATTTACTTTTGTAAGTGATATTTTTAACTTAATTTTATTGTCAAGGTAATATACAGATGGGTTACAATACATATGTAAGGTAGAAAATGTATTTCTTGCTAACCTTTTTATTTCCTCTCTCATTTTTCTACCACTTTCCCTCTTCTCAGTTCCCTCTCCCATGTTGTACAGTTCATTTCCAACATATTATCTTTTTAGTATTGGTTTGACTTAATACTTTGTCTCACCATTTTGATGTTCTCCTTCCCTTCCCTGATTCAGATACATGTATATACAATACCCAAAATCAAATATAGTGACAACATGGAATAAACCACAGGAAAGAAAAACTTCCATCCTAACAAGGCTCTACTGGCAAAGAACAAGTCATAATCTCTCTCTAAATCATGTGAGTATACAATAAGAAGGTGATTACCTATACATAACGAAGAAGAAACTTACTAAGATGAAATTCTGACAGCAACTTGACTGTTGATTTATCAGCTGCAAAGCTGTGAGAAATAAATGACTATAGTTTAAGCTATCCAACAAATACCATTGATACGACAAAATCTGGGACATAAGACTTGTTAGGTCCTGGAATCATGACACCTCATTACAAATGCTTGTAAAAATAAAAGAACAAAAGTTATATATAAAGTAACTTATATTTATATGTATATATATTTGGTTTTTTTTTTTTTTTACTTTTCATGGTATGAGACAATCTCTACAAGTCAGACACTCTGAATTCAGCTCTAAACTTGAAAAGTACACTATAAGAACTTGCCTGAAAGATATTCAGAAATCTTTTCCACCACTCTCTAAACCTATCCTGTCTCTGGAAAACAAATAATATATAAGTCAGTGAATTTTTAACACCATGTACTAAAATCTCTGATAAAACAATGTAAAAAAAGGGAATGATTCATTTTGGTTCATGACTTCAGATATTGCAGCCCTGGCATGTGCTAGGCTACGAGGTAAACCATAATAACACACACACACACACACACACACACACACACTACATGCATAAACACAAATAGGTGCCAAGTTGAAAAGGCACTGCTTTCAAAACAATCCTTTTCTAGAGATATTGCCTCTAATTCCTCAATTCCTCTAATTACAATTAGGAAGTCACCTGGGTGGAGCCTGAATGTGATATTGTTTAGGTGGGTTTATTCTATCTGATTAGCTACAATGTTCTTCTGCAAGGTTTCTCTTGACAGCCCAAAAACATTGTCTACTTAGCCCTGAATGACTGAAGCAAATTCATTTCTCCTTTTCAGAGATTTTAGGATTAGCTATCTAGCTTTGTGCACTTTCAACTTCAAAACTCCCAACCACCGTAAGAAAGAAATTGGTCACACATGTCAAGGTTCATCATTTCAGTTGTGTGCAAATGCTAAAAGCTCTGCAGGTTCTTGTGTGACTCAAGAGGCTGCAATTGGAGTTCTTGAGCCCTTAGCTGTTGGAGATTTTATGTGGAAAAGTAGCAAGTGAATATAAATCATCATGATCAATAGAATCTCCGCCTGTGACTTCCCATGCCTGTCTGTTTTATCTGCATGTCCTTGTCCTTAAAAGTTTCGTGTAAACTAAATCCCAGGACAAGAGAAGATTACATGCTATACTAGAGAAGGTTTCAACCCAGCTCCTGATTTCCTAGACCATCAGAATCCAGTACTATCTTGTACAGAAAACCATTCAGATTCCATGATTGCCAAGTTGACTTCAGCCTTGTTACTCCTGCCCCACATAACTAGTAAAAGATTTGACAGCAAATCTCTGTTGGCAGAGTGTTCTGCCTGAATCAAACATTATTATTTACCCACAACTGAAACTGATATTCAATAAATTAATAATCAAAATAAAAAAGAAATCTATTAGTAATTGTTTGATTTGTTCTGAATGGTAGTTATATTCCCTTTGGAATTTATTCAGTACAAAATTAATTATATTCGCAGGCATCATAACAATTTTAGTTACATTGTTGTTTTGTTGAGACTTACGCAGCCAGCTTTAGCGGAACTATCTCTTACTTTCAACTTCCTCTGTATTCAAAGCAGAAATCTTACAAATCAGTTAAATTTGCCTACCCAGGAAAAAGCTTACTGTTTCTCTATAATACTAGGCAGCATCTAGAAACCTGATTGTGAATTATCTGCCATATCCTCTAATTCTTTAATTACCATTGAAATGGGTTTTTGTTTCTACCTAGTAAATTTCCTATCCCTTTAATTCATTCTTCCATACTTATTGTTAGAGATCTTACTTTATCTCAGGGTTTCAATAACTTTTCAAATGTGTAGGATGCAAAATATCTCTTTCCATCCACATATTATTTTTTAAATCTCAATTTTTGTAAAATGCTGTCCATAATTCAACACATTTTTTAATTTAACTATTATTTCTTTCTGTGTCCCTTATAATGCCACAGAAGTGGAGCTTTGTTTTGGATATAAGAGTCTCACAGACTTACAACTGCCCAGTGAACTGTTTTTGAACTGTGAGCCACCAGTGCCCAGCTGCAAATTTGTTAAACTTTTTTACTAGAGTACATAGAATAAATGAGGAATCTAAATATTTTAAATGTGACTAAAAAAGTCAAAACAGAGCATTAAGGGATGTGTTATCATTGTAAGAATAGGGAACACAGACATTAACACTATTTATAATTTGTTGTTTACATTTGTTTGAACATAATTGTAGAATCTTCATGAATTTCCCAATACTTATGAGAGCTATTGCCTCTGAAATTCTCACACATGCTGTAGGTAAAAATCCATTGTGACTAAAAGTTTTCTAAATGGTCTCTTCCATAAATAAATGCCCAGAGGCACAATAACGTACAGTTGAAATAAGTTAGGTATTTTGTAAGTTAACACTGAATTGGGAAAGAGAAAAGTTAGTGTACTGGCAACAAAGAAGAAAACCATAAAAAAAAAAAAGGAAAACATGTACTGTCATCCTTGCTATTAAAAATTTCTCATCATCTCTATTCTATGACAAGTTAGATATTAATAGACTCAAAGAGAATAACACTGATGGTACTATGAAATGTGGGTTATCAACATTATTTTATTAATCTCTTGTATTCTAAAATATGTATCAGATTTTGTCACTTATAAAACTGAAAAATTATTTAAATATGTGACTTGAATAACGTCATATACATCTTTGAAATCTCCAAGGAGTTAAAACTTATTATATATATATTATATTATGTATCCAGTTCCCATTTGAAACACTCAGTTAGAATAAGCTTTGTGCTATAGGGCAGCAGTTAACCTGTACTTGGTCTTTTGAGTTCCAGTGTAGCTCTAGAAGCTTTCAAAATAATCTCAGTGTTTTAAAATGCTATTCTCAACATGGGATGAATTCTGTTAGAATATCTTTTACCATCTGCTCACATATTAGCAATTGGGAAAAATAATAAAGATTCAGTTCACAGGATTGGATGTTCTGTCAGTATTTACTGTTCCTTGTGTCCTTTAAATATGAGGTTCCTCATTGTGCATATAATATGTGATATTTTTTATAAAAAATCCTTAGAAAAATGATGGCTCAAAATGCATGATTATTAAACATCAGGCTCAATTGGCCTGTAGAATTTAGAGTTTAGTTGCTTGATCATTCTCTCTGGATCTGAATGCAGGACTTTTCTTGAAGTAAATGACCTTACTTAAGCTTTACTTACCATGCCATTGTAATAAATTAAGATTACCTGATAAATTAACTGAAATAATCTACACAGAAATTTAACATTATCTGCTAAAAAAAAAAAAAACAAACTAAACAATGGGTACTTTCTACCAACATGAGTAATGACAATTATAAGAAAGGCACAATAGGATACTGAGATGGCCTCTCAACACTCCCTTCTAGACACATTTCATGTTAATTTTTAATGTCTTTGCATCTTTATTATAAATCATCAAGCAGTTTCAATTTCTACTTTTGGAAATTGTCTTTGTGAGAGTAGACAATTTAGCTGCAATTTTTTAAAAAAACATGTTTCTCCATTTGAATGGAAAGAATATACTTAGTGTTCATTTCTTCTAGGTCAATAATCTAGCTATTTCTTTCTCCACTAAATTTAGCTCTCTCAATTCAGTATTTCCCCCCTTAGTCCCCATGCCCAAAGTGTAATTTTTGTCTTTCATCACTGGCTTTGTTAGTGATATCATTTGATCCCAACACTGTATTTATCTTGGGCTTTGCTCCATTTCTAAAACACAATGGGCTAATTTTAGGAGTCTATGGAAGGGCTAGAATATGTTATTTATAAATTTATCCTTGCAGCAAATTTTCATGAATAAATGAATTTAGTATTCCTTCTCCATTATCTGGCTATAAATACTATTACAACATTGTATTCTCAAGAAAGTCTTTATATTTTAAAACCTGTTATATAAAGTTCCCCAAAAGTGATAAAAATATACATTGTTCCAGGATGTCAAGTGAAATGAACCTGAAATAACCTGCATAGTCTAGTTTTGTCATTCACTCAGTTTTTGTAATGTGTTCTCTATAAAATTGGATATTTTGCAGCAAATATTATTATATTCATTCATATGTGAATACTTTCCTTGTGTTTTAAATGTTCTTTTAATGTCACATGCAGGTATGAGGTTATTTAAACTGTTTGACTTTCTATCCACAGAGAACTAACTCTCTTCTCTAATTTCCTTGATCAAGTCCATATATATCCAAATATATTTGGAGATGTTTTCATGGTTCCCAAACTTTATGAGGAAATGTGCTAGATCCAGCATATAAAACACAGGAAAAGAGGATACTAAGAAAAAAAGTGAGAGTTATTTGAAAGTTATATGGATGCCTCAATTTAGACAGTTATTCATCATTAGGTGTTGACGACAATGATAACACAATCATTAAAAAACATTATTCAAAAATACTATTGTGCTTAACATGGAGAATTTCTTTACATTTGGCATTTCTGACATTGCAATGTGATACCAAAACAAACAAGCAAACAACAACAACAACAACAAAAGAACCCAGCAGATTTACAGCACAGAGAGCAAATAAACACAAGTAAACAAATGAAGAAAAGCTCACACTATACACTTCCATAAATTTATACATACCTACAAAGAAAGTTCTTTAAACTTTATGATCTTCAAATTGAAACAGCTTAATTTTTTTAAAGAGATGATTTTTTTTTATTTTGGTCAGGTTTGCTAGCGGTCTGTCTATCTTGTTAATTTTTTCAAAGAACCAACTCTGTTTTGTTGATTCTTTCGATTTTTTTTTTGTCTCTAATTCATTTAATTCTGATTTGATTTTAATTATTTGCTTCTGTCTGTTGACTTGGGGTTTGGCTTCTTGTTCCCTTTTGCGGAGATTAAGGTGCTTCCTTAAATTCTTGAGTTTCTGTTTTCCAGTTTGTTGATGTAGGCACTCAGAGATATAAATTTCCCTCTGAGTACTGCCTTTGCTGTGTCCCAAAGAAGCTGGTACTTTGTGTACTCATCTTGGTTAAATTCCATAAACATTTGAATTTCTGTTCTAATTTCTTCAATGACCCACTGATGTTTCAGCAGTGTGTTGTTTAGTCTCCATGTATTGTAGGATTTTCTGCTGTGGCTGTTTGAGTTGAGCTCTAATTTTATTCCATTGTGGTCTGAGAGAATGCAGGGAATGGTTTTGATACTTCTAAATTTGTACAGATTTTCTTTGTGCCCTAAGATGTGATCTATTTTGGAGAATGTTCCATGTGCTGCCAAAACAATGTGTATTCAGTTGTTGCTGGATGGAATATTCTGTAGATGTCAGTTAAGTCTAGTTGGTCTATGCAGTTGTTTAGTTCTGTGGTTTCTTTATTCCATTTTTGGTGTGTTGATCTGTCCAGAGGTGATAGTGGAATGTTAAAGTCCCCAACTATCAATGTGTTTGGTCTATGAGTGTTTTTAGAGTCAGTAGAGTTTGTGAAGTTGGGTGCTCCTGTATTTGGTGTGTAGATATTTAGGATGGTTATATCCTCCTGTAGGAGAGATCCCTTTATTAGAATGTAGTAACCTTCTTTATCTCTTCTTACCGTTTTCAATTTGAAGTCAAATTTATCTGATACTAGGATTGGAACACAAGCCACTTATGGGAGCCATTTGCTTGATATATTTTATTCCAGCCTTTTGCTTTTAGAAGATGTTTACTTTTGCTGTCTAGATGTGTCTCTTGGAGGCAGGAGAAAGTTGGATCTTGATTTTTGATCCAACTTATGAGCCTATGTCATTTGATTGGAGAATTAAGTCCATTAATATTGAGTTAGGATTCAGAGATGATCATTTGTTCCTTTCATTATATCTATCTTGTAAAAGCTGTGTCTTCCCATTTCTTGATCTAATATTCTGGTTTTGTATTTAGGGTTCACTTCTCTGTCTGTATTGGGATCTTGATTATTTTCCCTGTATAGTACATCTTTGAGGGTTTTCTGTAAAGCTGGTTTGGTAGAGATATATTGTTTCAATTTTTCCTTACTGTGGAAGACTTTTATTTAACCTTTGGCTATGAATGAGAGTTTAGCTGGGTACAGTATTATTGGTTGGTATTTATTTTTATTTAGGGTTTGGTATACCTCATTCCAGGCTCTCCTTGCTTTCATGGTCTCTGCTGAGAAGTCTGGGGTGATTCTGATTACTTTTCCTTTATATGTGATTGTTTACTTGTCCCTAACAGCTTTAAGGATTCTTACCTTGGACTCTATTGATCCTGTTTTGATCACAGTGTATCGGTGGGATGTCCTATTCTGGTCAGGTAGGTTTGGGGTTCTAAATGCTTCTTATATCTGTATAGGCCTATCCTTCTGAATATTTGGGAAGTTCTCAGCTAATATTCTGTTAAATAGGTTGCCTATTCCACTAATTTCTTTCTCCAGGTTTTCCTCAATACCTGTTATCCTTATATTGGGCTTCCTGATTGTGTCTTGAAGCTGATGGAGTGATCTGCTTTGTCGATTGGATTGGTTTTGTATTGATTTTTAATATTTCACCATAGATTGTAGGGAATCTTAAGCTGCTGAGATTCGATCCGCTGCTTCAGATAGTGAGGACTGTAGGCTAGCTACTTGATTTCGAATCTCTTTTCTTTCTGAGTGGACTTTCCTGATGATTTCCATGTCCTTGCTATACTTATCTCTTAGGTCCTGCATGGACTTCTTTACTTCATTCACTTCATTAATTTGGTTTTGAGTGTTGTCTCTCAAATCTTTTAGCTGGTAACTATCTTTTCATTTGACTCTTGAAGTTCAATTATCTTTCTATTTGTGAGGCCATGAAATTCACCATTAATTTTTGCTTTGCCTCCTCATGCTCTAGAATAGTTGACTGGAGAGATTCAAAACTTTTCATTTATCATTTTTTTCAGTAGACTTTGTAGAGCAGTTTGAGGGTTCTCTTCTATGTCTTTGATTGACTGCTCTGCTTACTGCTTGTTTTGAGTGGGAGATAAGACTCCATTGTTTGCCATCTTTCTTGTGTTTCTTCTGTGTATTTGGATTTTGAATGCCAGTCTACAAGCACTTGTGAGCACCATATAAGACCCAAAGCATACCTTACCAAGCACTGTTGTATAAGTCTTAGAAGTTCACAAATATATACAGATACCTTGTATACCTGTGTATAAAATTAGATTGGTGTTCCTAAAGTACACAATTTTGATATAACAACCAATCCTTTGCCCAGTATTCAGTAGTTACTTATTTACTGTTACAACCCTATGAGCAATTTTTGTTCTTATATTAAGTTCTTTTTGGACTGGCTGGCTTTGTCTTTGAACCCCTTTGATTCACTATAATTGAGCAGGGATACCCTCTATCCAATAAGCAGGGTCAATGGAATCTGGAGGTCCTGGAAGTAAGTCAGGAGGGTAAGTTAGAGGTATTAAGGAGAATAGAGTAAAATGTATTGGGGAAAAGGGGTGATGCTTTGGTTTAGTTTCAATGATGTGAAAATGTGGAGAACAGTAGAATCCGTAGAAAGAACAAGGTTAAAATGATAGACAATAGAGTGTTAGCAGGAAAGTTTGGAGGTGTTATTCATAGGAAAGTAATTTTTTAGAGAAAGAGAATGTGATGAGAGAGATAAAGAAAAAATAGTGGAAGACATATGCACAAAACAGCGAAGTTATTTTTTAAAATCAAGAAAAAAAATAGAAAAATGAACACCCCCCCCAAAAAAAAAAAAAACTTGATAAAACAAACAGGTAAAAATGCAAAACAAAAAAAACAATGACGTTTCAGAAATGAAAAACAACAACAAAAAAAAAAACGCTTAAAAATGTTTTGAAAAATAAATGGAGCCTTCCTTGTTTGGGTGGGCTTTCTGCAGTCTCTGGTTTCCTTGGGAAGGTCTGCAGTCTATTTTTGCTGCTTGGCTGGTTTGACTTGCTTTCAGTTTGCAGGGGGTGGATCTGCTCTGATCCTCCTCCCCTGTTAGTGAAATCCTGGGGCTCTGTGGTTCCAACAGCTAGCAGGTAGGCCTTGGGCATCCACTGTAGATGGGGACCTGAAAAGTCTTGGGAGCCATGGCTACTCCCATGTGCTGTGTGGCCAGTGCCATTAATGCCTGGCTTAGAATAGGCTGTGGACTCAGCAGGGCGGGGCACCTGGTTTACCAGGCTTAGAGTTGCTTGCCTGGGGGAGGTTCTCCCTCCTGGGCAGGGGGGCCTCCAGGGCAGAGCTGGCTATGGAATTCAGCTCCATTTCAGGCTGGGAATAATTGGGCTTCCTCTGTGATGGGACCATTTATCTGTCTTGGGAACGGTTTGTTTTCCCGTCTAGTTGTTCCATGCCAGCTGTAGATGCTAACTGCTTTCAGTTTTAATTTAGAAATTCTGGCAGGCTGGGTGGGACAACTCTGGCTGAGTTCATAGGAGTGTGTGAGCTGCATCCCAGGATGAGCCTCCGGCCTGGGCCTGAGTGGAGCTGGCTCTCACTGGTTGGTTCCTCTTGCCCTTTTCAAAGATGGCTCCTTTGTCCTTGCTTTCTCCAGGCCTGCTTTAGGTCCAGTCTGGTCTGACCCTATGCCAGTGTCAAAGATGGTGCTTTGCTCTGGCAGTGGGGGAAGGGCTAACTTCAAGGAGCTGCTCTGTGGACATGAGTGAGAATATCTTTCGAGGGGTACTCACGCTTTCTCTGCGATTTCAGCCCATCCATGCTCAGCCTGCGATCCGCGTTTGTCTGCCACCATCTGGAGGATTTCTCCCTGGTTTCCGCTGTGTGCTTTAGGTGCGCGGAGTCTGGGGTGCTGTGCCAGCGCCAACATAGGCGTGGTGGCTGGACGCTACCTGGAGCTCAAATCTCTGTTTTCAGGCTACGAAAATCAGTTTTTCCTTTCTGGTCAGAATCCCTGTTCTGTTACAACTTACTTTGGCTATCTTTCTAGGAGTAAAAGTTTCCCTGGAGTGGGAAAACTGCAATGTCGGAGGGAGCTCAGTTAGGGCTCGGCTGCTCCTCCGCCGTCTTTAACAGGATCACAGATGAAACAGGTAACATCACCACAGAAATATCCAAAATTCAGAACACAATAAAGGACTATTTTGCAAACCTTTATGCCAAGAAATTTGAGAACCTGGAAGAAATGGATGATTTCCTAGAAAAAATTGATATCCCCAAAGTCAACCACGAAGATTAAAAACTTCTGAACAGACCTATATACAGCATTGAAATAGAAATGGCAATAAGTGATCTCCCATCCAAGAAAAGCCCAGGTCCAGACAGATTCACAGCAGAATTCAACAAGGCCTTCAAAACAGAACACACACCAATATTTCTCAAACTCTTCAATGAAACTGAAAAAGAAAGTTCACTACCAGACACATTCTATGAAGCCAGTATAACCCTCATCTCCAAACCAGGCAAGGACTCATCACGGAAAGAGGAATATAGACCAATTTCCCTGATGAACATAGATGCAAATATTCTCAACAAAATTCTGGCCTATTGATTTCAACAGGTCATCAAAAAGAAATCATACACCATGATCAAACTGGATTCATACCAGGGATGCAAAGTTGGTTCAATATACATAAGTCAATTAATGTTATCTACCACATCAACTGGAGCAAGGTAAAGAACCACATGGTTATATCTCTGAAGCAAAAAAGGCATTCGATAATATCCAGCACCCATTTATGCTAAAAGCTTTGGAAAAACTGGGATTCCAGGGAACACTCCTAGATATAATAAAGGCAGTCTATGACTAACCAACAGCAAGTATAACTCTAAATGATGAAAAACTAAAGCCATTTCCTTTAAAGTAAGGAGCAAGACAGAGATGTCTGCTCTTTCCCCTTCTCTTCAACATAGTGCTAGAGTTCTTAGACAGAGCAATTAGGCAAGAAGAAAATATAAAGGGGATCCAAATAGGAAAAGATTAACTTAAACTTTCTCTCTTCACAGATGACATGATCCTATACCTAAAGAACCCCATTGATTCTACTCCCAAGCTACTAGAGTGATCCAAAACTTTGGCAAAGTTGCAGGATATAAAATACACCCTCAAAACTCAATGGCCTTGCTATATGCTAATGACCCAAATGCAGCGGCTAAAATCAGGAAAGCAACACCTTTTGTAATAGCCTCAAAAAACATAAAATACATTGGAATAACCTTAATGAAAGAAGTGAAAGACTTCTATGATGAGAACTTTAAAAACATGAAAAACAAAATTAAGGTAGAACTAAGGAAATGGAAAAACCTCCCATGCTCCTGGATTGGGAGGATTAATATAATCAAAATGGCAATATTGTAAAGGCTATCTACAAATTCAATGCAATACCCATTAATATCCCAACACAATTTTTTAATGAAATAGAGGAAGCAATCCAGAAATTTATATGGAACAATAAAAGACCTAAAATAGCAAAAACAATCCTAAGCAGAAAGAAGAGTGTCAGAGGAATTACAATACCTTACTTCAAGCTGTATGATAAAGCTATTGTAATAAAAACAGCTTGGTATTGGCACTGAAACAGGCCTGAAGACCAATGGAACAGAATTGAAGGCCCAGAAATGAACCCACAGAACTATGCCTACTTAATCTTTGATAAAGGAGCTAAAACAATAGTATGGAAGAAAGACAGCCTCTTTAACAAATGGTGCTGGCAAACCTAGTTCAACACATGCAATAAACTAAAACTAGATCCTTATAAATCACCGTGCCAAAATCAATTCCAAATGGATCAAAGACCTCAAAATTAAAACAGGTACCATGAAAACACTAAAGGAAGGAGTAGGAGAAACACTTGGGCTCCTTGGCACATGACAGAACTTCCTTAACAAAGACCCGGAAATGCGACAAATCAAAGAAAGGATGGACAAATGAGGCTGTATCAAACTGCAGAGCTTCTGCAGGGCAAAGGACATAGCTCTCAAGATAAACAGAAAGCCCACAGATTGGGCAAAGTTCTTTACTAGCCAGACAACTGACAAAGGCCTCATAATTAAAATATGTGCAGAACTAAAAAAAAATTACATTCCTCCAAAAGAAAATCGCAAAGAACCAATAACCCCCTCTACAAGTGAGCTAAAGACTTAAAAAGACTTCTCTGATGAGGAAATGAGAATGGCCAAGAGACATATGAAAAAGTGCTCTACATCACTGACCATAAAAGAAATGCAAATCAGGGCTGGGGATATGGCCTAGTGGCAAGAGTGCTTGCCTCGTATACATGAGGCCCTGGGTTCAAATTCCCCTGCACCACATATATAGAAAACGGCCAGAAGTGGCGCTGTGGCTCAAGTGGCAGAGTGCTACCCTTGAGCAAAAAGAAGCCAGGGACAGTGCTCAGGCCCTGAGTCCAAGCCCCAGGACTGGCAAAAAAACTAAAAAACAAAAAAACAAAAAACAAAACAAAACAAAAACAAACAAACAAACAAAAAAAGAAATGCAAATCAAAACAACACTAAGATTCTATCTCACCCCAGTAAGAATGTCCTATATCAAGAAAACTAACAATGACAAATGTTAGAAGGGATGTGACCAAAAGGGAACCCTACTTCATTGTTGGTGGGAATGTAAACTGCTTCAGCCACTCTGGAAAGCGGTATGGGGATTCTTCAGAAGGCTAAACAAAGAGCTCCCTTATGACCCAGCAGCCCCGCTTCTGGGCATCTACCCAAAAGACCACAAACAAGAACACACTAAAGCCACCAGCACAACAATGTTCATCGCAGTACAATTTTTCATAGCTAGAATCTGGAACCAATCCAGATGCCCCTCAGTAGATGAATGGATCAGGAAAATGTGGTACATATACACAATGGAATTTTATGCCTGTATCACAAAGAATGACATTGCCCAATTTGTAAGGAAATGGAAGGACTTGGAAACTATTATACTAAGTGAAGTGAGCCAGACCCAAAGATACATGGACTCTATGGTCTCCCTCATAAGGAATAATTAGCACAGGTTTAGGCTAGTCACAGCAGAGGATCACAAGAGCCCAAAAGTTATACCCATATGAACACAAAAGATGATGCTAAGTGAAATGAACTCCATGTTATGGAAACGAGTGTTATATCACTGTTGAAATTACTTTCAAAATATGATGTGAATCCGTAGCTTCTATTATTGATGATCTTCTTGTATGCCCTTTCTGTGTACCCTCACTATCTCTGTATCTTATCTGAGTACATTGGAAACCGTGTATACAGGTATTAGAACTAGGAAATTGTATGGGAATACCAAAATCGAGAGACACAGGGTAAAAAAGATAAATGACTACAAAAGGAATATTTGCAAAACTATTTAGTGTAAATCCACTGAATATCTCATGGTGGGGAAAGAGAAAGGGGGAGGGTGGAGGGGGGAATGAGGGAGGAGGTAACAAACAGTACAAGAAATGTATCCAATGCCTAAAGTATCAAAATGTAACTGCTCTGTATATCAGTTTGACAATAAAAAGAAAGAGATTTTTTTGAAACTAGACAAACTTAAAGGGAAATTTCATACATGCAACAACAGTGAAATTGAATATTTGTATTCAATGGTCATTTGGCTATGCAAATTGGGGAAAATGTTTGCAGTATTCCTTTAGAAGAAAATAAAAAGTAAAGTGTAAAAAGAGAGCCCCAAATCTGATGAAATAAATTCATCTTTCAGATGTAAAAGAAATTCTAAATACAAAAGGCTAAGTATATACTTTTCCACCCATTAAAATTAATGTCCATGCAATTGACAGTGTTTATGAAAATAGCATAAAATTTATGAAATAATGGTACTGATGCTTCTAGCCACAAGAAAAACAAAACAAGAACAACAAAAGAAGTACCATTTGATATCATTAACAGCTTTGCTGAAAAATAGTTACAAACACATAAGTTTTAGATCACAGCTCCTTGCTTTTATTATTCCTTTAGGTTTTCTGGCCATGATGAAAAACTTCAGAATGAAGTTGATTTTTATTACTTATCTTAACAATTTAAAGGTAAGTTTATTTATTATCCTTTCTCTTTTCCTGGTGGTTTATATTAATTGTACAAAGAGATTTTAATGCTAAACCTCCACACTGGCTTATAATGTACTTTGATCAAAGCCAATCCTTCTGTCCTTCCTTATCTCCTTTTCCCTTAAAAAATGTTTTTTGCTGTTTTATTTTCACACATGGGTATAAAGTGCTTCAATCACGTTCACAGCCTGTCACACTATTTTTCTGCTCTGATTCTAAAACCATCCCTGTTTTGCTCTTGTGTCATTTATTTGCTTAGGTCAATTTCTGCAAATAAGAGAAAACGTGATCATTTTTAGACTTGCAAGTTACTCTCTAGTGTTATCTATTTTCATGAAAACCCCATAACCTTATATGTTTATTAATAGCTGAATAATGAATAATCCTTTATTTAGTATATATTCACACACACACACACACACACACACACATATATATATACATATATATATATGTATATATGTATCATGGACTTGCTTGCCCAGGCTGGCTTGGAATTGTGATCCTTAGGTCTCAAACTCCTGAGTACCTAGGATTATAGGCATGAACCCGTGTGCCAAGCTCATGTAAAACTTTTTGAATGATCCATTATTTTATTATATTTTAACTGAAACCATAACTAGTTTACAGTTTGTAACTGCTTATAACTAGGAAGAACTGATAAAGTTGCAGAAATGTACTTTTTTTTTCTTTTTTGAAACTGGGTCTCTCTATATAGCATAGTATCCTCAAACACATTTCTCATTTTTTAACTTTACATCAATATTTTCTCTTTCACACACTAACTTCTTTACAAATATTGGTTAATTTATTTTGCAGGACTTTCTATGAGGGCTGGGCATATGGCTTAGTGGTATAGTGCTCATCATGGATAATAAATCATATATATATATATAGATAGATAGATAGATATATACATACATACACACAAATGGAGAGAGACAGAGAGAAGAGATTGACACGTTATTCCATAATTCAAAAATTACTTGTACTTCATCTTGGTATGTATGATGTGTGGATATAAAAATCTGTGGCAAGGTGTGGGTGGTTCATGGCTATAAACCTAGCTATTTAGGTGAATGAAATCTGAGGATCACAATCTTTTATCCTGGGCAGGAAAGTCCCATGAGATTCTAATAATTCCAATAAGCTATTCAAAAAAGCCAGAAATGGTGCTGTGGCTCAAGAGATAGAGTGCTAGCCTTGAGCACAAAGAAGCTCAGGGACTATGACCAGGCCCTGATTTCAAGGATCTGGACTGGCAAAAAAAAAACAAAAAACGTGAAATTAGGTTGACAAGGTACAAGTACTAGAATATTACAGGTCTCTAGAAATATGCATTCAACTTCTTTCATAATTTTTAACAATAATTGTGGTAATATTAATATAGGTTGATATGCCTTAAATAGCTTCTTATAGCTTTCTATCAGCAGGTAATTCAGAACTGAATTTTACTAGGCTTGAATTAAAAAAAAATATTTCCATTAACTCAAAAAACTAAAAGGTAAAGCTGGATATTGATAATTTCCTCCAAAATATCTACAGAACTTCTATTTACCTTATGTTTAACCATGGACACTCCCCCCCCTTTTTTTTCTGAGACAAATCTTTGCCTTGTGAGCAGATAATTCTGAGTTACTTGATGTCATGCCAATTGTTCTTTCAGAGTCACTATGAGTGAATTTGAAACCTTAAAACTACAATTGTTTTCTTGCCTGTTTGGGGCTTGAATTCCAGCTGTCTGAAGTACTGTCTCTGAGGTTCTTAGCTCAAGGCTAGTTGTCTACCACTCCAGCCACTGCTGTACAATGGAATTTTGGGTGGTTAGAGGTAGACTCTCATGAACTTTCCCACTGGGACGAACTTGATCAACTAGGATCTGATCCCAAAGTCATGTGTAGCTGGGATGATAGGCATGAGCCACATAAAATGGCAGCAAGTGTTATTTGCATTGATATCATTAACAGCTTTGCTGAAAATAGTCACAGACCTTTAAGTTTAAATCACAACTCCTTTCTTTTATTATTCCTTTAGATTTTCTGGCCATGATGAAAAACTGCAGATTGAAGTTAATTGTATTCCTTAACTTAACAATTTGAAGATAAGTTTATTTATTATCCTTTCTTTGTCTCTGTTAGTTAATATTAATTGTACAAAGGGATTTAAATGTTATACATCCACACTGGCTTATGATGTACTTGTTTCACTGTTAATCCTCCTCTTGTCTGTGTAGCTTTAAATTTTTTCAGGTAGTTATTTGTTTTTATGCTTTTTGAGTGATAGACAATTTATAAGTGTATTTAATTAGGAAATTGTATTCCTTTGCAAAATTTGGTGAATAGCTAGCATTTTCAAAATAATGGGGTCATAGAACAATGATTGTGATGTGTTGCCTGGGTAGTTTTCTGGAATGCTCATGCATCACAATAGCTATGCAGGAGAAAATGTACTCATTATGTTCCTCTCTGGAATTTCTAACACTTTGCTGAACTCCAGTGAGTTAATACTATCAAATATGTGCTATTATTTAAATCAATGTGTTGTAAGGGTCAAAGAAACTCCAAGAAACAGCATTTCACAGTAAATGTATCCATAAACATAAGGAATACAAACAATAGCGTCTTTTTGCAGAAAATCTTAAGAAAAATGATACTAATTTTCTAAATTATGGTAATGCCAATGTGTGCATTGAAATTATAACTCCAATTTCAGTATTAAGAAGAGTACATTTAATTGTTGAAGAATACACTAGTAAAATAGAAATAGTCATTTTAGACTGACTTTCTGTTAAGTAGTCAGATTTTGCAAGGTCTGCTCACCAAGTTTCTCCACACATTGATTTAGTAGTCTTAAGAGCTCCGTGACTAGACTATTGCTCACTGCAAGACACCCTAATTTGTTCCAAATTATCACAATTAAGGAAAGAGCTTTAATGCTTCCATCATTACACAAAAGCTGCTTTGGGTTTCATACTATTTTGCCTTGGCATTTTAAAATTAGATAGTTTTAGGTTGTATTTTTTCCCTGAGAACCAGTAAAACACTAGTAATTGGTAAATAGCTTCAAAGCTCTCCTGAAGAAAATTTCTTATCTTGGTTCATCAGAGCATTGTAAAACTATTGCATTTTTTCAAGAATTAAAATTTATAATGTTGGTCACCATTTAGCATTAAATTAGTTAAAATAATATATTTATTACATTTGTGAAAAGATATATTCAATAATAGAAAAGGTCTCTCATAAACAGAATAAAACATTACTATAAATAAACATTATATATATACAGTAAACATGTACAACATACATAAAAGCATGTGTTACATACGTATGTGTGTACATATATATACATGAATGGACCCCTCCTATCTGTTTGAAGACAATTATGTCACTTTTTTTTTTTTTTTTTTTTTGGCCAGTCCTGGGCCTTGGACTCAGGGCCTGAGCACTGTCCCTGGCTTCTTCCCGCTCAAGGCTAGCACTCTGCCACTTGAGCCACAGCGCCGCTTCTGGCCGTTTTCTGTATATGTGGTGCTGGGGAATCGAACCTAGGGCCTCGTGTATATGAGGCAGGCACTCTTGCCACTAGGCTATATCCCCAGCCCAATTATGTCACTTTTTAACCAAAGATGGTCTCATTTGTAATCCTTCTGCCTAAATTTCCTGAGTTTAGGAAATATAAGGTTTGTGCTTGAATGTCTAGCTGTTCCCGTACATTTACAATTTCATCGGTAGAGTATACTTTTCAGTATTTACACTTGAAATCTTGAATCTTATAGTCAGGTGGCTTTCTTAGTGTACTGCAAATTTAACTTCATGTCAATTCTGTTCATTTAATGGTGAGAAATAAATATTTCTAGGATTAGAAGTTATTTTAATACTCTAGATTTCCCTGGTTTCCTGGTACATATACTCTTAATTTCTTCCTAAAGAGCAGTTTTTGAGAGACAAAGTTTCTAAATATTTACATGTGAAATTCTTTGCTCTACTTTCACACTTTTGGGTACATTGGCAGATTATAGTCTGTAGGTGGGAATAGTCTTTTCCTGTGTTCCAATGAAGCTCCATTCTTTTAGAGCTTCCTATATGTTCAATATCCCAAACAATTGACATTTCCATCTCCTATTTCTGTTTTATTTCCCATGTGTTCTCCTTCCCTGATTGTTATTGGACCTTGGATCAGGTAGTCTCCGGAGATCTCTGATCTTTTAAAAATCTTTGGGCTAAGTGACATTTTCTTGTATTGTAATGATAATCTTTCTTTTTCCATCTTTTCTAGCTCTATTTCTGTAATTTCTGTTTGTTATTAGAATGTAGCTGTCATGATTCTCAAGTTGATCCTGTAAGGTACTTCTCACTTGCCAACTTTTTTTTTTTTTTCTGTTCTAGTGACTTGGGCATTTCTCAAGTTGTTTAAAATCTTACCAAAAAGCAATCAACTTCTAACTGTGGCTCATGCAAGTTCCGAAGACCCTAGGACAATACAACATTAGAATCTTAACTATTATATTCTTAAAAGTACTAAACAATGCTGATGAACTGTGAAAAACTCTTAAAACCTTCTGCATTATTACAAATACATTTATGAAACCTAAACAATCAAGTAAAATTTAGAATTCTCAATTGGCATAGTTTTCTTTCTAGGATAATTTCTTCCACTGGATGACCTATAAGAACAGAATACAAAAAATGTGTTCCAATAGAAAATTTGCTTGTCAATAGCTATGTACATATGATCACATAAGATGAAGCGTAGTGAAATGAGCTCTGACTTATGGAAACAAGTGGCTTATCACTGTTGTTATTTCTGAAACACTGTGTGAAATTATTTCTTTTTGCTTTCCTTTAACTTCTCTATGGTTTAGCTCTTGTTCTCACAGTATTTGATTTTGGTACCCTAGGTGTTGTTATATACATTTGTCTAAATCAGGGAAGGGAAAGGGAACATAAATATGGTGAGACAAAGGGTAAGAGATGAATCAATGCAACAGCAATACTTAAAAGATGTTGTAAACTAAACAATTAGGAGGGGGCGGGGAGGATTGAAGTAGAGGAAAGGTGGGAGAAAAATGAGGGAGGGGTAACATGTTTAAGGAGAAATGTACTCTCTACCTTACATATGTAAATGTAACCCCTCTGTACATCACCTTGACAATAATTTTTAAAAAAAAATTTTTAAATATTTAGAAATCTATGAATTTAGAGTAGAAATGAATGTAAAGTGTGGATATTTATACTTTAACAAAAATTTAGCAAACTGAACAATAATAAGTTATTCACCAAAATGTATTTGAGAAATTTAATAATACTATGCATATACATTAATTAAATTTTGAAGATAAAATTGTATAACAATCTCACATATTCCCTAAAAAGGCAAAAAATAAACCAGTAAGAATAGTGCAAGCAAGCAACTAAAGTATTTGTCATATAGTCACATGGTAATGTAAACATTAAATGCATCCTTAATATAGTAATCAACAAATCAGTATTTCAGAATCAACTAAAAACAGTTTAGAAAAAAATAAAGGTAGGTTCAATTTAAAAGAATAAAAGTTTCATAAAATAAAAATCTGTATCAAAGAGATAAAGCAGATATAATATCAAAGAAAATTTAAAAAGATAAATAAAGAGAACAGACTCAATTCACTAAGAAGCCATGGTCATTTTTAGAGTGTGTACAAAATAGTGAAAGTAAAAAGATATACCACAAAATTTACCACAAAATTTGCAAAACTGAAAAGCTGGCAAGAGAAATGCACAGTTGCATTCAGAAATTTCAACTGATCCTCAAAGAGTTCCCAACACAATAAAGAATATAGACAGATAAATAATCCAGAAGGACATCAACAGTATTTAACCAACAAAATGATTTTACTTGATGAATACTGTTTGTTTTTATCTTTCTTTTTGGCCAGTCCTGGGGCTTGAACTCAGGGCCTGAGCACTGACCCCACCTTCTTTTTTGCTCAAGACTCTACCACTTGAGCCACAGCACCACTTCTGGCTTTTTCTATATAAGTGGTGCTGAGGAGTCGAACCCAGGGCCTTCATGTATAGGGGGCAAGCACTTTACTACGAGGCATGAGCATTCTAGAAAATTACCTAGGCAACACATCACAATGATTTTTCTATGACCTAGTTATTTTGAAAATGTTATTCATTAAATTTTGCAAAGGAATACAATTTCCTAATTAAATACACTTGTAAATTGTCTATCACTCACAATGCCCCGAACACTGGTTTTTATGAGTGCTCACAGATGTAAACAAGAAAACTGATCCTGAATGAGGGAGAAGGGGAAAGAACCAAAAAATAAAATAATTGAAATCGTGTATAGTAATTTATATTTCATTTTATTATAAAGATGATGTATAGAGTGGTTACAGTTACACGGTACGGTGATGATTGTTAGGAAAATGATGGAGAAAGGAAGGAAACAGGAGGGACTCGATCTACGACAGGCCAAGACTCTTTACTGAGGAAGTGTGGCGAGCTTGGAAACTATATCCGAGGGCTTGGGGTTTCAGTCAACAGTTTTATGGAGTCTAAGTAAGGAGGCAGACGTTTACTTGAGTTTGGTATG
The DNA here is from genome assembly GCF_023159225.1 of Perognathus longimembris pacificus. Classification (NCBI taxonomy): domain Eukaryota; kingdom Metazoa; phylum Chordata; class Mammalia; order Rodentia; family Heteromyidae; genus Perognathus; species Perognathus longimembris. The sequence continues at coordinate 17,545,064 of NC_063163.1, forward strand.
GTGGGGGATGAGGGGTGTTGATTGCAGGTACAAGCAGAGAATAGGGTACATATTCCTTTATCCATGATATAGTGTGTGTGTGTGTGTGTGTGTGTGTGTGTGTGTGTGTGTGTGTGTGTAGAGAGAGAGATACATTCAGGGCTTTATTAAAATTAAATATTAGCTATGACATAGGGGGACCAAATGGATTTTATTCCAAGAGTATTAAGATATTTTAGTATTGAAGACATAATGATTGTACACAAAGACAACGACATGGAACAGAACAGCACTATCAGTTGATGTATAAATCATATTTAAAAGAAATAATCAATTCATATTTTTGATGAAAGAGGACAAAAATTGGAAGAGGGAAACAATTCTGCCACATAACAAATACATTTGAATTTTTTTTCCATGTCTTTAAATTCAAGTACTATGAAAATGCACTGGAAATTACAAGATTAAATATACTCAATTCCTTTTCATTCATAATGATGTAATAAAACCATACTTTCAGGAAAAATTGGTAAAATTTCTAAATACATATTTTCTCATGCTAAATAACTAGATAATGATATATAAAGCATGATATTGTTTTCAAAATATGAATGTAAATTGGCTATAACTAATATTATTAGTTATTCTCTATTTCTAAATAACATATGAGAAGTAGCATATTTCTCACATATTAAATTTCAGATTTATTTGCTATTGTTTGTTTAGACTCTAGTGCTACATTTAAAAATGTTTATGTAATATATGCTTAGTAGTGAATACATCCTCAAATGCATTGTTATTCAGTTCTAAATGGAAGCATTTAAAAGAAATACAGAGCTCCAGTAACTTTAAATCATTTCCTATTACAGGAGGCAATTTGAAACCATTGAAGCATTTTTTAAGGGTTTCTCTTTAAAGTGTTCAATGTTTAGGGATTATAAAGAATTGTTTAACTTTATTGCAATACTTGAGATTTATTGGTATCATTTTAAGAGGGAGGATTATAATGTCATATAAATCTATCAGCTAAAACAGTGTAAAATATATTTAATGACTATAACTGCCATATGGAGACAAACACTGAGTAAGAGAGAAGGCAGGGGAATGCAGAAAAGCAATCACAAATTTGAGGTCAAAATTTCACGGGCTACATACAATAGAATAAATTTGTCAGTAATAACCATTTTGAGCAAAGTGTATGTATTAAAAGAAAAATTTTAAGCAATCCTTCCTTGAAATAAATATAATCTTCCTTCTAAACAAGATATCCAAGGTGAATGCTGGCAGATTAGAAATTCAGAAAAAAAGTGGTAGGATTTTAGCTATGACTTCCTATGATTCCAAACTTTTTATATTCATGTTATTATATGATCCTATAATATTTTTAAATACTGTCTGGTCTCTACAACTCACTTTTAAGTATGATTGGCAAGAATTATATCACCATCATATGTATATATTGAGACAGGGTTGTTTAGGGCCTCAGATTCATTATACTCCAACCTTAACCTTCCCAATGCTGGATATATAATGATGCACTAATACACTCATCTTTCATTTCTAACCTAAGAGCTCTGATTTAATTATTTGCTACCCTGAAGCCAGTTATTATGGGGTAAACAGTATTGCAGATAGGGAAAGAATCTAGATTTGAAACCTGCTGTCCAATCTCCATTGAAAGCTAAATCTGCCAACAATTGTTAATAAAGTACAAAGCATATTCTTCTCATCAGTGATGACAGAGGACGCATTGTCCTGAGTTAACTCTCATAAGCTAAAATATCACCTTCTAAATTTCTATTCTCCTTTCTAACTTTGCTTTCTTTCCTTTTATTTTGGGGACTAGTTTTATCTTTTGTTAAGTTTTGTCTATGCACATCAACCCTGTTATCTGTCCTTTTGATTGAGTCTTGGCAGTAAGCTTTTCCTTCTCATAAGGAAACTGGCTTTGGCGTTCACCATATTGCCTGCCATAAATGTTTAAGGATACAAAACTTTTTCTTTTCCCTCTGCATTACAGACTCACTAATAGGTACTTCTATGTGAAAAATAAAACAATCTGAGTAACATGAGGGTGCTAATGTATCTTATTATAGATATCATATATATGTGATAGATGATATAGATGATAGATAGATTATAATATATATGTCTTATATTCCATAACAAAAAATAATAATTCTATGGGACAAATGTTTCCCCTAACTTATTTTCTGAGTGAGCCTGTGGAGGGACAATTGATTTTTAAATTCCTATTCCTTCATAAAAATAATCTTGATGACATGAAATCAAGATGTTCTGAAGAGCTCTTATCCATGGAAAATGTGCTTTAAATTGTTGACAATTCTACCACATCACTTTACATTCTTTTTTTTTTTTTTTTTTTTTTGCCAGTCCTAGGCTTTGGACTCAGGGCCTGAGCACTGTCCCTGGCTTCTCTTTGCTCAAGGCTAGCACTCTGCCACTTGAACCACAGCGCCGCTTCTGGCCATTTTCTATATATGTGGTACTGGGGAATCAAACCCAGGGCTTCATGTATACGAATCAAGCACTCTTGCCACTAGGCCATATTCCCAGCCCTCACTTTACATTCTTGCTTTAGATTTTACCCCCCCCCCCCAAATTAAGATTCTTACTTTCTTCAGGAAGACTTTACTGTAGCAAGGTTATTTGGAACCATTTTTACTGCCCTCCAAATTCCACCCAAATGAAGAATAAGTTCTTTTTAGTGTGTCTCTCTTTGCTCATTTTGTTATAAAATTCTATTTCCAAGAGCTTCTAGAAGTCTCTGTAGCAACATAATCAAACTATTAAGCATATTTTCTATTCTCATATTACCACGCATGACAGTTTAGTCACATTTTCTAGCATTTTATCATGGTTCATGTCTATTAGCTCCCAATAATATTTTCTTGATTTTCTTTTAATCTTTCACTGAAGTTGGGTTCAAAGTCCTTTCTACTTTTTCACATCCTCTAATCAGCTCCATCCACTTCTGCTAAGTGTTCTCCAGGGTCTTCTTTTTCTGATAGAATCCTCAGTTCTAAAGCCAAAGTCATATCTTTTCATTTCTGTCAAGGGTATGGATAAACATACTCTGCATGTGAGTGACTAGGATTGTATTAAGAGGGTACTGTTTGCCCATTGAAATATGAGTGAAAAGTGTTAATGTCTTGTCTTATGCCTTATTTTATATTATTTTTTGCTTTTGATTTCAATTTAAAAAGTCCAGGGTCGGGGAGTGAGAATGTTGTTGCATTGCATTCCATCACATAGTTATTTTTTCTTGTCTTTTTTAGTACTGGGGATCAAACCCAGGACATTGTACTTGTTACACATGTGCTTTGCCACTGAGCTACATCCCAACCCAAGATAGTTAATTTAAAAAATGGAAAAAAAATCAGATTCATTATAATGGTGAGTGTCTTAATGGAAAAAAAAAACTTGGCCTAATACATTTTGAATGTTCATTAATGAAGCAAAACAGAAGGAAACAGTAAGTCCATCAGGACCCTCGATGATATCTTTACTCTGTTCAGTGAATCAGAAATGCTCTAGCTCACCTTGAATGTCTTAAATGAGAGGTATAATCCCCCACTCGACACCAGATAATACTTGATGCACATGGATCACTAATTTATGTCTATAAAGAAAGATGATGATTCTACATCAGTAATCCCTTTAATAGTAATACAGGCAAACCCAATATGCATATGATTTAGTGAAAAGTTTATTACAGTCTTTCTATCTTCTAAGAGGTATATATTGTAGCTACAAGTTAAGGTTACTCATATAGTGCTGATTATTCTTTTACAAATGTTTTTATAATTACATACAATTGAATAGAGAGAATAGGGTTTTCCTATTTTTCACTTCTATCCATTTATCTGTATTAATATCTCAATGTGGACATATACCACTTGCACACAATGCTAAATAATACAATTGTGTAACCTTGTACAAAATTTGTATCCTTTCCCATCATTGATTAAAAGATTTTATTTTTAAAGATGTTTTATAGTCACAAAGAATTAACTGAAATAAATAGATCTTCCTATTGTTTGCTCTAACCCCACACATGATACCCTAACATTTCTCAGTGACACACTAGCTAAAATTGATGCACCATGATTATTCACTGAAGATAATCTCTCTAGGTCAGTGATTGACAATAGGGATCTCTAGCGCTCTCTCTCTCTGTCTCTCTCTCTCTCTCTCTCAACGTTGTTCATTGCACATGTCTTTGTTAAATACATATTTGCACACATTAACCATCATAATTTGATTGAATAGTTTTTGCTGTCCTTAAAATACTTGTATTTAGGGGCTGGGGATATGGCCTAGTGGCAAGAGAGCTTGCCTCGTATACATGAGGCCCAGGGTTTGATTCCCCAGCACCACATATACAGAACATGGCCAGAAGTGGCGCTGTGGCTCAAGTGGCAGAGTGCTAGCCTTGAGCAAAAAGGAAGCCAGGGACAGTGCTCAGGCCCTGAGTCCAAGGCCCAGGACTGGCCAAAAAAAAAAAAAAAACAACAACAAAAACTTGTATTTAAGATTTATGCATTCATGGTTCAAGTATTCATCCTTCCTTTTCTTCTACCCCTGAAAATTATTGACTTTTTTATATAATCATGCATATTCCAGAATGTCATAAAACTGGAATCATATTGTATGCAATCATTTCAGGTGTGCTTCCATCCCTTTTTAATATGAATTTAATGTCCCTTTGTGTATTATATTGGCTTGAGAAGTCATTACTTTTAGCTCAGAAGAGTATTTTCATTGTCCAGATTATCACAAGTTATTTATCTACTCATCATTTGCAGAATATTTTGATTGATTCCACTACTACAAGTAACTACTACAAACTGAATGTTCAGTTATGAACATCATTCATGTCTATTCAGTATAGGATTTTTATCCGTCCTGTATTTTTTTCAGTAACATTGGTACTATTTTCTGAAATAAACTATCTGCATTCAAACTTTCTGCCAGTCTCTGTTTCTGTGGAATTCTTGGCCAAATTAACATATAGTAGTTATAGCTTTCAGGTATTTTGATGATAATACTTTTTTGTCTATACTAAAAATACTGGCCTGTAATTTTCTTTTTGTAGTTATTATATTACTGTCATGTATTAGAAATAATGAAATACTGGTTCACAGAATCACATTAGTAGTTTTCCTTTTTTTTTATATGCATGGAAATGTTTGAAGAATATTTTGTTCAGTGATTTCCATCAGCTACTGGACTTTTCTGATTTGAACTTTCTTAAATACTGTATCTTACCAAAGAATGTTTCTGCTTCTTCTAGATTTTTCAATTTATTTCAGTAATTGTTTTCAAAATAGTTCCTCAACATTGTCTTCATTTCATTTGTGTTTGTTGCTTAATGTATTTGGATTTTTTTCCCTTTTATTATTTTTTTTCCCTGTGGTATTTTTTTTTCAAATTTTTATTATCAAATTGATGTACAGAGAGGTTACAGTTTCATATGTTAGGCAATGGATACATTTCTTGTACTGTTTGTTACCTTGTCCCTCATACCCCCCTCCCCCTCCCCCTTACCCTTTCCCCCCTGAGGTGTTCAGTTCACTTACACCAAACAGTTTTGCAAGTATTGCTTTTGTAGTTGTTTGTCTTTTTTTACCCTGTGTCTCTCAATTTAGATCTGGGAAGGTAGCTTAGTGGTAGAGTGCTTGCCTAGCATGCATGAAGCCAGACGTTGGACTTCTCATGACCAAATAAACAGAAAAAGCTAGAAGTGGCCTTGTGACTAGACTAATAGAATGCTAGCCTTGAGCAAAAGATCAACAACTGTGCCTAACTAGGCTTTGAGGACTGACCAAAAAAAAAAAAAAAAAAAAGATAGACTAAGGAGTTATGAATATATTTTTACTTTTTTGAAGAGTGAACTCTTTGTTTCACTAATTGTTAGTATTTCATTGATTTGTTTTTCAGGTTTTTTTTTTGGCCAGTCCTGGGCCTTGGACTCAGGGCCTGAGCACTGTCCCTGGCTTCTTCCCGCTCAAGGCTAGCACTCTGCCACTTGAGCCACAGCGCCGCTTCTGGCCGTTTTCTGTATATGTGGTGCTGGGGAATCGAACCTAGGGCCTCGTGTATCCGAGGCAGGCACTCTTGCCACTAGGCTATATCCCCAGCCCTTCAGTTTTTTTAAAATTATTTTTCTATCCACTAATTTTGTGTTTGATTATTTCTTGTCAATCTAGGAACATAAGGCACATCATTAATCTAAATATTTGATCTTTGTCTATCTTTGTCTTTCTCTTTGTGGTGTGTGTGTGTGTGTGTGTGTGTGTGTGTGTGTGTGTGTGTGTGTGTGTGTGTGATTCTGTAATGCAGAAGAAAAAAAAACTTTTGGATCCTTAGGAATTCACAGCTGTAGACTTTCTTCTAAATTGGCTTACAAATTAAATATATCCTGTTATTTAAGGAAAGTAATTTAATGCAATGTATTTGAAAATAAACTGTATCTAAATAAAATTAGAATGACCAGAAAAATTGTTTGAAATAACAACACAATCCTCTGGAATTTTTCACGCTTATGAGTCAACTATCATTTAGAGTGTGTGACTGCATGATGGCAGAATCCATTTTACTCTTTAAGAGAATGTGGAGAAAAATGAGCTAGCAAAGGGGTAAAGGATAAAAAGGCAAAAAAAAACAGTATATAAAAATAGATTACACATTGGTCATGGGAATTTCAATTGCTTGGAAAATGTCCTGAAAAATAGTGTTGAGCTCAATTTGGATGAATAGTTGGGAGAAATGGTAGGTGATTTTTAACACCTTATTTGTTATTGATATCAATAGCAAAGTGAAAACTGGATCTCTTCAGAAATGTGCCAAATAATATATGTTACTGTCTAGAAACTACAATCTGTTAATCACTGGACTTTAAAAGTTTCTATTGAAATATTACTGTGTTTCATATTTTGATAAACTATAGAAACTATCACAGTTTAATTCTGTTTTTGTTATCCAAAAATCTTCATTGAATAATGGTGTGTATGTGATTATTTCATAAAAATGAAGATACTTATTCATAATTCTCAACTACTATATTGAGAAGAATGAAAAAAAATCAGGCCTCCCTTCTTCTTTTTTTTTTTTTTTTCATGGACTCAGGCTAGCACTTTACCACTTGAGCCACAGCTTCACTTTTGGCCTTTTTTGTTTATGTGGTGCTGAGGACTCGAACCCAGGGCTTCATGCATGCAAAGTGAGTACTCTACCGCTAAGCCATATTCCCAGCCTCTCTATACTTGCTTTGACAACAAATTACTATGATTATGGTTGACTTGGTGAATGAAATGGTGGGGGTTTTTTTTGTTTTTGTTTTTGCACCAGTGGTGGGGCTTAAACTCAGGGACTGAGCACTGTCCCCTGTAATGAGTTTTAAGTGAAAGGTAATAGTGCATCACAAAAGTTTCTCTGAATTTGTGTTCACATAAAACAGTGCAGTTATAATGAAAACAAATGTTCGGTATTTTCTGGATTGGTTTGCATCATCTTCTTCAAAAACCTTTGTCACATTTTGATATGTGACGCATATATACCATGTTCCACATAATTCTCTTAAGTAAATAAACATCTTTGCATTTTTCTGAAAAAAGCTTAATTCTATATATATTTTACACATAATGAAAGTCATCACAATTTATCAGTATACTAACATAGATTGTGGCCCTCTTGATCTATTGTATACTTTTCGTTTATGTTTCCTGGTTCTTGAGTGTGTATTGCAATTTTTGGATAAGAATATAAAGATTTGATCAAATGAAGTAAATGTATTACAACATGTTCAGTTTTATGGAAAAATTAAGTCATAAGTAATTTCATTATATGAAAGAATGCTAAAACATTAAGAAGGTAATGCTGCTTTATAAAAAACAATAGGAATCATAATGTCATAAATATATTGGCATCTATATAACAAGTTTGATAAATTACACATTGCTTATATCATTTAACATATTTGATTAAGCACTTATTATTGTAAATGAATCTATTAAATCGTAGTAATGAAGTAAACTTACCCTGTATTTTTAAGTTATACTGCCAGAAATAATAACATACTCATTTTAAAAGCATTATGTAAAATATACCTAATTTTATCAAAGGAAATGTTCAATATTTTAGAAGGTTAATGATATCAAATCTTGTTTGCGTGTACTCTTAATATATATTAACTTTATTTTATGATAGAATTTAACTCTTTACAATTGATTTATTTTTCAAGTTGAGTTATTTTCACACAATTTTTAAATGAACATGACCCCCAGCAATTAAACATTCCTTGAGATTAATACACTTTTGTAAAACAAATCCAAATACTATGGCAAAATAAATTATTGTTACTTGGTATTTTTATTTAGTAGGATATTTGCTGTTGTTGTTGCTAAAGTGATTTGATGATTTTTGAGCTAATATTTCAAGGACTATACAAATTGTAAACATATTTCCATTACAACTGAAAGTATTTTTTTATTTCTCTGTATATTCTAAGACATTCAAAATATTGTCAAATTCGTGATTTATTACACAACTTAGAACTGGTTTCCACACTACGGTTGCTGGGGCGAGCTAACAAATGTAGGACTACCATTTGATTTTTCCCTGTGACAACCATTCACAAGGGAATAATGAATGTGCAAATAAAGCACCTGCCCTGTCTCTTCCTTGTCCACAACTTCCAGTGTGTTATATCCTGGTGCCACAAACACAGGAAAATGATGCTTTTAAGAGTTCAAGTTTCCAAAATACAAAATGTAAAATTTTACCACATTGAACATTTCAGATGGTTATAGTTTGACTCACTTTTGTAAATTATGTAGCAATTTCCTTTGTTGCTTTTCTTTTACTCCCTAGGAAGATTTCATATTGCTTACAAAGCAATATACTTTTCATAAATATATGTATATATTTGTTCAGAGATTTTTGTTTTATAATTTCTTTTGTGTCATTTTACTTTTTTTTAACTTTCATTTTGATACTGGCTTGCTAATTGAGTCTCTGAAATATGTTTCAAAGAGTTTGGTTACATTTAAAAAATATATTGACTGAAAGATTAGTTCAAATTCTGGAAATGAAATATATTTTTATAAAATAATATTTGGAATTGTGAAAGAAATTGTCTTTACAATATTTTCAGAATGTACCTGCATACACTTGTAATTTTTAGTAAGAATGTGGTTATACTGTGGAGATAAACTAAGTTTAGACTTGCGTATTTAAGAAGTGCTTATTCTAGATGTGTACTTGGTGTTAGTAAAAACTGAAAGATGATGGCTGGAAAATACTCTGTTACATTTCCAAGACATGTCGGGTTTTCAGACGTAGTAACATTTATATATTTTATTTCTGCATTAGAGTTTTCTAAGTAAAAAAGTATAATTCAAATAGTAAGGATAATAAAAACCCAAAATGTCAATCCATTATATTCTTATTCTTCAATGGCTATCATATTTCCCATGCTATTTCTTTGAGTCAACTTAATTATGAAAATTTCTATTCAATAAAATCACAAAACTATTACCAGATTTAATAAAGATTATTTTCAAGTACTTGAAACAGCTGATAAGTAAACATTTCCTCCCCTTAAATTGTTTCTCAGATTTTTATCATAGTTACTGAAAACCAAACTGTTATCCCAATTAGGAAATGCCACCAGTTACAGGAAATAACTGCTAGGATTCTTCAGTAGGTGATTCCTTATATAATATTTTAAGAACTATGAAAGAAAAATTACAAAGGCTCTCAACACAACATGTTGATAATTATTTTCAAAAACAGAAAGGCTAAATGCCCTAACTGTACCTTATACGCCATGACCATGCTTTGAAGGAACATATTGCATTACATAAATAAGGGTGAGTTTTTAAATAGCAGGAAAATAATATTTCTGTAATGAATATGCAACAAAGATGTTAATTATGGACAGTAAAATTGTAATCAGAAATAGAATATTTGGGTGTCAAATTATATCCTCTATGATATTCATATGTAAAAATGAACAGAGAAAACTGTAATCTATTTTATTTGTGGTTATATAATTATAAAATAGAATTTTTAGTAAATAATACTAGGAGACAACATCTTTATTCAAAACATCAAAACAAAGTATATGTCACATGAATTTCAGAGAGCAATCTTTGCTTCCATAATATTCTTGCAATTTGAAAGGCACTTTCCTAACTTCATTAACAAAACAATTAAAAATCACCATGCAAAGAGAATAGAAAGATCTTGTACAAAAATGTACACTGGTGACTTAAACTTCTAATTCTAGATACTCAGGAGGATGAGGATATGAATTTTTATTTAAACCCTGCCATAATGCTTTTAACTAAATTCTTTTACCAGTTATTCTAAATCTTACTCCATGCTTCTATCTAAGTTAACTGTGCCTCCTCACATGAAAACGGAGCTGAAATACTTGCCCCATTTTTCTGTCCATGTTTGTACGACAACAACAAGAATAAAATACAACTATCACTGAAATGGTTGCATTTGGAAAACTCCATTTTGTTTTCTCTTGAAGTGCAGGTTCGGAACACATAAACACCAAAATTGACTAAGGAATTTCTCAACCTGGAGTATTTCTTCTGTCCTACAAACAGCTGCATACCCTATAGCACAAAATGAAAAATGATACATCATATCAGCACTCTCTGTACAAGCTATTGGATTTTTATTTAATTATCCATTTATTTTGGAAGAAGAGTGGACTGGCTAATATTTTAGGAAAATATATGATTTCTACTACTTTTTTTTTTTTGTTGTTGTTGTTGTTGTTTTGGTCCTTTGTGTCTAAGTTACTCAAAAACTGATTCCTGTCGTTTGCTATGTGGTCCCAGATCATACCTGCATGCTAGGATGCCTTAAGCATTCTTCTCCAAGTTAGGTGGGGGAAAATGCTTCTTTCATATCCAAGGTGGATGGGTAAATTCCGCAATTATGATCTTCAGACAACTCACTGAATTAGTAAATTATGTAGAATTATGGAATCTTAAAATGGCAAGAGTATTTATAAAAGTTATCACACAGTGTATTTTAATACTACTGATTCTGGTACAGGATCACATATTGGATGGACATTGTGACCATCCCAAACACTAAAAGTTGTTCCAAAGCCTACTATTATGGAAACTTGCCAAGATCATTTTGGGTATGCCAAGTTATTATGCTCTGAATTAATTTCTAAATATACAAGAGAAGGGCACACATCCTAGCTATGATATGGTTTCCAGTAGCCCATGACTAGCCAGATTTCCAGGCTGCTATGCTATTTCCAAATACTTTTAAGCATGCCAAAATTTTATTCTCTCATTTAATTCGCAAATAACTAAGAATATGCCAGATTGTGAGACTATAAAGTCAATGCCAGAACAGTTAATTTCTTGGGAGGAGAAAATTCTCATATAAACAGATCAGTTTAAAGTTTATAGTCTTACATGGTAATTTATACACTTGTCTCTTTTTCTCCAGTGAGCTTTTTCTTTTCCTTTTGATTTTGTATTTGTGAAAATTCTAATAACTTTGTGCCAGGCTCAAACTTGGCACTTTAAACAATATAACACCTAGTGTAGGAAAATTATTTTTTAAAAATTAAATATATAAATCTTTAAGTCCATCAATCATATGCCTTCCTTCAAATGAATTAGCTTCCCCTGTGACATTTTAAATGAATTATAGCACTATTTTAATTTTGTTTTCCACTCCAGTCAAAATATTAACTATTGTTCTGTCCTATGTCTTTCAAAAATCAGTTATTTTTAATTCAACTAGAATACTAAGTATAAAACAAATTATGAGTTTCACCATCATTACAATTATGTTAAATCAGTTTTTCAACCATATTGTTAAAATCAGTATAATTTTCCCCAAATGTATACATCCATCAGCATGTCTGCAAAATCAAAGATTATAATCTGGAGACATCTTACATTTCTATGAAGAAGTTTCCATTTTAATTTTCCTTTGAATATCCCCAACTGCTCATGGCTAGTGGGTACCTATCATCAATGAAGGTAATGACTGAAAGAAAGTGTATGATTTAGAGATGCTTTGGGTATATTTCCCCAAAACTCATCATTTGGAAGCTTGGTCTTCAGTGTAATACTGTTCAGGTGTTAGGACTTTAAAGATAGTTAGATCATGGAAGCACAAACCACAGAAGCAAATAACAATGTTTACCAGGACCTTGATAATTTTAAAAGAATAGATTGTTTTTAAAATGCTCCTAGCAAAAGTCATTGTTATATCTGGTCTTTCTTGCTTCCTGTCTCATGATATGACATTGCTTGCAATGCTGACATAGCAAGTGATGACGTTTGTCTTGTTATAGCATATCAGAGGCTTTACCAGGACTGTTGCCCAAAATATTTTGTTGATAACTACCAAGATTCAGAAAATTTGTTAAGCAAAGTAAAACTAACCAAGAGAAAAATTCTATGTATTAATGCCAGAGAGATAATAAATAAATGGCAAAACAATGTACATTACAATGAAGAAGCTTTCAATATTCAGAAAAAGTTATTGATTATATGAATCTCATGCTCTTTGCAATATAGGAAGATAAAAATAATACAATGTAGACAGATTCAAAAATTGACTGAAGATGACCAATTGAATATTTATGTAAAGAGGTAATTGAAAGCATTCAAAAACCAAACTTCATATTCAAAATCTGAATAGCAAATTGGATTCATTGATTGAAACAGTATTTAGCATTATCTCTATAATGATAGCTAACTTAGGTTTCATGGAAGGAGTTGGATGAGGCAGAGAAATCTTTATAACTCGTGTTTTTAAATATCAAGTTATCCTTGCGTCTCTTCAGGTACAGTGTATAAGTAAAGTGATAAAGACAGTAATGAGTCAGTTTTCATGGATAGGTAATTGGGTCATCAGATAAAGTTATCTGAGAAAGTCATGACCTGAATGAATTTAAACATTCAGCTATGAGTTTGTGGAAGAAAGCTTTCTTACCACAAGAAAAAAAGCAATAGGAATATATATATATGTATATATATATATATATATGTGTGTGTGTGTATACATATATATATATATACAATCTCTTGAAAAAATATACTTGAAAAATAGCAAAAAGAGAAAGATTACTATTATAAAAATGGTGGATTGTAAAGCTTAAATTCCATAACATATGGGAATCACTCAACAAATATGTGAGGCAATATAAACACTCAGTAAATGAATCCTGTGCATTACTAATTTATCAACCAGCACAGATGTTCCAGTATGACTAGAAAACTTAGGCAAATACAATACAATGTGTGCTTTCTTCAAATTTTGCCAATTTTGGATCTTTATGTTTATTATAGAGATGTTTTGTTGCTCCAAAAGAAAACTTTCTTGGAATAATATCCAAAATTAGTTTCTACATCACAAAATTTACACATTATATGAACATTATAGAACATTTCTTTCCATACTGCCTCAGTTGGAGGTATACCCTGATAATCATACCTTCAGCATTTGCTATTCAGGCTTTAATATATGCTAAGATCTCTTCTAGGTATAGGAATTACTATAACAGGGTTCTTCAAACTTAAGACTTCTCATTTGCAAGAAGATTAATAAATATCAAAATACTAAAATTAGCATCCTAATGTTAATTGCTACAAGCAAGAACAGCAATTTTAGTTGGTCTTTAAACTGTATAAAATCCTGTTTTAATTTAAAGTATACCATCTAATTTCTTTTAATGTGGGGAAAAAACACAATATGGCAAAGACTGCCTGAAGTGAAAATATGATGCAGGATAAAGTTATCTTTTTCTAATGTAACAGTTAGTAGGAGACCTATTTGTCACAAGAACTCTCCAGTGAAATTTGGATAAGAAAAAAAGGAGTGGCAGAACAAAAAGTTAGCAGGAAGTAAAAGAGAGATTCATTATATTAATAAAGAAGGATATTAATTCCTATTAATGTTGCCTTTGCTTGTCTACAGTGAGCGAGTAACTGGTTATTAAGACAAAGTAGTCAAAGATTTGTACAATTACTTTCCTTTTTATTTTCCCATGAAATTGAATTAGAAGATGTATATTATGGATTGTTAGTGCTTTGGGTCATTTTACTTTTTGAAAAACTATTTTAAAAAAACAGATTTTATTTATTTATTTATTTTGTTTATTTTTTGAGTAATTGCTTATTTATTGTCAAAGTGATGTACAGAGGGGTTACAGTTTCATACACAAGGCAGTATGTAAATTTCTTGTAAAATTTCTTCCTTCCTCATTTCCCACCACCCACCCCCTTTCTCTTTTCCCTCATGAGTTGTTCAGTTGGCTTACACCAAATGGTTTTGTAAGTATTCCTTTTGGAGTCGTTTGTCTTTTTGTCCTTTGTCTCTCGATTTTGATATTGCCTTTTCCTTCTCTAGTTTTAGTACCAGTATATACAATATCCAGGGTACTCAGATGAGATACAGTGATAACATGGGGGCAAACACAGGCATGGGCTACAAGAGGATCAACAACAACAAAAAATCTAAGGTTTCACATGGCATGTTGAAAATAATTACAACAGTGATATAACACTCATTTCCATAACATTAAGTCAATTAACTTAGCATCATCTTATGTGTTCATAAGGGCATAGCTATTGGGCTCTTTTGTGATCCTCTGCTGTGACTAGTCTAAACCTGTACCAATTATTCCCTATGAGGGAGACCATAGAGTCCATGTTTCTTTGGGTCTGGCTCACTTCACTTAGTATAACTTGGAATAAACAGAGTTTTTAGATGCCAGGCCCAAAGCAAATCATTTTCATATGTCTAGACTGCCTAGTGGTACCTATAGGCCAAAGAAAAAGAAGGGAGTTTTGCTGAGTTTGCCCCCATATTTCCTCTTCATTTGTTTGCCTCTTTCTACTGGACCCTACAACACCCCTTTGGAGTTCCTGTTTCCTGGTGTTTTATTTTGCTATACTTTGATTTTTCTTTTCAAAAGAATTTTACTCTTTGAGATTTCCTTTGAATCTACTGC
The DNA here is from genome assembly GCF_023159225.1 of Perognathus longimembris pacificus. Lineage (NCBI taxonomy): Eukaryota > Metazoa > Chordata > Mammalia > Rodentia > Heteromyidae > Perognathus > Perognathus longimembris. Next base: position 17,560,080 of record NC_063163.1, read on the forward strand.
ATATCAGTTAACATTTATATTATTTCAATATATTCAATGTACATTATACAAAATGAGTAAGAATGCCAAAAGGGTGATATTGATGAAGATATATTGTATTCATTAATTGCAAATGGAAACTTTTTTGTGCAACTAAAGATAACAATAAATATAAAATAAATATATTTGTAAACAAATGAAAGTAGATTTAATAAGTGACAATTATAGAAGATAAAATTTCAGTGTATCCTCAGTCATCTTCTGGGTTGGATATCTGGAGTAGGTGGCCTAATCCTTCCAGGCTTCCTAGGTGTTAAAAAGGGCCTACAAATACAATTGCCTAGGACAAAGGACATAGGTACAAAATGGAAGGCCCTGGGTTCTCTAGCCTTCATTACATTCCTAGTAACCGTATGGGCCAATAAAAACAGCATTTAAATACACCTTAAAAGTGATACACAGTGCTGGGAATATGGCCTAGTGGCAAGAGTGCTTGCTTCATATACATGAAGCCCTGGGTTCAATTCCCCAGCACCATATATACAGAAAATGGCCAGAGGTGGCACTGTGGCTCAAGTGGCAGAATGCTAACCTTGAGCAAAAAGAAGCCAGGGACAGTGCTCAGGCCCTGAGTACAAGGCCTAGGACTGGCCAAAAAAAAAAAAAAAAAAGTGAAACATAATTGTGGTATACAAATCCAGATCAAGATATTTCCTTACAGTATGGAATGATCTAACCAAATTAATTAATATATAAATTATCATAAATATGTATTTATTCCTCCAGTCTAAATGTAACTTTTGTTCAAAGTCTTTCTTTCCCAACTTTCAGCCTCTGCTCATCATTCTTCTACTCTCTGACGCTTTGAGGTACTAGATAATTATGTGTATTTGAATATTAGTTGTAACTATTCAACATGTCTTTTATTTTTTATTGACTTGGTTGGATATTCTTTTCAATGTGACTTCCTATATTTCGGGGTGTGTGTGTGTGTGTGTGTGTGTGTGTGTGTGTGTGTGTGTGTGTGTGAGAGAGAGAGATAGATATTGGGCTATAATAAATTCTGAAAAACCTCAAAAATTCTCTCAACAAATATTTTTCCCTCAAAATTACTGTTTGCCAGTGGATAATTTGATGGCTCCACACAGTGAAAAATTGATATAACCTTAGTTTTATTGGTTTATAAAATTATTTTAAAGGATTTTCTGAGCTAAATTTGGATGTGGATGTTGATTGGCTTCAATTGCTTGGAAGTGAGATACATGCTAAAATAAAATCACTACATCAATGGGTCATCCTTTAACTTTCTCCAGTACTTTCAAAGCATAATGACTTTAATGGAAGGATGTATGTTAATTTGTATCACATCTACCAACTATTTTACACTCTCAAATTCAGGACATTAATCATTTTCAAGAGTATCTTGTCATCTTTCTTTCCTTTTTCCATAAAACATATGTCTAACTCTTCTCTCTCACACACAGCTGAATGTCTCACCACCCGATTCTCAGAAGACTCAACCTCTCATTTTCTGTGGATAATAGAATGTGTCCTGTAGGATCTCTCTGAACTTTCTATTTCTATCTACTGCCAATCATACATATTAAAGATGATCTTTTCCCATTGCTGTTTCTCAGACTCCGCCACAGTCAGTACTTGCATGCTGAAAAAGCTCTCCAATTTAACCATGGCAGTTATACAAAGTTGCGGAATTGTAATAGGTACTTAACACCAGCTTTTGCTGAGCCCATAAATTGACTGAAACAAAGAATACAGCTTGGGATCTCTGTCTATCTTTTGTATTTTCTTGCTCTAAGTCATTCTATTTGTATTCACTTCATGGTCACCTTGGAATCTGGAAGAACAAAATCATCCATATTATCATTATTACAAGAAATTGAAAGTAATCCTAAAGTGCAGTAGATCTTCCTATCATAAAAGGCTAGCTTATTGATCATGGCCAGTGATAGAAGCTATAATAACTTTTCTAAAATTCCTCCCAAAACAAAGATTAAAATTATCATCAACAAGGCCACATGTAAACAGGACTACTTTAAGTATGTATATAGTCTTTTCTCGTAGTTCTCCTTATTTCACCTAAAGCTTATATTTGTACCCCCAATGATGCCCACAGATGGATTGATGGGCAATCATCCCCTGGCATGTACGAGTGAATAGTTGGATATGAAACAGAATTCCTACAGTGTGGGCCTGCAGTGTAACATTCTAGTATCAGGATTAACACATTGGATATTTATTTCAGTCATAATTTTGTAGGTAAGTAGTTTGGATAGGATTCAGCAGTTGTTCACTTCTGGACCACATTACTTGTGAATCTGCTATTAGCTAGCTGGAAGGAAAGAGCTAAGGCTGAATGGTTCATGTGCATTGGTCTGGATTGGCAGGGATAGATGAATTCACATTTGTTTCCCTGTTACAGAATCCTGGTCCTCATTCTCGTAGCGTCAGACCTCATGGATCTAGTTGGAAAGCCAGGTACACAAGCAATTTTTGGTAATGTTTTGCAATGGTCACACTGGCAAAAACAAGCCAAAACCAACCTTTATTGAAAGTTGAGAAGAACTTCATCTTTCATGACAATAGATAGTCATATTACCTTCAATGGATAGATAGCAGGTACTTACAAAAAGATTTTTCAAAAAAGCAGTACAATCTTACTTGGGCCCAAAAGTTTACTCATAACAGATTTGCTTTTTATTTCTGCCTCTCTTGTGTGCCTGTCTTCTTTGCTTTGAGTCATTCATTTTACCTCAGTCACCTTGGATTCCAGGAACAATAAGACTGATAAACATTTTTATGACAAGGGACTAAATTACCCTGGGGAAACTGCAGAACTTCTCAGACAGTTGACCCTGGAAGCAGAAGCAATCATCTTGCTGAAGCGGGCTGTCCCCTTGAGCAATAATGACTTTATAAAACCACCTTACAGGACCAGAACTAAGATTGTCATTAACCAGCCCTTGCATCTGCTCTGAGACTGCTTAGTTATTCATACTTCTCACATTCTGCCTTAATTCTTCCTTTAGTTAAACTTAAAGCTCATATTTGTACCCCAAAATTGGACAGAACTTATTATTATTATCCAGTTTCTGAAATTTGGCACATTCAGTAAATATCTTTTCCCTGCCACTTCACCACTATACTTATCTTTACTCACTATATGGAGGCAAGTGGCTGGATCTGACATGACTCCCCAGAGCCAGGCCTAGGACTGCCCAAGGACTTTAGTTAAAAATCACTGATCTGGAGGAAGGGAAAATATCTTTATTCACCACCATAATTCACCACAAAGAGATAACAAAACAAGTGTAAAGTGAGGAATATTATCAGGTAAGCTTTGTCTCTAATTTCCTTCTTACAATTTATTTTTTCTTGAAGTAATTATGAGTAATAGTGTGATGTTTTACAAATATTCTGAAGATTAGATAAAGTTGTGTAATATTGACTTCAGGTCTATAGTTTAATTGTGTGCTTTTTGTTGAGTAACACCGACTCCTTACTTGGTGCCCATATAATAACTGGGAGCAGAATAAAGAATTCACAGACTCCTCCATTCTGAATCTATGTTCTTTGCCGTGAGCTTTTCTCTCCTTAAGTCACTTTTTGAGAAACACAGTCCCCTTTCTGAGCTCAAAGAATGGATGCTGGAGACACAAAATAAACCTATCCAAAGCACTTACAGCAAGCATTTTATCTAGTCGTAGCCCCTAACAAGCCTGTCACTAAGTACTGTAAGGAATACAATCATTTTGAAGATCACCTAAAACTCATTATTTTCTATTGAGTAATTTTAACACACACACACACACACACACACACACACACACACACACGCAAACACACATATCTCTTGGGAATAGTAGAGTTTAAGAAGTGTCTATATCTGCCTTTGTCTCCAGTTCACTTTGTTCTCATATGGCAAAAAGGCTTTGTGCTATGTGCTTCCTGGAACATATATAGTTTGTACCTAATTTGTCATTTCATTTGTGATCCAACATTTGACCATTTCTAACATACTCTGTTTACCAAAGGGACCTTCCACAAGCTCAGATTTAGGAGTGCCAAAGCAGCAAGCTTTTAATTCATTTTGTAGACAAGGCCCTGGTACTTTCCCCACATGGCCAGACACCTTGTCTGGAAATGGACCACCATTGGCTTTATTTCCAACAACTTTATAGCAGTCTTGGAAAGTATTATGGACAAGACGTTCTCAGGCATCAATGACAATGTCGGACATGAGCAATTCCAAGATAACAGGCTATCCCCTCCTAAGCACACATCTAGTCATCTCTGAACACATTTATAACCTCCTGCCTCAGTTCTCCTTTATGTGATGTTAAAATTTATGTCTGTACCCAAGGAGATGTGTTAAGATGAACAGAAATGTTTTCTTCCTTTGGCTGTCATGTAATACATATCCTTCTCTGAACTCCTCTATGTAACCTTATGTAATACTTGAAGGTGAATGGCCAGACCTAACGTGGAATTCGTGGATTATGTGCTTGGGGTATAAGAACTCAGGGTTTAATGGTTCAGAGAGATTGAGTTAAAGACAATTTTTATTAGAAATCTACACTATAAAAATATTTTTTCTGGATTGTTACATGAAAATTTAGGTGTTAAGTTAGTTAAAATTTATGTAATTGATATGGATTTTTTATAGCTACTGTTTTAGTAATATTTCTCATAGTTCCACAGTAATTTAGGACACTGAGTTATTTTAGGTATTCTACCTACAAGGGTATTATTCTACAGCTAAATTAAAAGTAGTGACAAAAATAATGTATGTAGGACAAATACTAATATTCACCAAAAATCTGTATTAATATGCTTAACTTCTTTTCCACTGAGACTGAGGCTAGGTAAAATATTTCATTGTTTCTCATAAATATATGGAACATATTTAGCATGAGATATACCTTTAAAAAACACTTGGATTTTATGTACTTAAAAGAAGGTATGTTTAAGAAAAGTATATCAGAGTTCAAAAATATATTTAAATATATATTTAAAATGAAACATTTATGGAGGTATTTCTGATAAAATTTGGCTCTTCAAAAGTATTTTGTTTTATATTTGTGATTGAAAAGGCTTGATTTAACACAGTAGCCAAAGAAAGTTGCAATATACCTTCTTGGGATTTCTGAATCAATTCTGTGTGGAGAGCAAGGTAAAATTCTGATGTTCCTTACACATAAGAAACATAAAATGCCCAGTAACAGGTAGAACATAATGATGCTCTCAGATTGCTCTGCATGCCTTACCATCTCCTCTAGTGTGTATGAGGGCCTTGACTGACTGAAGAGTGCTCCGTTGATTACATTATGTCAAATTATGTCAGATTGATGTTGTGGTAAATTTCTTATAATGAGCACAATGTATTATATAGGACTCCGTCAAAACAAACTTGAGAAAGAGTTGCTTACTGACTTGAAGAAGCAAAATTCTGTGTTCTTTGAAGCGGCCTCATAGTGGGCATGCCACTGGCTTCTTGTGGATAACAGCTCCCAGCTGCCACTCAACATGAAAGCAGGTGCTGCAGTCTGGCAACAGGAGGGAACTTCAGCCAACAGCATTGGACTCTGGGCCTCTGATGTGATTGCAGCCCTGAGTGGAATTGATTGTCGCATGGTTACACCTAAGCTGAGGATGCCTGTGTCAGATATCGAACAATAATCCAAGGATGGAGACTTTGAGTAACAAATTTATGATTTTTGTGCTTTTATATTTGTGACAATTTGTTTTGCAACTACTGTTTAGGAAACACATACAAGCATAATCTTTTCAGGCATACTTATTATGAAAGGGATGGATGAAATATAAGGTTATAATATTTTATATATCCGTGAATTTTACAATAAGCAAGTGATTGGTCTTCTAAATTATTCTAGTTTTTAATTATTTTTATTGTAAAGGTGATGTGCAGAAGCGATACTTACATAAGTCAGGTAATGAGTGTTTTTTTTCTTTCAGAATAGTGTCACCTTTTCCTTCATTTACTTCCAAATTTTCCCCTCTCAGCCCCCTCTTCCCCAAGTTATGTAGCTCATTTTAAGCATTTTGACTAGTGAGTATGACTATTGCATTCACTCACTGTCTATTCCACTATATCTGTCCACCCCCTTTTGAACCCCTAAACATGTAAACTTACATACAAGACAAAAGGTACAGCTATCACAAACTGCAACAGCAGAAAATAAAAACAAAACAAACAAAAAAAGCAAACTAACAAAAATGTTTTCTTTCCATTTCTTGGAGTTTATTTTGATAAATATCATTTAACATAATCATATGCACATAGTTATTCAGCTCTTGTAATCCTCACTTAAGTGTATGCTCCTTTGGTGTCACTATGTGAATTGTTCTTATTTTAATATATATTTATAACGGAGACTATTCACTCATATACTTTTTCAAAAATATTTTCTTGAGCATCTCTGTTGTACTCAGAACTCATGTCCACATTTTCAAATAATTATTATATTGCAAACGTTTATGTATTTGAAAACATGTGTGATGATATAGACCTTTGGTACAGTAACCTGGGAATGAAGAACAATTCAAACCGTTTTTGCCATTAATAGAAGGACAACTCGTATTTGTTAATATCTGCCAATATTGCCCAATGTTGGACCTATTTCAATTATACCACCGTTTATTTTTCATTGGAGATCATTTCTAATTATAGAATATAGGTAGCCAGAATCAGTGTTTCTCAAACTTTAGAGTACAGAGGAATCTCCTGGGGTCTTGTTAAAATGTGGGGTTTGATTCAGTCAGACTGGAGTAGGCCAAGGACTTTGCCCTTCTAACAAGCTTAAAGGCCATGACAGTGCCACTGGCCAGAGGATCATACTCTAGGCAGCAAGAGTGTCCATGACCTCCACAGGGTTATGCTAGGGTCAAGGAAGATAGCTGGTAATGATTTATCACACTTTTGTGCAGTCTTAAATTAGTGTCTTTATCTTAGAAAAAAAATCCATAGCCAAATGCTATTTCCATCAACATTAGAGATGTATAGCTATAATCTCGAGTATTTAATATTCCTTAATTTTCTTCTACAACATAGAAAAGATGGAATAGAAAGATAGGTAGGTAGGTAGATGGGTGGATAGATAGTTAGATATATGCTATGCTGTTAGGAAGAATAAAATAGTTTTTCAAAATATTAATGTTCTTTAATAGTTAACAAATATTTAATGTATTCTCTGTCAAAAAAAAACAGATAATATTTTGACCTAATTTTAAAGAATTTGGGAAAGATAAGAGAAGAAATATCAAGCCAAGATAATATACCTACATGAAAAAGACAAAAATAAGGTATGAAATAAGACTTTGACTAATGTTTGTGAAATTTAAGTAATTTTCCCTGCTTCTTTTCATGTGCCCTTAAACATAATGCAAAAAAGAAATAGCACTATGAAATTTAATTTAAGTTCTTGTAATATGTATAGAATCTTAGGCAATGCAAGTTGTCTTATTTGTATTTATTTGTCTTATTTAGTACTAAATAATAAATAAGTAAATGAATCAAGAAAAAATTATATCAAAAGAAAATCTGTGAGAATTTTTTATCATAAATTTCAGAAGTTGTTTCGAAGGAAGAATCTTAAAAAAGAAAAGCAACAAACAAAAACAGAGTTATAAATATAGCAAGGTAAATGTGGAATTCCTTATACAACTTTTTTTTCAGTTAATCTTTTCTATGATTGTTTATTTTTTTTCCTTTAGTGAATTATTGAGGGGTTACAGTTTCATATGTATGGCAGTGAGTACATTTCTTGTTCAACTTGTTACTTTGTACCTCATTTTTCCCCACCTTACTCATCCCTCTTTCCCTCTCCCCCTATAAGTTGTACAGTTGGTTTACAGCAAATGGTTTTATAAGTATTGCTTTTGGAATCCTTTGCCTTTTTATCCTTTGTCTCTCGATTTTGGTATTGCCCTTCCCTTCCCTAGTTCTAATACATGTATGAACAGTATCCAGGGTACTAAGATGAAATACAGTGATAAAGTTTCCCAACAACCCAGCATCCCCACTTTTGGGCATCTAACCAAAAGACTACAAGCAAGATCACACTAAAGCCACCAGCACAACAATGTTCATTGCAGTACATTTTGTCATTGCTGAAATACGAAGCCAATCCATATGCCCCTCAGTAGATGAGTGGATCAGGAAATGTGGTACATATACATAATGAAATTCTATGCCATATACAACTTTTATAAATGCATATAAGTCTGATAACAAAGATGACAATAATCTTGCATGTTATAACCTTAGGAACTACTTAGTTGCCTTAGATTATATGTGACTGTCTTAGAATTTTGTTTAGAACATTTTCCATGATTCAACTGTTTTACTTCTTTCCGTGAAATTTCAGTGGAAGCTTTTATGACACCGAATGGTTATTCCTTTCATGTGTACAAAAGCACCATTATGTGAACCACACCAAGGTTTTCCAGCAGATTGAGTCGCGCATAGGCCCTATAGTGTCATATAGCCTCTGAGTATCAGGGCATGAGAGCACAGTGAAACAGATCCTGGGGTAATATTTTGCTAGGCAGTCTTGGATGGTTGGGGTTCCCTAAAAGTGCTCTGTAAGGGAACTTTTACAGAACAATTTAATCTTTTGTACACTTGAAATTGCTATTATCCTGATGCAAAGTACTTTATTTCATTTAATGGCTTTACTTCCTCTCCTCCCTTCTCTCTTGCTCTCTTGATTTTTCTCCCTCCCTTTTGCTTCTCTCCTTTTTTTGTATCCCCTTCCTTCCCTTCCATTCCTTCCCTCTTCCTACATCCTCTCCCAACATTTCTTCCTCTCTCTTTCCTCCTACCTCTCTCCCTCATTTTCCCCTTATCTTTTATTCCTTAATTTCTTTTTTTCCTTCATTCACTTTAAAAAATATTTTAAAGGTGATGTACAGAGAGGTTAAAGTTACATGATTAAGGTAATGAGTACATTTCCTTTTAAACAGCCTCACTCCTCCTTCATTCCCTCCCAGTTGTTTCCTCTCACAATTTCCTTCCCCCAAAGTTGTAGTTCTTTTCCAACATTGTGTCTAATGGGTTTCAGCCATCTTTGTGCTTTCTCTTCCTCTCCCCCAATTAGATAAACTTATAAACAAGACAAAAAGTACAGAAATCAAAAGTAGTGACACTAAGGAATAAACCAAAGAAGAAAAGGAAAAATAAGATAAAGAGATTCTGGCAGTATTGTGGCCAAAAGGGAATGCTACCGCATTGTTGGGTTGGTGGAAATGTAAATTTGATCTACTATTTTGGAAAACACTATTGAGGTTTCTCAAAAGACTAAACAAAGAGCTTCCCTATGATCTAGCAAATCCACTTCTGGGCATCTATCCAATCGATCACAAACCAAGCTACTCTAAAGCCATCATCACAATCATGTTCATTACAGCATTGGATACCATAGCCAAGATATGGAATCAACCCAGACACCCTCAGGGTATGAATATATACGCAATGGAATTCTATGTTTTCATCAGAAAGAAACACATTGCCCCATTCATAAGGACATGGGAAGACTTAGAAAAAAATATTTTAAGTGAATATAACCAGACCCGAAGAAACATTGGGTGCATGGTTCCCCTCATTTGTAATAGCTAGAAGGTGCCTTTAAATTTACAATTTTATCCAGTGGACAGTAAAATATGAATAATTATTCCTGGACATGATTAAGTAAACACCAATCTAAACATTAACACAGAGAGAACAAAGGTGCATATTCCTAGGAGAGAATAACAAGCATTCAGTAGATATGTGCGTAAGATCATATAAAATGATGCTCCTCAAAATGAACTACAAGAAATAGAAGTAATTAGTTTCTTACTTCTTTTCTTTGAGAGGCCTTGTTATCTATCTGAGATACGCTCAAAAATATACTCTAGAATAGGATGGTCTTATTTTGTCAGTCCTCCTATTTTAGCCCCCCTGTAACACTGGAATTTTGGAATGTATCCCAATACATGCCTACCATTGGCATATCTATCAGTATCCCAATCTTCTGAGATGTCACAAGTATTAACACATAAATTCCACTTATCAAATGAAGAGTTTCTCTAGTTTGCATTCCCATCTTCCTGTCAGAAACGAATTCCAAACCTATGGTCAGGTTTAGTAATAGCACCTATCCCAGTTTTGGAAATAGTTTTCTGTATTAATCACATTTAATGGCTTTAACAAAATATCTGACATGAATATTTTAAGAGAAATAGGATCTCTTTGTCAGAGATTTCAGTCTATAGTCCTTGGCTTGGTTAATTCTGAGTCAAAGTTTGGGCAAATATCTTGGCAGCAGCAGAAGCCTGTGTGGTAGGAGGCAATAGAACTCATTTCAGGAAGAAAGCATGCAGAAAGAGGAAAGAGTAGGGAAATAAGCACAATCTTCAAAGGTGAGCCCCCAGAGCCTCCACTAACCAACTTCTACCAGCTACGTCCTGAAGTTTCTATCACCTCTCAAAATGCTATATCAGATAGGAGCCAAACTTTCAGAGGGAGCCTCTGGGGGCTATCTTTTATTCAAACCATTAAAGGAGAGTATATGAATAATTACAGATTAACACTGAGCATACAGTCCTAGGAAGGGGATGAGAGATAACAATCTGGCATAAACATTGGGTCCAAGAGGCAATATATGGGTATACTATACATATACATATATATAAATGAAAATTTCTGTATTTTATTCATACCTAAATCTAATCTGAAGTTTGATTAATTCTCATAGAAAAGAAAAAATACATTAAATAAACATAGAATTACTTCTGTTTCGTGCAGTATTTGTAGACTTTATATTCACACATATACGTGCATATATTCACACAAAATACATTTATATTCACACTATATATTTTTTTGTATTGAGCTATATAAAATAATATGAAAGTTCATATTTGAGTGTTTATTCAAGTTCTCCAAATTACTAACATGTGACATTTTCTCAGTTGATGAATTACAGATTTGTCAGGAATAAACTGAGTCATGAATAATGGTGATGATGATATCTCTCATCCTCAGATACACAGTGGGGAGGAATCAGGTTTCTGTGGACATTATATGAGCATTTGGGGTTATTTATCTCTAAAGTTAGGAAGATTTCAGAAATGTCCCAAAAATAAGAATAAAAAATATATTTTTCCATCAAATATTCTCATGTTTGTGGTTTAAAGTGTGATTATATACCTCTGCTAAAAGTACAGGTGCTTTCAAGGTCTCTGTTAGTAGAAGAAAACTTTGAAACTGCTGGTGTACTTCTGTTCGATGATTTTCTGAAATCTATCTTTAGACTACACTGAGCTACCTTCCCTGTTCTACCAACCTCCAAGCAATAAAAGAGAAACAGTCACTCAGCCAAGTGTTATTTAAGGTAAGAAAATTCGAAGCATTTACAGGATCATTTATATAGTCTTTTACTCCAGCTTTATTTACATGGATATAATAAAGCCACCATCTGAAAGGCAGCAGGAGTTGTGTGTACCTTTAATGGTCTATAACTCACAAAATTACAAGCACAGTCATTCTTGTTTTCTAAAATTAACTGTCAGTTGGAAACACTGAATCTGTTTTATTGCAAATAGGAAATTGCTACAATCCCCCTACTATGTATGTCAGGTGAATTTTTTTGCCATGGCTTTTTTTTTTCATACAAAATTAAAGAGCATTTCAGGTAATAACCTAAACTTTTGACATTTTAAGGAATTTGAAATTTAAATATCTAAATGGACTAGAATTCACCCAGCCAAAAACATTGTTCAAACTCTGTGTACAGTAACTCATATCAGAGCTTGAGTTCTCATGCAGTGAAAAATGGGGATATTTTTCCCCTCCTGGGATAGTTTTTTTCTGGTTTTTGAGATCCATACATTCCTCCTTACTATGAAAAGTATCTTCCATAAATTCATTTTTTTTTTCAAATTTTTATTATCAAACTGATGTACAGAGAGGTTACAGTTTCATACGTTAGGCATTGGATACATTTCTTGTACTGTTTGTTACCCCTTCCATAAATTCTTAATGAGGGGAACAAAAGCCTTGAAATGAAATTCACCTATGTTTTCATATATAAAATAAAGATTTTATTTTGGGAGAGTAGGAAGGCATATGAAAAATACAAAGCTAATTTTACTTGTGCTCTTATTCCTACCTCATTTTTAATTATTTGCATCAATGAGAAATACATAAAGTGATTATGCCACAGGAGTTTTTGACAAAAAGTCATCCAATATCAATTCTGAAGATATCCAGTAATATCTCCAATAAGTTATGAACTCTATTCCTAAACAATAATGAAGGACTCAGAAAAAAAATCTGAGTAGATTGAATGTACATTGTAGTGGGAAACAAAGAGTTTTCTTTGCTCACCAACAGTTAAACTACTTTCACCATATTGTCAACTCTTTAAACAATGAGGGGGGAGCATAATGGTTAACTATTTGTTTAGTACAGCTTTTAAAATCAATGAGTAGCCTACAAAAAATTTAAACTTTGCTGTGGCATAAGTTACTTAAAATTTAATTTATTTGATTTTACATTGATTTTCTTCCTGTGTTAATTTTCTTTTTGTTATCCAAACTATTAATTGTGAGTCTCCTTCTGCTTGGTTCTGTCCAAACTGCCTTTTCTTTTTCTGTTTTCTTCTATGTTTTTTAAATTGGTTCAGAACATATCACTTTTCAGAGAAGCTACTTTTCTTTACATCTTTGTTCATGGAAAAGAGAAATAGGAAGCATTATGGGGAAAAATAAGGATGACCTGTTAAGTTCACAGTTTATAATGCAAGCTGTTTCTTATCAATTATCTTCTGAAAGGGAAGTGAAATGAAGTGTGGTGAAGGACTCACTGGAGTATAAATCCAACGTGGAGATAGGCATGGAGAACAGGTTACTTCATCAGTTGGACTCTTGTAGAGATTTGTGGTGGCAGGTGACCAAATATACAACAGAACTAATTTTGGTTTTAAATTTATGGAATAGAAAAATCCACAACCTAGAGATATAAAGATTGCTTCCCAGTGAACTTGAAGTTAATATTTTATTTTGGTTGTTGGTAAAAGCATATCTTTTAGGAACTAAATTTCTCTGTAGCCATTGTGATGAAGAATTCACATTGTTGTTTTATTATTAGAGCCTGTTGGCTTGAATGTCTGTCTTATTAAACATGAACTGCATAGAAGCAGAAATCATACAGAGCATTTTTTTAACTTCATTCCAACATGTTATACATTACTGGGCACATGACAGAATTTTCATAACCTCTGATAAAGAAAGAGATAAGAGTATACCTTAATCTCACTAGGATGCGGGCTAGTAACAGTGTTATTTTTAGGTACTCTGAAATAAAATAATAAATGCAGACTAATAGTAAGTGCTCTGCTTAGGCAGGAAGATTTCCTGTCCTTTCTGGCTTGTACAGATTCACCAGTACAAGGAAGACAAAGAAGGGTCTTCTCCACCCCTGCACCAAGATATGGCTCACTTGGGGATTTCTGGAGATGCTGAGATGCAGAACTAGAAGCATACTATATCAAGACCTTAGGTTTCCTGCACATTCCCTGAGACAGGTGTCTGTCAAACATAGAGAAAGAATAGATTTCAATGGAAAAACAGTATTCATTCTGTAATAGGAATGCCACTCCAGTCTTTCTTTTCTTTTTTTCTTTCTTATATTTGGTAAAAATATCTATGCATAAGCCATGTTTTGAACCAGGAAAATAAATTATACATCATAGAAGGACAAAGAAGAACATATACATATTATTTTAGAAACAAGTTTTCACAGTTCTAGAGAGGCTATCTTATGTTGATTGAACACTTCAGGTGCCCAGGCAAGGCTTTTGTCTGTTGTTCATTTTACCTGGAGAGGTTTGAACAGCATGAGAGGAGAAGGATGTATTCCAAACACTATTTAAATAACAAAGTGAATACAGATAGAAAGCACTTCCTCTCTAATCCCAACATGAAGAATTCACAATGGCTTAGTGCCTTGCTTTTGTTAGAGAAACACCTATCCCTGTAGTATCAATTTGAAGAGCTCTAAACCAGAATATAGCTCTTGTTCTGTCAGTAGAAGGAAAGACTCACAGAAAGAAGTAGGAATCAAATGGCTTGCTTCTGCAAATCTGATCCTGCTCCAGGCGAGATAATCAGGAGAATGCCAACATCTGTGATGAAATCCCAGTGAACAAAGGCTTCTCTATGTGTGATTTATGGTGGCTGAGACTGGTATGGTGCCTGTCCTCATTCAGTCACACAACTGAGATTGGAAAGTCTTCGTTTTTTCGTGTTTTTTTTTCCCTAAATTTTTTTTTTTTAGGGGAAAAAAAGTTTGAAAAGCTCATAGGACAGTATTAACTGTTACAGCAAATTTCTTTATTCAGAATCATATTCAGTGTCTTATACGAAAAAAAGCGTAGCTTGGTGGCTCAGCCATTTTTTAACTAGCTCTTTAGGAAGCCAGCCTATCTGCAGGAAGATTTATACCAGTATTCTTCTACCTATATTTTCAACATACCTGGGACTGCAGGTACATGCCACTGGACCAGGAAATTCATTCACATCATCATTATTATTTTTCTGTGATGACTTTAATCTGTGATTCTTTTGATCTTTTAGTTTTGCATAAGTGAGATTACAGGCTTGAGCCACAGTGAACAGCCTACAATTGTACGTTGTTCTCTCAAACAAAAAAAGAGACTGAGACAATAAAACCCACGAACCATTTCAAACAACTTGAGAAGGACATTGAAGCACCAGGAAGATGTGAAAGAAAAATGATTATATCCTCAAAGAGAAGGTTTTCATTTATATCAACACAGTTTAGTTGTTGCTATATTTACTGCATCAAAAATTTAAGAATATCTAATATATGTGCTTAGACTATCATACATCTATATCACTTCATCGAAAGAATGCTAGTATGTAATTATATAGCCTCACTAGGAAGTAAACATATGTGATAAGTTTAGTCAGATGTGATCATAGAGGTTTCTGTGGAAGCCCACTAGCTGTCTTTTATTGAAATGCATTAGTTATATAACCAGCATATATCAGATCATCTGTTGATGGCAGTACCCACAGTGCTGATGCAGGAACTAAACTCAGAGAGTTCAGTGCCAGTATTTTTTTTTAACCACTCAGCCTGCTAAGCTACATATGTTTGTATTGTACTGCTTCAGTAGTTCTAGTGCTCAAGCTGTAGACCCTTAAGGCAGGGATTATTTCCATGAGAAGCAGCACAGGACAGTATGCCTCACCAGCACACTGCAATCTGTAGCAGAAGATCCTAAAATGGAAAACAATTTGGCTTCCAGCCATCATCTATAAACAAATGTACTCGAGTGCATTTTGCCTGGCTATCATTATGAACCATTTTTTCCCCCTCATTCATCTCCTGTTTTATAAGAGATATTCAAGGCACATTTCATTTGCTTTTGAAAATTCTGGTGAGATACAGAGCTTTGTTTAAGTAGAACACAAACTAACCTTTATTGTGAGGTTGCCTCCAAGTTGATTGTTGTGTTCAAAATGTATGTAGAAAAGTGAAAGAGAATTAGATAATTACAGGCTAAACAAAAACTCTCTGTATGCATGTAGTTTGGGAAGAAGGCTTTCCCCCTCCTTTCTCATTTCATACAACATGAATAAATACTTTGTTATTTGTATCACATCGAGTGAACTGAGAGTATTTGAGGATAGCCAATTATGATTAAGTGCAAATCCAAGGAAAATAGACTGGCCATCAATGAAATGTGATCAAGGTCCAGGCTATTTTGTTTCAGAGGTAACTTTTCATTTAAAAAGCAACGGAATGTGTGTATTTGTTAATCTCTTCTTAAAAATGACTTTCACAAATACTCATATTATGGACTCTATTGTTATGGATTTCAAAGCAGTATATAGATGTAGAGGGAGAGAAGGATCTCATTATTTCTAAGAGAATGGAACCTGAAAACCATTATGCTGGTTGTTTTATTTTCCTTCTGTGAACTGAAGTCCCTTTCCCTAATTTAAGCTGACACTGTATTAGCAATGAGGTGCAATGTGGCCTGCACTGACACATCTTTTCTTTCCTCTTTAAGCTGTTATCTTAAAATCAGGACATTTCTAATATTTTTTAGATAGTTAATATCTATTTTTGTCGACTTCGCACAGCTATATGGTAAATGAGTAAAGAATGTGGTGGAAGGGAATCTTATTTCTTGTCTAAATAATTAGAATTTTACCTCTCAGTTTGGTTTTTGTTTTCCAATTTCCAGGATTCTAAAATTAGTAAGTTCATATTTGGTATTAAATATTCACTTTTAATAACTTGATATAGTCTATTCCCTTAAAAAGATCAGATAATTTTTAAGTCTGTTCTATCCATACCAGTGATGTTACAGAATGACGTAAGCCCCAGCAAAGCAATGCACAAACATATAAAAAAAAAACAGCCATTCAGATTGTCTCTGTGTAGGGACCATGATCCATCACCTGTCATTGCTTTTGGTCAGTCTGGTGTTCCACCAGTCAGTTTTAAATTACCAAGAAGTTAGTGCCTTGTGCCTCTAGACTCTACAGAGTCAAATCTCATCCTTCATGACACCAACTCCTGTCTCAACCCAAGTCACCTGTGTTCAGGAGACTTATGGAGGAGAGTAGGTTAGATGGAATGTGTTTAAGCTCTTTACTTGAGAATAGAAAATTGAGTCTACCTAGAAAAATCATATTTTGGGGAAAAAACAGATGTGTCAGTTCATACACAACATGGAAATAATGTCTAACACTAGGCAAAGATAGCAAAAAAATTTCTAAATGTTGTAACTCCTTTATTAGCATCTGTTTGTCACTTGTTGGTAGAGAAGATTTTTTAAATACAATGTAAGTTATAACTTGTATTATAAAACAAATATGGAATTTAAAAATCACAACTTGACCATATAAACACAATTGAAAACCAGCTGCAAAAAATTACTGAGATAAACTAAGCTTATTTTTAAACAACGTATGCCCCAAATGGGCAATGCTAGATGAGTATAATATAAATAAGTCAAGCCCAGCTCCTGTGGCTCATGCATATATCCCTGAAATTCAGGAAGCTGGAATCTGAGGATCTTGGTTTGAGGGCAGCCCAGACAGGTATATCCTTGAGACTCTTGTCTCCAATAAACTACTAAAACAAATGTAAAAACAGAGAAAGAGAGAAAGAAAGAAAGAAAGAAAGAAAGAAAGAA
Organism: Perognathus longimembris pacificus; assembly: GCF_023159225.1. NCBI lineage: Eukaryota > Metazoa > Chordata > Mammalia > Rodentia > Heteromyidae > Perognathus > Perognathus longimembris. The sequence goes on from NC_063163.1 coordinate 17,577,317, forward strand.
AGAAAGAAAGAAAGAAAGAAAGAAAGAAAGAAAGAAAGAAAGAAAGAAAGAAAGAAAGAAAGAAAGAAAGAAAGAAGAGAGAGAGAGAGAGAGAGGGAAGAAGGAAGGGAAGGAAGGAAGGAAGAAAGAAAGAAAGAAAGAAAGAAAGAAAGAAAGAAAGAAAGAAAGAAAGAAAGAAAGAAAGAAAGAAAGAAGAAGGACAGACAGAAAGAAAGAAAAACAAAAACAGAAATGGAGTGGTTAAGTGGCAGAACACTGGCCTTTAGCAAAAGGAGCTCAGGGATAGTACACATGTCTTGAGTTTGAGCCTCAGGGCAAGCACCAAAAAAATAAAAGGAGACAGAGAGAGAGAGAGAGAGAGAGAGAGAGAGAGAGAGAGAGAGAGAAGAGACAGAGAGACAGAGAGACAGAGAGACAGAGACAGAGACAGAGAGACAGAGACAGAGAGAGACAGAGACACAGAGACACAGAGAGATGGATAGAGACAGAAAGAGAGACAGAGAGACAGAAAGAGAGACTGAGACCCAGACAGAGACAGATACAGAGAGAGATCATATTGCAAGCAAATACAACATACATACTTCTAGGAATCTGTTTAATAGGTATAAAATGAGGGTTTAAACTTCAGCCTCAATATTCTGATTGGCTGTTTTGCAGGCATTTTATATTTATTTCTTCTTACTGAAGGATTGGCATGCTATAGATATATCCATGCCATATTTTCTTGGCACCCTTCTTTCTTTGCTTGGAGAGTGGACACTTTTAAGCTGGTGGAGCAAATGCTTTCTTTGCCATCCTGTGGTTTAGGTTTTCTGAGCATCTGTATCATTAATTGAAGAGGTATGGTTGTACCATTGAGGTAGCTGCTAAACTCTGATCCCAACTATTGGCTTTCCTTACCACCTTTGCTTCTGTGTTCCCCGGTTGTGTTTGGTGAGAAGATCTCTTGGATTCTCTTCAACCTCTATACTTAGTCTATTCCCTCTATGTACACATGTTCTGTCTCACTGGTTTGTCTGGAACTACTGGCAACTTGTAGTCAGGACCTTTTCTCTCAATCACAGTGTCATTAGAACACTGTGATTCAGGCCCAGAGACTCACTCTGTTTAGTGATAAGGAACCCATTCCTGTCCACAGAAGCTTTGGGGAGGCTGGCATTTAAATTTTCATTAGTATTCTTGGTTCTTGGTCACACTCCCACTCTTCTGTCAAAGTTAGGGTCAGGTGGGTTTCCAAGCTATGGAGAGAAATTCTGACAAAACTGAAAGCCTCAAGAAAGGTAGCAAGCAGAACACTGCATGTTTCCTGCCTGCAAATGAAATTTCACAAGGGCCTCCAACAATTTCTGCCTCTGCACCCCATTTTATTCAGCAACGCTAAACTCCATAGGCTCTTTATTGAGTAATAACAATAGCTGTGTTTGCTGTACACACATATGTTCCTGGATATCATTCTTACTAGAGAAATTGTAGCTATTTCTTCTCTGAAATCATCTCACTCTTCCTCTGACCTTTATTTGTTTATTTAGGCTCCATTAGGTGAAGTCATAGCCCCTAGGCTGCTGGTCATAGCCCGTAGGCTGCTGGCTGTAGTCACAGAATTGTGTTGGCAGGGCTAACACCATGAAGCTTCAGGGCTTGGCCTTATGGCTCAGAGTTCTGGCAAATGTGACTCTGGGCCACTCTAGCAGCTGCAGCCACTCCTGATCTGTAATTTTACCTGGGCCAGTGGTTTTAATGTGGCTTCACTGAGCATTTTGGGATGTTCTATCTACTCCAGCTTTTGAATCCACACTATGCAGCTTTTAGTTCCTACTCATCTTAACTGCTACTAGCACACGACTGAGATATATTATTACAGATGTTTAATTCTATATGAGTTATAGTTGGTGAATATATCATACAAGAACCAGTAGAGTCTATTTCTTGCTGTTATTTTTACTATATGTACTGCACATATGTTTATGTACTTAAAATCAAATACATTTTTTCACATTAGACACAGCAGTGATATGTGATATCATATTATAAATTAAAATATACTTTACATATATTTTATATACTCAGATACTCAGAGCACATGACTAGCTTTAAGGAAATTGTTTTATGTAGTCTACATGGATTATCTACAAATTGTTGAAAATCTACTATACCTACAAGTGGACGCACATGGTTAAAATCCATGTTCAAAGTCAAGTGGATAACATAGCTTCTTCTCATGCTACATAAAGACCCAATGATATTCAAAACTACTACAATGCTTAAAAATGTAATGCAGGAAAACGGTTATTTTAATTTCAGGAAATGAGAAGAAGAGGTTAGAAACCTTTAAGAAAATCTAAGATTTTTTGTTATTTCATGAAGCGAATAAGTTTAATGCCTCCTGCCATAGACATTTTATTTTTTCCTCTCAAATCAAATCCATATCTGTTTCATTTCACTCATGCCGATGTAGTTTGGGAAAGAGCTTCTGAGCCTATTGTCCCCACTCAATATTCACACAGCATTCTGATTTTTCAAAATCAGAAGACCTGTGCCAGATGAATCTCAACCACTGAATATAACTAGGTAATAAATAAAAATCACAAAATATATTGAAGAAATTATGTTGATTGGAAATGTGAAAAACAATTACTTTTTAAAATTCTGATTTATAAAATGAAGTTTTCATTATAAATGCCTACTTATCCTGGCACTCTATAAGAATCAGATAATACCATACAAACAAATCATAAAACTCATTGTATTACTTTGTGGGAATTTTACATTTTTGGTTTCCTTGTGTGTGGTGGGGTGGGTGGACTGGTAAGTGTGGTACTGAAATATACTCTCAGGAACTCCCTTCTACTAGGTTTACCTGATGCTCTATCATATCTAGGGCTTGGGGTGTATTTTTGTTGTTGTTGTTTGTTTGTTTCCTTCTTAAGAAACTGCTTAAAACATACAAAGCAGCAAGAAGAAAATTCTCTATCACCAATAATTGATTTTGATGGTTAATTTTGAAGTCAGAGTGAATAAACTTTTGTACGCAGATTGGCCTTTAATCACAATCCAATCTGTTCTTCATCTCCTGAGTATTTATGATTATATGTGTAAGCCCAAGGTTCACAGAAGCTAGGCAGTTTTTAATTTTAGAAAGTTGAATTTGGTTTACTTAGTAAAATCTCAAGACACATATATCATATATAATTTGATATATGACATATTACTTAATAAAATAATGTGTACATATATTGTGATATATATATAATGTATGTATCTGAAAATGAACTATCTGATGACCTACAGTGTTCATAAACAGGAGCTACAGAGTTGCCCCGGCCCGCGGGGTTTCATCAACAGGAGCCCAAGGGGGAATTGACCTGAATGAGAGACAAACCAGACACAAGGAGGGAGACCAAGACAGGATTCTGATCAAGGTCTCAAACTTTATTTTCGCAGGGCAGCTTATATAGTAATCAGCAAAGGGTAACTCACACAGACAGGGTCATTAGGTTGCTAGGTTACAGAACCATGGGATGGTCCTTCTCAGGACAGGGACTGAGTAAAGTTTACAAGGTTGTTAATTAAAACTAGACAAGATGTTAGGCTTAACAGGCAAGGTTGTAAAAGCATCAAACATTCTTATCAGCTAAGACTTATAGTGTCTTCTTGTTAGAGCATGACAAACAGTGCCAGATTTTCTTATCAGTTAAGTTTTATAGTTTCTTTATGTTACATCCTGACAGCCATTTTGGCTCCCGGCACAGAGTAATTTACAAAAAAAATCATCCATATATACATAATATATAGTATATATCTAGTAACTCTATCATGTTTTCTTTTATTAATACATTATATCAATATATGTATAATAATAAAATTGGAATAATTAAAATTAAAGCATTACTTATAAAGTATTTTAAAATTATAGGTTCCATTTTCAAAGTTAGAATTAAATTTTTTTAAACTCCATAACAGTTATATGTAGAGATGAATAATTGTCTCAAAATTGGCAAGTTACAAAATACTTTAAGGTTTGGGATAGAAAATGAGAAGGGACTTCAGCTTCTATCAGATTCAGATCCAAAGTCTATGAGAAAATATTTTTTAAAAAATATTTTTGATGTTAGAGAAAATAAGTGCAGCCAAAATGTTGGACAAAAACTGGTCCCATTATCATATAAAAATGAAATTTTTTTTTTTGTTTTTAGGTGGTTCCACCTAACATTGCTTGACTTTCAAAGATTTTTGATAATGTATCTGATAGTGGTTTTTTTTTAATTCAACACATGTACTTACCTTGCCTTTGTGTTCAATAAAACATGATTTTATATGGTACAATATATCCAAGGAAGATGGTCTCTTCATCCAAAATAAGTCAAATTTCTCTAAGTCAGAAATATTTGGTTTTCCTTTTCAAATAATTACTTTAAAGGAGAAAACGTAACCTTTTTCTATTCTTCAGTGATAAGAATACTTTTTGGAGGTAGAAATGTGATTATTTTCTGAAGAAGATAGCCAGGATGTTATTACTCATCAAAATATCATAGAAGATCAACAGTCCCATTAACAGTTAGGTGAACTTGAATTTAACCTATTTTAAATGTACATAATAATTGCATTTGAATTTCTGGAGTGAAGAGTGCATCAACATGTGGGTAAACTGGTCAGGGTTAATGATCCATTCATTATTTCAAATACTTATATTTTTTAACATATTGTTGTGCATCAATAATTAAATATTAAATATCCTACTTTGTGTCTGCCTTTCACTTATACTTGTTGTCTCCTGATGCTGTTGACTCTCACACAAGACAAAAACTCAAAGGCAAGACTTTTCTGTCACAAATGACTCATATACTTTGATGTTTTCCTTGAGTGACTGGATCTGCCCTGAAATACCCTATTTTGAGACTTCATTATTAAAAGAAATAATTGCATTGCTTTGGTGATGAAACACATTAAGTCAAGTGTTTTTGGTACTTATAAGCTTCGGGACAAGAATTTTAAAACCTGTTCTTCAAGAAATTTAGAGTTGTGAATGACACAATTATTTCTGCTATAATGTGCTGTGAAGTAAAAGGAAAAAATGACAGAAATCAAAGCAAAATTGCATGAATTATTTTTCAGTACTAGATATTACACTTGCCTGGCAAGCACCTTGCCACTTGAGCCACACCCCCAAGTCTTCTCTGTATTGGATATTTCCCAGATCATGTCTCCATACATACATGGGGTCGCTTGGGATGTTGTCATTTCTGTCACTGACAAATAACAGATCCTTGTCACTGTGCCAACACCCTACTTCAAATGGAGTTGTGTGAACTTTTAAGTCCATGATATCCTTGAACCACGATCTCTTCCCTTTCTGCCTTACATGTAGCATGGATTAAAGGCTTAAGATGCTCTGTCTGGCTTGAATGAACTTTAGTTTCCTATGATAAGAAATGACAAATTTTAAAAAATAGCTTAAATTTGTGAGTAATATCAACTATACGAGTACTAATGCCTAAGTGATTCAAAGCCGCTGAATTACCTGAAAGCATGTTTCTTAGTACTGCATTCAGACAGTACTTTTACCACAACATAACCAAAATAAGAGTAGGATAATTAATAATAATAATAATAATAATGTCAATAAGGATTTTATTTTATGTGGCTTGGAGCAACAGTCATTTGAAATTCTTAGTTAACAAACCATAAATTATATACTTTAGGTTTATTCTTCATTAAAAATATTACATATATTTTAATTCTACTTACTAAAAAGAAATGTTACATATGTCAAAGAGCAATATTAACAATTTTAATTATGATTACTGTTAGGAGGCCACACGTGGGGATGCTTGCTGATTTCAAATATTTAGATATGCTTATCTTTATGAATTTCTCAAGATGTTTGATTCTTACTATTCTAAAGATATTTGATTCCTAATGTATAAATTTCAGTACCACATGGTGAAAGAGTGAGCTATCAAAATTAAATGGGCTAATATGAGGCTAGATGAGATGACTAAACCTTGTAATCCTACCTATGTGAGAAGAGGGAAGAGAATTGCGGCCCAAGACTGGCTAGGGAACAAAGGGTAAAACTGTCTGAAAACAAACAAGCAAGCAAGCAAACAAACAAACAGTATTTTAGAGGTTTGGGAGAGATTTGGATTTTAGTGCCATATTGCATAATAATAATAATGATAATATAATAATAAGTTATAAAGGACCTAGATAAATTTACTTGATAAATGAAAGCAGAAGAGGAATATCATTAGTCACTTTGAATTTGGAGGAGAGTTATTTTTATTTATGTTCCTATTATTATGATTATTATTCTGTAAATACTTAGCCATAGTGGTCTCAGTTTATCATGTACATTACTTTGTACAATGCATGTTAAGCAGTGTCACCCTTTCAATGAATTTCCCTCACGCTCTCATCTATTCCCATCTCCATCTTCTCTGTTTGATCTTCTTAATTCTCCTTTTTGTTAAATTTAAGAACATTTTTTGTTATTCAAAAATGTTATAACAAAACATGACCAAAAATAAATATTGATAGAGTCAGTATGATTTTATGTAATGAAAAATGAAATAGAATAGTACAAATAATAAATTATATGTCTACATACCAACTCTTCAAAATATGAGGCAAACGATAGAAGTGCTGCTTCTGTTAAGAGAATCTTGAGAACCTATAGAAGCAGTTATTTTATACTGCTTGCGCTTTATTTGGGAATATGAATGCTTACTGATTTTTTTCCACAAAATATATGATTCTCAATAAGTTGAGGATTATATTATTCCTGTTATGAAAATGTGAGTTTACTTCACAGTTAAAAAAATTCTAGTGATATTACTCTGTTCTTAAAATGTATTTTGAATATCAACTTTGTAAAGTGCTTTTACTGTGATATTTTTATCATCCCTACAATGAACATTGATCACATTTGTTCCATGTGTATAACTTCTCAACAACCTTCCTCCTTGCACCTCAGTTTTATTTTTAGGTGTTTTTTATGATTTTTTTCATATACGTATACACACATATCAATATATATCATCCACAATTCCCTATATGCTTTCCCTGTACTTTTTTCTATCCTATACTTGCCGGTCCTGCCTCCTACTTGAATACATCACCTCTTTAATCAAAGCTTATTGTGCCATTTGAAAATCCAGACTGACTCTGAGCCAAAATATGAAACATTTATTTTTCTGGTATATATTATTTATATAAACACACAAAAGCAGACTGAGCACACAGTCTTGTGTACTAGTATACAAACCTCTGGCCAATCAGTTTCCCTATAAGCATTCATGACGACCCAGGATGTGTGGTAGTGAAAACTGCCTAAACTGTTGACAGAGATGCACCAGTGTATGGGTCATGCATCTAATGAAGTCATAAGGAGAAAAGAGTGATATCATGTATTATAGTCTGCATTTAATAAAATAAGTCAAGACATGATCTCAGAAAAGAAATTGGAAGATTTCCAAACAAGAAAAAAGAGTAATAGAAAGGCTCCATATAGTTTGAGATGTTAGTTTTGTAAGTCAAATACAGAATTATTAAAATATAATTTTATCTTTCTCTCAATAGGAATCCTCAAACTGTTATGCTATGAAATGAATCTTTTCATGTTTCTTTGGGTCTGGCACACTTCACTTAGTATGATTTCCAAGTCCTTCCATTTCCTTACTAATGGGGAAGTATCATTCTATCTGATAGAGGCATAGAATTTCATTGTGTATATGTACCACATTTTCTTGATCCACTCATCTACCAAGGGGCATTTGGGTTGGTTCCATATTTTAGCAATGACAAATTGTGCTGTGATGAACATAGTTGTGCTGGTGGTTTTAGTGTGGTCTTGCTAGTAATCTTTTGGGAAGATGCCCAATAGTGGGCTGCTGGGTTGTAGGGGAGCTCTATGTTTAGTTTTCTGAATAACCTCCACGCTGCTTTCCAGAGTGGGTTGAACAAGTTTACATTCTTAGCAACAATGTAGTAGAGTTCGCTTTTGGCCATATCCCCTCCAGAATTTGTAATTATTAGTTTTCCTGATAATGGGCATTCATTCTAGGTTGAGTTGGAATCTCAGTGTTGTTTTGATTTGCATTTCTTTTATGGCCAGTGATGTAGAGCACTTCTTCATATGACTCTTGGCCATTCTCACTAGGATAGTCATAGCAGAAGAATGCATAGCTCAATAGCTATGCCCATATGAACACATAAAATGGTGCTAAGCAAAAGGAACTCCAAGTTATGGAAACAAGTGGTATGTCATTGTTGTAATTTCCAACATGCCTTGTGAAACCATACTCTTTGTTTTTTCTCTCATATTCCCTTCCCTTTTATTACCCCTGCTATCAGTGTAACTGATCTTAATACCCTGGATACTGTATATATGTGTATGGGAACTAGGGAACGGAAAGGAAATAGCAAAATCAAGAGACAAATGATAAAAAAGAAAAAACATTCCAAAAGCATTACTTACAAAACCAACTGGTGTAAACCAACTGTACAATTCAAGGAGGGGGAGGGGTATATGGGAGGAAGGCGGGGGGATGAGAGAGGTGCTAACAAGTTGGGTAAGAAAGGTACTTGCCTTACATATGAAACTGTAACCCCTCTGTACTTCGGCAAAAAAAGAAGAAAAAAACAAAAATAAATCTTTTCTTTTGGATAAGAAGTTAAAAAAAAAAAAGACAAGGAAAAAGTAGGTCATATGTTCTGCTTAACACCACCACATGCTCCCTTCCACCTCAGCCTCTGTAATCTACTTCATTGTGTGACAGAATTCTCTGTGATGCTGAAATCACATTATGCTACATACTTCCCACTCTTCTTGTCACTGAAACTTCCAACAAGTTCAGAACACATTTCCATCAACTGTACAGTGTGGAGCTTAAAACTTAAACAAAAATACTATTAAGAATCAACTATGGTTCTGTTTTCATTCATTTTATGACCAACAACATGCTTTTTTTTGTTTCAGATGAAATAATCTTTTAAAAATGGTTTCCAGAGGCAATACAGAAATAAGGAAAAAGTGCAAAAATATGCTTGTCATCCCTCCCTCCATCCCTGCCTTCTTTCCTTTCCTTTCCTTTCCTCTTTTCTTTTTACACAGTTTTTTTTTTTTTAAGAAAACATGAAGATAACTTTTCTCCACCATGCTAATCTTGGCCAGGCCTTCTGAAAATAACCAGTGTTTGTTTTCTTGATTTTATATAATGTAGTCATTAGCTAGTATGAGAGAACATTATGTAAAAGCACGCATTGTTCATTTATTCTTCTGGGAATGTATATTTACCTGAAGCATCTACTGTCTACTGTCTCCTTCTTTTTTTTTTTTTTTTTCCAATTCTTGAATCATTGGAAAAGGCACATGGTTGGGAGCTCCTACTGCAACAGGTTTTCTTTTGATTATGGCAATGACTTGTTTTAGTGTGAAGAAATTTTTCAATCTAATGGAATCTATCATTTATAATTTTTAAATTTTCTGAGAATTGAATTTTATTCAGGAAAGTGTTACATTGTGTTTATCTTATCTAACACTTTCTTCCTGTGGTTTCAAAAAGTTTTAGTATTAAAAAAATAAGATATTTGACCTATGTAGAATTGGATATTTGTAAAAAAAAAAAAGATTACATATATGTTTGAATTGAGTTAAAACTACATGTGAATTTTGTGGCTATTGTGTAGAACTAAACACATTCGAACTGGAATTAAATAAATTTAACTTGTACTATAAAATAGTTCCTAAAATTTCCTGGTTCATTTTCATTCTATTAGTAAGAGTGAAATATAAAATCAATTTGAAATCATTGGGAAAGACTCTAAGCTTTTATTTAGAAGTGGAGTTCATTTTGTTTTCTTTTGTTTTATGTAATTGGTGTGTCAACATTTGGCGTATAAATTTATGATATAATAAAATCATCTGAATGGATATTCCCTTTATAGTATGCGTAGACATCGTTGTCTCTTCTAAATTACCTTTATTTGACGTCTGTTTTCGTAGAAATGAATGTGGCTACTCCTTCTTGATTTTTTTTTTTTTTTTTTTTTTTTTTTTTTTTTTTTTTTTTTTTTTTTTTTTTTGGCCAGTCCTGGGGCTTGGACTCAGGGCCTGAGCACTGTCCCTGGCTTCTTCCCGCTCAAGGCTAGCACTCTGCCACTTGAGCCACAGCGCCGCTTCTGGCCGTTTTCTGTATATGTGGTGCTGGGGAATCGAACCTAGGGCCTCGTGTATCCGAGGCAGGCACTCTTGCCACTAGGCTATATCCCCAGCCCCTCCTTCTTGATTTGGTACTGCACTTACTTGGAAAATATTTTTCAGTCTTTACTGTGCTAATTTGTATTGTCTTTCTTAAATAGATGCAGATTTTGGAAAGCACAAATGGTTCAATCTTATATTTATTTTTTTTAAATCCAGTATCCCAGCAAGTGTCTTTTGATTGGGCAATTTGGACTAGTAATATAGAAAGTCCCTATCAAAAACTATGTATTTCTGTCATTTCATTGATTTTTTTTCCATCATGTTCATTTATTTAATTACCTACTGAGATCTCCCAAACCTCTAATACCATGGTAGCTTTTACCTTCCTCTTCGGTCTATAGAATTTCTGAAAATGTTCTCCAGTGATGGCTTTACGGTCATAAGTTGTTTTAATTTTGGTTAAATATAGGAATTTGTGATTGTACAGAGTAATCCAGGTTGGCAGATACATTCTTTCAGATCTGGTAATACACAACACTATATCCTTCAAGCTTTTAACTTCTCTGTTTTTTAATGGGTCAGATTTTATAGATGAATTATCAGTTCTTTCATTCTTTCTTCTTTATATACAATGATGCTTTAGTTATAATATGATAAAGGGAGAACTATTTTGTTTAATTTGTTCACAATCTCTTATTTCCCCATATTTTCTATTAGAATCAATTGGTTAATAAAAGTGCTTTAATTTTCACTTGTTCATTTATGCAGATCCACTCACCATTTGTCCTTTCTCACCTTCCTTCCTCACTCCCTCTCAAATGATCAACCATTTTCACAAATGTACATATTCTATTTTGGCAACTTTCACTCTCCTTCACTCTCTCTGTTCATCATGTCCCTTACAATTAGTACTGAACCTTATAAAAGTCTTGTTTTCTATTGCAGTCATTTGTGTTTTATAGTGTATGCTAACTGTTCAAAGGAGTTAAAATGCCTCTAGTACTTGAATTAAGATTTTTCTCTGAGGAATGTTATTTAAACCTACAAATAATGGTTGACAAGAGATGGTCTCATTACCTTTCTTATGTAACATCTCTGTACATCACGTTTACAATAAATAAAATTTTGTAGAGATACAAATCAGAAAAAAGGAGCAAGATATATTTTATTTACATTCCAAATATTTTAAAGATATGTGTAAAGATGTGTCTAGATAGGTACATAGGTATATTACATATATAATTCATTCTAGAGCTAATGAAGTTCAAACAGAACTTCAACATGGAAGAACTGAGAAATTTTTTTTTACTCTGAAGATACTTTATATTCAAACAGCTTAAGAAAACTGATGAAAGTAAATGAAGGAAAACATAGATGAAAAGAAATAATAACTAGAATCTTTATAACAGACAAGGGAATTGGGAAATTATGTTCTTAAATCAGGAAATGTGGCCTGTGGTTAAATAAGTAGATTTTGCTTAATTAAGAATTAGTACTATCAGCAATTTCAAATATTATTGCCAAGTATCACCAAAGGTTCAAATGCTTCCATTTTTTTCTTTTCAGTTTATAATTACTTTAGATTTTCTTTGTAATGCATAGGAAAAATAGATAATTTAACTATAAACCTTATTGGTATGTTTTGTTAACTCACAGAACATTTACTGAGCACAAACTTCACAAGAAAAGCTAATGAGCAACTCTGGGAATTTATTTAAATATCAGAAATTTTCCATATTTAAGTCGAGAATTAAACAATAGAGGGAATCACAATAATTCTTATTAGGAACTTTTTTTTATTGTCAAAGTAACTTACAGAGGGATTACTGTTACATAAGGAAGACAGTGAGTACATTTCTTATCAAACATTTTACCTTTTCCCTCATTTTTCTTCTACCTTCCCCCTCCCCAATTCTCTCCCTCCCCTCCCCTGAGTTGTACAGTTAGTTTAGAGCATATTGTCCTGTAAGTATTGTTGTTGCCTTTTACCCTTTATCTCTCCTCCCCTAGTTCCAATAAATGTACATACAATACCCATTGTATCAAAGCCAGTTATAGTGACAACAGGGGTAAAACCATGGGGAAGAAAGACAAAAGAAAAAGGCATAATTTCATAGGGTACATTGTAAATAACAATAACAAAGACAAACCACTTATTTCCAAGTCTTGTAGTTTATTTCACTTAGGATCCTCTTATGTGATCATATGTACATTGTTATTGAGCTATTGTGCCCTTCTGCTAGGACTATCCTAGACAAGCACTAATTGTTTCCAATGAGTTTATGTTTCTTTGAGTCTTGCTCATTTCACTTAGTATGATTTTTTCCAAGGGTTTTTTTTTTTTTTTTTTTTTTTCATTTCCTCAAGAATGGGGCTAATTCATTCCTTGAGAATACACTCAAGAGTTACAAGTTGGGCTGGGGATACAGCCTAGTGGCAAGAGTGCCTGCCTCGGATACACGAGGCCCTAGGTTCGATTCCCCAGCACCACATATACAGAAAACGGCCAGAAGCAGCGCTGTGGCTTAAGTGGCAGAGTGCTAGCCTTGAGCTGGAAGAAGCCAGGGACAGTGCTCAGGCCCTGAGTCCAAGGCCCAGGACTGGCCAAAAAAAAAAAAAAAAAAGAGTTACAACTTATTGTTAAATAAATATAAATTCAAATTTAGCAAGTATTTCAGAGAAAGTTTAGTATAGTTGGCAGTGATGAAATGGTTTAAACAAAACAATTTAAAGGTGAGTTAAGTCTTAAGAACGGCCAAGACTTGTGGTTTCGCCAGTTACTTGTACTTCAGCACTTGAGAACATAATGTGCATGGCAAATGACAAATCAATAACATTAGTATAAACATTTTACAACACAGTTTGACTGTAAGTTTAAAAGTCTTAGGATAAGCTTTATAGTACAGAAAAGCAGAAATCATCTAACATTTGAAATATTTTAATGATATCATTTGGTCTTTTTCCTTCCCTTTAGCCTCTCCTCTTTTATTCTCTTCCCTGTTTCTTCCTTCCTTCCTTCCTTCCTTCCTTCCTTCCTTCCTTCCTTCCTTCCTTCCTTCCTTCCTTCCTTCCTTCCTTCCTTCCTTCCTTCCTTCTTCCCTCCCTTTATTGCTCCTTCCCTTCCTTCCTTTCTTCCTTCATCTTTCATTCATTCTTTATTTAAAAGAATTTTGTGTAAATTCCATTTAAAAATAGATGGAACAATTCTGTCCTGCGTCATGAAATTTTCTTCTCAGAAGGAAGACACTTATTTCACAAGCCTTATAATATTTTAGACATTGAATTTCTGCAATTCATCCAGGACTAGGGAGACTCTTTTACCAAATATTCCCCCTTCCATCTTGATCTACAGAGTAGTAGATTGGCCAGTTTGATGGTAGAAAGACCTTTGACCCTGTGGTTGATATGTCATTGTTCTAAGCAGTGTTTGTTAGTTATTTTTAAACTATCATTTGCTTTGATCATCTGTTTATTGCAATTTTCCTGAGGCTTTAGTTTTATTTCTAATAGTTCCCACTCTTCCGGTTGTATGCTTTTTTTTCCCCCATGTAGAGTTATTTCCAACAATATTAAATAGTTTTCATCTCAAAGTATTTTTCATTGTGACTCCCTTACAAAAGAACTCTACCAAAGAAAACTTCCATTTTACATTTCAGATGATTCATTCTTAGTGTTCCTCATTTCTTCTATTTCTTTGAGCTAGGCTTTTCACAGAAGTAGATACAGAATTAAGAAATTAATGGGAGAGTGCTAAAGTGATTTAGAGTATTTTAGGTGAAGGGTTTGAGAGAATAATCATGTATGCATTTAAGAATTTGTTGAAATTGAAAAGCTAGGTAGGGACAATGAGTGATACTTGCTGAGTTCTCTCTGAGGAACAGAGAGGATCCAGGGCCCTTGTTAATGTAATGATGAAAACACTAGATCCATTAAAATGTTCCTTTGAGTCATATGGCTAGTGAAAAATGACTTCATTTTTCTTTCAATTGATTTTGAAGAAGTACAACTTTCTTAAAGTGCAGAGTTTCTGTGGGATTTATAATCATGTAGGAGTACATTCAGCTTTGAAGTTTGACCACTCAATATTTTAATAACCATAAGCAAAATGCTTAGATATTCTGAATTTCACTTTTATGTTTAAAATGAGGAAATTGTTACAACTAATAGATTGGAGAATTATTGAATAATGTTTAGCATAATTTAAACAATGAAACAATATTAAAATTGATTGTGAGTTTATTTTTGTACACTCAATGAAACTTCAATATTGTTTTGCATAAAGAATTTAAAACACTGGAGAAAAAAACCAAATGTAAATACAGAAAATGACACAAAAGAAAGTCTGATAATAAATATGGAGGTAATTAGGAAAGCTTGTTTAGTATTATAAAGTGATTGAACAAAAAACAAGTAAACTAAACACACTATCCCGTCATATTACTCCAGATAAATATTTCTAGACATGTACTAATTATTCTCAATGCGGGAAATCATAGAGAATATGTTTCTTTGGGTCTGGCTCACTTCACTTAGTGTGAATTTTTTCCTGCCCAGTCTGGCTTTGAATGGCGATCCTCAGATCTCAGCCTCATGAATAGCGAGGATTACAGGTGTAAGCCAACAGTGCCTGGCCAGAAATAAAATTTTAAAATATGCTTTGGTTAAATTATGTCCATCTAAGTTAGATCTACAGAGGAAGAAGAGACTGGAGCTTGGGACAAATGAAATATATTACAAATTGCAGAGAAAACAGAATTAGTCACAACTGTAGCTAAGAATAAATATATAGATGAAGAATTATGGCCCACTAGAACTTAAGAGTTGCTTCAGTCTTGGATTTCGTTCAGTGACTAGTGAGGGACTCTCTTGTTTGAAACTAGTAATCTGCTAAATTACTTTGATATCATTCAGTAAACTTCAAATAAGCTAACAAGAAGTTACCACAGGAAAAAAATATTTCTAAATATCCTAAAATATTTTATTTGTCTGGGAAAACTTACTAAAAAGATGGTCTTAGCCAACTTTTTGCTGAAATAAGAGAATAACACAGACTGAGTAACATATACAGAAAATAATTTCTTATTTCATAGTAATGGATAGTAGAAAGCCCCAAACTGAAAAGTCACATCTTGTGGTGGTCACTTGCTGTTGAGGACAAGTTAGGGTTGGCATACAAGAAACAGAGAGGACATAAAAGTGAACTCAACTTTTCTAAAAATGAACCAGTCACACACTCTCCTTTGTATAGTCATGTTAATCATTCATAAAAATACGTTTATTATTACTTACAAAGGTTAGTAAAATGATTGAGAATGAATGTAGTGGGATTGGAGTAAGACTGTGTTACTTTCCAATGATCAAAATTTAAACACATTTTTCACATAATTGTAAGTCAGTTTTTAATTCACCAAATTGCAACTCTAATTTGCAATGAAATCTTTGATTCTTCAATAAATATGCATGTTCAATTATTATGAATGTATACATATACATATATGTACATATAGAAATGACATCTTTGTAGGATTATTTTTACATCATCAGCAGTAAAGTTTTATATGAATGTGAAGACAAACTTGCATAATATTTCACTAATGTGTCACTTCACAGGGAATTTTCAAAAAATCATATTCCTTACCTTACAGAAACTTGGTAGAAAAATACAATATTTGACAATAAAATATGAAGCTGTTTTAAGAAATACATACATTATATTTCTCAGATATTTTCTTCTTCTGTATAGTGCTGAGGATTTAACTATTTTGAATAAGACACATTGAGTTAATTCTTATTTCTTTATGTCTTTATTATTTATGAATACCTTTAACATTCTATTTTGTACAGAATGGAAATTTATGATGAATTTCACAAATATTACAAAAAATATAGGGATATTTGGGCAATTTATCTTTCAACTTTTGATAATGTTGCATATAACTTATTCTTTTATTTTTTTTTTCCGGCCAGTCCTGGGCCTTGGACTCAAGGCCTGAGCACTGTCCCTGGCTTCCTTTTTTGCTCAAGGCTAGCATTCTGCCACTTGAGCCACAGCGCCACTTCTGGCCATTTTCTGTATATGTGGTGCTGGGGAATCGAACCCAGGGCCTCATGTATACGAGGCAAGCTCTCTTGCCACTAGGCCATATCCCCAGCCCGCATATAACTTATTCTTATTCATGACTTATATTTGACATTTCTTTTGTCATTTTCTCTTCACAGGAGATTTCTTACTCTACTTTCTCCCTCTCTCCCTCTCTTCCTCTCTCCCTCTCTCCCTCTCTCCCCCTCTCCCTTTCTTCCTCCCTCCCTCCTTTCCTTCCTTCCTTCCTTCCTTCCTTCCTTCCTTCCTTCCTTCCTTCCTTCCTTCCTTCCTTCTTTCCTTTCCTTCCTTTCCCCACTTTCTTTTTCTCTGTTTTTCTTCTTTCTTTCTGTCCTTCCTTTTACATAGTCATTGATTTTAGTCACTTTAAAGCTAGACTTATCAAATATGTTTGTCAGGTTTTCCTTTTCTTCTGTTATGAAAAAAATGTAGCAGATCAGCAATAGTTTCTTTCTAAAATATTTGCTTGAATTAAAGTAAAATGCATATCCTGTTTTTATAAATATACCAAATAAAAATTTCAGAGCATATTAAAATGAGAGGGTACACATATAAGAAAATAGACAAATTATGAGAATGACAAATGGAGAAGGGAGCTCACCCACTCAAAGGCTAGGCAAACTGGTAGAGAAGTGGACAGAAGGGGAAAAATTAAGAGACTGATTCAGAATAAATGAGCCAATTAGGTCCTATATCATGAAGTTGCATGAAAAACTATTACAAGGTTTTTCAGGAGAAAATGGCTATGATTAATCATAATGCATATATGTAAATCTGGTATAATTATTTGTGTTATCAATAAGACTGCCTTAAGGCATTAAAAACTTTTAAAATATGCATTCAGGTTGGGATATAGCTCAGTCACAAAATGCTTGCCTAGAAGGTGCAATGTATTACATTTGAGCCCCACTACCAGAAGAGAAAAAAATAATATAGAATATGCATTCAATGGAGTGACATTGACCAAAACAAATTGAGTTAATAAAATGGTTTGTTGAATGGCAAATTTTTAATAATTTTGTCCTTATTATTTGCATATTGTTAACATATCTTGCCATGATAACTCATAAAACATGGCATTTTTAGGTAGTACCTTCAGCGGATGAGCATAAGTAGTAATCACTTTTGCTATTCAAAATAACACTTTAAAGTCCACCCTATTTGTTCTCTATTCACAGAAAAGTAAATTACATGTCTTTTTGCTAATAAGAGAGGAAACTTTTTAAAATATCTTAGCCATAGCTTCATAAAAAACCATCACATTTCTTTCAGTAAAGAGACTTCTAACTAACAGTGACATATCTTTTTTATTTTTTTTATCATGATTAACCATTGAGGAAATATGTAGCATGTTTCTTCTTTAAATCCAACAATCCTGCAAGGCAGACAGGCTAAATATTATTATCACTGTGCTGCTAATGGGGAACCTGACAGGAAGACACATTACATATGGGCCATTATTTGGTAATCTTTTCTCTCAGTAATATTGAAGATAATGATTAGAAAAACACCACGGGTTCTAACTTCCAGTAAGATTACCATAAATACCATCAAGCAAAGTATAAATGCATCTAAGAAGGATGTGTTGCCTCAGAAAGACTTCTAAGTGTATGTGAGTCACAGCACATTGATTTAAGCTACAGTGAAAAAGTTAAGAAAATTGGAAAGGAGGAAAGCTTTGAGCAATAGTATAATATAAGTGGAGGGACTAGTGTAATTAGAATAGAAAGGTGATAGAACTAAAAGGGATTATTTGTGAACATAAGGCTGACAGTTTTTCTTCAAACACATAGTAATGTAATTGGTAATTTGTAGCAAAAATGTATTTATGTGTAAATTTGATTGGAATGATAAAAGTGTAAGAGTAAGGAATAGATTGTCAAGGATTGAGGCAGGACAGTGTGTGACCACAGTGTAAATACCAGTACCGAAATACTGATGCATGCTCTGAAAGTGCTTTACAAAGAAAAATGATACAATGTCCTGAATTACGAGTGGAAGAAGATGAAATACAGTCATTTGTGACTTTTATGGGTGGAGATCAAGTCATTTTTGTAATTTGTAGCGAATGCATCTTAGATTTTTAGGAACTTAATTTCTACTTCTGTTAAACAAAACTTGACAGAGCCCTAATGAGAGGAAGAAAAGTGTCTATTGTTTTATTCACACTCTATAGATCTTATGTTCAAAACAGAGCACCCATACTTGAGTATAAACAGAAGATGTATTAATAAAGTGTCAAGGAAACTCATGTGAGAAAGAACAGTGGTATAACTAATATATTGCTAGGCAAAGAATGAGAGGTGGCTAGATTCCAGATATTTTTAATGGGATGATTTTATTAAGTACTTGTCATAAAGTTGGAATAAAATAGAAGATTTAAAGATTATTTCAATAATGAATGTAAGGAAGGAAATGAGCAAAGAATGGTTTGAAAGAGTGAAGACCCAATTACCATTTGGGGCATGTCAAATTTAAAACATTTATTAAATGTACTAGTGGAAATTTCCAGTTTGTAGTTTTGCATAGAAATCTATAGTAAGGCAGTAATTGATAGAGGGAAAAATATGACTTACAGATAATTTTAAGATCACAAACTAAGATGAAATCATTAAGACAGTAAAAAAAAATGTATAGACTTGTGAACAAACCTTGTGAATGAAAACTCCAAGGAAATTAAAGACAATCAGCTAATGAAGAAGGAAAGAAATTAATAAAAGAGCACACCTTGGGAGTCCAATAAATATGCTGAAAATAAACACAAAAAGAAATAAGAGATAAGCACCAGTGGGAAGCCCATGGCTATAATCCTAGGTTCTCAAAAGACCGGTATGAATGTATCTCAGTTCAAATTAAGTCTTCTAGATTATCTCCAAAGTAAGGAGCAAATTTCAGGGGTAGGGGTGGTCTCAAGTGGTAGAGCATTAGCCAAGCTTACAATAGACCTAGAGTCCAAATTTTAGTACCATCAAAATAAAAAGGAAATGACAGATATGTGGTATATGAAAGAAATCTGACATAGTTATTAGACCAATACTTACAAGTCCAATATAAGACAAAGTATATTTTTGTTATAACTATTGCTATCAAGAATATTATGAGATTGAGAGACAATAGAAAACAATAATCATTTTAATTAGGAAAACAAAAAATTCAAAGAATATGAGGCCAAAATTTATAAATACAGAAAGTAGATAAATCTCTAAACCTTTAAAAACATAATAAGAGCACAGAAAATTTAGACTAAATCTAACAAGGAAAAAGAAAACAGGTTAAAATAATTTAAATATCAGTTTAAGACATAGTACACAAAACTAAAGCCTGTAAAATAAGAAGAAATGAAAAAAATAGATGTAGGATAAGAAACTGATGAAATAGAAAGTAATATTTAAAATGGAACATAATCATTCTTTGAAAAAGTGAATGAAATTAATGAATTACATTTTTGCTAAGGAACACTAGAAAAGGCATAAAAAACAATTCCAAATATGAATAAAGAGAACATTAAAATTGTAGAATGTGCCTATAAATATATAAGTAAACACACTGGGTGGTATGCAAACTTTTACAAACTAATTAACTGAAAAATAAGAGGCTCACAATATGGAGTGCTAAAATGGTGTAATTCTTTAGACAACGAAGTCAAAGCCCAACAAAATAAATACCAGAAAATGGAAACTTGCAGGACTGGAGAGGGTGTGACCATGGGGAAAAGGGCAAACAAATCAAGGGAGGAAGTGGGGAGAAGATACTCAACAATTAATTTTATAACCACATAAATGAGAAAAATAAGGGAAGAGGTAGAAGTAATGGGGGTGAAAATGTTGAATGAAAGACATAGATGATATAAAATGCTTTATTAAATGAATAAAAAATTATCATTCCTTATTCCCAAAAATTAAATGAAGTGAGGGAAGGGGTGGGTAGAGAGATCCAAACATGCTGTATTCAGCATGTTTGTTGAATGCCTACTCCTTTGTGAGACTACATAAAGATAATAAAAATTCAAAGAAAAAGCAAGTCCACAATAGGGTAAAACCTGGATGAAAATTCAGGAACTTACAGTAAATTTAAATAAGCCAGTCATAAAGGGACAAGCAATTTAAAAGCTTTCCTACTAAGAAATAAATATAAAACTATGATTATCAAGGATAGAATAAGAGGACTTGGGTTTCTTGGTAACTAATAACCACAAAGTACAGTGATGTAAGATGAATACAGTCTTGCAATGGGTTTTTACTTTGAAATTTATACTTTTGTTAATATGCTCTATACATAGAAACTTGTTAAAATGTAAATCTCTTGCTGTGGATGGATCACAATAATATAAGAAGTAATAATGAATGGGAACATATAAAGAACAGCTTAAAATGTAGTAAGAAGCAAAATTAAAAATACAAAATTTCATAATTTAAATAAGAATACTAATAATAGTCAGGAGAAACTTTTTTGGATGAATGTTACAACTTTGGGAGGGGGCTAGGAGATGAGGGGAGGAAAAGTGGGAGAAAAGAAGTCAAAGGGAAACAATGTTCCACAAGAAATGTACTCATAAATTTACTTATGTAACTATAACCACTCTGTATATCACCTTTACAATTAAATGAAATAAAAATATATTAGGCTCCTATTACAGCTCTTCAAAAAGAGAATTTCTTTCACAAATACCATTACCAGTGAATTACTAAAATACATTTTGAAACTAATGATAGTAACCTCATCATCTTTATATATCTTCAGAGGATTGACAAATGCAAGATAGTTTTTTACTTGTAAAAGACCTATCTACCTTGAAGTATAAACTGAGACCATACACGTGCATCTACATATATGTGTGTGTATGTGAAAAATACTTTGTCCTTGGTCCATGGGAACCCACCTAACTGTAATATGAAAATTCGGTGTGAGAATCGAGGTCTGTCGCTAGCATCTGAGACACTTGTTTAGGAATCTCTTGTTTCCAAGCAACACAATTAATTTCTACATGCAGAGAAAGGTCTTTAACTTCAGCATTATCCTAGGGAGCAGGATACCTAGGTCCTAACCCTATACGTAAAAATGAGTGTTCTTTTTTGTCTTGTTTGCCCTTTACCATAAAAAAATAAGAAAAAGAGAAAAAAATAAAGCAAAATGTAGAGCATGTAACTAGTCTCCAAGTGCTGTTTCAAGAAGAATTAGTAGCACATTTGATTGATAGAAGTATTTAAACACTGTAAAATACAAGATATTAGTATGGAATTTAATTAGTCCAGATGTCTTTTATCACTCCCGCCTCATATTTTTTGTTTTAAATGTTGATCTCATGAATCATATGAGCCTCAAGGAATGACCTCTAACAAAGCCGAGACATTCAAAAGCAGCAAGGTAAATCATTCTACTGGAAGAAATCATCTCCAGGAGAATTTGCCTGTGTATTTCATTCTGAAGTCATCACTTCTGTCTTGTCCTTCCACACTGAAAATGTAAAGATGCTTCTCAATGATATCAGGACAAAGAAACATATAACCTGAGGCCATGAAGAGAGATTACTGTTACTTAGCATATTCTCTCCTAGTGGATATAATATAAAATTGCTATTTTATTCAAACTGGATGCAATAGTTACCTAAGTATACACCATGTCAAAGCTCTAGTTTAACAATGGAGTTCCTCCTGGGAAGTTTCTAGTACTTCAGCTCATATGAATCCAACTTTTTGCATGAAGTTACTTTAGATTTCCCTGTTTATCATTTACAGATCAATTCTTAGATATCCCTGTACTTATTCAGCTTTTACTGAAAAGCATAGCAAGATAGTAGAGAGTATTTCATTTCCAATAGTGTTTTCCACAATAAATTTCATATAGCACCTGCTATGTACCAGGACTCAGCAACCACTTTGGGCAAATATGTTTTAATGCTTACTTCCCAATTTACTGTTAATTTGCATCTTATTTTGAGTGAGGAAGGCAAAATATGGAAAGCTGATAAATCTTTGCACATAAAAAATACTATTAAATATCAGAGCCAGTAGTCCAGAGGGGTGCATTTCTAAAATCCATTTCACTTAAACTTCATGATATTCTGATGCATTTTCTCAGGCTAATTTGGTTTGGCCTCTGAGAAGCTCTCTGTTCAATTTGGATATACGGATATATATATATGGCAAGTACTTCTAGCATGTATAGTATCTATTTGAAGAGTAATGACTATTTCAAAGTTGGCCATTACATGGGATATTGGATGAAGTAATAACAAATGTAACTACAATGACAAACAGTACAAGAAATGTACCCAAGACCTAATGTATGAAACTGTAACCTGTCTGTACATCACATTGACAATAAATAAGAAAATAAATAAATAAAAGGCAGATTACCATGTAATTGTGGACATAACGCTAGTTTTCACATGCTGTTTTCAAGGAGAAGAAAGTCTAAATCTAACAAATTATATTGTAAAAAATCAGAATCCTAGTTTGTCCTTATACCCAATACATTTGTGAAATAATCCCCGAATGGATTAGTTACTATTTGAATTCAAAATATAAAGTGCTTGAGTTGTACAAAACAAAAATAATTATTATAAGAAGGGCCATAGCCACTGATCCTTTCCAGCAGGCTTCCCTGCATGATATGCTTTAGATGATTAAAACAACTTTCCGGTGACAAAACAGATGGGAATTGGAGCAGATGGAAATTGTAGAATGATGCCAAAAAAAGAAGTCCAACAGGCTAACTGTAAACTCAGTGTATGGGATTACATTGGTGAGTTTCTGGACTCCATAAACAAACAGAGGAGATTTTAGCATTGTATTCAAACCTGTATTTTGTGTTCCTTAAGTAGCCTGTGGAATAGTTCTGCTACTGAATTTATTAGGGTCACAGTTAACCACTGAGAGGAGCTTTGTCTATGTGAGAAGAAGAATCACATTGACCAAATTCAAATTTACTTTGTTAAAAGAAAGGAAGACATAAATAAACAAAGCAGAAGACAGTCAATAGGTAATAGGGAACAGAGTAAACAAATCTAGAGATAGAGTGAATTCTGTACCTCTAGGGAGAAGTGCTCAGATAATAAATATTTACAAAAGTGATTGAGTCGTGATAAACAGTCATTAACAGGTAAGTTATTCCAATTAAATGTTTAATTGTTTTGAGTTACATGGATTAATGTGTTCAATTCTACAGCAAACAGAATAAACTGAGATACTGAGCATCTAATGGGTATTGAGACTTTTTTTCTCTGGGCAGTATTCCAAAATATATTCATTTCAGTCTTTCATTTTTGTAAGTCCACATAATACCACAGATCTCTTCTAGCAGATGGCTTTCTTTGAAAAGATTGTTATATTTTGTCAGATCAAGCTCTACATGGTAGTTAAATGTAATTAGGATTTATTAAATTTATGGATATATTTTTGTGCTGAATTATAAAAAAATATCAAAAGTTTTTTCTAATTTTCACTTTGGAGGCTTTTAGTCTGAGATAAAGACATATTTCAGTTTGAGAATACTTAACTGTCAATGACATTGATAAACAAGTATACCTGGTTATTTTTTCTTGGATACTTAGAAAACTATTTGTTCTTCAATTCCAAAATAATTATTCACAACTCAATCATTGCTTCTAAAGCTATTTTTAATATGATTTCATTGTTATTTTGAAGGTTTTATATTTTAGAGAGTTTACCATTATACAAGTCTGGTTCATAAAGTTTTGTATTTGGGCATTCCATATTTTACAAAACAATCTTTCTACATTATAGATGTACTATGATTTAACTCACCATGCCTTGCTGAAGAAAAATTTCACTGTTTCATTATAATTTTACTGCAGTGAATATCATTGTTTCCTCTTTTTGCATAATATTTTTTGGTAAATTATCAGGTTTGGAGTGTGGCTTAGATAGCTCATATGCTTACAAAACACTGACAGACGTGCTTCATGATAGTAGCATTTTTGTATCTGTAATCATCAGAAAAAGACTTTTTAAATTTTTATATAACTTATGAGAAAAAATACTAATAATATGTTCTAATTTTTAATATGAGAAACCAGTCTGATTAGGTTTTATAGGGTCCCGAATCATCTATATGCCTTTATGCTGATTTTTTTTTACTAATCTCTAATACACCTTTTGCTGGATTGTTCTTCCCCATTATTCCAAAGCCATTTGTAAATTAAAGATACCAGTCTTTTGTGAAATATGAATTCGGATATTTTTGTTATAAAGTTTGAACTTGTGTGGGCATAGAGACACAGATGGTAGAAGTAAATGGTGGTTTAATCCTTTAAATTGGATCTAATTCTCAACTGATCTACTGAGTCTTTGGAATAAGATGATATATGTATCTTGTCATGGTCTATTTCCAAGAAAATAGTGATGATCTAGACTGTCTCTCTTCTTATTTGGCTACCACAAGCTATCAAGCCATATTCTAAATGCTAAGTTTTTATCATGCCTGCATTGCTCTTTTCTCTCTGAGGATATCAGCAACTATCTTCAAAAGAAATGCAAAGGCATATTCTTTCTCCATGCACCTGCAAGCATTTCAGATCCCTCAACGTAGGCTTGCTCCCCAACTACCAATTTGTGTTTTACTTGCCCTAGAGTGTTCCTGTAGATGTTTCTGATGTAATAATCTATACTTTTGTGGATTTTGAATTTGGAAACACGGATACAAAGACCATGCAACTTGGAGGTTATAAATCTATGTGTCTATGTTTCAATTTGTTTGGGTTTTGATACATGATACATTATAATTCTATTTATACATTGCAGTTTTACTTATCTATCTTTGTTTGCACAGGGCCTTGATGTAAAATTCTTAACCTTGGTACCCTAGTTTTTGTTGTTGGTTATTTTCCCTCTTGAGATTCCTCCAGTAAATTTTGTTCATAGTCACATATTCTTGAGTTTTCAACTTAACTAAAATGAACCATGGTCCCCATACAGGTTTCATCACTTTCTGAGAGAAACTACGCACCACAATGTCCAGCTATTAGTTGACTTGAGGTGTTCACAAAGTATTGCTTATTTTGGTCTAACTGTGATTCTCTTAGCACCCACCTCCTGAATAGTATAATTTGGGGTGTGGCCAAATCACTATAATTTCCATCTCTGTGTTAATATTTCCTTTATATAATAGTATCATTTTATGTACTTTTAGGTATGCAATATTATCAACATCACATTTTTTTCTCTGTGTATTCAATTTAAACACCAAATACTTCATTAAACACTTTTTGATAATTGGGGCATATCTGGTTACACATCTCCTATCTTTTGATCATTTTTCTCATGGTATGTTCACTCAGAGGCCGAACTTCCTTCCTTTCACATTTTTAATTTCTGTTTTAGAACCGAGGATTGGATTCATCTTATCAAATTGCTGGTCATATGCTTTGTCACTTGAGACACACCTCCAGATTTTTTGTTTTCAATTTGTTTCACAGACAGGGTGCTGTTCCACATTTATTCATGTTAGCCACCAACCAAGTTATTCTTGTCTTCTTCATCAGACTAATTGGGAATACAGGCATGTGTCCCCACACCCAGTGCTCATATTATACATCTAATGCATCACTTGAGACTTATAACAGATTCCTTGGCAGCAATTGGGAGGATTAATCTAGGTAGATCCCCAAGAAATGCTGCATTAAATAGTTTATTAGTTTATTATTTAAGTCTTCAAAATATTGGAAATGGGGGCTGGGGATATAGCCTAGTGGCAAGAGTGCCTGCCTCGGATACAGGAGGCCCTAGGTTCGATTCCCCAGCACCACATATACAGAAAACGGCCAGAAGCGGCGTTGTGGTTCAAGTGGCAGAGTGCTAGCCTTGAGCTGGAAGAAGGCAGGGACAGTGCTCAGGCCCTGAGTCCAAGGCCCAGGACTGGCCAAAAAAAAAAAATATATATATATATATATATATATATATATATTGGAAATGGTAAAAAAAAATTTTCATAAATATTCTTAAAAGTAAACCATGTGGCATCAGTTTTGGCTTTCCTATAACTTACAATAAACGCCTTGCAGTAGAGAAACTTTATTTGCTAAAACACCTCAAATTTGCTAGCTTTAAGAAACAACCCTCATCCCAATTTCCAACCAGTTTATCTCCTTCCATGGAAATTCTGTTCTGCTTAATATTTGTTCTACTTGGTGTGCTGACTTCAGTTTGAGATAATTTCTTTCTCAATGATAGCATGCTAAAAAACCTTGCAATGATATATTCTAATAATGAGCATTAAATGTCAGTGATTAAAATCTAGGTCTTGTCTCTGTGCACCTGTCTCTATGTTTCAACATTTGATCTACTCAGCTGAAAAGGAAGCTAGGTAACAATGACCAACTGAATGAAAGGCATTCAATTCGCCAGAAGATAGCAGGTAAGAGGTGTATAGACACAGTCCCACAATTTTTTCTATACAAAGTGTCCTTATTGTATTGTGAGGATATGTGTGTTTCTAGGTTTCTTATGCAGGTCTATTTCTATCCCTGGGCATAAAGCTTTGTGTCTACTCATGCATGCTCCAGGCTCTGCTAAAGGTAGAATTTGAACATCAATACTTTCATGTGATTTATTTATTTTTTCCTGATCCTAGTTTTCTTGTATAACCAGGTTGTGAAATTGTTGCTTTACTAATTCTTCCCTTAGTACACCATACAATTTCCCATCTGAATGGAAATTCTTCTCAGGGATATAGAAAAGATATATTAAAAACTCTGAGTATAATTTCTTATCACTAAAATTAGGGAGCTTGAGCCATATAAAATAAAATTTAAGATTCACTAGTAGGCTCTCATATGATTCAGTAGTGGAAGCAATTCACTTAAATTATTTTTATTCATTTTTACAGTCTTCCTATCCAAAGAAAAGTACTTTTAAAAAATGTATCTCTCCAAAGTTCACCACAAGAACAGGTATTAAAAGATATATATATATATATATATATATATACTATTTCAAGAAAATGTAAAGGAAACCATGTCACCTATGACCTTCTTGATAATGAAGCCCAACTTATATAAGCCACTGAGCTCAAAATATTCAATGTAGTTCAATTTCTGTTCTGTCCAGAACATTATGAAAATAGCTAATATAGAAAGACTGATGATATTAGGAAGAAATAGTATTTTGTCTTTGAAGAAAGATGTAATTATTTTAAAAAGTATTACATTAAGCTAATCTGTAACACTTACTCAATGCTGGACATTCTAGGCTTAAAGAATAAGAAATGATCAAATATGTATTTTTTTGGTTCTGTCGTTACTCATGCCTATATCTTCTCAAATTAGAAAGCTTAGTTATCAGGATGGTAGTAAGTCCTATCACATGTACTGTGAACATTTCCATCTAGATATACAAAGGTCATTTTGTGATATTTGAATCTACGGATTTCAAAGGTATAAAACTCAACACCACATGGGAATTTTACAGTCCACAATAAAAATGGAGTTTTGGATTCCTGATGTGGGGCAGAGGTTAGACAAAGAAATAGGAAGAAAGGAGCCATCCTAGGGGATAATCCTTGATAGAGACAAAGATTCATTTGCTTGGATTTATTACAATTTTTAAATAGATGAGTAATACACTAATATATAGTAGGCAAAATGACATTCTCATATATGTACATTTGGTAAGGTTACTACATTAACTAATTAGTAAAACTATCATCTTAACCTTCTTTGGTAAGAATATAATATATAGTTAGCCCACAGAGAGATGCTGCTTTTGAATGTATATTGAGGAAGACAAAAGAGAAGGATGGAGAAAGCAAAAGTAATGAGTAAATAAAAGATGAACTTTTTTTTAATGAGAAATGTATGATGATGTAACGTTGTTGCTAAAAACACATCACAAGAAGAGACAAATGATATTGACAGCAGCTGTAATGAAGTGAGGATGTTGGATTTAACCAGAACCTTCTTGGTCACCTGGTGAATAGTGAATTGGGTTTACCTGGATCTATCTTGTTTGAAGGAAGGGGAAGTCCTAACTCTCAGATGATGGGAGTGCCTTAATTCCCAGAGGCAGGGTGGGGACTTGGATAATAGGTTACTGGACCTGCCAGTCTTGGGGTCAGGAACTCTTAAGCTCTCTGTAACCCTGCTCCCCTGGCCTGACCCTATTGAGGCCCAGACCAGCTCAGGTGCCATCATGCTATGCCTCTTGTTCCCTGTGTCTCCTGGCTCCTGGAGACACCTTGGGTCACCATAGCATCCCACTTCAGCTGTCGGTTGGAGTTGATCTGGTTTGTTGGTATTGTTTTTCGGCTCTTTCTGTCCTCTCCTTTTCTCATGGCTCAGTTTTCTATCAGCGCTAAGTGTATTCCAGGGACTGCAGGTCTTTTTGACAGGAGTCCACCTGCATTTGCTGGCTTTCCAATGAAGATTCCCAGTTCGACATCACAAAATGGGTCTTCTCTCTTTCTCATGATCTACTTACAACAGTAGGAATCTGGGCAAAATCATATGCAAGGACTATTGGCCAATGTCTTGCTTTTCATCTACTTAGGTTTGCATTTCCTTACTGTATTTGAGAATGTCTTCTGCCTATGGTGGAAATCAGGCCAGGGAGATAAAGAAAGTCTGGGAAGGTGTGGCAGAGCACATTAGAAAACATTTTGACTGTCTTTAATAGATTGTTAGTAGAACTAGGAAGCTTAATAATGGTTACTCAGCTTTCAGAGGAAGTTAAAAGGATAATAAAGGAAGCCAACAGCCTATCCGAGCTCAGAGCTAAATATTTTTGCAGAAATTATTTGTGGAAATTTGTAGGCTAAGTGTGCTACCCGTGATCGTTATGAAAGAGATAAGGGTCCTGCTTACAGAAAGGAAATATTAACATTTGGAGAGAGTGGCAGTAATTTTTATCAGCATTCCGTCTCTCAGTTGTGAGGAGAACACCACCTGTAAATGCTAAACCAAGTATTTGAAGACTTACTCAAAGTATAGAGGAAATGGACAGATTCATTTAAGACGTAATGAATGAGATGCATACAGGAGTAAACATAACGCAGAAAAAGAATAATGATGCAATCGTTCTTGATACAGGAATGTATTTAAAAGAGCTATTCTTCATAACACATATCCATGTGTTCATGAATCTATATATGCCAAAATGTGCGTACAGGACATGACATGGCAGGAAGCACAGAAGCACAGAAGAGAAACACAAGAGTTCCAAATATTTTTTCATTGGGATCATGGACTGATCAGACAACAGGAGCCAATAATTTAATAAATAAAAGTAAGGTATTAGACTCAGGTTGAAAATAATTCCTTGGGAGTAAGAAGAGACAATCACTGATGATAAATGAACACATCTCAAAGGGTAGATTCAAGTGTCAGAAAAGTAGTGTGGGAAACAACAAAAACACACAAAATGTAAAATAAATTAAACATTGAACTGAAACCCCTCTGTATATCACCTTAAAAATAAAAATTAAAAAAAAATAAAATGGGTGAAGGACAATTTCTGGACTTTGAAATCAATTAGAATTTGCTTTGCTGAATTTGAAAATAATTTTTGACTTGTGATGTCATTTTCTTTTTAATCTCTTCAATTCTCTGGCAAGAATCTCTGTAACTGTTATCCTGTAGACATTTATCTTAGCATTAGCCAGTAGGTTGTTTTCTGAATTTTACAGTTTACAACAGATGGTGAATGATTTTCACAGTGAGGTTGACATGACAGCCTTACCTGTGGTCAATGACCATGAGGTTTTTGACATGTGTGAACATGGAGATGATATTGTAATGGACTGAGACTTTTATGGATCTTGGCAGGAAAGGGGCACATATGAATAGGACTTGAATTTTGGGAGGAACAGTATGTACACTGTGGTTAGCAAAAAAATAGCTATCTAAAGGCATCTTTGTTCTATTCTTCAGGAGCTGTCAATGTATGAGGTTACACAGCAAAAAGTATGAACATAACAAATGGAATCTAAGTTGCTAACCACTGGACCTTGAAATAAGAGTATTAACCTCAATTATTCCAGTGGTTTCAGTATAATTATAAGAATGTTTAAACTTCAACAGGGATATTAGAAATCTATCCAGAAAAGTGGCAATAGAAGAAGGATTTGGTTTAACTCATTAACGCTGAAAATGAAGGAAGATAATGATGTCCTCAAGAATCTGCAAAAGGCAAGAGAATAATTTCTTCCATGGTGCAGTGACATCTCTAGAGATCTATAGCCCAGTAAGACCTATTTTGCATTTTTGCCTATATATGTGCATTTCTACAGTATGTTTTCTTTCTTCAAGCCACTGATTTTGTGGATTATTTTTTATAATAGTCAAAGAAAACCATTAGATCATGTTTGATTGACATGTAGACAGCAGACATGAAATGTACACTCCTGCAAGAAGATGAACTTGGTTAATACCTCAATTAGAAAACAAACAAGGTAGAGGCAATGCTGTTTGCAATCCGTTTTCTGCTGATCATTGACAAGGTGGTTTGAACTGTCATGCTAAGATGGTGAATTCTGGTGCCACCAGAATTGTAAAATCATTTATTTGTGTCCACTTTCAGGACAGTGTGTCCTTGCTGGGGATTTAACACTTGAGGGTTCAATATCAGTCATATCTGTAGAGTCCCAAGGGCTATGCAGTCCAATTTGTAGTCACTTTAGAGAGTTTCTAGCCTGCCCGAATATCCTTTAAAAGACATGGTTTCTGAATCAGATAGTGTGTATTCTATATTTCGATATTAAGAATCCTGATTAACACACACTGAATCTAGATCGAAACTTCATTGAATTTTTGAGTGATAAATCATTGTTTAGACATAATGTAGAAAGAAATAGTAAAGAATTACAGAAAAGGGGTAGAGATCACTTTGTTTAATAATCTGTGCCCTTCTGTTATTACCTCCTGAGACAAGGAGAGTGCCAAAGCAGTGTTGCAGTGAATGAACCAGGACCTTTATATTCTCTCTGGGCAAATGAAATGCTAATTATCTCAGTGTTTTAAATTCAAGCAGCTTATTCTTACATTCACATGTGGGAACTCAAGCAAATATAATCTCATGTAGTGAAATTCTGTGTGGCTCAAAAAAGAAGCATTTAAATGTCTCCCTTCGAATGAAAGGCAAATGGAAATATTTCTGTCTATGAAACTGTACAACACACATTACTTCTCTCACATAAATTTGTGGATACATTAGCTCACTTATATTTATAATTTATTCATTAGGAAGCTACTATTTGCTTTTAAAACACAGCAGACATTATTTTGAGATTATTAACAATCACTGAGTTTTGTATATCATAAAGTTCCATTATTCCTAACAACATTCACAGTGCTTTCCAAATTTATATCCATCCATACATGTAAATCATGAACATTTCTAAAATGAACATTCACAAGTCAGACTTATGTTTTATTTTCCATTTCTCATTCTTCTCCATTCCAAAGCTCAACACTTGGTTTGTATTTTTAATGGAAAAAGGCTCACCCCAAGTTAAGTACTGTACTAGATTTATATTTTTAAATTAAGTCAATGATAGATAAGATAATATCTCATGAACCAGTCACAAACATTTTTCTTTTATAACTTTTTTAGAACTGGCACAAGTCTAGAGTATAGAAGCAATTTTAACTGTTAAGAAAAAGAGCATTTCTTGAGTAATTCCCCATTAGAAAACCATACAGAAGGATGGGTATGAAATTTTGGTTTCATCTTTGGAATGCCAGAAAATATTTCTTAAATATGTGGAAATAATCATTTTTCCTTTAGGAAACCTTAAACTATATTCTAATTACATAAATTGGAGTAGAAAACTCCTTCTATATTTTTGTAGAAAAAAATGGCATACGTGGAAGGAATGACTATAAAAGAAAACTTGACTAAGAACAGGGTTAAGGAATATATATTAGAAGAATGTGAAACCTGCTTTGGGTTTAGTTGTCCTTAATTGTGTCTTTCCCTGGAGAATCAAATATGATGCACATTGAAAGTCTTTGTAACTGAAGAGTTGAATAATTAAGACCCACTGGAAATATATTACACTCAAAAAGGCAATTTACAACACTTCATATGAAAATATTGCCAAACAACTATGTAACATTGCCTGATCACAGACTTATTATGTGTGGTTTTAATTAAGCATGGTCAAAATAAATGAAAATGACTTCAAACAAATTTTAAAATTTGTAAATTCCCATGTGATTATTATGCAGCTCACTTGATTTAGAAAATTCTCAGTTGAGTCTATGTTATATTTGACTATTTAATTCATTGTATAGTCTGCTATTTCCTGTTTAAAATCTTATAAAAATAGGCCTCCATAGAGGTAAATGTTATCCCCAAACAAGGTATCATTTAACATGATGAATTTAGTAATTAAAGTAAAAAAATTGTTGAAACAGATCATATCTTTAGTGGAAACTTGTGAAAATTTATGGGAAATAAAAATCATACATGTGCTCTAAAATTCTGTGGATACCAAAAGACCACTATGCAACCAATATAACTTTGTGAGCATACTTCCTTCTCACATAATTGTGTGTTATATACCATGTAAGTAATTGTTAAATAGGTCAAAATTTGTTTTTTCTTTAACTTATTTAATTCTTGTAGTTTTTTTGTGAATTCTAGGATATAAGTTGATTATAAAAAAGCAGAAGATATGTGCAGGGGCCATGCTAATCTTCTCTGTATCGTTTCAATTTTAGTATATAAAGCTATCAGCACAACTATGTTCATCAAAGTACAACTTACTATAGCTAAGATATGTAACCAACCCAGATGCCCCTCAGTAGATGAATGGATCAAGAAAATGTGGTACATATACACAATGGAATTCTATGCCTCCTTCAGAAAGAATGACGTTGCCCTACTCATAAAGAAATGGAAAGACTTGGAGAAAAATCATACTAAGCGAAGTGAGCCAGACCTAAAGAAAAATAGACTCTATGTTTTCCCTCATTGGTAATAACTACTACATGTCTAGGATAGGTTTAGCAGAAGATCACAATAGCTCAATAACAATGTACATATGAGCACATAAGATGATGCTAAGAGTAATGAGCTATAAATTATGGAAATACGTGGTTAGTTTTGTTGTTATTTTCATTGTATCATGTGAAACTATGCCATTTTCTTTTGTTTTACCTCTGATGTCACTGTAACTGATTTTGGCTCCCTAGGTATTATATGTACATTCATTGGAACTAGGGAAGAGGAATATCAAAATGGAGAAACAAAGTGTAAAAGGTAAACCAATACAACAGCAATGCTTAGAAGACAGTATGCTTTAAACCAACCGTAAAACTCCAGGTGGGGGGGTAGGTGGGAAGGGAACTGGGGAGGAGGGAAGGTGGGAGAAAAATGAGGGAAGAGGTAACAAGTTTGATAAGAAATGTACTCACTGTATTATATATGAAACTGTAATCCCTTTGCACATCACTTTGTCATTAAATAAGTTAATTAAAAAACAGAAGATATACAATGTATATAATTATGTATATAATTATATGTAAATGTATATAATATTTTATAATAGTACTAATATTTTAAATTGTTATATAATTAGGAATAAATCAAAACATGAAACCTAGTGATACAATTACGTTTTCTTCACATAAAACAATGTCCCTACTTCTCATTGCAAACATTTATTTTTTTGCATTTCATGTTTACCATTCAAAACATTATTCAGAATTTGTTTTCAGTCAAGAAACAATTCATGGACTTGTTTAGAGTAGTATACTTGCATGAGAACAGTCTCAAAGAATTTATTAGATGATTTCACCTAAAGCATATATACTATAATAAAGAAATATGTATCTTCTTAAAATACAAAAATGAATCAATAATGAACATGACTAAATCCCCATCATCTCATTACATAATTGTATGCAGGACAAATCAGGTAGAAGGCATTTTGTACAAGGTCAGTGA
Organism: Perognathus longimembris pacificus; assembly: GCF_023159225.1. Taxonomy (NCBI): domain Eukaryota; kingdom Metazoa; phylum Chordata; class Mammalia; order Rodentia; family Heteromyidae; genus Perognathus; species Perognathus longimembris. The sequence continues at coordinate 17,611,521 of NC_063163.1, forward strand.
GTTAAAGAGTGATTCATATTATATGAAAGTTAAATTTATTACAAGGTTGGCATGTCTTCATAATGAGGGATGATTTTATTAATCTCTGCATTAAGGTAAGCAGAAAGTTCAATCACACAATCTACATCAATTGTTTTGGGATTTTGTAGAAAATGTAATTTTCTCCCCTTAGTTTATTTATGAGTTTAATTTTCAAAGTCATCTGGGAAGAAGAATAAAGGGACTAATATCTATCCTCAAATTATTAAAGGATATGATTAATGAAAGATAGTTCATATTTCCTCCAAATTTAAGGTACAATAGGATTAGGATATAAATTTCATTAAAATTCAAATATAGAGGAATGTCTGCTGTGTTCTCTGAAGGAAGATGTGCAATTTCTAGAGGCCCATTATTGAAACCCGCATGACAGAGTAAAGGTGACATAATTTGTTACAGACATAATTTTCAGTTATCAAAATGTGTTATATATCAACATGTGGTCGATAAAGCAGGGTTCTGTAGCTCTAAGTGATGAGCCATTTTGATATCAGACAAAAAAGAAGACAAAAAGAAGTAGAGAAGAGTTGGATATGATTAGTGACTACTAAAGGTGTGAAGGGTTTAAAGGTCCCCCAAGTGGTTCCATTTGGAACAATTGTACATATTTCTCCGATTTCCCAGCATATGAAAAGGGACAGCAATTAAGAATGTTAATTCAAATCCCTCCAGAACTTTGAGTAACAATAAACCCACTCTGTTTATGAGTTCACTTGTCTATTGTGATTGACAATGGAATAAAATAGAAAGTGGGGCTTTCGTAGGTATATCTCTTGTTGCAAATAAACCCTTAGAATTGATTTGGAAAAGAATGGAAGAAGAATGGAAAAGTGGCTAAGGAGATTCTATGCTTTGGGAATTCATGTCCTATGCCACTCATGTCTGATCTGTTTTACTTATTTATAATACCTCACCTGCTCAAAACGACACAGGAAACGAAGTTAGCAGAACAGGAAGTGCTTCATTAGTCCAACCCCCCTCACTAATGATAAAATGCCTGGAGTATCTCAGAGGGAATGTGAAAGAGTCATGCCTTTATGTATCACTAAAATTCATACAAAAAGATTAAAAAAACAAACTTCTATACAGTTTAATTGTATGTGTGAGGTTTGATTGTGTTCATGCATGCATATTCTGTACAGGAGTAGAAAGCAAAAATGATTGAAGAGTCTTGATGTACATAGTCAGAATAAAGCAAGTGCATAGCTTTTATATTTAAATATTTATCAGTAATTACCCCTAAAACTATATATATGTATATTCTTTATATTTTTATTTCTTATTTATATTTGTATTATATATTCTTTATATACATATATTCTTTTAGAAGAAGTTACTGTATATAGTAATATGGTATTACTACATATTATATATAATAGGCAGCTTGGCTACACAGTCTCTATTTGATGCTTTAATATCCTGTCATGTTGATATTTTTAGCTTTCCTTCTTTATTTCTTTTAACAATTTCTTTTCTACCAAATCCCTTAGTTTGTTATAGAGTTTGAAATGGTTTCACTCGGCATTACCCTCTAATCACTGATGTTAAATAACTTTAGTGTTTATAAAAGAATCGGCCTCTAACATTAATCAGAATCGTTGATTGTGGTATTTGGAAACTGGCTTAAGGACAGCAAGTAAATTCAGTCATACCTACTGAAGACTAGCAGATCATAAGCTTACAATATTAATACTTAATGTTGCACATGTATGTCAGTTCACATTTTACATTTACAACTTAGGTAACTCAATTCTATACTGCATGATCATTGGAAACCCTATATTGTAGATTCTCATTTCTAATTATTGAAGTATGAAAGTATATATGACATTTTTATTAACTATCTACCAACATGAAATAAACTGAGCCTTGAAAACAGCATCCTAGATTGCAAAAAAATAAAAGAACAAATTAAGTATTTACTTCTTTTTTTGAGCTAAGTAGCACAGGAAGAAATAAAATGTGTTTCAATTGAATTTGACCTCACTTCCCAGAAAATAACAAGACAATATAAAAATGGTCCCTACTAGAGTAAAAAATCTTAGGAAACTATATAGTATGGACATTATTTTATATCATTATGTCTCAATTTCTAATGTACTATCTCTAGATACTTAGTCTACTTTTTGTATATTTTTTTATTTGGCTGAAGGTATTCACCTGTTATTAATCTGTTTTTTAATTTTTCATCTGCACAACAATCAAAATAAGTTTATCATCAAATCAACCATTACATTACCTAACATATCTTTTTGAAAATATTAGGCTATGAACTCTATATACAATATTTGTTTTGATACCTTTGAAAAGTTTATTCCTGACATGGAAAATATCCATATATAACTTACTCAAAGTCTAATGCTCATTAGACATTTTCCTCACGTTTATAAAATAAAGATTATAATTCTAAGGGTTAATTATTTTGCAAAGTTGATATGTAAGTACTGTTAATGTGGTTTAATATTTTTGTTAAGCTATCTTCTATTAGACAAAAAGTGCTATAAATTCTATCTCCATGATCCTCATCTTTAAAAAACAATGATTCTTTCCTCCCCTTAACACAACCCCTGACAGTTTATTTTATTTTTGCTGTACATCATTTTATGAAAAAAATAGTGATAGCAAAAGGTATTTACTAATAAATATATGTTCAATAAAATGCACATCTAATTCTTTCAAAATAGTTACTCAGAACCTGTAAAACATTGCTTTAATTGCTGAATGAATTACTGGAGTTAAGAGCATTAAACTCTATGCATGAATTCAATGGTCACCACTGAAACTATCAGCATTGACTGAAAAGTGATAAAGCATTAAACAGTGCAGGATTATCGCCAATCTCAAAGATACATAAAGCCCCAAGTTCTGAAGAGATATATTTTAATAGCCCAAGTGTCTTTTAATTTAACTGTATGGTTTTAAATTTTAATAATGCTATCTCATTAAATGCAGCATTGAAATTTCTTTTTGCTTTTGGATGATGTTAAGTTTCCTTTTGCCCTCTATTACTATAACTTGGACGATGCTTTCAAAAGGGTTAATCTAATTTTAATTAAGTTTATTTAATTAAACTTCAACCCATTTTAATAATTGAATCTGTAATAGAAGTTAGAGTTGCAAGGAACCAAATCATTTTTTGTGATATAACATCTTTAATTGGAAATGATATAATGTTTCTAAACTGAATTATTATTAGATGACTTCAAATGCACATAATTCATATTTATATCAGATATTTAGAAAAGAATAGTTCTGAAGAATAATTTCTAAAAATATTTTCTCTCATAGGATTATTTGTTATTGACTTATTTTTTTAATAAAGCGTAGTTTAACTTTGAAGTCTTGGTAAACTTCCACCAAATAGGATCCCTAATATTTTGAGTGATGCATTTTAATTTTAAAGTTTTATTATCTTCAAGTAATTGTATGAAGTTTTTGCCATTTAATGAACCACTTTTTGAATACAGTGTATCTCGATCAATGTCATCATTCTCAAGAAAATGTGACAGAAAGATACCTCATCAAGAATAATCACAATATTTCTACAAAATTTTGTGGTACTCATTCTCTTCACATTGGATGTTTTATCTTTAGTAGGAAAATGATATTTATATGCATATATAGGAAAAAATATTTTCATAAAATGTATAAATTCTGGAATGATCAAATCAATTTAATTTGTGTACTTTTCACCAAATCTATCACCTCACATGCTACACACACTTGTGTGTATATGGATAGGAGAGAAATAAAGAGACTTATAAATATAATTCCCTCTTATTATATTTTCACATGATTTGAGAATATACATTTCATTACCCATTTACATTAAAAATGAGTCCCTAAATTTTCAGTACAATCCTTCCCGGATATCACAAATATTTTATTTTTCTCACTGTGCTATCATCTCTTTCCTCATATACAATGTTCCAGTTCAAGCAGACCTGGAGAAAAATAATCTCTAGACGTGCCATTCTGGCACAGAAATGGTCGCTAGTCAATCATTCAACCATCTGGGCCCAACACGGTCCTGACTGAGCTTTTGTACTTTGAAGCAAAGGGGAGAAGCTCAAAGATGATAATTAGCAGTGGGAAGGGGAGCCCTCTGTTTCCCATCTCTGCATCTATTCTGGGATATTGGCCATCAACCTGAAATACTGGTTCATTCTTCAGCTCAATTAAAATGCAGAACTTCTAGTTTTTCACAGCTAATAGACTTTAGCTTAAGAGAATTATGTCTTTAGTCTCTTCACACTGTTGCTGCATTAGGACTCACAAATGGGGCTCTATTTGTTTTTATTTCTTCTACGAAGAAAGTACTTGGATTCGGGCAACCTCACGAAACAATACAGAAGAAATGTTTTGGAAATGTAACTTTATACATTCCAGAACATGTATCAGCTGGAAAGCTGTGTTGTCCAGCCCCTCCATCTGTACATACTGCACTCCTCACTTGGGCTCAATCCCTGTCAATTTCCCTGTCATTCTGGCTTCACTGGTGGCTAATCCTCTTGGTCTATTGATGAGAATACTAACTGACACATCATCACACAAATCTGGTAAAATTAATTTTTCACTTAGCTTCTTTGGGAATCTGAATAACTTAAGGAATATTTAAGAATATAATGTGGTGAATACTCCTAAAACTCCAAAGAACTGTAGGTTGAGAGACTCTCATTGAACAATGAATTCATTTATGTGTGTGGATATGTGTATTTTATTGATGATTTTATGCCTATTTAACTGAATAACTAAATGGTATTCAAACTTAAATGAGGAAACAGGGTCTAAATTTTGATATTAAGTTAAAACTATTTCAATGAAATTATTCAGAATAATAAATTTACCTGTATTTTTATCATATTTAATATGAATCAGAGCCAAACATTTCAGGTATAGCTAAGTAAATATATTCCCTTTAAATTATGAGGCATTTTCTATCGTAGGTTTCAAAACTGATATTGAAGAGAGTCAGGTTTAATTTTGGATTTGAGAGTTTTAAATCCTATGTATCAGAAAGTCTTATCAACATGATTTGACTTTCATTTTTTATTATAATGACATTATAATAGAAATTATAATGACACACAGAAAGGATTTTATTATGAAACTAAACTGAAGGTTTTGTCTATCTGAAAGGATCTTTATTAGTATACAAACAGTAATGGTTGTAATGACATAGGTCTCTAAAGTAAAATATTAGAGGATAAAGTGTAGACAAGTATTTATAAAGAAAAAATTAATCATTCCTCAAAGATATACTAAAAGTGTGAGATTAAAAGATGGATGGTAATTCACCCATCCTGGAAAAGTACATTCTTAAAGCTATGGTGAGACTTCTGTCTCAAAATTAATGTGACACTCATGTGAGTTAATCATTCCTCTCAGGAAAATCAGAATCAATAAGATACACCCCTATCACATTTGTCTTCTTTTGATGGATTTATACACCAATAAACTTATTGTCATTCAAAAGTATTAGTTTGTTAAAAACACCTGAACTACCAAACAGCAAAACTTCCAGCAGAGTATACTGCAGGGTACAGATCCTTCCTTCATTGTCCAGGTTTGCTGCTGGCACCTAACACCAGAAATACATATCTTGAATGTCATTAATTAGGGAGAAATTCAAATTAAAATTTCAAACACACACACATATCAGTTTCCTGCGATGACAAAAATCGAACAATTGTAAATTCAATCTCTAAAATCACCATCATATCTGTGAGTTCAATGCACACATACACACATTACCATTTCATTGGCTATTTCTAGTTCTCTTAACTTCAAGTTCTTCTGTGTTCTCTAATAAAACACTAAGACAGATCACTTTGACAGCAGAACAAGTCTGCAATTCATATTTGATTGTATATTAATCAGCACTCATGGCAAGAAAGGCTCAAGATAGCAGAACCAAACAAAGAATGAACAAGACTCTAAAAAGTGGGTTGGTACCAGGTCCTCTGATGTCGTCATATGTTAAGATGGACTTTTCATTTTGCCTGAACCCTTCATTGTCATTATTCTTCATCTTGTTAGATCTCTACCTCATTGTGATTTTCTATACTAACGTAGCATAGATAAATATAGATAATTTTCACAACAGTTTTATTCCTCTAGTTTATCATCTTCACCAGTTCCTAATTGGGATTTGGAGCAGATCAGGTCTGTAACCTTTCTCAAAGTGTTTTGTTTTAATGACCTTATTTTATACAGTCTGGCTTCTTAGTATCCCTGTTGATGACAAAAATTTTGACGCCTGAGCTGACCTCCAACATGCCAATCTTTAGGTGTGTTATCTTAATTTCACAGCCTTAATGATGGTGCTATTTTCTTTAATTTCCAGTTTTCCAGCGTGTCTGTTAACCTAATAAATCTAAAGATGAATCCTACTGTCATAGTCTGAGAGCTAGTGGGTAAGAACTCAAAAGTTAACGTTCACACTCAATGATAATGAGTATATATGTATGTATATATATATGTATGTATTTCACTTACTCAGCTTTAAATTTATTTAGGACTATAAGGGTCTGGGAAAGATACATTCCCACTAAACTGGTTCACTGCTTTTATCATTTTTCCAATACAAATGTAAATTTTATGCAGTTGTCTCCCTTATAGACAAACCAGTAATGATATGGACAAACGATCCAGAGACCCAATGTTTCATTCAAGGTGACATTTTAAATTGCATCCACAACAAATGTTTACCTAAATTTTCTGCTGTCATCACAATATAATAAAACAGATATAAACAATATAATTGGTAAATTTTATAGAATATTTAACCAAAAATTCAGTGTAAAGCCTTTGTGGTGAGGATTTTTACATGGTTCTATATTTGCATTACAATCATGTGTTTTCAAAAGAAAAGTTTTTTTCAACATATATAGGTGCATTTTTAAATATTTGGGTATAGAAGCAATATTATAATGATTATCATGTTGAAAACAAATAGTCATTTGTGTGTTTACTTAGCTCTCATGAGTTTCCTTTATAAATTTAAAGTGAAACAAATCTCATTTTTCATGTAGTCAATTGTTCTATTAAGTATTTTTATTTGCCACAAGCACTTTACTTGTTTCTGGTTTATGTCACTTCAATGACAGTGAGGAAATGAACTTGATGTGGTGCCAGTATCTTATTGGTACAATTTTTAAAAGCCAACACTTGTGAACAATAGATGCATGGCCATGAAAGTAAACCTAATTAAACCCTTGTCAGTTACAACAGGCACTGGCTTGATCTATAAAGTCAAATAATACTACATTTGCAAACCTGAACAATGTTAAGCAGTTGTTAAATCTTGACTAAATATTGACCTAGATTGGGAGGATGGTATTTCATTGTTTCTCAAGTGCTTATTTGTTTCTTGATCCTGTGAAAATATCCTTATCAAGAAAAATGTCTTCTTGTACATGATTTTAAGAATTTAAGTGTTTATCATATTTTTTGCATTAAAGCTAGAAGTTGGGATGTGGCTATAATTTAATTCAGAGGGAATGGAAAAACTATGAAGAAATGAGTTGAATGTCAGAGGAGAAATTACTCAGGCTTGCTTTATTTCTTTAAAAAATTTTAAAACATTCACATAGTTAATTTCAATACAATGGCATTATCTTCTTAATATGTATTTCAATAATTACTTGAGTCTTAATTTTCTCAACATTTAAAACTGTTGATATTATTCACATTGTACAATATTATCATTTAGTCTAATATATTGAAAAATAATTTAAAATGTCAGAGACCCCCAAATTAAAAAGTGGATGCGAAAATCCTTTAGCCTGGGGAAGAGGAGATATGAGACTGCTTTGTTCATGGTGACGCAGGTAGACCCTCCTGGTATTATAAATACAATAAATAACCTCAGTGGAACCCTTTGCATTCTTATCTAATTTCTCACTCAGAACTAGGACATTTGTAACAACCTCCAATCAACACCCTTGGCTGTTCTTAACAACCAATAATATGCTAACAAGAGCTTTGCTGTAACATCCATCTTTGTTCTTTTGAGGCATAAAATCCTGATCCCTAAAATTCCCTCTTTTTTGGAGAAGCCATAATTCCAACTGAAAAGTGTTGTTCATCCAAGGGTGATCATATTCACATTGGCTCAACTAAACTGTATTCATTTAGAGTGCCAGAACTGTCCCTTTAGGTTGAGAGCTTTAGTATAGTATGTTAATATATAAAATTAATATAATATTTACATATTTTATTTCCCCTAATACTCTGAGAAGACAATGAAATACTACATACAAACTACGTCAATTTTAAGAGTTAAATGACATTACTTTTCCACCAGATTTTTGCTATTTTACTTGCAATTATGTGAATTTTTAGTAAAATTTTATTCATTATATTTCCCAAATGATTTGTTGTTGTAAAATGAAACCTTCTCTAACACTTTTGGATTATTTTGGGGCATCATTGTTCATTATTCTTGTAGAAGCTCAAATTCATGACTGTCAAGTTAGGTTTATATATTTTATATGTAAATCCCTGAAAAACTTTGTGAACACCCAAATTCCATGTCTTCTTTTGGTTTTGAAATCAGAGTCACAGAATATTAAATGAATAGTATGAATTTTATTCTTCAAAGAAAAAAAATCTGCTATAATAGCAGGATAATCAAGATAGGTCCTTGCTGCCTACCAAAGCTGAGTCATTTACTGACCTTGTTGCAAACTCAACATGCTGTTTCATATCTCATTTCTGACTATTTAGAGCATGGAGAATAATAAATAACTATTGTTTATCTAATACCTATAACCATATTCTAATATTCTAACCATTATCTAATATCTATACCCATATTTTAATATGGTTTTGTAATCCTCTCAGAATAAAAGTAGACATTCTTTTTAGTAAATTGTAGATGCTACTACTGGCATACAGTTATCTGCAAATGGTCATGACAGCCCGGTATTGGAAAATTATCAATCTTATCAACACATACACGAGGTCAGTATATCTTGGAAGTTCCACAGAAGTGTAAAAGTGTAAAAAAAAAATCTTCAGAAAAATAAAGCCAAGCTTTTTATTTGCATAGCTACTACTTGGTGTTAATGTCCACCTTTCTACCAAAAAGTTTAAAACTCCCTTTGGTTTCTGTATTGTTCATTAAATATCTTGTATACTATATTTCACATTATAACTAAAATTGCTTTAATCCTTCAACATGAAAGCTGTTCACCCACTACTAGAAAGGACATTCATTGTCACATCATTTTTTGGGACTTAAGAGGTAAAACAAGGCAAAAGCATTTTTTTGTTCATCAGTATAAATGTGAATTATTCAGTTAATAAAGTTAGAAAACTCTATAATATCCAGGAGGTAAGTACAGTACAAGTGTTATTTTTTGTCACCTACAAGAAAAAGGAGTATAGACAGTAATTTGCACATACTGCAATCAACTTAAGCAGCATTAATGTCTGTGAATGTTATATATTCCAGAAAATATAGAGGACACATGATGAGGAAATAAAATTATTTCAGAGTTATGAAGTAGATAGTAGAACTATAATTAAAATATGTAACTAATCATAAAAATATTTTATTAAACACATAAAACAAAATTCTATTATCCCATGGAGTGAAACTTGGCTCAAGATTAGACTACCATTAATAGAGCTATTTTCAAGTTATTTGTTTTGTAAACTTTTCCAGGTCATACATTTGATATTAAAGTTGTAATCATGGGGAATAAGTGGTAGACTTGTAATATATTTAAGTAAAACTAAGTATTTTTAAAAATTCCAATATTGGGGATTTAAACATAGATTTCTTTTAAAGATCTTCATTTCTAAGAAGAAATGTAAATGCTATATATTAGCTAAATGCATTCTATGTTAGATTATGTCAATGGCGACGATGGTAAGAAAATATTACAGAAGATATTTAAGGGAGAAAATACATTGAAGTACATATGCTAATTATTTTCAATTTTAGCTGGATGTTTTTCCTTTGTAATCAATTGATTTCTACTATTTTCAGAATGGACACTAGCATATTATTCATAGCACGAGCCTGCTATATTTTTAGCTTTTAACCTGAAGAATAAGTAGAAAAATTTTATAAGATTTTAAGTTAAATTTAGAGCCAAATAAACATTTATATTAATGCATCTGTGCGAACTCCTGACACTTGAAGGGATCCCAAGATGACTTCAATATTACACGAAATTTGCACTGTTGTGTTAGTACAATGATATAATGCCTAAAGGAAGGGAAGATTACCTCATGAAATAGGTCAAGTCATTACTCATATTTAAACATGAATAGTTCAATGAAAAGTCCCAGTGATTTTTATTCAAGTTAAAGTGAAATGATATATCCAAAATTGATTTTTCTGATATGTAAGAGTAGTGAGGTTTTTTAATACAGAAGAAATCTATTTTTATAATATCATAGAACAAAACATTTAATCTTAAATTATTAGAAAAATATAGAGAATGCTACAGTAGCCTTTGAGAAGTTATCAAGACATCCCTCTTTATAGATTTCACAAGATTTGTTTGTAAAGCTAAGAAAAGAATCATTTGTTTGACTTTATTATACAAATGAGACTATATGGTGGGTTTTAGGTTTTAGCATTAATCATATTATCTATGTAAATTTATAGTTTTCTCCATTTTGGGTCATATTCCTTATGTGAATCACATACTTGAACTTTCCATCAGTTCATCAAAGCAGACATATTCTAGACACAAGGAAGACATTGACTTCTATGGCATTTTTAAAACACAGCTTCACTTGTTGAGATCAATAAATATTTCATTATATTCAAGCCAAACTCTTTTATTACTTTATAAGCATCACATATTCTTATACATTTCTAAAATTCTGTACTTTAAGTGGAACAGGTAATAAAATCAACCTATATTATTCAATGAGATAGTAGCTAACAAAAAATGAGAAATTACCTATCACATTGGGAAGAAAGTAGGACCTTCATGGTGATTCATGCTGAACACCAGGGGCTCACACCTGTAATCCCAGCTACTCAGGAGGCTGCTATCTAAAAATTGAGGTTCCAACCATGCTGCTTAGGAAAGTTGGTGAGACTCTTATGTCTCATTAAGCACAGGAAACCCAGAAGCTGTGTTGTGACTCAGTCTGGTAAAACACTAGCCTTGAGCAATAAAAGCTCAGAGATAATAATAGGATCTGAGTTCATGCTCCATATAAAACAAAATAAAACAACAAATCTCAATCAAAAAATCACAGATTTGATTTGGAAGGTAGTTTTATGCAAAATTTTAATATGTATGTTTACATTTGTATTATAGAATTATTTATTTACAAATTATAGTTTGGAATTTTTATGGGAAGACTTTTTTCTTTTTTGTAGCTTTATTTTTGCTATTATTAATTCTTATTTTAGTCGGGGCATTGATGATTGAAACATGAATATCATGTAATGAATCTCTGAACTCTAAAAGAATAATGAAATTTTCTCCATCTAACATCATTAAATTTTCCTGAACTAACAATTTCCAAAACTAAATTGCTGTTGATGAACTTGAAGTTCCCATGGAAGGGCTGCTCTCCTGGTGTGACATGGAATGAATCCTCCATAGAAGGCTCTTCTATCTCCAATGTCTAACTTTTTTATTGATAGCAACTTGAGGAAACTTAGGACTTTCTTTCCCACAGGGTCTAAATAAAATGGCAGAAAAAAATTCTGTCTGCATGTAGAAATGTTCTCCCACGACACTAAGCTAAATTTACAAACAGAGGCTTTTGGTTCTTAAACAGAAAACACAAGCCCTGTTCTAGTTTAAATATTCAAATTATCTGTTTCCATTTGAGTACAAAGTTTCTGTGCATGTGCGATTTTATCATGGTGATGTGAGAGATAGTTTGTACAGTTATTATCTTTTCTTATAACAGTTTGATCACAAAAAGATGTTCATAGCTCTACATGCAGGATAAATTACACTGACATGTTATCCCAAGTATTATTAATTTATCAAGAAACATCTTTCATAAAAAATTAAATTAGTAAATACCAGTTTCCACTAACCTAGATCTTCTGAGCTTTCCTGTGTTTTCAGAGCTCTGTTGAAAGTACATAACCCCAGAAAACTGGCTCTATTTCTTGGCTCTCAGTCCAGCAGAGCTGTGTGAGCATGCTGAAAAGCTTTGTTATTTTAAGAACACGAGAAAAAAATAGATTATTTAACTCCAGTAAATATCCCATCTTCTCAAAACATGTTATCAAATAAAATATAACTAACAACTGTAATAAAAATAGTAATAAGTCATAATTTGTCATTCTTTAAAAATAATCATTGAGACATGAGATAATTATAATGTTTTTTAGTGTACATTATTTCATGTGTGTTAGTTTATATCAACACAGAAAAAGATTACACAGTAGCTATAATATTTTATGATATTACTATCAGAAAATACATTTTCATGAATACATATAAATTTCGAATTACATACTATTTTATCTAGGTTTTTATGAATAATTTTTTTTTTCAGTGCAAGATCTTGTTTATTGAGGGGAACACATGTAACTAATATAAGGCACAGGAGCCAAACAGATCAAAGATCGGCAGGAAGGGGAGGGGTGTACCTGCACCTATCTAGGGACTGTAAGGGGAGGCATGAGCTGTCCTTAAGGGTGGAAGAGCCAGGGACCAATCCTAGAGATGGCCAGATTTTTTGTCACATCCCACAGAACCACCTCTGGGTTGAGCGTCAGGTGCTATCTTAGCCACACGTGGCCCCAGGAATAAGAAACAGGTGGGGCCAGCTAGTTGACTTCCTCTTTCTGATCCAGGTGTGTCCCACATCTCCCCCTTTCTGTTTTTTTAGCAGGTGGTTGCCATACTTGAGACTGTGCCTGTCTTAGGTTGTCCCCCTCTGGGGATCTTACCAGTCATTGACTACCACTCTAACTCTTCAGGCAATCCTACCTGCAAGGGCCTGCCAGCCCAGTCAGGGGTGGGGGGAGAGATTGACTCTCAAGAGGAAGCCCTGTTATTTTCGCCTTACGCCTGTACATCCTGGTAGGGGCCATGGCCAACATCATAGGGTTCCCAATCCGCCTCTTGTAAGGCAACATATTGTTGTCAGACCACCATTAACTGAACAGCTGTAGCTCATTACTTAAGAAATTGAAGAAGCCTATTAACCACACAAGGGCCAAATGTACAAGAATTAAACAAGGGGCCCACAAGGGGGAGAAGGTAAGGGAGCCACCCATTTAGGCCAGTCCAGAGTTCAGTTCGTTTTGGCGCTGCTCAAGATCCTCTTGTAGCTTCTTTACTTTATCATGGGCAATTCCAGAGCGGTTAGCATAAAAGCAGCATTCCTCTTGTAAAAACAGGCAGAGTTCCCCTTCTTTGGTGGTAAGCAGGTCCAGGCCCCGGCAATTCTGGAGGACTACACAGCCAAGGAATCGAGTTGAGATTGCCTTCCAGATGACTGTCAGGCGGTCCTCCATCTTAAACCAAATGGGATGAGCAGGGGCCCGGGTGGCAGCAGGAAGCAGAGTCTCCCAGTGGCTCCAATAGAATGTCACACCTCCTGCTGGAATGCCTGAAACTTTCTGCAAAGACTGGTTAGAGAAGCTTAACCTAACACCTGACTTGAGCAAAATCTAATATTTTCCTGGTTGCTTTTTTAAGTACACTGGCTTTTACAAGGCACCCCACTAAATTCCAAAACAGCTTTATGTAATCAATGGCCCTTGTGTAATTTTCGGAGGCTGCTCCCCACCTTGCCCGTCCACCATGTGTAGAAGTTTAACCTAACACCTAACTTGAGTAAAATCTAATTTGACGGCCACCAACCAGGGCACAGCCGGGACAGGGGTGCTTGGCGCGGAATCTAGGAGCTTAGGCCAAGGCTCAAAAGGGTCTATGGGTCCATAAGGTTTCCCAGACCCTTTTGGCTTGGGGGTCCAAGATCTCTAAAGCTCGGGTTTGAGCATGAATCTCAGCACTTTAAGAGCCAGTTCATAATGCTTAGTATGAGATTGCCCCATCTTTTTGGGGATACCCTTACCTTGGAACTCACTTGGCTTGGCCAGCCAATAGTTTCACTTTGGTGAACATCTTCCTCATTGGCCCACATTGGGCTCCATTGTTGGGTGTTTTAGCCTCCCATCCCTCCCCCACCACCCGTGCTCCCCTGACCTACAGGAGAGATGGGAAAGGCATGCCCCAACCAGACCAGCCAAGAAAGGAAAGGGTCGACAGACTGCCTCACCCAGCCCTCCCTCACCGGTGGACAATCAGGAGCATCTGAAAGCCAAGTCAGCGCAAGATCTCTGAATAAAATATTTTATTTGGTGTAAAAGTCACAGTTATTTATGTTTCAATTTATTTATTTCTTTATTGTCAAAGTGATGTTCATACGTAAAGGTAGTGCATACATTTCTTATCCAACTTGTTATCTTCTCCCTCAGTTTTCTGCCACTTTATGTCTTATTACACACTACATTTGGCATGACTGAAAATTCCCCTATTCTTTTGCTGTTTGAAGATTTAAATTTTATGACTGGGATAATTGTTTGCATATTTACATATTCCTAATAGATGTTTTCTGTTTGTAATATTGTTTCCTGCAATCTAGTAGTTGGGCTTCATACATAATCTACTGTGCAAGTAGAAAGTTCTTCTATGTATAAAATTAATAGTTGAAGGAAAGTTATATTGTTATAATCAAATGAATATATGCTAAGGAAATTTATCTGAGTAAATAATTTGGTTTTCAATATACTTGTACAGAAAAATGTACCAATGCAAGCTATGAACAAACACTAGAACAATTACTAACATATTCAAAATTTTATTTAAGTCTTGTGATTAGTTACAGATTTGGAAACTATTGTTTACAGATTGGGAACTATTGGGATCTGTCATCAATCCCTTATATACATGGCAATATAATTATACACACACACACACACACACACACACACACACACACCATTCATTTGATGGGAGTTTGCTTTCTATGCCTAAAGAAAGATCAGTGAGGGACAGTCACTTTCTTTCATTTCTTTCTTTGGCTTAAATACAGAATAAATATTATATAAAATGCTTTCAGAAATTTTGCTGCTATTGTGCATTCATAAGAAACAAAAACCCTGGATTGGTTTAATGAAGATTAAAAGACTGAAAATATTAAGGAATATTTTCTAAATGTTCAGGAACACATATATAGGATTCAAGAGATTACAGTAATGTACCTCCATTGCCCAGGTAATGATTCTTAACCATGCAAGAAATTTAAATCTCTTTATATTTTATCACATTTTGGGAAATTTTTGTGTGTTATTTTTTCATAATGATTTTACTTGTTTGACCTTTTTAATGAAAAAATCAAAATATGTTAGTACAAATAGCAGTGCTTGAAGCTATATAGATTCATTATAAATTCTGCTTATTCACTTAAAATGTTTGCAATCTGACAATATTATAAATTACTAGTAATTGTGTTGGTCAGTTTTCATAACTGCTAAGCTTTATGGTTAATTTTCACTACATTACTAGACTGGCTGTAAATTTTAGTTTCAGGACGCAATTCTACAAGTACATTTTCCTATTAATATGTTATCTAATTTATTTCATGCTACTAGTTTTCTTTATTTGTCTGTAGATATTTGAATATCTTATCATCTACTGGTATTTTAGGCTTGTCTTTTGTCTCAATTACTAGAGATCTATGCCTAGCAAACTTTCTCCTGTAGAAATAAAAAAAAATCTTATTTTCTATATTTTTATAAACCTGGAAACCTTGCCTATTATTTGGAAACTGTTTCTATTTGGACAATAACACTGGTAATTTGAGGGAAGGAGAATAGATTAAGTTTAAAAGCAGAGAGAACAAATACATTCCAAAATCAAAATCAAAACAAAAACATTTTTTGTTTAAAATGGTTAATATTTTAAAATAACAAAAACATGCCCTAGTATTTATAATGCTTGTATTTTCCTTTTGTCATGGCTGGAAACTTTACCTCCATTGCCAAACCGCTTCTGCTGGTTAATTTGAGACAATAGTTTTTCAAATATGACTCTCCAGACTGATATTGAACCACAATTCCAAGACCTCAACTTCCCAAGTAGCTGGAATCATAGTCATGAGACACCAGCATTCAGGATTGCTTATGTTTTCCAATAAAACTAATATATACATATATGTATATATACATATATATTTATTTAATCTCGTATCTGCAAAAATGTTAAAAAGAAATCATGAGACAAGATGGAAAATTACCTCACTGTCCATATGGAAATTGTGACATAATTCCTTCTAATAAACATTGCTTACTCATCTAGAAGAAATTTTAATGACTTCTTTTTGTCTTAACTTACCAGTTGAGAAGGAAATTGTAGATGTTTCTGTTTGGGTCTGATTATGTACAAATTAAAAAAGCTATAAGTGCATGTATAATTTTCAATTGTAATATTTTATATAAATGTAATTGTAAAGATAGTTATTTAATGATATATATGATGTGCAACCCAATGTATACCTTGGAGGAATTATCTAAGGTACGTATAATAGCCATTTATACCATTGAGAATTTTCAAATTACCTATTTTCAATAGCTAAAATACTGAGTTTTAGAAATTTGAAAATATTCTCTATCATCTCTAATGTTCGAAAAAAAATACTCTCAATGTAGTCTTTATTCTTCTTCTTTTTCTGGGAAGATTGATCCCTGGAGAATTAAAAATAAAATAGGTGGCAATTAAAATGAAGTCAATATACTTATTCTATTTACATATAAAACTTACAAAGAAGATTTTTTTTAATTTTTTCTCCATGAATACAATTATTTTCATCAATGTATTGGGCATTGGACACATTATATCTTACTTAACCACAAGAATTAATCTCAACTACTTTTAAATATATTTCTTACCAACTGATTTGTGCTTTCCACCACTCACTCAAATTAAACAAAATGATATTACATTAAAATTGAAACATATAAAACCATATATTTTAATTAAGAAATTCGGAAATTAAACAAACTTACCCACAAAATCTATGTAAATTTAGTTCCCAGAAAGGTGTCTAAATATGAATAAGAAATACTTATTTTGTTTTAAAATCAATTATTAACTGACAATGGTATTGTATCAAAAATCTAGAAAATATTGAATCCAAGATCAATCCTAAAGTATATAATGAAATTTCGTGTAGAAAAATCAAATGTTGGGAATATTGTTAAATGGTAGATCTATTGGTTTTCACACATAAGAGACTGGACTTAAATTGCAACATAACAGAAAAAATATATAAGTACGCTATTTATTATATGTTATAAAGAAAGTTTCAGTTAGTGGACAAAATATGAAAATTATTACTCATATGGGTCTCGTGTAAATATACCTAGATGTACTAAAAGGAGTGACAGAATAATTACAACTGACAAGAAGATAAAGCTTTTGTATAGTATGATGAGATGATAAGATGTATACTCTAGGCTAAATAGACTCTGGTGAGAAGAACTTGGATTTCACTGATGTAATGACATGTAGACACAAGTTTATGAAGCTCTATTTTGGAAGCTTTTAAAAAGAAAGAAAAAGCTTCCCATCAATAAGGGAGGTGACTCTGATTATTCATGTTTGTTGCATCGTGGGCTGACTACATTTCCTATAACGAAGACTATTTTTCTGGATCTGTAAGGATTCAATATAGACCCTGTAGTGTTCGGGAAAAAATAATCAGACAAAAGAATTGATATGCTGGAAGAGATACAGAGAAAAGAATTTCCAAAAGGAAATGAACTAATTAACTTACTTGTGTAGCTGTAACTCCTGTGTATACCAACAATATATAATAATAACTATATATATTATAATACAATATATAATATTTTATAATAACAATATAATATATAATTTATTATATATAACAATAACTATATATATTAACAATATATAACAACTTAATATAATAACAATATATAACTATATATATTATAATAACTATATATATAACACTATATAATATAACAATAACAATATATAATAACAATATATAACAATATATAATATATAATAACAATATATAATAACAATATACATAACAATATATAATATATAACAATATATTTATAATAACAACATATATTTTATATTAACAATATATATATAATAACAATAATAACAATATATATAATAACAATATATAACAATTTATAATAACAATAACAATATATAATAACTATATATAACAATATATAATCTATAATAACAATATATATAACAATGTATAATAACAATAATAATAACTATATATAATATATAATTTTATATATAATATATAGTAACAATAATAACAAGATATATAATATAATAATATAATAACAATATATAATAATAAAAATATATAACTATATATATAGTAACAATATATATATATATTTTTTGGCCAGTCCTGGGGCTTGGACTCTGGGCCTGAGCACTGTCCCTGGCTTCTTTTTGCTCAAGGCTAGTACTCTGCCACTTGAGCCACAGCGCCACTTCTGGCCATTTTCTGTATATGTGGTGCTGGGGAATCAAACCCAGGGCCTCATGTATATGAGGCAGGCACTCTTGCCACTAGGCCATATCCCCAGCCCAATATTTTTAAAATGGCATGTTAATTGCTGACTTGAAAAAATTAGCATATGAATTTGAATTTCCAAAAATGTATAAACTAAATTTTAACTACCATATAAGTATAACTAAAATGCATTTATTTTTATAGAAAATAGCACAAAATAGTAATTCTTTTCACATAATTTTTTAAAAAATATTTTTGTTGGTCATGGGCTTGAGTTGACAGTGCCCTGGGCACTGCCTCTGAGCTCTTCAGCTCAAGGATACTGCACTATGACTTTGAGCCACAGTGCCACTTCCAGTTTCTTGGTGGTTAATTGGAGATGAGTCTCGCAAACTTTCCTGCTCAGGCTTGCTTTGAACCTTGATCCTCAGATCTCACCCTCCTAGATAGCTAGTATTACTGGTGTGACCCACCCGTGCCCAGCTTCTTCACATGATTTTTTATTAAAAAATATAAAAATAATAATAAAGAAACAAAAAAGAGAGAGAGAGAGAGAAAGAAAGAAAGAAAGAAAGAAAGAAAGAAAGAAAGAAAGAAAGAAAGAAAGAAAGAAAGAAAGAAAGAACTGGTAAAACATAACTATTGGAAAACTATACATAGGTCAATAATATAGGGGAAAAAAGACAAAGATGACTTTAAAACAAACAGTAAAAATGCTTTCAAGGAAGTAATAGTGAAAAGTGTTAAATAATAAACAATGTTTAAAGAAGGTAAGATTAGTTATGAATCTGTGCTTTTCACCCTAATAGTTCATTAGAGGCCTTCAGCCAAGTAATTGTTTTGAGTTTTGGGGCAGATAGATTATTGCATTATATGAGAAGTAATTGTTGCACTGGAGAGCAAACACAGCAAATGAAGAACATTTAGAAGAATGTTTGTAAAGTTTAATTATAAAAATAATTTGGAAAATAAAGAATGATAGAGTATTTCTGTGAGTATAGAAGGGACAGAATATTCTAAGATTTCATATTGAAAATAGATAAGGGTAGACGGTACAAAAATAATCTGCATAACATACTAGTCAAAAATATCAGGTTTATATTTGCAATATAAAGAGAAAGGAACAATTTTATAACAACACAATGTATTCTTTATATGTCTATTTCTACTGGCATCTATATCAATAATTGAGATAGGTAGATAGATAAAATAATAGATACATAGATAGATACATAGATATAAGGTGATATAATAGTGTTGCTTATCTTTCCACTACTGCAATGAATGTTTCTCATAATATATGTATAAAGAAGAAAGGTTTATTTTAACTTACAGATTTGTGGTTTCACATGTGTGCTAAGGTGCAACAAGTTACCAACATTCAGTGTCAAGGTCTTTGGTGGAGACCACATGGAGAAGCCCACAGCTCAGCAGATGCTGGTGGGAAATTGAACAGGAAGAGCATGGGCTGGAGTTTCCCTTCAAGCACATGGCATCATTAACCCAACTTACTCAAAACTATGTCCAGCTCTTAAACATTTAGTCTCTAGTAGCAGTGCCTCAAGTCCAAGCTCTAAAACATGGGTCCCTGGGAGGCATTTATGATGCAAACTAAAAAATGGTTTAACTTCTTTAATGAATTCAATAATGGATGTATTACTGGTCTTAGTGGGAGAGTGAAAATTTAAACACCTTAAGGCTGTATGATTGTGAAAAGATTAAAAAGGTGCTAAGCTCCTGGAAGATAAAGGGCTGCTGAATTTGCTTTGTTAGTCTTTGATATGTAACTTAGCATACGGTATTATAATGTTGGCAGGAACAATGGTCTAACAATTTTATTCCCTGTACATCTAAGGAATCATAATCATATCATATCAAGTGAGCCCACTAAGCTTTATATATTGATTGAAACATTTCAAATCCTATAATTAAGAAAAATGCATGAATGTACTCACTGCCTTATGTATGAAGGTGTAATCCCTCTATACATCATTTTAACAATAAAGAAATGAAGGGGCTGGGGATATAGCCTAGTGGCAAGAGTGCCTGCCTCGGATACACGAGGCCCTAGGTTTGATTCCCCAGTACCACATATACAGAAAACGGCCAGAAGCGGCGCTGTGGCTCAAGTGGCAGAGTGCTAGCCTTGAGCGGGAAGAAGCCAGGGACAGTGCTTAGGCCCTGAGTCCAAGCCCCAGGACTGGCCAAAAAAAAAAAAAAAAAAAAAAAAAAAAAAAAAAAATCAAATATACCTATTTTCTGAGCTGCTGAGAATTAGTATGTAAAGACACAAATTTCAGAGGGAATATAAATCCATTCATGATAGTTAAGTTAGTTTCTATTTTAGACACAAAATAGATTAATTAAAAGTATATTTTATAAGTATCTATGCATTCACATATATTTATATTTACTATAAAGATCACACATATATACGTACACACCTCTCTCTCTTTTCTCTCTCTACACACACACACACATATATACATATATATATCATCTTGTTACAGTATCCTGTCTTAATTGTTACAGTGAGAGGTAAGGGAAATAGTGTATTGCATGTTCTTGCCTCCAAGGAATGTTCTGAGTCAATATTTGTTGATAAATGACTGAATATATCATCTAATAAAAAGGTACCATATTTGGTTGAAAAGAAAAAATGAATGTATATCCTACAAATTAAGAAGCTTAAGGAAGGGATGGGTAGTGGAGGGATGAGTGAGAATGTTGAAAGGGGTGACAGTGATCAAGATACATTCTATTCATATGCTGTCTTGTTAAATGGCTACTCCGTTATATAACTAATTAAAAATAATAAGAAATAAAAACTTTAAAGCATAGGTGGGTCTCGAACCACAACACTCCTAATCACTTTCTTACAAGTAGTTGGGTTTACAAGTATATATTACATGTTATAATTAATCAGACACTATGAAACAACAACAACAAAAGTAACTTGGAGAAAAACCATAAAGTGAAAATGGACAATTAAACCTATCTATTTATTTAATCTATTTTAGCATCATTACCTAGCATTTTATGTGGCTATAGCAAAAAATAAAAGAGCATTGACTTTTTTTGGATTTTTTGATTCATTATAGTTCACCATACCAGAAGTTGATTATGTTCTATATACTCATGATAGCCAGTTTTTGCCGCTACAATAGAAAAACAAGTATATATGAGAATGTCTCTGAAACTTCTAAGGTTTCTGATTTAAACTTATACTAACATTAATGTTTCCTAAAATTTATTGACTAAATTTTCACAGTAAATATTCAGGGCTAACTTACTATTACACATAACTTAAGAAACTGTCCATTTTCACAGAAACTGATGTATCACATTAATAAGAATTGGTAAACAGCAGAACTACTTACTGCATAAGTTTCTGAATTATAAAATTGGTAATGAATTGTAAAGATTTTCAGAATAAAGTCTGGTATTTATATCCTAAAATAGATATATTTACTAGAACTTTCTTATATTTACTCTCTAAAATATTACTAGAGAAAAGCTGAGTAGATTACTGTTCCCATCTATCTCTTTCAGTGTCTCTGCCCCATCTCTGTCTCAGACACACACACACACACACACACACACACACACACACACACAGTAAGTGTCAAACTAAGTGAAACTCACTTAGAGTAAAACTATCATAAACTACATCAAATGAAAGATTTCCCGGCCCCATGCGAGAACAGCCTATAAGCAGAAATCCCTACAGACTTTATTAGCCGAATTCATGTTTGAATCTAACTCTTTTACTTTTTTCTCTCTCCATGGATCTTTTTCAATTGGGTATTTCATTTACATAATCAAAAAATCCTACGGTTCAGTTATGTACTAAGAAGAGCTCTGTGGGAATGGGCTGGAAGTGAAGAACTTATGAGCAGAGAATTAAATAAAAGTAAAATACAAGCTTAGACATGCCTAAAATATGTCTTCCCAAAATAGGGAAGAGTGGATGTACACACACACACACACACACACACACACACACACACACACACACATCTTCTGTCATATCATGAGCAAATTTCTCCCTATAATATTTTTTTCATAGCCCATGCATTAAATCTCGTTAGGCCTTACCTGTGTATTTTTTACATTTGAAAATAGTAAACACATTTTCAACAGAGTGTCCAGTGAGTATCGCCG
Source organism: Perognathus longimembris pacificus (assembly GCF_023159225.1). NCBI lineage: Eukaryota > Metazoa > Chordata > Mammalia > Rodentia > Heteromyidae > Perognathus > Perognathus longimembris. The sequence continues at coordinate 17,634,261 of NC_063163.1, forward strand.
CTGCCATGGTTCACACTTTGTCCCACTATTTCTATGGTTACCCTTCCCTCTCCAAATCAGATAAATTTATACATAAGAGGAGTACTGAAATAAATTCAAAACAAACAAATAGACAAAAAAAGTGACGAAAAGGAAGGGGATCAGGAAGGGCTTTTGCTGGGAGAAAATGAGGGAGGAGGTGACACTATTCAAAAGAAAATCACTCATACCTCACTTATGTAACTATAACCCCTTTGTACATAACCTTTACAATACAATTTAAGTTAAACAATTAAACTCCAAATCCCTCATACAATTTGTTTGTTAATCCACATTAAGTGAGCTACCATCAGCGGTGAGGTCATTTCATGCATTTTCCCTAATTATTATATTCTTACACTCTGACTTTTATAAAATTAATTTTAGTGAGGTTATCCACACAGAATGAAGAGAAGCTTAGAATTCTACATGTTTCATGATCAACCATAATTTGCAAATTGTGGTCTTTTGCTATTCATTAGCTTCCAGAGCCAAATGTCTCATGAATGTCTGAAGTGACTACAGAAAAAAAAAAAAAAAAAAAAGGTGGGGGGCAATGGTTGGCCAATAATTGCTCCTAGGAATAAATAATTCTTTAAACTAAGCTAAATTTACTAGGAACCAAATTACTGGCTTTTAACTTTCTATCCCCATGAGTACCACTTTGTCAATAAATACTACACAAATATGTAGCAAAACCACAAGAAAAAGTAATGCCAAGACCAGATTCATTCTCCCCAAGAGTGTGTGTAGATCATCTTCATTAGTCCCAATTGAGCCTCATGGCTGAGAATGGCCCTGACTCAGCAGAGCAAATATAATGGAATAGTATATATTTTCTGTTGCCTTTCAGAGGCTAGAGGACATTACAATAATAAAGAAGATATATGCAATATTTTGGTATTTCCATGTAAATAGACTGAATAAAAAATTTCCATTAACCTTCAACATTTCACTTTTTCAACATGAAAGGACACTTGCACTGAGAGTTTTGTGTCATTTTGATTTAATGCCAGGCAAGTTGAGATTGATCTCAGCACATTCTGTGCCTTTATCTTAAGCAGCAGCAATGCTCTTTGTAAACCCCATAATATGCCTCAGATACTGTGAGTCCTAAGCCTTATTCTATTAACCTTTAATGAAATCAATGAATCATAAACTTCTGAAATTATTGTCACAAAGAACCCAGTGTGTAACTAAAGCTATTATGGATCCGTGCATTATTCTCTTTGGCAAAGAGAAATATAATTGTGTTTTTGTATATCCCTGGCATCTGAATATTTAATAAACACACAGGAAGACAGTTTATCTTTAAGCCATCTGGGTCTAATGTGTGGCCTCAAATATTGATTTTTTTTTCCTTCTAGGGCTTTTTCTTTTTAAAGTTTCACTATAATTTCCACTTAACCATTGTGTTAAGATATACTCTGGAAAAAAATATATTTGAATCAACCTTAGTCATGAAACAAAAATTAATTAAATAAGTAAATAATCCACACTTGGTAATAAAGCTTATTGGTAAGTAGATGATTAAAACAATGTTATTAGCCTGTTAAAAAATGAGGAAATATACCAGTAGTTTAGATTTCTTCTACTAATATTTTGGGATATATTTAATATGGAGACAAGTTTATGTGCACTCTTTTTTGTTGTTGCTGTTGCCTGATATCAGTACGTTTTTCTCTAAAAACTAAACTGTGCACAATTCAGTCCCAAATTTGTTTATATGTGTTTATTTCTATCTATGAATCACAATAGTCATGTTCTTTTTCTTGGCATGGAAGATTTTTCCATGTACTGATATAGTATTATTGGAGAATCATTATGCTCTGAAATATTAGCTTTGTGATTTCTTCCTCATATTTAATTAAAAATACAGAGTAGTAAAGGTTAAAAAATATTATTTTATATCTAAAGTATCTTTCTGCATTCCTAACCCCCTTCAATGTAGAAAAAACTTAGTGAATATTTAGTCCCTCCTTATTTTTTGGTATTTGGGGAAATGCCAATGGAATCAGTGTGATTAATGAAAAATCTTTGTTTCTGATGCTTACAAAAATTATGTGCTTTGTTAAATCTCCCTCAACAAGTGTCATAAATGTGACAACATAGGAAAACAAATTTTGCTGATTTGGGCTTAGTCAGCATGCAGTGAGACGCTCATTATTACTACCTCTTTAAATATTATTTACATTTACAGATTTTCTTCTGGTAGATATTGTGGTTATATAATTTTTACTATATAAATGCATACTAAAAGTCAAATGAAATAAGGAGTAGAATAGAAGAAAAATTTGAACAGAACACAAAATAATAGAAGAGAATCATATGATATTAATGGAAGGAAATGAAGAAAAGAATAAAATTCCAAAACTTTTCTTTTTCTAAATCACCATCATAATATCAGCTATAATTCAGTCAGGTAAAGGAAACAATGTGAGTTATAAGGTGTTTATTATATGCATCAGAGATATCAGATAAAAGGAAACCCTTGATAAACAAAAGGGAAATTAGACTTTTTTTCTGAAATAATTAGAATAGAAGATTCTCATTTGGTTTAACTTTTCAGGAGAATCTAAGAAGTCAATTATATTATTCTATAAAACGTTGTTTTTCACTTTGCCAATAACTTCTTCTCTGGCCAGTGTTTCTTCATCATCATCATCATCATGATCATCACAATAATATTGAAAGCCCAGCAATCATCCTTTTATCATGCACAGACTAATTTTTATGTAGAACAATACAATCAGTAACTTTCTTGTATACTTATTTGTTTGTAGTCAAACTCTGCAGTAAATAAATTCTGTAGAACTGAAGTTACCTCAGGGAATAGTTTCCTCTCTATTTCTGGCATTGAACTTCAAATTATAGAGCATAAATGCTGACTAGTAACTAAATAAAAATCAAAAACTATATTCTCATACAAACTCTAACTTTACACAAATACAGTTCCTCTCCCTTTGACATTAAGTTTAATTTTTAAAGTTACTGTAATATAATAATTTACCAATAGTATTTAAGTAATTGATTCTTAAATATCTGTTTTTCTGAGCTTTGGGAATATCAAATGTCAGTCATCTTCATATACAAGAAAATTTTAAAATAATGGGCTTTTAAAAAAATCTGATTGTCTCCAATCATATAAGGAAAAGGCCTACTTGAATCAGAAATTTAGAAAGCTAAGTAAGTCTTTTAAGTATAGAGAAAAAGTTTTAGATTTAAGCATGCTTAAGAAATGTGTCTTTGGGAGCTGGGGATATGGCCTAGTGGCAAGAGTGCTTGCCTCCTATACATGAGGCCCTGGGTTCGATTCCCCAGCACCACATATACAGAAAACGGCCAGAAGTGGCACTGTGGCACAAGTGGCAGAGTGCTAGCCTTGAGCAAAAAGAAGCCAGGGACAGTGCTCAGGCCCTGAGTCCAAGCCCCAGGACTGACAAAAAAAAAAAAAAAAAAAAAGAAATGTGTCTTTGAAAATCATAGTAAATGAGAATATTTATAGTGCTGCTCATTTTAATATTCACCCCGGGAGGGCTCCCTGCAGAAGCCCCCAACCTGTTTAAGTCTAGGCCCACTACCTGGGTTACCTAGGTAACTGGCACACCTGGAGGCAGTTACCTCCCCCTTCTCTGAGGTCACATCCAATTCACCTGGCCACATCTCCCACCTTACCTATATAATCCAGCTCAACACAGTCCCCACTCTCTTTCCTTTTCTCTCTTTCTCTCCTTCTGTCTTTTATTTTCTTCCTTCCCCTCCATCTCCCCACACCTCCATCCTGTTGCGGAGGGTGGGGGGCGAGGGAGGGCTGCAATCTGCTCTACTCCTGATAAACTCCTTTCTGCCTGAAGCATGTGGTGGGTTTCCTATACTTTCTGGTGAATCTTACACACATTAAGGTAAAACTGAATTTTAAAAAATTTTGATCAGTCAAGTATTTGAAACATTTTTTTCAAATAAATAGGAGCTATAGTAAAATGTATATGTTTAATATGTTCAACCTAAAATTTGGTAAATTCTATTTTTTGCTTATTAATAAACTATTACTATGTAAACTGCGAATGTCAACTCACTAAAGAACAGCAATGAAAACAAATGCAGACCAAGGCACGTTTTGTTAATTTTTGTCTTGATTTTAAAACTATGCAGATTTAAGACTATGTAGATTTTAAATTAAACATGAACATTTGCTACTGTTGAAGAAAATGTGCTGAATCCTCACTTGAAAAGACAGTGATGAAACCAAGGTGAAAGAAAGCTGAACTTTGCTGAGGCCTGGCTGTTACATTTTAAAAAATGCAACAGTAGCTACAGTATAACAATTATAATTTGCAGAAATTTTAATCATGGGTTACTTTTCATAGTTCTGTATTACTGCAATTAAGTGCATGAAAAATATATATTGGAAAATAAATTAACAATTTCAGCAATATTTAAATAAATATTCATAGGAAATAGAATGTGAGTTACAGATTAGATGTATGCAAACTATGCACTCTCTTCTTTCTAACACAAATTTATTTTGCAGAAGGGAGAAAACAATAGCCTAGTACATACAGGACTTAGTTACTAGTTTTCTCATCAGTTTTGCTGTGCAGTAGCCTTTCCACTTTGAAAAATATGTCAATATATATTCTGCAAAACATATGATACATGATTATAGGGCATGTCTACAGGGAATGTGTATGGAAAAAAAAGAGACTTTTTCTTAATTTTGGCTTGGTTTTATTTTTAAGGTTGAGGACAAGGTAGCCTGCCTAGGGTATTTATGCTTCACACAAGGATCTTTCTGTTCACAGTTGGTATATATTACAGATGACTTTTCGGTATGTATCTTCTTGAAATATTTTACACCGATTTTTTTTTAACATTGAATTCTTTTTAGACCAAAGAGAATAATGGGAACTATTCCCTTAATTATAGATAGCACTGTTTCCTGGACACAGAAAATGACTTGGGTATCAAAAGGTCTTCCATACAAAGTTCATGGTTTCTGTCTGCTGCTTCCTAAAAATTTCACGAGCTGATTTATGAGTTCCTAGAATAAAATAAAAATTTGTCAAGACAACAAAATCCTGACAAACACCTGAAAAAGTTTTGGAAGACCTCACTAAACTAATACTTTTACCTACACAATAGAAAAGTTTTCTGTTTTGCTTTTACTTTTTATTTGCACACACATTCTAAAATTAAAATATAATTATATAACAAGACACTAACACATTTCTGATTATTATTTCTGATTATTTGTGCTGAAATAAAATAAATATTAATCATTCTGGATTTTAAATTAGGAAAATAATAGGACTGCCTAGAGATCATCATTATAAAGTTATCAAGTATTGAGATAAATTTATTCTAATTCAATTTTTAGACTTAAATAACATTTAAAAACAAAACAGTTCACAGATGAAATTTTCTTCAAATATTTTCCAAAAAATGCTGTCACATAATAAAAATATTGCAAGAATTAAAATCAAAGTGATTGAAATCACTTGATAGGATATTTTAAACAACTAAAAATAGTACTATATGACTATAGGCACAAGGTTAAAAAAATTGACTAGGCCAAGTGAGTTTTTAAAAATGAAACATGTAAGCAATATGTAAATAAGACTCTAATATCTGTCTAGTTGCCAGTCCCAGAAAAAGTGTTGGTAAAGAGAACTTGTTAGAAGTGTGAAGGGGGGCTGGGGATATGGCCTAGTGGCAAGAGAGCTTGCCTCCCATACATGAAGTCCTAGGTTCGATTCCCCAGCACCACGTATACAGAGAACGACCAGAAGGGGCGCTGTGGCTCAGGTGGCAGAGTGCTAGCCTCTAGCAAAAAGAAGCCAGGGACAGTGCTCAGGCCCAGAGTCCAAGGCCCAGGACTGGCAAAAAAAAAAAAAAAAAGAAGAAGAAGAAGAAGTGTGAAGAAACAGTATCAAAAAAAATTCCTAATGATGATGTATCTCATCAAATTACATGTAGGTACATGTATGTGTATATATAGTTCATAGGCAGGTTAAAAAGAAAGAAAATCTTATTTTGGCATTGCACTATAACTATGAAAAGCAAAAGCAAAGTAAAACACCAGAAGAAACTAACCATAAACTCATTGACAACAATAGAATCAATAGTTAGAGTAACATTTAGATTTCAACTGCAATTGTAGCGATTAAAATATGGTGAATGGTATTATTAAAATGATGTAAATTATAATCTAATTGTGGCTCTAGCATGATGTCCAAATTGATATCTCTAATAACTGAAAATAAACTGAATGAAGAGGAAGAAAAGGCATTATGTCGTACATCAAATTTTATCAAAATGATTAAGGTCCTATTATATCAATTACTTTGTAACTATAAATCTGAAAAGCAAGGGTAAGTTGTGACACTAATAAGAATATTCAATGATGTGTTTGATAAATATTGGGTATAGGAGAAAAAATTATGAAAGTAAATGTTTCAACAATTTATTTCCTACTTTCTATCAAGCCATTTCCTTAGTACTAGTGCAATAAACCGCAATGGTATGGTCTGGAAAGAAATCTATTGAAGTTCTCTCTAAATTAGCCTGTAACATAAAGCTACAGACCTGCTATTAGGCTAAGATAGGGCAGAGAACATGAACATTTCAGGCGGTCTTTTTTTTAAAAAAGCAATCAAAGAAAAAGTCTCCCCATGTCAATAACAGTGTTCTCAAATATATTACTCTGCTCCCTCACCGAAAGCACAGTTGGAACCGAAATTGCAACTGAAGCCACCACCTGATTGAATTTACAATAATCCACCGGCATTCTCTAAGATGAGGCTTGTCTTCTGCACAGGCCGAGTGGGCAAGCTAACTCAGAAGCCTTCCTTCCACAAATCCCTAATGGCAGCACAAAGCCCTGTAATCCTTCCAGGAAAGTGATATTATTTTTGATTTATGTTTTCTGAACAGAAGCAGTCTTTAAAGCTTTCTGTTACACTTTCCTGTCAGGTCAAAACTAAGGAAAGTAAAGAAACTCAGGCAGAAAATTGAAAAGAACCGTATTCTCAAGGCTGTAGCGGAGACCCTTCTTTCCCTTGCCCTCATCCTGACCCTGCATATAACCTTCATTTGATGGTTCGAATTAAGCAAAATGCGCATTCTGCCAGTTTGTTTCCAAGTATGTCTATAGGTAATATATGTTTTGAAATTTTGAAAGAGCAACAAGGTGGGTTTTGAAGGGTCCTCCATTTTACTATAAAGTTAGATGAAACAAAACTGCAATTTATCCTTGATCTCCACAAGATTCCTGTCTGAATGGTGGGGCAGTATCCATTTGGGTCTTTAGAAGTCACCTTAGTTCAGAGGTTACATTGAATAACTTTCACTGGTATTTTTCCCCTTTGTCATTGTGTCAGAGTAAAGTAATACATTGGAAAATGAATCCAGGAATGCTTTGATATCCCGGGAGATGTTAGGATAACTTACAATAAATAGATGATTATTTCCTTCAATATCCAACATTCACTACTTTAGGTCTGAAAGGTGTTTGAAGATGGTGACTGTTTGATGTCCCCAGTGACATTTCTCTTAAGAAGACTTAGTGGTTTGCTGCTAATACAGAGTAATGAGGATTCATGAAAACTACCTTTCCAGTTCACTGGAAGAAAAACCCAACCAATTAGCTGACTACAAAGTCCCTTTTAGGTAGATGATGTCTTTCTTTTATTCTTTAATACGCTGTCTCATGGTAATTAATCATGCCTACTTCATCTTTGATGATTGACAAATGGTCCTTTCTACCTGATACTTGAGAATCCCAATAAATGACAGTAGTTCATTTTATGAAATTGTTAATATCATAAAAGCCTTAAGGTTATCTTGAGGCCATAGTTTCTTAGTAAATCTCACACCCAAACTCAAAATTTGTGTTTCAATGAGAACTCAAAAGAAATGCAATTTTAGTTATTAAAAATGTACAATAATTTGAAAAATGGTATGACCTAGTAAATATAAGAATCCTTTTCAAATGCAAGCCTGCTTGCAAATTTGAATTTCAATTCATCGAAATAAATAACTAGAACACACATAGTTAGATAACTTGTAGTGATTCCTGGATGTCTTAATGTTACTTACAAGGAAGAAATTTTCCACTGCAAGAATAGCATTTTAAAGGGCTGAAGATATGGCTTATTGACAAGAGTGCTTTTCTCATACACATGAAGCCCTAGGTTTGATTCCTCAGCACCACATATATAAAAAATGGTCAGAAGTGGCAGAGAGCTAGCCTCTAGAAAAAAGAAGCCTGGGACAGTGCTCAGGCCCTGAGTCCAAGCCCCAGGACTGGCAAAAAAAAAAAAAAAGAATAACATTTTACAATCTACTTGGTTGTACTATGTTTTACAAAGAATTGTCCTGTACATTGTACTGTACACACACACACACACACACACACACACACACACCTAGAAAATACATACATATATATATAATACAGGAAATATCTATTTTGGATTCATTGTCTTCACACTAAGTACATGAACCTTTACCTAATTAAAGTATAGAATCAGAACTACAATTACGTTGAAACATATGTGACTGTCTTTGGAGTATAATTTTTTGCTGAAGCTGTTTTTCTGCCAATATTATGTAAATGAATTTGTCAGCATTTTTCTAAGTGACTATGTTTAAAAAATGAGTTATATGAATAACTAAATCCCTGTAGCTTTGCACTCTTGTAATATGTTAAAATATTTTTCTGAAAGTATATCAATTATGCATATATGTATATATACACACATTGTAATTATACTTGTTCTTTTTTGTATCTTATCTTAATTTAGTGTAAAATGTTAAAAGCTATTACCACAAGCAGTAATCATTTGGAACAGAAGACAATTGACAATAAAAAAGTAAGACTTCTGTATGAAAATGCAATGTTTGTAGATGTAGCATTAGAAGCAAATACAAATATTCAGATTTAAACAACATCTAGAATATACTCTCACAACATATTTACTTTTGTAACTGAAGCATGAACACTACTCAAAATAGTCATTTGATTATACCTTATATCCTACAGTAAAGAAAGAAGCAAGAGAAGAAAAGGAAGTAAAGGAAAGAAAGAAGGAGAGAAGGTAGGAGAGGGATAGAGGGAGGAAGGGAAGAAAGAGGTAGAGATGAAGGGAGAAATAATTGAGCACTTTTTCCCCATGTCACAGAATTAATATCTATCATTCAACTGAGTTACTTAGAATAAATTTGAAATCCTCAACTACAGAGGAATAGACAAATTAATCATAAAAATAAGACAACCCTTTCCCTATCCCAGCTTTATAAGAGTCAGGTATCTAAGCCAGTGTAGTCAAAAATTTAATGAGATCATATCTCAGAACCAACAAGCTGGATGTGACCGTGCATTTCAGACATCCACTGCAGTGTAAGGCATGGGTAAAAAGAAGATAATTTGAAGCCAAAAATCACATCCTCTTGTATCCCCCTCCAGTACTTGTCCCCATAGTATTACTGTATCTCATGTGGATACTGTATATAGTGGTATTAGAACTAGGGAAGGGAAAATATCAAAATTGAGAGACAATGGATAAAAAGACAAACAACTCCAAAAGCAATACTTGCAAAACCATTTGGTGTAAACCAACTGAACAACTCATGGGGGGAGAGGGAAAAGGAGAGGGGGGAAGGGGAATGAGGGAGGAAGTAACAAATAGTAAAAGAAATGTACCCATGGCCTTATGCATGAAACTGTAACCCCTCTGTACATCACTTTGACAATAAATAATTATTTTAAAAAACAGAAAAAAATCACAAGACTCATCTGAAAAATGGCTAATTTCAACTATTGGCTGGGTTATGATTCACATGGTATAATAAGTAATACATATTGATATGTAATAACTACATATTTTTGGTAACAAAAATATTTCCTAAAAACAAATGAAATTTCATATTTTTTCTTCAAAACCATCTATTGTTCTTCCATTTTGTAGGTACTTTGGCTGTATCTAAATCCATTGAAGCTTGTCCATGCAACATATGCCTGTTATGCACAGGTACCATGGTCCTACAAGAAAGACTAGTAGATCAGGAAGCCTTCAGTAACATGATGGCTTGATACTCAACCCTTCTGAAATACTGACAAGGCATCATTTCTGAATGAATAAGAAGGTGAAGAGAACTGAGCTAATGGTTCTGTAAATTCAGACTTTTCAAATTCTGACAAAGAAAATTGAATTCAATTGATGTGAAGTAAATCTGAGATTTAAAAATAAATAAATCTAACTCTTTTTTTCCTTTATCCTTTGAGGAGTTACTTTTTTTCAAGGAATTTTATTGAATTGTCATTTGAAAGGTACTAAATAATTTATATGACCCTTGGGGTCGTTTAGTTATTTGCATAAATCCTTGAACTTAACTTCAGCTAATTAGATTTATGCTAATATAGGTTAATTTTAGTAAATGTTCTTGTGTTGTCCCTGATGGTTTGATTGCCATCTAGCCTGTGTGTCTCTAAATCCTATTATTTATATAAATCTTCTATACACACAGTCAATGCATTATCAACCTCAGTCAACTATGATATTTACAGTCCTTCCTGAGTTTGAGGGTATTAAAAATAATGTTGCTCATATTGACAAGGAAAGGCCCTGTTGGAAGGTGGTTTTAGAGGCAGCTGAAGACGGAACAAATGCTAGAACTGTTACTAATGAACTACCTGGAATCCTTTCACAGTTACCTGACTAGAAATCATAGACAAGAAACCTTGGCCGCGGAGGTAGGTGAGTGCCCGAGGCTCAAGGAGTGAACTGCAAAAACAAGTCGTACAACTCCAAACCTTTACAGTCAGGGCTCTATTGCTCTAGGCTTTGGAAGACACATCCTTAGGATTTGATTGGAGGTGGATTATTCTGGACCTTCGCAGCCAGAATCCCTGGCACTTTGCAGTTACTTTCATCCTTAGCTTCCAGCAGTTGTGAGCAATAGTGGTACAGATGAGCAGGCAGTGCTTGCCAGTGCTAGAACTCCTGAGCAGGTTTTAAGTGTTGGAGATCTCAGCTCATACAACACAGCAGCTACTGTTATAGATGGTTGGTGGGTATAGTGCATTAGGAACCTTGCCCTTGAAATGTAGCTGTCTTTCAGGGACACGATATCACAATTGCTCATCCTCAGCTCTTCTTAGAATTTGGCATCACTGCTACCACTTCCAGCATGCTTGATCTCACTGAAACTCTTCGGCAACTACTATTTCCCAGTGCAGCTTCCAGCCATCTTCCATCTTACCCATCTCCCCTAACTGCTACCAGCTCATCCTGACAATGATAAAATTGAAAGAGAGGGCAACAAATCAAAACAAACCCCCAAGATATGAAAGTTAAAAGAGGACACTGGGGAAGCTGATAAGGTAAAGGTAAGGGGGCAGCGGGGGTTGGGATAATAAACAAAACTGGGGGGAGTTAATATGATAAAACTACATTATAAGCATATATAAAGAGGTTAAGGTGAACTCTTTCGTTACTTATAATTTAATATGCTCCGACTTTCAGATGTATGTAGGACAAAATACCTTGACAGATGCCTTCTAATATCTTAAATGTTTTGCCAATCACTGTTTCTTCCTTCTTGTAAATGAAGATTGCATTTTCATCAATCACAGGTGTACTGACTGGAGACATGTCCCCTACCTTATGGGTCCTCTCTTGCTGCTACAGTATCTTCACGATGAATATAAAGTGACAAAACTTTTGAGCTACCATGAAAATAGCACTTCTCCATTTGAGCTCCGTTGTGTTTGACTTTTGTTAACGACCTGACAATAAGGAAAAAGTACTATAGATGCATCTAACAATAACCTGGTTTGAAAGAAAACTGGGCCACATGTAGCCATAGAAACCTTTATGTCTAAAGACTTCATGCTTGGGTAGGGAAAGAAGATAACAGGAATTCTGGGAATTCTTCAATGCCCAGGTACAAAAGTACCATCCAATTTGATGCCTCTCCTTATTTCTGTTTCTACTATAAAGAATGTAAAGCATTTGAACGCAAAATGCCAAAGAAAAGTAGCTCGTTTAATTACTATTCCAACTTTGAAAAGTTTGCAGATTGTAATCTTACCTTATTGCAGAAATTGAAAGGTTCCTTTAAGTTTCTGCTTCAACACAAATTCATAAATGCTCATAGATAACTCGTTCATTTTCTTTATCTGTGTTTGTTTTGTAGAACTCTGAGAAGAAATAGGATGATTCTGCCTGTTTTATAATCATTCTCGTTGCCATGGTGACCAGATCCACAACCATTTGCTCTCTTATTAATATGCAGCATACCTAAAATGTATTTTATGCTACTCCTGGTAATCATATGACTAATTGTGAGACCTAATTATACTATGAATTAACTATGGCTTGAACATGAATTTATCTTGAATATTTGTGCAAGCAAAATGTAAAATCAAATCTAATTCCTGAGATATATCTAAAATCAATTATTACATTAATGAAAATAACACATATAATTTTAAATAACATAATTTAAAATAAATGCATATAGAAAGGATGAACATCACCTCAAAAATTAGTGAAAAATTCAAAACAAGGTGCTGTACTTTATCATCCCTGGAACTCTGGATTACTATGAAGAAAGTGAGCTTAGTAGAATAATAACAAGTTAGAAAAATAAAGAAAGCCATCTTGAAAGGAACTATATGACCTTTTGTACCACCAAAACAATAAACTCTGTGTACCCCATTACAAATAAATTATATAAATACAGAGTATCCAAAAGAAGTCAGAGAAAACATGATCCTACAGATATAACTGGGTATATCCGCCTTGTTCTGAACCAGAAAGTAAGAAAAACGGTGAACCATCTACAATAATGGTTTCAGGTTAACAGCAATAGCTTTAATCAGACCTTTATTCAAACAAATGCCATCAAACCTGTTTGCATACAAAGAGAATTTTGAACACAAAAGTAATCCAATAAATTTAAAGATATCTCTTTACATATATATGAAATATATATATGAATTTTCTAACCAGTAAGCTTATGGGAATGCATTTTTTAAAAATCATTGAAACAGCCTCAGCATCCTCCAGGATTAATGATTAGTGAAAATAGTATTCAGAGAGTAGTATTAGTCACAAAGAAGAATAAAATACTCTCTTTTATAGGAAAAAAATATGGAACTGAATATCATCTTGTTAAGCAAAATAAACCCATCTGAATGAAAAATATTGTATTTGCTTCTTTTATATGGCAAATCTTTTTTTTTTTTTTTTTTTTTTTTTTTGGAGAGCAATCTGATTTAATCGGGAGGGGCTTACAGTAATATAATGATGATGACGAGGATTGAGCATGAGCTGGCGATAGGCTGGCGAGCTTGTCCATCCAAGAGCAGCTCCCAAGGACCTCCCTCATGGGCTAACGTCACTTCCCATAGTACCACCCTCTGGGCAAATCCCGTGAAAGGAGAGCACACGTGCTCACTGGCGCAAGGTGGGGATGGTCTCAAAGCTACCCCTTCTGGTTCTGGACCCAGAAGGAGATAGGTGTGGCTTACTTCCACACTGCCCCAGGGCTGGGGGAAGAGCGGCGTCTCAGGAACGCTCTCCTTGCCCTTCCCCCCTTAAGGCCAAGATGAATCCCCAACATCCCCTTTTATTTTTTTTTCTTTTTGAACAGCAGGAGTGGCCTTACTTGAGGGCACGCCATGTCTTAGGTTGCCCCCCCCCCCCAGGGGAGATCTTATCCGTCTTCGCCAACCTGCCTGCCGGGCCGGCCAGCCCAGTGAGAGGACTCAGGGAGAGTGGGATTGGCACTTGAAAGAAAGCCCTGTTAATTTTTTCTCATGCCAGCAGACCTCAGTGAGCAGTGGGTACTAATGGGCATGTGACCAACCTCATGGGGTTCCTAAATGGCTAAAGGCCAAAGGCCACTTGTTGTCTGGACAGCTCTAGCTTTTCGCTCACAATATAAGAGACCAATTTGTCTAGCACAAGACAATGCAAACATAATGCAAATGGAAGCATCAAGCAGACGAGAGCACAAGCAATCGTAACATAAGGCAGATGCAACATGAGCAACTGTAACACATGAGCAATTATAACACAGGCACAATGCAATGAAGAGTCTCTTATCTGGCTCAGTCCATAGGAGATAGAGGAGACCTGGTCCATTTTGGTGTCACTCAAGGTAGTGCAGATGGCTCTCCCTTCCCTCGATGGTGAGGTAGAGGCAGGTTCAGGTCCTGGCAATTTGGCAGCCAGGGTGCTGGTAACGATTGAGGTTAGTAGACACTTTATAGAAAACATTGCAGCAAGGTACCAATCCCTTGTTTATTGTAAACATTTATCATAAAACATTAAGGTGTCCAAATCCTTTAGCTCCTATTTCCCTCCAATGGGGGCCCCTAAGATAAGCAGCAAAGGGGGGAGCGAAGGAAGGAACAACAATGTGTAAAATTTCCCTTTAGTTCTTGGGCAACGCTGTGGCCCGCGCTGCCACAGCAAACATTACGCCAAGAGGCGCCAAGCAAGGTCCAGGGAGGGAACAGGGCCGACACTGGGTCCATCGCTGGTACAGGCAGGCTTTCCCATTTCTCCATGGAAAAACCCATCATGGTCTTTGTTTTCCTGAAGAGAAAGCAAGGAGAGACATCCCTCAAGAGCAGGTGCCCTTGGGTGGTCATTCAGATGAACAATATTTTAAGTCTCTAGCTGGTATCCAGATTGGATTCCGTTCCCCAGTTAGGAAAATGCATGTGAAGCCTGTTCCTGCACTGATAAGTGGGTCCGGACTTTGCCATGCTCCTGTAAGGGGGTCCTTCCAACGGACTTCCACCTTTAAGTAGTGTGTTTGGCTTGACCAATGTCTCTGGAAAGCCGACAGAGGTTGGTCCTTAGAGAAGGTTAAAATATTCAGTGTAACCATCGCTGTCCTCAGCTGGTCATGGGGGCTTATCCCCATTTTTGTTTTAATAATTGATCCTTCAGGGTCTTACTATGCCTCTCAATTATGGCCTGACCCTTTGGGTTGTATGGTATTCCAGTGGTATGTTTAATATTCCACTTTTGGAAAAAGGCCTGTAAAGGCTTGCTGATGAAACAAGGTCCATTATCTGTCTTTACCTGTAATGGGAGCCCTACGATAGCAAAACATTGTAGAAAGTGGCTCTCAGCATCTCTTTCCCCTGAATGGGCCGTGGCCCAGCCGGCATGAGAATGGGTATCTATGGGCATAAATATATATTTCAACCTTCCAAAAGGAGCATAGTGGGTTACATCAGTTTGCCAGATAACATTAGGCTTTAGGCGTCTGGGGTTGACCCCAGGAGATTGCAGAGGAGGGACTTGCAGAAAGGGCATACATGACTTGCAAGTCCTAATAATCTTTTTAAAGTCTTTTCTAGGAATTGAAGGAAATCTCTGATGTAACCCTCTCCAGTTTAAGTGTGTACGCTCATGGAGTCCTTGGGCCATTTGAAGGTTTTGAGGTTGTACAATAACCATAGCTACAATAGTCCCATTAGTGGCCAGCTGGTCGGCCATATGATTATCTTGTGTCAGGTCCCCAGGCAGTCCTTGGTGTCCATGAAGGTGCTATAAGAATATAGGCTCAGCCCGCTTTTTTAACAGAGACCTGACTTGGATCATCAGAGGGGTGATTGGGTTTTCATCTAATTTAATATATGAGGACACAAGTTTTGGTAGCAAATTAACCACATACAAACTGTCAGAAAACAGGTTCATTGGCTGTTTGACATGGGTCAGTGCCAGGGTGACTGTGTACAGTTCCTTAAACTGTGCAGATTCAGTAACTGCCTCAAAGTAATGGGTGTTTCCTTTCCCATCGGCCAGAGGGAAGGCAGAGCGAACCACCATGGCAGACCCCGCTCTTCCCCCATCTGTAAACACATTGGCATCCTTGACAAGAGGCCTGGTAGAGAAAAGTACAGGAGGGGTCCATTGTAGCCTGGAAAATGAGGTCACCCACCTCGAGGTGCCATAATGGCAATCTACCTTTCCCATAAAACCCTCCAGGGCACTGGACACCCATGCATTATTCCTTCTGACCCATTCAAAATCTGACAGCCGGTAGGGAATGGTTAGCACATCGGGATCTTGCCCATAATGTCTCAGGGAAGTATCCCTGCCCTTAATTACCAAGTCAGCTAGCTGGTCTAGCTGGGAATAAACCCTGTAAGCTCCTCCCACTGATGTGTGCACCCATTGGAGAGGCTCGCCTGACTGAGTAATAGCAGCTGAGGAAAGCTCAGACCCGGGGAGGATCCAAAGGCAAAGTGGGCACTCAGGCTTGTAGCGGGCCAACCGTGTCATATTTAGGGCCATTTGGATTTTCTGGAAGGCTGTTTGAAGTGATGGAGTTATTGTAATAACATCAGTGGGCGCTTTGCCCTTCAAATCGTCATGGAGCGGAAGCAGCTCCTCTGTAGGCAGGTGAAGCCAGGGTCTTAACCAGTTAATCTCCCCCAACAGTCTTTGCATCTCCACCAGAGTATAAGATGACTGGAAGGATAACTGGGATTTAAGGGGGCACACAGAGTCTAGTTTAAGTTCTGCCCCCAAGATCTTAAAGGGGTATACTTTCTGAACCTTGTCACTGGCTATAAGCAGTCCTCCTCTTTGTAGGAGTGTTTGTAGCTTCCTATAGGCAGCATCCAGCACTTGGACATCTGCTACTCCAATAATGATGTCATCCATATAGACATATAAAATAATATCTGACTGGCTCCTAAGCGGTTGAAGAACTTGTGACACATAATGTTGGCAGAAGGCAGGACTATTAACCATGCCCTGAGGTAAGACTACCCACTCATACCTCTGGTCTGGCCCCTGGTAGTTAACTGAGGGCAGGGAGAAAGCAAACGTTTCACAGTCCTGGTAGTCAAGAGGAATGGAAAAGAAACAGTCCTTGATGTCAATTATAATGAAATTCCGATCCCGAGGAATGGAGGGGATCCATGGCAGCCCCCGTAAAGGGGTGGCCACTGTTCCACCCACACCAGGGGACCCGGAAGCCATCGAATGGCAGGGACAGTAGGAACAGTGGCCCTTAGAATTGAGGGTGAGGCCCTGTAGAAGAAGCCTTCTGCTCTGAGGCCTGGGAAGGAGGCAGTCTCTGATAGTCACTAGGGCCCCCTGACAGGCAGTGGCCTGTGATGATTGAGGCCTCAACTTTCCCCAAGATATCCCATCCTATCAGGTTATCTGGTAAACCTGTCATTATCAGGGTACGCACTATTCCCTTGCCACCGTTCATGTCATCTAGGGAAGCCAGTCCCTAGTTGTCTCACTCTCGGCGATGCCTCCCACCCCCCCGAGGTCTGGGGTCCAGGGATTAAGTCCCACCACGGAGGGACCCCCTCCTTCTTTAATATAGTCTGATCTGCTCCTGTATCGATTAAGAATAGGAACCTCTTTCCAGATATGATAATTTCTGTCTTTGGCCTCACTTCTGGGACTATTGGGTCTGCCTAGAGGGCCTCAGGCTGGTCATTAGGCCCGTCACTGGGCTGATCACTGGACTGATCACCTCCTTTGGGTGATGGGGCTGGAGGGCGCCCCACTACTAGTTGAAAGGCCTCCCCTTAGCATCAAATCTGGACTTACAATCCTTTTGCCAGTGAAATCCCTTTTTGTAGTGGGGGCAAGGTTTTGTAGGGAGCTCCTTTGCCCAGCCAGAGGGCTGTCCTCTCGAGGCACCATATCTTACAAGACCAGAAAGACACTCCTTCTTGAAGTGGCCCCGGCCACCACATTGGTAACAGCGCTCCCTGCTTACCTCACCGGTGGGGGCAGGGGCAGGCTCCTCAATAAGCAGAGTGATCAGGGGCTGCGCCTGGTGGGCTTGCACACTGATGCCCTGACAAGCGTAAATTCAGCTGTCCACAGATCTCTCCTTTACTTGGCACAAGCTAATCTGCATTCTGATGTCATCCCTTCTTACACCAGGGTCCTTAGAAATTGATTTACCTGGGACCCAGGAAACTGTCGGTGGAGATTGTCCCTCACTCAGCCAACGAAGGCAGCAAGACTCTCATTGGTCCCTTGGGTAGCTTTTAATGCTGAGGTCTCTAGGGACCCCTTTCCCAAGCCGCGCCATGCAGCCAGTCCCACAGCCTGTATCTGCTTCCGGTCGGAGGCAGGGAAGGCAGCCCGTTGGGGACAGGTGGATCCAAACAGCATGCCAAAGGTTATGGGGATTGGCAGATTGGTGGCCTGATTTCTTTCCGCCTGAGCATAGCACTCATATCTGAAAAGGGAACACCACTCCTCATACATTGTTCTATCAAGCAGTGACCGGGCCAGGCTTCTCCACTCCTGAGCGGTAGCAAACCGGTGGGCCATGCCCTCGAATAGGCTCTCTCCCCCGAGCGGGTGTTTGTTCCCCCTTCCTCGAGGACTATTCCCCTGAATTCTCTGAAATCTTGTATCTCCTGGGGCTGCCACGAGGCTGAGATGGCTACCAGGTTGATATTTGCTGAGTCATCTGTGCTTGGTGAATGCGCGCTGCTGCAGCCACTGGGCTGCTGCTGCCGCTCAGCCGGGCTCTTTGAATCTGCATATGTATAGAGCCAAGCTGGGTGTCCGGTGGGGGAGGGGTAGCGAGATGGCAGGGGCCGCTGTGCACATTGTTCTCCCGCCTTGTGTCTTGGGCTGAGGCCTCCTGCAGCGCCTGCCACCTCCTTGGGCCCCGCGTCCCCAGAACCGAGCACGAGGAGCCACCGCTGCTTTCAAGTCAGGACTTTGAAAGTCCCCAGGGGGGGGCCCCCAGACCAGACTGCTGCTGCCGCCCTGCCTGGCGCCAGGAGATGCCCAGAGCTGCTCGCTGCCCAGGGCTTGCATTAGCGCCCATCCCCGCGTTTTGGAGGATGAACCTCAGTATTTTAAGAGGCGAATTATTCCACCTACTCTGGTTCTGTCCCGTTCTTTGCTGACCTGATGAGAGAACCACGTGTTCCGGAGAGTCTGCTCCAATTCCCTTTGGGCTTGCCGGTAGCTGCCAGACTCCCCTCCGTGGGTTCAAGTCCCACGTTGGGTGCCAATTGCCAGGCTAGATTTACCACCCCTGGTGAGGGGATGCCCTTATCAGAGCTCCCCTTTTCACCCTCTCCCCTGGGCGCCTGACCCGCAGGCGGCCAAGGTGGAGCGAAGGGACACGGGCAAGCCTAAAGTGCACACGGCCGGAGATCCCCTTTTCCTTCCTCCTTACCCACCAAGGAAGCCAGGCGCAGACGGATCTCAGAGATGCTTTGGAGAGCAATCTATGGCAAATCTTTATTATAGTAAATGTATAGACTAAAATATGGTAGATTCAGAGGAGAACTCATGCTGTAATTCCTTAAAAAGGCTGAATCAAAGTTCAATAAAATAAACTTCAAGAAATAGTTACTTGTGTGGTGGGAGTAAGCAGAGAGCGGTAAACAATTGAAGACAAGAAGGGGGGTATAGTCAAAATTTCCAAGTATAGCCCACAAAATTAAGAAGATCAAAGGAAGTTGGGAGGGATGGGTGAAAATGTTGACACAGATCAAGATACATTGTATTACTAACATTCTTGATTGAATGCCAAATCTTTGTACAACTATATAATTATAATAAAATGTAAAATAATACTAATGACAAAAATTGAAGACAGTCAATTGGGAAGAGAAACAACCAATAGGAGGAGAGGGATGTCAGAATGGAAATGAAGAAAGAACCAATAGGAGGGGAGATGCGATGGAAATATCTAATAATTAAGTATGAACATCACATAATGAAGCCTACTATCCTATGAGATTAGTAATAGTATAAAGGATGAAAATAAATTATGTAAATTAAATAACAAATTAACACTTGTTACAATTCATAACAAATTAGGAAGTGCTCCATCTTTTCCTAGTGAAGGTTGATGAGAAAATGGAAACATAATATCTTCTGCTTGTGGTAGTTATAAGTCTCCTTAGTTAACAGCAAAATCCATAACAACATTACTAGCAGTGTTGAAGTTAGAGCAATGTGGAGTTCACTACCAAGGTGATCAGGAAGATCAAAGGCAACTCACCTGAAATAAATAATTGTGATATCTACATTCAGTTTTTAAATTATACACTGTAGGAAAACAAATTTGTGAGAGATTAGCAACTACAATTTATTGAATTGGCTACAGGTTCTTTTTAAATTTAATTTAATTTTGTTTTTATAAGACAGTGTTTTGTAATGTAGCTGGGCTTGGCCTTAAACCCAAGATTCTCTTTCCTTTGTCTCTAGGATGCTATTATTATGTATGAGTGCTTACCTGCCCCATTTGATCACAGTTTGTCAAATAGAGATACTTCATTTGCTCCCAGATGTCTGGAGTTCACACATGAGAGTCTGTGGTTTGTTCCTGCTGGAAATTGCTTCAATATCACTATGATTTGGTAGCTTCTCACAAAGAGGGCTGAGAGCATTTTAAGATTTAATTTAAATATTAAGTTTAAGTAAGCAATCAAGTATATGACAGATTATGAATCTAGCAAGATTTATTAGAGTTTTAATTTCTATTTGATAATTTTATCCAAATAAATTGAACAAATTTTCAACAAATAGAAAACATATAGAGTGAAATGTAAATTTATCCAAAATAGAAACATTTAATATATATGTTCAATTGAATAGGCACAATTTAAAAAATATATATATAGTTATTTGAACTATAAAAGTAAAATGTTCATAATATTGTTGAAATGTGTCTATATTACGAGATAATCTTGATTTTATTTTTAAAGTGGTACATGACAAAATAACACAGTCATTTGATGTAAGCCTGTAGCACACAAGAGAAACAAATAAAGGAAA
Organism: Perognathus longimembris pacificus; assembly: GCF_023159225.1. NCBI lineage: Eukaryota > Metazoa > Chordata > Mammalia > Rodentia > Heteromyidae > Perognathus > Perognathus longimembris. Next base: position 17,655,098 of record NC_063163.1, read on the forward strand.
CATTAATTTTTGGCAGCCTTGCCTATGCCAGCAGTGTCAAAGGAGCTTTCCTGACAACATTATTTTCTTGAAATAATGTGAGGGATTTAAAATATAGAAACCAGAGTTCATGTACATAGCATTTCTCTAAAGCCAATTAATACTTATAACATATAAACTTTGACAAAATGCTAAAATTTCGTCTTCAAAAAGACTATAGGTGTTTTTGAAACCTAAGTTAAAAGTTAATGGTCAAGTGAATATTATCTTCAATGGTATTAGCTAAATTATTAAATAAGTACAACATTTGGGAACCTTGTACAAAGTGAAGATGAAGGGAGGAAGAGATGGAAGAAGGAATTATCCTTAATTTCTCCCTACTCAGGGGCACTGTGTTTATATAGGCAATAGGTCAATTATTTCTCTACATTAACTCTTCTTTCCAATTGTGACAAGTTCTTTGCTATAGTGCCTGTCGATCTGGGAGCAAGATATAAAAATTAATCAATCCATCAATATAAATTCTGAAAATTCAAAAGACTAGCTTATTCCTTCACAATGAAAGACTGGTACTATCCTCAACAACAATTTTTATGACTCCAATACTGTATATACATGCATTAGAACTAGGGGAGAGAAAGGGAATAGTAAAATTGAGAGACAAAGGATAAAAAGACAAACGATTCCCAAAGCAATACTTACAAAACCATTTAGTGTAAACCAACTGTAAAGCTCATGAGGGGAAATAAAAGGGGGGGGAGGGGGAAAATGTGGGAGGAGGTAACAAGTTGAATAAGAAATGTACTCACTGCCTTACATATGAAACTGTAACCCCTCTGTACTTCACTTTCACAATAAAGGAAAAAAATTATAAATAGAGAATGTGGGTAATACTTGCTGAAGAGAAGATTTAAAGGGAAATTATAATTTATATTATTAAAAGAAACTATTATTCTTATGTATATTTTAAATGGTATGCACATAGGACAATTGCATAAAATCAGATTAAAACTTTTGAACAATGCTTATTTCTTGCCTTTAGACAAATATTGTTATTAAACAAATATTTTTACTAAAACTTACAGAGAAGAAATGAGGAATATTGAAAGCATATATTAGTAGTATTTAATTCTAGGAGCTCTTAATATACATTAAGTAAAATATAGCATTATGGATGATTAAAATTTTTCTCAGTATATTTTTCATAATAAACAACAAAAAAAGCTAACCCCTGGGCCTGTGGCTCATGATTGTCATTCTAGCTAGCATTCAAGATGCTGCAATCAGAGACTCACCATCCAAAGACAGCCAGGGCAAGAAAGTGAGATTCTTATCTCCAATTAATGACAAAAAGCAGTAGTTCAGTAATGGCTGAAGTGGTAGAGCACTACAGTTTAGCACAAAATCTCAAGGGCAGTGCCAGGCTCAGAGATCAAGTCTCAGGATCAATCAGCATCAGATACAAACACAAATCCCACAATATTATATAAAAATTCATTTTGTAGGAAAAGTATTTGTAGTCATGAAGTATCTCAAATGCATATTCAACTTCTAATACAATTTATCATCACTATGAAATTGTCAACAACTGACACCAACTTGGAATTAATACATGGGTATGTATTTGTTACAATGAATCAAAAATGTTCTTAAATTTGTATAAAAATATTTAGGACAATAAAGTATGTTTTCTCTTTTTAGGGTACTGACTGTTAAATCTGTATACAGAGGATCAAATAAATGCTCAGCGATTCAATCTTTGATCAAGTAAATTAAAGAGAGCCATATACTTCCTCTTAAAATTCAGTGTGATATCAGCATGTGGTAGATTCACTGAATTAAACCAAATTTTCCACCCAAACAGGTTAATTAGAGCTCATTAGGAAACTCATCCATTTTGTTATTCTCTGCCGTGCTGCTCACTGCTCTGAATATTAGACAGGTGTTATCTTCCAGCTCTGCAGAACTGCTCTACCAAGGACTCCTTTCCACTCCTTTTATAACAGTCCTCTGTTCCTAACAATTCTATCTCCTGCCTCCTTTGGTATGGCTGCCTGGCTACACTTTTTTAAAATAATAGATATACATTCAATGTAAATATTTTAAAATTAAGCTAGATAATTTGATGGGATGGACACTCAAAGGATATACGAGGGAAATATTATGGAAGAGGTGAAATTAATGAAGAGATATTGTAACAAGTTCCAGGTGGAATAGAAACCAACAAGTTGAACCAGAAATGTACTCACTGCCTTACACATGAATCTCTAACCCCTCTGTACCACACTTTGACAATAAAGAAAACATTTAATTAAAAAAACACAAATAAAAAATAATACACACAAAGTGATAATGAAAACCAAAAGTGATAGATTAATTTGCAATTAATAAATCACCATTTTTCTTCATTTTAACTACCTTATAACATTTTTTAAAAAAAAATTAGGATTCATGTAAGTGTTGTTAATGTAAGGTCATACACATAGAAAGTATTGCGGATGGATAGAAAATTGTTTACTTTTTTTATACTGAGCTCAGTGATAAAGTGCTTACCCTAAGTTTAATTCACATCAATGACCCACACACAGAAATTAATAAAATGAGAAAATTAAAAAAGCTAAGATTAAAATTGATAATGAAGATGGCTTCAGCTTTAATCAAGACTTTGTATATAAGTATTTATTGGTTTCAGACATCCATTCTTATTAAAATCTCCTGGGGAGGGAAATAATGAGATATTATTAGCAGTAATGTATATGGATACTGCATTTTGACTATGTCATTAACAATATATGATAGACTAGTCAGGACTTAGTAGAACCACAACATTCAAAAACATCAGATGTCTGTCTTTCTGTAATGGCAAGCAAATTCTGAGTAAGTTACATAACTTTGTAACCCTCATTTTCCACTTCAAAGTGGATGATTATAGAGCTTGTAGAAATAACCCATAGAACACTTATGCTTATGCTGCTCTCACAAGGAAGTGTTCACATATTTGTTAATACGGAGTCATCAGCACTATGAACAGACTGAACTTGAGTGATTATATTCAGCAACTTCATGGTGCTATTTAAATAGTGGCATTTGAGGTCACTCAGTGACCCACAGAAAATTCATCAGTGCTTCAGATAAGAACACCTATAAAATATTTCTGTTTTAATTACAGTCACCTTTCTGTGAAACAACAATATAATTTCTTTATTTAATTAATTTTGACAGGTATAGATCTTCCGAGTTGTAAATATTGCTTGATTTAACACTTGAGAAAAGTAAGTGTAAGTGCAAGAGAATCATCATGCATCCAGAAACTATTTCAATAAGGAAATATAGTTTCATTTCAAATATTTTTTATCCTACTCAGCAAAAACATATTTCTTAAGGGAATAGATAGAATTGGAATTAAAATGTTTTAAATAATTTATCTTTAAGTGAAAATGAAAATACTTCATATTGTACAACAGCTGGCACTTTTTATATTACAGCTTCCATCCTATCATCCCATTAGCTAATTAATATTCATTTAATTTCTTTAATGTGACTGGCACTAAGGGTGGTTACAGTATACTAGATGTGATTTCTGAAGTAAAATTTTATATTTTTGTTTTATAATCTCACTGTTAATTTAAATATATGACTCTTTCATGAGAAAGGTCAATAGCAATATGTACTCAAACTAGTTTGATTATTATTAATTACTCTTTTTATTTTATTTTAAGAATAACCATTTGTCATAAATTATTATATGATATCTTCCATTAATTTTTGACAATCAATGCCTGTTTTATTACATGAACAGATTAAATACCTTTAATACTGTATATCAGGACCAGCTATTTCTACCTTTTCTGACGTCACTTTAGTTTTTGTCTTTATTTTCCCCACTTGAGATTCCATTTACCTCAATGAGACATTTAGTTTAAGTCAGTTAACTGCTTTAATTGAATGAACACATATTGACCTGCTGTTGAAGTCAATTGACAAGTCAGGTAAATCAGATCTATCTCTCAATTAATTTGCAACTTGTTTCTGAGTTGTCTCTTACAAAGCACACACATACACATGCACATAATTAGTTTTTGTATTGACCATTATTTCTAGACACCAAGCTGATATATACAATTGAACTAAACTAAAACACTTAATTGCATACTTTGAAAATGTAAATAGAGTATCAAGGTTATTTAATTTTACCTTACAAAAGAATTCTGTATCCTGAAAACTCTGAATTATAAAAATTTCCACTATGTTTCCACACCAGGAAACATACAGAAACACCCACACATGCATATATATATGTATATATATAACATATATACATATATAATATACATACATATATATACATATATTCATAAAGAGGCAGTTATTTCTGAAAACTGATAATATTTTATCAAAAGAAAAACAGCACAAAACATTGTGACACCATACAGAAATTACACATAGTAAGTTTTGGAAAATAGAGCAATAATAGTAGTGGCTTGATATTTGTGAAAACTATTTGGATTCGCTTTTGAGTAAAATTTTTCTTTGGCATCTTGTGCATTTTCTATTTGATTTGCTTATTTTCATTTAACTGTTTTAGTTTTCTTTGTGTGTATACTTTTTTATTTTAAAGGTGATATGCAGAGGAGTTGCAGTTACATAATTATTAGGTAATGAGTGCAGTACTTTTTGAATGATGTCAGGTCTTCCGTCATCTTCTCCCATTTTTTTCCTCTCCCAACTGCCCCCACAAGCCATATAATTCATTTTCAACATAATGTTTAATTAGTATCACTTCTGCATTTGTCCCCTGTTTGTTTCCCCGTTTCTGTGCTCCCTCTTACCCTCCATAAAACAGAGAAACTTCTGTACAAGACAAAAGGTACAGAAAAAACAACGTGCAACAAAGGATTAGAAAAAGTGTAAAATAACATGTCTCCATTTCTTGGAGTTAATTTAGATAAACAATATTTTACATGATTATTTGTTTTTAAGATATTTTCATAGACCACATTTACAAATTCATCAGTACATCAGTGTTGATACCATTTGAGCTAGTCTGTAGAGATTAAGTTATTCTCTGCATCAGAGAAGAGAAAATTTACTTTAAAATTGTACCTATCATTACAATACTATTTTTTTCTGTTAATCATAAACATGTGTTAGCCATCTGAAATTACTCTGTCTTTGAGCAATGGAATAATTCCCCAAATTTCTTAAATGTCCCCTAAACAATCCTTTGTTTCCAAAAAAAATTGAAAGATTTTAAAGATTACATTAACATATTAACAGAAATTCTATTAACAAAGTATGTGTGAGTGTATTAAGTTTCATATTCCCATTGTCCACAGACAAATTTGTTAAAAGATATTCCTGATTCCTATGTTTACAAACATGCTAGTAATATTTTGGAATATATTTCAGTGTTTACAAAATGAAATAATTTGTTCCTATATTTTGTTTGTATGAATTATTGCAGGCAGTTATATACCCACAAGTGGATAGTTATTTTTCAAAAAAGAGAAAAACTGTCTCAGTCAGGCCCCAGTGGTTGGAATCCAGCTTTAAGGATTCTGAGAACATGAAGATCACAGATAAGAGACAAATCCAGCAACACAGTTTGTTAGGGCCCTTCTGAAGCCATTGTGGAGTACAGTGGCAAGTGCCTGTCATTCTAAGGAATGAGGAAGACTGAGAAGATTGGGAGATGTGTGAATCTAAACCAGTCCAGACTAGTACATGAGACATCATCTTAAAGAAGGGAGATTGGACACAGTTGTGCGCTCCTATTGTTCCAACAATGTCAGGAAACCTAAAGTAGTAGCTGAAATCCAGATATATGTCCCCGAAGAAAGACCATATTTCAAAAGCAATCTATAAAAAAACGGAGCTGGATCTGAATCGGGAGCACAGTGCCTTTCTAGCAAGTCTGAATGAGAACCCCAGTATCTTGCCTCCACAAAAATTCAGAAATACAGTCTCATTCTTCATATCTTTGATGAACATGTAGATTAATTCCATATTCTAAATGTAAATATAATATTTCAAATACATATGGATAGTTGATAACTTTTAAATAGGCATATTTCATTTTGTTTAGGCATTTTTCCAGTAGTGGATGGCTCAGATATGACTTCTTTAAAGGGACAAAAAATAAAAAGGGGAAAGACAGTCCTAATGTAACAATATTCAAGGCATCATCATAGTTTACTTTGCATGTAGTACCATAATTAAGATACAATCGTGGATGGAAAACTTATTATACTTTACTGCCAACATAAGTGAAGAAAAATTAAAAAAATAAACTGTAAAAAATATAGCAATATTATTCTGCAAGTGATATAGCATACATGTCCAGTAGTAAAGAAAAATATATTTACGCATAGTATGGTATAATATTTGCACAATTTCAGGTGCACTCAAAAGTAACTAACCACTTTAATAGTAAGCACTATTGGGCTAGGAATAATAAAAAGCTTAATGTTTAAATATCTATCTAGAAAATGCACACAAATCTATGCGCCAGTGGCTTATACCTGTATTCCTAGCTACTCAGGAGGTTGTGATCTGAGATCATGGTTCAAAGCCAGCCCACACAGAAACATCCATGAGACATTCATTTTAATTAATCACAGAGAATTCTGGAAGCGGAGCTATGACTCAAGTGGTAAAGTGTTAGCCTTGAGCAAAAGTAGATCCAGGAAGGCATGCAGGCCCTGGATTCAAGTTCCAGGAGTGTCACAATAAAACAAAATGGACATAAACATTAATGTGTACATTTTATTATAGTTTATATAGATGCAAAATATTTAGAATGATGTCATGTCAGAATATGTATCATTTAATTAGGTTTGTTTTTTAATTTCATTTCTTTCTTTTTTTTCGTGTGTGTGTGTGTGTGTGTGTGTGTGTGTGTGTGTGTGTGTGTCTTGGGGCATGAACTTAGTGTCTAGGTCCTGTATCTGAGCTTTTGTGCTTAAGACAAACATTGTACCACTTGAGACACTGTTCCATTTCTGGCTTTTTTATGGATTATTGCAGAGAAGAGTCTTGCATACTTTCCTCCCTGGGCTATCATTGAATTGCAATCTTCAGATCTCAGCCTTCTGAATAGCTAGAAGTCAGGCTTGAGACACCAGCATTCAATTTTAAATTAATTTTATTATTACCTGAATTTCATTAATAGTCTATGCCTAGTGACAGACAAAATATCATTTAATATTTATTTTTCAATAATATGCAAATTCAAGAATTTTAGTACTAAATTAAAGTAACTACTAAATTACTAAAATGTATAACAAGATTCTAGGATTTACTTTGCTGGAGATATTTGGCTTTCTGTGTTATCTTTCTGAAAGGATTTATAAAAGATGCCTTCAAAACTCTCACCTAGAAACTACAGATAAGGAATTGAAGAATAAATCCTCCTGTCTACCGATCATTTCTAAGATCAAACTTGATAAAAAGAGAAAAGTCTTCCATCTATTAATCCTCCAGCTCTCCATTCTCAAATAACCCACCTTGAAATGGGTAAGGAACTTGAAGACATAATATACATTCTGGATATTTCCATAAGTCACAAAATAGTATCCTTTGATAGCATTTGGACGTAAATCCAAGTGATTTTTGGAAGTGATTTTCTTGTATTGTTTGTTACCTTGTCCCTCATAGCCCCCTCCCTCCTCCCCCTTTCTCTTCCCCCCCCCCAATGAGGTGTTCAGTTCACTTACACCAAACTTTTTTGCAAGTATTGCTTTTGTAGCTGTTTGTCTTTTTTTACCCTGTGTCTCTCAATTTTGGTATTCCCTTTCAATTTCCTAGATCTAATTCCAGTATACACAGTTTCCAATATACTCCGATAAAATTACAGAGATAGTGTAGGTACAACCACGGGAAGGTGATACAAGAACGTCATCAATAATAGAAGCTACAGGTACACATGGGACGTTGAAAGTGGTTACAACTGTCCTATAACAATCGTTTCCATAACATGGAGTTCATGTCACTTAGCATCATCTTATGTGTTCATAAGGGTATAGCTATTGGGCTCTTGTGATCCTCTGCTGTGACTTGTGATCGCAAACGTTTGTTAAATAACACGCCTTTAATTTTCTCACATAGCTGAACTGATGTTAATAGTTCATCTTTTCTTGTTTATAACTTTTAATGTGTCTTTATCTAGGGAATATAAATCAAAACAGATTAAAATATATTAATTTCATCATCCAATGAAACTACTCGATGTTTTTCATGAATGAGTATATGACCCTTTTTCACATTTCTTATAAGAAAATAATTGAGTTTCTCAAAAAAGTAAATTGATTAAGCAGACTGTGTATGAATAATGAATCAATAAATTGATATATGTAATGAGAAATATTACTTGAACCAAAATCTTAGTTATAATTAGACAAGTCAAAATTCATCTAGAGTTGTTTCATTTTTTTTTCTTCACATTAAATCCTTATTGTATCTAAAATTATTGTTCACGATCATTAAGTTAAATGATGTATGGAGAATATGATACAAACTCCATGCTTTTTGGGGCCCACTAGACAGACCATTCAAGGGCTGTACAATCAATATAGATTATTTTACCTCTGTGTACCCTTTAAGGATTTATTTTCAGACTTAGAGTACTTTTCATTTCACTTCTTTTTTTTGTGGTATAGAAAAAAATTAAGAGAAACAACTTATCCTATTACCACCATATAGTACCAAAGAAAACCAAAGTATAAGTCATTCAATCCAAAAAATGAGAGGAAAAGTCAGGAGCAGAAGCTGTAAGCTCAAACGTGTACTGATATCTTTAAGATAACTAATCAATTATGACAAGTCAGTCACAAATCTATGGTTTCTGGGAATTATTGTATATACACAAAATCTTTAACAGTCTATAGAGTCTGTATTATGCTATTAACACACAGGGAAGCCAGATGCTATGGCATTTGCCTCTATTCCCAAATACTTAGGAATCAGAGGCAAGTGTGTAAGTTCCAAGTCAATGCAGGCAAAGTTAGCAAGATGCCATGTCCAAAATCTTTCTCTGGTTTTATTTTTGTTTATGTTTTTTCCTATTTTGTATCACTGAAAGTTAGGATAGAGATGTTTTCTGTTGTTTGAAGTGTAGGTCAGCTGTTGCTTTTCTACTTTGTCTCTTTTTGAATAACAATCAGAGTCTTACAACAGCTGGGGCTAATGACTGGACAGACATTTAGTTTATAAATTGACAGGGTATTTTTCTCATTTTTAAAAAATATTTGTCCATTTTCAATGATATTTTTAATGAAAAAAATAGTTTTAAGGAAAAACAATGGCTGACCAGAAATCACTAAAAAATTGTAATAATTTTGACATCACTGATTAAGTAATATAAAAGGGGAACTGTTACTATGAACAAAACTACACTACTTTTGTAGAAGAAGTTATAATTAAGCCAGGCACTGATGGCTCATGCCTGTAATCTTAGCTACTCAAGAAGCTGAGATCTGAGAATCATGGTTCAAAGCCAACCAGGGCAGGAGAGTCAGTGAAACTCTTATCTCCAATTAACCACCAGAAAACCAGAAATAACACTCTGGCTCAAGTGGTGAAACACTAGCCTTGAACTGAATTGTCAGGAACAGTGCCCTTGGCCCAGAGTTTAAGCCCCAGCACTTACTATATAAATATTTTTACATTATCATGAATGGCCCAAAAGTATATTCTGTGGTAACTGTCATTACCAATTTAATATTTAACAGGAATTTAACAAGAAAACAAGAAGCAGGTAAAGTGAAATCCCTTGTCTTACATCCTTTTTGGGCCACAGAAATTAAAGGCAGCATACTTTCCTTTGGACACTGCAAAACCAAATAAACTTCTTTTGGAGCAATGAAAATTTCAGGTCAAACTAATTTTCTGAAACATCACAAAATATGACAAGGGTTAAATGGCAACTTTTAAAATTGAACAGTATTTTAAAAATTTCTTTATTCTTTTTTCCGTTATTCAAGATATTGAAATCTGAGTAACGATTCTGTTTAGAAATGTTTAATGTGCATAGTTTTGTTACTCACCTGGCTATCAATCAATCAAATCTGCATATAATCAAAGATTCACACTGCAGAGAATATGAACTATATTATAGACAAAAATAAACTTGACATCAATAATACTTAGGAAACACCACCTCTAATAAACATGATGTTTTTCTTGGGAATATTTGAGTCTCCAACAGGATATGGTGTAAACTCCATCATAAAAAGAATTTTTTTATTTTAAAATAGTGATAAAATTTGAAGTTTATGCTCTGATCAACACACAAGGAACTTAGAAAATAGTAACAAGAAGGTACTTATATATAAATATAAATCTACTTACTGCAACATTTCAATTACCATTCTTCCTTTGCATCGCAGGAAGTTCTAAAAATTAGAATTATCTTTGTGCCTGCTGATCATAAACATGCATTTAAAACAAATTAACAAAGCATTCAGTTGATTTCCTAAGTGAAAATAAAGTAGCATTTTTGATTTGTTAATTTGCCTTTGCTAATTTGCCTTTGTCCTTTTATCAAGAAATTAAAGTTAGAATTAAAGTTAGAATTCTGGTATGAAAAGCTTTCAGAACTAAGATCTGACTGCAAAAGAACAGTGAATGCCTTTAAAAAATGAACCTGTATTTTCCTGGGTATAAGCAAGCTAATTAAATTTGATGCTTTATTATATACATGTCCCCTACATTTCTGCTAGAAGTGATTAGCTATACAAGGGTGCCTCAATTTGACCTGTCCATGAATATATATAATGTATCTTTAATAGAGCCCTCCTTCTTCATGATGCTCTTTTTTCTTCTCTTTCAACTTCCCAAGCCAAATGGTATTGATCCATTTTATACATGTATATAAAGTATTTTGAATGCCTTTACACTATCATCCACACTCATATGGGTATTTATTTCCAAACAAGACATGTTTTACATAATATCATTCATAGTTCATCTGTATGTTGATCTGTCAAAGAGTTAGTATCTGGATATTTTACCCACTCGTATACAACATTTTAATCATAGCACTCCTCCTTCAACCACACTTTTCCCATCCTCATTATCTTCTACTATTTAATAGTTTCAATGGGATTCTTTTTTCTGTCCTCATTCATAGATAAAATGTGTTTGGCATTATTTACCCTGTAATATTATCTTTTCCTCCACACATTTAAAGCTCTGAGACATTACTGTAATCCAGCAATTCATGATCTCTATCTCTTTATCTCTCTGTCACTCTGATAAGGTATACACATGTTGGGTAGCTTCTGTTTATCTTTTTGTTGTATATCATTTAGTAATGCTTTGAATGTTTGCAACATATCATGCCCAAAAGTAACAAATGTTGCGATTATCAACTGTTAGTAATTGAAATTTGCTTTCATCAAATGTTTTTTTTTAATTTTTAATAGTAGTTTACATGAATTCAAAAAGCAAAGGAAAAATGGGGTTTTTAATGTATATTCTGAGTCTGCATGCATGTGTTGAAATATTTAGCCGTGTTCATACCTGCCTTGTAATCATGAAGAAAATCCACCAGTTTAAGCAATCACTACATTTCTGAAATTATAAATAACTACCTAGCTCTTTCACTGTACCAAGAATTATGAGGGTTTCAATAAACTCTATAGTTTCTAGCATGATATTCTCTAACTTAATCTCAGCTATAGTTTCTAGCATGATATTCTCTAACTCAATCTCAGCTTGAATGAAACAAAAATTTTATTCAATTTCAATTACTCTGAAATGAGACTTCAGAGTAAATATTGTATTCTATTTTGTATAGTATAGAACATTTATTTATTTAAGTTACAACATGTACTGATCTTGATTCACAAGACATTATGTTGTGTCAAGTGGCCAAAGTGTTGCTGCTCATTGAATTTCCTAGTTATTATCCTAAGTCCAGAAGTGCTTCAAACAAGAAAGCCAATGGAGACAAAGAAGATGACAGAGAGAACAGGCAAACTAATTTGTCTTCGACTAAGCTGAGTTGTAGGGGAGGAGAACCAAGATAGAAAAAAAAATCATGAAACTGGGAGAAAATGAGGCAAGAGTTGACACTTTTGAAAAGGAACTATGCTCATTATCTGACTTGTGTAACTGTAACCCTTATGAACCTCACCCATACAATAAAATTTTTAAAAGTAAATAGAAAAATTTACTTCATGAGCTAATTGAAACAGAAACCAATTAATAGCAACTACTTTAATTCATATGAAAGTATAGACTTACTTTGACATATTCACTTTGATAAGTTTAAGAAATAGTACTTGACATTTTGCCACAGAAAAGTTAATTGCTCTCCAGTTCCAATTAGGATGACACATAATTTGAACTGAATCGCCTAGTGTGTTGTTCTAAAATTAAAATAAAAGGTGTCATATAACCTAAAGTGGCCACAATTTAGCAGTTCAATGCAACTAAGAGAAATAAAACTAGAAATTTCCTGTCTGATGATGACTACGAGTGCCATTCAGGTTAAATCATTAATTTCATTTATTATAAAGATCAATAAATACCATGTGTTTGAATGCTTACTAGTATTAGTGTTGGGGTAAGGTCCATAATTAAAACACATAAGATCGATTTGTAACATTTAACCATAAAAATAGTGAGAGATCTCAGAAAGAAGAGGAAAATTCATGAAAAGGATTTGTTTATGTGAAAACAATTAGTGTGATATTTAAACATGTGTGATCTTGGGCTGGGGATATAGCCTAGTGGCAAGAGTGCCTGTCTCGTATACACGAGGCCCTAGGTTCAATTCCCCAGCACCACATATACAGAAAACGGCCAGAAGCGGCGCTGTGGCTCAAGTGGCAGAGTGCTAGCCTTGAGCGGGAAGAAGCCAGGGACAGTGCTCAGGCCCTGAGTCCAAGGCCCAGGACTGGCCAAAAAATAAATAAATAAATAAATAAAATAAAATAAAATAAATAAAAATGTGTGATCTTTAAAAATGTTTTCTTTTTTATCATAGCTAGCCGCAATACAGGTTCAGAGGTGGTAAGAAAAATAAATAAATATCAAACTCTATCCTAGACTAGAAAGATCAAGATAACTAAAGGAGAATTCGAAGACGATACTAAACAACAAAAGGACACATAAATACCAGTATATTTCTATGACCAAACATGAGAAACAGAAAATAATATGGTATTGATATTAAGCACCATTTGTAACAAAAATATGTAAAAGTCTTCATATTCTAGCTTTTTTCTTCATAAAAGTAACTGATGACATTTAATTGACACTACTGAGGGTAACTTTGCTTTTAGTTTAAAATATATGTTGATAAAGTACTGTCATATTTCCCCTCAAATATTAAAGTTCAGAGAGAGAGAGAGAGAGAGAGAGAGAGAGAGAGAGAGAGAGAGAGAGAGAGAGAGAGACAAAGCATTTTACCTGTTAAATTTACTTCCGAGGGGCTGGGGATATGGCCTAGTGGCAAGAGTGCCTGCCTCATATACATGAGGCCCTGGGTTCGATTCCCCAGCACCACATATACACAAAATGGCCAGAAGTGGCGCTGTGGCTCAAGTGGCAGAGTGCTAGCCTTGAGCAAAAAGAAGCCAGGGACAGTGCTCAGGCCCCTGAGTCCAAGCCCCAGGACTGGCCAAAAAAAAAAAAAAAAAAAAATTACTTCCGAAAGCATAATTTGGGCTCCTTTTAATTAAATCTTAAAAAGAGAGGGTTGCTTCTGGATCTCTAAAGAAACTAAGGAATTTCCAAAATAAAGTTCTTTTTTGTTTGTTTGTTTGTTTTAAAAAACATTTATTGTCTAACTGATGTACAGAGAGGTTACAGTTTCATACATTAGGCATTGGATAAATATCTTGTACTGTTTGTTACCTCCTCCCTCATTCCTCCCTCCCCTCTCCCCCTTTCCCTTTCCCACCAATGAGTTGTTCAGTTCATTTACACCAAATAGTTTTGCAAGTATTGCTTTTGTAGTCATTTGTCTTTATTACCCTGTGTCTCTCGATTTTGGTATTCCCTTTCAGTTTTCTAGTTCTAATACCAGTATACACGGTTTCAAATGTACTCAGATAAGATACAGAGATAGTGCAGGTACATCACAGGAAGGGGATACAAGAAGATCATTAATAATAGAAGCTACGGTTACACATAGCACGTTGAAAGTAGTTAAAACAGTGAAATAACAATCGTTTCCATAACATGGAGTTCATCTCACTTAGCATCATCTTATGTGTTCATAAGGGTATAACTATTGGGCTCTTGTGATCCTCTGCTGTGACTTACCTAAACCTGTGCTAATTATTCCCTATGAGGAAGACCATAGAGTCCATGTATCTTTGGGTCTGGCTCACTTCACTTAATATAATTTTTTCCAAGTCCTTCCATTTCCTGAAGAATGGGGCAATGTCATTCTTTCTGATAGAGGCATAAAATTCCATTGTGTATATGTACCACATTTTCCTGATCCATTCGTCTAGTGAGGGACATCTGGGTTGGTTCCATATTATAGTTATGACAAATTGTGCTGAGATGAACACTGTTGTGCTGGTGGCTTTAGTGTGCTCTTGTTTGTGGTCTTTGGGGTAGATGCCCAGAAGAGGGGCTGCTTGGTCATAGGAGAGCTCTATGTTTAGCCTTCTGAGGAATCTTCATACAGCTTGCCAGAGTGGCTGAACCAGTTTACATTCCCACCAACAATGAAGTAGGGTTCCCTTTAGGCTATATCCCCTCCAACATTTGTTATTGTTAGTTTTCTTGACAGAGTACATTCTTACTGGGGTGAGATGGAATCTCAATGTTGTTTTGATTTGCATTTCTTTTATGGCCAGTGATGTAGAGCACTTTTTCATATGTCTCTTGGCCATTCTCATTTCCTCATCAGAGAAGTCTCTTTTTAAGTCTTTAGCCTACTTGATGAGGGGCTATTGGTTCTTTGTGGTTTTGTTTTGGAGGAATGACCTTTCTATATGCTAATGACCCAAACACCAGGGCTGAAATCAGGAAAGCAACTCCTTTTGCAATAGCCTCAAAAAACATAAAATACCTAGGAATAACCTTAACCAAAGAAGTGAAAGACCTCTATGATGAGAACTTTAAAAACATGAACAACGAAATTATGGCAGAACTAAGGAAATGGAAAAACCTCCCATGCTCCTGGATTGGGAGGATTAATATAATCAAAATGGCAATATTGCCAAAGGTAATCTACAAATTCAATGCAATACCCATTAATATCCCAACATGATTTTTTTAATGAAATAGAGGAGGCAATCCAGAAATTCATGTGGAAAAATAAAAGACCACGAATAGCAAAAATAATCCTAGGCAGAAAGAATATTACTGGAGGAATCACAATACCCAACTTCAAGCTATATTATAAAGCTATAGTAGTAAAAACAGCTTGGTATTGGCACCAGAACAGGCCTGAAGACCAATGGAACAGAATTGAAGACCCAGAAATGAACCCACGGAACTATGCCTACTTAATCTTTGATAAAGGAGCTAATACAATAGTCTGGAAGAAAGACAGCCTCTTTAACAAATCGTGCTGGCAAAACTGGTTCAACACATTCAACAAACTAAAACTAGATCCTTATATATCACCCTGCACCAAAATCAATTCCAAATGGATCAAAGACCTCGAAATCAAAACAGACACCCTGAAAACACTAAAGGAAGGAGTAGGAGAAACACTTGGGCTTCTTGGTACAGGACTGAACTTCCTTAACAAAGGCCCAGAAAGTCTACAAATCAAAGAAAGGATGGACAAATGGGGCTGCATCAAACTGCAGAGCTTCTGCAGGGCAAAGGACATAGCTTTAAGATAAACAGAAAGCCCACAGATTGGGCAAAGATCTTTACCAGCCAGACAACTGACAAAGGCCTCATATCTAAAATATATGCAGAACAAAATAAAGTTCTTTGTGAATGACTTTGCTACCTTTATGCCAGAGAACAATCATTTGAGAAATTAGACTAAGTGCCACAAGTAAAACTTCCCCAAAATTGTGCATGGAGCTATACAGGCTCAACCCAGAGCAGAGCAATCATACCAACCCAAACAAAGATAGAACTAGAAGAAGGCCAAAATAAGTGGGAACAGGAGTTAGTGGAAATGCATTAAATGTTTTCATCTGGGTGAGAGAGTACAGGTCAGACTTATCACCTAGAGTGTTATCCTTCCCTTAGTGACAGCAGTCACACTACCAATTGTTCAACTTGTGTCACTACTGGCCACCTGCAGGCCATCAATATCTTGTAAAAGAAACTTGTCACTTTTCTTTCACTTCATATAATCAAGGAATTGAGAGAAAATGTATTTTATCCCACCGTTTTGGAGACATCAGTGGGTTTGCAGGTGTGTCTATTATATTTACAGGAACAGCAAGATCATGTTGGAACAAAATTCCCTGCTTATAACTGGGATGAAAGTGAGAAACTATACAGGAGGGTGGCACAAGCCCTTTCAAGGACAGAAGATTTCCGAATAGGCCCTATCTCTGCAACTTTTCATCATTGCCAAATAGGGCTGTGGTAGAGAACAAGGCTTTATCAACTGTGATCTTAAGAACATCAAATTACTGCAACATAAATAGAAATGCAAAATAAAAAGCAGTGCCCATATATTTAGGACAGAGAAACAGATTTGTCAAGGCTGACCTGTGTAGTAGTCCCATTTTAAAAGAGGATTTGTTTTCTAAATTGCTTCAATTAGTTTATTCTCTTAAATTACAAGTCATGTTTCTTGTCTAATAGATAAATGAAACTAATCTTAGAAATGCAACCTATTATATGTATTGTAACTTATAAATTGCATAAAAATTCATTTGAGAATTAAATGGTCATATGTAAAAGTATTAGTATTCAATGTGTGTCAACTTATCTGAAATTAAGTTCTAGAGAAAATGACTATTGTGATTTCTTTAGTAAGAAAAGTCACATAATATGGACATTGAGTGTATTTTTTTATTTAATAAGAAATAGAAAACTTACTTGATTGTAATTTTTACATTTTTATGTAAGGAATTTCTTGAATACTGTGAAAAGTACAACCTTTCTTGTTACATGAGTTGTTGCTTTTTCCCTACTAACCAATCAGTCCACCCATGTACATATTTATATATACATACAAATACATATATTAATTAAAACTGAAAAAAAAACAGTTTGTAATACATACTAACAGAATGATACAGGGAAGTGTTGTCTTCTTTCCTACTGTGTTTTAGTTCATATGTGAACATTTTTCATTGAGCATAATCGATTGCTAATTATAAGACTGTGGCTAGAGCATTATACACAGTATTAGCGCTAGTGATATATATTCTTCAAAATTTACCATCACCGACAGTGAGGCAAACAGGTAGTATTCAAACTAAAAGATTATTGATTTAATAACTAAATAGAAGAAACAAATAGAAAAGCAACATATAAGAGAGAGAAAGAGAATATGAGAAAAGGAGAAAAGAAAGGAGGGAGTACAGTATGAAAGAAAAATAAGACTGATTTATAATTGGCTAGGGTTTTGTGTTAACTTGTTTTCTTTTTGTTTCTTCCATTTTATTGTTACTCTTAGTGAAAATATTTTGAAAGCCAGTGATTTTAAAATTGCTTAAAAAGAGCAATTAGAGAAATTTCTCAGGGATTGTTCTTCAGAGATAAAAATTGGTTTAGTTCTACCATATCCTTTCTGAATGTTTTCTTTAAAAGAATGTAAGTAATTATCTGCTTAGACTGTTGAAGAGATCATTTTTTTAGAGGAAGCATTAGTTTAGAGATCTCTCCAAATTCTTTTCACTACTTTGGTTCTGTGCTTCAACTTGTATCTTTGCATTAGAAAGGGAATGTACACAGAAAATTAAGTGTCTAAAATTGAATCCTTTTGGCAAAGACATCATAAAAATGTGGCCTTTAGGTTTCATCATAAAGTGATAAGGACGGGCTGAAAAAAATGCATTAACATTAAAAGGAGATTTTTTTTGCTAACATTTAGAAGCATGTTTCGATCCCGATGGTCTCATTTCAGTCAAATGTCACCACAATAAAATTACCCTAGCAAGACATCTGCAGCAAAAAGCGGAGAGCTTTGCTATTTTGGAATGAATTAATGCTTTCATAGGTATGGAGTTCTATATCCCTTCTTCCTTTTCATTACAACACATGTTCACGTATTAAAAATGTTCAATCCATTGAGTCACAGGCTCTAGTTCTCAGATCACTGCATCTCTATTTTCATAAAGAAAATGGTATATGTGTAATCTTGAATTGTCAAGCTCAGATTAATCTGTGCATTGAAAATGTTATTCTTTATTACTTCTGAAAAAAATCACTATAGTTTAGTAATATTCAAGTGAAGTATATACTCTGTGAACTCTAAATTAACAAAACAAACCTCTGAAATAACATTGCAAATTATTTGGTCAAATTCTTAAGAAATTCTTAGAATAATAGCTGAATTAGTTAGCCACAAAATCCTAAAATCATAGCTACATAGTTTTCCTAGAGTGGTTACATAAATATAATAGCTCTAACAATCATGAAAAGCCATATTCAAGTGGTGATGTACAGTACATTTATAGGAAATCAAAGGAATGACTTATGTTGCTTTTATTATTCAATTTTTAATTTCTCCTATCAAAAGTTACTTTATAAGGTGTTTTAATATTAAGTAGTGGAATTTTTAAGAAAACGTATTTTCAATCTGAAAGATTTTTATTCAAATTCTGCTCTAGAAAATGTTAAGGCTAATTTCCAATCTGACAGATCTTGATTCAAATTCTTCTCTAAACAATGTTAAAGCTAGAAAAATGTTGTTTCTATAAGGGAGCCTAATTATGTAAAAAAGCTTGAAAGTCCATAGCAATAAAAATTCATAAAGTTAGCACTAATCTTGGTCAGAAACACATTCCCACCATTTATTTCCACTGATGATCTTTCTGTTCTATGCCATTACACTCTTTAAACAAAATATATGAAACATTATTCTACTCAGTTCCTCACTGTTTCTCTTCTCTTTTTTAAAAATCTCCTCATTATTTACATTATTTGAGAATTAAACCAGACACAGATAGAACATGGTTTATTTCCTGCTTACTTATGTGCACAAATGGAACCAAAATACTTTTAGTTTCTAGATAAAAATTGAATTAAACATATTCATTATAGAAACTGAAGAGAGAAATTGTTTTCATAAGGTTTATCCCAAGATTACAGTTTTTGATAAAACTTCCCTGTATAGTGCTGTTCTGGGAGTTTAAAAATGTATGATTGATCTTTATGTGCACTATGGGAAATATAAAAATATGACTGGAAACCTAGACAGCTATATTAAAAGACTTTCTCCAAAAACAGTGGAAAGTTCTCTTTTCCAACCTACGTGCTGTATAGACTGTTTCTTATTCATATACTTTTTGCTTCCCAACATGTAGCCTTTCAGTGTGCTTGTTACTGTGCATAGCTGTCTCTGATAAACCCTTTCCCAAGTATGAGGGTAGAGTCTTTAATTACAAACCAAATATCAACATTCTGCCTGTCGATATTTGAAGTACACTATTCAGGATTGGCTCCTAATTAGGTCTCTAGGGAACAGAAAATATTATACTTACCTAATTTTTATCTCCTTTTAGCATTTTAATATTCTTCATGTGTGCCATGGAACTTTGAATACTTTGGGTACTGCCTAAACTTTGCCTTTTATGTTTTCCCTCTCCATTACAAAAGACCATCTGTGAACTAATTTATAATCCTTCCCAATTAGAAAAACAAACAAAAAATACCCACGTATCTAGCTTTTGACTTAAAATGAAAGTTGATAAAACATGGCATAAAATAATCATAAACTTTCTTCATAGTCACTGGCCACATTGCTATGGTTTAATGACACCATCTTCCTTAAAATAGTAAGCTAAAGTCTTAAATGTACCAATATGCTATTAAATATTTTATTTAAAAGCAGAGCAGTACATTGAATGTTTTGTGGCCCTACTCGCCCTCCCCCTCCTCCTTCATTGCATAGGTGTCACTGGCAATACCATATTTGAAAACATTAATTCTAGGGACAACACCATAGATGTTGATGACAGGGAGTCCCATTGTCTTAGGCCATTATTCTAAGAACACTTTCACTGGCTCAGAAGATATTTCAAAATGTGAGGTTGGTTTCTTTTTAATGTGTTTTCATTTTGTTTACTTACTTATCATTTATTTATTGTCAAAGTAATGTACTGAGGGGTTACAGTTTCATACTTAAGGTAGTAAGTACATTTCTTATCAAATGTGCTACCTTCTCCTTCATTTTTCCCCTGTCTTCTCCCCTCCCCAGCTGCCTTCCCATCTTCACCTGAGTTGTACAGTTGATTCATAGCATATCATCTTGTAAGTATTGCTGTTGCATTTTTTTTTCATTTTTATATGCCTCCAATGCTTGTGGACATTGGCCAAAGTGACCTTTCTGAGTTTGACACAGTTCTATGTTGAAAGCAAGTAGCCAATAGCTGTCCTGAAGATGTCTGCTACACATATCCAGAAGTGATCTTTTAACTGGTGTTCATGCTCCACAGCCTGGTTGTATGCTATTATATTTCACTTAGATGAGGGCCTGTTTACATAGCCACAAACTAGCATACTAGTTAGAAAACTCACTTAAACACACACTGGAAATTAACTTCTTCTTTCTTTTCCTTTGCATTTTGGGCACACCAAAGTGAGGTTTGAAATCTCGGCCTTTAGCTCTTGCTTACTCAACTTCTTGTTTACACCTGAATCTTGAGCTCTGCCTCCATTCCATAATTTTGCTAACTGGAGATGGAATTGGATTATTTTCCTCTGGGTACAGATTTATTCTGTGACTAATAACTAGATCTTAGGGCAATGTCCCACATTGCTACAAGGCTGGCTTTCACATCCATAACCAATCCTTAACAGCAATCCTCATCCTTAGAAATATTCTTCCATTCATCTTGCATGTTCCCGAAGTTTGTCTTCATGATTCATTTAATAGATTTTATGCTCTTTTCCTTGCAGAAACATGAACACAGTTTTTATATATCATTTTATATGGTCTCTACATGAATAGCAACCACCTTCTGCTGAAACTATGTTTCTAAAGTTTCCTACATTTTCCATCTGTATTCACACATCTACCAACCTCAACTAATGGTATTTTTTTGTTCAAATATTCAATGCAACCTTGTAAATATTTTGTTTGTTTTATTGCTTAGAAGCTAACAGGAGGAGACAAGTTCTGTTAAAGTGCACAGTAGCATGATTTCCTAATTATACAACATAAAATTGCTACATTTTTAATTTTCCAACTTCTTTAATTCTTTAATTCTTCCAACTTCTTTAATTATCCAACTTCTACCTTTAAGTAACTAGGTTTTTCATGAAAAAACAAAAGGCTTGGCCAAGAAATATCAAGCAGTTCACAGACATTAGAACCAGATTAGTCTTGCCAATTAAAAAAAAAAACAAAAAACACCTAAAATTGGGACTTCTTCTCATTTTTTAAACCAGATTTTTTCCCTAAATCTAGAAAACATGTGACTTGAAATATTGTTCTGAAGAGCGGAGCCAATTTATGATCATACATTTAACAAAGTGCATGATTTAAAGGAAGTATTCAAGGCATGCCTGTTTGTTGTGGAGCTGTTTGTTTCTTAAGACATCTTTTCACCTTGGGAGTCACTCAAGGATTCAATGTCATTTTTAAAGTAAATTTAATAACATATGTATAAGATGAAAGATTCCACTTTAACAGCTGTCTTCACTTTAAGCACAGCTAATTGTGAGAGATCATGAATAATACTGCAAGTCTAAAGGCAGTATGTTAATGCTGTTGTGTATAAGCCATCATACCAGAATGCTGTTATGAATTCAGTGTTAGGAAGACAGCTGTGGGGATTGCTGAAAAGAAATTTTTTTTTTGAAGTTACTGTTTCCTTTTAAGGGAAGTTGATTATTCCCAAGGCTTAGGTATCTTTAAAATACAAGTTTTGTGAAAACATTTGTGATTTTTAAATGCAAGAGCAAATGTACCTTATGTTTTATTATTTGCTTTATGTAATTTTATAAAAAAATGTATCAGATATTAACCATCACATTTTTAAATGAATTTTATCTTTATTTGGATAAAGTATTAAAAATATAATAAGTCTTGGTATATAGAAACAAAATTGTTAATTACAAAGTTAAAAGTCACACAATTTGATTTTTTCCCTAAATTTGAATAATGCCCTTTCATGATTAATAAACCACATTTCACAAATAATTCATAATCCCCCCCAGTATCAGAGAGAAACTGAATTGCCCTTTTAAACAATATATATTATATATTATACATAATATATATACACATATACATATATATTATACATAATATATATACATATATATATATATATATATATATTTTTTTTTTTTGCCAGTTCTAAGACTTGAACTCTGGGCCAGGACACTGTCCCTGAGCCTCTTTGTGCTCAAGGTTTGCACTCTCCCACTTGAGCCACAGCCCTACTTCTGGATTTTTCTGATTAGTTCATGTAGATAACCATCTCACTGACTTTTCTATCCAGGCTGGCTTCCAACTGTGATCCTTATATCTCAGCCTCTGAGGAGCTGAGGTCCAGGGCATAAGCCCAGCTTGTATTTGCCTTTTAATGTGCAAATTTTATACTATATCTGTGCTAACTAGACTTCAAAGAAGAGAAATATGTGTGTGTGTGTGTATATAGGTATGTATATATATTCAGTTAGCATTTTCTGCATTAAACACCGCCATATGTAGAGACAGAACTTGCAAGTAAAACTTTTAGGAATGCAGGTCTTATGTTTCATATATTGCCTTTCTTCTTTTCCCACCTTGTTTAGTAGAAATCCAAGCACAATACTGAAGTGAGATCAGGTTAGTTTTTAGTGGAATTCTTTTGTGTGTGTGTGGGGGGGGGGGGGAGTGCATGATACGTACTTTACCATTAATTGAAAATTCAAATCAGGAAACTTTACTAACTCGTTCTTTAATTTGATTTAAGATTGTTGACACACATTTATTATAGTCTTAGACTTTTTTATTATATTATACTTAAGTTCTCATTTACAAGACCAATACCAATCTTTACCTTTGAGAAGTTTTACAGTTGGTGGCTTTAGTTTTTATTCTTTAATCACTTTTACTTGACTTTAGTAGGATGGTCATTATTTTACATATGGCTATTCATTGCTTTCTCTTAATCAGAGGGATCTACTGGAACCTATCAGGAAGATGTATTCTTCCCATTCAGTTTATTTCTATAACCAATTATTCATCTAATTAGTTTATCCTTTATTTATTTCCATACTACTATTATACATATATATGTATAAATATTCTAGATTCAGGAAATATGGTAGGTTTGATTATTTTTTAAAATTTTATTTATTCTTTGGCTATAGATGATCCTACATGGTTCTGGAATAACATTCAGAAATTTCCCTTTATTGTAAAGCATGCCGTTGGGATTTTAATTGAGATTTTATCAAAACTGAAGATTTCCTTGGGAATTTTAGAAATGAAAAAATTTTTCTAATCCATCAATACAGACACTTTCCCATAAGTGTGTCATTAATCCCTTACATTAATGTATTTTTATTTTCAATATTCAGGTGTTTCCACATTTCAGGAACATTGATTCTTGAGTATTAGCTACCTAAAATGCTAATGTAAAAGGAATTTTCTTTATTTCTGTTCTGTATACAGATGTAATTTTTCTATGTGAATTTTATATCCTTGGGTATTACTGACCTTTATGTTTTTAGGTCCAAAAAAATACATAAAAGACATACAAGTTGGAAAGGGGGGAAAAACCCAAAAAACCTAAAGTTTCTTCTGTTCACAGATTATATAGTTTTACAGGTAGAAGAAGAATACTGCTCCATAGAAATGAGTCAAAATGTTAAGTTTTAGTATTAATAGATACATATTACTTTTCTCAAACCTGTGAATTGAAATTCCCAGGAAATCACAAATTCTGTCCACTCTTGATAGGCACTTGATTGTCTCAGTTTTCTGTGAGCCATTTAGGAATTTTTTTTCAGTTTATGTTCATTCAGCATGTCCCAGTAACTGTTTTTGACTAGTATCTTAGAATCTTCACTGGAAAAATCATTTTACTATACGACCAAAACCTTAACTTTCTGTTTAACTTACACACCTTTGTATGTTTTTCACTTTGTATTAATTACCCTCTTTTCCAGAATTGCGTCTTCAGTTCCCGCAGATTGAGTTGCTTTCAAAGTTGCCTGTTTTATCCAGTCATCAAAATTGCCTTGTTTACTCAAACACACACATATTGCATGGTAAATTTAATAGGTCCTGGAAGAAAGTCAGAACAATCACAGACCTAATCTACTTTTGTAAGTTCCTCATTGATCCTGTGTATAACTGTTCTTTTTTTTTTCAATATGTCTGAATATTTTTCCTTTTTCTCCTTATTTTGTTATTATATTCCTTGCATGTGTTTGTGGAGAACAGATTCTCGTCATGTTTACTTTATGAGGAGTGGAAACATTTGGAATTTTATATGTTAACCCAGGCAAAAAAGAATAACTATGTATTTAGACACACAGATTCACCTAAGAATCACATAATGACATATCAAATGAAAATGATAAATAATGTCACAATCTTAAGAAATGGGTTTTGCACAGTTCCTAAAGAAAAATTATTACATAACCCAAATCCTTAACTATATTTAGAGTTATTTTATTATTAATTATAAAATCAATAGTATATAAGATAGCACATGGGCTGGGAATGTGGCTTAATGGTAGAGTGCTTGCCTAGCATGCAGAAAGCCCTGGGTTTGATTCCTCAGGACTACATAAACAAAACAATAACAACAACAAGCCAGAAGTATCACTGTGGCTCAAGATATAGAGTGCCCCCTTTGAGCAAAAAGAATCCAGGGATAGTGCTCAAAGCCCCTGGAGTCAAAAGCCCCAGGACTGACCAAAAAAAAAAGAAATGGCCAGAAAATAGCTCATAAGTTTTTAGATTTAATAAAATGTGTGAGGGACAAATGTATAAACTGAAGCACTCATAACATGAGTCATAATGTTTTTATTGGAGAACATGTTTCTGTATGCTATTCATATTACTGTATGTATAATGTCTGCATATATTGACAAATATGTTCAAAGAAAGAAATAGTGAATGACTCAGTTCTCAGCACAAGAAGCATTATATCCCTATTTGCGTAGGTGAGTTAGTCAACTGGATCTGAATCTATCAACACATTGTACTGCCAATCTAGAACATTTCTGCAGTGACATTGATCTCCAATCAAAGCCATCTGAATTCCTTTCCTTCGAGCTGCATATTGAATTAATGAGATTTTTTAAAGATTAGATTTGAGTGAGAACAAGGCTAGTTATGATTTTAAATACATTGACTTCAAACTAATTTTAAAACTTAATAAATTGATGTTGTATTCTAAAAGTTTAACCAACACCCCCTTAACAGTTGTGAAATAAGTATATTGCAGGAAATTAGGTTAGAGACTATCACATCTCAAAACTCAGGTGAGCTTAATATAGTGACATGAACCTGTAAACATAGGTACTCTGAGGGAGAGATCTGGAGGATCATGGATTAAGACCAAGATTGTGCAAAATGAAATGAAAGCGTGTCTCAGTACAATGGCTGGCAAGGTGAATAAGTGATCAACCTACTTGTAAGAAAGATAAATTGGTTGAATGTAGTAAAGTAAATGTATTTTCACAGTTACCTAGGGTAGCATAAATAGGAAGATCATTGTTCAGGATGATTGGGGCAGAATGCAGACCCAGTCTCAAAAGCAATCAGTGTAAAAGATTTAGTGCAATGACCCACTCACATGAGAAGGATTCTACTAAATATAAGGCCTTGAGTTCAAGTCATAGTACTGTCAAACACACACACACATACACACACATACACACACATTATACATCACCTAAATCTTATTTTATTCAGTTATATTTATTTTACTGTTATATGAATATCAAGAGTGATATATAATTTTGTAAATTTTCAAGATTTGTATCATTACAAACACGAAAAAAATCTTGTCCCAGATATTTAGTAAACATAATCTTTTTGAAATGAATTTGTAGTAATGGCAATTAATACCAATTGTTTTAAATACATGCTGAATTATTATAGGAGAATAACTAGTAATGAACCAATCTCCTATTCCTAAAATACTTTCTAGGATACACAGAACTATCTTTTGAGAGCAGACCTAGGATTACTGGAGGATTTTTATATTTACTCAAAGTGCTATGTAAGATGAATGACTGTCTGGATGCTTGTCTCTCTGACGACTTCATCTGAAGATTGCTTTCTAAAGCAGTACAAAAAGAACCGGTAAATCCCGATTGCTTTGATTGCTTTCTTTATTGACAGTGAAATCCACAGCCTCCTTAAATGACAGGTTTGGAAAGCTACGGTTTGAACTTCCTAGTTGCTACTGTGTTATCAAACAGTGTTTATTGATGAAGGGATCTTGTCCTCTTGAAATAAGATATTAGAAAGTCTAAAGTTATGATTGTATTATATGTCATGGTGAATGGGAAACATTATATAAATACTGTAAACTGCTTGATGTTCTCAATCATGAAGAGATGTAATAGTTTGAAACGCAGATTCCATAATTTAAAAAAATCCAGTCATTTTCAGTCTTCAAATAGTTTTCAATTGGTATTTAATGTATTTTAAGATGAATTACTAATTAATACACAAAATATTAATTTACATAATTCATATACATATACATGTGCATCATGAAACAAAACTCCAATAAATTGTATTTTGACAAGTATACTTAAAAAGATTTGAGAATATTTAAATATTGATTTATAAAAGAAGAATATAAAAAACCTAGTCAACCATATTTATTTTGTTGGTTAATCACTTACTTTGTTCATATTTGCTGTTACTATTATTTTAAATATTCTTTTTTACTTTAATATTTTCATTTAAAACTTTCGTATGTTCAATCTAGTTTTCAAATTAAAGAACAAAACAGCATAATATAAAACATAAAATTACTAATATTTTATTGCACAAGCTAATCATACTTTTCCAGCAAATTATTTTATCACATTTCAATGATAAAATCATCAATATTGAATTAATACTATGAAATATATTGTTCTTTCTGTTCACATAACTTATTTGGAACTATAGTTGAACTTTTGCTATGAGCACTAATGATGTTTAAGGCAAATATATAATTGCAATTAGTATAATAATACACTAAAGATCACCTCATAATTAACTAAGGCCCATAGAAGTTAGCATGACACAAGAGATTATTTAGTAAAAACAGAGATAGAATATTTCTGTAGAAATGTAAGGGCATCCTGCTATTTCAATCAAATACAACTTGTAAATACTTAATTGGATTTATCTTCTTGTTACTCAGAAAATTTTAATTGAAATCTGCTATTTAAATTAATTTATTAAAAAATCTTGCCAATTGTAAAATGATAAACAGTCCTTTAATTCTCTCTTCATTAAAGTGAGTTTTGCATCTGTTTTGATATTTGGCAATGACAAAGCTAAGATTGCTAATTTGTTGATAATTACCAATTTTTAACATATCAATCATAGCTAAATTTATGATGAAAGAAGCAAACTATCTTTGGGAATTTGTAGCTACATTAACCAAGTATGTGACATTAACTTTTTTACTATAAGACATTTCAATTTTCACAGTAGTAATAAACTGTCAAATATCAGTTCCTTTCTGTTCATAGGTTTACAAAATATGGCATTGCAATATACTTCTTTGTAATTCTGTAAAAATCATGAATTTGAGCAAAATAATCATACTCCAAAAAGTAAGGAACTTAATTGTATCTCAGATTATATAGCTCACTTTTGTACATGTACTTTTTCCTATGATCCTGCACTTCTAGGCTGTTTGGAAAACGTCTTTTTAAAAAAATCTTTGTAACTCTGAAGAGTGACTTAGGACACTAATAATGAATTCTTTGTTTTGCAGAAATTCTGGCACTCATACATGTACTTTCACATGCACATACAACTCCCTATATGATGTTCTTTCCCAAAAATGTACCCAAGGCCTACCGTATGAAACTGTAACCTCTCTGTACATCACTTTGACAATAAATAAGAAAAAAAATACTTGAAAAAATATATTAAAGAAAGTACCAGCAACACCTTATTGTGTTTGCTTGATACATACCTTCCATGGTTGTATTATTAAGTATTTATATTATAGCTTATAAGTTATATTTACTTATCAAATAAATACTGAGCAAGTTTTCTTCCTTGGTACTGGCTGATTAAATTTGTAAGAGTGAAATATTTATTATATCCAACATAGATAAGAATGGAATACCTGAAACAGTACAGGTAAGAATACTTGAAAACATGAACACCTGGATAACAGAAATGGTAGCTTGTTGTTTACTAAATATATCTAAAGTGTTATTGATATCTTGCATGATTTTGACACTTTTCACCTTAGAATAACTTTTTATTGGCATTGTATTATACTCCACAAATTGTAATTGTGATGAAATGTCTTTAGCTTGTTTAATGAATTTCAGGTTCCACATTGTGTGAATTTTTGTCTATTGATAAAAAAATGAACTTTTTAGGCATAGCTATTTATCTTTCCATTTATGTTGAGAGTGCAGTGTCCTTAAATGTTAGGAAGATTTAAGATTGTAGATTTCAAATAATATCTCCATCAGATCTTAACAACACACAGAAATCACCCTATTTCTATTTCCCTAAAAACAATGAGCATATATTATAATTCTTAATTCTTGTGTAGAAATGAGTAACAATTTAATTCATCAGATTGTCCAATTATCACTAAAGGAATTAATACAAATTTAAATGTTGCAAACAAAATCTCACTAGAGATTAAGATGTTAGTCACTCGTGTTAACCTTAGTCTTACAGTAAATATGTAGAAAGTGTAACCTTGATAGGTTACAAAAAATAGACAATATGCTTTATCATTTCTTGTGGAATAATCATAATGTATTCTATTCTGCTTGTGTTATAACAATTATGTCATGTTCTGTAATTATCCCTTTGACATTGTGGAAATCAAAGTGATTTTTTATTTTATTTTAATTTTTTTTCCAGCCTTCATAGCACTTTTTAATTTTCATTTTCTGAACCTGGTAGCTATAAATCATTTGTAGTATAGCATAGCTTCTTTTTTTCCTTACCTAAATGCAATGGAGTCTGTCTTGTACATAATTGTTATGGATATCAACTCATCTCTCTTTCCCTCCCTCTCCCACTCTATCTTTCTCTTTACTGTCTCTGTCTACATCTTCTAATTAATCTTCCTGCTTTCTAATTTCTTCATCACCAAATAACCATAAAATTAGAGCAGGATGCAGTTCAGATCATACACATTTGGTCATCCTGTTATGTAGCATCTCCATACTGCCTAAAAATCATGACTTTCCATCTAGGTAATGACAGGGAGGACTACCTGAGTGTCTAATCTTATTTTACAAAGTGATTTTTTAATCTTTGCTGAATTCAGGCCCTGTACCCTCCTCTTATTGCATGTTTATGTTGCTATCTTTGGTAACATCTTGTTTCATAAGTAGAAAAAGATGTTTATGCTTTATTGCTTATAACGAATTTATCAAGGGACTGGGAACATGGTCTATTGGCAAGAGTGCTTGCCTCATATACATGAAGCCTCTGTTCGATTCCTCAGCATCACATATATAGAAAATGGCCGGAAGTGGCACTGGGGCTCAAGTGGCAGAGTGCTATCCTTGAGCAAAAAGAAGCCAGGGACAGTGCTCTGGACCCTGAGTTCAAGGCCCAGGACTGGCAAAAAAAAAAAATCCAAACTGTTTTACTAAAAACATAGTTTTGTGACATTTATTACATCTATCTTGGTGTTATGTAATCATGTTATCTTACAAGAATAATTTAATCACCTATATATTAAGGTCATTTGAAATTTTAAATGTATATATTTACTTAAGGTAAATCATATTATCAACTTTCTAGGAGAATAAAACCACACTGAAACAAACAATTCATTTAACTCAATATGATAATAACCTATTCTTTCCATTTTCTGCATATAATATTACTTTTTCTCTTCATGGGTGAAACCATTGTATATATGTAGGGCTTATTGCATTTTAGGTTTTTGTTTTTTTTACAGTCTTTGACACATCTAGAATGAAACAACAATTTTGTTACTGAGAATAGTGCTATGATAAAAAATGGGTGTGCGGATACCTCATTATTTATTTATGTTATCTTATTATATATATATGTGTATATATATATATATATATATATATATATATATATCCAAAAGTGATATAGAAGGAACATGTAGTTTCAGTTTATGGACCTGTGTCTCTTGTTCTCTTTATTATAACTTTACTTTGTGTCACTTCAACTGTCTGACCTCCAGCTTATCTGTTCTAGTAATTTCTCTGGAAGCAGGGGAGTGACATGTTTGTTTTTTATATCATTAGTATCATTTCCCTGAGTGTAGAATCTTTTCTGTAGTGTCCTCCTATGGTCTCTATATAAATTGTTAGGCAACTGAGCACCTAAGCAGATGGATTTTTCAAAGGACTCCTCATAAATTTTACTCTCCAATGACTTTGTACTAATTTTTTCATAAGATACTAGCTTCTCTCTCTCTCTCTCTCTTTTTTTTTTTAATTTTGCCTGTCCTGGGTCTTGGACTCAGGGCCTGAACACTGTCCCTGGTTTCTTTTTGCTCAAGGCTATCACTCTGCCACTTGAGCCACAGCGCCACTTCTGGCCATTTTCTATATATGTGGTACTGAGGAGTCAAAACTATGGCTTCATGTATATGAGCAAGCACTCTATAACTAGGCCATATTCCCAGGCACAAGACTAGCTTCTTGTATAGGAATATATTTTTATCCAATACTATAGATATTATCTAACACTTACTCACTATAAAATCCCACTAATCAAATTGAACAAGTGTGTTTCTAGTTCCATAAAAGGAGTTGTTTGAGCTTGGAAAATCTGTCATTCCAGTTTCAGTTCTATCTATTGCTTTTCAAGAAAAACTCGAAAATTCAGTAGACTAAAATAAACACACAAATAAAAAAAGCATTATTCACAAATAATTTTCTAGGCTAATTGGTCCTATTAAGGCAATTCCTCTGCTCCAGTTGTTATCTAATGAGACTAACATTTTCTAAAAGCTCAACACAGCTGGAAGGTTCAAGATCACTTCTTTGTATGGGTGACAGATGATGACACTCATTGACTCATTGATGAGCTCTAGCTGTTGACCAGAGACCCTTGTAATTCTTGAAATGGCCTTTCTATGTACTCTAGGACATTTTTGTATTTAAAAGTGGAGCCCAAGAGTGAAGGAAGTGAAGCAGAAAGTATTTATTATCTATAATGCAGAGGTTAAACATCACCAGGTCACCAGTATCTGTCAAAGCATGTCCCGGGTTCAGAGAAGATTCAAGGAAAGAGAAAAATGTACTCATTTAATAAAATAAATGGCATAACATTTGTCCCCATCTTCACTTCCAGATTTAATAAACTTATTTCCAAAGAATACTGTATAACTCTCTACCACCTCAAAATTAATCTGCTTTGGCGTCAACACTCAAGCTTAAATTGTAATACTACTATTTGAGAACATAACTATTCCTTCACTGTATTTGTACTAAGATTTAGAGCAATAATAGTTGTCTTCTTGATGTTTAAATGAATTTAATCAGATATATTTTCATGAATCATCATAATTATAATTTATAGTTAGAGAAGGTGACACTATTGAAGTTAAATTAGAAAGAATATATTTATTCTGGTATTCCCCTAAAGAGGCAATTTTCTATTATCATGAAAGATGGTGAGGAATCACCATTAACAATCAGGGATAATAATTTGGGATATTACTGGTAATTTCATATGCAATAGGAAATTATGTGAGCAAAAAGAGCTAACGTGTTTCCCATCAGTTCACGAAAAGCTTGCAGGAAAGTTCTTCTTTACAACATACAGAAGTATTTCAAACCCCTAAGAATAAAATAAAGATGAAAATTTCATTAACGATATATAATGGTGGAGAATATTGATAATCCTGATCTATTAAAAGGAAACATTTATAGTAAGATACTAAGTGACAAGTAATTCAGGAAATACAGATAATTAGAATGAATGTGTAAGGTTTCAGACAAATTTCTAGGAAGTAGGCCTGATTCTTTCTACATTGTAGTTCATAATGAATGCTTCTTTTGCTGGTAGAAATTTAGGACTACATTCTAAGCCAATAGAACTTCAGATTTCATAAACGTGAACTAGTTTAAAAATACTTATTAAAAATGTTCTTTCTTGCTCAACATCATTTGTTCAAGTTCTGACCATTTCCCTGCAAATACCACAATTTTACCGCTATGTAGTATTCCATTGTGTATAGGTACCACATTTTTTGGATCCATTCATCTGTAGTGGGGCATTTGGGTTGTTTCCATATTTTGGCTAATGTGAATTGAGCATCTATAAACATGGATGTACGGATGTCTTTATGATGTCCTGAGACCTGTTGTTCAGGTAGATGCCTAGGAGTGCTATGGCTGGGTCATAGGGTAGGTCTATGCTGAGCTTTTTGAGGAACCGCCATACTGTTCTCCAAAGTGGTTGTACTAATTCACACTCCCACCAACAGTGGAAAAGGGTTCCTTTTCCCCCACATCCCCTCCAGCATTTTTTGTTGGCTGAGTTCAGAGTATAGGCCATTCTAACTGAAGTGAGGTGGTATCTCAGGGTTGTTTTTATTTACATTTCCTTTACTGCCAGGGATGTTAAACATTTTCTCATATGTTTCTTTGCCATTTTTATCTCTTCTCCTATCAAGTATCTCTTTAGCTCCTTTGAGTGAGACAAGCCTAGAGCACAAAAAAAAAGGGGCATGGTCTCCTTGATATATGACGGTTAGGGTGTGTGTGTGGTGGGGGGGGAACAGTAGACCAGGTTGGCAAAACAAAAAAACTTCTTTTCAAATGGATTCCACAGGTTTGGGTCAGAGACCTTACATTATGTATCTAAAACCAGACAACTACTAAACATAAAAAGGTCTATAACAGACCTATTAGTGGATTACAATAACTCAACAGCTATGTATATATGATCACATAAGACAAGGATAAGCAAAAACAACTCCAAGAAAAGGACACAGGAGGATTCTATTGTTGATGTTACATTTAAAGTTCTAGGTGAATTTCCATCAGCGTACACTACGTGGTTACTGTTTATGATTTTGTTACACTGGGTATTGTACATATGCCTACCTGATCTAGGGAAGGGAAAGAAAAATGAGGGTGTAAGATATCACAAGAAATGTACTCTTTGCCTTATTATGTAACTGTACCCCCTTTGCACACTTGTCAACAAAATTTAATTAATAAATCTTTTAAAAAAGCAAAACAAGCAAACAACAACAAAAATGTTCTTTCTTAATCATTCAAGTTAATTACCTATGTCCTTATTAATACCTAAATTTCACATAAGTAGACATTACTATGTAGAATTTTTGCAACTGACTTTCTTCACTCAGATTAATTATCTGGAAAGTCTCTCACATTGTGTATAAATAAGTAGCCTGTGTTTCACTGTTGCTGTAAAGCATTCTATGATAGTTGTTTCATCACATTTTTTTTTGCCAGTCCTGGGACTTGAACTCAAAGCCTGAGTACTGTCCCTGGCTTCTTTTTGCTCAAGGATAGCACTTTACCACTTGAGCCACAGTGCTACTTCCAGCTTTTTCTATATATGTGGTGCTGAGAAATTGAACCCAGGGCTTCATGTGTGTGAAGCAAGCACTCTACACACTAGGCCATATTCCCAGCACTGTTTTACCACATTTTATACAGCAATGAAGCTTTCAAAACATGTCAGTGTAATTTCAGTTTTGTGTTTTATTAGTAAAGGTGGAAATTGTGTATATTTTGTGTTGTCAGTTAAAGAGTTCAGTCTCTATATCATATAGTAGTTGACTGGTTAATAATAAACCACTGAGACAATGCATACAATTGATTGATAAATAGATTTATTTTTTTAAATGTACCAAGTAATTTTTAGCAAAATGATAATGTGTTTATAGAGTTGCAAGAATTCATGCAAACCTTTGAACTGATTGAATACATGTGTTGATCCATTAATTAATGGCATAAAATATTTTAGTGAGGAAGCTTAAATAATTACACTCTATAGAAAGTTTTATACACTCTGCAAATGAATTATTGAGACTCAATAACCTTTATCATTACTCTCCTTTTTTAATGACTTAGAATGAATAAAAGAGTTGATTGTTCCTGTAATAATCAGGTTGATGTTGAGTGGTTAATACTGGTGACATAATGAGAAAGATGTGAAAAATAATTGTGTATTAAATTATTTATTGTAGCTAAAGTTTTTACCAGTCTATTGAAAATAAATAATGGTGCACTTAACATTCTTATTGTAAATCTATCATTTTTCTCCAAATGGTTATAAAAAAAGGTTTTCAGTTTAACGTGCCCATCTACGTATTTGAGTTGTACACAATATTTTGAAACCTTTTTGAGGTCAGTACATTTAAGTACTCATTTAGAAATTTTGAAGAATTTGTGAATTTAAATATGAAGATTTCATAATCATTCAATAAAATGTATCCAAGTAGGCTTAGTGTGTGATAATTGTTCATTTTGGAGGTAACATATCTCTATTTTTTCCTTTATAGTTTTTCAGGTATATAATAAGTAATGAAGACATCCAAATATATTTACATAAATATCTGTACCTTTGAATTATTATGTAACAGGAAAATTATTATTTAAAATTCTGCTGTGTAAAAAGCTTTTAATCCACAAACTGTTTGTTCATGACTTTAATCCTAGTCACACAAAAGTGAGATACCTGAGGATTACAGTTTGAAGCCAGTCTGGCTAGAAAAATGCAGGTGTTGCTTGGCATATTCTACGAGCAAAAGTTACCCAGCCCCATCCATGAGCAATAAAACAAAACTAGAACCTAACACCCTGAGTTCAAATAATAGTATCATCACAAGAATGGAAAAATAAGTTTTAAAAAGATTAATTAAAGTGAATATAATATAAACATATCTATTCAAAAATTATTGTGTTTTTTTCATACTGTACATTTAAATATAAATTTGAGAACCACCCACCCACAAACAAATAAAAACAGCAGTACACATTGGGACTGCCATGCACAAATACATATAGACAAGTCCATAATATGTACTCAAGCTAGTTTGGGTTGTGAGTCATAAATTACAGGTTATTCCATCTATCGTTCTTATGTTTTGTCAAAAAATAAAAACCACCTGTACACACAGCAGATACAGCAGACAGCAAAACACTTACAGAGTGTTTTCAACAGAAAAACACTAAGGGATTAAGATACTTCTCCACAATGAATGTGCTTGTATATTGATGGAATGTATGTATCCAATTGGAATATCTTTCAATGTGCCCTTTGGAATTAAATAAAACCCTTATGCTTACATCTTTCTATATTTTTTCATGTGTGGAATATATAAAGGATGTCTGTATCAATTTATTTCGTGGGAAAGAGTTGTTTTCCTTATTTTAATACTGAAAAATTAGAATATAGCTCCCTAGAGTACATGAGCGGGCTTTTCTTTCTCTTACAGTGTGTCAATTTACTTTCATTATAATATTTAAGAAAGAGTTGCACTTACTGGGAATTTTCTTGCTTAATAAGCACACCTTGGTTTATTCCTTTTGTTGATCTACTATAATATACTCAGTGGCCAAAATTTTTGGTAACAAATACTTTCTCTTTGACTTACGTTAACATTTCTTTAAAGTTAGTTTCACATTTATATTATCAACTTAAATGTATTTTCAAGATATTTTCAACTAAAAGGGGAATGTGGAGGCAAAAAGTCAAAGCCTACTTTTGAAAGCCAAGTAATACTGTCTATATGTCTCTACACTGCTTTTACAACTTCTCTGTGTAAATTTCAGTACTAGCATATCTTAACACTGTTCTCCTTTCCAATTATCTCATATTGCACTTAGATTTTTTCCATACAAAATGTTGGGTACAAAAAAGACAAGGTATTTTTATAGTATTTAGTTAGAATTAAGTTTAAATCCCTTAATTACTTTTTCAGTCAGGTTCCCAAATAGGTAGACCTGGATTTGCTGCTAGGATACAGAATCATAAATCAGCTCAGAAAAGCTAAGACTGAATGCTGAATTTTCATACAGATTTGAAAAAATCATATTCCTATGAGCCTGATCATTACTAAGTAAACAGACTAGAAAAGATAATCTCTTTCTGGGAGAGCTACCTCTAATGACTAATCTGCTTTACCTCAGTGCATAGTATTAGGAAAAGGGATTGTAAGGACAGACATCTAATTCTGAGCCAAATTTTTAGGAGACACTTCATGCTGAATAATACAGTCCAATGGAACAGAAAAAAGGGGCCAGAAATAACCTCACAGGTTTACATCCAACTGGTTCTTGACAATGGAACCAACAGCACACAATGACGAAAGGCAATGTCTTC
The DNA here is from genome assembly GCF_023159225.1 of Perognathus longimembris pacificus. NCBI lineage: Eukaryota > Metazoa > Chordata > Mammalia > Rodentia > Heteromyidae > Perognathus > Perognathus longimembris. The sequence continues at coordinate 17,691,654 of NC_063163.1, forward strand.
AGTAAATGGTGCTGAAACAAACAGAATATATCCGTGTGCAGAGTTACAAAACAACATTTCCACTCATTGGAATTAAAAATACACATTCAATGTTGTTTTGATTTGCATTTCTTTTATGGCCAGTGATGTAGAGCACTTTTTCATATGTCTCTTGGCCATTCTCATTTCCTCATCAGAGAAGTCTCTTTGTAAGTCTCTAGGCCACTTGATGAGAGGGCTATTGGTTCTTTGCAGTTTTGTTTTGGAGGAAGGTAATTTTTTTAGTTCTGCATATATTTTAGATATGAGGCCTTTGTCCATTGAATGGCCAGTGAAGATCTTCTCCCAATCTGTGGGCTTTCTGTCCTTTGCCCTGCAGTAGCTCTGCAGTTTGATACAGTTCCATTTGTCCAAACTTCCTTTGATTTGTAGCATTTCTGGGTCTTTGTTAAGGAAGTTCTGTCCTGTACCAAGGAGCCCAAGGGTTTCTCCTACTCCTTCCTTTAGTGTTTTCAGGGTGTCTGTTTTGATTTCGAGGTCTTTGATCCATTTGGAATTGATTTTGGTGCAGGGTGATATATAAGGATCTAGTTTTAGTTTATTGCATGTGTTGAACCAGTTTTGCCAGCACCATTTGTTAAAGAGGCTACCTTTCTTCCAGACTATTGTTTTAGCTCCTTTATCAAAGATTAAGTAGGCATAGTTCTGTGGGTTCATTTCTGGGTCTTCAATTCTGTTCCATTGGTCTTCAGGCCTGTTCTGGTGTCAATACCAAGCTGTTTTTGTATTACCACAGCTTTATAAAAATGAAAATCTAAACATCATTGAAATTCCACCTCACCCCAGTAAGAATGTCCTATATCAAGAAAACTAACAATAACAACTGTTGGAGTGGATGTGGCCAAAACAGAACCCTACTTCATTATTGGTGGGAACGTAAACTGGTTCAGCCACTCCTGCAAGCTGTATGGAGATTCCTCAGAAGGGTAAACATAGAACTCCCCTATGACCCAGCAGCCCCACTTTTGGGTATCTACCCAAAAGACCACAAACATAATCACACTAAAGCCACCAGCACCACTATGTTCATCGCAGAACAATTTGTCATAGCTAGATTCTGGAACCAACCCAGATGCCCCTCAGTAGAAGAATGGATCAGGAAAATGTGGTACATACACACTATGGAATTTTATGCCTCTATCAGACAGAATGACATTGCCCCATTTGTAAGGAAATAGAAGGACTTGGAAACAGTTATACTAAGTGAAGTGAGCCAGACCCAAAGAAACATGGACTCTATGGTCTCCCTCATAGGGAATAATTAGCACAGGTTTAGGGTAGTCACAGCAGAGGATCACAAGAGCCCAATAGCTATACCCTTATGAACACATAAGATAATGCTAAGTGAGATGAACTCCATGTTATGGAAATGATTGTTATATCACATTTGTAACTACTTTCAACGTGCCATATGTAACTGTAGCCTCTATTATGGATGATCTTCTTGTATCACCTTCCTGTGGTTGTACCTACACTATCTCTGTATCTTATCTGAGTATATTGGAAACCGTGTATACTGGTATTAGAACTAGGAAACTGGAAGGGAATACCAAAATGGAGAGACACAGGGTAAAAAAATGACAAACAACTAGAAATGCAATACTTGCAAAGCTGTGTGGTGCAAATGAACTAAACAACTCATGGGCAGGGGGAAGGGGAAAGGGGAGAGGGGAATGAGGGACGAGGTAAGAAAAAGTACAAAAAATGTATCCACTGCCTAATGCATGAAACTGTAACCTCTCTGTAATTTACTTTGATAATAATATATATAATAAAATAAAAATTGTGCCTCTTCAATGAATGTTTCAAATAAGAATTTTACATTTATAACAGCACAGGAAAATCAATAAATTTTAAATAAATTATATAAAAAATACACATGCAAAATGGCGTAAACACATGTAAGAATCAAACTATACAACTATTAACAGAAAATACAGAAGAATCATTTCATAACAGTGGCTGAGGCAAAGATAGTTTTGACATGTTGCTGAATGATTAGAGCAGAAAAAGTGGGATTACTTCAACTAAAAATCTCTGCAAAATAAAGAAGAAAAATCAACAGAATAAAATGACAAATGAACAAAATGGAAATGAGATATTTGCAAGGTCTGTATCTTCTATGGCACTAATATTTGTAATTTATAAGTGAATCAATTTTATATTGCTGATAATAGTATCAATGGATTGCATTAAGAAAACACAAATATATAGTCAAATATTTTTAATATCACTAATATGCATGAAGAAAAGGCAAATATAACATCAATGGCGCTGTGGCTCAAGTGGTAGAGTGCTAGCCTTGAGCAAAAGGAAGCCAGGGATAGTGCATAGGCCCTGACTTCAAGTCCCAGGACTGGCAAAAAAATAATAAAAAGATGAAAAGTTATTAAATTAGTGTAATTAATGTAAATTAAGTATTCATTATGCAAAAGAGTGGAATTTTATCCATACAAGTACAAAGAAACAACCTTGCCACCATATGAATCATCTAGTCACCATTTTAGTCCATCTATCCCTCAAGGTAAAATGAGCTTATGTAAAATCACAATACATCTTCTATATGAACCATTCTTGAAGTTGGTCATAAGAAAAAACCATAACCCTGATATCTCCACAACAACAAAAATTGTTTGCTTATTCAAGGGAAGGTGTGCCCCTCCCTTCCTGACAGAAATAATGTGAGCAGCAGCAACTATATGTCATGCAGGCATGTCTTATCTGGAGTAGAGTCCTCCAAATGAGTGGAAGTTTGCTAGAGTACATGTTTCTGAAGCACAGTTTCCAGTACCAGAACTTTGTAGCTTTGGTGGTATAGTTATTGTAGCATTTTTACAGTTGTAATATACTGTATCCAAAGTTTTTGTGTATTTTCTAAAATACCAGGGGTTGTGGAGAAATCCAGCCAATCTTCAAAAAGTTCTTTTGTTGATAACAACTCATTCAGGCTACTGAGTGCCAAGGAAGCAAGGAAGCAGATGAGCTGCCAGCTCTCAGGCAATTGACAGCTGATAATCAACAATTCAAATTTAGGTGACACAGTGTCTATGTACTTCAATTCCCTGTAATTTATTGTCTTCTTTCCTACCCTTCCCTGATCACCTTGATCGTGCAGTCATCATCAGCAACATCCTCATCATCATCCTCATTATATAATCATCATCCTCGTTAGAATCAATCTTTTCATCACTGTCATGATCATTTTATGTCTAGATTTTGCATGTAAGGGAAAACCTGTCATATTTAATCATTTAAAACCAATTATCACACAAAGTGAAAGAGGTGAAGTTCCCGTTTTCTGAGCACTAGTTGCTAAAGGAGATACATTTCTTAAATATATGTTTTTGGTTTCTTTGTTAAAGATCTGATAATAGCTGTTTAGATCAATCTATAGTCCTCCTGTCTCTCACTTCTTGTAGTAACACTTGCAGGTTTGCCTTAATTCTCACCATATATTCATCACTTTCTCAGTGATTCTTGAAAGGAACCAACCCTGTTACATTCTTCATGGTTCCCAGGCTCACCTTTGAAATCTCACTTTAAGCATTCATGAACCTCATAACTAATTAATGTTATTTATGTTATTAGATTCGATCCTGATGAGGTATACTACTCTCAAGTTTCAGAACACAATGGCAGTTTTAGGAAGAACTTTGCCAGATAATGCATAAACATAATACGTTATTTATGACATAGAAGTGTTGGTTCTTGAAAATGTGTCCCATGTATTTACTTTTTTATTTAAATTTTTTTAACATATCCCATGACTCATAAGAATTCTTTTTTTGGATGCATGCCATCACATACATATTAATTAAAACACTGGTAAATTATATTTTAAAACCTCATTAAAAACAGCATAGTGCATTTTTTGTGAAAATAAATAAGGAATAATAATATGTAGGTTCATGAGACTGGTTGGTAAGTTAACTACCAAGTGCTAAGAAATTTTTTTCAGGCAAAAACATGAATTACAACATATTTTAATATTTTATTCTAAATGCTAAGTATTAAGAATATAAGTTAGGCATTTTAAAGAATCTACACTATAATGATATGCATACCACTTTCTTCATCACCTATATAACTATTATATTTAAATAATTTTGACAACCTATTTCTACAAGTTTGATTAACAGACTGATTAATGGGATATACGATTCTCGGAAAGGTATTTACTCAAGGACAATAATGATTCTAAAAAACATGACAAAATCCTTTTTGTTGTTCAATAAAGCTTAAAATATTTTTGAATAATGAATATATATATATTTACTTAGAGAACTAATTGCTAACCAATAGATAGTATATTGTTTTGAATAATGCAACCAATTAAAATTATTTAAAAAGCCAGATTCTGGACTAGCTCTGCAGGAGGTGGAGATCTGAGTATCAAGATTCAAACCTACCCTGGACAGGAAAGTATATGAATGTCTTGTCTTCATTAACTACTAAAAGCCAGAAGTATAGCTGTAGCTCAAAGTAGTGGCCCAGAGTTAAAACTCCAGTACTCACACACACAAAAACAATACATTTTTTTCAATAATAGGCTATAATATGAGACACGGGAATTACGCTTAAATACTATCAATTCAGAATAAATATTTTCTTTAAAGTTTCAAAACATATTACCTGATTTTAATAATATGTAATTGATGGGCTGGGGATATAGCCTAGCGGCAAGAGTGCCTGCCTCGGATACACGAGGCCCTAGGTTCGATTCCCCAGCACCACATATACAGAAAACGGCCAGAAGCGGCGCTGTGGCTCAAGTGGCAGAGTGCTAGCCTTGAGCGGGAAGAAGCCAGGGACAGTGCTCAGGCCCTGAGTCCAAAGGCCCAGGACTGGCAAAAAAAAAAAAATAAAAAAAAAATAATATGTAATTGATGTTCTATCCAGTGTAAAACATATGAGTAATGCTCTATAATTTCTACTAGTTCATAATAGAATATTCTCTGCTGAAATGATTCAATAAAAAGAAAGCTATACAAGACTCGTATCTTACTTAGTTTTTCCTCTTCTAGTATATACTTCCAAGTTTCTCCCAGTGCTCTACTTGTATTTCATGTTATAGTGGCTTGAACTTTTCAAAACGTATTATTCCATTAATTTTTATTGTGTGTGATTTTTTTCCATTATGTGATGTATTTTAAATAATGGAACCCAAATGTGCAATTTGGCTGACTTCTAGATTATTTCTACAAATAATGCTGTTCTAAGGGTCTTTAAATACAAACTCCTTTAAAGGCATACATTTAATAGTCTACTTATGCTTTATTTTGTTGTCAGTACAGGAAGCTGTCAATTCACTTTTCAGTCATAAAAGTGTATATAACTTTAAATATACTTTTATTTTTTTTCCATAGGGACTGAATAAACTTGACAAAACCTTCAACAATGGTGTTAGCATTATGTCAGTGTAGGCAGATGTGAGTGAGAGCATTCTGTGCTCAAAAATATAACAAAATACTGAAATGTTTAAAAAGTGCGTCTAAAATATTGCCATAATCAAGAAGAATAGAATTATATTAAAAGCTAATTTTTGATGTTATGATACATGTTTAACTCCCTGGAAAGTATGATTTCCCTCTTTGTAGTCTGATGAATGTCTCTTCATTTTTACCACTTCGTTCAGACATTAACACAGAAATTGCTCATTGTTTTATCAAATTTGTTTTTCCCTTCAACTTTTTTCTCCAATTCTACATCTTTTGCATTCTACACCACCCTTTATTTTTTTAAATAAAGTAGCCATTTAAAAATATGAAAATAAACACAGGTGAGTAGAAGTGAACCGAATGACATTTGTGCTGGTAAGAATGAGAAGCAACAAGACCATTGGTTATTCTAATGTGAATAAAAACAAGAGAGTCTTTGGGTGACAAATTTTTGTACTTTCACAGAAGGATGTGTATTTATTAAACATTGTTATATCAATCTTATGTGTTGCTATCTACTAAACAGAGTTCAAAATGTATGTTGATTTGCATCTACAAACCTGCATGGAGATGTTTTACAACAGCTTTATTCATATTTGTAAACATGAAAGTAGCGAAGGTGTGCTTCAATAGATGTATGAGTAAATTACATATGTTTAATCAAAAATTAGTACATCATCAGTTGCATCAAACAATGGAATATTATTTAAACTAAAAAGAAATGAGTTACAAAGCCATAATAGATATTAAAAAAGAAAAAAAGATATTAAATGCATGTTAGTAAGTACAAGAAGGCAATCTTGAAATATATATATTACATTATTCCAAATATACACCAATCTGCAAAAAAAAATTTATGGAAATACAAAAGATTAGTAGTTGCCAGAATTGGGGTGATGGGAAACATTGAATACATACAGCAGAGAGAATGTTAGTGATGGCTTTCTATATAATACAGTGAAAAATACATATCAGTGTAATTCCAGCCAAGGACGAAGAAGCTACACCAGCATGGCTGAATTCTGACCTGAGCTAAGGATTTGGGTTACTAATGATGTGTCAATGTAGCTCCATCAATTTAGATATATATGTTTTCCTGGTAGGGTTGTTGACATGAGGAAAACTGTGTATTTGAGGGAATACAGGAGTATTTCACTGCTTTCCTACAAATGTTAAGGTGACCCCAATATAGCTCTAAAAGTACTACTTAAAGAAAGACAGGAACCTACCAAAATGACCTTTCTTGCCTACTTATATAAACTTATATAGTGCCCCTTTAAATTCTGTTTAATACATGAATTTTGAGCTTAGAATGATATAATTTTTGATTTAAGGGATGAACATATTTTTCTGTATGTGTGCCTGTGGGGTGTGTGTGTGTGTGTGTGTGTGTGTGTGTGTGTGTGTGTGTGTGTGTAGAGTAAGAATAGTGTTTTAGCTTCAAAAGTGATTATAAAATGATTAGATGTTTTATTTGTATTTCCTTTCATACAGATCCACTTTATGTTCTATTATTGATAACTTTAGTTGTTTTAGCAACTAGGTAGTTCATTACAAAGTCATTGCATCAACTTTAAAATTTATGAATAATTAGGAGTTGTAATTAAGAGTGTTTACTCTTATTAACTACTTTATTCTCCTTAAACACAAAGATTTGAATCCATAACTATGCTTCTAGTTATAAGTATTATATTTTTATTGTATATATTTCTCACATTGGAGGCTTTTGTGAAAGCAGATGAATGACAGTTCTGTTGTGCCGAGTATTCTGTCTGTAGCTGACATTTGTCAAGGTGTACAGTACAGCTAATCCCATCCTATTTTATATCAGCATACACAAAAGCAAATATTGTTTGATATTTCTTGTTTTGTAATCCCAGATCTTCCCTTATGACAAAATTGAGATAATTCCATGGTCCCTAGTCAGTATTTAATACGGCGGAACCCATTTATTGTGCCAGCTCTTCACTTAGTTGCATGGAAGTGCTCGTGATGAGTCTGCCAATGATGAATCTGCTTTAGTCATCCAATACAGACATCTGTATTCTTGGACCTGAACTAAAACTTATTTTTGCATGTTCTAAAATTTTGCCAAAATGATGAATAATTTGCTGCTTCATCCTTCTGTAATTCTTTTTGCTTATTAAAGGAATCTTTCTGTATAATATTCACTCTAAGACTAAACAAGTAAGGGTCTTAGAATTTACTTATACTGGTTTACTACAACCTACTTACTAATGCATCTTCACATTATAAAAATGTATAAAATTCATATAGCTTGTCTCACATAAAATACGAAGCATAATTGTATCACTCAATTTCCATCAAATAATATTTTTAGAAAGCCTATTAGCAGGGTGAGATGGCAGAAGAATTAGAAGAAGACAGGATTAGATACATTACAGTAGTTTCCTAAAGGAAAATTTAAAAATGCATAAATCAATTATCTTAACTGGCTGCTACTTTGGTTTGTGCAGTGAACTGTGGTTCACTAATTCATTTTTTATGTTGGATCAGAATTCTGAACATCAACCTTGATAGTGGACATTGGAAGCAACCTATGTGCTATGTGTGTTCATTTTCTCAAACATAATCAATAAAATGAATTCTCTCAATACTACTCTGAAGGCCTTAAATGTATTCAGTAGTTTTCATTTTTAGTTTTTATCATTTTGTAGCAACTAGATATAATTCTGAGACCTGATTTCCAGCAGCAAGAACAATGGTTGTCATCTCTTCACCTTGATTAGCAGTGGGACCATTACAGAAAGTGGAAGTTGAATTCACTCAATTAGACTACTTGCTGAAAATGAACATCCTCAAAAGTGAGAACCAAGTAAAAACTCATCTGCTTTCTTATGAAAATAGAAATATCCAGATATGAAAAATTATACAATTATAAAAGAAACTCCAATATTGTTAGGAAAATATTGACAGAAAAGTTTTGACAATTAAGAATCAGTTACTTTGTTTGTTTTATATCATTGAAATAGACTCCCCAAACCACAACATAATCATAGATAGAGCAAAAATTACACCTACATTTTGAGAACGGCAGCAAGGAAGTAATGAAATATTATTAGAGTTAATACATATTAGAATTAGGATTTATACTTGAGGAGGCCATGTTTTAAATCACACAAACACCCCCCCCACACACACACACAAATACTACAATGGCTCATTTTCTTGATATGTTATCCTAATGCATTCCCATGACCAAGTCCTGTAATTCTGACACATAAATCATGCCAAATATGATGTAACTCCTTGAGAAAATAAGACCAATTTTACCAGAGGGATAGCTTCTTGAATAATTATCCTTCAGATCAGGCACTGTTGTGTAATTTGTAGAAGACAAATGTGGAAGGAGGTGTTATAGTGTTTCTGGTATACTGTGAAAATGAATATGATGTATATTGGAATAAAATATGAATATTTTCATTCAAAGACAAATCTTCTTATCTAAAACAAATTGCCTCTGACGCCCAAGCTAGCAGGTGAAAGCAGTTAGCCAATGATCCATTCTTCTGAGAATTCTCCCTAAAATTAACTGTTAAATATGACATTACAGCTCAATCATGGAGTACTTCCATCTATTATTAATGCTACAACCACAAGCACAAGTAAAGGAATATTATATAGATATTTGATCTGACAGATGAGAAGTATATATTAATCAATGACTTTATGATTTCTCATTAATATAGTCTTTAGTTTCGTATAGGGCTTTGATAAGTGTCACTGAAGGGAAATAAAACTGAAATCAATCAGATGAATCTGGACTCTGAACTTGTATTGCACTTTAATGAGACTTTTGTGTGTATTTGTGTCATATATGAGAGAAGTCATAACCCACATAATTAGGAGCAAACTCATATCCTCACTCTGTATCCTAGCTTCCCTGAAGTGCACACGTGAATTAGGTAACACTGGAGGCTTAGCTATTATTTTCCTCTTAAATTCAGACATGGTCATAAGACTAGCTTTGATCAAGTAATTATGACCACGTGTGATGTATTTATGAGCCAACTTGAGTTTTGTTAACTTATTTCCTGTTCATCACAAGATAAGGCTGGATCATATTAGGACATTTTTGTTAAAACAAATGTCAGAATGCATAAACATTAAGGAGAAATGGATATGTCATTGAGATAAAAATAATAATTTATGACAAAAGCCACTAATAATGTAGGGTCATATATTTTTTTATATCCTTCAATAAAATATTGGAATAATAATGGAAACAATAAATAAAGGAACCTAGAAATTACTCTGGTTTTGTTGAGTTAAAACTAAAGAATGCAAATTAAATAGTACAATTTAGCAAACTAACTGGGAGACAACATCAGATAGATTCTAAACCATATATCTATATGTGTGTGAGTGAGTGTGTGTGTGTGTTTGTGTGTGTGTGTGTGTGCCTGTTCTGGGGCTTGTACTCAAACCTGTGCACTGTCTCTGACTTCTTTTGCTCAAGGCTTGCACTCTACCACTTGAGACACAGCACCACTTCCGGCTTTTTCGGTTTATCTGGTGCTGAGGAATCAAACTCAGGGCTTCATGCATGCTAGACAAGCACTCTACGTAGCACTGAGCCACATTCTCAGCTCAGCCGTATATTTTGTTGAACAGATATGAACGTTCCAGCTCAAAATCAGGTGAACAGTAATGAGGGAAAGATGATTGCAGTTCAGGGCCAGACAAAGCTGCTTAAATGACATGAATCAGAGGAAGTACAAGAAGCCAAGCTTCTACCACCCCCTTCAAGATCCTAAATCTGAAGACCTTTGAACTTGTCACTTAGTGAAGCTCTGCCTCCTAACAGTGCTGTCATTTTCCAATAGTGTCATACTGGAGGCCAGGTCGGAAACACACAGCCCATTTGGCAACATTCAACATGAAATAACAGCAATCCTTTCCCTGAAACAACATAGGATAGGACAAGAATAGAGCCTGCAATCACAGGTATTCTCACAGACAGGCTGTGTTTTGTTTCCTTCTTTGTTTTCATGTCATTCTTGGAGCTTGAATTTAGAGTATGAGTCTGGATTCTGAGCTTTTATCTTTTTGAGTTTGTTTTTCTCTGATTTTTCCCCATCAGGGTTAGCACTCCACCACCTGAGCCACAGCTCCATTTCAAGTTTTTGTTTAGTTTAGCTTAGTTTTCACTTTGGTGGTTGTGTCGAGAAAAGAGTCTCATAGACTTAATTGTTGTAACTGGTTTTGAACCATGATCCTCAGATCTCAGCCTCCTAAGTAGCTAGGATTACATGTGTGAATTCCCAGCATCTGGCTTACAGCTATTTTTAAAAAACTAAACTTCTTCCATTGCCATCTGCTAGCAAATTATTGTCTTATTGCAAATATTGCCCTATTGTAAAGGCTATAGAGTAAAAACCTTGGCTTCCTATTTATACCCCCTAAATCAAGGAGAGAGAACAGTGCTTTGTAATTGATTTTGTCTAAACATATTACTTTAGTGTCATTTGCCTTTTGAAAAGTCGGTAGTTGAGTATACCTTTCCTCTCTTAGCTATTTTATTTCCTTTATATTCAATAGTTCCACTTTTTACTTCTTTATTTCATAACACAATGAAGAATTCAAGGCTACATTGAGAAGTCCATGAAGTTCATGAAGTCCATGAAGTTTGGCTGAGAGTCTCAAATTACATCCCAACCAACCCACCAACTCCCTGACTATGCAATATATATATATATAGCTTCTGACTCTCTGCTCTTGTGGAATAAATTACTTGATGAACCAAGCCTGCTGAGTCCTTGTAAAATATTCATACTACTGAACAAAATTCATAGTTTTTAAGTTATTACATTTTCTGTCTGTGTGCCTCAGGTGGTAGAGCACTAGCCAGTGGGCCAAAGTATCAGATACTGAATTCCTGAACCCATTTCAGAAAAAGTAATAGTAGTAAGGAATTTTTGACAGAGGAAAATTATGGAAGTTCTGTGAAGTATCATTATTGCTATTTTTTTAATTACAGTGATAAGAGTATAGTTTATCCAATCTCTGCACTGATATTAGTAAGTGAATAATGATCAAAATAGGATTTTCTCTTCATTTGAAAATTGGAAATATTGAAGCATGGTGGAAAGTTCTAGTTATATAGATTTAGGAATACATATGGTATAATCTAATTTGCCTTTTAGGGAGTTTTAAAGAGTTGGTTATTTTCATTTTTTCTTATATCCTCATAGTATTAGACAAACTGATGAGTAGGAATCTGGAAACAGGAGAAAGCATATTCAGAAAAGCATATCTGGAGCATATTTAGTTAAAGATCAATTTCCAACATTAAAGATAATTTTAAAACTTCATAAGATGAACAATATAAGTTGAAATATTATAATGGTGGATTGATATAGTGATAATATTTGCTGCACACTAATTCAACAATTTAACCAGGAGACTGTAAAGTGTATCAAATAACAATTTGCCATTGACAGAGCCAAGGATAAATAGCGACATAACACTGCCTTGCCTGGAGGCATCTATTATTTATTATAACCCTACCTTAGGTGACAGGAGTGTACTCAATTTTGTGGCACATCATGGATCAGAATGGGTCATTTCACTTATCTGCACATACTTTATTGCTTATTTCTATGGCTCATGTAGACCTAGTGCAAAAGGAAAACCCATATGTTTCTACATATATAACAGATCTGAATGAGGCAACTGAATACAGATAATTGAATAGAACAGCAAGCAGCTGTATTAATTCAAGATAATGTCTATGATTCATTCTATATTGTCAGTTTCTATGTTTATCAACAGGGTAAATTATAGGCCTGAGGCCAACTCATGATTATGTATCACTTCCCACACGAGTATTAATGTGAAATTCCAGAGGGCTCACACTATAGATTTTCTTATTAATGAAGGAAATAAAATAAAGAAACTTATTATTTATATGACTGACTTATTGAATAAGTTAGTAAATATATATTCATGAGACTACTAAAACTCCTTGGATTTTTAGTGTATTATCTCTTGGGTAAGCATAAAGTACCAAAGTGTCCCATTATCTAATTTTTACATATTCTCATAATCTCAGAAATAGTGGTATAATTTGACAGTCTAGTAAAACTTTGTAGATTAAAAATAGTTTCTTTGATCAACAATTTGATGGGTTATATTTTCATAATGTGGGAAGGTCATCCTAAAAAATCATGAAATGATCCTTTCACAACACAAAAATTATCAAACAAAACAAACTAACTTAGTGTGAAAGTAAATTTTCTTTCACATCTAGCACTTACATTCACAGAAATATTATTAAGTATATTTGAGTTTATTATTTAGAGTTTAACCATTTCCATGCTTAAGATTTTTAAATAAAATTTATTCATGGTTTTTCTAAAGAGAACTTTGCTAATCCATGTAGTATATATCTTAGGAGACTATAAAATTAAGAGTGGAGATTTTGTGTAGAGTATCCAGATAATAAGAATGAATTTTAAAATGATAATTTAATGAGTTTTCCATAATCCTCATATTTTTATCTGGCCCATTATTCCAGTGACAAGTTATCTGCAATGTCACATCATGGAGCATTAAAAGGTAAGAAAAATGGCCCTGAGGGATGTGTGGTGTGTAGACAAGAAGATGTTTCCTTTTTGGCAGCTACTCTATAAAACCTATGCCAAGGACAGATGGTAAAGATGTTCCTGGCTTCCATCACAATCTTGATGGCTCAAATACAATCAGAGATCCCTGGAAATGTTTAAATGCTACACCTCCCAACAGAGGAAGCAAAACTTCTAGGCTCCTTCCCAATGCTTTCTTCTGAATATCAGGTTCTGTCTATTTGCTTTTTGCCAACTTGAGAATAGAATAAATTGGTCAGTATTATCTGAGTTGGATAAAAAAGCCGATGGGAGACTCATCTAAACACTTTATAAGCAATTATGTTACAAAAATGACCATGGTGTCCTAACACATTCAAAGGACTATGGGAATTATTTATCTTAAATGTACAATTATTTCCTCTGTCTAGTCTTCACAGAAATAGATTGAAGAATAAACTTTATAAATTAAGAAAGGAATGTCAACATACTAAAAAAATTTAATTCTGTAAGTTTTATGCAAGTGATAAACATTCTTAATTGAATGCTAAAGTAAAATTAAAAAGGAAAAAATGTGATGTTATTTCCTTATTGAGGCAATTAATAATAAGAAAATATGATTTGTTTAATTTTCCTTAATTTGAATTAATAGATGGCCAAGTTTAAAAATAATATTTTAACTTATTTACTTAAACTAATTTCATAAGGGAGCAAACAAAAACACTGTTTACAGATTTGTGGGTTCACCAAGATTTTATTCCTAAACCAAAAACATCAAAATGGAACAATTGGGTTTGGCTTAATATAATGTAGTCTGATCTAGCTATTGCATTTTTTTCTCATAAAATACAGGAGTGTAAATTATACCATATCAAATTAGTTCAGAATACAATTTTCATAAGGTTTTCAATAATTTATTTGGGTAAACAAAATTTTAATCTCAGTGGATACATTCAATTTTCTTATCTGATTACAAAAAACTTTAGTTCTAATTGGAAACAAACCAAGGTCTGTTTTTAGTCAGTCACTTGAATTTTAAATTTCTATATGAAAGCTCAGTTGCTTTCCTGCTACCAAGTAGGATGAGAATGTTTTATGTATTCTCCATTTTACCAAAATATGATGGTTCTTGATAGAATTAGAATAAAACAGAAATATTCATTCATAAAAACTGAAAAAGAATAACTTTAGACTGATGATAATGGATGTTGTTATTGGTTGCTACATAGTGGCACATTGTGTCAATAAACAATCACATCAATATAATTTGCCAAATTGATCATTGATTCTTTTCTATCACCAGTTATTTCGGTTTAAATTCTAAGTAGGTTAACTTCAAAATGAATTGTTGGAAGAGCAATGTTACCTTATATTAAGGAAGTATTTCATCTTGATTTATACAAGGTAGGAAAAATGAATTTTTATAGGATTTTAGCAGCCTTTTTTAATAGCTATAATTCCCAAACATGGACACATGAAAAATTTAGTCTTATTTTTGTAATCTTGAGAAAACAATCTTTTTCTTTCTCTGATATATATGATGTGTGTATATATGTATATGCTATATGTGCATATGCAGGTATCTATATAAATTCCAGTAGTTTTCAAATTCAATTCTTTTCTGTATATCAACTTATTTGCTACTCTACATCTTTTCTTAGCAAGAAAAAAAATTCTAAAAACAGTACAGAACAGTCTTCAGTATCAATTCATATTTACTTGAATAAGATTATTTTGGTAACTTATAATTAATTTATTCATGTCATTTCACTTGTGTTTATGAATGTCATTGTTTGTCATCATCACTAGACACTGTTGAACAGACATGAGCTTTATATATATCTTATTAATAAAACTATAATAAAATTAGGTTATAACAAAAGAGGAAAATTGAATCATTAAAACCAGAAATAAAATGATCAGACAACTACACCAAAGAGAAGAAGGATTTATATTCTATAATAGGAGGGCAAATAAAGACACTATCATGTTGCGATATGTTGTTCTTTTTTATTTCCATATAGAGACTTCATTTTATTTTTTAATATTTTATTATCATTTTGTAATAACACAAAAGTTTCCCTTCAACATAACAAATTATGAATACAATGAATCTTGATTAATAATCTCTCCCATTTCACCCAAGATGCATTTTATACATCTTGATCTGTGTCAGATTTAATGTGTTTTGAGGAATATGCTCCACAAATGTGCCATCATATTTTAAAACGCTGGACTTTTAAAATATCTTACATCTTAGAAGTATTATATATTTTAATAAGCTGCCAGTAATTTACAAACAGTACTGAAGTGTGGTGAAAATCATGTAAAGAACAGTGGGTGCAGAATTTCTTCTTGTGAATTGCTAGCCTTTTATTTTTTATTTTATTGTACACAAGTAGGGTAATGAACACATTTCTTTTTGAGCAGTGTTACTCCATCGTTTTCTCCCTAGACCTCCAATCTTTGCAAAACCTGAGAGTATTCTAAAATTAAGTCTAATCTACCACTACCAACCTAAACAAAACAAGTGTGATTTTGGGCTACCGATGAAGCTTTGCTTTATTGGAAAAAAAAAAACGAATATGAAAGATTAGCATTTGGTAAGCAAAAGGAAATGTAAAACAACTTAATTGATTTTCTAGGATAAAAACATCATAGTGGGAGGGGTTTTCAATTTGTCAATATTCAAGTGATATTATCCATTATAACCATACATAAAACTCCTGGGGATGGGAACACTACAGAAAGAAAATCCCTTATTCTATAATTCATGCCAGAAACTTAATATTTCTCTAGCAGAAAATATTTTGCTATGCTCCACCACTACTTAAGGTATTGTTAGGAATTGTTTAAAGGATTGGTAGTAGTGGAGTCACCTGTTAAGTATTAGGGAATATGGTAATAACACAGTGCAGAAAGCATGTTAGGATTATGTCTGATACTGTTGTATACCATATGAACAATACATAAAATTAGGATGCAATGATCTCTGAAATTTAACTGAACTAACTACATGTGCAGATATGCAAATTAGTTTATAAACATAATTATTTTAATGGAGAAAAATAAATGAGGCTACACAAAAAGTAAAGGCATTTACTTAAGCAAATGCACAGTACCATTTCCTTCCTCTGTGACAATATTTAAATCAATTACATCACATATAGAAAAAATGCTACAGAATTTTTTTTAATCTATCATTCTTATCATAAATATGTTCGGCTTATTGAATTAAAAAATAATCTTTGGAGTTAAGTTTGGAGCTCAGCTTGCAATACAATGTCTATCATTAATGCAGCCCTGGGTATGTACCCAATACTCAAGCTAAACAAATAATAAGTAAATAAAATTATCTACCTTTATTTGAATTTCATTGGCTATTTAAATAATAATAGAGGCTGACTCTCTTGATTAAACCTGTTATCCCAGTTGCTATATATACTGTGGAGTGAAGCATGGGAGGGGGGAGCATCTGAGAATTTAGGGATTCCTGAAATTCAGAATACAGTGACCCCAAATTACAATTCATTGAATTTGTTCTTGAATTTGTTCTTACTTGTTTATCATTAAGGTTACAAAACAAATCATTAGAAGAAAAACTACCTTGTGGAATCATAATATACATCAAAGGGATAGTCTTCTTTTACAAAGAAGTTACATTTTATGTAAATGAATGTTTCTTAGTTTCATCTTTGTTCATTGTCTCCCGAGTGATTTTCACTCAGACTTCATTTAAATCAACTGCGGCCAACACAACAAATCCAATAAACATTTGTGTGACATTTTACCTTAGTCTTCCTTTTAAACACCAGCATTTTTATGGAATTTTTATATTGCTTGAGTTTAGTAGAAGGATTAGTTTACCAGAATCCTTGGATCAGTAATATATCTAAAACATACATCTCCAAAAGACCAGATATGTATTAGAGTATAACACCTTAGTTTTTATAAATATATCACACAGAGTTCACACAATAACAACGTTCTCTAAAACTATATTTCTCGCATTGTCTCCCCATTTTAAACTCAAACACCAGAGAAAATGAAACAATTAAGAGATGAAGTTAATACAAACACAACCCAACACAGGTGGAATGAGCTCTTAAAAAGAAATTATAAGAACAGCATAATGAATACATAGACCTGTTACCCCAGTGCTTAAACATGTCTCCCAGACCTTATCAGATCAGTTAAGCTACAATGGGATAGCAAGGCAGTAATTTTATTACATCAGCATTACTAAATATGCAAGAACAATGCTGTAGGCTATGGGACAACAATACCTGTGCTCCCTGCACGAATAAGGAATCTCCAGATGAATTAGAATCCCTCACACATCTTGGGTTGGTCATTAAATGAGTCTTCATATAAGATACTTGACTATACATTAATATACCACATGTTCCTACTTATGTATCCTTACTTGATAGAACAGCAAAGCAAAGATTTCAACAACTTTCTTTTCCTCCTAATCCTCAAAGAGCAGCTATGGTAACAGCGAAATTATTTTAAACTGAAAGTGAGGATGAGGCAGAATTACATTCCTCTTTAGAGTTTAAGGCTAATTTTACTCAAGATTAATCAGCGCATTATTGACAAAGTTATGCAACAATGACTTCAAACTGATTATTTGGAAACTACATTGGTGGAAGCTAATAATTATATCAAAATTCAAAACCATGAAAGTTAGTTTGTAATTCAGCTTTCTCATTTTTGTATTTTTCATTAAGTATACATTAAGGAAAACAAAATTGTTTCATATTAATACATAAGCATTGTATTTATTTTATAAATAGTTGTTTTATTGAAAAAAATCAAACATAGATATTATCACTTAACCGAAATCCTTTCTCTGGTAATATAATTAGAACTATCGAAAAACATCATTTATTACATGAAAAATGATAGGAAGATGGTATTTGTAAAATTAATATGAATAGCTCAGACAATTTTATTCACATCAAGCCAATTTGAATGGTCTTCATGCTGCATGTGCTATTGTTTTTCACAAGTAAGAGCGAAGCATGTGGATTTTGTGTTCAACTTTGTTATATGACACATGACACACTGTGCTTGTCAACTTTATCAATCCATTTTTACTCCATAAAAATGGATTTATTACATTAGTTTGCAATTGTGTCACTGCAGGTGATGTTTATAACTTTCATTCAATCCTTCTTCTTCTAAATCCTTCCTTCTTCTAAAAAAGTCAATTACTTTATTATATGTTTCTAGACCATTACCTGAGATTGAAGTTAATTCCACAAGATAATTACTTAGTGTCCTTTCTTGTAGTTTTACATGTGAGTTTATTAGCTTTTTAGAAGACAAGTGAGAATGAGATTCCTAGAGATTTATTGACAAATGCTAGTGTAATCATGTTCCCTAATCCTACCTTAACTGTCTATCTCATGTTCCTATAAAATATTGTTTCACCTCACATTACTATTATTTCTAAGACAGACAATTACATATATGTTTAGTGTATGACACTATGTTTACAAGGATAAAATATTATACATTCTAGAATAACTTTTGGATTGTTTGGGATTTAAGACACAAATACATTCACAATGACCAATATATATTGAAATTATGTGGTCTTACATAGTGAGAATATAATCCCTCTTCTTTATTTGCATGTTCTATTTATATAATATTTAATATAAAAATGTTTGGGATCCTGAAATACTAAACTCTGAGCTGGGCATTGTTGACTCAGGCTTGTAATTCTAGCTATTCAGGAAACTGAGATCTGAGGAAAGTGGTTCAAAGGCTGCGTTGGCCAGAAATATCCTTGAGACTGTTATTTCTAATTGACTGCCAACAAACTAACAGTAGAACTGGGGCTCAAGTGGTATAGCACTAGCTTTGAGTAAAAAGTACATATACCACCCAATGTATTTACTCAAATGTGTATAAGCTAAATCTGGCTTCCACATGTAAGGGAACACATGCAAACTTTCTTTCTCTGGGCCTGACTTATTTCACTTAACATAATTTCCCCAGGTCTTTATGTTTACAATCAACCATCAGAAAACTGTTAGTGGGGCTTTGGCTCAAGTGGGAGAGCATTAGCCTTGAGCAAAAAGAACTCGGGGACAGAGCCCAAGCAGAGGGCTTTAAGCTCTACAACCAAATATGGGAAGGAAGTAAGGGAGGGAGGGAGGGAGGGAGGGAGGGACGGAGGGAGGGACGGAGGGAGGGAGGGAGGGACATTGAAAAGCTAATCTGTCAACCATACTACACTGTATGATTTCTCTACAAGATTGCAGAATCAATACTTCTAAATCATAAATGAGGGTTTGATTGCATTGTGACAGTCCCTAATAAATACTCTATGATTTAAATATAAGCACCAAATATAAAATCAAATATCAGCAAAATGAACACAAGAAAGTAAATATCAACAAATTTTGGGGTGGGACCACAGAAAAAAGGATATACAGATAAAGTACAAATACGGTGAATGTAGAAAATAACCCAAGATATACCCTACAAAATTAAAAGGGAGGGGTAGGTAAGGAAATAAGTGGGTGATAATATTTAAAGATATGACATTGATCAAGATACATCATACATTCATTTTTTGTTAACAGCTAACTCCTTTGTACAATATCTTAAAGATAATTGAAGAAATTATTAAAACAAACAAAAACAGAAGAAAATAAAACATGCTTCTCTTTTATTATCAAATCTATCATATTGTAGAGTTCTTTTATAAGAAGATTGTAGATTCAATAAACAAGTCTGATATTTTAACATCATATTAAAATTGAAATATTAATATATATTTGCTGGAACACACAAACAGAAAAATATTTTATGAAAAATTATACAAGGAATGAAACAAAACAACATCGTTTAAACTGTAGAAATTTGTATTTTTTTTTTTTTTACCAAATGGTTTCCGTAGTAAATGTATTATTTAGCAATGAACAATGCACTAGAAGCAGATTTTTTTTTGTTTATGTTTGCCAGTCCTGGGGTTGAACTCAGGGCTTTAACATTGTCCCTGGCTTATTTTTGCTCTAGGTTAGCACTCTACCTCTTGAGCCAAAATGCTACTTCCATCTTTTTCTATGTGTGTGGTGCTAAGGAATCAAACCCAGGGCTTCATGCATGCTAGGCAAGCACTCTACTGCTACACCACATTCCCAGCCCAGGAAACAGGTATTTTAAACCCAAATCTGTGGAGAATAAAAACTTAAATAAGCAACAAAATAATGACATGTTGAAAAATATGAGACATTATAACAGATGATCTTTAAAAAGTCACTAAAAGCAGTTACGGCATTTGTATATGCAATAGTTTGAATGATAGTTTTCAATATTTCCAAATATAAAATGTCTAATACTTTCAGTGCCATGAATTTAAAATGCATGTACAATTTCAAACATGTGAAACTATTTAACTAAAGATAATTTCTTAAACACGTTTCATTATTACAACAGAAATCTGCAGAAATCTCAGGTATCCAGTATAAGAACACTAGCTATAAACAAGTCTTCCTCAGGAAATAAATGCAATGGTATGATAATGTACTCATCTAAATAACCATGCATACAAATATTGCATACAATCAGATCACCTATTATGAAAAAGTGCTTAAGCAACAGTTTATTATGTATGAAGCAAGCTCATTAAAAATGGCAAACAGAATTTTTTAGGAAAGGCTGAAATTCTCTTAATGATAGAATTCCTCCGTTCTTTCTGTTCTTCCTGTGTTCTTTCCTGTTTCATATTATGAATTTGACATGCTGATGTTTTGTTTCTTATTATGAAAGAGAAAGAGTAATATTATATACTCCAAATTAGCCTGGAACCTCTACTTTTTCTTCTCCTGCCTCCTGAATGTTTGGATATATGAGTGTTATCAGACAGGTGAATCCATGCTCTAAAAACAACTTTTTTTTTTTGTTTTTTTTTTTTTGTTTTTTTTGGTTTTTTTTGGCCAGTCCTGGGGCTTGGACTCAGGGCCTGAGCACTGTCCCTGGCTTCTTTCTGCTCAAGGCTAGCACTCTGCCACTTGAGCCACAGCGCCACTTCTGGCCATTTTCTGTATATGTGGTGCTGGGGAATCGAACCCAGGGCCTCATGTATATGAGGCAGGCACTCTTGCCACTAGGCCATATCCCCAGCCCTAAAAACAACTTTTTAACCTAAAGTATAACCATGGAAGTATTTCATTTAATTTAGAAAACTGAGTATCATGCAGCAATACAGAAATAATTATCAGGACAATTTAGTACCTTGTGATCTTAAGACCTATACCTACTAAAATCAATTTGAAGATTGTTCCTTGTAATTATATGTATACTTAAAGACGTTAAGAGACATATTAATATTTTATAGAATAGAAGAAATGAAACTGTTGGATGGAAAATCATTTTAAATGTGTGCGAAAGCAGAGTGCTCTCAAATTCCACAGATATCTAATTACACACTTGAAATAACTAAATGATACATTATTTCTTTAGCTTTATCAAAAGACCAGCTAAGGAAATGAACTTTCATTAAACATATATTTAACATTCTTCAAAACAAATATTTGTATGAGAATTTATATCTAGATATTACAACATTATTTTATGGCATTTTAGAACTTATTTTGTCTCTTAATAATAAAATCTGTTTGTAGGAATTTGTAAATTCTTATTATGAAAAAAATTTAAAAAATTCAAATTTTACATGATATTTTGTAGTTATCACTTAGTATCTTCTCTTTGAACATTACATTTGGTCAACTATTAACCTTGTAATTCTATTTAGAAATTGAATGCCTAACAGTCAATGAACATATTTATACCATTAACATATTCACCATTAAATTAGGAAAAAGGAAATAGTTTTAACTGTAAGACAAATTGACAATCCGATAACCATGATGAAATACAATACATCTTTTCTTATCATAATATTATAAATATGCAGGTGTTATTTAATCTGAAGTGTTGAGAGCAGTTGAAATATAAATAATCATTTAGAAAATATCTTTGTAAAGTCTTTGTAAAGATTGAAGTATCCCACAATTTCTCCTGCCATATGCTATAATTAGCACACTCATTTGGGTGGAACGTTGGTGAGTTTAGTCGTGTGAAAGGTAACTAATTTTGAGTTGCAAATACAGAGCTCTGAGCAAGTTTGCCTCTTCCAAGTTGTATCTCTATAAACCCGTGACAAAAATTTGAAAACCGCCCTCTGGTGACGTCTGAGGACTTCCTCTGCACCATCTGTGCTTTTGAAATGTCAGCACTATAAGTATCCAATGCTGAGAACAAGTTGCAAGGAGCTCACAGAAATAGGACTACTAACTTCTATCACATTCAACCCACTACTTGCATAGATGGCAACAGAAACAATCTGATGCCCTTTACTTCAGGAAAGGACCTGCAATAGAATTATTCGAATTAGAGGGATTGCTAGACATTCATTGGCCAAGTATTTAAAATATTTTAGAAAAGAAATGGTATTATATTAATAACGATATAAATAAACAGCTCTGCTTCCAGAATTCATATATAATTTACAGTTTTAGAATATTTTAGACTGAAATTCTATGAGAAACTCAACAAATTTACTATGGATATATATGCATATATGTGTGTACATATTACTCAATAAATTTTGAAACGTTTGTTGCTGTACAAAATAAGAAGGCAGTTTGCCTGTACATGGAACAGATATTGTCCATAAATGATTTAAACAGAAAAATTACATCCTTATATACTCTGTAATGTTTAAGAAGCTGTTTACATTAAAATATGTACAGGACATTCATTAATTCTTGAACAGATTTCTATATGCAATCAAATTTACAATGTGTATGTATGCATGTTTGTTTTCTATGTAATAATTTGAATTTGTGTCTGTATATGTATGTGTGTGCATGTGAACGTATACCACATTTTAGATGATTACAAAATATGTTTTCTTTAAATATATTAATAAGCTTTAAAATCTTTCCTCCAAAGATCTTGAAATAAGAATATGGGAGCTAAACTGAAAAATATGATTATATTTTACTACCAGACAGGAAGAAGTATCAATTTAAAATACTGTGCACTTTTAAACTTTTTTCAGAACAAAAACTTCACAGTAGATACAATGTTTTCAATATCTTTATATTAAAAGGAGATAAATTGGAATATTATTCAGTCACCAATAGAAAAAAATCTGTCATAGGCTGTGATATGAATGCCGGTGGTAGCATAATTTAAAGTAAAATAAACCCATCATGAATGTCAAACACCTTGAGGAATACAGGTAATTGTTGGCTGATTTGGGCTAGAAGAATAAAGAAATTAAGTTAGTTGAGTGGATATAAAATTTCAATAATTAAAGACATAGGTTGTAGTGATTTTTCTGTATGAAAGTATATTTATAGTTACCGTTTTGCAGGTTCTTCCCCAAAATTCTAAATTCTAACATTATACAGATATATCTGACCCATCTACCTATCTATCTATCACACAGTTTTGGTGTTTTTTTTTGTTTTTTAAAGAGTAGTTTGTTTTTGCCTTGGGAAAAAGGACAACATATTTCCAAACACTGCTGAGTTATGCAGCACAGTGTTGGATAAATAATCAAACTGTGATAATCAATTAGTCAATTATAGTAGGAACATCTACTTACTCATTTGGTGCTTTCATTTTTTTAAATTATTTCTTAAGTTTGTCACCCATGACTAATATACTTTTCTTGGTGTGCTTTCCAATTTAAGAAAACTTTAGTTTACTCCTGATCAACCTTTGTTGTTGATGAAGCTTTGGAATGTCAATTAAAGCTGTGTGGGGGTATGAGTTCCCAAGTAAGGAAAAAGGAAAAGGAATCTATACTTGCTCCTACTATTAATGAGGAAAACCATTCTTTGTTTCTAAGTCAGGAAAGATTAATACATACTTGTATTTTCTGTGACAAATATATGTAAAAGCTTATACTCAAGTGGATGTAATGAGACAAATCATGGAAAAAATTATACTGACCATATATAAACTAAATATAATATACTATTAATTGAATTGAATTTATGCTTGGTGTATCCAATAATAATGCTTCTAAATATGTAGAAGTGAATGTTCGGTAAAAAGTTTTTCTGAGGAAATATTCATTTCACAAGTAGTTATAAAATACTCAATAATTTTTAACTACGTTGTTTACAGGCAATGCGTGAACACTTAGGATTCATACAATCCTAATTTTGGGGTACAAAATACAGAAATCAGCAATCACTGGTATCCATGAATTTTTAGATTTATGGATAGAGTAATATGAAAATTACTAAAATGGCTGGGTAAAGAGCTGATATTTATTCTAACTCAACATTTGAAACCACTTTATTCTTTACCAACAGGTTCTGACAATAATTTCAAGAACTTTCATTTTTCTATAGCTATATTACAAAAAAATATTCCTTCTTAAACTAACAAGAAAACCTAGGTCTAATTAATTCTTTTCACATGCTTTATTTTTCCTTCTGTCAAAATTGCCTGCAGATAGACATTCTTGCCGCTTGTAGAAAAGTAATGCAGGCCGGCCTCATCTATTCAAGGACAGACATAGTTCTCTCCGTTCCTTTGTGACCTCAAGCTAATTAACACTCACTCTTATGCTCTCTTCATGTAACACATTATTTTGTTTTCTAAAGGTATCATTTTTGAGATCAGTGAGCAAATTACACTATTTCAGCACCGACATCTAAGTTGTTGCTTCTAATTTGACAATGTGGAAAAACTGCATTTATTAAACTTACATGATACTTTATACCTAGAGAACCACAGGTAATATATGTTTACCTAGAAAAAGAATCATGAGGTATAAAAGCATGGAATAGGAATGTTGATAACAGATTGATAATTTGATCTAATTCTGGACACAATGTGTAAGCTAAGAGTAAAACATTAACAATGTCCATTTGGGATCAAAGAACACTCTTGCATGATTATTTACAAGATTCACATCAAATTCTATTCTGTTTCCAGGTATACTGAGATGCAATTGACAACATGCATCACAGTTGTATGATGTAGAGTGTGATAGTTTGATATCATTTGAGTAAAAAAAGGAATCATTTCTTGGCTTAAATATGTACTGATTTTCCTTTATTACAATTAATTGTGTCGTCTGTTAATAAACTACATGGTAATTGATCATGGGGAAAATATAAGAATGTTGCCCTTATATTTCAGCTTCCAGTTGGTTTCCCAGTGGAGACATGCAAATGTAAAAGATTTATTCATACATACAGGCATATTTTGATTTTTTTAAATCTTTGACAGTTTTCTCTTAATCCTTCAGACATTACCATTGAAATGTTGGTATAATATGTTCTAATATCTATTGACATTTTTCATTTCCTTTTAAGAAGTGATTAATTTAGTTGGACGTGGTACTGTACCTTGAGAATCTCAGACTTTGGAACGTAAATTAGGAGCCATCTCAACGAACACACTATACATTTACTACATGCCTGTAGTGATTAAAGTAGTTACCTGTAGGGAGCCAACAGCAAAGTTTATCCTGACCTCTGGCTATGTTCTTATCTCAAGGAATGTGTAAGGATATGGCTTACTTAAAAGACAGCACAGGAGTCTGGTTTATGTTAACTATTCAACCTTATTTTGTCTTTACTGCCACCTGTTATTGCCGACTTCAAGGCTTTCTTGTTTTCTTGAACTTTAGAAACCCTATACTAGTCCCTGGTCTTAAACTACATATAAGCTGGAAGTTAAAAATAAACGGGGCTGCAGTCTTGAGCTTTTGACCTCCAGACCCCATCTTTTGTCTTTCGTCTTTTGTCATGTGTCTTTATTTTTCTTTATCCTCGCCCCCTCAATCAGGATTCCCTTTCACTGCCGGCAGGATCCGGCAGTTACCTAGAAAATATATTTTGTATCATAACGTTTCCAAATAAATGTAGGTAATTGTTAGGAAATATACAAAAAATTCTTCTGTAAATTCTACAGTGATTAATGATGAGGTTATAAATTAAGACAAGAGATATATATGACTCTATCTACCAGTTTTGAAACATTGTTAGCCAACTAGTCATTCACACCTATAATTCTAGCTATTTAGGAGGCTGAGATCTGAGGATAGTGGTTCAAAGCCTCCCTGTGCAGAAAAGTCCACGCCATGAGACTAATTTCCAATAAAGTATGCAGGAAAAACCAGAAGTGGAGCTGTGGGTCAAGTTGTACTAGCTTTAGCACCTCGAAGCTCATGGAATGAACCCAAACCCCGAATTCAAGCACCAGCACCAGGAAAAAAATATATATTTGTGGAAAATGTAATCCCTCCTATGTTGAAGAATTCTCTTACAAAGCGATATTTTGTCACATCAAATATTTTCATGCTCCAGTTTTAAAGATAACTTTCCACATTATGTATTTGTCAAAATTGTTTCCTTATCTTTCATATTTTGTTACTATTCCAGCAGTTGTAATGAATTCTTGCAATTTGATGTATTCTTCTCATAACAATGTTTAAATATTGTGTATTTGCTTGAATCTTCCTAATGTCTGAACCAACTTAATTGAAGTAATTTCAGTGTAGTATTTTATCTTACATGAAAACATATAAAAGTTGTTTTATTAGACTTAATATACCAACATTTACTTTACTAACAAACGAAAAAGGGTATAACGCCAGCTGATATTATAGTCAATAATTTAATATCTCTTCAGAAATAGTTGAGGATATCTCAAATGGATATTTATTTAATAGTGATAGCTTTTGAGTGAAGTCACATTTAATCATTTTAGAATTTAGGTTACTCATTTCTACTTTAGTAGAAGTTTCTTTTTAGTTAGAAATATACTACATATCCAAGGCTTTTATTTCTGCTTTTCTTGAAGACTGATTGTTTTCTCCTAACTTCTATTGATTTGTTAAGTTACTTAATATTTTCTAATATAATCATTCACAATACTGAGCTATATTTCTAACGACATTATTTATTGTCGTGTTAAACAGAATAAGCCAGACTCAGGAACACATTTATTCTCACAAGTGGAAATTAGATCTAAAGAAAATTTGGATATGAACATGCTGATAAAAACCACAGGAGATTGCTCCCTATTTCTCTTTCCAAATATAAGAGTTGTAAGTGAATAATAACGACATTAGTTTTTAATGTCGTGATCTGTTTTCAAAAACTGGTATCATTGATACAATTTTATTAAATGCAGAATAGTTCCCAGACAATTGCCATGAGCACTGTTACCTGAGGCTTATACAAGGAAGTGCACCTGCCTCTTTATGTCTTTCAGGATAGCGTTAATCATTTCTACTTCTTCTGAAACAAGGCAACATATTAGAATTTACTTTCTTGCCTAGAGCAGGGAATTCTAAATAATTTTACTTGGGTTTTCATTTCTTATGTATTCATTATTCCTAACCCCCAAATGAGGTATCAGATATGTGATTATATTTATTTTTACAGTATTAAGTATATGTAACCCAATCAAATTTTGGAAGATTAGAATATACTACACACAATGCTCTTCATTATGTACATCATTGTATTTGTTTTTTATATATGTGTCTGTGCATATATGAGTATATTATACATGTATTTTAAACAAATATGGATTAGAGAGAGCCATACTATGTAGCTAAGTGTGACATTGATATCTCATTTGCCTGCTGAATCCTCTCAATTTATTTTCATATGGGCATGTATAAACATACCTGAGATTTAAAATGTTTTATAACAAATAAAAATAAGGATATCTTTTAAACTGGCAAACTAAATAAGTTAAAATTTAATATACTTTTATCATATTGTTTTGAAGTTGACAGGGGAAATGTATTGCATGCTCAGACTCTATATTAGTTAACATTCTGGTGACTTCTTGCCTCTTAAAATTCAAAGGATCTATATCTATGATGTAAAAGAAAACATAAAAGTTTAATTTGTTTTACTAAATGTTGTTCATATTGGTCCATAAAAAGTTAACTTTTTTTTTTTTTTTTGCCAGTCCTGGGCCTTGGACTCAGGGCCTGAGCACTGTCCCTGGCTTAGCACTCTGCCACTTGAGCCACAGCGCCGCTTCTGGCCGTTTTCTGTATATGTGGTGCTGGGGAATTGAACCTAGGGCCTCGTGTATCCGAGGCAGGCACTCTTGCCACTAGGCTATATCCCCAGCCCCAAAAGTTAACTTTTAACATATACCATTCCTGAAGCTAAGTACTTTAAGTAGCATTTCTGTTTTTCTCCATAAATATTTCAATTTGAATTATTTATTAAAGGTATAACATCTCCAGCAATCTAAACCCATGATTACTCTAAATTTGACATGTATCACTGATAATTACCTATACTAAAACTAATTCCAGGCTTTATTTTACTTACATAATATGATGTTTAGATGAAGGCAATCTATATCTATGGCAAGAAATCAAAGATGTTATCTAGGCATCAGGCACTTTTATCAACTTTAGTGAGTGCTTTTCATATTGTAGTCAGGATGTCTTTATGATTTTTGCCTTTACATTTGCTTCAAAAAGAAATGAATAAGAAGGAGAAGAAATAAAAGACAAAAGGGCCCCAGTCCTTGAGCTTCTTAAAATCACTGCATAGGATTTCACAGTTGCCTACCACATCCTGCAACTTACTTTTTTAAGTTTGTTGAATTTCTCCTTGTATAATATTGTAAAATAGAAAAAAGCAATAATTGACATTAATGTTATTTATGGGATAAATGAAATTTCAGCCACATCTCATTAAAACAAATGTGTCCTGTGAGGAAATAGTATGCAAACATGGTATTCCAATTATTGTGTGCAGGTTATTTATAAAATTACTTATTTTATAATGATAACTTCATTAATTTTCCCACTGGAAGTATTTGTAAATCTCCTTCTTCTGAATATTCATACTAAAAGCATTTTAATTACATTGGCATAACAACACACCCCTAAAAAGACATGCTCTTTAGACTAAGCATGGCAGTCTTTAAGTGAGGATGTATTTATTACCACTACTTTATAAAATCACAGTGCAAGGTGACAAATGTTCTCATGCAAACAAAACATATATTTGAAATAAACTTTTTAATTGAATTAGTTTATAGTTCCAAATAAACAATTCCCTTTGAAATATGTTCACAATTACTCTAGCGCTCTATTGCTAATTTATCACCAAACTGTCAACTAAGAGAGTAACTGCCATTATGCCAAAAATATTTCATTGTTTTTGTTTAGTGACACTTCTTTAAAGGGACCCTGTGGCATCTATCTTTGTTAACACCATCAATTGTTATATTCATTTTAAATGAATAGGAAGAGGCAATGGAAGCTTTTGAATTAAAATTTCTTTGAGGCAGTCCATAAGCCAAACAGCTAAATTTATAGCATTCCCCTTTGACAGCTGTGAACTGAGCACAAGTTGGCCCTGACATTTATTATGTCATTTCAGC
Organism: Perognathus longimembris pacificus; assembly: GCF_023159225.1. NCBI lineage: Eukaryota > Metazoa > Chordata > Mammalia > Rodentia > Heteromyidae > Perognathus > Perognathus longimembris. Next base: position 17,721,142 of record NC_063163.1, read on the forward strand.
CAATCTCCCTGGCTAAGTGTCCCTCAACAGTCATCACTTCAACTGCTCTGTCACAGAGTGAAGTACTTAGTTTGACATGACCACCTTGCCAATAGGATAATCTGTTTGCCTGGTTAGAATATGAAAGCAAGTTTCCTTTAGGACCTCAGAGACTCTTGACTTTGTCACCAGGAAACTTCCTTAAGTAGAATGTGAAAAGGAATAATGAGATTTTATCCATTTAGAACTTCATAATTGATACTCATGTCCTTCTACACATGCTTCTATATTCAAGTCTCACATGTTTCAGTCAAATAATAATTGAATCTGTTAGCATATTCCCCCCTCATTTCTACACCTGTTTCTAGATGATGGCTTCTAATTACTGGAAAATATTAAGTGATAAGATAAATGCAGCTCCTCCAATGGCAACATGCTTGCCAACATTACTCCTGAAATATCCTGTGGGAAAAAGCAGATTTGTTCTTTAGGATATAAATTCCAAAAATATTTAAAAGCATCAAAATAACCAATATGGTATTCTAAAAGTGTTCTTTGTACAAAATCCTTTCTCCATTTCTCAAAGGCACATTTGCGTACTTTCAAAGGAGATGCTGGGAACGTTACATTTGATTCTAGACACATCTATCAGAGATATGAGATATTTCTTTCACTTCAAAAATCCATAAAGATATATTAAAAAGTACAAGGAGATCATGACAAGGTCCTGATTTTTCCCTTTAATTGAATACTATAAAGTTACATATGAAATGTCATAGTTTTATTTCTTAGTTATGTAAAAGTCAGGTTTTTATACATAAGATAACTATCTTCCAGGTTCATTAATTATCATACATTTGTATCCATCTTATATGAAGTGAAATTACATTTACTTATTCATATCCATGGTATTTACTTTCATTTAAATTATTGAAACAAATCTGGCACATATGCTAGAAAATTTTATTAATTATATAAAGAGATAAAAAGTTGAATAATAGACTACCAGCTCAATGAAGGTTTCACAAGAAATACTGAACTAAAATTAAATTTAGAATTAACTTTTTTCAAAGCATATATTATTTAATATGTCTCATAATAAAAGCATGATTGCAGCTATTGTCCAAAAAGCTTTCATTGGACATTGCTGCTTCACTCCTATAAACCTACCTATTCATGGGTCTGAGATTTGAGGATCTAGGTTTAAAGGAGCACAGGTAGGAGTTCAAAGCCAACTTGGTCAGAAAAGTTCTTAAGATTCCTATCTCTAATTAACCAGCAAAAAAAAAAAAACAAGACAGGAAGTAGATGTGTGACTATAATGGTAAAGTTTTAGGTTACCAAAAAATAAGTAAAAGTTTGAGGTATTAATTTTATATGAAGTGCTTGTGAAAAATAAGTTAATTAATTAAAAGTAACTAAAATGTTAAAACATCATTATGGAAATATTCTATAATGTTGCATACAAAAACATAAGAAAGAAAGGTACAATTGCTAGGTTAAAAATACTAATTTTGACCAAGAAAGATCCCAGACAAGAGGTATTTATGAGAAGAAAAGTGATATGTTTTGGAAACATGCTAACTGTAAACTATCTACTCCTTTCTATCTATACTTTAAGAGAGTCTATATCTATATAATTACTACTATCTATATAATTAAAGCCAATCATGAACCTTGTGTAATCTCATTGTTAATGTTGTCATGAGGGCTGAGTTGGTCATTATAACAAATGGTCACTTTTTTCATGTTGTATTTAGCTTCAATAGTGTAATTTCACCCAGGATTAGTTATTTTGCTTTCCTCACACATAGTTCACTACATAAATCATGTAAGGGGCTGGAAATATGGCCTCGTGATAGAGTGCTTGCTTCACATACATGAAGCCCTGGGTTTGATTCCCCAGTACCACATATATAGAAAAAGCCAGAAGTGGTATTGTGGCTTCAAAGCTAGAGTGCTATCCTTAAGCAAAAAGAAGCCAGGGACAGTGCTCAGGCCCTGAGTCTGAAGCACCAGGACTGGCAAAAAATAAAAATAAAAATAAATAAATAATTTATGTAAACAGTAATTCCCCTGTCAACACTAGTTGACATAAACTGTAAACTGGGATAAACAAGATGAAAATGATATTAATATAAAATAAAATATGTAACAACCATGTTAATAAAATGCGTTCATGTTTTTAATTCTTTAAAACATAAATATTTGAAATTTTGTTTCTGTGTATTTAAGAACTTTCCTGTGTCATTGCACAATCAGTTATAAATCTTTGGATGATTTTGGAGTCATGGCTGGAAAAATATTTAATGTTTTATGTGCTTGTTTCATAAATCTTGAAAACAGATATACCTCACCTGAGCATTCATATTATTACCACTTGCAGATTGACTGAGACACTTAACATTATGTCTTTATAGTCTTTGCAGAAACCTATGCTTAGGTTTAGTCTACAATCACAGATGAAATTCTCTGCCTGCCTAAGACACTCACATGGCAATAGGCAACCCACCACTTTGTTTGAGCTGCTACCAATTGATTTAATAAAACTTTATACTCAAAGCAAATTCATGACTGATAAGAGCACAGTGAAGCACACCCAAAAGGAAGCACATTACCCGAAGTAAACTTATTTTCCTTTTGCAACATATGGCCTAACATTGTGGGAGAAGGAAGCAATAAAAGAAACAGATCTTTGTACTTTATATGAGGAAGTAGAACATATAGCATAGAAAATTATGAAATAAAGATTATATGCAATTAGTAATGTGGAGGTTTAAGTAACGAGCCACCTCAGCAAACTAAAAAAAAAAAAAAAATACTAGTTTTAAGAATACTTGCCATTTTATCAAAGCAATGAATGTCTCTTTAGAACACTGAAAATTTCCCTTTAACTGTGTACCTAGCAATTCAATAATTAAATGCTTATCATTTATAACATGAAAATGGATGCTAATGGCATATGCGAACACATGCATACACTCTTCTCAACAATATCGATGGAGTAGACACATTCTTTAGAGAATAAGTTTAGAGAATAAGATGCTGATGGCAATGATAAACACACAGAAAATTTAAAGAGAAATTTCTTAATTGCCATCAAGAATGTCAGAATTATTTTCTACTAGTGTATCTTTGGGGGCTTGTGGACATTTGTGATCTTGTGGGAATCCTTAGAATTTCTGGGAAACTTAGAAATCTTGAGACAATGCGAAGGAACAAAATTATTCTCAATGTGAACCGAGAGGAGTGAGTATGATTTTAGCAGGAGAAAAATATGCAGATACATTCAAAAAATAATTCAGTCAAGACAACATGTCAAACTACTAGTCAATACACTGTGCATTTGTGCATTTTATGTGACCCTCAGCTAAAAGATGTTCAGTAACCTTGCAATTAACTGCAGTTTACTAAATGAAGTTCAAAATAATAAATATTTTGAGATATAAAGAACAGTCAACATGATTTTCAAAATTGTTAGTGATTAATAAATAAAATATAATTATAATGCATACATAATTCAGCAAATACATGAATTTGGGTAGTTTGTTGCTCAAATACGATACCTTCAAAAACTAGCTTCCTGATTTAAGATTGGCTAACCAAGAGGAACTAATTTTGCTCATTTCCAGAATTGTAAAGGTTACATTTAGTCAATGTATAATATCTAGATTGAATAAGCATGTTTTGTAAGATTTTCTAAAGTATAACTTTACACTTCATGTGTGTGTCACCCCTGCACTCTGAACACAGTCCTAAAATATTTGTAGGAAGGATGAAAGCTGCATATCTATGTACTTATAAATAATTTCTCTTGTCAAGTTATATGTATTTTTCAATCACTTTATGGTTTAGTATGAATTAACATCATATATATCGTATTTTACCTTCATATTTGATTTATCTGTTCAGCATGTATTTACTTGGCTTTTTGCAATTCAGTGTACCTGTATATATGCTTACAGGTCTCACTAAAAAAGAAACAAAACAAAGGCAATGATGAAAGAAAGGTAAGAAATAAGTTATTATAATGCACTAGCAATTCAAAATGTATATCAAAACAACATATTCCACATCAGAAATATATACCTCATATTGGCAAATTAAAATTACAAAAATAATTGGAAATAATTTTAATTTTTTTAATTTTTTAAATTTTTATTGACAAACTGATGTACAGAGAGGTTACAGTTTCATAATTTAGGCATTGGATACATTTCTTTTTATTTTTTATGTATATTTTTTATTATCAAACTGAATTACAGAGAGGTTACAGTTTCATACATTAGGCATTGGATACATTTCTTGTACTGTTTGTTACCTCGTCCCTCATTCCCCCCTCCCCCCTTTCCCTTTCACTTCCCCCCCATGAGTTGTTCAGTTTATTTTCACCAAACACTTTGTAATTATTGCTTTTGTAGTTGTTTGTCTTTTTTTACCCTGTGTCTCTCAATTTTGGTATTCCCTTCCAATTTCCTAGTTCTAATACCAGTATACCCGGTTTCCAATATACTCAGATAAGATATAAAGATATTGTAGGTACAACCACAGGAAGGTGATACAGGAATATCATCAATAATAGTGGCTAAGCAGAAAGAACGGTGCTGGAGGAATTACAATACCCAACTTCAAGCTGTATTATAAAGCTATAGTAATAAAAACAGCTTGGTATTGGCACCGGAACAGCCCTGAAGACCAATGGAACAGAACTGAAAACCCAGAAATGAACCCACAGAACTACGCCTACTTAATCTTTGATAAAGGAGCTAAAACAATAGTCTGGAAGAAATATAGCCTCTTTAACAAATGGTGCTGGCAAAACAGGTTCAACATATGCAACAAACTAAAACTAGACCCTTATATATCACCCTGCACCAAAATCAATTCCAAATGGATCAAAGACCTCAAAATCAAAACAGACACCCTGGATACATTTCTTGTACTGTTTGTTACCTCCTCCCTCATTCTCCCCTCCCCCTCCCCCTTTCTCTTTCCTCCCCCCATGAGTTGTTCAGTTCATTTATACCAAACAGTTTTGCAAGTATTGCTTCTGCAGTCGTTTGTCTTTTTTACCCTGTGTCTCTCGATTTTGGTATTCCCTTTCAGCTTCCTAGTTCTAATAACAGTATACATGGTTTCCAATATACTCAGATAAGATACAGAGATAGTGCAGGTACAAGACAGGAAGGGGATACAAGAAGATCATCAATAATAGAAGCTACAGTTACACATAGTGATCTAACAATCGTTTCCATAACATGGAGTTCATGTCACTTAGCATCATCATATGTGTTCATAAGGGTATAGCTATTGGGCTCCTGTGATCCTTTGCTGTGACTTTCCTAAACCTGTGCTAATTATTCTCTATGAGGGAGACCATGGAGTCCATGTTTCTTTGGGTCTGGCTCACTTCAATTAGCATAATTGTTTCCAAGTCCTTCCATTTCCTGAAGAATGGGGCAATGTCATTCTTTCTGATAGAGGCATAAAATTCCATTGTGTATATGTACCACATTTTCCTGATCCATTCTTCTACTGAGGGGCATCTGGGTTGGTTCCATATTCTAGCTATGACAAATTGTGCTGCAATGAACATTGTTGTGCTGGTGGCTTTAGTGTGTTCTTGTTTGTGGTCTTTCGGGTAGATGCCCAAAAGTGGGGCTGCTGGGTCAAGTGGAGCTCTGTGTTTAACCTTCTGAAGAATCTCCATACTGCTTGCCAGACATTCCCACCAATAATGAAGTAGGGTTCCCTTTTGGCCACATCCCCTCCAACATTTGTTATTGTTAATTTTCTTTTCTTTTCTTTTCTTTTCTTTTGCCTGTCCTGGGCCTTGAACTCAGGGCCTGAGCACTGTCCCTGGCCTCTTTTTGCTCAAGGCTAGCACTCTGCCACTTGAGCCATAGCGCCACTTCTGGCCATTTTCTATATATGTGGTGCTGGGGAATTGAACCCAGGGCTTCATGTATATGAGTCAAGCACTCTTGCCACTAGGCCATATTCCCAACCCCATTGTTACTTTTCTTGATCTAGGACATTCTTACTGGGGTGAGATGGAATCTCAATGTTTTGATTTGCATTTCTTTTATGGCCAGTGATGTAGAGCACTTTTTCATATGTTTCTTGGCCATTCTCATTTCCTCATCAGAGAAGTCTCTTTTTAAGTCTTTAGCCCACTTGTTGAGGGGGATATTGGTTCTTTGCGGTTTTGTTTTGGAGGAAAGCAAAATGGAAATAATTTTTAAAATCTACATCAAAACTACTGTTATGAAAACATATTTTGAGTATATTTAAGCTACTTTTAGAGCAAAAGACCCAAATATTTCACAAGGAAAAATACTCCCCAGCATATTTAATAGCATAGAACACCTCCCCCACCACCTCTACTCTCTTGGATATAGTTTTAAGCCTGGGAATTTGATAGCATTGATGACCTAGAGGACCAGTGGCCATGACAGTATCTCTGAGGTCCGCCCATCAGAGATGAGGGGACTGGATCAGAATCCAAGGGACAGAAGGATCAATAAATCCATGTGGATCTAGCGTGGCTCATGGAAAAGAGTAAGGTTTCAGAAACACATCTCTAACAAAACAGCAACAGAAACAAAGTAAATAATGATCCCAATGAATGAGAAACAATCCATTTGACAACTACATAGGTTATTAAATGACACAGTACTTAAGAGCTCTCCCCTCTGTAAAAGAAAGTCAGTGTTTCAAATTCCTGAAGGTTGAGGATAAGACCTTTAAATAATGATTAAAAGTTATAAAATTTTCAAAGTTATAAGTTATAAAATTATGTTGAAGAAATTCAAATAGATATAAAGATTTGAAATATCAATACTAATGCAACAGAACTCATAAAACTTTAATGAATGCATTGCTTAATCAGGCAGTCAGAAAGTAATGAATATATTAGTATTTAAGCTCCTATCATTATTTTTAAATTAATTCATTAACAAGATGAAAATCAGCCTTGATTTATCATTACATTTTCAACTTATTATTTATATTAATCTAATATTATTTTTCTAATATATTTTCTAATGCTTTTAGAATTGAAACATAAAATTTACTTGTGTTTTTGTAAAGAACACAGGCTAATTACATTTGTAGAGAAAGGCAGTTATTCAATACCAAATAGCCTGTTTGGGCTCCCTTGGCTCACATCTGCAATCCTAGCACTTTGAGAGATAGTGATTGAGAAGATCTTATTTCCAGGATTCCCAAGGCAAAAATTTTAATGATAGCCCATCTCAACAGAATAAAACCTGTGAGTGGTAGCCCACTCCTGCATCATAACTGAGACAGAAGTATAAATGAATGGATCAAAATAATCAGAACAGAGTGCATAGTAGTCACTACCCCTGGGGCTGGGAGTATGGTCTAGTGGCAAGAGTGCTTGCCTCCTACACATGAAGCTCTCAGTTCGATTCCCCAGCACCACATATGGAAAACGGCCAGAGGGGGCGCTGTGGCCCAAGTGGCAGAGCGCTAGCCTTGAGCAAGAAAAGGCCAGGGACAGTGCTCAGGCCCTGAGTCCAAGGCCCAGGCCTGGCAAAAAAAAAAAAAAAAAAAAAAAAAAAAAGTCACTACCCTTTTTTTCTTCTTTACTAAAATTTATTTATTTATTACTATATTTTAAGTATTTGCACAAAGTACTTGCAATTTAACACTGAAGTTCATGAATACAGTGTATCTTAATTAATGTCACTCTATTAACATTCTCACCCATTCTTCCCAATTTAATTTTGTAGGATATGCATTGAATTCTTGACTGAAAACTCCTCCTCTTCTTATCCTTTGTCATCTCCTCTCCCCTTGATGTCAACCCTCCCCTTTCAAGCACCAATTATCTGGTATTTATTTTGTTGAAATCTGACTTTGCCTTTCTAAGGAATTATACTGGGCTGAGAATGTGGCTAGCCTAGCATGCAGGAAGCCCTGAGTTTGATGCCTAAATGCCTCCGCACACATAAAAAGAAAAAGCTGGAAGTGGGCTTTATGGCTCAAAAGGTAGAGTGCTTGCCTTCAGCAAAAACAAGCCAGGGACAGTGCTCAGGCCCTGAGTCCAAGCCCTAGGATTGGGAAAAAAAATTACCCTATTTGAGATCTATGAATCTACCATAAAACACTTGTATACACATGCATGCCAACCAACATATGTACTTTTAAGTATATAAGCTAAAGATAACTTCCCCATATAAAAGAAAAAATGCACCCTTTGTCTGTCTAGGTCTAACATCACATAATTTTTTCCAGGTCTTTCCATTTTTTGTTTTGTTTTGTTTTCTAAAATGGTACTATATTATGCTTTCTAATGGATCAGTAAAATCCCATTGTGTATATATACCAATTTTTCTTGGCACTACTCTTTTTTACACAGTTATTTTATTTTTATGTAGTTCTTAGTGAAATTATACAATTGAAGACAGAAAATAAGCATGATGACAAATTTAAAAACCAAGAAACCAGCTATATTAACTTCAAATTACCTCTAACTCACGGGCTAATATTACACATATATAATATCTTATAGATACAAATACCAAAAGTCTAAAATAAATTTTATTAATTTGTAATCCATGCATTAACAGTTTCATTCTTCGAGGATGTTCTATGCTAGAAACTAGCTTCTAACTTCTAGAGACCATCTGCTTTTCTAACCAGAAGTCTGAAGCAGTGAGAACGCATTTTATCTTTTCTTGGTTCTCTCTTATCTGATTTTGAACCTCTAACTCCATTTTATAATCATTCATGTGATTGTAATTGCCTCTGTGAATAAATTAGAAGAATCTCATCTCAAACTCCTTAACAAACCTGTAGTCTTTTTCCCATTGTAAGGTATTATATTAGCATGATCCTATTATCAGGGAAATACTTTGTATCACATTGACCATAGTCTTTCAACCCTAAGGGAAAAAATTTAAAAAGATACATGCCTGTGCTATTCAGTACAGCATAATGTTTTCCCCAGTGGTCACTGAGTTGGGAAGCATTAAACTACATGTCACAAAGAAAGTTTAAAGAAAGAACAAAGATTGTCTATTCTACAAATTCATTCAAATGAATAGCTATTAAAATATTATCTCTTGAATGAATATAGTAATTTATTGTGTTTATATAACTGCCAAAGAACCATGGAAAATTGTCATTGTAAACACATAACATTTCTATCCATCATTCCAAATTAAGCATGAAATGAAATTTATCTCATTATTCAGGTAATCATATTTTCTCTATATGTTTTTTCATTTCTTCCATTGAAAGTATCCAGGAATTCTCTCCATATTGCACCTGTATTTAAATATATATTTATTTGGGGACTGGTGAAATAACTCAGCAATAAAGCTATATGTGCTCATCACTACATGTGTTTGATCAGCACCACCGGGATGAGTCAACTGTTATCCTTTTAACAGACACCAACTATTTTTAGTGATATCCAGTCATGAAAAAAATTAAATTAATTTTATATATGGATCCTCAGAAACAGTCCTTCAAAATGATATCCGCATAAGAACTTACATGGATATTGTTATACACACATAAGTTAGGAGGATTCCATATTTTTTCTTAACCTTATTCAAAAAAATATTTCCTTCTTTTGGCTTTCTATCCTGCTAACCAAACACTTTACAGGCTGTGAGTATACAATGTTGTATGTATGAAAATTGTCTATGTAATTTTTCCTTTTTTGCCAGTGCTGGGGCTTGGACTCAGGGCTGGAGCACTGTCCCTGGCTTCTATTTGCTCAAGGCTAGCACTCTACCTCTTGACCCACAGCACCACTTCTGGCTTTTATTGTTTATGTGCTGCTGAGGAATCGAACCCATGGCTTCTTTCATGCTAGGCAAGCACTCTATCACTAAGCCACATTCTCAGCCCAAAATTTGTATATGTAATTTTACATAACACATCATTCATTATGAAGATTGTAATAACCCTGTGTGTCCAATTCTATGTAACTCTTTAGTTTTTATGCATAATGGGAATATCTTTTTTAAAAGCTATACATTGAGAACTATAAAAAGAAATATCTCAATAGATAATTATTGACAAAATAAATTATATGACATTGATTGTTTTCTCACTCTTCCCCATGCACCCCTACTCTCACCAATATTCACTTTCTGCATGTATACTTCTTTGGTGAATATGCCATTTGGTCAAACTGTCTCCATTGTTGCCGAGTATTCTGTTTCCATCTATAGAAAAATTCAGAATGCTGTGCCGACTTTTATCATAGCAGGATCACTTACTCAGCTAAGTCAAAACGTGGCCCAATCAATCTCTATATTGCCAAATTGCCTCCTTTCTTATGAGAAATAATTATTGAATGGATGTTAATGATGAATTTTTGGAATTCTGATATACAAAAGGAAATTCATCTATCTCATTTCATTCCCTTTCCTCTTGTTGCTCATGCTGCCAAATATCTACATTAATTTAGGCTTTGGGTAATATTACAAAACACAAAAATGTGGAATAAAAATAATTATAATGAAATTATTTCAAGTTGAAAAGAATCATGAACATCTCTATTTTGAGAAACATAGGTGTTATGGGGTTCGAGGGAGAGGATCCCCCATCCATCCAAGAGTCCATTACACGGAGACAGTCTCAAACAAAAAAGATGAAAAAAGGTGGATTTATTGGGGAAGTAACAAACAGTACAAGAAATGTACCCAAGGCCTAACGTATGAAACTCTAACCTCTCTGTACATCACTTTGACAATAAATAAGAAAAAAAAATTTTTTTGAAAAAATAAAAAGTGAACTGACTGGTCAGGACCGTAAAAAGCAGGCTGGCTGGCCAGGGCCTCAGCCCAGATTTGGGGGCTGGGACCACGTGTTGCGCCTTGCTCAAGGTCGGGTCATAAAGGCAAATACCTCATGGTCAAGCTTGCCACATGCAGGTAGCCAATGAGGTTACAACACTTACAGAGCATGCCAGGTCACACCCAGGTGGCCAATGGAGTTACTATCTGTACATAGTATCTGTTTGAACCAACCTATAATTCTAGTTAGAATTGGCATGGGAATTTGGCAGGTCACCACATGATACAAGTGGATATGCCTACTCACGGGGGTAGGGGTAAGGCTGCTCCTTGATAGGAGGGCACACATTTAACCTTGAATGTTCCACAACTCAGGTGGTCAAGCAGTTTACACAATCTTATCACAGCAAAGGGTAACTTCCCTAGACAGAGTGGGAACCTCAACTCAAGATCAGGGGCAGGGAAATCATAGTGAAGATAGGGTCAGCTTCTGCTCTCTCTAGCGTATCTGAGATGGAGCCAGTCTTATGCCCCCAACATCAGGTGATGTTTTCATTATACTAAAGTCATAATGTTTGTTGCATAGAATATTTTTGTCATCTCTGATTGATGTGGTTGGTGGACATGACTTAGAGTATAGCACCATAAAATTGGAAATCAAAAGTAAAATAATTTCAATTTTTCTCGTTTTTATTTACTTCTCTTAAAAAATTATTGTCAAAGTGATATACAGAGAGATTACAGTTACACATTCAATGTAGGGAGTACATTTTCTTTCAAACTTTTTACCTCCTTCTTCATTTTCCTTCCACCTTCCCTTCTCCACAATCCCCCCCCCAGATGCCCCCTACCTTGCTGTACAATTGGTTTCTTACATATTGTCTTGTAAGTATTGCTGTTTCATTGGTTCACCTTTTACCCTTTGTCTCTGTAGAAACCAAGTCAAAGGTGTAGGAAAACTCCCTTCTTTGGGTGCCTAGAAACAGCAGGCTTTTACATGGTAGTGGGCATGGGGAGGCGCAAACCTAAGCAGAATAATTGGAGCCCAAAACAGCTGGACCTAGGCAAAAGAAAGGAAAACGAAGACCACTCAGTTCAGGGGAAGTTCCAAGAAGAGAAAGATTTAAGGCTAAGACCAGTCACACCCAGAACCAAGAATTGTATTGCTTTGATTGCTTTGCTTACCAGGGTTTACTGGAATTGTACTGCTTTGATTGCTTTGTTTATGGGAGTTTAGTAGAATTGTAATCAATAATAGAAATTCTGCTTCTGTATGTCTGCTTGCTTGCTTTGCCTAGCTTTTCAAATGACCTGTGTGTGGTGACTGTGATTCTTACCCTCTGACCACCTGCAAGTGGTACATGTGATACTTGCCCTTAAATGCCCAACCCTATTTTGCCCTAGTACTGTTTGTCACCATCCTGGTGGTGGCAAGCAGACATGCACAGCTAAATAAAGACTCTTAGCCCACTTGAGTGCTAGTGACTATTTTTTGGGTTCAAGGACCACCTGGGTATCTGGTCCCTAACAGTCATACCATTTTGAGGTTTGCCTTCCCTTTCAAGGTTCAGACAAACATATATACAATACCAAGGATACCAAAATCAAATACAGTGACAACAGGGGCTAAACCATAGGGAAGATAAAAGAAAGAAACAATTTCACATAATGCATTAGAAATAACAGCAGCAATTTACTTTTGAGTACACTTCTTTAAAATATAGGTTGTCACACTTTATGTTTAGAATATTTAATGGGAATTAAAATGAAAACAAGTCTTCTAGATTTTATTAGCTATTGTATACCTAATTAAAAAGATTTAAACCTGTCTTTGAAAAAATAACAGATTTCTCTCTTGAAGAAATTTGTGAATATATTCTGAATCACTAAATGAAGAACACCATTTAGATAATAATTTAACAATTAAATATATGTTCTTATAAGTAGGAGAATTCACTTTCCTTTAAGTGTAGAGTGTTAAATGTTTTCAAAGAAACTTTATTTCATGGGTGTCCTTCATTGTACTGATGCTCTATTCTTACTTAATTACCACTATAAAAGAGATTGGGGTCTAGGTAAAGTCAGAAAATGAACTCATTTTATATTTCAGCTCTACAAAAAGAATGGTAAGCATAATGTGTATACAATATTAGGTGCAAGGCATTGATGTACACATTAGTCAGCACCTACAGGTATTGGTGAATTATACAATTATTATTATCCTAACAGATTAAAACCTAAAACACATATTGCATGTCTTGTATAATTACTTGAAAAATATTTCTTAAAATGTCAGTATGGTACTATCTTTAATACTCTTATGCAGCTTATTTTAATTGGCAAATAATTTGCTTTATCTTTATTAAACCTAAAGTTAAATTTATACATTGTCAATATTACTGGCAAATACTTCTTTTATAAAGAACATGCTAATACCTGCAAAAATAAAATAAGTTATTCCTAAATTATGGTTAATTAATAATGAAGAGTATTTTCAGAGATTTAATAATAATAAAAAACAAATCATAAATGTATGTTAAAGCATCATTATAAAAGTTTTGCTGAGTTACATAATTGTGAATTTGTGGACTTTAAATATCTTCATGTTCTTTACTCTCTACAACTTTCAGTATTCTTGCATCTTAAAATCTCTAATGAACTATGTAATTTCCTTTCTGCTTATGTTTATTTACATATTTTCTGAATTTTTAGTCATGTAAGATCACTTTTATTACTGTTTATTTCTTTAGAAAAGTTGTACCAAGGGGCTGGGAATATGGCCTAGTGGCAAGAGTGCTTGCCTCCTACACATGAAGCTCTCAGTTCGATTCCCCAGCACCACATATGTGGAAAACAGCCAGAAGAGGCGCTGTGGCTCAGGTGGCAGAGTGCTAGCCTTGAGCGGGAAGAAGCCAGGGAGGGTGCTCAGGCCCTGAGTCCAAGGCCCAGGACTGGCCAAAAAAAAAAAAAAAGAAAAGTTGTACCAGAGACTTTGGAAGATAGAATACATATTATTAAGCATTGATACCTCAAATTGTTTAAAAACTTATTGAAATACAAGTATTTTACATTCAACTTGTAGAGGTCATTTCTTATATGCTTGATAAAAGAGAAGTGTAAAGCTGTTTTAACTAATGAACTATTTGAAACTGGATTATAATTTCCTACCAGTGTAAATTGTTAATATTTTTGGCTTGATAACACTGGAAAAAAGATTCATATACATATCTAGGAAAATTTTATGATTGGTTTTTATACCCAATTCATTTAGCTACTTTCAAACAATAGTAGCAATGAATTCTTATTTTAAATCACATCCACAAAATGCATGAGCAGATGTAAGTGTAATTTAACAGACATACAATTGTATCTAATTTTTTCACATTTATTCTGTTAGATGGCTGGTCACCAGCAAGTTATACTTATAAAATTAACTATTTACATGAAAGAGATTGTAAAGTTCATAGTTCCAGGCCAACCTTATAAAATATTTGCAAGAATCCATCTCAGCCAATACTTGGACATGGTGCTCAAGCCTGTCATACTAACTAGATGGGAATCTGAGAGCAGAATAACTATAGTAATAGGCCACCCATACAAACTAATTTGTGAGACCACATGTTAAAAGACAACAACAACAACAACAACAACAAAAAGATTGACGTGCTTATGCCAAAAGCATAGATAAGACACACATAGTCTAAAAAAGCCATGATAAAAGCAAAACCATATCTAGTGCTCACTTCGGCAGCACATATCTAAAAATGCAATGATGCAGAGAAGATTAGCATGGCCCCACCCAAGGATGATATGCAAATTCGTGAAGCATTCCATATGTTTTCAAACAAGGCCACACTAAAGCTACCAGCACACCTATGTTCATCGCAGCACAACTTGTCATTGCTAAAACATGGAACCAACCCACATGCCCCTCAGTAGATGAGTGGATCAGGAAAATGTGGTACATATACACAATGGAAGTCTATGCCTCTGTCAGAAGGAATGACACTGCCCCATTTGTAAGGGAATGGAAAGACTTGGAAAAAAATCATTCTAAGTGAAGTGACCCAGACCCAAAGAAACATAAACCCTATGGTGTCCCTCATCGGGAATAGCTAGTACATAATTACACTACTCATAGTAGAAGATCAAAATAGCTCAATAGCTACACCCATGAGCTCGCTTAAGATGATGCCAAGTGAAATGAACTCCACGCTATGGAACCAAGAGTTAAATCACTGTTGTAATTATCTTCAACATGCCATGTGAAACAATACTTTTGTTTAGTTTGTTTTTCTTGTCTCTTTGTTTGTTTGATTTCTTTTTTTAGTTTTGTTACTCCTGTATCCCCTCCTTGTGGTTGTACCCTCCCTCCCCCCACCACTGTATCTCAACTGAGTACCCTGGATACTGTTTATATGGGTATTAGAACTAGGGAAGGGAAAGTGAGTATCAAAATCAAGAGACAAAGGATAAAAAGAAAAACCATTGAAAAAGCAATAATTACAAAACCATTTGGTATAATCCAACTGCACAACTTTTGGGGGGAGGGGAGGAGGGGAAATGAAGAAGGTGGTAACAAGTTGAACAAGAAATGTACTCACTGCCTTACATATCCGTAACCCCTCTGTACTACACTTTGACAATAAAGAAAAAAGTTAAATTTTTTTTAAAAAGCAAGACAATATCTAGAAAATAAGAAGAATTAAATGGGTTGCAGGCTTGGTTCTAGAGGTCAAGTGTCTGCATAGCAATCCCTCAAATCCCTTGGTTTAAGCCCTAGTACTACCAAAATACATATTTTTTCAATTATAGTTTTTTAAAGTCTAACATGGAAAACAGCTATTACAAAGCACCATCTTAAATATTCTGTACAACTCTATTAAATAATAAACTAGTTTCCAATTCGTATTTTCACATATTACATAAAAATTAATTTCTCACATAATACTGGACATATGCCTTATCAAGCAGGATAGAAATATGAGATACTAATCTGCTAAACAAAGGTACTTTTGCTTCTGAATGTAGTGGTAAAATAAGATTTACTAAGGTTACTTTATATTCTATGGTAGGACCTTTAGAAGGATCCAAAATCAAATCCAACCGAACAACAACCAAAATATATTTGTTTTATTTTTCCATTTCTCCCTTTCTGCTCCTCATTTTTTTTCTTTTTAACACTATTTTATTTTTAGAATTGTGTTGACACTTCAATGTAATGACCAGGGTTCATGGTGCTTTATAGGTGACCTCTATGCTACGTTCCTTTATTTTTTGTCATTTGTAAAGAATGGCTTTATATTCAGTAGAGGGCAAGGAATAAATAATTTTTACATGTTTGTGCAAACATAATGTCTCATGAAATCAAACTGAATATAATCTTATACTAGTGATCTCAAACTTGTATACTTAATACTTTCTCTTAAAAATCTTTTGAATTATAGAAAATGTACAATAGAGAAAAGTTATGACACTATTAATTGCAGACATTACTTTAAAACAGTTATGAAAAAATTAGACAATGATGCCCTTCAGAAATTATCACTGAGCTGGGAACCAGAGGCTCATGGCTATAATTTTAGCTACATATAGGAGGGTGAGATCTGAGGATTGCAATTTGAAGTCAACTTGGGAAAGTAAACTGAGAAAGCTAGAATTCAGCTGTGACTCAAGTTCAGAGTGTTAGCTTTGGAGCAAAAAAGTTCAGGGACAGCACCCATATCCTGAGTTTAAGCTGGAGGACCACATGAAAAATAGGAAAAATTTTAAAAAAAGAAAGAGTCACTGATAATTTCAGTACTTTACAAAGAAGCATATACAATAATTATTACATGTAAGATGTAACATACCATGGACATTTTTAAGTAGGAGATTATTTCTTGATTTATTTCTTTTTAAAAGTATTTTTTATGTTAACTTTCTGTCAGTTTAACAAAATTCAGAACATAATGTTAAATATTGACTCATACTTCTAGACATTTTGGGATGGACTCTTGATACTACTTCATTGGGCCTGTTACCACATAATATATCTTGGAGAGAACAGATGGTGGAGAAGTGTAGTTTATTTCCTCTGACAAGAAGAAACAACAAAAGAGACTGAGGCTGTGATTCTAGTTGCCTAGGGGACCCCCTCATGTGAACTAACTTCTATTCACTGGGTTTCACTGTTTTCCCAAGAAATAGTCTTATAAATTTTATCACTAAATAGGAACTTTAAGAGACACTTAAGCTCCAAATATAGAAATTGCCCATAATGTTTTATTCTCCTATTTTAATTAACACACTGTCTTGACATTTACATGATTAATTTTCCTTGAAACAAACTATATTGAGAAGTTATTATTAATTTATTAATCAATTGATTTTATTATTTTGAGATGAGAACTTACTATCTTATTGGGCTTAGCTGACACTTGAATGCCTGAAGAAGAGCAATTGTTACTACCATGCTTAGTTTACAAAGAAATTATTAAGAGCTATTTTTTTTTACTAACTCACAGTGGATACTTTGGCTGAATAAAACATACATGATTTTTTAAGTATGTGATTAACCTACATATTTATGACAAACTCATCAATTTTTGAAAATGCTGTCATATTTATGACTCTGATATTAGACTTCTAAATAAATGAAAGACATAATTTCAAGTGAGATTCCTTTTGATTGAACCAAATGAAAGAAACTTTTATTTTTACCATTTAATGTCCATATATTTTGAAACATATGGGTCTAAATAGATACTAAGTATAGGAAATAAATCCTTTTATAAAAATACTATCTCTGAATTCAAGTGAAACAAAAAACTTTAAAAAAATACCACTTTTATTTTTCAGGTGCTTACTACTTTATAAAACTTTCATTTGTCTACATTGGAATCTTAATGAATAATAAACACTTACATGTAATCAACTAGATAATTTAGTAAACAGGCATTTCTAGTACATTGTATATTATTACACAATATTTAATCACAAAATAGACTCTACTCAGGGGATATTTATTTTTGAAAATTTTCTTAGCTCAAATAGTCATACTCATAAAGAGACTGTCCATCAGGTGCATTCAAATTACATTTTCACAGGCATTGGTAAAATGGTAATATTTTACATAAGTAACAATGTTTTATATTATCTGTCTCTGATCACTTTCCACTCTACTTAGGCAGGCAACAGAAGAAACTATATCCAGTTTTGAACTTCAATATGAAATTCAATTATGTAAGATAAATGCCTAAGATCAGGAAGTTTATAAATGTAACACTGTGTTGGTTTCCAAAAATTTTGCTAGAAGAGATTCCTTTCGGCCCAGCCTTAAAATTGCAAACTTCTCTGGCTGCCATTCAAAAACCTGTTAAGTTTGCCAGTTGCTGGAAGGCTAAGGTGAGATCTGTAGCCTAGTGAGTTAGTCCCTGGAGTATTTCAATTTACAGTAGTTGTCAGCCTGTTTGGCAATTCACTCTGTCATTTTAGAAATATCAAGATTACATATACATTTCCCTTTAAAAAGACTCCATTTTCTTTTTTCAGCAGTCTATGTGTAGAATAAATGTATTTCAACAATGAATCCTGTGGACATTTCTCCTAAGAGCTAAGAAGCTTTCAAAGAGTCATGAAATGAATGTGAAGACAAGAATAAACACATTTTGTTAGATATTTTAAGTTAATTCCATTTTAACCTAGGATAAGGCTAGCTTGGTCTGTTTTTAAATGAGAGGAAAGTTCTACCTCTGAGATAGTAGGAATTTCCACTACCTGCTGAAGTTCATTGGGAGTATATACTGAGCACAGGGCATTGATCTGTTGCAGAAAAATTACCCCTCTTTCCATGTAAAGGAAGACCTATGGCAGGCCAACAGAAAGCATTTAGACTAAGCTTGAATTTCGAGATCATATAATGTGTCTAGAGAAAACTGAACAACTGGAGGAAATGACTATAAAATCTAATCCTTCTACTTAAACTCAAATCACAGGTATGAATATACATGAGTACAATTACATCAAATCAAATGTGAGTTCCCTAATTTTCCCACTTAAGAGGTAAGTTCATTTTTTCCTGCATACATATTCAATAAAGTTAATGCAAATTATGAGATTTGTTTAATAAACACATTTCAAACAAATTGTATTTTTCCATAATTATAGTATCAATTATTCTGAAAATATATGGCATTTGTGTCAATATAAAATTTCATAAAAGATGAAAAATACAGTGTTTTGACATATGGAATGGTAACCCACTTGTATTATTATTTAATGACAATTTAATTGTAAGGTAAAAGATAAATTTTCTCAGTACCACATGAACAGAAAAAGTCGGAAGTGGCACTGTGGCTCAAGTGGTAGAGTGATACCCTTGAGCAAAAAGAAGCCAAGGACAGTGCTCAGGCCCTGAGTCCAAGCCCCAGGACTGGCAAAAAACAAAAAGAAACGGCATTTGTTCCGGTATATTGATATTAAAAATATAAATAGATCTTCTGAAACAAAAAAAGTTTTTTTCATAAGAAAGAAGTATATGTATGTGTGTGTGTGTGTGTGTGTATGTATGTATGTATATATGAATATGTGTGTAGGTAGATAGATAGACGCAGATTGATTTGTTCCTTTAATTGATAATTTGAAACAGATATTGTTCTGCTCAAAGTGCATTTTGAACGAAGCATATTTCCTTTGAGAGGAAGACCATTCATTGATTGGTTGCATATTCTAATTCTAGTTTGCTTTAATAATGTGGATTTACAATTAGTCCATTCAGAAGAAGATGAAAGTCATATAATGTCTTTACCCGTCAACTCATGCCATGTCTCTAATTTCTCATGGTGGTAGGTAAGTTTGAGTCTTCTTAATGTTGTACCATAACTCAGTCGGAGTCTCAGAGAAGCCGTATTGTGAGAGGCAGATTCCGAGTATGGAGGTGGAGACTGCAGGTGGACTCTTGTCACAATGACCCGCAGCCCCTCAAATACACTTAAAACTGTTAAAAAAAAAAAGAAAGAAAGAAAGAAAGAAAGAAAGAAAGAAAGAAAGAAAGAAAGAAAGAAAGAAAGAAAGAAAGAAAGAAAGAAAGAAAGAAAGAAAAAAGAAAAGAAAAAGAAAAAGGCTGAGCCGAGAGATCAGGAGAGGAAAGAAAGAGCAGAAAAGCAAAACCAACAAACCAGATCAACTCCAATGGAGAGCTGAAGTGGGAGGCCAAAGTGACCAGAGGAGAGCCAGCAGACAGGGGACAAGAGGCAGGGCATAGTCAGGCCTGAACCCATCAGCCTAAATCGGGTTAACAACAGCCAGCAGGGTTACAGGAAGCTGAAGAGTTTCAGGAGTTCAAAGAAAAGACACAGGATTAATATCCTATTATCCAAGTCCCCACCCCTGCATCTTGTAATTCAGGCTTGTTGATCACCTTGTGGGGGGAGGGGGGGAGGGGGAGAGATTTTTCTCTCTCTACCATGAAGTCAACGTGGCACCAGTTAAACTCAATTCGCTATAATCCACCACTCTGCCAAGATGGCGCTGATTAGACACAATATCCTTATTTCACTTACACTCTTGCCTTTTTCACCCATTCTTCAGGAAACTCTTTACATGAATAAGTTCTTCACCCTCAAGATTATTTCTACTTACTTTTTCACTGAAAGAAAGAAAGTATAAATTGACAAAATATGGACTTAAACTGACATATGGATTTTAGCTGGTTGTGATTACTAGGAATTAGCTAGGAATAGGCTGTTCATTTCCCTGATTAAGTATTTGCATGCATTCCTTTCAAGTACTCTATATAGAGTATTTTTTATACATCTTGAGGCATCAAATGTACCTAGTTTTGTTTGAGGAAGTCATCATAACTGTATGACAATAATTAATGTCATGATGTATTATTTGGCCTATTTTTATCCATGTATTATATATGTGCAAATCAATACAGAAACATTAAAAGTTATACTCCTTTAGCAATTTGCACATACTCTGCATTGTAAATCACTTTTCTCTTATGTGAAGTTTCTACTAAAGCCCAGATGGCATTCTACTTCCGGAAAATTCACAGTGAGAATTGATTCCCTTCTAAATTATTTAATTTTGGCAAATTTTATTCTGTTTTCATTTTATGTGCTCTAGTCCAGACACTTTATTTTTTTATTTATTTTTATAACAAATATATTTCTGTTATCCATTTAAAACTTCAGTGAAGTAAAATATTAAATATCTTCAATATGTAAATAAAGAAAATTAAGATTCTCTTTTATTCCCAGGCAAAACATTTGTCCTGAAATTCTTAAATCATGGAACCTTGAAATGAATTGAGGCAACAAACAAGATTTGCAGCAGAAAAATAGCTATTACTATAAAAGCTTAATTAGCTGAAACCTATAATTATCCAACATTCATTGGAGGCGATTTGAATCTAAACAAGTGGTATGTATATAAGTAGCCATGTGCATTTTGTTTAGGAGGATGTTTTTGCAAGAATATTTACTTGCACATGGCTACAATCAGTTTTAAGGGCATTCATGTGTAATTGAGCACATGGTAAATGTGCACAGGGAGTGCAGGCATTTAAACCATTTTGTTATAATTGAATGACATCTGTATTATGCAAAACAACATATTCATTGTCTGCCAAAAAGTTCCCCTGTGCTCCCCCACCAGTTTTCAGTTTTCCTGTTATTCTGCAACAAAATTATAGGAGAGCGATAATGGCACAGCAATGAAAAGCTTAAAGGTTTTTTTCAGGAGAAAAGACGTATTATTTTGTGAAAACAACTGCTTTCTCTTTGTGATTTATGGAATGAAACATGTGAAAAAATATCTGTGAAAATGATAAAAGTATAAATTACCTAAAAGTATTAAAAATATAACAAACATTTATTAAGTGTTAGTAATGTGTTTGAATCCTCTGAAGTTAGCAATAAAAATTTAATGATAGTTTATTTTTGATTTAAAAATTTTTAACATATCAAAAATGTTGCCTCTTCTCTAATTTTAGTAACAGTGACTGCAAAGTTCACTAGCTTTATAACCAAATGTTAGTTGTATGAATTTGGGAATTATAATAGCAGCAGAAAATTATTCTTTAGAAGATCTCACTGCTTTCTCTAATAATCTCAAATATTTTTTCATAAGATGGTTCACATTCTGTAGTATTTTTAATGATCTTATATTTTATATAATGAGTGATTAACTACTTATTATTTATATGTATATATTTGCAATTTGACATACTTATAGATAGTAATGAGGGATTAAAATAATAATGGCATATCTGTGTAACAGTTAAATGATCAAATCATGATAAATAGCACTTTCTCCCCTTAAACTTTCTTGCTTATGTTGGGGATCTTTGATACTACTTTCTTAGTTATTTTGATTTATAGCATAAATTTATATCAAGATTTCAGATACCTATTTTTAGTCTTTTTTCCCCTTAAAAAGTTCGTTCCACACTATTGTGCAAATGTGTTCAGTTCCCATTCATTTATCTATTCAGATTACGTGTCCTTGGCTTCATGGGTTGGTGTGGAGAGTTGCTCTATGGAGAGGGGAACAATAAATATGTATTGTGGTGGCCTGGCCGACACTTTCTATTCTTGAATGTGTCCTGTAGTAAGAAATTGGAATTGTGTTTTTTATGTATCAACTTTGCTTGTTCACAATACCTAAATCTTCCCTCATATGTCTGGATGTTGACAGGAACATATTTTGTTTTGTGACATTTAACAAGTAAATGAACTGAGCTTCAGTAAAGCTAATTATCCTTCAAGTAAAGCTAACTATCCTTCCATCCTGTGGCTGGTCCTTATCCAAGCAACTAAAGGCCTTAAGGAAAACACTGACCTTTTCCAGGGTGAAAAAACCCTACCCACTGTTTGCCTTTGAATTTGTGCTGCAACATCAAATTTTTTTTCAATCACCCACTACCTATTATATTTGGAATATTTTGACTTTTCCAGACTCCACAGCCTTCATTAAAATTCTCTCTCTCTCTCTCTCTCTCTCTCTCTCTCTCTCTCTCTCTCTCTCTCTCTCTCTCTCTCTCTCTCTCTCTCTTCTACCTTCATTCAACATGTGGAAGCTAATATGGGGAGACTACAAGTTTGTGGTTAGCCTGAGCTGTAAATATAAATAAATAAATGCATACTTACATACATACATACATAACCTCTGTTTCCCCACAAAGTAATCAAATAAGTAGGCTAGCAAGGAAATAAAAAGAAATGCGTGCAGTAATGGAGTTACCTTTTTAAGGAAATGTTATTGTAAAGGTGATGTAAAGAGGGATTACAGTTACATAAGTCAGGTAAGGAGTACATTTCTTTTTCATTTGATCAACTTTATGAAATTTTGCTCTGGACATTCATGCAGGTAAATCCTACATTTGAAACCTTTCTATTCCCAGTCTGATTATTAGAATTCCTCCTCTGCAATGTACTGCTGAAAATCCATGCCATAGAGGAGTCTTCAGTAATTTATTCCTCAGATTACCTAGTGTCCAATCAGCAGGCCTCTCCTACTCAGTTTAAAGACAAATTACATGTTAAACATGTTTTCTCTAGTAATTAAAGTGGAATGAATTTCAACTCTCCTAATGGATTAAAACTCCTTGAGGGCACAAATGTATTTGTTCTGCATCCTTTCAGCTTATAGACTTCACTGCACCTACCACCTACTTAGTATTCATTTCCTAATGGCTAGGTTGGCATTTGCATGGGATTTACAAAAGTGTAATACAGGTTGACTGATAATATTATTAATCTATTTTTATGATTGCTGAAATAGAGCTAGTAATTTATTCCCATTTGGAATAAATTTAGCTCTTTTATTTATTTATTTATTTTATTATTTCTCATTCCTGTTTTAGATCATGCTCTTGTAAAGAACCAGACACAAAGAACCTTTCAAGCTCCATGGAAATACACTAATCATGCAAATAATACAAGGGAGGCCCTACAATTTACTCAATAATAATTCTATTTCACAGGAATACCACATGTTCAAAATGAGTACATTATGCCATGTTGTATTCCTCATTACATAAAAAATTGTTATTTTTAGTTTGTCCTCTACAGAATTTTTGAGTAAGTAGGGGCACTGGTTAGTTTATAATCTCCCAAGAGCTTTGCATAGCTTTTAAGCTTCATATATAAATTATCACCACTACCACCACCAAGACCATCATTACTACTACTGCTACCACTAATAATAATAGTAAACATCTCTCTATGTTATCTAATATATAAATTAACTTCATCACATAGTTTGTTCGCTAGTATAAGATTTTGTTTAGACAATTTAACTTTTACAATTGTACTGAGCACCTGTAGATTAATTTACTCACTAACAAAAATTTTTACATCATTTATTTTCATTTACCAGCAGCTATCAATCATTTAACTTTCTAAAGCTGTCAGTCATTCTATTCACAAATACACAGTTTATAGATTTACCCATTCTTTGTGTTTTCTTACTATACTTCCACAACTACCTGGGTGACATACCCCTGAATTTTTTCTACTGTGCTAATCACGGGATTCATTGTTCCATACAAGAAGACGAGATGACATTTTACTCAAGTAGTCACTTATCAGGTTCAAAGGTCTCAAATTATTTTCTTGGACTGGAGAAAAATATGGTCTTTTATTAGAGATTCTCTTTTCTCTGTACTTCTTTTTCTTTTCTTTTTTTTTGTCTCTGACATTTTGGATCCTATTTTTAACTTTTTACATTTTTCCTGCTGATTCATTTAGCAAACTTCATGTTGTCACTTTTTTCCTGAGTTCAACAATTCTTTTGGCTTCTTATGTAATGGTTCCTGTTTGTTTGTTTTCGTTTTTATTGAAAATGTGTGCTGGAAAATACTGCTCTGCAAGTTGAGTCCCTAAAACCTGCTCAGCACAGAAGAATGAGCCTTGGTATTGGAATAAAGAAATAAGAAGGCTTCACAGCCTGAGACTGATTTATTGTTCAATGGAGTGGCGATGTAATAGTTTTCTCTGCCCTAAATTTGATTTGTGCTTTTATTTTTTTTGTACTTAATGATATATCAGTGAACAATTGGTATGATTTCTGCTCATAGAATTTCAGAAAACAAGAGGAAAGGTCATGATAATTGCAGTAGAAGAGGGATACATATAAGTTAGTTTCCTGGTATTGCTTCTTAGGGTACAGTGACATCCCACAGACAAAAATATCTGTAGCATACTGTTATGGGTCATCTTTTCTAGCTTCCTCTGTGCAAGACAAAATGATAGTCTATTTAGTGCTTGAGTATTATGTTTTCTTTGGGTACTCAAAGTTGAGATACAGTGACACAATTTTTTTTTTTTTTTTTTTTTTTTTTTTACTGTCTTATGGCTTGGACACAGGCCCTGATCACTGTCCTTGGCTTTGTTTTTGCTCAAGGCTAGCACTCAACCTCTTGAGCCACATTGCTACTTGTAGCTTCTTCTGTTTATGTGGTGCTTAGGAATCAAACCATGGGTTTTTGAGCATGCTAGGCAAACACTCTACCACTAAGCCACATACATTCTCAGCCCGAGCACAAATTTTTGAAATTCTACTTCTGGTCTTTGTCACAAAAATGACCATCTTTGCTATCATCCATGCAGTTCAACTTTTCCTTCCTATAGGTAACTTTCATGCAGCATCTGGCCGCAAAATGTTACAGAAAAATGTATGTGAGTGTACAATACATGATAAATGTATTTGTTCATTTATTTTTAAAAAGCAAACACATTACAAGAATAGAGCCAGAATCCTCCTGCTGAGAAAGTTCTCTCCAATGGCATTTAGCCTTATAATATGACTACTATCAAGCCCAGGAGCAGAAACTCTAAATTGAGAGATGAGGTTCAGATCCAGAAACAATAACTCGAATGAATGGCATGTTCTTTATAACACCAGCAATTTTTTAGTTTAGGATGGGAGAGAAATAATTACATGCTCACTAGTGGGCTGAAATCCCAATATAGTCAGGCTATTCTGTCGTTATGATTGATTAACTTGAGTTAACCCTTCCCCCAGAGGCGCATCCTCATGCTTGACCATTTTTTTAATGACAGACAAAACTGGTTATCAAATATCCGGAAGGAAAAGTCAGTATTTCTCAAAAAAGTTTCGTGTCATTCCTATATCAGAAACTAACAACATATCATAATTGCATTGTAAATAAAATGGTTTGCATTTTGTGTGATTATTCTGGTGAACATGATATGTTCTAATTACCTTCTACATAACCTGAAAGTTCTTGCAAACATAATTTGCTTAATAAAGATAAAAGGGACTCTTTTAACTGCCAGAAAACTGCAACATCCAACATTTTTCTCAGTATTGAATTTCTAATTAATGATCTTACTTTCTGCAATGCATAACAGTTTTACATCTTACTTTTCAGAAGACTCATGTAGAAAACACACGCCAAAAAAAAAAAAATGATGTCAAATAGACCTAAGGTCCCAAGTGTCTCTAACTTTTTACATTAGAAACTAGTTCAGTTTGTAGAACTAAAACACAATTTCCTCATAAATAAATAAATAAAGTAACTTATAGTGGATTGAAAAGCATTAAGTGTGCAAAAATATACCTGGCAAAAGTCCTTATGGAATTCTAGCTACTTAGATGAATTTTCTAATGTCATAACTTATTTTAAAATTTGATGGATAGATTATATAAAGAAAAACATACTTGATTTTTTTCTTCTATGCTGGGAAATTTTACCTTTTTATTATGTATGAAAATAGCTGGATATTATGGCTGGGAAATCTTGCTTTCAAGAAATGCATAAAAATAAATTCTACTTAGTTGTCTAAGGACCTTCCGAACCTTAATTTTACCTCAGAATAGCTTTTAAAACAGACTGGATCTTGGCTTAGTTGTTTTAATAAAATCTATTTTCACATAATCTTTGTCTAGGGTATTTTTTAAATAAATAAGTTTGTGTTCTAAGTGGTTTATGTAAGATATATTTTACAGTAAACAAGAAATTGGGCAAATATGAGTCATTATATTATGACAAGACATAAAGCAAGGTTAGAATTTTATGATTCATAGAATAAATATTTTTGATTAACCAAAAACAAATGATTATTTGCCAATTATAGTACTAATCAAGAGCAGTGAATTGGGATCCAATGATACTCTTGCCAAGAAAAACTGAATATAAATTAAGAAGAGATGAAAAGCTTAACTTGGTCAATGGGAAAGGATTATTAATAGAGAAAGTAAAGGAAATTACATAGTATTATAAGGATAACAAACTTATTACATTTATTTCAAAGTTACAAGCCTGTAACTTTGAGATAGAGTTTTGTTACATTTTAAAAAATATTATCAGAATAGTTTGTCTTCTTTTCAGCAATATCAAATGTAACTGTACTTATAAATAAAAATGCAGACATATTTGATGACAAAAACGAATATTTGTCAAGTACATATGTAATAATAATAATACAGAATTTATAGCTTAAGGTCTGATGTCCTTCAGTTGAACTCAACCACAACTTTAAGAAATACCTTGTGATGCAGTGCTAAAAATCATGATGTTGCACAATTATTGACTTAAATCTAGTACTGTACCAATTTATGTAAATCATGTGTTTAAGTTCACCTCCAGTGAAAACTAGTTTACAAGAAATTTGTGAGAGGGCTGGGAATATGGCCTAGTGGCAAGAGTGCCTGCCTCGGATACACGAGGCCCTGGGTTCGATTCCCCAGCACCACATATACAGAAAACGGCCAGAAGCGGCGCTGTGGCTCAAGTGGCAGAGTGCTAGCCTTGAGCGGGAAGAAGCCAGGGACAGTGCTCAGGCCCTGAGTCCAAGGCCCAGGACTGGCCAAAAAAAAAAAAAAAAAAAAGAAATTTGTGAGAATTGACTATGGTACTATAATTTAAAAAACAGTGCCTCATATATTCCTCTTTCAAAATGCTTTAGCCGCCTGAATTATAGCCAGCAAGTGTTTTTGCTTTTTGTTTTGTTTAGTTTCATTTTTAGCAATAGAAAACTCTGAATGAAAAAGGAATATGTGGAGAAGTAGACCACATCATTGAAGTCTTACAGAAATACAGGTTGTGTGTGTGTGTGTGTGTGTGTGTGTGTGTGTGTGTGTGTGTGTGTGAAAAGGAACTACAGTATTCCTTAAAGTACTAAACGTTAGGTTATATGTTTTCTATGTCCAATAAAATGAAAGACACATATTTTATCCATAAACCAAGAACACTTGCTGCCTACTAATCCAGCTACTGGTGATTCTTGGGATCCATTTTTTTCCCTTGGAATTCTAAGATCCTTCTATTGCAAACATCAGTGGACTAAAGATTTACAAGAACAATGTCAAATTTTACTTAAACTTCGAATTTTGCAAGCCAGGAAGATTGTTACCAACAACAAAATGAGTTATAGTCATAACGCTTTGCAACTCTCCTATTCAAAGGCAGAAAATACAACAGTACCTTGTAGCCACAGTTTTGCATACTCTAGCTGCATTGTCAATCACAGTCTGATATAACTAAATAGAAATTTCCCGAAATGCATACTTGATATTTTATATATAATATTGTTCTACATACTGTGATGAGCTCTGTTTATCTTCATGATGCCTGGAATAAGAATCATCATTTTGTCTAGAACATCAGAGCAGTACATACCACTTATCTATAGTCACTTGCTAGCCATCTTGGTTATCAGTTGCAATATCACAATGCCGGTGTTCAGTGCCTATGGAATTAAACCCATTCCACCTAATGTAGGTATAATATCATCTCATATCACCACAAAAAAGAGCAAGATGTACTATATTCCTATGAACTAAAATGGTTATAATCAAATTTATCAATTTCAAAATATTTTGTGTACATATTTGTAAAGTAAATATAATCATATGTATGAATATAGAAAATATAATGTATAGAAATATCAGTACTGTATTCAGTTCAAGATATTCATTGGAGATCATGGAACTTATCCACATGGAAAAGAGAGAAAAATTACGTAGTATCTCTTTTCTTTGGTGCAGCCTTAACCTATGCTAGCATAAATGTCAGCTAACTTACTTTATAAATAGCCAGTCAATAAATATTTTAGACTAGTGTATCTCATCATTATCTTCTTAATTAATAAAGTTCACTCATCACATTTAAGCAGGCATTGGAAATACGTAAATAAATGAACATGATTTTTCAGTAACTTGTGGATATACAATATTGAATGTCATTAAATTTCCCTTTTTTGTCACTGTCTGCTTTTTAAACAAAGAGATTAGTGTACGACATCACTACCTGCAGGAAAGTAACATTAATAGTGTATAGGCTAGATATTCTTTGTATATTTAGGAAGGATATTCAGGTGAACTAAATACCCATCAGAGACTAGCTATTACATTTATTTCTATTGCATGTGTGTGGCAGTTATTTTTGTGATAGACATGAATAAGTAGAAAGTTATAAAATGTACCAAAAAAATCCAACATTTGGGTTGGTTCTTTAATGAAACTCTATAGGAGGTTATAATATGACAGTATTTTTCCAAGGTTATAATATGAGAAAATTTTTCCAGAAATAGTTTTTGAAGCCATATGATTTCCAGAGATTTTTAGACACTAGTGGTTGTCAATTTACATCATTTTTCAAATTTGTTTGATTTTTTAATTCCGAACTTCTGTCTGAAATTATTTCTACATTTAAAATATTCATGCATATACTTCTTAAATTTTCAGTTTTTTTAGTATTCTATAGTCCCAAACATATATTCTCTAAAATGGGATTGGTCAAATATTTGCTTCTTTTGTGACATCCATGGGGTTCTAATTGGTTTAAGTAATTTAAATGCAATTACTGAAGTTTTTAGCAACCTTTATAATAGGTCAGCTGATAAGGTGAGGGTGGTAATAATAAAATAAGATTTTCCCATTGACGAAAAATCAGTAAAACTATGTTAAAATGTCTTTTGCCTGTTCTTTGCATTGTATAAATTTTAGGATTCAATAGTTTATACTTAAAGATGGTTTTTCTAAGCTTCATGTTTTAATGTACTCTGTCCATATTAACTATTCTCAATCATCTTCTTTGATTTTTATGTACTGTCAAGTCAATAAGATAAAAATCAGATATTAAACATAAGATCATTGGTGAAATAAAATAAAACAGTTTGAGAAATGTGGCCTTTTTTACCCTCATTTAGTAAAATTTGAATATGTCATTATGGGTTCTCAGATACTAAGGCACATATTTCTTGGTATTTATGGTTACACATGATGAATTCAATTTGATATCAAATTTAACCTAAATAAAAACAAAATTTATTATTTTCACCAATATTCAGCACTTAACTTGGCATTTATACCTCTATATTTAAAGTATTTTAATAATTTTTTGCTATGTAACTTATTTTCAACAAATATATGCATAAAATACTATTTAATGCATAATTTACCACTACTCAAGCACAATAGTGTTTAAATATGAGTCCTATAGCTCATATAGATTATTGGCATAAACAGTTCAGGTTTATTTTTTCTTCAAAAAATCCAAACACTCATTAATTTATAACAGATTATCAATGCTTGAACTTCTCCCAAGGAAATATTTGGGTATAAAAATTTTCTCACATTCTGATAAATAAGTGCTTTCCAATTTTCTACTTTGCTTTAATTACTCCTTTGAAGACAAGAGCTGTGAAAGAGTGCTTGACTTTAAAGTAAACCAGAGCCAAAGGTAATAGACACACAAAAGGCGTTGAGAATAAACCACATAAATATTTCAAAATTTACTGAATAAGAGTTTGAAGATATAAATTGAAAATATCACAGTATAAATTTGACTTGATGGCTAGTAAATTAGTATCCTAATTGTGATATAACATTATTGTCCTTTTATTTGCTATGATCCAAAACAGAGTGTATATTTATTTCCTTTACCTCACTCATTTAAAATTATTATTATTATTATTATTATCATTATTATTTCTGGTTCTAGGGCTTGAACCCAAGGTCTAGGTGCTGCCCCTGACCTTTATTACTCAAGGATAGCACTCTCCCCCCTTGAACCACAGCTCCACTTCTAGTTTTTTGATGATTAGAGATGAGTCTCAGAGAACCCTCTGCCTGGTCTGGCTTCAACAACAATCCTCAGATTCTGAGTAGGTTGTATCACAAGCTTGATCTACCACCTCTCATCTTAGGCTCATACATTAGCTTTACACAAAATCCTCAGCACATACTCTTATAATAAACAAACTCACATTTTCTTGTTTCCAATCTTTCTTTCTTCTTTCCAATATATGAGTGTTCTCATTTCCTCATCAGGGTTCTCTCCAGTACACATCAATGTTAACTTCTGTATATCCATGCATTTATATTTGTGGTATGTGTATTTTATCTTAAATATAGAAATATAAGTTCGAATTTCTTAACTTGTTATTGAAAATTAAATATCAGGATAATAGTCTCCATTCGTTATCACAGGGAAATTTATCTTAAAGGCATTTAAATGTAGGCCTTATGGAAAAAAGAGTTAAAACCACAATATATGATGAATGAATACTGCTGGAAAAATGAAATGGACCATATCATACTGGCAAGTTAATGTAGTAAAACTGAGTTTCAAGTTGAAAGGTGGCTAAATGTAATACAAAGAAAAGAAATACCTTATATACTTTATTTTTGTGTGTGTGATAACAACGAGAATTTAGTTTCAGAGAATATTATTGCGGTTCAAAATATATTTCAGGAATTTATTTGTTAAATAACTTATTACATTAATGTATCTTTCTACTTAATCTACATTAACTGAGTACAACTGCCCCCAAGATAATAAAAAATAAAAATGTGCAATAATCAGAGGTAAATGTCTAACACTAAATGTCAAATTTTATTTGTATTTATTTTGAAAATCTTTATTCAAAAGGTGAGTGGAAGCAAGTACTTGAAAGGAGTGGAGTGGGGTTAAGGGAAAAGAGATAGACAAATGAAGAGAACAAAGGGGATTTGTAACTAATCATCCAATGTATATTCTACAAAGTTAAGAAGAAGAGGGAAGTGGTGAGTAGTAGAGGGATGGGTGAGAATGCTGAAAGAGGTTCAGTATTCATCAAATGCTTTGTTAAACAACATCTTCCTTGTTAAACCACATAAAGATAATGTTAAAAACTCAACCTCAAAAACAACCTATATATACCGGAAAAACAGTTTTAACTATTAAAAAAAAAGTGGTGACTAGACGTTACCAAATGCTTTTCTTGTATTATGCAGCAAAGTTCAAATACTCTCATCCATCTCTATCAAATATATTGAAGTGCACCAATCTGCTAGTAGATGTCCTATTTACGAATACTAAAATAAATGGATCCTGAAGAGGACCTGTAAATATGAAAGCTGTGCGGGGTTTAATCTTATGTGGCATTAAATAAATATTTGTATATAGAGCCAATACAGAAATATAAAATAATACTTAGAGAATGCAGATAAGAGGAAATTCTAAGGGTGAACAAAAGATCTTAGCCTTAGAATCAGAAAATAAATAAATAAATGAGGACAATTAAAGTCAGAATGTGGGGGAAAAAAAAAGATTTGAATTGACATTTGGAAGGGTACCAACGTTAAAGCAGAGGCTAGGCAGAGAAGGGGAATGCAGTTGGAATGAACAGGAAGAATCCATGCCAAAAGAAAAGTAGATAGTGAGTGCTGAGCCAGATCTGGTGGTGAGGGTACTAGACTCCATTATAGCATTGAGTTATGACTCCATGGCCTCAAGGGGAACAGAATGTGCCTGGCTGGGAAGACAGGCTCTGGAACGAAAATGCACCCCATGAGAGGGGATAATGTGTTTTGAGCAGTTGGAGGCTGGGGTTATTTAATCATAACTTTGTTCCCTCTTGTGCCAGAAGACTGATGGAACTCTCTCCCACAAAGGTCAAACTAATGGTTTTCTCAATTCACTTAGTCAATTACCCTCCCTGTGGATAGAAGGTCAGAATGCTGACTAACCACAATTTAAGACAAATGAGATCCATTAAAATATGTGTGACTGTGCACAAGATGCCTATGACTAACCATTTTATGCATTTGAATTTGCATTGCTAAAACCATACCTACCTCATGGACATATATTTAAAAAATACTGATTTATATTCATAGAATATATCTTTGTTAAGAATACATAAACTATTAAGTTCTAGTTGTTTCATGGAAAAAGAGAGGTCATTATTACATATCCTTTTAGGAATTGTTACTTCTGAGTGATGGAATCTCAGGTGCATTATTTACTAAAAATCGGAATTAAAAAGTTATTCTGTCAGAGCCCTAGTGTTCTATAATTAATATTTGAATGTTAATCTAACTTTCCTTGAGCTGTGTATGATTAACTTTTCATGAAATATGCTATAGTTATTTAGGTATTTAGTGTACCACTTAGTTCAAAGAATAAATAGTATCCATGAAATAAATTTGGTCTTTAAGTAACCAAACTACCCCACTAGTATCAAAAAGTGTTTCTGATAGACTTTATGAAAATCTTATTGAAGAATATTTCTCTGCTCTTCTATATGATTTTTTTCAGTTGGATGTTTGTAGTGAAATTCAAACTAACACTAATGTTTATTGATGAGTAAAACCAATTCTTTTTTTTTTTTAAGTATTTTTTTTGTCTTTTCTTTTTTTGGTACTGGGACTCGAACCCAGGACGTTGCACTTGCTAGGCAAGCACTTTGCCACTGAGCTACATCCCAGCACACTAATTCTTTAAATAATACACTGCTTATGCTTCTGAAGATTTTTATATCTTACCCTTTCTCTGCACCTGCTCAGTTTTCCTATTTTCTTTAAATCCAATATGTAATTGTTTCTAATTATAAGCATGCTATATTTCCATTCTCATTTTATAGTTATTTTACTGGGTATACAATATTGAATTAAACTTCATGATATATCTTACCAATGCTTTTTTGGGGTTTTTTTTTTTTTTTTTTTTTGGCCAGTCCTGGGCCTTGGACTCCGGGCCTGAGCACTGTCCCTGGCTTCTTCCCGCTCAAGGCTAGCACTCTGCCGCTTGAGCCACAGCGCCGCTTCTGGCCGTTTTCTGTATATGTGGTGCTGGGGAATCGAACCTAGGGCCTCGTGTATCCGAGGCAGGCACTCTTGCCACTAGGCTATATCCCCAGCCCCTTACCAATGCTTTTTCGCATCCACATGTTTATACAATATGTATTGTATAAACCTAATGAGATACATCAAGTCTTAGAATTCTACTTATACTGTACATTGAGATAACAAGTGGACTAATGGAATGAATATTTACTTTGATAGTATGTTGGTAGATCAAAGCATGGTAACTACTTTTTTATTTGGGTGTCTTCTGCTGAAAGAAGAACACCTAAGATGATTGCCTCAACCATTTCTAATTGTCATGGACGGTATAAGAGGTACATGAAATATTCCTTAAATTTTCATACTCTACACCCTGAACTGCATCTGTCAACAAATTACTTATAAGAATTGACAGGAAGGAGAACCTAAGGCAATACTTCACATATTACCTGACCCATTATTGACTGAGTTATCAAGATGAGACACTTAAATCCCTTTGTTTTACATTGCTTACACTTGAACTTCAGAACAGATTTACAATCATTTCAGTGAACATGTATCTGGAATGAAAGCAAAAAGAGATATACACAACCAGAAAACTGCAAACAGCAAAATAGTGGTCCGCCTTGCGTAGGACTGACTTGGCCAAGACCACATAATTTAAGAGTGTTAAAACTCACAAGAAACATTCAGCCATTTGAAGAAGAGGGATGACAGGAGACGATGGATGCTACTGTACTCCTATCTAGCAGAAAATAAAACTGAAAAGATGTAGCAAGTTGATCTTTTAGAAAATTGCTTTGGAAATGATAGATTGTTCAATAATCAATTAGGAGCAGTTTTTGCTTCAAAAGTAGATACAAGAATGGTATCTAGTTTGACAATATTCTATTCGTTGAAATGAAATCTAAATTAATCTATTTTTCAATAGCTCACTTGATTGCTTTATTTAAAGCTTGATAAGTATTTAGATCAATTTCCTTTGATCTGTGCAGGGAAACTTCCCAGTTTTACTCAAATTGGATTCCAGGAAAAAGGATATATATATATATATATATATATATATATATATATATATATATATAGCGAGCGAGAGAGAGCTATTTCATTATATTATCTTTTATCTTTTATATACAATATGTTTAAAACCAATTCCTGTCAGAACCATTGAGTATAATGGACTCAAGTGTTATTACTGCAAAACCTTTCTATGTCCAGATAGAATTACTTCCGCTATTCTTGATACCTCATATGAATCTTGACATCTGCAACTAAATGTCTGGCCTATTCTCATAAATGATATTCAAATTAAATAAATTAAATGATCTTATAAATCAGTAACTTTCTATCACAAACTTCAAGAGGAAAACCTTTGTGTAACCTTCAAGAGTCTGCTTGTTAAATCTTTGGTTCATTACCTCAGAAAATTTTCAGCTCCATTTTCAAACTGTGAGATTTGATGAGATAAAGAATTTAAAAAGAGTGATAGACACTACTAGAGTCTTGTGGTGGTGACAAGTGTGCCACCGGCAAAGGTACTAGCAGCCAGCAACAATGACATGTAGACTAGTGGTAGTTCAGAGCAATAACCTCAATTACAGTATATTTCAAATACATCCTTCAAACTTTTACCATTCCTTCAGTTACTGGCTAAAACATTTGCATTTTATTAATTCTCAAGTACTGTGACAATATATGATATATTTATCAATGGATTTATTTGTGTACCTATCCATTAATTATCTATCATCTTATCTATATAGGTAAACATTACACAGAATTAAAAACTTTCAAACAATTTTACATTTTCAGTGCCAGTATCTGCTTAATATATTGATTTATATCTGTGGTATTAGGTAACTCAGTGAGAAGAAACAGAGAAGCCCCATATTTAGAGGTCAGGTTTGGAGTCTTCATTGGAGAGCTGGCAGCTGCAGTGAACTTTTGTCACAAAGACCCGCAGCACCTAGAATGCACATAACCCTGACAGAAAACTGAGGCATAACAGTAGTAAAGCAAAGAAAGAACAGAAAAATAATATCAATAAACCAGTACCCCAATGGAGAGCAAAAGCGGGATGCCATGGTGACCTGAGGAGAGCCAGGAGCCACAGGAAAAGAGGCATGACATAATGGCTCCTGAGCTGGTCTGAGCCTAAATGTGATCAGCAGGACCACAGGAAACTCAAGAGTCTCTGGAGTTCAAAAAACAGGACTGACAGTTCCTCTCACATATTGTCCAGATCCCTGCCCCAGTCTCTAGGAATTCAGGCTAACTTGTTACCTCGGGGTAGAACTTCCCTGCCTCTACCATGAAGGCAAGATGGTGCCAGTTAAACACAATATTCTATCACCTACCACGTGGTCAAGATGGCATTGGTTATATCCAATATCCTCATTTCAATAGAAATGAATGAATGGGTTGCATGCTTAAAAGTAAATGTAGTAATAAGAGTTACCGTTCATTGAGGATTCAATCCATATGAAGCAGTTGTTATCATTCTTTGAAGAGTGAACCTGCTTTCTCTGAATTTCATCCTTAGAGGAAGGTATCATTAACCTCTGCCTCTCTGTGAAAGACATTAGTATATTAGGCAGCTAAAACTAGTACTGACAGAACCTGCAATCTGTGACCTATTAAGTATATATGCTTATGTGTACAGAAGAATAATCAATATGTTTTTTTGATGAAATCAATTTCGGTTTATACTACAAATTTAGTGCTCTCAATTTTAACCTTACACTATATATTTTAACAATTTTGCTCAAAATAAAATATGGACGATGTGTGAATTTCATTAAATAATATGGAGGAGTGAAGAGTGATTGCTTGTAACTGGCATGACCCTTATAAATTATCTGTAGAGATTAAAAAAAAAAAGCTTCTTAGAGGACATCATATACCATCCATTGTAAGTACAGAACTAATTTCAGTTAAGTGAACATCGTGTTTTATAAAATTTTATGTTTTATATGTAAGTGTATAAATATTTAAGCATACCCGACTTTATATATAAATATATGTATATTATATATGTATATGCATATTCTATACATATATTATTGTAAATAGCTCTACATTTATTTCCATATACATTAGATGTTAGATTTTATGTCTTTATACAATCAAAATGTAAGGCAAATAAAAAAGAATTAACTTGGCTTAGTACATATTGAATACTGATGAAAATCTATCTTTTGAAAACTGTTTAAATGCCATTATGTTAAGCCTTTGTCAAAATGTAAAGAACAGAGTGTTCCTGAATGTTGGAGCCATGATAAAAACATCATTTCCTAGATTTCATATAAAGCATTTCACCTAACTACAAAATGTGACAAATCACATTGGATGGATTTGGGTAGATAGCATCTTTTTGTTTTTTGGGTTTTTTTCTTTAGAATTTTTTACTTAACACAGATCATGACCTCAAGTATTAAATGTAAAATAGGATATTTATATACATCATATAGTAGAAACATATATATATATCTATATGAGTGTCAAAGTGTGATCTTCTAATAAATTAGTCTACCATTTTTATTTTTTGTCTTCTCAGAAAATAAAAGCCACAAAAAAATTCTGTAAAATACAGCAGAGCTATTCAGTCTCCTTTCCAAAGTAGCAGCATTCAGTATTTATTTGTTGACATTCATTTTGAAAATAATATTCCATTCACAGTAATGTGTATGGAAGCCTATAGTCTGCGAATAATGGAATGTCTATGCACCTGAATATATAGATAAGTAAAACATGCACAGATTGAGAACTGTTTATCTATACCAAAGTCAAAGAACAATCTTTGATATGAAGAAATTCTCAATTCAATAAAGCTTTAAAAGGTTTATTGAGCACATAATGACAAATTTACATGCTAGTACTCCTGAAACACCTTTTATTAATATGGTAATACATGGATTTGGCTGGTACAGAATGAAGGATGGGATTCAAGTCAATTAATTTTGTTGGTCCATTTTTTTAAAGAATACTGAGGAAACAGTGCATGGGAAAGAGATGACATAGTGCATTGCTATAAAAGCTGATGTACCCGATAAAATAATAATAGGTACTTGTATGCAAACTAGTCTATACCTTCTTTTTTCTGTACTCACAGCTACAAAGAATGAAGTTTTTCGCCCCTGGTATATTTTATAATTTATAATTGCTAGATTCCTGTTTTGATTTGTTGCTTTGCTGTTCAGGTCTACTTCTGAGTGCCAACTCTCAGAATTCTTTTCCTTGCCTCTTTGGGTTTGGTCACCTGTTTCCTGGATGTCATGTTTTCCACTTCCTTAAATTAAAAAAAAAGAAAAAATGAGAAAAAATTCTGGAGACATTTGTTTCTATCTGTGGAAGTAGCAAATAGTTTTGTAATTTTTTTTTGGTACGTACCTGCAAAATTAAAAATATATACTTTAGTTTATTTATATTTAGTTTCTATTCTGCACAGTTCTCAAAAGGAAAAGCTTTGAATTATATCAGGTCAATTTTTAGCATATATTAAATACTGGTTGAGAGACAATGTACCTAACTAAGCATAACCAAATTAAAATCAGATTTAGTGCAGTGAATGTTTGAAGAATAAAGACAAATTTCTGAAGACTTTTTGCAAATGACAGCTATGTAATCAATAAGTCAATATTCACCCAGTTTTATAAGATATTAGTTTGTGTTATAGAACAGTCACACAAAACAAACACAAAAGGGACACATAAGAATCTTGAATTATTTAACTGATAGTGTTGCTTTGACTGTGACAACTATTTAGAATGCATTAAATTTCATATCCCTGAAGATAGCAGTATTGCAATATTTTATTTTAAAAAGAAGTAAATACCCTATAAGTAAAAAAAAATTGGAAGAAATTAAACATTACTTACAATTCAATTACTGAAGCAGTACATGTCAGAAATAGCTACAGGGAAATTTTTACTTGGAAGGCATTGTGAGAAGGAAGTAACATCAAAAACTATGCTCTCAGCTTTAAGTTATGAAAGTTAAAACATTTACAGTCCTCAAAATGAGAAATGATGAAAACCAATTCATTCAGAACTGAAATAAAACAATAAAATTATCTAAGTTATAAGGGGAACATAAATCATAAGAATTAAAATTATTAATCAAATAAATATCAGTTTTAAAAGGTATTTATTTTTACTTTTTATTTTTGCCAGTCCTGGGTCTTGAACTCAGGGCCTGAGCACTGTCCCTGGCTTCTTTTAGTTCAATGCTAGCACTCTACCACTTGAGCTACAATGCTACTTCCGGCTTTTTCTACATATGGGGTACTGAGGAATCGAACCCAGGGCTTCATGCATATGAGGCAAGCACTTTACCACTAGGCCATATTCCCAGCCAAGGTATTTATTTTTAAGTCAAGTTTTCATCAGAAAATATCCTTAAAGCAAAGTAAACCAGGCTGAAAAGACCACAAAGGCTCAATAGCTACTTACATGTGATAATATAAAATGATGTTTATTGAAGTCAACTCCAAAAATGGAAACAAAAGAATTTTTGTGATTTGCGTTTTTCCCCTATGTTTCTATTTTAGTTTTCTTTTTTTTTGAAATTGTCAAACTGATGTACAGAGAGGTTACAGTTTCATATGTTAGACATTGGATACATTTCTTGTACTGTTTGTTACCTCCTCCCTCATCCCCCCACCCCCCTACCCTTTTCCCTTTCCCCCCATGAGTTGTTCAGTTCATTTACACTAAACAGTTTTGTAAGTATTGCTTTTGTGGTCGTTTGTCTTTTTACCCTGTGTCTCTTGATTTTGGTATTTCCTTTCAGTTTCCTAGTTCTAATACCAGTATACTTGGTTTCCAATGTACTCAGATAAGATACAGAGATAGTGCAGGTACAACAACAGGAAGAGGATACAAGAAGATCATCAATAATAGAAGCTACGGTTTCACATCGCATGTTGAAAGTAATTACAACATTGATATAACAGTTGTTTTCATAACATGGAGTTCTTTTCACTTAGCATCATCTAATGTGATCATAAGGGTATAGCTATTCGGCCCTTGTGATCCTCTGCAGTGACTAGCCTAAACCTGTGCTAATTATTCCCTATGAGGGTGACCATAGAGGAGTTTCTTTGGGTCTGGCTCACTTCACTTAGTATAATTTTTTCTGTATTTTGTCTTACATGTATGTTCATCTGTTTTAAGGAAGATAAAAGGTAGTGCAGAAATGTTGGAACATAGGTTGAACAAATGCAGCAGCAATACTCACTAGATATTATGTTGAAAATGAGCTATACAAATTGTAGGTAGGTGGTTACAGAAGGAAAATTTGGGTGAAAACAAGGTAAAGGTGACCCTGTTCAAAAAGAAGCCACTCATTACCTGACTTATATAACTGTAACCCCTCTGTACATAACCTAACAATCACAATTTATTAAAAATAAAAAAGAAAAGAAAAGAAATTAAATTACCTCTGGAAAATTCTGAAATAAAGATAGCTGAATTTTCTAAAATAATGTCCAATTGGAAAGTATTGCTGTATTACTAAAGTAACCAGAAAAGATTAATCTTTCACTTATGTCATTGAACAATATGTTAAAATAATATATTAATCTATATAATTTGCATATGATCTCTCTTTATCTAGTTACATTTTTCCTACTTCTTTAAAACAAACTGAGTTAAATCCTTAATATAAACATAAAAATCTAACAAACAAGATATAATAATTTACTTACAAATGGTTGTTTCATCATTAGATTCAAATTAAATGAAAAAAAATGTATTTTCCTTTTTCTCCATAAAGATTTGGTGTTAGATTTATGTTAGGACTTTTTTAAATGCCCCAAATTATTAATGTATTCCTCAAGTAAGAAATGGTCATTATAGTTTATGTAATGTATTATTATTTCAACCTCTTAATTACATATTAAAATAAATATTTTTAAATCATGACATTTAATGGAGAAATTTATCTTTTGAGTCCCCTCAACACAATTATATGACTATATTTTTAACATTTTGATAGTAACCGCTATTTATTAAAGTTTATTAGCAATAATTTTCTTATCTTGATTTTATATTACTTTGGCAAGAAGACTTGTGTTTATTGGTGCTAGTGTTTGTGTAAGATCAGCATTTTTACTGCAATGTTTACTGTTCAATGTTTAATTTTTTTCTTACTGATCTAATAACATTTCATCTAGTACCATTCATTTTTTTCAGAAGGTACAATAGATTTCACTCTTCAGGGGAAAAACATTGTCTTATTAATAATTATTTTTTATTGTATGTCTTTCTTGACTTAAACATCCTTTGAAAGTATATGAAATTAAGCAATCCTGGATTTTGTTTTTCTACAAAGTTTAATCTTACTGGACTTTTATGATCTATTTACCTCTCAAGAATAATTTGTTCAACAACTAATTAAAATTGATTTGTGATTACAATTGAAAAAATAAAACCACTTGTAAATTCCTCATAACCTACATAGTTTAAAAACAAAAAATATTGGCGTGCATGGAGATCTGCAAATGGCAGTTTTAACTCTCAATACTTCACTGTTTGATTGTATTTGAAGATGGAACTTTCAATAAGGTATTGTGGGTTGATGTCACAGAATGTGGATCTTCATTTCAGTATTAGTTTTATCTTTGTGTAAGCAAAAAGAGACGCTTGTGTTGAATATGTACAGTCACATGACGATCCAAAAGACATCAGTCTTCCCTTAAAGAAGTGACTCCAGCCTTGTAATCCTAGCTACTCAGGATGAAATGGAGAGACCCCTAGAACAGAGCAAGACCAAGCTTTGTTTCAGCCCAAGGTTCTTTTATTAAGTGAAAATGACCAGCCGGGGCTAACTCAGCTCAGGAGTAAGTAGCCCCGAACCTCAGTTCAGGGGGTTTACAAAAGCAAAAATCACAAACAGGTGCAAGCAAGCGAATTTACAGAAGCAGAATTTAGCGGCTATTTTTCAAGCAAGCAAATAAACGTTCAGAAGCCAAAGGTTGCAGTTAACTTTATCTTGCATATAACAGGTGTAGTCATAAACTGTTTTTCTCTTTTTGTCATACAGCTGAAATCTATCAACCAATTTGAAGCCGGATTCCAGGCAGGTCGAGGTCCTGCCCTTAATCCGCAGAGGTAAAATTTCCCTAAACCGGTGCATGGGTAGGGTACGTACCAGACATTTGAGGACTGTGCAAGTTTGGGGGCAACTATGACCAAAACACCAGGGAACTCCAGGTGTCCTTGCCTTAAATCATGTTAGGGTCTCATGCTTACACTCCATTTCAAGCAGGCTGAGATATGAGGTTCTAGGCTTAAAGCCAGTCTGGGCAGGAAAGTACCGGAGAATGATCTCCAATTAACCACTGGAAATCTAAAGGTGGCACTCAACTCAAGTGGTAGAGCATGAGCCTTTGAGCTGAAGAGCTCAGGGACAGCGCCCAGGCTCAGAGTTCAAGAAGACCCAAAAGTGACGAAAAACAAAATCAAGAAGAAATAAGGCAAATACAACATTAATACAGGATTCACAGTCTCCAGATTTGTGGACCTTTCTTGTTTTTATAACTATCCATCCTCTGACATTTGTTATGGCTTCCCTAGAAAACTCATATAACCAAAAAAATGAGTATTCTAGAGTAGTCTAGATTTGGGTGTGTGGATTAAAATGATGATGACAATTATAATTAAATTTATCAGTCTATGTTGATTTATCAGTCTATGTTGTGTAATTAAAATGACTGCAGGCCATTTTTGCATATAATGACATTTCCTAATGCCATATTTATATTATGACAATGCTTTAATATAGAATTTTGTACTTCTTAAAATTATAATGACAGTAGAGAAATGAATACAACATGTCCTTAATAAAAAGTGCTAATAGAGAAATAATAAAGTCAGCTGAACTTAGTTTCTGAAAGACTACAAGACAAAGCCATTTTGAAGACAAAGCCAACTACTATCTTAACATAGAAAGTAATTAAAATATTAGCAAGAAAAGTATATTAGATGTGCATATATATACAACTTTATGACTTTTCATTGTTCAATTGTAGTCATATCATACCCAAATGCATATATTTAAATAGGTAAAATATATTTATTTTCTTCTTTAGTATATACCTAAAGTATAAATTCTTGTCAATGGCGAATTTCATGTTAATATTATAGATTTAAGCTATATTTTCTTTTATTTTTCTGAAAATGTGGATGTCTCATTAATTTTGTAGTTATAGAGATCATGTCTTAAGAAATGGCACGACTAAAAACACTGGGTTTGAAACTTGGTAAAGAAGAAATTTGACTAATGGTTATATAGAATTACCTATTCTACCCACTAAATTTGTATTTTCACAGCCAAGTACTTATGCACACCAACACATACACTGACCACTGGTCACTGTGATTACATGTAGAATACATTCATGTTATTTGGCACGGATATACCTTATACTGCATAGAATAAAGCTAGTTTGGTGCCACTATGAATAACATATTTTAAGTATCCTATATACAGGAAAAATGCATTAAATTATATATTTGACCCTTTAGATCTATAAATATTAATTTTGTTAATTATTCTTAATATGATAGCACTATGTATGGATAGATCACTGATTTTTTAATTAAAATGGTTATGACAAAAAGTGAAATATTATTTTTATAATTGCATATGTAATATTATGTGCTTTCATTTCCTTTTGTCAAATATATCTGAGTAGTATTGATGGAAATTAGGTAAATGTATGTACAGTCGTGTAAGTAACAACAAAAATACTCTACAAAGTTGTTAGACCATTTTAGATTATCAGTAGCATTATAGCAGAGGCCTACATGGGTGGTTTATACAAGTTTTTCTAAATCTTTTTAAATGTTAGTTTTTCTAGCTGAATGTACCAATATCTATTTGTGTGTAGAATTTGCATTTCCCTTAGGACTAATTGCAGTAGGCAGCATTCCAGAACTTACTTTCCATTAGCATATGTAGTTTGCTGAAGGATCTGTACAAATTCTTTGCCTATTTGTAATTGGATGGATTCTTTTCATCTTGTTTCTTATGTGTTCCAAGTACATGTCATGTGTCAGATATCTGTCCTGAAAACATTTTCTCCCTGAACTGAATTTTCTTCTCATTTCTAATTTAGAAAAAGCAGAAGTTATTTTAGTTTTAGTGATTGCTAATTTATTATTTTTATTCTAATTAGTCAAAGAATACCAATATTTACCTAATATTTTATTCATAATTTCCATATAAAATTACCTTGCACTTATGGTATAGAAATATCGAAAACTCTGTAGCTGAGTTGCAAGATCAGGAAAGGGTAAAGTGGCTGGCATTTTACCTCACCAGTGCTCAGAAAGCTGTGAACTGAAGCCTAGGAAGGTTGAGACAAAGGAAATAACATAAACATCTGAGTTACAGTTACAGATACAGTATTTACTGTTTCCTTATGCCCTTTAAAATCATCTCTAGATATGTAAAATCTATCATATGTCAATAACTATACCAACAAAATAAGTTGAAGCCTTTGCCTTATATATGTGACACACACACACACACACACACACACACACACATTGTGGGAATTAAACTCCGGGTTTAAGGATACTAGACAGATAATAGACCATTTGATCTACAACAGCACTATGGAGGTTTATTTTGTTAAGCTACAAAGGGAGCTCCACTTTTGGTTATAATACATACATATATATATATATATATATCATACTTTTAGGTCTTTGTATGTAATTACTTTAAAGTCATTACAGTCATTACTCAAATCAAAATAGTAAATATATAAAACAGACAGAAGTGTTTGGCAAATGCTGATATTCATATTCAACATGAAAAATAAAAGATGTATAAATATCTGAAATATCTAGATGTCATTTTATTTGCAGAAATACAGAAAATATTTTCTCTATAATTAAGATTATAAAATGTATGAGGAATGAAATTCTATAAAAATTGATTAAAATAAATAAGCTAGGTAGAAGCATATGTGACCAAATTATGAGAACGTTAAATA
The DNA here is from genome assembly GCF_023159225.1 of Perognathus longimembris pacificus. Lineage (NCBI taxonomy): Eukaryota > Metazoa > Chordata > Mammalia > Rodentia > Heteromyidae > Perognathus > Perognathus longimembris. The sequence continues at coordinate 17,765,974 of NC_063163.1, forward strand.
GTATATATGATCTTACATTACAAAAGTAGAATGTGGATACTTACTATATTTTAATAAGGATAGTGTAAACCAGTAATATTTTGGTAAAATTGCATTTTCTATTAAAGTAAGACTTCATCTGTGCAAGTCTAAACTGCCTTAAAAATCTAAAAATCATTTTCAAAACAAGCACTCTGATTAAGTAATCAAGTAGTTTTGGAAATTTTCATTTCAAATTCAAGTGGGAAGTTGTCTAATCTAAAAATTGTTATTTTTTATCTGAAATTCACTACCTTATTTGTATATTTTATGAAGTTTATTTTGAGAATATAATAAATTGAAAAAAAGTAGTTTGTACTATGATTATGTTCATTTTGTGTGCTATGATGTCCCGTAAAATTCTACTGTATTTTTCTAACTTGATTCATGAATTCATTGAAAGAAGTTATTCAATGCTAGAATAAGAAATAACAAACAATTCTATTTCACAACTGAGTGCTTGTACAATAGTCTCTATGTACTTATGTCTCATCCAAAAGTGACAATGCATTTTCTTCTCATTAGTCTTTTTGTGGACCATGGAACACTTGCTTTATGAAACTGGTTAATTGTTTCTAACTACTGAAAATAAGTGACAATTTAGATTTTAAATTTTGATGTCTAATTCTGAAATAACTCTTCAATGTGGCTGTCCAGGATATTTTAAATCTTTTATTTCTAAATGAATGTTATATGATTAGAATACAGTGAATTCATGGAATAATGTAATTCCTTTTTGGTTCTAAAGCATCTTGGCATGCTCAAGCATAGTTGGTATTCAGAACATGTTTACTGATGGCACTTTTCTAATCTTCAAAGCAACTCAATGAAAGCATGTCCAACTGAATTCAAAATATTTTGCCAAATTAAATGAAATGATATATGTTTAAAAAGACAGTAATTTTTATGTTGTGTTTGTGTTTGTGTGTGGTCTTATACTTTAACAACATACTGCAGACTAAAGTGTAAGCAACAGTTATTACTCACAGCTCAGGTAGATGAGAAATTCAAGATGGGAGCATGAGCATCTCCTCTTTCCGAAAGTTTTTTTCCTGCTCATTTTGGTGAAATTCTGCAACTATATCCTTCAGAAGGAACATCATCTGTGTGCACATAAAGAAAAATGCAAAAAGAAAAGGGATACAAATTCTCTCTGAAGCTTTTTGTAAATGGTTATCGTTTATTAAATAATTTCACAAGGAGTTTTGCAATTCCAGTAGTCAGTTTATAGTATGAAATATTTTGTCCATCATTCTCTGCCAGGTTCCTGCATCATAACTTTACACTCAAGTTACATAATACACTTTGTTCATAAAGAATATTAAATATAATGACTATTTATTCACTGTTCCTTCTTCCACTAGTGTTCACCCCTTCTCTTTTTCCTACCCCCACTCTCACCCCAGAATATGATTTAGTTCCTGATATTCATTTTGTTAAATTGTTAGTAGTTATTAAGAGAAGTTACACTATTCTCTTTTATATGAGTGCTAATCTGTTCACAATGTTTCTAGCCTTGTGATTTAATTTTTCAGAAAAAAATAATCCATCAGTAATATTGTCACTAAGTGCAGTATCAGTTTTGGAGAGGCAATGAAAAAAGATATAATACATAGCTAGGTATGTTTTGCCAGTGGAAAAACCTATAAATTTCACAGTATGATGCTGCTTCTGAAAAGGAAACCATGTACATTTATTGGTTCAAATGATTTAACATAAAGATGGCTATGCAGACTAACTCATAAATCATCTGATAAAAGTTTTCTACTTGCAGACCAAGAATTTCTATAGAAATGCCATGTTACTGTAAAAATAATGAATATTGGAATGAATTTCATTTTATTTTAAAATTCATATTTTATTTCTATCCATTGCTGATGATGTCCCCTTGACGCAAGAAGAAAATTATTACCAAATAGTCAACATGTTCTTGAATAAAAAAGATCAATGTTGTAGGTATCACAATATCTACTTTCAAATTATACTATGGACACATTGTAGCCAAAACAGTATTGTGTTCACATAAAAGAAAATAAAAATTGAGTATAATAAAAGATCTAGTAATAATTCCAAGGTAATTCTGCCATCTCATTCTTGACAAAGGTGTTAGAAACAGTCATTGGCCAAAGAAGAGCCTTTTTTAACGAGTGTTGATCAGGGTTGTTGTTGTTGTTGTTTAATTTCAAAAGTCTGAAATTAAGTTGCTGTCTCTCACACTGTACTAATGTATACTTGCAATGGCTCTATGGGTCTATGTCCCATTACGAGCATATGTAATCTTTTAATGTTTGAGATGCACTTGGGGGTTGCCAATTTTGTTATTATTTACTTGGTTAGTTGTTAAGTGGTTTAGATGGTCAACTTTCATGAAGTCTATTTCTCTTACCATGTCAAAGCTCTGATTTGCATCCTCAGTGAGCACCGACTTTGGTATATACAGAAACAGTGTGTGAAATGATTTTATCTAGACTAGTGTTCACAGGCCTCTGTACCTTGTCATTACTGATCTGATTCTGTGTGCAATATAATTATATTTTTATGATATAATAATTTCCAAATGATTGGATTATTGCATTTGACAATGTTGTGGATACTAATTAGTACAGTCCCCCGCCCCTTACTTGAGCCTTCTACACTGGAAGCCAAGGTTTGAAGGTTTTTTGTTTGTTTGTTAAATGGTTGTTTGGCTTTATAAACTCCTATCTATAGGAAGGATTCTCTCAGCTATCTTTCTACACTGTTGTCTCTAGTAAACTGCCTCATAAAGCATAGTGCCCTCTCACAAAGGTACTAAATTTCTTTCCTTACTTGTTTTACATTCATACATTCATATTTTAAGAGACTTGGGGCTTAAACAACTATGGAAATAATCTTAGTATTCCTTAGCAGGGTCACTTATTTCCTCCCAAATTTCTACTGAATCTAAGTGGAGGGAAGGAAATCGTATGCTCTCTGCTACACTTGTCTAAAGTTGCCCTCAGCCTTGAAGAGCCAGTGTTCATGGAATGCTGGCAATGTTCTCTTTCTGGTGAGATTCCATTGCTCTAAAGTACTAGCTGAATGGGAAGCCTGCCTTTATAGCTAACCACAGCTGCACACAGTACACCATTCCTCACACCAATCTGGGGTACAGGCAATGGAGAAAGCAGCTCAGGTCTCAAGTGCACCATCTTCTTTTGCTTTTCGAATAGTGGAATCGATTATTCTTGGTACATATTTCATCATTTCTTTTATGTCTAGAAAACAATTTCATTCGATTTCAAAATATGTACATAGATTGGCTAAAAAGCAATACATGTATATAAGCATACATTTATTATGGTTTTGGTCCCAATGATAAAAATAATTTCCCAAAACATCTCTATCACCATTTCGAGTATATAATCTGATGGTGAATTTAATCGAATGCCTGTTATCTTACAGAAGAACAGCATAAGACACGAAGTCCATCAAAGTTGTGTGGATAAACTCAAAAAAAAAACTCATTTCAAATCCTAAACCCAAAATAAAACATCCTTGTCACACACAGGTCACATTACCTGTAGAAGCAACTGCACAACTACATGGACTACTTTGGTAACTCACTGTGGCCGCGAGAGTGCTGATATCCTCTCTTAAGATGTGTTCTCATTTTTCCTTTACTTACAGTATGCAGCATTTAAAATTCTGGTTGCCATAGTAACTGATATTAAAGCAAACACAGAAGAGAATCAGAACTGAGACTAAGATAAGAAAATATATCCTACTCAAAATAAAGGACAAATTGCTACTCTAAAGGGTAGTTTTGCAAGTACCCCCCCCGCCCCCATATTGTATTCCCTCTCATCCCTAAGAAGATATAATGGCTTATGGGGAGAGATTTAAGTAACTGTTGTTTTCCTAAAAACACATGTGTGGAAAGCAGAAATAGCAAGGTATTTACAAATACATTCTGTATTTAAGTAAGTGATTAGGGAATGAGATGTATCTTGCATGATAATGGAAAATGTATTTGTCTTAACCCAGATTATAATATTAGTTTATCTCATGAACATATAAAGATAAATTGTGATGTGTATTTTGGTAGCAATCACCTTCATTTTTGAGTCCAGTGCTATACAATTGACATTTCATCAAAGAAAAAGGAAATATCGTTCATAAACAACATTTTAACAGCTAGATTACTGCATACGACTCTGCACAGTAGGAGAGGCCATTCTGTAAGGTCATTTTGAACTAAATGAAAAGGTAATAGCTGACCTGATATGGGATTTGGAGCTACTCTTAACAGTATGATTCCACCTATTATATTTCAATAGGTGCATCATTTAAAAGGATTTTAAATTGCTTCCCATCCCTTTTATTGTCAAAAGAGCAAGAGCATACAGAATAAAAATGTCTTTTTAAAACAACTTGAACACTTCCTTTTTCACAACCAATTCCATAGCAATAAGCCATATCAAAGAACATACAAAGTCTTTTTCAGATAAATGCAGCCTATAATATTTCATTCATTTGAATACTATATATTAAATATGAAAAAAATTGAACTTATCAGAAATTCCATGTAAGGATTCCCCATTATTATGAAAAAAATACATTTTGAACAGATATATCTTATGTCTTAGACAGATGAAGACTTAGAGATAACTGTATAAACACATAGGACAACTAATATAGTTTTAAATTATTTAGTTATCAATGTAGGTAAATTACAAAACTATATAGTTAATTTGAATTAAATTTAAAAACACACATAAGAGGGAAGATGGCGCCGCAACAATAGGGAAGCACCCCACTCGTTCCAATTGAATAGTGAGCTGGGAACTCCAGCACCCAACACCCCATCAAGAACCCAGCAAACCCAACAACCAGAAGCAACAGAGAAACACAGGAAATGAAAAAGAACAAAAAAAGAAGAGCCTATACCCTGCACAGAGCCGGAAAATCTCCGGGGCACACCCCCCCACCTGCCCACGCTGGCCTGAACAGGGCCAGGCTACTAAAGGGGACCCAGCGCCAACAAACCGACTGCCAAAAAGTCATGCCAGGAGCACAGAGTCTGGACAGCAAGACTCCATAGATCCCAGACAGAGTGCAGACCACTAAGACAGATGGCAGCAGCGAAGGAATGGAGGTGTGGGGACCGAATGGCTGGGATCAGACATAAGCAGCAGGGGAAGCCGAGGTGTAGACGGGGAGAGCCGGGGCCACCACCACCAAACTACCAATCACCACACCGCAGCACCACAGCCCCAAAAAATCCACAGCAGCGCAGGACACACACTCAACCCAGGACCAGTAAGTTCCCCAATACCCCCCCAAACAGGAGACCAGCTATCAGAGACCCAAAACCTACAAAGAAGCTAGAGCTCCCTCCCTCCCCCTCCCTACCCCGAGGGAATAAAGCAGCTCCATAGCTGGCAGTGCTAAGACCTCTGGGAGGACTCGGGAACTAACAGAGGCAGAGCAAGGCCAAGGTATCCCCCCCAAAGCCCCAGCAGAGCCGCCTGAACCTGGCCGCACCGGCCCCGCCGCCTCCCCAGCAGGGGACCAGGGACTGGTAGGCATTGGAAGCCCCAGGCTCGCTGGTGAGCAACACCAGCACAGCAGGGTCACCTGGGCCCGAACACATGCCCCCCCCTCAGAGTGGAGGCACAGAGAGTCTGGGGGCACCAACCAGTGCCTGGACACTTGATCCTGCAGGGTCCCACGCATACCACCCCCAGCAAATTCACAGAGGACACAAGCATCCTCCAACAACTCAGGACAACACAACCCTAAAGGAAGCACTAGAGTGCACACACACGTGCCCCCTGGAGGGCCAGCATGGGCCAGCGTGCTAGTCCACCAGCAGGAGGACCTCTTGCCCAAACCCCCATGGGAGCACACAAATGGGCAGAAGTGAGGGTGACCACCTCAGCAACAATCGAGGTCACGCTCACCCATTGGGCAGTAAGGTTCAACAGCCAAACTCAAACCCAGAGCCAGGACACAAACAAGTCTCCCACTGATGGACCAGAGGGAACCATCACAAAGCCAAACCAGGGAAGCTATTCACAGATCTCCAGATGCACAAATCACAAAGAAATATAACAAATTTCATCAAAGGGCAAGCCAACTCATTAACTCCAAAAAGCAGCATGACTGAAGAGGAGATGGAGAATAAAAAAACAACTGAGGCTATGTTAGCAGTAATGATGGAAAACCTCAGAAACAAAATTAGAAAACAATTCCAGGAGTTTAGAGTGGAAGTCTCGAAGGACATCCAGGAAGCCAAGAAAGAAATGGAAGCAAAAATGGATACAGTGAAAACCTCCGTTAAAGAAGACCTTAACATCCTGAGAAGTGAAATGCATGAAAAAATAGATTTAAAATACAACTTTTTAAAGGAAGAAATTTCCATGATCAGAGCTCATCTGGCAACCATAAATAGCTCTCTGACATCCATAAACTCCGCACTTGAATCCACAGCACAAAGAATTGACCATATGGAAGCCAGAATCTCTCTCTTGGATGATGATGCAGCCGATAAGAACCAGAAAATTACCACACTCCAAGAAACGGTAAGGCTCCAGGGCAGACCAATCCACGAGCTAGTGGACAAAGACAAGAGATATAATCTGTGCATAATTGGAATAGAAGAAAGAGCCAAATACCAGAGCAGAGGGCAACATGTTTTCAATAAAGTAATTGCAGAAAACTTCCCCAATCTCACAAGGGACCCCATCCAGGTAACTGAAGCCTGTAGGACTCCTAGCAGACCAGATCCTAGAAAAGCCACACCAAGGCACATAATATTCAAGACTTCAGATCTCAAGAATAAAGAGCAAATTTTGAATGCAGCCAAAGCGAAGAAAGAAATTTATTACAATGGGAAGAGGACCCGAATAACAGCAGACCTCTCCACACAAAACTACCACTCGTGAAGAGAATGGAAGAACACCATCCAAGTCCTACAGGCCAACCACTGCCAACCTAGAATAAAATATCCAGCAAAGCTGGAGTTCATATTTGAGGGGAAAAGCAGATCTTTCCATAGCAAAGAGGATCTAAAGGAGTATGTGAATAAAAATCCAGCCCTACAGCGAATTCTAAGAGGGGAATCCCACCCAACAGAAATCGTACAAGACACACAGACAGAAACAGAAAGAAACTACAATAGCCAGAGCCCAATAGAAAGAGCAGCTCACTAAAGACAAGAAAATAAAAGAGGGAAAACAGCCCAACAAGAAAATGGAAGGAGAAAAAACACTCTTATCCTTGATATCTTTGAATATAAATGGTATAAAATCTCCGATAAAGAGGAGCAGGCTGGCAGAATGGATCGGCAAACAAAAAGTTGCCATCTGTTGTCTACAAGAGACCCACCTTACAGCAAGGGATAAAAACAGGCTCCGAATGGAAGGATGGAGCAAGATCTTCCAAGCAAACGCACCTACCAAAACAGCAGGAGTAGCCATTCTGATCTCAGACAAGCTGGACTTCTCATTAAAATCAACTCAAAAAGACAAAGAAGGTCACTACATTTTAATACAAGGAAAAATCCAGAATCAAGACATCACGATGAACTTCCGGGAAGACAGCAGAGGAGCTACAGTGCACTAGCTCAGCTCCCTCCAGCACCGCAGTTTTCTCACCCCATAGAAACTTTTAGCACTAGAAATACAACCAGTGTAAGTTGTAACAGTACAGGGATTCTGGCCAGGAAGGAAAAATTGACTTTGCATGTCTGAAAACACAGATTCGAGCTTTGGGCAGTATCCCACCACCACACCAGTGTCAGCGGTGCTGGCACAGCACCTGGCACAGCAACCCGCACTCCATGCAGGTAAAGCACACAGCGGAGACCAGGCAGGGGCTGAGCATGGATGACCTGAAATCGCAGAGAAAGCATGAGTACCCCATGAAAGATATTCTCACTCGTACCCACAGAGCAGCTTCTGCAAGGCATCCCTTCCCCCACCGCCAGAGCAAAGTGCCATCTTTGCCACTGGCATAGGGTCAGACCAGATTGGAACTAAAGCGGGCCTGGGAAAAGTGAGGTCAAATTAGCCATCTTTGAAAAGGGCAAGAGGGACTGAACAGTGAGAGCCAGCTCCACCCAGGAGAACGCCCTCTGCCCTGGCGGTAGGCGTGTCCAGGACCACAGCTTAGCCAGAGGTGCCCCGCCCTACCCCCCAGAACTTCTAAATTTAAGGCGAAAACAGCCAGCAGCTCCCGGGGGCAGGGAAACACCAAACAGAGGAACCTGAGACAGTTAAACGGTCCCATCACAGAGGAAGCCCAGGTCCAGACGGATTCACTGCAGAAGGCCTTCAAAACAGTACTCACACCAATATTTCTCAAACTCTTCAATGAAATTGAAAGAGAACGTTCACTTCCAGACTCATTCTATGAAGCCAGTATAACCCTCATCCCAAAACCAGGCAGGGACTCATCACAGAAAGAGGACTATAGACCGATCACCCTGATGAACATAGACGCAAAAATTCTCAACAAAATTCTGGCCAATCAACTTCAACAGGTCATCAAAAAATCATACACCACGATCAAACTGGATTCATCCCAGGGATGCAAAGTTGGTTTAATATACGCATGTCAATTAATATTATCTACCACATCAACCAGAGCAATCTAAAGAACCACATGGTTTTATCTCTGGATGCGGAAAAAGCATTTGATAAAATCCAGCACCCATTTATGATAAAAGCCCTGGAAAAACTGGGATTCCAGGGAACATTCGTGAATATAATCAAGGCAGTTTATGACAAATCAACAGCAAGCATAACTCTAAATGGTGAAAAACTAAAGCCATTCCCTTTAAAATCAGGAACAAGGCAGGGATGTCCACTCTCTGCCCTGCTCTTCAACATAGTATTAGAATTCCTACCCAGAGCAATCAGGCAAGAAGAAAATATAAAGGGGATCCAAGTAGGTAAAGATGAAGTTAAACTTTCTCTCTTCGCAGATGACATGATCCTATACCTAAAGAATCACATAGACTCTACCCCCAAGCTACTAGAGCTGATCCAAAACTTTGGCAAAGTTGCAGAATACAAAATAAACCTTCAAAAATCAACGGCCTTTCTCTATGCTAACGACCCAAAGACCGAGGCAGATATCAGGAAAGCAACTCCCTTTGCAATAGCCCTCCAAAACATAAAATACCTAGGAATAACCTTAAACAAAGAAGTGAAAGACCTCTTTGAGGAGAACTTTAAAACCTTGAAAAACGAAATTAAGTCAGAACTAAGGAAATGGAAAAACCTCCCATGCTCCTGGATTGGGAGGATTAATATAATCAAAATGGCAATATTTCCTAAGGCTATCTACAAATTCAATGCAATACTCATTAATAACCCAGCACCATTTTTTAATGAAATAGAGGAAGCAATGCAGAAATTCATATGGAATAATAAAAGACCTAGAATAGCAATAACAATCCTAAGCAGAAAGAACAGTGCTGGAGGAATTACAATACCCAACTTCAAGGTGTATTATAAAGCTGTAGTAATAAAAACAGCTTGGTGGGCTGGGGATATAGCCTAGTGGCAAGAGTGCCTGCCTCGGATACACGAGGCCCTAGGTTCGATTCCCCAGCACCACATATACAGAAAATGGCCAGAAACGGCGCTGTGACTCAAGTGGCCAAGTGCTAGTCTTGATCGGGAAGAAGCCAGGGACAGTGCTCAGGCCCGGAGTCCAAGGCCCAGGACTGGCCAAAAAAAAAAACAAAAAAAAAACAACAGCTTGGTATTGGCACCGGAACAGGCCTGAAGACCAATGGGTCAGAATTGAAGACCCGGGAATGAACCCACAGAACTACACCTACTTAATCTTTGATGAAGGGGCTAAAACAATAGTTAGGAAGAAAGGTAGCCTCTTTAACAAATTTTGCTGGTAAAAACTGGCTCAACACATGCAACAAACTAAAACTAGATCCTTATATATTACTCTGCACCAAAATCAATTCCAAATGGATTAAAGACCTCAAAATCAAAACAGACACCCTGAAAACACTAAAGGAAGGAGTAGGAGAAACACTTGGGCTCCTTGGCACAGGACAGAACTTCCTTAACAAAGACCCAGAAAGGCTACATATCAAAGAAAGGTTGGACAAATGGGTCTGCATCAAACTGCAGAGCTTCTGCATGGCAAAGGACATAGCTCTCAAGATAAACAGAAAGCCCACAGACTTGGAGAAGATCTTTACCGGCCATTCAACAGACAAAGGCCTCATATCTAAAATATATGCAGAACTAAAAAAATTACCTTCTTCCAAAACAAAACCACAAAGAACCAATAGCCCGCTCATTAAGTGGGCTAAAGACTTACAAAGAGACTTCTCTGATGAGGAAATGAGAATGGCCAAGAGACATATGAAAAAGTGCTCTCCATCACTGGCCATAAAAGAAATGCAAACCAAAAAAACATTGAGATTCCATCTCACCCCAGTAAGAATGTCATATATCAAGAAAACTAACAATAACAGTTGTTGGAGGGGATGTGGCAAAAAGGGAAACCTACTTCATTGTTGGTGGGAATGTAAACTGGTTCAGCCACTCTGGCAAGCAGTATGGAGATTGCTCAGAAGTCTAAATGTAGAACTCCCCTATAACCCAGCAACCCCACTTTTGGGTATCTATCCAAAAAACCACAAACAAAATCACAGTAAAGCCACCAGCACAACAATGTTCAATGCAGCACAATTTGTCATAGCGAGAATCTGGAACCAACCCAGATGCCCCTCCCTAGACGAATGGATCAGGAAAATGTGGTACATATACACAATGGAATTTTATGCCTCTATCAGAAAGAATGACATTGCCCCATTTGTAAGGAAATGGATGGACTTGGAAAAAATTATACTAAGTGAAGTGAGCCAGACCCAAAGAAACATGGACTCTATGGTCTCCCTTATTGGGAATAATTAGCACAGGTTTAGGCAAGTCACAGCAGAGGATCACAAGATCCCAATAGCTATACCCTTATAATCACATAAGATGATGCTAAGTGAAATGAACTCCATTTTATGGAAATGATTGTTATATCACAGTTGTAACTACTTTCAACATCCCATCTGTATCTGTAGCTTCTACTATTGATGATGTTCTTGTATCACCTTCTTGTGATTGTATCTACACTATCTCTGTAATCTTATGTGAGTATATTGGAAACCGTGTATACTGGTATTAGAACTAGGAAATTGAAAGGGAATACCAAAATTGAGAAACACAGGGTCTAAAAAAGAGAAACAACTACAAAAGCAATACTTGCAAAACTGTTTGGTGTTAGTGAAATGAACACCTCAGGGTGGAAAAGGGTAAGGGCATTGGGGGATGGGGGTAAGAGCGACAAGGTTACAAACAGTACAAGAAACGTATCCAATGCCAATGTATGAAACTGTAACCTATCTGTACAACAGTTTTATAATAAAAACTTAAAAAAAAACTATAAATGCACACACACACATAAAAAAAGACATCACGTTGATAAATGTGTACTCACCGAACAAAAGACGCCCTACATATGTCAAGCAAATTCTCACATTACTACAGAACAAGATAGACCCAAACACAATCATAGTGGGTGACTTTAATACCCCACTCTCTCCAAGAGACAGATCCAACACCCAGAGAATTAGCAACGGAGCTGAAGACCTAAGTAACACCATATCCCAAATGGATCTGACAGATCTATACAGAATCTTCCACCCTACAGTGACCCAATACACCGTCTTCTCAGCAGCCCATGGATCATACTCCAAAATAGACCATGTCATAGCCCACACAAAGAACCTCAGGAAATACAAAAGTATTGACGTCATCCCATGTGTTATATCTGACCACAGTGGATTAAAGGTAACCCTCAATAACAACAGTTACCACAGAGGCTATACACATTCTTGGAGGCTAAACCCCACATTATTATCCAACACTTGGGCCACAGACCAAATTAAAGATGATATTAAGGAATTCATAAGCCACAATGACAATGAAAATACATCACAAAGAAACCTATGGGACACAGCTAAGGCAGTATAGAGAGGCAAGATCATCGCCCTCAGCACTCACATTAAAAGAATGGAAAAAGAGCAGGTGAATAACCTCATGATGAAACTAAAACAACTGGAGAAACAAGAAATGATCGAATCCAAAATGACTAGGAGGAGAGAGATCAAAAAGATTAAAGAAGAGATAAATCTGATTGAAAATAGCAAGTCCATTCAACAAATAAATAAGACTAAAAGCTGGTTCTTTGAGAAAATAAATAAAATTGACAGACCCCTCGCAAGGCTTACAAAAAAAAAAAGAAGAGAAAAGACTCATATATGTAAAATCAGGGACTCCACCGGAAAAATAACAAGTACACACGATATTCAAACAATCATAAGGAATTATTTCCAGAACTTCTACTCACTAAAAAACAATAATTTTACAGAAATGGGTCAATTCTTAGAGAAGTATAAACTGCCCAAACTGAATCAAGGAGAAATAAATCATCTAAATAAACCAATAACTTACAGCGAGATACAGGGGATAATCAGGAACCTTCCATCAAAGAAAAGCCCAGGCCCAGATGGATTCGCCAACGAATTCTATAAAACCTTTAGTGAGGAGCTAATACCAATACTCCTCAAACTCTTTGGCGAAATAGAAACAGAGGGAGAAATCCCAAACTCATTCTATGAAGCTAATATTATACTCATTCCCAAACCAGGCAAAGACCCAACAAAAAAAGAGAACTACAGACCAATATCACTAATGAACACAGATGCAAAGCTCCTCAATAAAATATTAGCTAACAGGATCCAGAAACTGATTAAGAAAATTATACATCATGACCAAGTAAGCTTCATCCCACAGTCACAAGGATGGTTCAACATCTGTAAATCAATCAATGTAATTCACCACATAAACAGAACTAAAATCAAGAATCACATTGTTATCTCAGTTGATGCCTAAAAAGCCTTTGACAAAATACAACATCCATACTTATTAAAAGCTCTGGGGAGAACAGGAATAGATGGAACATTCCTCAAAACAATAATAGCCATATACAACAGACCAACTGCTAACATCATATTAAATGGAGAGAAACTTAAATCATTCTCCCTAAACTCAGTAACAAGACAAGGATGCCAACTCTTCCCACTTCTAAAACATAGTGCTGGAATCCCTATCCATAGCAATAAGGCAAGAGGAGGACATCAAAGGGATCCACATCGGCAAGGAAGAAATCAATCTATCCCTATTCGCAGACGACATGATCTTATATCTGAAGGACCCAAAAAACTGTCCCCAAACTCCTACACCTAATAAACCATTTTGGCAAAATAGCAGGATACAAAATCAATCCACAAAAGTCAGCAGCTTTTCTGTACACCAGCAATGTACAAGCAGAAAAGGAAATTATAAAAACAATTCCATTTACAGTAGCCAAAAAAATAAATAAATAAAGTACCTAGGGATCAACTTAACCAAGTACATGACAGACCTATTTAATGAGAACTATAAACATCTAATAAGGGAAATCAAAGAAGCTACAAGGAGATGGAAAGACCTCCAATGCTCATGGGTAGACAGAATCAATATAGTGAAAATGGCCATATTGCCCAAATAGTTATACAAATTCAATGCAATCCCTATCAAAATCTCAGTTACATTCTTCACTGAAATAGAGAAAGCAATCCATAAATTCATATGGAACAGCAAAAGACCTAGAATAGCCAAAGCAATTCTAGGAAAAAAAAAAGCAGTGCAGGAGGTATCACAATACCAGACTTCAAGCTCTATTACAGGGCCATCATAACAAAAACAGCCTCGTATTGGTATAAAAACAGATCGGAAGACCAAAGGATTACAATTGAAGATCCAGAAATAAAACCTCACTCTTACAGTCAGCTGATATTGGACAAAGGAGCTAAAGACATACAATGGAATAAGCATAGCCTCTTCAACTACTGGTGCTGGGAGAACTGGGCAGCCATATGCAGAAAACTCAAGGTAGACCCAAGCCTATCATCATGCACCAAGATCAACTCAAAATGGTTCAAGGACCTCAATATAAGGGCTGAATCCTTGAAACTACTGAAGGACAGAGTAGGAAAGATGCTAGAACTTATAGGCACAGGAATGAACTTCCTGAATAGAGTCCCAGGGGCACAACAAATAGAGGAGAGACTCGACAAATGTGACTACTACAAAGTAAAAAGTTTCTGCACAGCTAAGGACATAGCCACCAAACTAGAAAGACAGCCAACCATATGGGAAAGAATCTTTACCAGCACAGCAACAGACAAAGGCCTTATATCTGTCATCCACAGAGAACTCAAAAACCTAAGCCCCTCCAAGCCCAGTAAACCAATTAGGAAATGGGCAAAGGAGCTAAAGAGAGACTTCACAAGAGAAAAGATAAAAATGGCAAAGAAACAAATTAGGAAATGTTCAACATCCCTGGTAGTAAAGGAAATGCAAATAAAAACAACCCTGAGATACCACCTCACTCCAGTTAGAATGGCCTATACTCTGAACTCAGGCAACAACAAATGCTGGAGGGGGTGCGGAGAAAGAGGAACCCTTCTCCATTGTTGGTGGGAGTGCAAATTAGTACAACCACTCTGGAGAACAGTGTGGAGGTTTCTCAAAAAGCTCAATATAGACCTACCCTATGACCCAGCCATACCACTCCTAGGCATCTATCCCAAACAGCAGGTCCCAAGATATCAAAAAGACATCTGCACTTCCATGTTTATCACTCTACAATTCACAATAGCCAAAATATGGAAACAACCCAGATGCCCCTCCACAGATGAATGGATCCCAAAAATATTGTACCTATACACAATGGCATACTACATAGCAATTAGGAATGGTGAAATATTGTTATTTGCAGGGAAATGGTCAGAACTTGAACAAATAATGTTGAGTGAGACAAGCCTAGAACACAGAAAACAAAGGGGCATGATCTCCCTGATATATGACTGTTAAGATGGGGTGATGGAGAGACAGTAGAGACCAGCTCTGTGAAACCAAAAACTGCTTGTCAAATGGTATTTCCCACAGGATTGGGTCAGTGACCCAACATTATGTAACTAAAACCAAACAACTACTCAACATATAAAGGTCTAAAATTGACCTCTCAGTGGAATACAATAGCTCAAAAGCTATGTATGTACGTTCATATAAGACTACTGTTGACATATTGTGTAATGTCGACATTACATTTAAAGCCCTAGGCGAATTTTCTTTGGCGTAGGCCAAGTAGCTACTGTATATGTTCTTGGTACATTGTGTACTGTATATATGTCTACCTGACCTAGGGTAGGGAAAGTAAAACAGGGTGTAAGATATCACAAGAAATGTACACACTGCCCTACTATGTAACTGTACCCTTTTTGCACAACACCTTGTCAAAAATTTTTGTTTAATTAATAAATAAATTACAAAAAAAATAAAAACACACATAGCATATTTACCTATGTAAGGCATAATGCTCATGTGCATCTTTATACTTGTATAAAATTGTGTGTTTTTGTGTGTGTGTGTGTGTGTGTGTGTGTGTACTCCAAAATGTGGAAACAAGACATCTCTTTTTTTAAATTTTATTTTAATCGATTTGATTTTTCTGTTTTTATTTCTTTATGTATTGCATATTCAAATGTATATTTTCAGGAGTGTGGGGAGGGTACATTATTAGCAAGGAAAGGGTGAAAGAGTGCAGCAGTGGAGCTCACTGGACACTGATGAATTTGAACTTTACAACTAGTGGATAGACATGGGAGAAAGGGAATGGGAGAGAGTGAGGGAAGGAATGATACTTTGTTTGAAAGGTAATATACACATTTCCTGACTCATGTAATTGCAATCCCTCTGTATATCACCTTTATAACAACAATACAGTAACTAATAATTTTAAAACACATATGGCTTCCTGCATGAATGCCAAATTTAACAGATAAGAGAGAATACTTAATTCTGTCTTTTAATCTCACTCCTCTGATTTCACTAATTCATACCTATTATTGTAATTTTAAATAAATATCATCAGATTGATTTACCAGAGGAAACTTAGAAACTTCAGTAATTAACTAACACACTCTTTAATTTTGTTATGAAATAAAGAATCCTGCATTAAATTTCTAAATTATTAGGAATTTTTTTATTTTATTTATTTATTTATTTATTTATTTATTTTTTTGCCAATCCTGGGCTTGGACTCAGGGCCTAGCACTGTCCCTGGCTTCTTTTTGCTCAAGGCTAGCACTCTACCACTTGAGCCACAGCACCACTTCTGGCCATTTTCTATATATGTGGTACTGGGGAATCGAACCCAGGGCTTCATGTATGCGACACAAGCAATCTTGCCATTAGGCCATATTCCCAGCCCCTTATTAGGAATTTGTACTGACTCTTTTTCAATGATACTCACACATAGATACAGTCTTCTGAATTCATTCATATATATATACATATATGTACACACACATATATATATATATACTTAATTGTTTGTTCCAAAAAAATCCAATTACAAATCACTTTCCTAGGAAACTCTTAAGTTGTACATGTTAAAATATAACGATATAAATTTGAATATGCATCTTATTAGGATAATTCAAAATTTATCTTTGTATTAAGACACTTGGATTTCCTGATGCCAAGAAAAATGTCTCACATGTTAATCACTTAATCTCTCACACATAAGCCAGCTTCCTAGTAACAAGAAGACCTCCAATATTGCTTCTGAATTAAGAGTTTATTGTTTGCTTATTAATAGAGGGTTCAAAGTAGATGATAAATAATATCCGTAACCCAAGAGTAAATGTAATTTTTTTCTGAACACTTCAATTATATTCTTTATTATTTTGAGCAGTATTTTCACACATTTTTTTTCTTTTCTGAGAGGATTGGTGTTGAACACTAGTGGCAGGGGACAAAAAGCTCTTTCATTTAGGGTTTTTTTTTTTTTTTTTTTTTTTTTTTGTCAGTTCTGGGGCTTGAACTGTGGACCTGGGCACTGTTCTTGAGTTCCTCAGCTCAGGGCTTGCACTCTACTACTTAAGCCACAGCACCATTTCCGGTTTTCTGGTGGTTAATTGGAGATAAGAGTCTCACAGAATTTCCTGACAGGCTGGCTTTGAACTAAAATCTTCAGATCACAGCCTAAAGAGTAGCCACTATTACTGACATTAGCTACTGATGTCTGGCTCTTTAGTTTTATTAGACAAAGTGAACTGATGCTGGGACACATCACTAAACACAATCAATTTTCCTTCCACTTTTAGTGATGTGCCCCATGATGCCTCATTCTCAAATTAAACATAGGCCTTCCTCATGACTCAGCCATACCACCCCTAGGCATCTACCCTGCCCATCATAAACCAAGATGTCTAAACAACCCAGATGTACCACAAAAGATGAGTGGATCCAAAAAATGTTGTTCAAATATACAATGGGATTTTACACAACCATTAGAAAGGATAAAATAATGTCATTTTCAAGGAAATGCATGGAACTAGAACTAATCATACAAGTCAGGTAAGCCAAGAGCAAATAGATAAACAGCACATGTTCTCTCTGGCATGTGAAAGTTAGATTTAAACTGCACTGGGATGTAACAAATTACACAGGATTCTAGATATTCACATACAGTGAGATGATAGTCTTAGAAGAGACTCTTAAAGATGCAATGGCTAAGTATCTTTTCATATTTACAGAAAAATATACATAGTCAATAACCTCCAATGATACGGAGCCAAAAGATTTTTTAAAAGATTTCTTTTTTTTCCTTTTTCTGATCAGTCTGTGTTCTTTACCCAATCTATATATTGTGTATTCACATGCATATCTGTGGGAGGGTGGGGGCACAGAATTTGAGGTAAAAAGATGAAAAGGTGCAGTGATGGATCCCATTTGATATTGATGAAACTATACAATTCATGGGTGGAGATGGAAGAAAGGGATTGGGAGAGAAGTAGGGAACAAATGATCACTGTACAAGAGGAAATGTACTAATTACTTGATGCATGTGAATGTGAGCCCTCTGCAAATCACCTCTATAATAGCTATAAAGTAAATTCTAATAACAAAAACTAAAACAAAACGGAATCCTCTATTGGGTAAGCACTGTTTAAGGCCTAATTGGAAAAACAAATATGACAACCACTTCAGTGGATTTGGTCTACGCCTCTGAGAATGTGCCTAGAAGTACAAAGGAGATACAAGTACACTCACCTGTGAAGGCCAAGGTTGTCATAAAAAGGTCCTATGAATTCAAGTGCATTGTTTGTCATGGAAACTCTTTACTGAGTCTCTAAAAACTTTCCCCAACACTCATTTTTCTGTTTTCATCATTTTAACTACTTTTATGTGGTACAATTAACATAGAATGAAATGACTGACTTAGGGCAGTAGATATCTTTCATATCTAGTGATATTGAATTCTGGATTTATGATTTAATATTTTAGATGTTTTTAACTTTTGAAATGTAGTTATAATGCTGATTATTTTAGGATGATATTTTGTAATTAGTCAATGATAATGGTGCTGTAATTCAGCAAGCTACATAAGAAACTCTGTACTCAATTGTAATGGCTTTTGATACTTAGAAATTTAGGAGGAAGGACTATTCTTTTCCCAGTGGCCTATTCTACAGCAAATCCCATGGCTATGCAGACAATAGAACTGTGTAAAGCACAAATATAACTTCATAAATAACGGCTAAGATATATATATATATATATATATGTATATATATATATATATATATTATTTTGGGAGACAGAATAGCTAACCTCAATTTATATTTTACTCTTTCTTTAGAAATCTGACCCAGAATCATGCTTAAGAAACTCAATTGTCCTGAATACCTCATTCCTAGGTTCTTGTTATACTCTCCTGGGTGGATTTTTATTTAGTTAGGTGGCTGAAACTAATTTTTTTCTTTTCTATTTCCAGAAACTTTACCATCCTCAGGTCTAAATGTATGACTTTGTCTCTACAGTTTATATTGTATTCTTTAAGGTTACTCTCAAGCATATGTAAGAACCATTTTTAGTATAATTTTACTAAGTGAAGTGAGCCAAACCCAAAGAAACATGGACTCTATGGTCTCTCTTATTGGGAATAATTAGTACAGGTTTAGGCAAGTCACAGCAGAGGATCACAAGAGCCCAATAGCTATACCCTTATGAACACATAAGATGATGCTAAGTGAAATGAACTCCATGTTAAGGAAACGATTGTTATATCACAGTTGTAACTACTTTCAACGTCCATGTGTATCTGTAGCTTCTATTATTGATGATGTTCTTGTATCACCTTCCTGTGGTTGTACCTACACTATCCCTGTAATCTTATCTGAGTATATTGGAAACCGTGCATACTGGTATTAGAACTAGGAAATTGAAAAGGAATACCAAAATTGAGAGACACAGGGTAAAAAAAAGACAAACAACTACAAAAGCAATACTTGCAAAACTGTTTGGTCTAAGTGAACTGAACAACTCATGGGGGGAAAGGGAAAGGAGAAAGAGGGGGTAGGAGGGAGGAGGTAACAAACAGCACAAGAAATGTATCCAATGCCTAATGTATGAAACTGTAACCTCTCTGTACATCAATTTGATAATAACAATTTGAAAAAAAAAGAACCATTTTTATTTTATATTATTCTTTTTTTTTCATGAGGATAGCGGACTCAAGATGATTATTCCACTTTGACATTACTAATGATAATGCAACAATAAGAAATTGTCCTAATATAATACTGTACATTTGGCAAACTTATGATTTTTTTACTTCTCACGAAACATTCTATATTGTAATATTTTATACCACTATGCAATAAAGCATCTAGAGAATTCTCAGAAAAGAAGGAAAATATCGGGACTGGGAATATGGCCTAGTGGCAAATATGCTTGCCTCATATACATGAAGCCCTGGGTTCGATTCCCCAGCACCACATATATAGAAAATGGCCAGAGGTGGCGCTGTGGCTCAAGTGGCAGAGTGCTAGCCTTGAGCAAAAAGAAGCCAGGGACAGTGCTCAGGTCCTGAGTCCAAGGTCCAGAACTGGCCAAAAAAGGAAAATATCCAATCATAAAGTTAGTAAATGATAAGGGTACAAATCCAAGTCTATCTAATTCCAAAGACAAACTTCAGAATATTTATGTGTTAAGAACATTACTATTGATGCCTGGAAAATTGCCTTTTAATTTGAATAGTGAGAAGACTGTTTGTGGATGATTAATCAGTTACATCTGTGAAGTTATATTAAATGTGCATGCAACTACAATGCAATAGAAATGAATTCTTAGGTTTTTGAAAATATTTTCCTTAAGAAAGCAACTTGCTGAAGTGATCATGGCTGACCAGAAATAAAAAGTTATAATAAGTGATGGGAGCCAGACCCAAAGAAACATCGACTATATGGTCTCCCTTATAGGGAATAATTAGCACAGGTTTAGGCTAGTCACAGCAGAGGATCACAGGAGGTCAATACCCTTACGAACACATAAGATAATGATAAGTGAAATGAACTCCATGTTATGGAAATGAGTGTTACATCACAGTTGTAAATACTTTCAACGTGCCATATGTAACTGTAACCTCTATTATTGATGATATTCCTGAATCACCTTCCTGTGGTTGTACTTACACTATCTCTGTATCTTATCTGAGTATATTGGAAACAGTGTACACTGGTATTAGAATCAGGACATTGGAAAGGAATACCAAAATCGAGAGACACAGGGTAAAAAAAAAGACAAACAACTACAAAAGCAATACCTACAAACTGTTTGATGAAAATGAACAGAACAACTGAACAACTAGTGGGGGGGGAGGGGGAAGGGAAAGAGGGGGGGGAGG
This sequence comes from Perognathus longimembris pacificus, assembly GCF_023159225.1. Taxonomy (NCBI): domain Eukaryota; kingdom Metazoa; phylum Chordata; class Mammalia; order Rodentia; family Heteromyidae; genus Perognathus; species Perognathus longimembris. Next base: position 17,786,845 of record NC_063163.1, read on the forward strand.
AGAAATGAGGGATGAGGTAACAGTACAAGAAATGTATCCAATGCCTAATGTATGAAACTGTAACCTCTCTGTAATTCAGTTTGATAATAAAAATATATTAAAAAATTAAGAGAAATTTGACTGAAACATTTTCCGAACTTCATTCTTTTGCCTATTTACTTCCCTGAAATATCTAAATTATCTGAGAAATTCTGTCAATCACAATTGCCCTTGTTATCTTTATTTTAAAAATATACTCAGTTAAGGTTAACATGGGAACAGAAAATAATAATGGAGAACAAATTTCACTGTATTAATGGGAGGCACAAATTTGCATAATGATGCTATATTAAATGAAGTATATGTTATTTATAATAAATATTTAAAATTTAAAGCAATTCTTTGAGCTAATGACCCATAACATTTTAGTCATTGTTAGCTCATGGTATAATTTCAAAGATCGAAAGGAGGAATATCTATTTCCCCCGATTCATTTATCCCCTGTGATAAAGCCCTTTTCTCACCATTAGAAGTAGTTCTTTAAGGCAGCCCTCTACAAAGTATTCATCCACTCAATTACTTTTCAAAAATTTTATGTGGTGAAGACCAAGGAAAACAATTATATGTAGACATTGTTTCCTTTCAAAGCTGGAGACATGATTATTAACTTATTAAAGCTTCACAAAGTCCTCCATCTGAGGAATAGATTGGACAAATTTTCATGAAATTCATTGTGCAAGATTGAGGTTTTGTTATAGTTGATTTCTAGTATAGGAAAACAGACTGCACACTATGTGAACTGCACCCATCGCAATGCAACTGGACCCATTGCAATGCATCTGCACCGGTTAGCTGGGCTGTCCTAGAAAGATGTGATGGGAGGGAGGATGCTGAGGAACTTCCACAGTCAGAATACAAACCTAAGTCAGGTTGAAAGGGACTTCGATATTTTTTGTCATTATTTCTATTGAAAAAGAAATTAAATATGTGAATAAATGTGAAATAGTGAAAAAGCTTCTGCTCCTATCCACCTTCGCAAATCCTCTTTTATGTGTGTGTGTGTGATTGGATCCATCAAGGAAGATTCAGAGGGAAGAATAAAGATCTGACTTCTCATCTCCAATACAGCCATTTTTTACCAGGCTATATTTGAGGTTAGTGAAGTAGAATGCTGCAGAAAATGAGTTCGCTACTGAGTTTAGCATTTGTAAATATTAATAAAATATTAAAAACCGGGGCTGGGGATATGGCCTAGTGGTAAGAGTGCTTGCCTTGTATACATGAAGCCCTGGGTTCAATTCCCCAGCACCACATGTACAGAAGACGGCCAGAAGTGGCACTGTGGCTCAAGTGGCAGAGTGCTAGCCTTGAGCAAAAAGAAGCCAGGGGCAGTGCTCAGGCCCTGAATCCAAGACCCAGGACTGGCAAAAAAAATAATAATAATAATAATAATTTTAAAAACAAAATAAAATATTAAAACCCTAGGGATGTCTCCCAACAGTCCTAGTCATGTAAGTTTCAGCTGCTTATAAAAATGATTTTTCTGACTCATGTGATCATCACAAGAAATTGTATTCAATTATACACTTGCAGCTAGTTTCCTGAGATGGTTTAGAACTACAATTGCCTCCATGCAAATGAACTTTAAATTGGTCCACATTGGTGGAGATATAAAAATGAAATCTCTCCCATATACCTAGCATAAATTTGCAAGCTAAACCATTAGTGTAGAAAACTAATTGGATTTTTTAAGGCAAATTTGGGGGCAAATGTGAGTTCTATTTGTTAGTACACATATTGTAAATTTTCAGAGATATCAAGTGAAGATTTAAAATAGGTATGAATTTTAGTACTCATCAAAGATGGATACATTCAATCATAGTTTATAAAAATGAATTCATGATGATAAATTAGAAAGTTCATATTTAAATTATTATGAAAGAAATTAATCTCAAACTTACTACTTTCACCTATTTATTATTTCTTCATATTTGCAGGTTAGGAATCCAAAGGGTCCTATATTATGGATTAGTCCCTGGATCTCTAATAAATTTACAATAAACTTTTTGTGTGTGTGCTGGACCTGAGGCTTGAACTCCGAGTGTTGCTGTTCTCCCTAGCCTCTTTTTTTTTATTATTTTGCTTAAGTCTATCACTTTAGCCATAGCACTACTTCCAGCTTTTTTGGGGTGGATCTTTGGATATATGAGTCTTACGGACTTTGCTGCTAAGGCAGGCTTCAGATCTCAGACTTCTGAGTATCTAGAATTAAATGCTTGAGCCTTTGATCAAGCTTATATTAAGCTTTAAGTTTTTCTGGTGTCAGATTCATGTTCTAGCTGACTCTTGTTGGTAAGTATTAATTAGTTACATTTAGTTTGTCAACCTGAACTCTCAGATTTACATGGAATGTTGGTCATAAGCATCTCAGATTCTTGGCATACTATTTTCCCATAACATTTTACCACTGAGCAGCTTCCTTGCAGAAAGTGATAAAGAATGGAGCAAGAAAATACTAACAAGCAAATAAGTAAGCAAAAGTGTTAGCTAGTAGAAGTCTCAATCACACATGAGCACCTATGATAAGTGACTTCCCATTAATTTCCATATTTTATTTTATTTATTTTTTCTTTTTTTTTTTGCCAGTCCTGGGCCTTGGACTCAGGGCCTAGCACTGTCCCTGGCTTCTTTTTGCTCAAGGCTAGCACTCTGCCACTTGAGTCACAGCGCCACTTCTGGCCATTTTCTGTATATGTGGTGCTGGGGAATGGATCCCAGGGCTTCAAGTATACGAGGCAAGCGCTCTTACCACTAGGCAATATCCCCAGCCCCTCCATATTTTATTATAATGGGGTTTGAACTCAAAGGCTTGCATTTGGCACTACTATGTGGCTTTTTGATGCTTTATTTTTTAATAATATACATGTATATATACTTTTTTCTTTTGTTATTTGCTTTTTAGATACTATGTCATTCTTAGGACTAGTCTCAGATTAGGATCTTCCCATAAATGTGTCCCATGTATCTGGGTTACAGATTTGTGCCAGCAAGCCCAGGTGTTGTTGAGATAACTTCTTACTTACTTCCAAAATTGGAATATAATTAAAGGGGGTAAAATATGAAAGAAGGAATTTCAATGTACATAATGTATATAAATGTATATAAGAGGGAATTACAAAGTTTTGTTTTAAAGAATTATTTAACTTTTGTCTGACATTTACTGTCTGTGATATATCAGTTTGATTTAAAAAATACAACAAAATATTAAAAAAAATACTACCTGGTGTGAGATGCTTATGAGAAACTTATTTTGTTGTAAAATATCAAAATGTTATGCTAAAATGAATCCTGCAGAGCAGTGTAATTTATTTGCAAGACTAAAAAGGCCCATTATGAGATACAATACATGTAAAAAACAACATGAAAATAGATCCATTTGTGATTAGTTAAATCCACAGAAAATATTTAAGGCATAGTTTAATAAACTAATAAAGCACACAGTAAAATTAAATCAACAATGGAAAATAATTTTATTCCGAAGTCTGTTATATTTTATTCATTTTGACATAGTCAAAACATTACCAAACATAAGTGATAAATCAACTAAAGAAAGTCACTCTGTGAGGTTATTACTGTGAAATGATTATTGCTTTGAATAATTAAGTTAAATTCTGGCATTAACATAATTTCACAAATATTTAAACTACATTCTAAAGAGTAATAATGCATTCTGAGGAATATTTTGGTTAGGTGATCTAAAAAGCAATTATTTTAGGTAATACACTGTCACTCTTGGATACATGTAGACAATAAGGCAGAGCTAAAATTCCATTTGACAATGAATCACAAGTTTGAAAACATTGACTCATTGATATGCATAAATGTCTGAAATATGCTAATCAAATATTTTATTGTAGAGAAACGAGTAGTGCTGTAACAGTTTAAAACCATGGACAGATGCCTTCAGTTCCCTTCATAGATAAGGTTTTGCCAAATGTTCATTCAGGACCACAGCAGACTCTCTTGGCCAGGAGGAGCTAATCAGAACTTTGATATGTATATTAAGGGATGAACTTGTTAATAAATGAACATTTCAGAGATCTTCAATAATTTCAAAAGGGAGTTTCAACATACACATACTAAGCCATTTGGTGTAGAACAATGTTGAGGTATGTGTTTATGACATTTTCTACAACATCCAAAATGTCTAACAATGGTCAAGTGGATAACTAATGTATCTATAGTCTACCCACTAAGGTTTCATCTCCCACATTGATGCCTCTATTATATAAACTGGTTTTATTTACTTTATTATGTCAGTATATGGTTTTGAAACAAAACAAATTCAGATATCATAGCAAAATGTATAAAGATATGAACTATATAATTATTTAGGAAAATAATTTCCAACATCATAAACATCCTTAGTAAAATGCCTGTAAAGGAAAGTAAGAGGACTTTCAAATAAGTATAAATTATGTTGTTATATCTTCCTTCCTTTATATTTTTTTATCTGATCTATATTGCTCTCCTCTAAGATCATATAATTCTATCATACAAAGTGATAAACTTTATATAACATTCTATTTGGTTCATCATTTTATTCAACACTTATGTAAACACATAAAGGCAGATTTGTTATTCAAATATGCTTTCCACATTTTACCTAGGACAAAAATTCTAAATATTTTGTCAAAAATGAAAGAATAATCAGACATTCTTACAGGAACATACATCAGCACATACATACAAATGTGAACAAAGAAATGCTTGCACACAATGTTAATCATTGAATATTTCATGATGAACCATGTAGTTGGCACAAGTGTTTATTTGGAAAGAGAATATAGCTGAACAATCTTAAAAACAAATGTTTTTGTTTCCTAGGTTTATGTGATTGTTTTTTTTTTAATCTGGTTCAATTTAAAGAGATCAATGATTCTATTTCTAGTAATTATGATGCATAAAAAGTGTATGCATGTGCTTTTCCATGGAGAAGAGCAAAGGTAAAGACTGAATACTCCTAACACAATGAGATTAAGGTCCTTTCAAAACACTTTAAGAAAAATATGAGGGCCTGGGAATATGGCCTAGTGGCAAGAGCACTTGCCTCGTATACCTGAAGCCCTGGGTTCGATTCCCCAGCACCACATATATAGAAAATGGCCAGAAGTGGCGCTGTTGCTCAAGTGGCAGAGTGCTAGCCTGCTAGCCTTGAGCAAAAAGAAGCCAAGGACAGTGCTCAGGCCCTGAGACCAAGGCCCAGGACTGGCAAAAAAAAAAAAAAAAAAGAAAGAAAAGAAAGTAATAAAAGCAGGAATTTAAATCCAAGTTCCAGAAGAGCTCCACCTACTTTTAATGTGAAAGAATACTGTATCTCATGTAGCCACAAGCCTGAAAGTTCTAAACACCAAATCAAAGTTTACAATGGTGAATTATAATCCAAATGGAGTTCACAACCATAAAATATAACTTTGGTTAAGGTGATTGTCTTTATTATTATTAAATATGATCCTCAAAATTTAACTGGTATAAGAACATACTAAAGCTAGTCTTTCACACACAAAAAAAGTTGCTTCTTTTTGTTCTGTATTTTTCTCTTATACTCCTGGAATTAAGCCTCTTTTGCTCTCAGAATATTGATTGGCATTGACTCCTCTAAATTTGTTGTCCTGATTTTCATCAGAACATAAGCATCACCATTTTTGTCTTTATGTTTATGACCAGACTTAAGTTCCAACAAAGGATTTACAAATGGTGGTTTAAGAAGCAATTAATGACATAATGCACATACTCCAAAATCACTTCAGTTTTTCTCTTCTACGTAGAAAAGAATCTCTAGTTTATATGGAAATTGATATTGAGTCTAAAATACTGATAAAAGGAACACAAAATTGTACTAGGTCAAAATCAGTTGTTTAGAATATTTTCTAACAGTTGAATGATCAATTAAATGAGATAAAGGAAATAGGTTACACATACCAAATTTCATTATTTATTTTATATTTCTTTTTTAATATATATTTTTTATTATCAAACTGAATTACAGAGAGGTTAAAGTTTCATACATTAGGCATTGCATACATTTCGTGTACTGTTTGTCACCTCTTCCCTCATTCCCCCAACCCCTCCCCCATTCCTTCCCTCCCCCATGAGTTGTTCAGTTCATTTACACCAAACAGTTTTGCAAGTACTGCTTTTGTATTGTCTTTTTTTACCCTGTGGCTCTCGATTTTGGTATTCCCTTCCAATTTCCTAGTTCTAATACCAGTATACCCGGTTTCCAATATACTCAGATAAGATTACAGAGAAAGTGTAGGTACAACCACAGGAAGGTGATATAAGAACATCATCAATAATAGAAGCTAGAATTACATAGGGCACATTGAAAGTAGTTACAGCAATCGTTTCCATAACATGGAGTTCATTTCACTTAGTATTATCTTATGTGTTCATAAGGGTATAGCTATTGTGCTCCTGTGATCCTCTGCTGTGACTTGCCTAAACCTGTGCTAATTATTCCCTATAAAGGAGACCATAGAGTCCATGTTCTTTGGGTCTGGCTCACTTCACTTAGTATAACTTTTTCCAGTGCCTTCCATTTCCATACAAATGGGACAATGTCATTATTTCTGATAGAGGCATAAAATTCCATTGTGTATATGTACCACATTTTCCTGATCCATTCTTCTACAGAGGGGCATCTGGGTTGGTTCCAACTTCTACCTATGACAAATTGTGCTGCGATGAACATTGTACTGCTGGTGGCTTTAGTGTGATTTTAGATAGATACCCAAAAGTGGGGGTTGCTGGGTCATAGAGGAGTTCTTATGTTTAGCCTTCTGAGGAATCTCCATACTGCTTGCCAGAGTGGCTGAACCAGTTTACATTCCCACCAACAATGAAGTAGGGTTCCCTTTTTGCCACATCCCCTCCAACAGTTATTACAGTTAGTCTTCTTGATAGAGGACATTCTTACTGGGGTGAGATGGAATCTCAATGTTGTTTTGATTTGCATTTCTTTTATGGCCAATGATGTAGAGCACGTTTTCATATGTCTCTTGGCCATTCTCATTTCCTCATCAGAAAAGTCTCTTTTTAAGTCTCTAGCCCACTTGATGTGGGGACTATTGGTTGTTTGTGGTTTTGTTTTGGAGGAAGGTAATTTTTTTAGTTCTGCATATATTTTAGAGATGAGGCCTTTGTCTGTTCAATACCCAGTAAAGATCTTCTCCCAATCTGTGGGCTTTCTGTTTATCTTGCGAGCTATGTCCTTTGCTGTGCAGAAGCTCTGCAGTTTAATGCAGTCCCATTTGTCTAACCTTTCTTTGATTTGTAGCCTTTCTGGGTCTTTGTTAAGAAAGTTCCGTCCTAGCCAAGGAGCCCAAGGGTTTCTCCTACTCCTTCGATTAGTGTTTTCATGGTGTCTGTTTTGATTTCTAGGTCCTTGATCTTTTTGGAATTGATTTTGGTGCAGGGTGATATATAAGGATCTAGTTTTAGTTTGTTGCATGTGTTGAACCAGCTTTGCCAGCACCATTTGTTAAAGAGGCTATCTTTCTTACAGACTATTGTTTTAGCTCCTTTATCAAAGATTAAGTAGGCATAGTTCTATGGATTCATTTCTGGGTCTTCAATTCTGTTCCATTGGTCTTCAGGCCTGTTCCGGTGCCAATACCAAGCTGTTTTTATTACTATAGCTTCATAATACAGCTTGAAGTTGGGTATTGTAATTCCTCCAGCACCGTTCTTTCTGCTTAGGATTGGTTTTGCTATTCTAGGTCTTTTATTGTTCCATATGAGTTTCTGGTTTGCTTCCTCTATTTCATTAAAGAATGGTGTTGGGATATTAATGGGTATTGCATTGAATTTGTAGATAGCCTTTGGCAATATTTGCCAATATTGCCATTTTGATTATATTAATCCTCCCAATCCAGGAGTATGGGAGGTCTTTCCATTTCCTTAGTTCTGCCTTAATTTCATTTTTCATGTTTGTAAAGATCTCATCGTAGAGGTCTTTCACTTCTTTGGTTGAGGTTATTCCTAGGCACTTTATGTTTTTTAGGCTATTGCAAAAGGAATTGTTTTCCTGATCTCAGCCTCTGTTTTTAGGTCGTTAGCATAGAGAAAGGCCATTGATTTTTGAGGGTTTATTTTATATCCTGCAACATTGCCAAAGTTTTGGATCAGCTCTAGTAGTTTGGGGGTAGAGTCTATGGGGTTCTTTAGGTATAGGATCATGTCATCTGCAAAGAGAGAATTTTTAACTACACCTTTTTCTATTTGGATCCCCTTTATATTTCCTTCTTGCCTAATTGCTCTGGCTAGGAATTCTAGTACTATGTTGAAGAGAAGGGGAGAGAGTGAACATCCCTGTCTTGTTCCTGATTTTAAAGGGAATGGCTTTAGTTTTTCACCATTTAGAGTTATGCTTGCTGTTGGTTTTTCATAGACTGCCTTGATTATATTCAGGAATGTTCCCTGGGATCCCAATTTTTCCAGGGCTTTTAGCAAAAATGGGTGCTGGATTTTATCAAACACTTTCTGCATCAAGTGATATAACCATGTGGTTCTTTACCTTGCTCCTGTTGATGTGGTGAATTGCATTAATTGACTTGCGAATATTGAACCAACTTTGCATCCCTTGGATGAATCCAGTTTGATCGTGGTGTATGATTTTTTTTTTTTTTTATGACCTCTTGAAGTTTTTTGGCCAGACTTTTGTCGAGAATCTTTGAGTCTATGTTCATCAGGGAAATCGGTCTATAGTTCTTTTCCATGATGAGTCCCTGATTGGTTTTGGGATGAGGGTTATACAGGATTGATAGAGGGTCTCTGGTAGTGAACGTACTCTTTCAATTTAATTGAAGAGTTTGAGAAATATTGGTGTGAGTTCTGTTTTGAAGGCCTTGTAGAATTCTGCTGTGAATCCGTCTGGACTTGGGCTTTTTTTTGATGGGAGATCATTTATTGCCATTTCTATTTCAATACTGGATATAGGTCTGTTTAGAAGGTTTAAATCTTCATGGTTGAGTTTGGGGATATGAATTTTTTCTAGAAAATCATCCATTTCTTCCAAGTTCTCGAATTTGTTGGCATAAAGGTTTACAAGATAGTCCCTTATTGTGGTCTGAACTTTGGTTGTTTCTGTGGTGATTTTACCTGATTCATCTCTTATCTTGTTTATTTGAGTGTGCTGCCTTCATTTTTTTGGTCAGGTTTGCTAGGCGTCTCTCTATCTTGTTGATTTTTTCAAAGAACCAATTCTTTGTTTTGTTGATTCTTTCGATGTTTTTTTTCATCTCTAATTGATTTAATTCTGATTTGATTTTAATTATTTGCTTCAGTCTATTGACTTGGGGTTTGGCTTGTTCTCTTTCAAGGAAATTAAGGTGCTTCCTTAAATTATTGAGTTGCTGTTTCTCCAGTTTGTTTGTGTATGCATTCAGAGATATAAATTTTCCTCTGAGTACTGTCTTTGCTGTGTCCCAAAGGAGCTGGTACTTTGTGTCCTCAACTTGGTTGAGTACCATAAACATTTGAATTTCCATTTTAATTTCTTCAATGACCCACTGATGGTTCAGCAGTGTGTTGTTTAGTCTCCATGAACTGTAGGATTTTCTGCGGTGGCTGTTTGAGTTGAATTCTAATTTTATTCCATTGTGGTCTGAGAGAATGCAGGGAATGGTTTTGATACTTCTGAATTTGTACAGATTTTCTTTGTGCCCTAAGATGTGATCGATTTTGGAGACTGTTCCATGTGCCACTGAGAAGAATGTGTATTCTGTTGTTGCTGGGTGGAATATTCTGTAGATGTTGGTTAAGTCTAGTTGTTCTATGCAATTGTTTATTTCTGTGGTTTCTTTGTTCAGTTTTTGGTGTGTTGTTCTATCCAGAGGTGATAGTGGAGTGTCAAAGTCCCCAACTATCAATGTGTTTTGATCTATGAGTGTTTTTAGAGTCAGTAGTGTTTGTTTGATGAAATTGGGTGCTCCTGTATTTGGTGTGTAGATATTTAGGATGTTATATCTTCCTGTAGAAGAGATCCCTTTACTAGAATGTAGTAACCTTCTTTGTCTCTTCTTACCCTTTTCAATTTGAAGTCGATTTTGTCTGATACTAGAATTGCAACTATGGCCTGCTTATGGGGGCCATTTGCTTGACAGATTTGATTCCAGCCTTTCACTTTTAGAAGATGTTTACTTTTGCTGGATAGATGTGTCTCTTGGAGGCAGCAGAAAATGGATTTTGATTTTTGATCCAACTTATGAGCCTATGTTGTTTGATCGGCAAATTAAGTCCATTAATGTTGAGAGTTAGGATTGAGAGCTGATCATTTGTTCCTTTGATTATCCCTATCTTGTTAAATGCTCAGTCTTCCCATTTGTTGATCTGATATTCTGGTTTACTATTTAGGGTTCATTTCTCTGTCTTCATTGGGATCTTGATTATTTTCCCTGTATAGTACATCTTTGAGGATTTTTTTTAAGCTGGTTTGGTGGAGGTATATTGATTCAGTTTTTCCTTACTGTGGAAGACTTTTATTTGACCTTCGGCTATGAATGAGAGTTTAGCTGGGTACACTATTCCTGGTTGATAGTTATTTTTATATAGGTTTTGGCATACCTCATTCCAGGCTCTCCTTTCTTTCATGGTTTCTACTGAGAAGTCTGGGATAATTCTGATGTATTTTCCTTTATTTGTGATTGTTTTCTTCTCCCTAACAGCTTTAAGGATTCTTTCCTTGGACTCTATTGATCCTGTTTTGATCACAATGTGTCATTGGGATGTCCTATTCTGTCCTGGTTGGTTTGGAGTTCCAAATGCTTCTTGTATCTGTATAGGCCTATCCTTCTGGATATTTGGGAAGTTCTCAGCTAATATTCTGTTAAATAGGTTGCCTATTCTATTATCTTCCTTCTCCAAGTTTTCCTCAACACCTATTATCCTTAAATTGGGCTTTCTGATTGTATCTTGAATCTCCTGCAGTGATCTCTTTTGTCGATTGGATTGGTTTTGTATTGCTTTTTGATCTTTCTCCATAGATTCTAGGGAATCTTCAGCTCCTGAGGTTTGATCTTCTGTTTCAGCTAGTAGGGACTGTAGGTTAGCTACTTGATTTCAAATCTCTCTTCTTTCTGACTGGTCTTTCCTGATGATTTCCATGTCCTTGCTAAAATTATCTCTTAGGGCTTGCATGGACTTCTTTACTTCATTTACTTCACTAACTTCATTAATTTGGTTTTGAGTGCTGTCTTTTAAATCTTTTAGCTGGGTAGTTATCTTTTCATTTGACTCTTGAAGTTGATTTATCTTTTTATTTGTGGAGGCCATGAAATTATCCATTATTTTTGCTTTGCCTGCACACGCTCTAGAATAATTGACTGAAGAGATTCAAACTTTTCATTTATCATGTTTATCAGTAGACTTTGTAGAGCATTTTGAGGGTTCTCTTCTATGTCTTTGATTGACTGCTCTGCTTCCTGCTTGTTTTGAGTGGGAGATAATTCTCCATTGTTTGCCATCTTTCTTGTGTTTCTTCTGCCCATTTGGATTGGGAATGCCAAACTATAAACACCTGTGAGCACCGTTTAAGACCCAAAGCAGACCTTACCAAGCACTGTTTTGTAAATCTTAGTTCACAATTATATATGGATACCTTTTATACCTGTGTATAAAATTATATTTGGTGTTCCTAAAGAATACAATTTCAATATAACAATCAATCCTGAGCCCTGTATTTAGTAGTTACTTATTTACTGTTACAACCCTCTGAGCAATTCTTGTTCTTATATTAAGTTCTTTTTGGTCTGGCTTTCTCTAAGACCCTTTTGATTCACTCAGAATAAGCAGGGATACCCTCTATTCAGTAACCCGGAGTCAATGGAATCTGGAGGTCCTAGAAGTAAGTCAGGAGGGTAAGTTAGAGGTAGTAAAAAGAACAGAGTAAAATGTATGGGGGGGTGGTGATGATTTTGGTTTAGTTTCAGTGACACGGAAATGTGGAGGAGGGTAGAATCAGTAGAAAGAACAAGGTTAAAATGATAGACAATGGAGAGTTAGCAGTAAAGAGTGGCGGTGTTATTGTAGGAAAGTAATTTTTAAAGAAAGAGAATGCAAAGAGAGGAATAAAGAAAAAATACTGGAAGACGGATGAACCTAACAGAGAAAAATTATTTTTAAAAAAATAAAAAGGAAAAAATCAGGAAAAAAATACAACAAAAAACAAACAAAAAAGAACTTGATAGAACCAACGGGTAAACATGGAAAACAAAAACAAACCAATGACGTTTCAGAAATGAAAATATAAAGAAAAAAAAAAGCTTAAAAAATGTTTGAGAAAAAATAAAAAAATAAAAAGGAGTCTTCCTTGTTTGGTGGGCTTTCTACAGTCTCTGGATTCTGGCGGTGGTCTACAGTCTCTTCTGCCACTTGGCTGGTTTGATTTGCTTTCAGTTCACAGGGGGTGGTTCTGCTCTGATCCTCCTCCCCTGTTGGTGAAAACCTGGGGCCCTGTGGTTCCCACAGCTTGCAGGTAGGCCTTGGGCGCTCTCTGTAGATGGGAATGTGAACAGTCTTGGGAACCGTGGCTCCACCCGTCTGCTGTAGGGCCTCTGCCTTTAATGCCTGGCTTTGAATAGCCAGTGGTCTCAGCAGGACGGTGCGCCTCTGGTCTGGTTTACCCAGCTGAGGCTTGCTTGTTCCTCCTTCCTGGGTGGGGCGGCCTCCAGGGTAGAGCAGGGTATGGAATTGAGCTCCGTTTGGGGCTGGGAATTGGGCTTCTAAATGGAACCGTTCTCTGTCTCAGGAACTGTTTGATCTCCCGTGTGGCTGTTCTGTGCCGCCTGTACGGTAGCTGCTTGCCTCTTTTGCTTTAACTGAGGAATTCCAGCGGTCCAGGCAGGCCACCTCTAGCTGAGCCAAGGCCCCCCACCCCTGCCTGGGCAGGGGTCATACGCCTGGGTGGATCTGGCTCTCACTGGTCGGTCCCTCTTGCCCTTCTCAAAGATGGCCACTTTGTCCTCGCTTTCCCCTGGCCGGCTTTAGCTCCACTCTGGTCTGGCCCTATGCCAGTGGCAAAGATGGTGCATTGATCTGGTGGTGGGTGAGGAGCTGCTCTGTGGGCGTGAGTGAGAGTGACTTTAGTGGGGGTACTCATGCTTTCTCTGCGATTTCGGCCCATCCGTGCTCAGCCTGCAATCTGTCTGAATGCTGCCATCTGGAGGATTTCTCCCTGGTCTCTGTTGAATGCTTTAGCTGCATGGAGTGCGGGTCACTGTGCCGGGCGCTGTGCAGGTGTCGGCACTGGTGTGGTAGCAGGACACCACCCAGACCTCAAATCTGTGTTTTCAGCCAAGCAAAGTCAATTTTTCCTTCCTGGCCAGAATCCCTGTACTGTTATAACTAACTTTTGCTATCTTTCTAGGGGTAAAATTTTCTGTTGGATGGGAAAACAGCGATGTCGGAGGGAGCTCATCTAGGGCTCTGCTGCTTCTCCACCATCTTCCCGGAAGTCTCTCCAAATTTCATTATGAGGGGAGATGTTTCTTTGTGTATTGTTTAAGAATTTATTGAAAGCCTTATGGAGATTGGGATATTCAAGTGAATTTATCACAAAAATACATTCCAATATACTATCAGACGTTCTAGAAAATACACATTTTGCTAAAATTGTGAAGTATGTCTCTGAGAGGATCCTAAAATCCTTTAATAATGGCTCATATGTTAGAAATTAGAGTAAGATAATTTGGCATTCAATTAGTACCTATAAAGAGTGTGGGAATAATCATACCCCACTGAAAGAGAGGCTATGGAAATCATTACGTATTGAGTCAAAGTGTTACTGCAATGGAGCTGAATCTGTAATCAGTAAAGACTTATAGGAAAAGACAAAATTTTATCTTGGAATCCTTTAGAGGAAAAGCAGGCAGGGAATATAGTAATTTCTTATTTTCCCTGTATGAATGGAAACTATTGTGCACATAAATCTTGTTAAGTACATAGTACATTATTAAAACAGAAATTTATATCACCTCACTCTTTTTCCAGACTTGAGTCAGTTCATAGACTCAAAATGCTTTGAATAAATGGAAAGGAAAATCTATTGATGAAGGACAGCCTCATGATGACCCTAGTTTATATTGTTAATATTTTCAAAAGATTATATATACATACATATATATATGTATGTATATATACATATACATATATATACTGGGGTTTGTACTTGGTAACTCATACTACCAAGGCTGTAGACTAGCAAATTTACCAATCACTTGAGTAAATAGGCTTATATACATGAGCATATGGTGTTCAGTTACTATGATATATTTGTTATGTCATCTGTGGGTAATACATAGGAGTCTCCTATTTCAGTGAAATTTCTAGGTGGTCAGGAGTCTAAAAGTGTGATATAACATGGAGAATTTGATTCTTTCTAGAACCAAAAACAAAACAAAACAACAACAACAACAAAAAAAAAACAAGCACACAGCTCATAAGATCGCATTAAATTTGGAAGAAACTTGTTTTACATTTGAAGGTTTTACTGTCCCTAAGTGACACGAATTACATGAATAATTTTGAGTTGAATCTAGAAACAAAGATAGATTTGCATAAGACCCAGGCCTGCCTTTTAAGCTGCTTTCCCTCTTTGGTTATATAATTCCACAGATTAAACGATGTTTGAAGCATCACTGGCAAATAGAGAAGATGATCTTAGCCTTTAACAGACTTCTGTGAGTGAGTAAAATGATATGTCCTTGTATTTTGAAGCATATCTCTAGTATATTTTCTAGATACCTAGAAGTCATGAAGAAACAAAGTTTGGCTTACTACTGGGACTTTGAAAACACTAATGGTTTATTTATGGATCACCTAGTATATGCTCATCATAAAATGAGAGATTTCACAAAAAATATATTAGGCAATACGTGCTAGCACTCTGTCATAAAAGGGAAAAGATGAATATGAGATGCATTTTGGAATACTGAAGTCATAGGAATTGATACAAGGAAAACATTTAAACATCTATCTTCTCCATCCTCTTATACTTCTCCTCTTCTCTCCCTCCCTCCATCCTTCATCCTCTTTCCCTCCTTAATTCCTTTCTTCTCTCTCTCTGTCTCTCTCTGTATATATGCAAATTCACTCAACCACTATGGAACTCAATATTATTTTTCTCAAGAAACTAAACATACGTTACTATCTGATCCTGCTACACAACTCTCTTAAATATATTTAGAAACACATCCATTAACATACAGTAGAGATATCTGTAGATCCATGTCTACTACAGCACTATTCCCAAAGATGAATCTAGAGAATCAACCTAATGGAATGTGCTCTGATGAATGATTTAAAATGTGAAGCACACACAAACTTAGTTGTATATATGTACAAGGAAAAAGGGAGGAGATTCTAACTGGACCATGCCAAATAGCATATCAAATTAATTCTCAGAAACAACAAAATTTATTTTTGGTTTTGATTTTTTAAATAACCTCTTACCAGAGAATCAGTCTCAATGATTTCAGGAAAGAAATGAGAAGTAGTTGTATTTAAATATCTTACTTATAGACTATAAAGTCAACATTTTTATATATTCCAGCTTGTGTTGACCTTGAGTAAAGAGCAAAGAATAAAACTTAGACAAAAGTTGTGTATATCAATGCATCATCACTTATTCAATGTTTAGTTGACAACGAGAGGGAAATGGATTGTTTCACTTTGTAATGTGGTTTAATTCAGCAAGTAGTCATTGATTTTTCTCTTCTGTGTAAAACTTGATCCTTGGAATTATTGAAGGTGGGAAAATGAACCACCTCCAGGTCCTATTTTCAATGATCTCACAGTTTATTGAATAAAAGAGGTTCTTAACCTGCTATATAAAATGACAATTACACTATTTAAAAAGGGAAAAATTCCATCATATTTAAGCAGAAATAAAAATCACCTAGAGGAATTATTTAAATGTGTATTGACTGGCTCCACCCTCTACATTTTCTGATTTAATAGATGTTATGTGGGCCAAAAACATTAAATTTATAATGAGTTTTCAGGCTATGAAATGCTGCAAATCTTGGGTGGCACTTTAACATATGGGATAAAAACTAGTCTAGCAAGCAGAAGGCACTGAGTTCTAAACACTAAAAAGGGTTGTTTTTTTTTTTAACATGATGAGAGAGCCATTTGTTTTAATTTTAATTGGTTGGCCAAGGAATAATCCTGAAAGGACATAAACTGGCAAATTATTTGAATTTGACAAGTAGATGAAAAATTAGACAGTTATTTTAGAAGAAAATCAATCAATGATATGAGGATAGCAGGATATTGGAATTATGGGTAGAATTTCTAGTTAAGAATAAATTAATATAAATGAATTTGATTTATATGATGATTACTGTGAAATATATGCAATCAGTACTTATTAAAATTTATATATGATCCTTATTATAAAACCTGTTTAATAAATCTAACTTACCAGAATTGCTAAAATTAAATCTAATAAAATATCAAGATGTGACAATGAACAATTGCACCTGGAATCTTTTTCTTTTCATAATCTGGGAGGTATTTAATATATTGTAATACTTTTGGAAAATTTTATCTCTGTTTTTAAAGTACAATGTATTAGGTTGTAAACTTAGTCATTTCACTGCTCTACTAATTACCAAGTGAATGGGCACACATATCAATAAGAAAAAAGAAAAAGAAATAAATAAATAAAAGCAGGGATGTAAGAAGCTTAACCATTGCAGATCTCATTCCAAAACTGTGAGAAGAAAACAAGAACTTGGTAAACCTATGAGTGGAAAAATTAAGGAAGAACATCTTTCAAAGACAAATATGAGTGAGTCAGAAAACAAGTGAAAGAAATTGGACACAAAAGATTATGTAATAAACACTAATCTATATTGATGAATTCAGATTATTTCTTTTTCTAGGATGAGAAAAGGGGATAGATTAATAGATATCCATAAGAATAATTTCTTGGTTGTGGAAATATGTGTCATTTTCCAGTAGTCGATCTTACTCAGATAAAATTAATCAGGTTTACTGAAAGAGTACTTTCAGTAGCAATGGAAAAGTAAAACACTGGTATTGTACAAGTGTACAAGTGAGCATATTAAAGATGTTAGTAAATAAAATGGAAAAGTATAAAAGTAGTATTTACAGAGATAATTGGTTTTTATGGACCTAAAGTAAATTGTGACTATAGCAACTTATATGTACATTTATTTTTTACATAAACTCTGTGCATCAGAAGACCAGGAATTTCTTGTTCATTTATTTTTGTGAGAATGTAAGAAAAAAAATCAAGGAATTAACAAAGCTTATGTTTTCTTCTGAAGGCTTGACTGAGAAAAAATTATTTTGGGTGCACTTTAAGATGTTGACTGAATGGACTTTCTTATTACTGTAAGAAATACAGCAGCTTGCTTCTCCAATTCAATCTCTGGAGAGGGGTGAGGAAAGAATCAGACAATCTGCGAAAAGTACAAAAGAGTAAGTCACTTGTGAGTTGGATTCCCAATCTCCTATGAGCTTGTAAACATAATATTATAGACAGCCCATCATCTCTGCTACATTTGGTTAGAAGAAAGCTATGTGTCTTTCCATACAAACAAGGGCATGATTATAGATTATATAAGAGTAGGCAGTGCATATTCATGGAGACAGGGTCATGAGGTCATTTACAGCTCTGATCTTCCTATAGTACAAAATAAAAGTCATGTTTTGGGATTACTTATTTCTCTTTTTATTTGAAAATGCTAAGAAAAGAGGGGGCACAGTTACATATGTCATGCAAAAGGACATTTCCTATCTTCCATTCCCTCCCAGCCCACCTACAATTGGTATATAGTAGTTCATTTTCAACATAGTATTCAGTGAACACCATTGCTGCATTTGTTTACCCTTTGTCCCTCCAATTTTGTGGCTTCCCTTACACCTCCAATGACATATAGACAAACAATAAGACAAAAGGAAAATAAATCAAAAATCTAAAACAGTAAAAAAAACAAGACCTCTTGATTCTATATCCTGGATTCCTTCAGTAGGTATTATTGTTTTGGGATTCTTGAGTTTAATAATTTCTTACATCTTTTTAATGATATGAAAAGCACCAAGTGATTTCTTTGATTATTAAAGATTATAATGACCAAAAAGTGTTTTGAGCAGCATGTTGATAACCATTCATACATTTCAACTTGTAGGATAGAAAATTTAAATTTGATGTTCGTTGCTTGGAATAAAGTAATTAAAGTTTTGCTATGATATTGGCAAGGAAAGAAAAAAACTTGCCTATGGTATCAATTGGAGTATGGACCTTTAAAAGTTACTTTTTAAAATCAATTCAAAGAGCAAAGAAGTAAACTACTTGCCATTTCTGAGAAATGGAGTCACTGAACCTGTGCCCTCTTTTCAATAAATAGATAAGAAAGCTCTTTGTCACAGTATTGCTAATCTATGAGTTCAGTTTCTGAGAACCTGCCTTAAAAGAAGTCATAGTGGAAAAATTGACAATAGCCTAAGATTATCTAGTGAGAAATACAACAATGAGTATTGGACTTTGTTAATTTGCTGGTTTCTTTGATGATTTACAAAATGGAAATGTGCCCTAGGCCCTGGAAATTTAGGAACATGGTAGAATCTTTGGGTAATTTCCCAAGTGAAGGAGGTTAATAATGATAGCAATTATAGATGGATAATAATTTCCTACTTATGTGAGAATAGCAACTCCAGGAAGCCTTTACAAGGGGATGAGTAGGAACAACAATGTAACCCTTGAGAAGATAATCACAGACAAGACTTTGAAAACACCAGCAGTTTCAGAGTGAGTTTAGTTAAAGCAGGCATAATAGTTGGCAAAGATTTCTCAAAGCAATGACTCCACAAGGAAATCTGACTTAAATTATCTAGAGCAGTATGGGGTTAAAATTCTAAGTAGGATTTTACTCACTCTTGTTTAAAAATAGTAAGGCTTGAAAAATGTGTTATTTTCATTAAAATGCCTCTAATATAGTAGCATTGTAACAGATTCAGATTAATAGAGAAGCTTTTCCTTCAATTACTGAAGGAGTTGGGGAAAGTGAAGCAGTAATATGGAAGGGAATAAAGGTTAAGGTTGGGAGAGAGAAAACCTGAACTATGCTAATTCAAGATAGAAAGAAGCTGCTATTAGAAGCATGATTTGGTTACATAATATGCTTCTCATTAAAGAGTTCTTTCAACCCTCTGAAGTGTAAACTGAATTACAACTGTCTACGGATAACCTCACTTTTCAGAGGATAATTTCTATAGCTTGCATATTTGTGCTACTTGGAGATAATTGTAAAAGCATATTAACTTTTAGTTATAAGATTAGTTTAAGATCAAGTGTTTGAAATACAGCACAGGGACCACACTTATCAGTATTTCATTTTATGTATAAAAGTTCTTTAGATGCTAAGTGTTCTTGTCATAATACACAGGCAGAAATGGCAATCCTGAGATCTATTGAACTATTTGATCTGTCACTGAATTAATGAATGCAATTCTTTTTAATTTTTTACCTTTAAAAAATTTATTGTTATTATAATGCCAATGTATAGAGGGGTTAAAGTTAAATAAGTCAGGTAATGAGTACATTTCTTTTTTGAAAAATATCAGCCTTTCTCTTGTTCTCTAACTTGGTTTATATAATCAAGCAAACATGCATATCATCACATCATATACCCTAAATAGACACAGGCAGTGCCTTATTTTAACTGAACACAATGGTGTTCAAAGAATAAAATAATTGATGCAAACTGTAAGATCTAAAACAATATTAAATTTTGGTTGCATGCTTATACAATATCCATATGCCATATTTATTTATAATTAACTTTCCTATCACATTCAGTAAGTAAATAAATTACAAAACTATATCTAAGACATATTTTTAGAGAAACTCCCTTTAATTGCAAAGAAAAGAAGTTCGTACTGTTGTATATCTGTCTATAATTATAGAAAATAAAAACAAAAGAATAATGATAGTGAATAGAAACTATGTCAATGAGGAAATAAAACTTGGAATCACTAGATCATTGCTAAGCAATTAGGAAACCATGAATTACCATAGTCAGATAGACTCTGGCTACATCATGTGTGCAGGTGAGACTTTCTAAATATGGTCTCCATGTAGATTTTTCATATTAATTATTTTTAACAATCACCGAAGAACATTAAAAGTAGGAGCACCTTATTAATTTGCTCCAGCCATCTGGGTGAGCTAATTTGTTGCATAACAATCTTAGCCTTCTATCCTTCAAAGGAGACTTGATTACACAGTGCTACTTTAGAAAGATGGAGTTGTGAGGTCCTTGAGAAAGACAACACTGGGCTCATTTAACTGGCTAGAACCTAAGAAACTATTTCCTTTCCAGAAGATGAAAAAATAACTTACACTGATACCTTCTAAAACAAATGCTTTAAGAAAGTAGGAGTAGTATACTTAAGATAAGCTCACTACAAATTCATGAATTATAACATAACACCCATGGTGATATTATTAAGAAATGAAACCTTTTGAGAAATGATGAAGAACACACTCTTCCCGTTAGGATTAAGGTCCTAAAAATTAAAAGTTGAAGCTGGGCGCTGGTGGATCCCGCCTGCAATTCCAGCTACTCAGGAGGCTGAGTTCTGAAGATTGTGGTTCAAAGGCAACCCTGGCAGGGAAGTCCATGAGACTCTTATCTCCAATCAATCCACCAGAAAAATCGCATGTGGCTCTGTATCTCAAGTGGTGGAGGAGCACTAGCCTTGAGCTGAAGAGCTCAAGGAAAGGGCCCAGGCCCAGAGCTCAATCCCCATGACCAGTGAATGAATGAATGAGTGAATGAACAAATAAATAAAATAAATGTTGATTTTCCTAGGCATTTCAGACCATTGAGGGTTTAGTGCAAATTGTCTATGCTTTAACCAGACAGTGACTCTGCTGGCGTCTTGCCACTGGACTGCTCAATCCTCAGAACCATGTATGACTAATACATTTTCTCTTATTTAAAATAAGGCCAGGGCTGGGAATATGGCCTAGTGGCAAGAGTCCTTGTATACATGAAGCCCTGGGTTCAATTCCTCAACCAGAAAACAACCAGAAGTGGCTCTGTGGCTCAAGTGGCAGAGCGCAAGTCTTGAGGAAAAAGAAGCCAGGGACAGTGCTCAGGCCCTCAGTTCAAGGCCCACCAGGACTGGAAAAAGAAAAAAAACAAGGCCATGCTGGTCCCCAGTGGCTTAAGGCTGTAATCCTCAGGCCCTGAGGATCATATTTCCAAACAAGTAGGCAGAATAGAACCCCCACACTGGGAGTCATGCTGTGTGTGGCTCAAAGTGTAGAGCACCCAGTTCCTCACTGGCCCAGGGTACAAAGCTATCTGAAAAACAACTGAAGCAAAATGGATGGGTGTACTGCTCAAATGGAAGAACATTTGATTTGCCAATTTGAGGCTTCCAATTCAAACCCCAGTAAGGCCCCCACAAAATAATTATACATTCTAGGGTATTTTGCGGTTCCATATGAAACAGTCTAAAAATGAAAGGTGAAGGGATTATAGAATAAACATAACTAAAAATTAATGAAGCTAAGAGGCCATCTTGGTCAGACTGGCTTTCTGTATTTTCCCAATGCCTGTGTATTCTTTCCTGTAACGGTTTTCTTCCTGCTATGGAGACTGAAAATTATTGATACTTTCCTTCAAACATACTCTGTTCAAAAGATGAAAGCTGACACACCAAAACTCACAAAATTAGAGCAAAGTGCACACTATGGTTCTTCTTCTCACTTCAAATCTATTAATGCATTTCAATCGAAGAAAAAAACAGCAACTATCAAGTATATGCTTTTTATAACAACACAGGTACACTCATTGAAAAGTTTATTTTGACACATATGCAGCTAGTGAGAGTTTCCACTATAATTTCAAAGGTTTTGCTGAGTTGGCTGGGTTTTATGCCTTGTAGTAAAGCAAACTACTCTTTTGCTTACAATGCTGTACATTTTGCTTATTGTTATGTATAATGTATGAAGAAGTCTAAATGTACATTGCTTTTTTGCAGGAAGAAAATGAAGTAAATCAAAAGTATTTCCAATATAAATAATAAAATAGCCAGGGCTATTTACAATAGAGTCAGAAAGGCTTAGACTACACAAATGCAATCTCCAGAGGCACTACTGAAAATAAACAGTGTAGCCAGACTTATGCCCACAAGGTTCAGTGATTGTTAGAATTAATTGGAAATACTTTTGTGTGATAGAAACACTGTATTGTTGATGCTCATTTTGAAGGTTTTTTTTTATTGAGTTGAAAATGTATATATCAAGATAAAGAAATGAAATGTAAAGTGAGAAACATTTTTATGACCTAGCAAGTAGCAGTAAATATCCAAGCAATATACTGGGGGGAAAATCTATGCAAAGATGTCTGTAGGATTGTCCTATTTTTAATATTAGATAAGATCAAGGTGACATTAACTTTCATATGTGATAGAAAATGACAAAGGGATAAATTGGTCACATGGAGAAATTTTTTTTATTTTAATATTTTAAAAAGTCTTGAAACATAATGAAGTGTGGAGTACACTTTTGAAAACATTACCTCTCAGTATGGTGATGTTATTGGATGTATAATTTGGAAAAGAAGTGTTGAAGAGACTATCCAAACTGTTCTGTTAATTTTGCCAAGTGATGGATGGTCTTCAACTTTTTCTTGACCAGTATTGATTAGAATTATTGAAAATATGTTTAATGGTCTTTCAAAATGAAAAGTTTTGGTCATAAATCTACAAAGTATTCTCTTAAATTAAATGTTCATTGGCTGATTGTCCTTGAGAAGAAAAATCTGGGTAACAGCCAAATTATTTGACAGGAAAAAAAGAAAATTTTCAGACTAATGATTTTGGAATATTTTACTATGACTTCCTATTAAAAGGAATATATGTATACAGACATGCATATGCAAAGGTTGTTGGCTTCCTTCAACCTAATGAGCTTGTACACTCAATGCATGTGTTTAATTCCAGTTATTTTTTTAATTTTATGGTGTATATGACTTAATGTTTTCTTTTAGAATTTTTATTGTGTATATTTCATTCTATATTTTTTAGTATTGTTTATATTGTGAGGATTCAGAGTAACTTTAAACCTAATTGCAAAATTAAGATACTGTAATTATGAAGCTTTGTCTAATTGAGTTTTAACTCATAGTGCATACTAAGATTTGCCTGTAGAATTTAATAAACCACAGCTGAATAGTGTTAGTTGATGTTGTTATTGTCCTATGACTTTTACTAGAATGTCTTCAAGTAATAAGCAAGTAAGAAACCAGGTGCCGGTGACTCATGCCTATAATACTCTCAAGAGGATGAGATCTGAAGACGGCAGTTCGAAAGCCAGCATGGACAGAACACCCAAAGAGATTCATCTTCAATAGATTACCCAAAAAAGATGGAAGTGGTGCTGTGCTTCAAGTGATGGAGAGCTAGCCTTGAGCACACAGAGACTCAGGCATAGTGCCCAGGTCTTGAGGTCAATCCCAGGACTGGCATAAAAAAAGAAAAATCAAGTAAGTAATGTGGCTCTCTCATGAGAATTACTTGAGCCCAATCTATTAAAAATGCTAGAAATAAAATGTTTATATATGAGTAAGCATAGTTTTTGACATAGCCACAACACAAATTATGTTCTTTACTTGATTAATTAAATAATATATTTATTTTAAGTGGTTGCATAAAGGAGTTATGATTTGACACATACATATCAATTTAAACATGCATCTTGGTTAAAGAATATTCAATGGAATACCTAGAATTACCATTTCGTGGTAATAGGTACTTACTTATTTTTGGTGCCAAATACAATTTTTATCAAGTCCAATTTTTTTTTAATTTTTATTTGCTTATTTATTTATTGCCAGTTCTGGTGCTTTAACTTAGGGCCTGTGCACTGTCCCTGGCTTCTTTTTGATCAAGGCTAGTATTCTAACCGTTGACCCACAGCACCACTTCTGGCTTTTCCTATATATGTGGTGCTGAGGTATCCAACCCAGGGCTTTCATGTATGTTAGGCAAGTACTCTACCACTAGGCCCTATGTCCAGCCCTCAAGTCCAAAGTTCAAAGGCCTATGAAACAAATGAGCCTTTTCATTTATTTACATTTAAGTTCTAATACTTTTTGTCCATTGTCTAACTGTTGATTTTGCGCTATTTATAAATAAATATCCTTTTGCACTTCAAAATGAAGACACATAACTAATTGCTAGTCACTTTGTACAGTGTATAAGTATCTCCCATCCATTTTTCTCATATTTTCACCTCTCTTCGCTTCTTATTAGTTCCAAATTAAGCTCTTATTTAATTTCCTTGGGTGTCAGGTTTACATTTATTCCCTTAATTATGGGGCACAGATTAACTGAAGTTAATCTGTTTTCACATAGTTTTACACAAAATTCATACTGTTGTAAATTTCATCTTTATTACCAACAACAAAAATCTTTACAGTTTTTTTTTTCAAATTTTTTTTCAAATTTTTTTCAAAATTTTTTTTATCTCTTTACAGTTTTTAAACTTGTTTTTTTTAATTGTCAGAGTAATGAACAGAGGTGTTATAGTTGCATATGTAAGGCAGTGTGTATATTTCTTAACAAAATTTTTACCTCTATCTTTATTTTTCTCCCACCTACCCTTCTCCCCAGTTCTTTCCCCACTGTTGGTTTACAGCATATTGTCTTGTAAGTATTGCTGTTGCACTGGTTCACCTTTTGCCGCTTGTCCCTAAATTTTGGTGTCCCCCTTCCCTAATTCTGATATATGTACATGCAATGCCCAGTGTAACAAAGCCATTTAGAGTGACAACAGAGATAAAAGCATGGGAAAGAAAGACAGAAGAAAAAGGCATAATTTTAAAAGGTACATTCAAATTAATGACATAAAAATAAACCACTTATTTCCAAATCTTGTAGGTCATTTCACTTAGAATCATCTTATATGATCATAAATGCATTGCTATTGAGCTATTATTCTCCTCCACTGGGACCATCCTAGATAAGTACTAATTATTTTCAATGAGTGAAACCATAGCACATATGTTTCTTTGAGTCTGGCTCATTTCACTTAGTATGATTTTTTTTTTTCCAAGTCTTTCTATTTCCTCGTGAATGGGGCTAAGTCATTCCTTCTAATAGATGCATAGAATTCCATTGTGTATATGTACTGCATTTTCTTGATCCATTCATCTACTGAGGAGCATTTGAATTGGTTCCATATTTTAGTGACGGTAAATTGTGCTGTGATAAACATAGTTGTGCTGGTAGCTAAAGTGTGCTCTTTCACAAGAACAGGTTTGAGCACCAGTGGAATAGAACGGAAGACCTAGAAAGGAACCCACAGGCCTATGGAAACATAATCTTTGATACAGGATCCAAAAATAATAAAAAGGAGAAGAAAAATAGGATGGAAGAAAGACAGCCTCTTCAGCAGGGGATGCTGTCAAAATTGTTTCAACACCTGTAATACATTAAAATGAAATTCTTATATATCACTCTGCACCAGAATCAGTTCCAAATGGATCAAAGACCTCAGTGTAAAAGCAGGAAGGAATGGGAGAAACACTAGGGCTCCTTGGCACAGGTCGAAATTTTCTTTGCAGTTTTTAAGAGTAATTATGATTTAAGTACAATTTAAAGTACTATATCCAGTAATTTAAAACATAAAATATTTACACTTCTATTACTCTCCAATATCATTTTATATGACAAAATATTCACTGGATTGAACAAGTATTTATTCATTACACTTGAATTTCAACTTTTGCAAACTATATTGTTTTATTATTTTGTTGGCCATTATATTATCTTTTGAATCTTATAAAAGTATTTTGTTAGAATTCTATTGTAAAGGGGAACCGTTTACCCTTTGTCTTTCAATTTTGGTGCTCCCCTTTTCTAGTTCTGATAAACTTAGGTACATGGACTGATTCAATATCTTGGCTATGGTGAATAGTGTTGCAAAACTCCTGTTGGAAGAAAGACAGCCTGTTCAGCAAATGATGTTGGCAAACTGAATATCCACACGCAGAAAACTGAAACTAGATTCTTATATATCATCTTGCACCAACATCAATTCAAAATGGATTGAAGAGCTCAGTGTAAAACCTAATTCTATGAAAATATTACAGAGACTAGGGGAAGAATTAGTGGTCCTATTCACAGGTAGAAACTTTTTGTGTAACTATCCAAGGGCAAAGAAAATCAAAGGAAGACTCAATAGATGGGATTGTGTTATTTTATACTAAGCCATCCACAAAGTAATTGTACGAGAATTACTAAATAATCATCTTTGAAAACGTGCGTTACTTTCATGCCTCTCATTTTCCTTACTTATTACAATAATTTTATGTACCATAATCATCCCACATCATGTTAAAATGATAGAAATGTGTTTAATATCACTTGCAGTAGGATGCAAGGAATAAGATTTACACAGAAAATATATCTCCTTAAATAGTCATAGAAAGAACTTTCATAAAACTTTGTTACCATGGTGTTTTCTTAATAAATTCAGTATTTCATAAAGCCAAAAAAAAAAAACAGGAATTGAACACACACATGCAGCATTTGCACAAATATCACGTGTACATGCACAGATCTTCAGTAAGAAGCCTGGAAAGTGTTAGAATTCTATTGTAATTGGAACCTTGTGGTTGTTTTGTTTTGTTTTTGTTTTTGATCTTTGGTAGCCTTTATTTTTTTATATTAAACTTTTTCTTCATTGTCAAAGTGTGGTACAGAGGGGTCATATGTAAGGCAGTGAGTACATTTATTGTTCAACTTGTTACCTCCTCCCTCATTTTCTCCCCACCTCCTCCTCCCTCTCCCCCTCGTCCCCCAAGAGTTGTGCAGTTGATTTACACTGAATGGTTTTGTAAGTATTGCTTTTGAATTGGTTTGTCTTTTTGTCCTTTGTCTCTCAATTTTGATATTCCCTTTCCCTTCCCCAGTTCCAATACCCGTATAAACAGTATCCAGGGTATTCGCAGAGGATATAGTGGTAGCTGGGGTACAACCATGGGAAGGGAATACAAGAGAAACAAAACCAAACAAAACAATCAAACAAGCAGGAAAGAAAAAAAAACAACAAAAAGATACAGTTTCTCATGGCTTCTTGATAATAATTACAACAGTGGTATAACTCTTTTTTTCCATAACGTGGAGTTCATTTCACTTGGCATCATTTTATGTGATCATATGGGTGTACCTATTGAAGTATTTTGATCTTCTACCATGGCTAGCCTAATCATGTACTAGCTATTCCCTGAGGAACACCATTGGGTTTATGTTTCTTTGGGTCTGGGTCACTTCACTTAATATGATTTTTTCCAAGTTCTTCCATTTCCTTACGAATGGGGCAGTGTTACTATTTCTGATGGAGGCATAGAATTCCATTGTGTATACGTACCACATTTTCCTGATCCACTCGTCTACTGAGGGGCATCGAGGTTGGTTTCATGTTTTAGCAATGACAAGTTGTGCTGCGATGAACATAGTTGTGCTGGTGACTTTAGTGTGGCCTAGAAATAATATCAGATACCCTGAAAAAAAAATACAAGAAGGAATAGGAGAAACTATAGGACTCCTTGGCACTGGAAGAAACTTCCTCAACAAAGGCCCAGAAATGTAACAAATCAAAAAAAGGGATTGTATCAAACTGCAGAGCTTCTTCAGGACAAAGGACATAGCTTCCAAGATAAACAGAAAGCCCACAGATTGGGAAAAGATCTTTACCAGCCATACAATGGACAAAGGCCTGATATCTAAAATATACACAAATCTCAAAAAATTAAATTCCTCCAAAACAAATAATCAAAGAACAGACACCCCTCTCAACAAATGGGCTAAAGATCTAAAAAGAAACTTTTCTGAAGAGAAAATGAGAATGGCCTAGAGTCACATGAAAAAGTGCTCTACATCACTGGCCATAAAAGAAACGCAAATCAAAACAACATTAAGATTCCACCTCACTCCAGTAAGAATGTCTATTATCAGGAAATCCAATAATAACAAATGCTGACGAGGGTGTGGCTGAAAGGTAACGCTACTACATTGTTGGTGGGAACTCAAACTTCTTCAACCCCTCTGGAAAGCAGTGTGGAGGTTCCTAACAAGGCTAAACATAGATCTCCCCTAAGACCCAGTAGCCCCACTTTTGGGCATCTACCTAAAGATATTTTTGGGTTTGTTTTAATTATCATTGAGTTGTTGTTCACAGGAGTTTCTATTTAACAAAGCAATTTATGAATACATTGTGTCTTGATCAAGGACACCCCTTTCTACATTCTCCCCATCCTTTCCAACACCTTTTCCTCTGCTTTCTCTTAATTATGTGAGATATAACATTACTATATTTGTATGTGAGGGAGTGTAGTGCTCAGAATAGAATTGAAAATTAGCCATAGTTTCTTTGTTCATTCATTAAAGATTGGGCCCTCACATTTTGAGGTCCAGTCTATTTCCAGGGTTTGTTGTTGTTGTTGTTGTTGTTGTTGTTCTTGTTTTCTGGTTAATAAGACATGAGTCTCACAGACTTTTCTGCCTGGGCAGGCTTTTTAAACCACTCCTCTTAGATTTCTGCCTCCTGAATAGCTAAGGCTGAGAGTCACTAATTCAGGTTTGTAACTATGAACTTTGAAAACATAAAATCCCTGAAATGTTGCCCAAATTAATAAGGGGACATACATAAATATATCTAAAGACTGAAGGAAACAGAAGTACAATTTTGTTCAACAGAAACTGTATTAGACTATTTTAAATGAAAAATCTCATCTAAAATACCCCCCATAAACACCTAGATATATGCTTGAGCAGATACATGGATACTCAGTGTCCAGTCAAGCTGACACATAAAATTTACCATCATGGAATGCAATCACGTTTTTGTCACTAGTTTTTGATTTGCTATTAGGACAATATATATCTAGCCATAGACTGTACCTATAAGTCAAGCTGTATGTCAAATAACACTTGTTTTCCATAACTTAAAGTTGATAATGTAAGATTAATGTGCTAGTTTCATAATACATACTGAGCTCCTTGTGAGACATAAACAAAAAATTGACATTTTAACATCATTAATTTATTATAGCATTTAAATATATTCAGCAGAGACTGTCATTCACTACATAATATGAATAATGGAAAACAAGAAAGGAGAAAAATAGACTCTAAAACCTTTTGAAGAATTCATAAACAGACATGGACAATTCCAATAAACACTTAATACAGTATTGTAAAGTAAGATAAATGAAAAATTACTCTATTCAAGGTCTATTTTACTTTGAAGTCTGTACAGTTTGCTGTAGTTATGGACAATTTGGGGATTCAAGGATATGGTTCTATATAAAGACATTGACTTCCCTTCTGGTCAAATTAATTTCAGTGTATAATAGTCACTTATAAAGTTGTTACAAGAAAGTCATGATATATAACAACAGTTTCTGTATTTTTCTATCATTAATAGCTGTTTCTTTCTATACCACAAATGCTAGACCTCTCTCCTAGTATTTAAAAGTAAGGAGTAAAATGGTCTTGTTATTTAAAAAAATGTTTTTAATCCAAGTACCTCCAAAAATTAAAATGGAAAATTTTACAGAATATATCTTTAATAATGTTATACAGTATCTTTTTTCTAAACAATTACTTATTTATTGTCAAAGTGATGTACAGAGGGGTTACAGTTTCATACATAAGGCAATGGATACATTTCTTGTACAATTTGTTACCTCCTTCCTCATTTCCTCCCCCCCCCCCTTCTCTGTCCCCCTTCTCCCTTTCCCTTTACTCCTATTAGTTGTTCAGTTGGCTTACACAAAACGGTTTTGTAAATATTGCTTTTGGAGTGGTTTTTCTTTTTATCCTTTGCCTGTTGGTTTTGATATTCTCTTTCCCTTCCCTAGTTCTAATGCCAGTATATACAGTATCCCGGGCACTCAGATGTTAAAGCCAGTTAGTATATCCAATGACCTCATCTTTCATTTTTGTCATTAATTTATTATACTAAAAACCCAACACTAATCTTCAATCAATTTTATTACTTTTTCTACTTTGAGTCAACATGATCTATTATATTATAATAATCCAACAACCTTGGATAATGTTTTAGCTTATGTGTCCTCAAGCAGCAAGTGGGAGCAGGTCCTCAAACTCAAATATTCTCTAGGGAAGTACACCACCATGGAGTTACATCCCTAGCCTTAGTATGTTTTAAGGAGGCAATTAAAAATCTTTATTGAAATATTTTGACTATAAGTCACACAGCCAAATTTATTCATGTACAATTTTGGAAATGTCATCAGTAAGGCATCAAACCTCAGGGATTCTATGGGTTATCAATAAAGAGAAGATCTTAGAACAGTTTTAACACACTTATTTATTTGAAGGAAAGTAATACACAATAGAAGGGGGAAAGAAAGGAAAATTGAAGGGTCATTTTCTTGAACTGTCAAAGTACCTTGGTTTTTACAAACTGTTAATGACTATACTAATTAAATGTGGAGTTCTTAATTAATTGTGGAGTTCTTCAAAGTAGGTGAAATTTTTCCTTGAAAAGAATCCAAGAAGACTACCAAGCAATGTCTATTTTTGAATCATGATGGAGATTTCTAAGGTGTGTATACTCAACTGTAATTACATGGTAATGAGGTCATTCTCGGCTTACAATAGATTTCTGAAGTTCTCTATAGGAATTTACCAAGAGGCACAAGGTAGGAGATTCACAAACCTGACAAAGGACATATATTAAAACCAGGCTGAGAGGAATAGTGAGTTAATGACAACTTTTTGCCTATCTTTGTGGATTTCTCTTTCTGAAAGTGACCCTATCTTTCCATAAGACAGCTTCATGGAATAAGTAATATGTCGTCATACATTGACATAATTATTGGCCTGTATAAAAAGCAAAAGAGAAAAAAACAACCTGATAAAAAAACAACAACACAAAACAAAGAAGCAAAAAATATTGATTCATGAATTGTAGCTCTCTGATTTTCAAGAAACAAGGCCCTGTACTGTAAGGACAATGACAGTTACAAAAACCATTGAATATTTCTCTTTTCCTTTTCCTATTTTCTGCAACCCAACCATTTTCTGAGCTCAGTTAGTATTATAGAACTCCACCTTAAGTTTTCTCATCTTTATCTTACTCTGAAGCTTGTTAGTATCAGCTGATATTTATGTATTCTTTTGTTTTTCCCTGCCAACATAAGCTATTTTTTCATAATGGAGATAAGAGAGATTTAAAGGAAAAAGTAAAATATTGAAAATTCAGAATCTTCATTGTGACAAACTGGGATCCATTTATACTTTCCTGCATATGGCTATCCGTCAATTGTTGAAGAGGCTGTTTTTCCCACTGCATGTATTTGGCTCCATTATCAAATGTCAGGTAACTGTAAGTATATGATTTTATTTCTTGATCTTTTAATCTACTCCATTGATCTTCAGGTATATTTTTGCATCAATACCAAGCTGTTTTTGTTATTATGGCTCTGTAGTACAGTTTGAAATCTTGTCTTGTGATACCATCCACATTGCTTTCTTTTTGCCTAGAATTGCTGTGGGTATTTTATGGTTTTGTTGTTGTTGTTGTTGTTGTTGTTGTTCCATGTGAAATTGTGGATTGTCTTGTCTATCTCAGTAAAGAATGTCATTGGTATTGAAATTTGTGTGTCAGTTTTGGTAGTATGGCCATTTTCACAATATTGATTTTACCTTTCTGTGAACATGGAAGGTCTTTCCATTTCCTGGCTTCCTATTTGATTTCTTTCTTCATATTTTTTTATAGTTTTCACTATACAGATCTTTGTTATAATATGACTATAAATATTTTTTTTACATCTTTAATTAGTCACCATGCACTAATATCGATTTAACCCGGATCAAAAATCTCAATGTCAGACCCAAAATTTTAAAACTACTGCAAGAGAAAGTGGGAGAAATATTAGAACTTATAGGACAGAAATTTCTTAAATAGAGTCCCAGGGGCACAAAAGATATGAGAGAGACTTGATAAGTATGACTAAACCAAAATAAAAAGTTTCTTCACAGCTAAGGACACAGTTACTAAGCTAGAAAGCAACATTAAAAGCAACTATAAGCAACATTTCAGACAAAGGCTTAACATCCAATATATACAAAGAGCTCTAGAAACTAACCCCTCCCAAACCTAATAAACCAATCATTATATGGGCAAGGATGAACTTCACAAAAGAAGAGGTAAGAATGGCAAAGAAACACATGAAGAAATGTTTATCATCGCTGGCCATAAAGGACGGGAAAATCACAACAACCCTGAGATTCCATCTCACTCCAGTAAGATTAGCCAACAAATGTTGGCAAAGATGTTGGGGAAAAGGAACCCTACTGAACTGTTGGTGGGAATGTAAACGCATACAACTACTCTAGACCACTGTCTGGAGGTTCCTCAAAAACTGAACTTAGACATTCTCTGTGACTTACCTGTACTTCTTCTAGGCAATCTACCCTGAACATCTTGAGCCAGGATATGATAAGGACACTTGCACATCCTTGTTCATTGCCATGGAATTTACAATAGCCAAGATATAGAAACAATCCATATTCCCTATAATACATGAGTGGATCAAAAATATGTGGTACTTATGCACAATGGAATTTCACAGCTATTAGAAAGAATAAAATAATGTCATTTGCAAGGGAAAGGATGAAAGTAGAACAAATCATGTTAAGTGAGGTCAGAAAGACAAAAAGCACAGGTTCTCTTTGATATGTATGAGATAGATCTAAAATGCTCTAGGATATGACAAATTACAAAGGATTCTTTTTTTTTTTTTTTTTTTTTTTTTTTGGCCAGTCCCAGGCCTTGGACTCAGGGCCTGAGCACTGTCCCTGGCTTCTTCCCGCTCAAGGCTAGCACTCTGCCACTTGAGCCACAGCGCCGCTTCTGGCCGTTTTCTGTATATGTGGTGCTGGGGAATCGAACCTAGGGCCTCGTGTATCCGAGGCAGGCACTCTTGCCACTAGGCTATATCCCCAGCCCCTACAAAGGATTCTTGATACTCAAATATAATGAGATCAAAAGAAGATACTATTAGGAGAGAATCACAGAGGTACATGCGTAAGTTCCTCTTCATATTTATATAAAATAATCTATGAGAGTGAAACAAACTCCAAGATATGGTAACAGATTTTCTTTTGTTTACTTTTTTAAATTTTTGATAATTCTGTTTCCAATACCTTATGTGTGGTATATTCACAAGGTAACTTCAGATTGGTGTGGGCAGGGCCACCAAAAAAGGTGAAAAATGTAGCAGTGGATCTCAATGGACCCTGATAAAAGTGAACTCTACAATTCGTGTGTGGAGACAGGAGCAAGATTCTGGCAGATAATGAGACAACAGAAGGCACTATACAAAAAGAGATGTACTCATTACCTAACTCATGTAATTGCAATTCCTCTGAACATCACCTTTATAATAACAATAAATTAAATTAAATAAAATTCAGAATCTTCAAAAATTACAAGCTTTGCCAACTCCAAAGTAGATCTGACCATGCACTGAAACACATGATAGAGACATATGGCTTCAAGTTGCTGTTTATTTGCTTTGTTTAGGGATTCAATATTGATTTTTAATCTTTCAAACTTCAAATCGTTTGCATCAACTCACATTCAAGAAAGTAGCTTGAATAACTCAAACAATAAAATAGCTGTTACTGGATAAAAGTCTGTTGGAGTTTATGTTTCTCAAGAAGTAATATATTTTGTGCATTAAAATATAACTGTTCTTTTTATTCTAAATGCATAGAGATTAAGCTCTGGTTTTTATTCCTTTATTGTTAGTCTGCCATTGTTGCTCAAAGTAATAACAAGATAGAAAAAAGGAGAGTGTGAGAGATATGAAGAACAAAAGGAGGATAAAGAAGGGTGAAAAGAAAGTAATGGAAGAGATGAACATGATCTAAGTATATGTAAGGAAGTGTCATAGTAAAACACATCACTTTATTTTACAATGAGTGACAATGTGGTCTCACACTGGAAAGTGATGGTGTACAGGTCAGCAGTTTGCAGAGAAAGACACTGTGTTTTGGAAAAGAGTAGTGAGCTTACATGGACACTCCTGCTAATGGCTGTTTTGTATGCAAAGGTAAGCCAGCCCTTTGGGAACTCCCATAAATAATGAAAGAGGGATGAACTTTAAATGAGCTAGATTTTATCAGGCTGCTAGGAATTCTATTAAGTATAATTTGATCATAAAATAGCAATAAAACTTTATTTTATAATCACTGAGGGCTGGTGAGCTCAGTGACATCTGGACTATAGAGATAAAAGTTAAGAGGAGGAGTCACTCATTGTTTCCTGTGAACACACACATTTACTCTCTCCTTTGATTGGACCAAATTTCCAAAATCCAGAGAAACTTACCCGTTGGCAGGAAGCTACCTGTCCTTATAGAGCCTAATGTATCTTTGCAAGCAATACTGAAACTGAAGAGAATTCTTATTGAAGTCCTAGAGCAAAAGACAAAAACAAAAAAGAAAGAGGAAATTAATGCATTTTCTTTTTGCTTGAAGGAGGAATAGGAATCTTTGAAGGAGAAAAGGAAAGTAGAAAGAGACGTCAATTTAACAAATCTTTATTATTATTGTTTATCATTAACCACACAAAGCTTATTAATACATAAACATAAAGAATAATATAATTATATAAAATTAAGAATCATAAAAGGGGTAATGAAGTATTGCCATTCATTAACAGAAATTCTAATTGCATCATCACATATTTGAGAATGAGATCATACTGAGGAAATAAAAGATAAAATGAAATAAATATCTAATTTATAATGACATGATAAGCTACTTTGTGTTTACTACATATAAAATTTCACAATACTTAGCAACTGTACATTAAACTAAATTCTATAATACTCATTTTCTATATGGGAGTCCCGAGTGTATGCACACATACACATGTATATTACATATATATGCAGTTATATGTATATAGGACTTTTGGAGAATTAATATATTACTGGTCCATGTTTTTGTAATTAATGGTGTTATAAAATTGTCTAAAAATGTGTATACATATAAGTAAATCACCTTAGGTTAAGTAATTCATTTCTCTTTGGACAAAATAGGGAAACATTAAGAACAACATCGATTTTTTCAAAATCTAAAATATTCATATAAGCTATGGTATATTGTGAAAAAATAAGAATGATAAGATTCACAACATAATGCATTTTAAAATCAAATTATCTGAGACACAGCTGAAGAAATTCCAATGTGATAAGAAATACTAATAATTAGCAGTTGATAACAGCTAGTATTGGATGATTGATGTATTATATTTGTTCATAATATATAAAACAGCCTGAAATAACTTTATGAAGATTAAGCTCTTTCCTTCCCTATGTATATATATAGATATTATATACTATATATTAATATATACTATACATTAATATATTTTTATATTATATTATATATTAATATATGTTATATATTATGTAATATATAATATATTAAATTATATATAATATATATTAGAATTTTTGCAGAGAATTAAAAACTTCTTGAAAAAGTAACATCAATAAAATACTCATATATAGCACTACATCAAAACTAAAAATGCATAAGTTAAATATTTACTTTTGCATGTAATTCATTTATATATAGTTGAAGTCATGCCTTTGTATTTTTTGAAGAAATGATGTGCTTCTTATTTTGTATATTGTAAAAATCATCTACTACTGTTTCACTGCTTCTCATTTTGTTTATTGTAAAAATTATCTACTACTGTTTCATTGCTTCTCATTTATTCTGTTGTAAAAAATTACTGTTTCATTTAGAACAGAGTTCTATACAATTATGATAGACTGAATCTTATAAGTCACAGAAATGTATTTTTCACAGATCTGAATCCTGAAAGTCTGATCGCAAGGTGCCACAATTTTTGGATTATGGTGATGATCCATTTGGGGGTTCTAGACTCTATTCTTTCTCATCAGATGGAAGAAAATATCATTGTAGACTTTCTTTATAAGACCAATTAGTTTTTCTAAGAATCTCGACATTACCTGAGAGGCTATAACTTTTTATACCAGATTGTTTTAAATATATTTTAAATTTAAAATGTTTACCATTTGTTTGCATTTAAGAGATTACTGATTTTGTATATCTGGGGATGGAAGAACTGAGGAAATCTTGGACACTCCTAGGAAAAAGAAAAAGGAAAGAAATTATTGTTTATACTTTGATCCTCTCATTCACAAGAATTGCCATATGTGGTTCTATAAGAACTTTACCGTTAAATTTATTGATATGATGGCTATTTTGTCTAATGTGAACAGTACATCCATTATAAACATTACCTTCTGCAATTCCCCTGAGAGCATTTGGAACTATCTCAAGATACCTTTTATATTGAAGCCCATAGGGGGAAAAAAGTAATAACTATTTATACACATAAACATACAAATATACGTAAGCATACGTATATAGATACATATATATAAACCTACTGTTTCATCTCAAATTCTACATTACCAAGGAAATAAACTAAAAGACCTCTAGTTCAATAGATCATACATTTTTCAGACAAAGGATATTTACCAGTTTTTAAGGAATTTCATCAAACCACACTCGAAAAAAATCACACCCCATGAAACAATGCACATGATACTAAATAGTTGTGATTTCCAAAAACTTTTGTTAATTGCTAAAAAGATCAGGTATCAGAAATATTCATGATTTAACTTCACTTGAAAACTAATGCATTTGTTTGCATCAGTTTTATAGACTTCTGTAGAACATCAATCTCATAGGACACAGGCCTAGTATTTTCCTGCTTTGCTTAATGAAAGCAGCATGAGCATCTGAGTATTTCCTCAGTTATTCTTCCATCAAGTAATGCAGCTGGACCCAGAAGAATGCTGGCAAATGCAATAACTTTTATTAAATGTCAGGATCAGATTCATGGCTGTGCATGCTAAGCATGCATTCTACTTAGCCCTACCTGTACCTGGAAACTTAAATGTTCTATATTTGGCAATAAGCATGCTTGCTCTCAAGGGACACCTTTTTTGTGTTCCTAGGCTGATTACTGAAGAAACATCATTTAAAAGTTAATCAATAACAAAGGAAGCCAAAGTTAACCATTTTCAAAATATCAGAATAGTGGAATCATATTTCGGATGGAGTAGATATCTTGTCAGTGGAATGCTTCCGTATAATGGATGACATACTGAGTTCAAATCTAAGTAGCACAAAAATAAAAATAAAATAACGAAAATAAAGATAATAAAAGTAAAGATTGTCATTCAATATGAGTTTGTTAGATTTACCTTCTTGATCTGTTACTTCTTTCCTTTCCAAACAAAATTTTGAACTTGTATTCAACATACTTTAGACAATATTAAGAATATTAGAATACAATAGTAGAAGACAATATTAACAACAATAAAAAGTAATAGTATAGATTAAGTAGTAGTAGCATAAAAACAATGATAAAGATTAAATATTGCAGAGTTTCTTGTACCATCTTCTTAATTTTTGATTTTGTGTTTTTTGCCATATTTGTGTTTTTTCTGTGAGGATGGGGACATTAAAATGTTTGTACAGTTTCCACTATCTTTTCCTTACACATTCATCAACATTTCAAATTCTCATTTTTGGTAGTGTCTCTGATAGATATTCTAGCTTTATGATATCATTACATGAGTCCTATCTGGGAAATTTTTGGGAAAAATAGGCAAACAAAAATTTTGAAGGAAAATTAAAAAGAACTGGTTATTGTAGAGTAAATTCTGTCATGAGCAACTGTGAATAGTTAGGAAAGGATCCCAGGGCTCAATAGCTATTTCTTTATGATCATATACAATAACACTTATTGAAACTAACTCCAAGAAATGGCAACAAGAGGTTTCTTTTTTATCATGCTGTTTGCAGTTATTTTTTTCTCTTCCTTTTTATTTTCCTTTTGGTTTAATCCCCTGATGTCACTATTTTTAAATTTCTGTACCCTTTGCCTTGTATATGATTATCTGATTTGGGGAAGGGAAAGGACATCACAGAAACTGTGAGGCAAAGGGTGAACCAACGCAACAGTTATAGTCACTATACTATGTTGAAAATGACCTTTACAACCTGAACAGAGAGGGTCAGGAAGGGAAAAATGGGAGAAAATGAAGGGGGGGGGTGTAAGACTTTTCAAAAAGAAATGAACTCATTTCCTGACTTATGTAGCTGTAACTCCTCTTTGCATCACTTTTTAAATAAAATTTAAATTTATTTAAAACAATAGCTATGTGTTCTTGTGCATTGATTAGGAACACCCACCCCTTTTCTTGGTCACAACAGATCAAATTAACTGATTTCGTTGTTGTTTTAGCATATGGATACACTTTAAGATAGCAACTTCAAGCAAACTAATTTTTGCTACACAAAGCATATTGGTATACGTAACAGATAAGAAAAATTAATTTAACAAGTTAGAGAACAAACAGAACAAATATGCTAGTATAAAATTCCATTTACGGAACATCTGGAATCATATTAAAATAATAAGTTAGATACACTGAAATGAACAGGTTTTACACTAAAAAATGAATGTTAATATAGAAATACAGAGATCTGTAGGTATAACAAATTTATATTACAGAAGTTCAAGGCCCTACAACAAAACACAGTATGTATGTTATGAAATATATACTATTCCAGTAACGGAGTGCAATAAACAAATTAATTTTAAGGTGAATGTTGGTGTTGGGGAGTGTGAGTGCACATAGATTTTATAAACAGAGTAAATATCATGAAAATTTGACAGATTTGGGAGAAATAGTTTATCGGATTTTTATGATTTTATCATGAAGAATTAAGTGTTAAAAACCTGTTCTGAAGTACCTTGTTACCTTCGCTCCCAGAATCTAATAAAGCAAATTCAAAAAAGGGTCAGACATATATTTTATGTTCCTTTATTTTTAAGTTCTGAGTTCATTCTGAATATATCACCAGAATTCTTTCCTCATTCAAGCACTAATGAAAATAGATGAGTTCTGACCTCAAAGAAAGTCTAAGTATTTATGTGAGATTTTGCCAGATATAGTAGGAAGCAATATATGTAGTCAAGAGTTTGAGTGGCAATGGAAGAGACATGCTGTTCTGTCTGCCATAAAACATGTAAGTTTTGGAATATGTTTTTGTGATTATACTTTACTTATTTTCTATGTGCTAACTATGTGGCTAATTCGTTATAACACTGGATGAACCTAGAGTCTTTTGTTAGAGTTTCGGTCATTATAGTCTTATCTGAAGGTGCCTATCCTGACTCTCTGTGATTTCAACTGTAAACTGTTAAACAACGGGGCACTTAGTTATTTACTGTCATTCTATGGGAATATGCTTGATGTTGATAATGACAGGCCAATGTCAATTTTCTTAAAGGTGCAGTACATAGTGTTTTCTTTCTTTTTTGACAGTGCTGGGGCTTATCCCCATAGCTTTGTACTTGCTATGTAGCAAATGTGGCCCTTGAGTCATGTCCTAGCCTATTTTGCTTTAGTTATTTTCAAATAGGGTCTCAGGTTTATGTGCAAGTCCAGCTTCCTATTTATACTCACCAGAAAGGTGGGATAACACTTGTTTATGAACATGCATGGCTTTATTGGTTGATATGAGGGCTGGCCTAGAAACATAGACCTACCAAATGTAGCTATGTAAAATACTAATGATAATGAAAATATCCAAATAATTTTCTATGCATCAACCACTGTTTTAAAATAAGCGTCTCTATTCTCCATCTATTTATTAGATATTTGTGTTTCTAGGAGCAGAGATTAGCTGTTGAGTTATTTCAAATGCTCGCCTCAGAAAAGTTTAAGATGTGTCAAAAATCTCCAACAGTATAGCCTAGAAAGTAAGGAGAGACACAAAATCGCAGCTGAGTGATTGGTAGGATAATAAATGTGAACAGTGTTCCAGCTGTCTTTATTTTCCACACTCCCATGTGGGGGACAAATTGAAAATGAGAGTTCCAAGTCATAGGAAACAATTCATGAAAAGTAAATATATAATTTAAAGCTGTATTGTATTAGATTGAGGCTCACCAGGTTATGCCAATTACTTCATTTCCTTTGCAAGGCACTGGCAGGGAAGCCAAGCATCTTTACCAAATAAGAAAGACAGAATCTATTTTTTCCATTAGGCTATTTTGAAATGAAGATAGGATGCCTCAACTTGGGGCCTGCTGTTGATTGCATCTTTATTTTATTAAACTGAAAGCGGAATAGCACCTCCAACTCCATGCTCACAGAAAAGAAGCAAAACAAACCATGGAAATATGGAGTATTGAAAGTTCCAGATCACTACTTGGTCCTTGAATGTTTACAAAGCATAAGTGCTGAAAATGAAGCTATATTTCAACACAAAGTAAGTGTTCTATATTTAATGACTAGAAAAACTGGCTGCACCCTATTATACAAATGTATTTAGTGCCTTTGGTTTCAAAGACAATCATCCTGTCTTACCCGATAGGACTAGGTGACCAGGCTTTGTTTTTCACCTTCTCCTGAGGATGAATATAATAAATAATTATATTCATAATTCATATTAACCTTTGGCTCACAGAATCCATAAGGGATTTATATCTTTCAAAAATAAACAGAATGAAAACCAGCAATAATAACTTGCATATGAAATTGTTGTAATATATTTTGTAAGTAATATTTGATATATTGTATGAACCAATACTTCACTGAGGGATAAGATTAAGTGCAAGAAATTAATGGCTAATTTAATATCAGACTCAACGGCTCAGATTTCATGAATATAATGTGTGTGTGTGTGTGTGTGTGTGTGTGTGTGTGTGTGTGTGTGTATCCTTGAATTATTGGGAAGCTGTCATTTATCAATGTGAATTTATGTGAAACAAATCAAGAAACTTAAGGATTATTCTTAAAGAAAAAATGCATTGAAAATGTCAGACCCTCAAGAAATGGCTTATTTGTCACAATTATATTTTAAGGAAGAATGCTTTTTTTTCCATTAGATGGGAGGATAACTATTTCATTATATTTTTCAGTGGAAACATTTTTTCTGTTAAACACTGGTTTAGAAATTAACTAGACTTCAACTTCTTCAGTTTTCTGTTGATTTCTTTGTTTATAATGCATGTCATAAAAATTGGCAGATCACTTCTCCTGAAAGAATATATTTTCAAATAAAAGCTACTCTGGGTTTCATCTATACTCCATATTTGACATGTACAGTATATCTTTAGCAAAACTTCAGGTCATTTGTGTATCAGTTACACGTGTTTCAAGATTTTTATTTCAGGATGATTCAGTAAATGTGTATCTATAATAAACATAATGAATGCCTTGTAGTCATAATTAGAATTTTTTCATAAAATCTACTGAATACAATTTTGTTCTTCTGTGTCAATGATGAAAAACCCTAGAGGCA
This sequence comes from Perognathus longimembris pacificus, assembly GCF_023159225.1. NCBI lineage: Eukaryota > Metazoa > Chordata > Mammalia > Rodentia > Heteromyidae > Perognathus > Perognathus longimembris. The sequence continues at coordinate 17,828,341 of NC_063163.1, forward strand.
TTATAATGATCTAAGAAGTCTAAGACTTTAGCCAGTCCCTGAGAGACAAACACAAATATTCTTAATTGAATTTGGGGATTATCTTTCTCAAAACATTCATTATACAACAGAAACCACTTAAAACCATTTAAAATATGTTGAATCAGCAACATAGTGAACTATATTGTTTCAAAATTGTAAACACTTTTGTTAACTATGTCTGTCTAAAATCCATAAGACAAAAGTATGAATGCTCTAGTGAACTTGTCCAATGAAGGATATATTTTATATCTCTGCTGTTCAATAGAAAGCCCAGTTAGATGTGGATATTGAGCACTTATTTTGTAATGATTTTGCGCTGATTTTGTAATTTTTAAATATTTTACTTCTTATTGAATTTTTAATTTTATGGAAAATTACTGAAATGTTTCATAAAATTTTAGTAAAAAATTTACAAAACTTTTAGAAAAATTTCAAGTATAATCTAGAGTTCCCTTATATTTCACACTCATTACTGTTAACATACACATTTGTGAAAGTGTATTTGTTATGTATTATAATCGTGTCGGGCTTAATCTCCACATCCTCCCTGGGGAGACGTAGCCTCTAATTGTGAAGGACACTCAGCTCTGCGCGCTGCTCCCGCCTGTGGGAGGGCAGAGCGTGTCCCAATCGGGCTAAGCTGAGCTTGGATAGGGCTGACTAAACCCCCACGCATCCCCAGCCCCCCTTACGTTTAAGAGGCAACACTCGACATGAAGATTCTGGGGGAGCCATGCGATGGTCTACCAGCTTCCAAAGGGTTTTATTCAAGGGAGGGGTTTTATATAAGAGTAATGGTGGCAGGAAGAGGAGGGACTAACTGGGTATTAACGATTGGCTAATGAACTGTCCATCACAGTGATGTCCTGGAACATCCTCTATGGGCGGAGACCACAGCCCCCCAAGGGCCAGCCTCCCAGCGGCATGGTGGCACATGTGCCTGCAGCCAAGAGGCAGGGGCTGGTTTGGCTTCTTTTCCGGCAGAACCCGGAAGGAGGTGGGACGGGCCAGCGGCCAGCCGCCCCAGGTCTTAAAGGAATAGCCATCCCCTACATAATTGCATGATATAAGTCTAAAATTATGATTTCAAAATTATTTACTTAAATGTCCATTTTCCCATTCTAGGTGTCCATACAATTTTATTTAGCTTACTTCCCACTTGGCTGTCACAATACTTCACATAGCCTTGTTTTTTGATAATTTGTACTGTTTAAAGAACGGTGTTCTAAAGTATTTTCTTTTTATTTATTTATTTATTTTTATTTTCAAACAGATGTACAGAGAGATTACAGTTTCATATTTTAGGCATTGGATACATTTCTTTTACTTTTTGTTATGGAGTGCATTTTTTTGCCATAGCAATTCTTTTGGTTACCAAGAATATAAATGGGCTTTTAGGTGTGAAAAATGAAGTCCACTGAGGTAAAACACCAATATCATGATATCCTATGGAGTTCACACTACCAATCTGATTTTTCAGTGACCATGTTGCGCTTTATGATCTCATGGAGACAGAATTTGCCAAATATTGCTTCTCTTTCTTTTTGTTTCCATACCACATTTTTGTGAAGGACAGAGATAAAAGCTACTATCATGGTGCTGATTTCCATTCTTCCTCCCTAATAGAGACTGAGCTAAGCAATATATTTTGAATTTGTCATCAAGTTTGGCATTTGAATTCTCATGCTTTATTCACTTTTTATTCCAGCCTTCATTTATATGTGTGGACAATTTCATAACAACTTTTATAGTGAGAGTTACAATTTAGTGACGTTTCATTTATTTTGTCACTAAATGTTTACTAACTATGAACCTGGGGACTCTTTCAATGCTGTGGCTCTTCAACATAGCTCAATCATTTTACTTTACAGTTCCTGTTCTATTCTTGGATTCAACTTTGTTCAAGGAAACATGGGGATAATCTCCTTTTCTTTTATTTTATATTTTTTTTATTTTTGAGAATCCTATTCATATTAACAACTGAAAGTTAATAGAACTTATTGCTTTGGAGATGGTATAGTCTGGTACAGTCATTTTTCATTTTAATAAATCTTAATGGAATTAGTTGTGGTTTATATTAAACTACAATTCTAGATTAGTAGTATGCATATCTATATCTATCTAGCTATCTAGCTATCCATCTATCTATCATCTACCTATATGCTAGATGTCATCCTCATGATGACAAAAGTATTTGTTCTAATTGACAGCTGAGGTGATTTCTTATTATTGTAGCTCTCATTATTATGTTTGATAATCATTAAACTGGAAATACATCACATCTTTTTCAGTTTTAGGTTTTCTCCTAAAATATGCTCATTAATGGAAGTACATTCTGGAACATGACTTTTCACTTTCCATCATGAAGATCAGAGACCAGTAAACTCTGATCTAATTGTAGCCTCACACCTATTTGTATTGTTGTATGGGGCCTGGGAAAGAACTCTGCAACATCATAATATACAAATGAGAATTTCATAGAGTAAAGAAGCAACTTGGCAAGGGAGGTGGTAAAGATGACCCGTGCACCCTACAATAGTAAGAATAATTTTTTTTTTGCATTGCACAATTGATCTTCATAAGCTTTAACCTTTATAAATGATAAAAAATTATGTACTTATTATGCTTTCCCTCCACTTGCTTGGATAGAGTCTCACTTCTGTATTCTGTAGTGTATTATTATTAATAATAGAAAACTTATCAAACATTTATATCCACAAGTGATCTCAGAGAAACCACAAATATAAATATTATTTTCTTTTTCATATAAGACTGCCTTTCAAAAATGTGATAAATCATAATTTATAATATATAAAATATATCAAATGAGAAGTGAATATTTCATAAATATATAATCTCTGCTCTGAAATAATATATGAGAAATACATCAATCAATGGACATGGCACAAATCTCACATTAAGTGGCATTCCTGAAATGCAAGATAAATGCCAGAGAAATGCAGTGGCAGTAGATGACTAAGCTTCAAAGAGAGAAAAAAAAATGTCTTTGCAATGTCTGGTTAGCTTGTCCCTTTCTGTCACTTTCCAGCGTTTCCCTATGTGCACATCTGCTGTTTTGAGGTAGAATGAAGGCAATGTCATGGCTGAAGTTGTAAGAGAAGTTAAGACATCCAGGTCTGCTAAATGTTTCTGCTACCTCTGCCTGAAGACCAAAAAATTTAAACAAAATAGAGATGTTCATTTTCTAACTGTGGTTAAGGTCAAACAGTAAACCTGCAGATGTAACACTGATTTCTAGTTGTGTGCATTTTTGAACACACCAAATCTTTCCTATGTAGAATCTGGTATCTAGTAATGTGATATTTGCTAAAATAGACATTTAATTCATATTTTTGCCTAGAGCCATCCTAAAGAACATGAGAAATGTGAATCAGACAGTTATTTACTTACCTGTTAGTGAAAATTTTAGACTTCCTGAATTGCCAAAACAATTTCTGCCCTACTAAAGCTTAATGATAGCTCATAACATTGGTCCAATTAAGTGAAGTGCTCCACAGCCACCTGCATTTCTGTCAGTGTATGTGTCCCCAGGGTGCAGTCAGCAGCAAATAATAATTCAGGAATGATTGCCTGAAAGGTTTTATAGGACTCACTCAGTTAACTCAAATAAAAAAGCAGAGAAAAAGAAACCTTCCAAATGGCTTGCTGACATTTGTTCTTATGTGTTTGGTTTTTAGTGAGACATGCTTTATCCAGACAAATAGGTGAAATATACATGGAATTAACCTATTAATATGTCCAATTATCAAAGTTCAAGTACTCTCTTTTGCATAGAATAAAGAAACTTTACATAATGACCCTCCAACATAATCAAGTTAAGGGAATCTCCATACTGATTTCCACAATGGTTGCAATAAAAATAGAACTGCACTGTTCAATCGAGGTAGCATAATTGGGCACATATCTGAAGATTGGTAAGTCAAGAAGCAATATAAGCATCTGCATATACATATTCAGAGCAGTGTTTTTAATCACTGGCAAGCTATGGAAAAAGCCCAGAAGCTCTATATCTGATGAATAGAAAAAATACATAAATATGTATGTATATATGAAAGGTTATGTCCCGGCCCTCCCAGGGGACCATGCAGAGATAATCATAGACAGGGAAGAAGGTTCATAAGGAGGTTTATTAGTGGGGCCATAGTTCCCACGCGAGAAGGAGATACATAGCGTCTGTACCTTATCTAGGTGGCAGCTTCTCTCTCTCTGGGGGGTAAAAGGGGAAGTAGGTAATTAGTGAGTAGGAGTGGCTCATTAGGTATGGGTGGATCTGGGGGCTAGTAGGAGGAGCTGAGGACCTGAGGCTGGGGAAATGCTAACAATATATACATATATTTACACTACATAATATCTCTAGTAGGGGGCTGGGGATATAGCCTAGCAGCAAGAGTGCCTGCCTCGGATACACGAGGCCCTAGTTTCGATTCCCCAGCACCACATATACAGAAAACGGCCAGAAGCGGCGCTGTGGCTCAAGTGGCAGAGTGCTAGCCTTGAGCGGAAGAAGCCAGGGACAGTGCTCAGGCCCTGAGTCCAAGGCCCAGGACTGGCCAAAAAAAAAAAAAATATCTCTAGTAGGTAAGTATATAAATATAGAATATGTATTATATACACATGAAAAGTATATATGTATGCACATATAATATAAATATAACAGTTGTGATATGCATATGAATGTCATGTGCATATATAGATTTCATGTAAATGATATATTATATATAAATGACATAAGTATTTATGAGCTACTATTCAGCCATAAACAATAAAACCAAAAATGGAAGGGCAAAAGTTGCACAATTTTCTCATATGAGGATGCTAGATTTCAAAGATAAATGCCTGGATAAGCACATGGCATAACAAAAATACACACAATCACATACACCAAGAAAGAAAAAGGGAGATAGATTATGGCAAAGATTGAGTGGATTAGATTAGAGGTGGAGATAAAGAGTATATGAGGGGTTGAACAATACTGAAGATGTATTGTATATGTGAGTCAATATGGGAGAATAAAATTCAATGAAACCACTGAAAAATAAAAAAGGAGTAGCAGAAGAAAAATTGAGAATAATCTAACAGATAAATCTGATATGTGAAGTATAATGATAAAATATATTTAATCAATTTACATACATTTAAAAAGTGAATGAGAGAAATGTAGACAGTTATTGTCTATGTCTGTCAATACTACTTGGGGAGAGGAAACATATAATGTTAAGGGGGGAGAATACCATCAAATAACTTCATGCACATGTGTGAAAATGGGACCATGAACCCTATAAAGATTGGTGGAATTGCTATGGCAGGAAATGACAGACTGCATCTTATCAATATGTGTTTTATACATATAAGAGCATGTCATAATGATAACCCATGTCTCACTTATTAATGCTAAGAAAAATTTAAAAAAATATTCTACTTTGAGTGCTTTTCATTTCAATATACAATCTATTAATTCAGTTCAAAGTTGAAGGATTCACTTAATTTCCATTCCTTTCATCTTCATTAGAAAATATACATTGAGGACTGGTTTTATTTTTATTAGGCTCCTACTTTGTTTAGATCTTGTGATTCATTGGACGCATAGAAACATTAAGGCTATTTAAACCCTTGAATATAAGAACTTCAGGTAACATCAGAGTAGTAGGACATAGCGTTATGGTGACTTAAGGATAGGGTAATAGTTACCTTTCTCAAGAGAATCTTTGCAAATTTTTGTTTTATTATATTTTATACTATTATCCAATTTATTTGTACATTTTATTGGGTAGAGTGTATGTACAGGTAGTACGCTAATCAAATCAGGGTACTTAATCTTTCCATCTACTTATTGTTTCAATTGAAAAAATTGAATCTCCTGTCATGTACACTTTCAAAATGTCTGCTTGAATCTTTTGAACTAAAAGTACTTTACTTTCTCGTGGAACCCTGGAACATATTTTACCTTTCCATCCAATTTTCCATACTACTTTTTCTACCAAGTCTTAGACTGTTGTGATAAAAGTATTTGGTCATGATTTTATCCATATGATGAGGAATGTGTACTGTTTTCCCCTGTATCTGGTTTATTTCAGCAAACATAATGGCCACTAATTCCATTATGAAATACGTGGTGAGATTTTATTTTTATGGTGGTATGGTGGAATAATATATACGTGTATATTCATATACATTATATATATGTATCAGCTTTGTCTTTCTTCATTCATACACATCTTGGCTATTGTCATAGCACTATAAGAACAAGAGGGGAAGATTTGTGTTGTTTTAATTAGCTTACCTTTCAATTTATGGGGATTCTCATATGTTCCTTAGTGAGTTGTACCTCAACAAATCTACAAAAACAAATGAACAACCAAAAGAGGCTGTAGATAACAGACACTTATATAAGATATATAGGGAATGATATTACTATCTTTTCAGTTCCCTTTCTATCTCTTTCTCTGTCTCTGTTTCTCTTTGTCTCTGTCTCTCTCCTCTGTTTCTCCTCTCTCCCTTGTGCCAGTACAGGTGCTGAAATTCAAGGTCTCACACTTCTGTTGGACTTTTTTATGCACAAAATGACATTTTTTGCATGCTTCCTATTTGTTCCCTTGTGCAAATATAGTGTGTTTAAAAATTATTACCTGTTTATTGTCAAAGTGATGTACAAAGGGGTTACAGCTTAATACATAAGGCAGTGGGTGAAACAGTAGCTTTTTGTTGTTGTTGATGATGATCCTCTTGTATCTCCTTCCTGTGGTTGTCCCCATGATTTGTCTTTTTATCCTTTGTCTCTCGATTTTGATATTCCCTTTCCCTTCCCTAGTTCTAATACATGTATATACAGAATCCAGGGAAATCAGATGAGATACAGTGATAGCGGAGGTACAACCACAGGAAGGGAATACAAGAGAAAAAAAAGAAAAGTATGGTTTCACATTACATGTTGAAAATAATTATAACAATGATATAACACTTGTTTCCACAACGTGGAGTTCATTTCACTTAGCATCTTCTTATGTGTTCATAAGGACATAGCTATTGTGTATTGTGATCTTCTCCTATGACTAGCCTAAACATGTACTAATTATTCCCTATGAGGAAAACCCTAAAGTCCATGTTTCTTTGGGTCTGGCTCACTTCACTTAGTATAATTTTTTCAATCCTTTCATTTCCTTACAAATGAGGCAATGTCATTCTGATAGAGGCATAGAATTCCATTGTGTATATGTACCACATTTTCCTGACATACTCGTCTACTGTAGGGCATCTGGGTTGGTTCCATATTTTAGCAATGACAAATTGTGCTGCGATGAACATAGTCGTGCTGGAGGCTTTAGCGTGGTCTTGCTTGTAATCTTTTGGGTAGATGCCCTAAAGTGGGGTTGCTGGGTCTTAAGGAAGCTCTATTTTTAGCCTTCTGGGGAACCTCCATACTGCTTTCCAGAGGGGTTGAGCAAGTTTACATTCCCACCAAAAATGTAGTAAGGTTCCCTTTTCCCATATCTCCCTAGTCAGTTCAAAACCTAAGACGCTGCATTATATTCATTCTCCAGGCAGTAAAATATAAGGAAAATAGTATGATTTAGGCATCTATCAGTAACTAACTTTTAATATCTTCCTTTGAATATATTTAGCACTCTCCTATGGCAGTCATAACTGTCATAGAAGCCTAGTGTTAAATTTAGTAAAAATTACAATGAAGAACATGAGCGACTGATTATTGATTGCTAAAGCATAGTCTGATACAAATTTTGAAAAGAAGATGAGAAATTCACACCATCTGGTAGAAAGAGGATTTGTGAGGCATTTTGAGGGAAAAAATCTCAAGGCACAATTTATAAACAGCAACAGGTTTTCACTCTAGTAACAAATACTGGTTTCCATTTGAAATTAAATAGAATTGATTCAGTTACTTCTTGAAATCTATGCATTTGGGTTGCATAGAAAGAGAGATCATAATTTTTTAGAGCAATTTGGGCTCCTTGGAGAGACCTTCCCTTAGAAAAAGGAGGAAGGAAAAAGAAAAGAAAAATAGCAAGGAAAATGAGCTCTGTATTTTAAAAATTCATGGTTCTAAATCTTGTGTGCCATTTAGTAAATGAAATAATGTGCAACATGCAAAACCTACCCAAACTTTATGTTTTAATTTCATTTGAAAGGATGACAAAACTAAATGCTCACAGAGTTTTTGAAAGAATGAAATGAGATAATGTTCAATATCCAGTAAACACTTAGCATACTGAAATTGCAGACATTGCTTTTGGCAGAAGAATAGCTGTATATGACAGGTAAATTCACCTTCAGACCATGCTCAATTACATCATTTGGGAACACCTATAAAAGTCAAAATTGGCACAATATATTTTAGCATGGAAATACTGACTGTTTTATATGGTTCAGATATATCATGTGTCATTTTTGTCTCCTTGAATATAAGAGGTACATTTTCTCTGACAAGAGAGGCCTTGATAAATATTTCTTAAATTGAATCTAACAAGAAAAAAAAATTATTGCCACTTATGAAATTGAGGCTGGCTATTAGGTTTTTATATAATTCTTACTTGCTTGTCTCATCCTATTACAGTTAGGAGTAATTTTCTTTTTATCAGTGTTAAATGCATACAGAGGCAGCATGTAAAATAGTAATTTAGAGTGCTGTGCTACTCTATTGTGAGGTAATGTAATGCATGATGAAACTAGGGATATAGATGTCTGTAGGAGGTCCAAAAGTTATGGGAAATAGTTCAACTTGTATGGAATACAATCACAGGATTAAGGAAAGCAATTGCCACTTGCACCATGTGGTTATAACAAGAGTCAGAATATGCCAGATGCACAGCTTGTCTGCAGCTGTTGTCATTTGAAGCTTTTGTGTAGCATCCATTTTCTCTCCCAACTGTGTGGGATTTATAAGTGCTGAGAGTTTATTGGAATCAGTTTTGTGTAGAGAACTCTTGAATGATAGTTCTTAGGTTTAAACCATGCACAGGAACATCCCCCAAATAATTGCATGCATACTGCTTAACCTAGCCCAGATGCATATGTTAGATGTGGATGGCAATAACTTTAGATTTATGATTAGTTTATTTTACGGGCATTATCACCTTCCCATGGAAACCTATATATCACTAAAAACAAACATTTAAGCTGGTTACACTGGTACAAACCTGTCGTTTCATGTAATTGAGTATCTGAAGCAGAGATAGCTTGATACTAGAAGTTAAAAGGAAAAAAATGGGAAACATTAAGAACCTAAGTTTTAAAGAAATATGCAATACCAGGTAGCAGAATGCAAACATGTGGCCACATACTACAGAGAGGCAGTAACTATAGGACTTTGACTAGAAGTCAGTCCTAGGCAAAAGCATGAGACCGTCCCTGAAAAATTACTTGGAAATGGCTTCAGAAATTATGAAGAGTTGAGTCATAGCCCCAAGTATAGCCAAAAATAAAAGAATGTAATAAAGCTGGTTGAGGGATAAGTGTGATTTTAAATGCAGTTTTCATCTGTGTTATGACAAATCCATATCAATTATTATATGATTTCCCACCCCCATACACTAGAAAAACATTTGCAACAAAATTTACTGAAAGTTATTAGGATGAGAATACATTAGAAGCATATATGAATCTATCATATGCATAATGCATGTAAGGATCAACATTGCTGAAAGTGACTCCAATTCCATGAGCGTATTTGTTTCTGTCACATGTGTAGAATTATACCAATATATACCAACTTCAAAGAATGAAATCTTTAAAAAAGACAAACCATTCCAAAAGCAATACTTACAAAACCATTTGGAGTAAACAACTGTACCACCTATGGAGGGAGGGGTAGGAAAAAAGGAAGGGAGGAAGGAGGGGAGAAAGTGAGAGAGGAAGTAACAAGTTGGATAAGAAATGTACTCACTGCCTTACATATGAAGCTGTAACCCGTCTGTACTTCACTTTGACAACAAACAAAAAAAGAATTAAATCTTTGTAATAAACTCATAATTTCCCTAAACAAGCATTTTATCTGTTCTAATATTTTCCATGCTCAGGATAACAGTTGGAGAGATTTTAGTCACAAACTTGTGATTGAGTCTACATTTATTGGCTGTATGCACACTTGGCCTCTTTTGTGAACCACCATAATTCTACACATTTTCTTTTTTTTTTCTTTTTTTTTTTTTTGGTATAGTTCTTCTGGAATCTGAACACAGGCCCTGGATACTGTATTTGAACAATTTTGCTTAAGGTTCTTTTGCTCTACCACTTGAACCACAGCGTCACTTCCTGCTCTTTAGTGTTTAATTAGTCAAGTCTGTAGGATTAAGTCTCTAGGACTTTTCTGCCTAAACTGGCTTAGAATTGCAATTCTCAAATCTCAATCTTTTGAGTAACTGGATTACAAGCATGAGCCACAGGCACCCAGATAATTGTGAATCTTTTGTTCAAAATAAATTTATGCCTAATTATATTCATAGTCTTTTAAATGGCAAAAAAATATAAATAGAAAAATAAAGAAAAAAGCAGACTGATGTTGGGATGGAGCTCATTTTTTAAATTACTATGCAGCACAAATACATACATTAGAAAACTGTGTCTTGCTATATGGAAACTCTTGCCAGAATTGTCCAAAATCTGAACATGAAGTAATCATTTCTTCAGTTTTCACACAAGTTTGAGGTTATCATTTCTTCCCTTATCAGACAAATGTGGGGTTACATTTTCCCCTCAGATTCAGAGATAATGTAATGTAACTGACACGTACCTATAATGAAAAACGTCAAATTCATTGTAGACCATGTAGCCCAGTCTTTCTCAGCTGAAGAGAACATGAGGGTACAGATGTTGCTGAGGAAGGCAGGGGAGGAAATCTTGGAGGTAGTATCGATTAAAGAGCACTCATTGTCACTTATGCATGAGATTATAATGTGATAAGTGATTGACAACACAAAGTGTATTTTCAATGTCAATTATTTTTTATGACACTCAAATGAATTGGTTTTGCTGTCTAACAGTACAGTGTTCTGACAGAAAAAGCCAGTAAATTTATGAAAACCCAGAAATACCATGCACGAAAACAATTGAAATCTTCAACATCTATTTTAATCCAGAAGCAAGCAATCAGCAGTACAGGGGAAGGTAAAAGCTAAGAATGATAATGCTGAATATGACTAAAGTATATTACATGTATGTAGAAAAACAAGGCCATCAAATCTATGCAAATGTAAGCACATGAACAGTATCAGGTTTCTCACCTCATAAATGTGACCAATAGAAAATAATCTTACATAACTTTGAGACTTAGCCTTACCATACAAGATAACAGCAAGGATAGACTCTTGATCTCTGCTCATTCTGAGCTCCAGAAAGACCAAGGCTTCAGAAATGGTAGCAAGTTTATCCACTCAGATGTGCTATGTGTAAGTGAATCTGGATTTTGTCATAGAGCCACAGTTGCTGTACATCTATCCTACTGACAGACAGCAGTATTCTCAGTGTAGAGGTAACATTGAAGCCTCTCTTCCCATTTGCAAATTCCTAATGAGAAATAGAAAGTACCTTTCATTAAAGCACATCATTAAATATTACCTTTATCAAGTGCACATGATCATCACGTAATCTGTTAATGTTCACTAGGAAAGGTGAACCTTCATAGGAGTGGTGGTTGGCTGCAGTAGCATGTGTGAATATGTGATCTGAACTCAGGAAAAGAACTTTGGTGCTCTGGAAGAATTAAACAAAGGAAAAATGAAATCACTTTTTAAACCTTTCAATTTGAGTTTTCTCTGGAAGAAGGAGTCAGTTGCTTATATTTATAAACTATGCTTTTTAGCAAACATTATATATATATGTATATATATATATATATATGGATTCCATTCTGTATTGTGTGCAAATTCCAAACTCAAATTGACTAATTCCCAGGCATCTCTTTGAGTTACACATACTCAACTAATCAAGGAAATACAAAGCAAGCTAGGCAATACAATTTTCCACAATCATATGTTCTTCTTATTTTGTTTTCTTCCAGAGAAATTTTATATACATTAAACAGAGAAAACAACAATACCAGGTTTTTAATGTTTCATTTTGGAAAATGATAGTCATTACTTCTCATCAAGGTATTTTTTTTACTCACATTTATTTCAGAATCTCTCTTCAGGAATAATATAACTTTTCTGGTACCTATAAATATGTAAATAAGTTATGAGTTATTGTAACATTAGTATTGAAACAAATCCTTGCATTGCAACACTATAAAACTACTAAGAATGAATTTAAGGAAGTACCAAAAATAATTGTTTTGTAAATGATTTTTTAAATTGTAGAACTTGTTCAAATAAAGGCCCATAGTGTCTGCATGTGCATATAGATAGGTGTATAGAAATAGGGATATCTTGGCAACTTAATTTAATGCAAATAGTTTGTATTTTCTAATAAAATGTTTATATTCTTTTTGAGCTAATGCCCTCACCAAAATTGTCATTTTGAAAACCTTCAGAGAATAACTGAATTTTCTGTAACAGAGTGATCGGCCCCTTGTAATCTTCAGAATTTTGCATACTTCAAAAAAAAGTTCATCTTATATCTGAGTACAATTAGTGTACTTGAGGCCAGTTATGGTAGTTATACCTAAAATTCCAGCTACTTAGGAAGTCTAACTGTAATACTCTTAATTCAAAGCCATCCTATGCAAAAGTAAGCTATGCCTTATCTCAAAGAATAAACTGGGTATAGTGCCCTTTATCTCTTTATCTCCCAACTCTTCTGCAGACTGCCTTAATAGAATAACATTAGAAGGATACTATGCAAAACTAATAAGGAAATAAACATTACATGCCTGGAGCATGGGGAAGTGAGTGGTAGAGAATTTGGGATAATAAAAGAGAGTGTTGACTAATCATTTTCACAAATATTAGAGTTAGAATTAATAATGAAAGCAAATGATTATTTAAGTGATTTACGTGGAGATACAGGATGTAACTTGAATTTCGATTTCTGTTTTGCTGATAAAAATCAATATTGATCAAAATGATTAAATCTTGAAATTCAGTTAAAAATCTGAAATCTTATATGAGAACTATTATTAGCTAATTTGTTGAAATGGGGAAAAATAACAAAGATAATATAACAACCAATTTAAAGAGATGGCTAAAGTCATACAGTAAAATACTTAGCATGTATTTAAACACTTATATGCTGTAAGAGCATCTTGAATCACAATCATCACAATCTTGGCTGTATGTGAAATTATTTTAATTGTAAGAATTTGCTGCACAGAATATGTGAGACATTAGCTCAATGTTTCCTAAATAAATAATCATCAGTCACCTTTTTAGTACCAAATATCTCATAGTTTATATATCATAATTACAAAATTTCAAACCAAAATTATGTTAACTAAGAATAAAACATTTCTAGTTGCATATTTCACACCACTGTGTGTTTATGTTTGTGTGTATTGAGTATTTATGTGTAAATTTACATTTTATTAGTTTACTTACATAATAAATTTCCAAGGAAACCTTTTTAGTTACTTTATTTACTTTATCAAAATAACATGATATCTATGAACTGTATTATATAGTGAATATTGATTATCTCCTTCTAATTTGCCCTTTAGTGGCTGAAACAGTCACCGCCCAGTGAAATCAAATTTTTGTGAAGATATTTCAAAATATAATCTTGCTTCATTCACTTCCTTATTACTACCCCTTGGAGGATTTCTTCAATTTGTCATTTGCACAACAAATGTGGCTTTAGTATAATCTATTTTTGCTCCTAGTGAGCCTGAGTGTGGAAATACCGCTGCAGATACTCATGACTGGGATAGTATACCTAACTTGTTATTCTGAAGTGTCAAGATTTATATAACATTGTTGAGAAGAAAATTTTTCTATGTTATTTGTTTCAATTTTATTTAAAGATCCAAAGAGATCCTAAAGAAATCCTGGGTGCAAGTGGAGCCATGGCTCAAAGTGGTACAGAGCTAGCTGAGAGTGAAAATACTCAAGGCAGGCCCTGAGGTCAAGCTAAACAACTGACAAAAAAAAAAAAAAAGAAGAAAGAAAGAAAGAAGGAAGGAAAGAAAGAGAGAGAGAGAGAAAGAGAGAGAGAGAGAGAGAGAGAGAGAGAGAGAGAGAGAGCAACTCAAGATCAAAGGAAATGGACTTCTCCCCATTGATTTCTTCACATTTTCCACATTTGTACTGACCTACCTTTTGGAGGAAGTTTGTATAACAGCTTTGATAATCAAAGATAATCATGGCCATCCAGACACAAAGCAAATTTATTTAGTCTCCAAGTGAAGAACCTTAATGTCTCCGCTTGGGGTAAAATTCTTGTTTTATTCATCATAGCCCAAATGCACATCATGTTGTAAAGAGAATTTCAACTACTTCAATAAAAAAGAAAATCAGTAAAACAGCAATTGCTAATCTGGTTCTCAAGTCTATAAAATCTTGATTTTAAAACCCCAGGTGCATGTCAGAGTGCATGACTAAAATCAGTATATACAAACATGCCTTGTTATAACAGATTAGAGGGAAATGTGGAATCCCAGGCTTTGAATTGGCTCATCTGGAGGAGGAAAGGTTAAGTGTAAATTTAAGCCCACATATCTTAAGAATAGTCATGCTTTGGAAATAAAGTCATTTACTTCATTCATTATATAAGACACTGGACAATGTCTTGTCCTAGGTCTTTAAAAAAAGCACTGCAAACATTATACCCTTATGTTTTGTGTTTATGCTTCAAAAGCGGTAATTAAGAAAATGAGAATGGCCAGAATGGCCAGAAAAAGAAAGATTGACAAGTGTATATGGTTTGAATTACGTGTAGAAGATAAATAAGAAATGGTGAATGGCAGATTGGACAATAACTGCCACAGATTCTCACGTGAGTAACAAGGACACTTTTTTATCTTCTGAAAGAACATATCGATCTGGGTTATAGATGGCAGTAATAAATATCACTGAGTTGAGAAGCAATCACAGTAGGCACCCTCTATTCCTCCTCTTCAGTTGACATAATCCACTAAAAACCAATGACCAGTTGTTCAGCCTCCTCAATAATTTTGCACTCGAGGTCATATTTTTCCAGGATGTATGGTTGGCAGGACAGAATCAGGACCTTTTCTGAAGTTGATAGAGATTATGTGGACTGCATTTCTCTGATCATTCATATCTGTCATCCTGTCTTAGAGAAAAGAGAGGTTATTTTGACAGCAATCCTTATAAATTCTGTGTGAATGTGATCAGTTACATTTTTTTTATTTAATTTGTGAACAGGTCACCAAATATTTTTAAGCAGAGAGATGATAATAAGATTGTAAATTCAATCAGTTTGACAATAAAAAAAATTTTAAAAAAAGATTGTAAATTCAGATTCTCTGGGCTGCATTTTCTAACACAGTTCTGTTACTTCTTGATCATAAAAATCGTCAGCATGAGGCTTAATTTCTACTGCGTAAAAGTAATCATTTGTAGGCTTGTTAGGTTATGCAAATAAATTTCTCCTTTTCCCCCCCTTTGGTCCACCAGGGGGCTTGAATTCAGGGCCTAGGCACACTGTCCCTGAGCTCTTTTGCTCAAGTCTATCTCTCTATCTCTCTATTACTCTGAGCCACAGCTCCACTTCTGATTTTCTGGTGATAAGAGTCTCATTGACTTTCCTGCCCAGGCTGGTTTTGAATAATGGCCCTCAGATCTTTTTTTTTAAAAAATTATTATTTGTGATGTCATATTTTATTTTTCTTATTTATTGTCAAAGTGATGTACAGAGAGGTTACAGTTTCATACATTAGGCCTTGGGTACATTTCTTGTACTGTTTTTTACCTCCTCCCTCATTCCCCTTCCCCCCTCCCCCCCTCTCCCTTTCCCTCTCCTCCCATGAGTTATTCAGTTGGTTTATACCAAATGGTTTTGCAAGTATTGCTTTTGGAGTCATTTGTCTTTTTATCCTTTGTCTCTCAGTTTTGATATTCCATTTCAGTTTCCTAGTTCTAATACCAGTATATACAGTTTCCAGTGTATTCAGATTAGATACAGTGATAGCGCAGGTACAACCACAGGAAGGGATACAAGACGATCATCAACAAAAGAAGCAACGGTTTCACATGGCCTGTTGAAAGTAATTACAACAGTGATATAACAGTCGTTTCCATAACATAGAGTTCATTTCACTTAGCATCATCTTATGCATTCATAAGGGCATAGCTGTTAGGCTCTTGTGATCCCCTGCTGTGTATAGATATTATCCACCCTAGTAGCTAGGATTATAGGCATCAGCCACTGGTACCTGTCCTGTTGCAGTCATCATCCATAATATATTTTATCATATTGTTAGTGGTAAATGTACTTTTTAATCTATTTTCTTTTTTTGTTAAACATTACAAAAACCAATGTAAAAATACAGACTTATGAGAGCCTTCATTTAACTAGATTTTAGTAAGAAAAGGCAGGAAAAAAAATGAGCAAAACCTCCAATATTGGTTGTGGTTGTCTTTATTTTACAAACCTGTATATCAAATCCAAGGCCTTATGAATGCCTGGCAAGTGCTCTCCCATGGACCTACACCCCAAACCCTATTAGTAGAACTTGCATTTGGAAGGCAATGTGTGCCAAGACATTTACATAGAGGAACATTATGGTTTAAGGGATTTAAGGATTTATAATACTTTCATAATTGGTAGGAGTGTGGTAGCAGAGTGTTTTGGATCTACATTGATTCAGTAGAAAGATGATAAACCAAAACAGATGGAAAGTGAAAATCTGTGAAAAATGCCTGGAGTGGTTTGTAGGTGATAATTAATAAGAGTAATATTTAGAGAAAGAAAAGTCAAAGGTTTGCATCCATACTGATATGAGACATGAAAGTTTCTGTGAAATTTTGCTTTGTAGATTATGAGTTTTAGTTTCTTTTTTTTTTTTTTTTTTTAATTTTTTTTTATTATCAATTGAACATAAATTTTTTTTTTTTTTACAAGGTGCTGTGCAAAGAGGGTGTAGTTACATAGTAGGGCATTGTGTACATTTCTTGTGATATCTTACAACCTGTTTTCCCATCCCTTGTCTAGGTCAGGTAGACCCATATGCAGTATACAATGTATCAAGCACATATACAGTGTTCACAGACTTGGTCTCTACTGTCTCTCCATCTCCCTTTGTTAACAGTCATATATCAGGGAGATCATGCCCCTTTGTTTTCTGTGTTCTAGGCTTGTCTCACTCAACATTATTTGTTCGAGTTCTGACCATTTCCCTGCAAATAACAATATTTCACCATTCCTAATCGCTATGTAGTATTCCATTGTGTATAAGTACCATATTTTTTGGATCCATTCATCTGTGGAGGGGCATCTGGGTTGTTTCCAAATTTTGGCTATTGTGAATTGTGCTGCGATAAACATGGAAGTACAAATGTCCTTTTGATATCTTGGGTTTTGCTGTTTAGGATAGATGCCTAGGAGTGGTATGGCTGGGTCATAGGGTAGGTCTATATTGAGCTTTTTGAGAAACCTCCATACTGTTCTCCAAAGTGGCTGTACTAATTTGCACTCCCACCAACAATGGAGAAGGGTTCCTCTTTCCCCACAGCCCCTCCAGCATTTGTTGTTTCCTGAGTTCAGAGTATAGGCCATTCTAACTGGGGTGAGGTGGTATCTCAGGGTTGTTTTTATTTGCATTTCCTTTACTAGCAGGGATGTTGAGCATTTCCTCATGTGTTTCTTTGCCATTTTTATATCTTCTCTTGTGAAGTCTCTCTTTAGCTCTTTTGCCCATTTCCTAATAGGTTTATTGGGCTTGGAGGGGCTTAGTTTTTTGAGTTCTCTGTAGATGACAGATATCAGGCCTTTGTCTGTTGCTGTGCTGGTAAATATCCTTTCCCATATCGTTGGCTGTCTTTCTATTTTGGTGGCTATGACCTTAGCTGTGCAGAAACTTTTTAATTTGTAGTAGTCCCATTTGTTGAGTCTTTCCCCTATTTGTTGTGCGCCTGGGACTCTATTCAGGAAGTTCCTTCCTGTGCCTATAAGTTCTAGTGTCTTTCCTACTCTGTCCTTCAGTAGTTTCAAGGATTCAGGTCTGATGTTGAGGTCCTTGATCCATTTTGAGTTGATCTTGGTGCATGGTGATAGGCTTGGGTCTACTTTGAGTTTTCTGCATATGGCTGCCCAGTTCTCCCAGCACCAGTAGTTGAAGAGGCTATGTTTATTCCATTGTATGTCTTTAGCTCCTTTGTCGAATATCAGTTGGCTGTAAGAGTGCGGTTTTATTTCTGGGTCTTCAATTCTAATCCACTGGTCTTCCGATCTGTTTTTATACCAATACCATGCTGTTTTTGTTATGATGGCCTTGTAGTAGAGCTTGAAGTCTGGTATGGTGATACCTCCTGCACTATGTTTTTTGCCTAGAATTGCTTTGGCTATTCTAGGTTTTTTGCTGTTCCATATGAATTTATGGATTGGTTTCTCTATTTCAGTGAAGAATGTGGCTGGGATTTTGATAGGTATTGCATTGAATTTGTATAACAATTTGGGCAGTATGGCCATTTTCACTATATTGATTCTGCCTACCCATGAGCATGGGAGGTCTTTCCATCTCCTTGTGTCTTCTTTGATTTCCCTTATTAGATTTTTGTAGTTTTCATTGAATAGGTCCGTCACGTCCTTGGTTAAGTTGATCCCTAGGTACTTTATTCTTTTTTTGGCTACTGTAAATGGAATCGTTTCCATAATTTCCTTTTCTGTTTGTCTATTGCTGGTGTACAGAAAAGCTGCTGACTTTTGTGGATTGATTTTGTATCCTGCTACTTTGCCAAATTGGTTTATTAGATGTAGGAGTTTGGGTACTGAGTTTTTTGGGTCCTTGAGATATAAGATCATGTCGTCTGCGAATAGGGATAACTTGATTTCTTCCTTGCCGATGTGGATCCCTTTGATGTCCTCCTCTTGCCTTATTGCTATGGCTAGGGATTCCAGTACTATGTTGAACAGAAGTGGGGAGAGTGGGCATCCTTGTCTTGTTCCTGTGTTTAGGGGGAATGATTTAAGTTTCTCTCCATTTAATATGATATTAGCAGTTGGTCTGTTGTATATGGCTTTTATTGTTTTGAGGAATGTTCCATCTATTCCTGTTCTCTCCAAAGCTTTTAATAGGTATGGATGTTGTATTTTGTCAAAGGCTTTTTGGGCATCGACTGAGATAACAATGTGATTCTTGATTTTAGTTCTGTTTATGTGGTGAATTACATTGATTGATTTACGGATGTTGAACCATCCTTGTGACTGAGGGATGAAGCCTACTTGGTCATGATGTATGATATTCTTGATCACTTTCTGGATCCTGTTAGCTAATATTTTATTGAAGAGCTTTGCATCTGTGTTCATTAGTGATATTGGTCTGTAGTTCTCTTTTTTTGTTGGATCTTTGCCTGGTTTGGGGATGAGTATGATATTAGCTTCGTAGAATGAGTTCGGGATTTTTCCCTCCGTTTCTATTTCGCGGAAGAGTTTGAGGAGTATTGGAATTAGCTCCTCACTAAAGGTTTTGTAGAATTCATTGGTGAATCCATCTGGGCCTGGGCTTTTCTTAGTAGGGAGGTTCTTGATTACCTCCTGTATCTCACCGTAAGTTATTGGTTTATTTAGTTGATTTATTTCTTCTTGGTTCAGTTTGGGCAGTTTGTACTTCTCTAAGAATTGATCCATTTCTGTAAAATTATTGTTTTTTGTTGAGTAGAGGTTTTGGAAATAGCTCCTTATGATTGTTTGAATATCGTGTATATTTGTTGTAATTTTTCCTGTGGAGTCCCTGATTTTACGAATATGAGTCTCTTCTCTTCTTTTTTTTGTGAGTCTTGCAAGGGGTCTGTCAATTTTGTTTATTTTCTCAAAGAACCAGCTTTTAGTCTTATTTATTTGTTGAATGGTCTTTCTATTTTCAATCAGATTTATCTCTTCTTTAATCTTTGTAATCTCTCCCCTCCTAGTCGTTTTAGATTCTGTCATTTCTTGTTTCTCCAGTTGTTTTAGTTTCATCGTGAGGGTATTCACCTGCTCTGCTTCCATTCTTTTAATGTGGGTACTGAGTGCAATGATCTTGCCCCTCAGTACTGCCTTAGCTGTGTCCCATAGGTTTCTTTGTGATGTGTTTTCTTTGTCATTGTGGCTTATGAATTCGTTGATTTCATCTTTAATTTGATCTGTGGCCCAAGTGTTGGATAGCAGCGTGGGGTTTAGCCTCCAAGAGTGTGTATAGGCTCTGTGGTATCCTTTGTTGTTGAGGGTTACCTTTAATCCACTGTGATCAGATATAATACATGGGATGATGTCAATTCTTTTGTATTTGCTGAGGTTCTTTGTGTGGGCTATGACGTGGTCTATTTTGGAATATGATCCATGGGCTGCTGAAAAGAAGGTGTATTGGGTCTCTGTAGGGTGGAAGGTTCTATATAGGTCTGTTAGATCCATTTGGGCAATGGTGTTATTTAGGTCCTCAGCTCCCTTACTAATCCTCTGGGTGTTGGATCTGTCTCTTGGAGAGAGAGGAGTATTAAAGTCACCCACTATGATTGTGTTTGCATCTATCTTGCTCTGTAATTCTGTGAGAATTTGCTTGACATATGTCGGGCCTCTTTTGTTCGGTGAGTATACATTTATCACCGTGATGTCTTGATTCTGGATTTTTCCTTGTATCAATATGTAGTGTCCTTCTTTGTCTTTTTGAGTGGACTTTAAAGAGAAATCCAGCTTGTCTGAGATCAGGATGGCTACACCTGCCGTTTTGGTGGGTGCATTTGCTTGGTAGATCTTGCTCCATCCTTTCATTCGAAGCCTGTTTTTGTCCCTTGCTGTAAGGTGGGTCTCTTGTAGACAACAGATGTCAACTTTTTGCTTGCGGATCCATTCTGCCAGTCTGCTCCTCTTGATCGGGGAGTTTAAGCCATTTATATTTAAAGAGATCAAGGATAAGGGTGTTTTTTCTCCTTCCATTTTCTTGTTGGGCTGTTTTTTCCTGTTGTTTTTTTTTTTTTTTCTTCTTGTCTTTAGTGAGCTTGTGTTTCTGCTGGACTTTGGCTATTGAAGTTTCTTTCTGAATCTGTCTGTGTGTCTTTTACGATCTCTGTTGGGTGGGCTTCCCCTCTTAATATTCGCTGTAGGGCTGGTTTTTTATTCACATACTCCTTTAGCTCCTCTTTGGTGTGGAAAGATCTGGTTCTCCCTTCGAATGTGAACTCCAGTTTCGCTGGATATTTGATCCGAGGTTGTAAATTGTTATTCTGAAGTACTTGGATGGTGTTCTTCCACTCACTTCGAGCTTGGTAAGTTTGTGTGGATAAGTCGGATGTTATTCGAATCCTCTTCCCATTGAAAAAAGTTTCCTTCTTCGCTTTGGCTGAATTCAGAATTTGCTCTTTAATCTTGAGGTCTGTAGTCTTGAATATTATGTGCCTTGGGGTGGTTTTCCTGGGGTCTGGCCTGCCAGGTGTCCTATAGGCTTCGGTTACCTGGATGGGGTCCCCTGTGAGATTGGGGAAGTTTTCTGCAATAACTTTATTGAGAACATGATTAAGCCCTCTGCTCTGATATTCGGCTCCTTCTTCTATTCCAATTATACGCAGATTATATCTCTTGTCTTTGTCCATTAGTTCCTGGAGTAATCTTCCCTGAAGCTTCACCTTTTCTTGGAGTGTGGTCATTTTCTGGTTGTTGTCAGCTGCTTCATCGTCCAGGCGAGAGATTCTGGATTCCATATGGTCCACTCTTTGTGTTATGGTTTCAATTGCGGAGTTTATGGATGTCAGAGAGCTATTCATGGTTGTCATATCAGCTCTGATCGTGGAAATTTCTTCCTTTAAAGAGTTGTATTTTAAATCTATTTTTTCATGCATTTCAATTCTCAGGGTGTGGAGATTTTCTTTAAAGGCGGCTTGCATTGTATCCATTTTTGCTTCCATTTCTTTAAACGAGGCTTGCATTGTATCCAGTTTTGCTTCCATTTCTTTCTTGGCTTCCTGGGTGTCCTTCCAGATTTCCGCTCTAAACTCCTGGAATTGTTTTCTGATTTCATTTCTGACGGTTTCGATCATTCCTGTTAACATGTCCTCATTTGCTTTTTTATTCTCCATCTCCTCTCCAGTCGTGCTGCTTTTTGGAGCTGGCGAGTTGGCTTGTCCTTTGATGAACTGAGTTATGTTTCTTTGTGATTTGCGCATCTGGAAGTCTGTGTAGATCTTCCCTCCCTTCTGTGTAGGCGTGTCTGCGTCAGCAGGTGCTGTCGCTGTGGCCCCGCCCACCAGTGCAGGGCACGCCTATCAGAGCGGGCGCTTTCGCCGGGGCCCCGCCCTCCTGTGCACTGTGAGTCCCCTACAACAGGCACTTAAGTGGGGTCTGCCTCCCAGAGCGAGCCCTGGGTTGTTGGGTTGTGCTTGCGCCCTCCCGCGAGTCCGTTGGGGGGGGGAAGCAGTATGTGTGGGGCCCAGTGGGATCGACTGTCCGGGTGTGGCTTGGCACCCTCAGACCTCGCCTCCGCTGCGAGGAGGGGGAACGAGATCAGGCTCAGGTGACCCTGCTGGGCTGGTATTGCCCACCAGCGCCTGTGATTTTAGTTGTAAGAGTCCGCAAGGTCTAGGCGCCTCGGGTGGGGCTTGCCCTGCCGGCCGTCCCTGGCCCCTGTTGGGAAGGGGACGGGGCCGGTTCTGCCAGTTCAGGAACCTTTGGGGGCTTGGGGCTGTTCCGCCCTTCCCCTGCTAGACTGGCTTCCCAGTGCCTGCTGGGAGCTTCCCGCCTGATTTGGGGAATCTTTGTTCCCACGGGAGTGGGGAGGGGGAGGGAGGGAGATATATCGTCTTTGTCGGGCTTGGGTCTCCCGTTGGGGGAAGGGATTATGGGGGACTCACTTTTGCTGCTTTGTGTGTGTGTCCCGCACCGCCGTTGGCCCTTCAGGGGTTGGCGAAGTGTCGTGGTGGCTCCCCCGTTCCCTCTTTCTGCCGCGCTGGGTTCCCTTGTCCGAATCCGGTGTGGACCCGAACTTCTCGTCGCTGCTGGGTGTGTCTTGGTCCGCACCCTGCTTTGTGTCCGTGGGGTCTCCCGCTATATGGATTTTGCGCTCCTGGCAACCTGTCTGCCGATCGCCGGGTTTCCCTTTCCCAGCCTGACCCTGTTTGGGCCAGGGCCGGCTGGTGGGGGGAGGGTGCCCCGGTGAATCTCCGGCTCCGTGTAGGTTTTCGGTTCTTCTTTTTTGCTCCTTTTTGTTTTCCTGCGTTTCTCCACTGCTTCTGGATGCTGGTTTTGCTGGGTTCTTGGTGGAGTGTTGGGTGTTGGAGTTCCCAGCTCGCTATTCAGTTGGTGCGAGTCGGGGTGCCTCCCTATTGTCTCGGCGCCATCTTTCTCCCCGAGTTTTAGTTTCTTGTAAAGAGTGTGTAAAGTTACCCTTTTACAATTATAC
Source organism: Perognathus longimembris pacificus (assembly GCF_023159225.1). NCBI lineage: Eukaryota > Metazoa > Chordata > Mammalia > Rodentia > Heteromyidae > Perognathus > Perognathus longimembris. The sequence goes on from NC_063163.1 coordinate 17,851,814, forward strand.
TTCTAAACAGTTGATTCATTCAATAGAAACCATTAGTACCACAACCCTGCTTGAATCAACCCAGCTTTATCACATACCAGGCAGGACCTCCTGAGGGTTTAAGCAAAAATTAGGAAAGAATATTAAAACCTTCCTGGTGTTATCTCTGACACAAAGGTTGTAAAAGAGATGTAAATACAATTTTTCCTACAGCCTTGGGGTTGTTTGTATTTTTTAGCTAATCTGTTGCTCATTTGATGTTATAATTATCACCTTTCTGTTTAATGAAAATGTGGCCTTCTTTTCCACTACACCTTATCATTTCTGTCCCCCCTACCTTTTTTTTTCCCCAAGCAAGCAAACTGTTTCTTTTGATCAGGTCACTGAATGCTAAGAAGAGCTCAGTTCAACAAAATAAAGACAAATGCAGAAATGTTTCTAAGGCTAAACATGCTGAGTCAGTTCTTATCTCATAAAACATAGTCAATATTATGAGAAAAAATATTCTTACTATCTTGGAATTTGTACTAAGGAGAATCCTTTGCTTCTCTGAAGTGACAATGATTGGTGAAGATTCTGACTTCAGTTGGGTGTTTGCTGACAAATGTCTTCTTTTGCTCTCTGTGGGAGAAAGAGATAAAGTTTCTCTTTTATTTGAGTTTTAAAGGAAGGACATGTATAATTTGTTTTGTAATATTCTACCACCAACTCTTTCCCTTTTATCCCTGCAAGATGTTTGTTTGCATTCAACTATAGATTTTATTGCACTGTTTAATCATGTTCCTCTACATGTTCAGTTGCAAATTAAGAAACAATGAATGCAGCATAAGTCATGATCAGCAATGTACACAAATTGTTTTCACTGGAGAACTTAGTTTGCTCACTTTATCAGAACCAACACATAGAGTGAGTATCAGATAATTTTCAATTCATTGTAGAAGTTTCTGGCACTTCCAGGAGTTTTTGTCATGGCTGCTCTGCTATGGGATAAGACTACATTTTATTTCAATGCTTAATGTGTTTCTTCTGTTGCAACACTTTGTAATAGACACATGTTAGAGGAAGTATACTTGCCTTTCATTTAAAAGCAAAGTCTAAACTCCAGTCAAAACTTTCCACCTTCCCTTTTTTCTGAGGTATTCTAATTCTCTTCTCCAAGCACAAATTTTCTCCTTGATCTTGATATTCTTATCATCATTATTTCTCCCCGAATCCTCATGTCAGTATAGTCTCTTTCTTTTAGGACTTTTATGCTTTGAAAAATTTGGAAAAATGCAGACAAATAACAACCACAGAAAAGATACTAACCAAAATCCACCTATGCAGCAGTTGTTTTACTTTCTGGACTAATTATTTCTAAACACATAACTACAATGGAATATGTACAGTTATATTTTTGTACAAAATATAGCTACTACACATTCTGATCCTTTCAGTTTTCAAACTTGTTTATTTTAATAGTTACACATATAATCTCTTCATTCATTGCTAGCTGTTTCCACATTTCAATAATGAATAGAGGATGCAACAACATTTTTCAAGAAAGTTAGCATTTTTAGTGTGTTGAATGACTTCCTTTAGGCCATTTCTCATTTGTGTATCACAGCTTAAGGCAAATATTGTAAATTTGATAGATAGTGCAATAGCCTCTCTTTTCTTTGTAAACACAAAAACATACACAACAAAATATTGCAAAAACACAGCTTTATTTAATTTACTATCGCTACAAAAAGGGAATTTTTTTCATACATTTTTTAAAAAAATATAAACTGGCTCATTTTCTTTTTCTTCCTTTTTTTTCATTTTGTTGGTTGTAGGCCTTGAATTCAGGGCCTGGGAAATGACCCTGAGCCTCTTTGTGCTCAAGGCTAGTACTCTATCATTTGAGCCATAGACCTACTTCCAGTTTTAGTGTAGTTAGTTGGAAATAAGAGTCTCAAGGGGACTTCTCTGACCAGGCTGGTTTCCAATAATGATCCTCAGATCTCAGCCTCCTGAGTAGCAAGGATAATAGGCAAGAGCCACTGGCATCTGGCCTGCCAGCTAATATTCTGTTGATTATTTTATATAATCACTTTAATTGCTAATTGTTAAGATATCATCTTATTGATAAAATAATTGCTATTCTTCTAGTTAGTTGAATATTGAAATATAATTCTAACTAAATATATATAAATATGACACATATTTACATATAAATATGATATCATATCATACATAAATATGATATATATTTATATATAGGATAACACTGGGGCATGGTAAATTATACACATTTCTAGGCATTCACACAAAGAGTGACCAGAGAAGGATATTCTTAGGAGAGGCTCACCAAAGAGCAACAGCTATGTGCATCTGATTACATAAAATTATATTTATTGAAATGAATACTAGAAAATGGAAACAAGAAGATTTAGGTTTTTTTTTTCTTTATTCTGTTATTGTTTTCTTCATCCTTTGTCTTGTTGGTAAGTTTCTCTGTCTTTGGGAGGATTATGAGGGGCACAGAAATGGTGGACAAAACGTGAAAAAAATGCAGCAGAGTTACTCACTAGATTCTACGTTGAAAACAAGCTATGCAACCTGTGGGTGGGGATTGGAAGGAAAAAATGTGAGAGAGTGAGGGAAGAAATGACATTGTTCAAAAAGCAAGTAGTTTTTATTTGATTTAAGTAACTCTAACCCATCTGTACATCACACTTCCAATATAATTTTAAAAATAATTGTATATATAATTCCATACATGTCATACATAATTCTCATTTACTTGTTTTGTTTTTGTTGCCAGTCCTGGGGCATGGACTCAGGCCCTGAACACTGTTCCTGGCTTCTTTTTGCTCAAGGCTAGCACTCTACCACTTGAGCCACAGTGCCACTTCTGGCTTTTATCTATACATGTGGTGCTGAGGAATCGAACCCAGGGATTCATGTGTACAAGGCGAGCACTCTACCATTAGGCCATATTCCCAGCCCCATACATAATTCTCTATAAGTTATTTCCTACAATGTGTATGTGTGTATATATAAACATATATATACATGTATGTATATATGTGTGTGTAAATAATAACTCAAATTTACCTAGCTATCAATATCTTAGTTCATCCCCTTCATGTCATGTTTCTTGGACTTTCACTATGTAAGATTTTACACCCAGGAGTTCTTAGCTGAGCCACACTCACGAAAGGCCATAAAATTCCTAAGAAAGTGACTCCTCCTCCTCGGTCTTCTAAATCTGATCTACTCGTAAATGGCCTTTGTTTCTTTGTTTGTCCCATGTGATGAGTAAACGTACTTACTATCTCTCAAATTATATTTCCAATACCATCAATGTGTTCAGATAATTCACCTAATGTTAGAGACCATTTTGTGACCTGAGAATAATGATGACCACCAATACCACAGCAGCGAAGTGTTAATAGTTGCATCTTCTATGGATTTTTTTCAGGATATCCTATGTAACTTTTTTATATAAGTTTGCAAATTACTCTCCTAAGAATGGATTCCAAACATTGTAATTCTTTTCGAAATCTGAAGGAAGAAATTTCTACTATAATTGTCAATATGAAAAATAAAAGTACAATGAAATATGTTGTAACCCACCTACACTAGTAGTGACCTATCTTTACCATTTGATCATATCCTTATAACCTAGGTACATACTGTCCTATCAACAAAGTGTATAGGGATCAGAAGCATGTTAAATTTGTCACATGTACAATATAATCATTTTAATGTGGATCCTAGAGTTCAGGAACAAGGCCATGTTAACTAATCAGATTTCAAGGGCCACCCTTTGACTAAGTGAGAAAAAAAACAACAACATTTGAACATAATAAAACAAGTCTTTGTATATCCAGTAGGCCTTTATCTTGATGTAGATTTTTGTAGGTTCATTCATAAATTTTGCCAAGCTTGGAAATGTTTCACGTTTTTACGGATTTTTTATTTTCTCCAACACCAGGTTCAGGTACCTATACTTTATACTTTTAAATTGTTTTATTTTTGCTGTATGAGCTTGTGATCATATATTTGATATATATGACATCCACTGGGGCCTCTTCATTACATTACACCTTTGAGTATATTGAGAAATTGATGCAACCCAAAGAAATACACATGATTGGGGCTGGGGATATGGCTTAGTGGCAACAGTGCTTGCCTTGTATACATGAGGCCCTGGGTTCGATTCCCCAGCACTACATATACAGAAAACGGCCAGAAGTGGGGCTGTGGCTCAAGTGACAGAGTGATAGCCTTGAGCAAAAAGAAGCCAGGGACAGTGCTCAGGCCCTGAGTTCAAGGCCCAGGACTGGCCAAAAAAAAAAAAAAAGAAATACACATGATTGACTTCATTTGGAATATAAAAAAATAAACAAAACTAGAGAAATAAACTGTGTGTGTGTGTGTGTGTTCATGAATGTAAAGAAATATCCTGTCCCACTTATTAGAGCTCTCAGTGGAAAGTAAGGGATAAAGGGAAATATATCTGAGAAAGATCCATCAATTGTCATAGAAACAAAGTGTGAATAGAAAGAGGAAAAAAGACAGATTTAGGTTGATTAAACTAGAAACCTTTCACTCTAGTAGAAGAGATTCATTTTCTTTGGAGTCTACATGTTTTCCAGGTATGTGTTGCCTTTTATATCTTCAGAGTTCTTTTTTTAATCCCCACTGCTACTAGGGTTTAGAGACAATTTGAATTTCTGAAATGACATATTACATAATATCTAATTCTACCATACCACCCACTTTACAGTGAAATTGCATGGCAGGTGGCTAATGACTGGGTGATTCACTGGTAGTATCTCATACTAATGCTCTGAGAATAAAATCTCATGATACAGAAAAAGAAATAGATATTTTATGGCTCAGGTGGGGTATGAAACAGGATTAAATCCTTCAAAGAAGGCACACATTCACCCATATGTTATGAAGCCTACAGGAATATGCAATGTATTGTGATGTCAACATAGAAAAAAACAAATGCCCAGCTACTAGAGGGCTACAATTTTTCCTGTGTATAATTCTTCACAGCACTTACTTGAGAATCTGAAATTACGGCCATCTCAACTCTAGTGTCTATAGCTCTAGTGGTGGACTGCTTCCTTCAAGATGCACAGTAAGTATTGCATTAAATGTTAATGGAAGGAAATGAGGCAAGAAAATGAGTCACCATGCTGCCAAAAGTAATTGATCCTTCACATTAAGAAAATTTCAACAATATTTTTTGTTTCAAAACTGAGACACTTAAGAATGTATTTATCATAAGGATATTTCTGTACTGCATCTCTTTAAATTGGCCTACCCAAATGACAGAAATATTAAAATATACCAGTCATGTCCCAAGAAGTCCATAGTGACTGGGAAATCGTTAACACAGAGAAGCAACTGACAAGGTCACTCTGATAGTAAGTCACTGATGCCTGTAGAATTGGTACTGACTGAAAAGGGAGAAAGCAGAGTTTGCAGTAGAGGATGGACATGTGGAGTCATTTTCCTTCCATAGATAAACACTAAGACATGAATTCTTATCAAACTAATATTTCTAAGCTTTTGTATGCTAATCCTAGATACATGAAGTAACAGCATCTACTTTCAAAAGACTTGATAAATCTATTGCTGTAATTTCTGTAAATAGAAAAATACCTGAAAAATAATAATGAGCAATTTTTTGCATTTATTGTTGTATTTTATTTGCCAATGTTCAAGAAATAACCATCACAAGTGGAAAACATATTAGTGACACACTTTTAGGTCAATCATTAAAGACAATATTCAAAATATAGAAGTCTACTCAAATAACTGGCATAACAGAGATAACTTTCACAGGAAAGCCCTATATTTATGTGATTTGCAGATGTGAGAATGCTATTTCTTTCTATATAAGGTACAAAGTCTTAGAGAGTTAATGGAAACAGCTGACACTTTACCTTGAAGATATGGAGTATCACAGTATGCAGATGAACATATGAAATGGAACTAATGTAAATAGTTAAATATATTGAATATAAATTTTAATAATATATATTTATTTGCCCAATGCATCCAAGATGGTGTTTCAGCCTATAATCAATCTGAAATTCTATACACAATACACAAGTCTTTAAAAAGTATGGTAGATAGAATGAAAAGAAAAGGTAAAATAGCTCATGAACCATTTTATATTGACTTTAGTATGTATCTTCTTACTTTTTTAATGTGGCTATTAGAAAATTTAGTTATGTCAATGATTTCATTGAATTTTTCTTAGAGAAGCATCTTCCCTTCCTAAGAGAGAACTACTTACAATGATGTCTTATTTCTGGTGTGTGTCTCATTATCACTTCAGAACAATTAGTATATAATACATAATTACATTATTTTCCCATCACTTAATATACCACAAGGCTATTATCTTTGTACCTCAGAGTGGAGTTAAATGTTCTTTATCTCAGTCTAGATGTAAACAGAAATTAAGACATAATTTGTTTTGGTTTTATCTGTGATAGCTGCTACTTGGTACAAAGATTTCATTTTATTCATCATGACATGAACACTCAGTATTAGGTTAATTAATTTTACGTTTGAACTTCACTGTATTTGTAAATTGAGATAGACTGGTGAAGATCAATGTTGGATATTGCTTAACTGTAATAGGAAATATGTTTAATTATGTGAACTAATCAATGCTTGTGAAATTAAGCAGTTTTGAACAAAGTACCAATCTGGAAACTTCTATATTTAATTACATATTGTATTATATTACTTATAATGTATATTTAACTTGACCTTCCAGTTGATTACAGTACAATTTCAAAATTCTGGCACTCTGACCAAAGGACTACATTTCTAAGGAAAACTGACATAGAGCATTTTTACTCCATTTTATTTTCTAACATACCATTGATTACTACCTGATTGTTATGGTCGTGACAACCTATGCTGAAATGTGAAATGTTGGAATACTGGCCATTTTAATATAAAGGAATTTGAGAAAACCACAGAACCAGGAATATTGTTCTGAATTTCTCTTATCCTTTCTCCCTAGAAGTCAAAACATAAATTCTAAGCTTGATTTTTCACTGCTGAAGCTAATGATAATACACTAAATTGTTTACTTGTGTAGTGTCCTCCCAAAACTTAAAAAAGAGAAGAAGCATCATCATTATTGAAAAGTAAGGTCAGAGAGAAGATTCTGAACAAAATGGCCTTGTCAAATATTCACCCTTTATTACATAGGGACACCCGTTTGTTTGTTGTTGTTGTTGTTTGTTTTGTTTTTGTTTGTTTTTGTCCTAGCTTATTTTCAAATATCTAGTGTATTTATTTCAAAACTTATAGAGACTTACTCTTGTTTGGTTCTGCATTTACTTATGAGGTTTCCTGTGTTAAGTACAATTTTATTATTTACACTTTTTTATTAGTAATATTTTTTCATTGTAAAGATAAGGTGGATATGTGAGTTTATTTTTTTCTTCTGGTGTTTGCCAGCATAGAAATTCTCTGAGGTATAAAACTTGAAACATTCAGTATTTGGACTTTGTCTTAAAAAGTAAAGAAGAAATTCTATAAGTTTAATGAATTCTACTTCACAATGAGGATTTAATTATCTTCTTAGAAATTCATCGTTTAGATTATTGATTCCTCCATCATTTCTGCATTGCTCCCAATACTCTTTCTTAATTCTACAGCAGGAAGAGATGCTTAAGTTGGTATAGTTACCTCCCAGACATGAAACCCAGAATTTATACCCTCATATTGTCAATAAAGGGAATGCATTGTATATCTTTCTTCTAAACATGATAAATAATAGCTACTTGGCATTGATTAATTACTTAGTGAAAATATTCGAGGTGTAAGATAAGTATGAGCTTGGGGACTGGGGACTGACACCTATAATCTTAGCTACTTAGAAGGTTGAGATCTGTGGATCATGATTTAAAGCTAGCCCAGGAAGTCAAGTCTGTGTTCTCCAATTAACCACCAAAACCCCGAAAGAAATGGAGCTATAACTTCATAGCCTTGAGCAAAATCTTCAGGATTAATACCTAGGCATTACCCAGGCAGTGAGTTCAAGTTTCAGTACCAAACATAAACACACACACACACACACACACACACACACACACACACACACACACACACAATTTCCTACTGAAGGAAATAGTTTTTCTGTATTCGTTAATATTGTAATTATATCTTTTTATATGTTACATTATTTGTTTGTTTTTGTCGTTCATGGGGCTTAAAATTTGGCACTTGAGCGCTGTACCTGAGATCTTTATGCTCAAGGCCAGCACTCTACCACTCTGAGCCACAGCTCCACTTCCTGTTGTCTGGTCATTAATTGGACACAAGAATCTCACAGATTTTCCTACCCAGGTTGGCTTTGAACCATAATCCTCAGATCTCAGCCTCCTGCATAACTAGAATTACAGGCATGACCAACCAGCGTCTGGCTTCATCACATTATTTTAAATAGTCAAAGAAGCATAAACATTTATCTTGATCTTATAGTTTGTCATTACTTGTTCTGGGTGGTTTAGCCTCACTGGCCAAATAATCAACTCTTAAACCCTGTACCCACTAATTGGACTGTTTCTTAAACAAAAGCTGTTTATTGGCTTTCTACCATTATATTGATCTTCAGTAAATAAGTGATGTAAATGTATTATTACTAATACTATTAAGTAGTGGTTCTAAAGAATTACAATTCCAGTGAGTGACACATTTATATCCTCCTCCTAATGGCTTTCTAAAATATTAATGAAGACTAATATATATTATTTTCATTTCATAATTGTTCAATTGAATAAATGCAACAGATCAGATACTACTGCATTACACTTGTCTTTACAAAACCTGTGCATTCATATGACTTGGACTCAAAGCAAAAACTTACAAAGGTCAAAGCTCATGGAGCCTCTATTTAAATCAACATTTTTGGACATCTTCTATTCTGCACTTAAACACCACTCCTATTGTTTCTGAATTCCAGCTATTTTAGAGTATCTGGCAAATCCACCAGGAAATTTTAGCAAACAGAGCTATTAAGATAATTGTCTAAATGGATTGAATCAATCAATCAACTCTTAGTTATTTAAAGGTTGCTTATTTGGCTCTTTCTTCTCTTCCCATTTCACTCTGGCTTCCTGCCTTTGGCCATTTCATTGCTCTTTAGCACTTTCATTAGAGATTTGGCTTGGAAAGAGAAAAGGCTGGAAACTAAATGAGGCTATTTAATTTCCCAATAGACTTAACAATTTTTAAATATTCCTTCAGGGTATTTGAAATAAATGAAATACATGCACACAATAGATATCATCTATTTAAGCCAGATATGAAAAGGTAGAGTATATAAAAAGCTTGTTTTGTATGGTTATGATAGTGGGTCATGTTCCTGTCACACTCACTGAAATTTATAGAATAGATTTGACCTTTAGGGTTAAGGGTAAAGTTTTAAATTATCACTTTCATTCACATTACCATTCTGAACTGTGAAAATTTCTAAGCAGGTGGCTGCTATACTTGTTTCACAAAAATATCTAACTTTCAAAAGTCAGGAGGAAAAAGTAGGTTTCATAGAAATGTGTAGTTTCTGGACTCTACCCTTATGTCATATTCTTGATAATAATATGTGCAAATAACAAAGAATGTATTTTTCTGTGAAAAACTTAGAATTTTAATGTTAAGATTTTAAAATATATTTCTAGAAGCCTCATGGTTTTGTTTGCAACAAAACATATTGTAATTATCCCAGTATGGAGTTCGGTCACCACTTAAATTTTTACTTACATCTGTTCACATAATTTTTCAGATTAAATACAATTATAAAGAGGAATGAAGACCTGCTATTCAGAGATGCAAGCCTAGCATATTTTAAAACTACATATGGTAGTTGGTGGCACTTTGAATGCAGAGGCATGTTTTCAGGAGCAATAATAACATATAAATATAAAATATATAAAATATGCTAATAAATTAGTGCATTAAATTCTTACATTACTTTCCCATAACACTACTCTGAACCTTCTATTAACAAACCAATTAGTTGTATAACATGGTGAAAGAAATAATTATTTGCTTAGTGATGTTATAAAATTTCTATTCTATCTCTAGATATAAACAAAACATTCTATAGAATTTAGTCTATTTTATATATAAGCCAATCAAAATCTAGAAGAGTCTATCTGTGGTTGATTTGAGTATAATACTTGCCTTAAAATAATGAGCATAAAAATGATAGAACTTTCTTTATTAGTCTGTCTCAAAGACAGAGATGGAAGTTAAGTAAATTCAGTATCATTCTTAACAATAAAGTAGCTCAGAATTTTTTGTAATATATGCATATTAGAAAATATTATATGGTACTACTTCGGGAGTTGTTGCCCAACTTTAAGGTACTACAATCTGTAAAGCCATAAGTAAAGGTTTGTAAAATGTCTGTAAATGAATACATAGGTAATCAAGAAATTCCTGCCACTATTGAAGTTAATACAAATATCTGAGGTGGAAGAGATTCTTATATGGTTGAGATACAAATAGATATTTGAGCCTTAAAGTACAGAAGTATAATTTAAATTTGAATAAGAATATAAATTTCTCTTCCTATTAAGAACATATGGACAATATCCTGTCTTATCAGTTTAATTTAACCATGAGGAAGCAAGTATCTCAAGTGCAGGATGACAGTATAATTTCTCCAAAGTTGAGCTACCAATTGATCCATATCTTATATGAGAAAAACATTCTTAAAATAATGGGCTTCTTCAAAAACAAATTCTCACAAGAAGTAGAAAATGACTAGATCCCAAGCCACTTCAGTGGGGCTATTCTTTTCTTAGATTTGAGCCATCTGAATCTCTTATTTAGGGTTAACAATATTCTCCACAATCCTTTTCCTTTTAATTAAAGCTATTTTCCTGAAAGTATAATTTCTTTCTATCACATTTATCTATTATTACTGAAACAGAAGATGTATTTCCTCTGATATTTTAGTGATTAAAATTAAGTTGGGTTACAATATAGTGTTGATGTTACCTTTAACTAGCTATGGAAAATAATAACAAACCCAAGTAATTCAGGACAAATTCAAAGTTAAGTCTATAAGATAGATAGATCGATTGATAGATAGATAGACAGATAGATAGATGATAGATAGAGTTTAATATCTGTGTCCCTAGTATTGCCTAATAAACATGTTGATATCAAACAAATTTATGTGCTAGACAGCAAATCTCTGCTGGCAAGATATTTAAGCTTAAACGTGTGGATTTAAAAAAAATAAGAGCCTTTTGTTCAGATACATTTTTAGGATTAATGAAAACATTTGTATAAAATCCTAATGGAATTCTGTGCTTCTATTAGAAAGAGTGACTTGGCTCTATTCATGAGGAAATGGATAGACTTGGAAAAAAATCATACTAAGTGAAGTGAGCCAGTCCCAAAGAAACATAAACTCTGTGGTTTCACTCGATGGGAACAATTAGTACTTGTTTAGGATAGGCCTAGTAGAGGAGCACAATAGTTCAATAACAGTGTGTATATGATCATACAAGATGATGCTAAGCGAAATTAGCTACAAGATTTGGAAATAAGTGGCTTATCTTTGTTGTTGTTATTTTCAACATTACATATGAAATTATACCTTTTTCTTTTCATCATGGTATTACCCCTGATTTACAGTGGCAACTGACATACATATTGTGTGTGCATTTATCAGAAGTAGGGAAGGGAAACACCAAAATGGGGAAACAAAGGGTAAAAGGTGAACCAATACAAAAGCAATACGTAAAAGACAATATTCTGTAAAGCAACTGTACAATTCAGGGGTGGGGGCCAGGGAACTGGGGAGAGAGAAGGTGGGAGAAAAACAATAAACAAAGGAGGTAACAAGTTTGATAAGAAATGTACTCACTGCCTGATATATGAAACTGTAACCTCTGTGTACATACCTTTGACAATAATTTAATTAATTTAAAAAATTCTAGGAATATAGAGTAATATCTTTATCAAGAAGTCACAGTCAATGTTTAAGTCATCAAAAGGTAAAATACATTGTTATTTTAATATAAAATGTGAGGTCCTACTCTTATCATTTGATTTTTTGGGTATATATAGATGATTATTTATGCACACAAATGTTTCAATAAAGTTACATTTGCATTTGCATACATGAGTATGTGCATATATACATTTGTGTTAGTGTGTCTTGTGCACAAACAAATTTATGCTGGGTAATTTAGTGTAGGTGTACATTAATTGCCTATTTTATTTTCATTTTATAGTAGTAGTTTTGCACAGGGTAAAAAGAGAACCATGTTCTTACAGACTCAGCAATATTTTACCTTTTAGGATCACCTTGAAAACATATGCTTATTATAGAGATTTTGGTGTTTCACTGGCCCTTGTAAAAAATTCATACAAATGTACAGAAAAATAAAATTTTCTGTGAATGTTTAGTAAAGAAAGAAACAATTTAAAAAATAATACAACAGCATCTTAAGGGAAGCAAAAGATAGGATTTGAGATAACTGGCAGATTGAAGACTAAAAGTGAACATAGAATGGCCAGAGGCATTGCTTTGATGGTTTAGTAGTCCCTTCTACTTCTTTGTTGTTTAACTTCCCTGTAGAAAATAAACAAAACTCTTGTGAGACCCTGTTCATAAGAGAATTAAGCACCTGGGAAGATTCTGTTGTCCCTATAGGACAGAAGAGCTTGTGTTGTGTGTTAAAGCAATTTAATCCAGATCTACCTTGCAATATGGCTTAGTGGTAGAGTGCTTACCTACCATCCATGAAGCCCTGGGCTCAATTCCTCCATTCCATATAAACAGAAAAACCCAGAACTGGCACTGTGGCTCAGGTGTAGAGTGCTAGCCTTGAGCAAAAAAGCTCCTGAGTTAAAGCCCCAGGATGGCAAAAAAAAGAAAAAAAAAAAAAAAAAGCAATCCAATCTGCTCTAATGGGCACTTAGTGGACCCATAGAGACATGCATTCAAAAAATAAATAAATAAAAGTAAGTTTGTACCCTTACAATTATCAATCACTGGACCAGATAGGAAGGATAAAAATGTAAAGAAACCAGGATGAGTACAAGAATCTCCTGACACTTATGTAAAGAAAAATAAAATTAAAAAAAAAGATTAAGGCCTTGAACAAATTGGGGATCTGGAGTGAAAGGCACTAGTAAACAGAGGACTCAGCATCACTTCAAATAAATATATTATCATGTATCCCAGACGTTCTGTCTGTGGGAAGGAAGAGAGGTAGACAGCTGTGAATATACTAAGAATCATAGGAATTGCAGAGCACATATATTGTAAACAAATGCAAAATGCAGTTACTTGAAAGTAAATATGCTCTCTAAACTGCTTTATGACATCATATAGCATTTTGTCAGACAAGATGGCTCTGCAAATTGGCTACAATTATGCAGGACACAGGGACTGGGAGGATGGAATCCATGAAGTATCAATGACAGCTGAAGGAAGGTGTTTGGCAGAACCTACCTCAATAAATGATCCAAGTGTCATGGATTGTGTCTAAATACAGCTACACAGCATGAATAAGTAAGAAGTTTTCAGTTCAGTTAGACCCTGGGAAAAAGAATCGATTTGAAAAATGAATAAACCAGAAAGAGCTAGGGGCATGGATCAAGTAGTTGAACACCTACCTACCAAGAACAAAGTCCTGTGTTAAAACTCCAGTACCATAAGAAAGTAAATATCAACTTCTTTAAGAGTTTGCCTGAGCTGGGTGCCAGTGACTTTCGCCTGTAATCGTAGCTACTTATGAAGCTGAGAAAAGTGGTTTGAAGCCAGCCCAAGCAGAAATGTCCATGGGACTTTTATCTCCAATTAACTACCAGAAAAAATGAACAGGTGATGCAGCTTAAAGTGGTAGAGCAGTAGTTGTGAGCAAAAAAGCTCGGGACACCTCCCAGGCTCTGAATTTAAGACCTGGGACTGCCAAAAAAAAGTTTATTTGTACAACACTGGATACTATAAATAAGGAACTCAATGAATTAATGAATTATAACAGCAACTGGTAAATTAGGAAGTAGAGAAAAGATTCATTATTTACCTCCAGACATTCAATCTATTGAACATTTAAGCAAATGGGAATTTTGAACTAAGAATGACTTTAATAATTCTATAGATTTCAACGTGTATCACTTTTGTAAAAGAGAATTTGTCCTGTTGCTAGTATTGTGGGAAGAAGGAAAAATAGGGTGGGAAAAAATTATATTACATATGTAATTCAATTTATTTAGATAGCTGCTTTTAATTAAAGTCAATAAATTTGGAGACTGATTTTTAAATTAGTAGGCAAATATTTATTATTAGTAATTAGTATACTGCAGAAGTCACTGTACAAAAGCAAATGTACTCATTACTTGACTAAATATAACTGTAATCCCTCTGTATATCACTTCTATAATAAGAAAATAAATTAATTATTTATATATATTACATATTGTAGAAATCATTAATGCAATCTTTATTGGAAAATACATTTTCAATGGCTATGTATAGATTTTGGTCCAATGTTTAAGCAGTTTCTATGAAGTGTGGTTTTATATAACACAACTGAAATAATGTGCTAGTTAATATGACAGAAGCCCCCTAAGTCATTGTGACTCAGCTGCTGTAATAAGATTGAAGATAATTTCCATAACTTAATTAGACACAGCCTTTGTCACTGAGACTACCATTCAAAACAGCCATCTTTCTGCTTTCTATACTCAATCTGCTGTAATCAAAGCCATTCTCCACATTCTCCACATTCTCCGCTAAGTAGTAAGTTTTAAATACTATCAGACACATAAAAAACCATGTGTCCACAAGAACAGACCTGAGGACCAATGGAACAGAACTGAAGACCCAGAAATTAGCTCACAGATCTACCTAATCTTTGACAAAGAAGCTAAAAATATAGATTGGAACAAAGAGAGCCTCTTCCAACAAATGGTGCTGGCAAAACTGGCTCAGCAGCTGTAACAAACTAAAACTAGACCCCTGTTTATCTCCCTGCATCAGAATCAATTCCAAATGGATCAAAGACCTGGAAATAAAATCAGACACGCTGAAAACACTACAAGAAAGAATAGGAGAAACTCTAAGACTCCTTGGCACTGGAAAAAACTTCCTCAATAAAGGCCCAGAAATGCAACAAATCAAAGAAAGGTTGGACAAATGGGACTGAATCAAACTGCAGAATTTCTGCAGGGCAAAGGACCTAGCTTCCAAGATAAATAGAAAGCCCACAGATTGGGAAATGATCTTTACCAGCCATACAATGGACACAGTCCTGATATCTAAAATATACACAGAACTGAAAAACTTAAATTCCTCCAAAAACAAGCAAAGAACCAACAGCCCTCTTAATAAGTGGCCTAACACCTAAAAAGAGACTTCACTCTAGAGGACATGAGAATGGCCTAGAGTCACATGAAAAAGTGCTCTAAATCACTGGCCATAAATGAAATGCATATCAAAACAGCATTGAGATTCCACCTCACCCCAGTAAGAATGTCCATTATCAGGAAATCCAATAATAACAAATGCTGGAAAGGATGTGGCCAACAGGGAACTCTACTACATTGTTGGTGGGAATGCAAACTTGTTCAACCCCTCTGGAAAGCAGTGGGGAGGTTCCCAAGAAGGCTAAACATAGAACTCCCCTACAACCCAGCAGCCCCACTTTTGGGCATCTACCCAAAAGACTACAAGCAAGACCATACAAAAGCCACCAGCACAATTATGTTCATCTCAGCACAACTCGTCATTGCTAAAACATGGAACCAACCTAGATGCCCTCAGTAGATGAGAGGATCAGGAAAATGTGGTACATAAGCACAATGTACTTCTAAGCCTCCATCAGAAGGAACACTGCCCCATTTGTAAGGAAATGGAAGGACTTGGAAAAAATCATACTAAGTGAAGTGACCGAGACCCAAAGAAACATCAACCATAGGGTGGCCCTCAGAGGGAATAGCTAGAACACGAATAGACTAGTCATGGTAGAAGAGCAAAATACCCCAATAGGTACACCCATATGATCACATAAGAAGATGCCAAGTGAAATGAACTCCACATTACGGAAACAAGAGTTATACCACTGTTATTATTTTCAACATGCCATGTCAACTCATACTTTTTCATCTTTTTTCTCTTTTTCCTTTTCTGTTTGTTTGTTTGATTGGTTTTCTCAGTTGTGTTTCTCTTGTACTCCCTTCCTGTGGCTGTACCCCCACTACCACTGTATCACATCTGAGTACCCTGGATACTGTTTATATGGGTATTAAAACTGGGGAAGGGAGAGAGAATACCAAAATCAAGAGACAAAAAAAAAAAGGCAAACCATTCAAACCAACTGCAGAACTATTGGGGGGGAGAGGGGAAAGGGGAGGCAGGTTGGGAAAAATGAGGGAGGAAGTAATAAGTAGAACAAGAAATGTACTCACTGCCTTTCATATGAATCTGTAACCCCTCTGTACCACACTTTGACAATAAAGAAAAAAAAATCCTGTCTCCATCTCAAACAATGTATCATATTTTCAGTAAAAAAAAATGGTCTTTTTAGCATGCTAAAATATTGGTAACCATGTTTTATTATTATTTTTCATGTTTATAGTGTAGATTCTGGAAGAATAAAAATAAAAAATTCATTTATGTGTGTATGCATACATATTTATGTGTAGTGTGTGTGTGTGTGTGTGTGTGTGTGTAGGTATGCACTTTCTTTTCTTTTCAGATACATGACATGATCTCTTTTAGTGTACATTTTAGTGTTCTCTATTTCTAGGTTTTGCTGAATGATTATTTTCCATCTTGTCTAATTGTACTTATTTGTTATTTCTATATTATTATGATGAAATATCTTGCTCTTGAGATTTAGACACTTGTATGATTCCTGTGAGATGCTACTAAGCTTATTGATTTGCTTGTAACATAAATAGTAGACACATTTTAAAATACAAAAATGTTTGTCAAAATGAAATATGTTAGCAAAGGACTTTGTAAAGAACTGGTTTATTGAAATTTTTGGAAATGAAAGCCTATCTTTGCATAAATATTAAGAATGAATGCATTGTAAAACAACACTATTATATTTAAATCAATATAATATCAAATCTAGATAAATATTTTCAAAATGAATATGTAGCTAGTGCCTATTTTTTTTCATTTTAACAGTTGATACCTATGAGTTCTTAAACAATGAAAAAAGGAAGAAAACTCAACAAATTCAATTCAGGCCAAATTGGAGACACATAAATTGTGCAAATTGATTGCAATTCAAGTGTGTCTCAAGTGATTTGACTACTGTCCTTTTTTTTATCATTTATATTGTGAAAACTATCCTGAACCATTCTTGGTTGATGTATTACATTTTCTGTGTAGATAAAGGGAGGTAACATAGTTACCCACAATTTTCCCTGCTATTTCCATGCAAGCAATATTATCTAAAATTTCAAGCAGAATATGAATGATTTCCAGTAAAGCAGGTCTACACCTGAAAAGAGCTGAACTTCACAAAAGATTGATTATGCTCATGTTTTGAAAGGTTCAGAAAACTATATGAATATTTTAGATATTTTCTAAATAACTAAAAACAGGTTCAAAATTAAGAAGAGTACATTTGCCAAAAATGCTACAAATTGTAGGATCACATAAGCTTCCAAAGGAAAATTTTGCCATTTTTCACAACGAAATATTAAAAATTATCCCTAGGGGCTGGGAATTTGGCCTAGTGGCAAGAGTGCTTGCCTCCTGCACATGAAGCTCTCGGTTCCATTCCCCAGCACCACACATATGGAAAATGGCCAGAAGGGGTGCTATGGCTCAGGTGGCAGAGTGCTAGCCTTGAGCGGGAAGAAGCCAGGGACAGTGCTCAGGCCCTGAGTCCAAGGCCCAGGACTGGCCAAAAAAAAAAAAAGAAAAATCCCTAATGAAATTAAATAAATACAAACTAATTATTGACATGAAGGCAGATTTTCTGTGTGAATATAAATCAGATTGGTAATGTAAATCAAATTGATAAGTCAAATTAATATAATTGCTATTAGGTAAATCACCCAAAACTTAAACTCTTGCTTAACAAAACCTGCTTGACAACTAAAGATGTTTTAGTAGGCCAACTAAGTATTTTTATTTACTCTATCTACTGAAATATGTAAACCTGGTTTGGATAAATTGTAGGTATTAATATTTGCACTCAATTCATTCATATGTGAACTACTCTAGGGAAGTGACAAGGTGTTTAAGCAGGTAGTTTTGAATCCTGTACTATGCATTAGAAATGTATCATTTGAAAATGCAAGAAAAGAATCAACTTAAAAAAATAGGGCTTTGGGGAAATGATACAGTCTTCCAGAAAACAGTACAAAACATTTCATTTTAACTATAATCCATAGAGGCCTGTGAAATGCATTTCTTCAGTACAACAACAATAAAAAATCTTGATCTTCTTTAAAAAAATGGCATTTCTTTTCTAAAATAACCCAAAAAAAGGAAACTGGTAAGAGGTTCTACTTTACCTAAATTTGTTTTTATCTACAAAGCTGTTCATGTACAACAATGTAGTATAAACACAACACCCATTGACAGGGGATTACAGGGGGCTTTGCCTAGTGCCACCAGGATTATCTATGACAAGTGCATTACAGAGAAAAGAGACTTGCTCTGTTCAGAATAAAGCACATTTTCTTCCAAAAAGTAACCATAGCAGCTGAGCGCTGGTGGCTCACACCAGCGCTCCTAGCTACTCAGAGGGTGAGATCTGAGGATAGAGGTTCAAAGCCAGCCTGGGCAGGGAAGTCTGGAAGAATCGTATCTCCCATTAAGCACCAGAAAATGGGAAGTGGTGCTGTGGCACAAATGGTAGAGTGCTAGCTTTGACCTGAAGAGCTCAAGGACAGCACCCAGACCCAGACTTCAAGCCCCATGACTGTCAAAAATAAAAAAGAAAGAAAGAAAAAAGAAATGATTACTAAAGTAAGACAACTACTTTATAATCCATAAATCTTCCTTTCCTCTATTATATATAGAGCAAATATGTGTATGTGTATATATATATCACATTACATATATTAAATATCTAATGCATGCACAACATAAAGTTTTAATAGTTAAATAACAAAAATGTAATATATTTTAAAATTTGGAATTATTAAATCAAACAAATAAGATATTATTACAATTATTTTTGTTTAAAACCTAATGCTAGCATATTTCATGCGCAAAATATATTAGCATTAGTGATTATAATAATCATGTTGCAGAGTAGACTTGAGTGATTCTTTCTAAATGAGTGAAATTTTCAGCTCTCTAACTAATGTGTCCTCACCATCTCCCATGCCTCTGGTTGTTACCATTCAGCCTTTTAAATTAGGATGCTCCAACATTTATGACTTCTTTGTCATTTGATAAAACTCATAGTACCTCGGGCTGCATGATGCCTAAAACTGGCATACAAAGACAATCCTGCATGAACTATAAGACAGTACTGTGTGAAATCTAAAGACTTTTGACTTATTGATCAGATCCAGGTAGTTGTTAAATAAAATAATGAGTTGCATTCTGAAACAATGATAAAAAAGAGATGACATCTGGGTTTCTAATAATAAAATTGGTGATTATACACACATACTCATTTCAGAATGGCTTCCCCAATATTCTGTACATCCCATCCATCCCTTTAGAAGCACAAAAATTGACTTTGGATAGGGCACCCTACCTAAAACTGTAGTATTAAAACTACAGTACTAAAGGAGCATATAAAAATAAAATAAAATAAATAGATCGATAAAGTATATCAAATGAAGATTATGTTTTCTAGGTGTGTCTCCTAAGAAATATGATGAGTAAATGTGCATTTATAGGATAAAAAACATTCAGTGAACAAAAACGAAAAGTTCAAGCAACAAATACTATGTAGCATGGCAATAGCATAAAGACCTAATAATTTTGCTTAGAATACTCATTAGAAAAACTTCTTTAGAACAAGTGAAATATGTGTGTTTAGATATATTTCTTGGTTCCTACCAACCCCTTCCTCCCCCAAAATTAGTTATGAATGCCTAAATTAAGGAAAGGTGAGAGAAATAAAGAATCAATTGAAAGGTTTAGATATTCAAAGAGAGAGACTATGATTTTAAGTCGGTCAATGAAACTAAAGAGAAACATGATATCATGAAACCCTGTGGTGATGTCCTGAAGCTAATCCAATTTCTGAGCCAAGGAGGAAATCTAGAGTATGGTATACATCAAAAGGATCTTCTTCTTCCTGCTAACGTGTGTGAGATGGATGGAAAATACCCTGTTTCAGATAAAAACACAGTGAAGGGTCATCCTGGAGCTTGGTTATGGCAAGAGTTGAGGAGAAATTGAGTGGAAGTTGTGAGATAGGATAGTACAGTATTCTATAGAACTGAAAGAGTGGAGAATTTGGTTGGATGTACAATGACACAATAATATGGACAAATGAACCTTGATTTGTAGTGATATGGGAGGATTTTGTTTTTAAGAAGTCTACAAGCAGCAACTAGCAATAACATAATGAAAATAATGTAATAATTCTCCATAAATGGGTACTTTAATCAGTATAGATTAAAATTTAGGATTGTACAGCCTGAGTGTGGGGGTTTGTATCTGAAAGAATTTGAGGAAAAATTGTACAAATAGACTGTATTGAGTAATATACAATAAAATGTAATTTTACTCAAAGCTGTAAAACGTATTACTCAGTTCAAATAGGTCATGTGGTAGGGCTAAAAAGACACAAACATCAAGATTATAACAATTTATAATTCTAATTTTTGTGGGAATTTTTTATTTCCTTTTTTGAAAAAAAAGTTCCAACTATGTAGTTGAGGCTAGCCTTGAATTCATAATACTCCTTCCTTCAACTTGAATTCTAAGACTGTCTTCACATGACACTTAAAACGTATTATCCCAGGAATGTATCTAAGTGCACTTACCTATCTATGTATGTAACTGTAACCCCTCTGTATATCACCCTGACAATAAAATAAAATTAAAAAAGAAAAAGGAAGTAAAGCAGAGGACCAAAAGGAAAATCAAAAGCCTCTTCATTCCCTATCTATCTACTACCTTTATTTCTTTCTCTCTATCTACCTATGCACCTACATATGAGTTAAAAGAATCAAAAATGTTTCCTTCCAAACAAAGAATTATTTGATGAGAACTATAATTGTAAACATTCTAAATGTTAATGTACTTAATAACATACATATGATTTAAATTCAACAAGCATAGATATCATATAGGTCAACTTGGTAATTAAGAAATATCACTTGAAAATATACTATATAATTTATCAAATATTTTTATATCAAAATGTTTCTCACAGATTCTTATTTTCTATGAATAATAATTATGATATATTATACATAATGAAAAGTATGTATGTGGAAGTATGTTTACTTTAAAAATATAAGCACATATTTATCTTCAAAATGGATATAAAATTAAAACAAGAACTTGATGTTATTTGTGAAATTATCCTTAAAATTACTTAAATGTAATATGCTCACAAAACTAACATAGAATAAGCACATTGAGGTGGAAATATGGCTTCCTATCTACCCTACTTCCCTTTCAAACATATCCAGCCTTGGGTCTTTCTAAATTTGGGCTGTCATTGAACTGGATTTCTTTTTCTTTCTCCATTTCCCAAGTAGTTGGAATTACAGGAACCTTCTCATCCAGCCTGTCTGATGGACTTTCAGTAAAATTTACAAATAGAATCAATAATATTAAATTAAAAAATTTAGTGTGTGTGTGTGTGTGTGTGTGTGTGTGTGTGTGTGTGTGTGTGATGGCATGGTCATATAATTCCAGATACTTTGGTTTAGAAGCCAAAGTATAATAAATATTAGTCTATCTCTGGCAAACTTTAGCAAACATCCCAAAAAAATTAAAACAGAAGAGCTCAAGATAACTCAAGTTGGAATAAGCACAAGATCCTAACTTCAATCACTAACAGATTAAAACACAAACAAGAAGAGACATCAATTTTATTAACATCAAATTTATTAACATGTTGTAGCATTGGTTTAAGTGGTCCTTTTTATATTTCAATAGATAATATTTTATAATCTCCACTAAGTCCATACATTTCCTCAAAAGTATTTCACATTTTAGATGCTACCCAGCATCCTGTAAATTAGTAAATTCACTGAGGTAAGCCGAAATTGTGAAGCCATATATTGAAACTGCTTATATCGGTAAGTTCTCATAAAGAAAATTTATGGTTTCCAAAAAATCTTTTGTAAGAAAAATTTTCATTATTCTACAAAAAATATATGAAACAAGCAACTTTTTTTAAGTGACATAAAGTGTTGGCTTAACATTTTAGAGGCTTCAGTCTGTTGTCACTTAGGTCTTATTTTGGACCAGTGGAATTGCAGCATATCATAGTAGATGTGTCTTCCCATAGGTTGCAAGGGAGTAAGAGACAAGAGCTGAACTCACACTGTCCTCTTTAGAACATGTCAAACACCGAAATACATCCCATTTGGGGTCACCAGTGGCAGGTCCTCTCAACCCCCTATAATGCTACTTTGGGGAAAAGCCTTCACTACTTGGACTTGAGAGGACAGAGAGGTCTAAATTAAACAACTTTCTTAACTATATTTAAACTTGAAAATAAATGCAAAAGCATAAATTCACTCATGTCTTTTCCCCCTTCACCTACAAGTACACTCAGAAATTGAGAAAGTAGGGTTTTGTTGAGCATAAATCTACTGAAAGTCTCATCTAAGTTTAGTGGTGCCTGGGTACTTTTTAATCATACAGATTTTTTTCTTTTTTGTTTTTATTTCTGTCAGTATAAGTGGAATTTCTCTTAAATAAAATCTAAGAGAATTTTCACTTACTCCCAGAGATAAATTTTTCAAGATCACAAGTATAGTGAGAATGATCTTGAAGCATGGAACTAGAATCATCAATTTGCAGTTATGGCAAGGTAGATTTCGATATCAATCTGTGAGAATAATATTTTCTTTATATTTACTATTCCACATTGTTCATATTTTCAAATTCTATTTTTAATTAGATGCTACTTCTCTGTTAATTTAATAACAAGGTGAACGCTGTAAAAGTTTAGAAAGGAATTGATTCTTCTTTTGTATTTTGATTTACTTGTAACAGCTTATGTGTATTCGTTATAATATCAGATGAATACATACATAGAAACAGTTTTCTCCATAAAAGAGCATTGTTGTATACTAGAATTCTTCTTACTTCATTGTTTTATGATATTATATTTAAATTATTTAGGGTACTTTCTTCTTCAAGATTTATGAAATTTTACAAAGGTTTTTATTTTTAACTATTTAAGGATTGCTTTATTAAGTTCAAATGTACTAAACTTCATGAAAAATTAAAACTGATATTTCAATATTTATGTAACACATGTACTATCTTCAAATTTTAATTCAATACAGCTCATAGCATGTAGTACTTTCATTTTCCAGAAAATGATGTTAATACAGTTTGTATTTTCCACTGTTTAATGTGATAGTGACTTTATTTAGCAACACAGTTCTGTGGTTAGTTTATTTCACACTTCATAAAAAGGACTATATGAATACAGTTTTTGGATGCTTCTTCTAACAAAGAAATAAATTCTTTGATCTACATGTGATGTCAACTATGTATCTAAGCCATACATGAATTTACCACTGACAAAGTATTTGCTTATGTATTGCATGATAACTGCAAAATTGTTTGTATTTTAGAAATCCATAAAGATGAATTTATCACAGTATAAAAAAAAGCAAATTAAGGAAAATTTCCAAACCCATAACTTAACATAAATGAGACAGTGCTGTGCAATTAGTGTTACGTAGCTTCAAGTATACTAAAGTGAGACGTGAAAACATTCCTAAAACAAAAAGCTTGCCATCTTAGTTCCAGTTTTGATTTATAGTGTAGGGGGTCCTGCATGGTTTAACTCATGTATAATTTTGTGTTGCCTAACTGCTGTCATTCCTAGTAGTTCTCTTGCCCTCCCCAAGTTTTATTTGAATACATTTATTTACAAATGCAATAGTCTTTCTTACTGGATATTTTTTCTTCTACAACTCCTAATACAAAAAGTTATCCAATTATTTCTAACTTCTTCTTTTTAATCCAAGTTATATCCTGTTAGAAGAGAGCCAGATGTAGAGAGATAGAGAAAGAAGGGAGAACATGGGTATAGTGCTTAAGTTTCACATGTCAGGCCTTGGTATACATTTCTTAACCTCAGATGAACTATTACAGAATTCCCATAGTATACCCTTTATCTCTCAGTCAGTGTTTGACTAAAATTGAAAATAGAGAGGTCACTGAAGGAGAACAGGAAAGTACTTTCCAGAGGTTGTAGATAGAAAGATGTTAGAAAAAAATGAAAGAAATTTTACAATGAATAAATATTATATTTATATCTAAGGAATAAATCCTAGTGTTATTATACATTGCTGTTTGGATTCATGTATTAAAGCCTCTATATTTCAAATTAGCTGAAAGTATATTAATTGGCAGGGGGCTTGACTGGTAGCTCATGCCTGTAATCCTAGCTACTCAGGATGCTGAGATCTGAAGATTGCAGTTCAAAGGCAGACTGGGCAGAAATGTCTGTGAGATTCTTACTCCAATAAACTGCTTAGAAAAAGCTGAAATTGGCAATGTGTTGAAGTGGCAGAGTGCTAGCATTGAGCACAAAAAGGCTCAGGAACAGTGTCCAAGCCCTGAGTTCAAGCCCCAGAACTATCAAAAAAAAAGGTTTTAAATGTTCTAAACCACCAAGAAGTGATAACTATTGAACACATGAATCTCTTTATTACTCTAACTTGATAATTTTATAATGTAGTGAAAAATCTCACTATGCACTATGAATGGTACCTTGGTGTTGGTGGATTGTAGAAGAAAGTAGTCAGGTTCAGGTGGCTTAATCCTTAATCTTTCCCACCTACTTAGGTGTCGTATCAAGAGGATCACAATGTGATATACTCTACTTCCAATTAACCAGAAAAAACAAGATTGGAACTTGTTAATAAAAGTATTTTTAATACTCAAAATATCAACACTGTAACTATATTGTTCTGCCAGCTCTCTAGCTACAAATGGGTTGGTAATTCTATTACATTGGTTTCTGGGATCAGTCCGCTGACTATGGTCACTGGATTTGTTGAGAAGGTGATGTGGCTGCAACGTTCATATTTTATACATTGATGGTAGACAACTTATGTCTGAGAACACAACAAAGAAACTCTTGTGATAACTCTTTATGATATGCTGTTAAAAAATCAGGTATACTTTAATGACTATTCCCGTTCTCTTGACTTATGACATCTAATGAATTTAGTTCAGCAGTCTGAGTTTAAATTTGTGAATTCATATAAAATGACTACAGAAGTTTTTGCAAGTTCTAATATGGTAATGAATTATATGTTGCCTCTTCTTTCATGACAAGTGATGAGCAGAAGTTGTTTTATTATATATATATATATATATATATATATATATATATTTGCTCTTGAAACATTGATTGTTATAATTGATTGGGTTAGCAATTTTCTTATGAAAGAAATTTCTTCTTTGATGTACAAGTTTAAAATCAGTTATTTTATCCTAAATGAGAATTTCATCTTCTCATTAAATCTTCACCCCGTGTAGAGTGCTGTCATACGTCTTTGGTGTATAATATTGCTCAAATAAGTTTCTTATACTTACCTTACATCTTTTTATCATGTTCCCATTTAATCTCCATCAATATCCTTTGTTACAATTACAAATAAGTATTGTATAATTTATAACATAATTGCTAACACTTTCACTAGTTCTGAAACTCTAATTTACAACAAAATAGGAGATTTTTACTTCACTGTTTTTTTAAAAAAAATATTGAGACATCCCAATAACATTAAATCAGAAGTACATGTTAGTTGGTTCCCCTTACTGGTGAGTGGGAAGTTATTTGGTAATTTTTGTATGTAAATGCTTTGTATGTCAAATATTTGAAAGTCTCCTTGTCTAGGCCATTTGTTGTTGATGATGATGATGTTGCTGTCCATCATGAGGCTTCAAAGAGTTGAAGCCTCATCTTGGGAGCTTGGGAGCTCTTTTTGCTCAAGTGTTCTAACAGAAGCTATGGCTCCACTTCCTGTTTTCTAGTGGTTAGCTGGACACAGAGTATCTAAGAATGTCTCACAAACTTTCTTGCCCAGGCTGGCTTCAAACTTCAGTCCTCAGATCTCAGCCTCCTGATTGGCTAGGATTACAGGCATGAGTTACCAGCACCTGGCTGACTAAACTATGTTAAGTGGTGTGATTATGACTGATCTTTTGTGAATCAACTAAGGACAGCCATATATTTAACTTTGGGGTGAGGATGACTTCAATTGAATGATGATCTAATGCTAAACTATGGAGAAATAATGTAGCAACAGGACAATATGAATCTAATTACTGGTTTTTGTCAACATATTGTTTTGAGTGGCAAAAGGGACTTTAGAAATGTGACTCATTTGACTTCCGGGAAGACGGCGCAGGAGCAGCAGAGCCCTAGCTGAGCTCCCTCCAACATCACAGTTTTCTCACCCCATAGAAACTTTTACTCGTAGAAAAACAGCCAGAGTAAGTTCTAGCAATATAGGGATTTTGGCCAGGAAGGAAAAATCAACTTAGCTCATCTGAAAACACAGATTTGAGCTCCGGGCGGTGTCCCGCCACCGCGCCAGTGACGGCGCCAGCACAGTGCGCGGCACAGTGACCCGCACTCCACACGGCTGAAGCACACAGCAGAGACCAGCGAGAAATACTCCAGACGGCGGCTGAGCATGGACGACCTGAAATCAGAGAAAGCGTGAGTACCCCCGAAAGATATTCTCACTCACGCCCATAGAGCAGCTTCTGGAAGGCAGCCTTTCCCCCACTGCCAGAGCAAAGCGCCCTTTTTGCCACTGGCATAGGGTCAGACCAGATTGGAACTAAAGCGGGCCTGGGGAAAGCGAGGTCAAAGGAGCCATCTTTGAAAAGGGCAAGAGGGACCGACCAGTGAGAGCCAGCTCCGCCCAGGAGAACGCCCCCTGCCCAGGCGGAAGGTGTGTCCTCAACAGTGGCTTAGCCAGAGGTGCCCCGCCCTGCCCGCCAGAATTTCTATATTTACAGTGAAAGTGGCGAGCCGCTACCAGGGGCACAGAAACACCAGACGGGGGAACAAACAGTTCCTATGACAGATAAATAGTCCCGTCACAGAGGAAGCCAAATTCCCAGCCTGAATCAGAGCTGAATTCCATAGCCAGCTCCACCAGGCAGCCGCCCCGCCCAAGAGGGAGGAACCTCCTCAAGGCAAGCAACTCTCTGCCAGGTAAACCAGGCTACTGAATACAGGGCCCAGGATCGGTTGTTATATTGAAATTGTATTCTTTAGGAACACCAAATCTAATTTTATAGAAAGGTATACAAGGTATCTGTATATTAATTGTGAACTTATAAGATTTATACAACAGTGCTTGGTAAGGGCTGCTTTGGGTCTTAAATGGTGCTCACAGGTGCTGGTAGACTGGCATTCCCAATTCAAATGGGCAGAAGGAACACAAGAAAGATGGCAAACAATGAAGTCTTATCCCTCACTCAAAATAAGCAGGAAGCAGAGCAGTCAATCAAAGACAGAAGAGACCCCCCAAAATGCTCTACAAAGTCTACTGATAAACATGATAAATGAAAAGTTTGAATCTCTTCAGTCATTTATGTTAGAGCGTGAGGAGGCAAAGCAAAAATTAATGGAGAATTTCATGGAATCCACAAATAGAAAGATAAATGAACTTCAAGAGACAAATGAAAAGATAGCTACCCAGCGTAAAGATTTGAGAGACAACACTCAAAACCAAAGTAATGAAGTTAATGAAGTAAAGAAGTTCATACAGGGCCTAAGAAATGACATGGAAATCATCAGGAAAGACCAGTCAGAAGGAAAAGAGATTCAAAATCAAGTAGCCAGCCTACAGTTCTGACTAACTGAAGCAGAGGATCGAATCTCAGGAGATGAAGATTCCCTAGATTCTCTGGAGAAAGATTAAAAAAAAAAAACATACAATACAGTCCAATCAACAAAACAGATCACTCCAGGAGATTCAAGACACCATCAGGAAGCCCAATTTAAAGATAATAGGTATTGAGGAAAACTTGGAGAAAGAGGTTAATGGGATTGGCAACCTATTTAACAGAATATTAGCTGAGAACTTCCCAAATATCCAGAAGGAAAGGCCTATACAGATACAAGAAGCATGTAGAACTCAAAATCGACCAGACCAGAATAGAACATCCCACTGACACATTGTGATCAAAACAGGATCAGTAGAGTACAAGGAAAAAATCCTTAAAGCTGTTAGGGCAAAGAAAACAATCACATATAAAGGAAAAGCAATTAGAATTTCCCCAGACTTCTCAGCAGAGACCATGGAAGCAAGGAGAGCCTGGAATGAAGAATACCAAACACTAAATAAAAATAACTACCAACCAAGAATTCTGTACCCAGCCAAACTCTCATTCATAGCCAAAGGTCAAATAAAAGTCTTCCAAAGTAAGGAAAAACTGAAACAATATATCTCCACCAAACCAGCTTTACAGAAAATCCTTAAAGATGTACTATACAGGGAAAATAATCAAGATCCCAATACAGACAGAGAAATGAACCCTAAATAGTAAACATCAGATCAAGAAATGGGAAGACACAGCTTTAAACCAGATAGTGATAATGAAAAGAACAAATGATCATCTCTCAATCCTAACTCTCAATATTAATGGACTTAATTTTCCAAACCAAACGAAATAGGCTCATATGTTGGATCAAAAATCAAGATCCATCTTTCTGCTGCCTCGAAGAGACACATCTACCCAGCAAAAGTAAAAGGCTGGAATCAAATCTATTAAGCAAATGGCCCCCATAAGGAGGCTGGAGTTGCAATCCTAGTATCAGACAAAATTGACTTCAAATTTAAAAAGGTAAGAAGAGACAAAGAAGGTTACTACATACTAATAAAGAGATCTCTCCTACAGGAAGATATAACCATTCTAAATATCTACACACCAAATGCAGGAGCACCCAACTTCATCAAACAAACACTGCTGACTCTAAAAACACTCATAGACCCAAATACATTGATAGTTGGGGACTTTAACACTCCACTATCACCTCTGGACAGATCAACATGCCAAAAACTGAACAAAGAAACCACAGAACTAAATAATTACATAGACCAACTAGACTTAACTGACATCTACAGAATATTACACCCAGCAACAACAGAATACACATTCTTCTGTGCAGCACATGGGACATTCTCCAAAATACATCACATTTTAGGGCACAAAGAAAATCTGTACAAATTTAGAATTATCAAAATCATTTCCTGCATTCTATCAGACCACAATGGAAAAAAATTAGAGCTCAACTCAAACGCCACCACAGAAAATGCTACAATTCATGGAGACTAAACAACACAGTGGGTCATTGAAGAAATTAAAATGGAAATTCAAGTGTTTATGGAATTCAACCAAGATGAGGACACAAGTACCAGCTCCTTTGGGACACAGCAAAGACAGTACTCAGAGGAAAATTTATATCTCTGAATGCATACACCAACAATCTGGAGAAACAGCAACTCAATAATTTAA
Organism: Perognathus longimembris pacificus; assembly: GCF_023159225.1. Taxonomy (NCBI): domain Eukaryota; kingdom Metazoa; phylum Chordata; class Mammalia; order Rodentia; family Heteromyidae; genus Perognathus; species Perognathus longimembris. The sequence goes on from NC_063163.1 coordinate 17,881,467, forward strand.
GGAAGCACCTTAATTTCCTTGAAAGAGAACAACAAGCCAAACCCCAAGTCAATAGACAGAAGCAAATAATTAAAATCAAATCAGAATTAAATCAATTAGATACGAAAAAAAACATCAAAAGAATCAACAAAACAAAGAGTTGGTTCTTTGAAAAAATCAACAAGATAGACAGACCCCTAGCAAACCTGACCAAAAAATGAAGACAGTACACTCAAATAAACAAGATAAGAGATGAAACAGGTAACATCACCACAGAAATAACCAAAAATCAGAAAATAATAAGGGACTATTTTGCAAACCTTTTTGCCAACAAATTCGAGAATTTGGAAGACATAGATGATATCCTAGAAAAACTTCATATCCCCAAACTTAACCATGAAGATTTAAACCTCCTAAACAGACCCATATCCAGTATTAAAGTAGAAACGGCAATAAATGATCTCCCATCCAAGAAAAGCCCAGGTCCAGATGGATTCACTGCAGAATTCTACAAGGCCTTCAAAACAGAACTCACACCAATATTTCTCAAACTCTTTAATGAAATTCAAAGAGAACCTTCACTACCAGACACATTCTATGAAGCCAGTATAACCCTCATCCCAAAACCAGGTAGGGACTCATAACGGAAAGAGGACTATAGACCTATTTCACTGATGAACACAGACGCAAAAATTCTCAACAAAATTCTGCCCAATCAACTTCAACAGGTCATCAAAAAAAAATCATACACCACAATCAAACTGGATTCATCCCAGGGATGCAAAGTTGGTTTAATATACGCAAGTCAATTAATGTAATCCACCACATCAACCGGAGCAAGGTAAAGAACCACATGGTTTTATCTCTGGATGCGGAAAATTGTTTGATAAAATCCATCACCCATTTATGCTAAAAGCCCTGGAAAAACTGGGATTCCAGAGAACATTCCTGAATATAATCAATGCAGTTTATGACAAACCAACAGCAAGCATAACTCTACATGGTGAAAAAATAAAGCCATTACCTTTAAAATCAGGAACATGGCAGGGATGTCCATTCTCTCCCCTTCTCTTCAACATAGTACTAGAATTCCTAGCCAGAGCAATTAGGCAAGAAGAAAATATAAAGGGGATCCAAATAGGAAAAGATGAAGTTAAGCTTTCTCTCTTCGCAGATGACATGATCCTATACCTAAAGAACCCCATAGACTCTACCCCCAAGCTTCTAGAGCTGATCCACAACTTTGGCAAAGTTGCAGAATATAAAATAAACCCTCAAAAATCAATGGCCTTTCTCTATACTAATGACCCGAATACCAAGGCTGAAATCAGGAAAGCAACTCCTTTTGCAATAGCCCCCCAAAACATAAAATATCTAGGAATAACCTTAACCAAAGAAGTGAAAGACCTCTTTGATGAGAACTTTAAAAGCTTGAAAAAATGAAATTAAGTCAGACCTAAGGCAATAGAAAAACCTCCCATGCTCCTAGATTGGGAGGATTAATATAATCAAAATGGCAATATTGCCAAAGACTATCTACAAATTCAATGCAATACCCATTAATATCCCAACACCATTTTTTAATGAAATAGAGGAAGTAATCCAGAAATTCATATGGAACAATAAAAGACCTAGAATAGCAAAAACAATCCTAAGAAGAAAGAACAGTACTGGAGGAATTACAATACCCAACTTCAAGCTGTATTATAAAGCTATAGTAATAAAAACAGCTTGGCATTGGCTCTGGAACAGGCCTGAAGACCAATGGAACAGAATTGAAGACCCAGAAATGAACCCACAGAACTGCGCCTACTTAATCTTTGATAAAGGGGCTAAAACAATAGTTTGGAAGAAAGATAGCCTCTTTAACAAGTGATGCTGGCAAAACTGGCTCAACACATGCAGCAAACTAAAACTAGATCCTTATATATCACCCTGCACCAAAATCAATTCCAAATGGATTAAAGACCTCGAAATCAAAACAGACACCCTGAAAACACTAAAGGAAGGAGTAGGAGAAACACTTGGGCTCCTTGGCGCAGGACAGAACTTCCTTAACAAAGATCCAGAAAGGCTACGAATCAAAGAAAGGTTAGACAATTGGGACTGCATCAAACTGCAGAGCTTCTGCATGGCAAAGGACATAGCTCGCAAGATAAACAGAAAGCCCACAGACTGGGAGAAAATCTTTACCGGCCATTCAATGGACAAAGGCCTCATATCTAAAATATATGCAGAACTAAAAAAATTACCTTCCTCCAAAACAAAACCACAAAGAACCAATATCCCCCGCATCAAGTGGGATAACGACTTACAAAGAGACTTCTCTGATGAGGAAATGAGAATGGCCAAGAGACATATGAAAAAGTGTTCTACATCACTGGCCATAAAAGAAATGCAAATCAAAACAACATTGAGATTCCATCTCACCCCTGTAAGAATGTCATATATCAAGAAAACTAACAATAACAATTGTTGGAGGGGATGTGGCCAAAAGGGAACCCTACTTCATTGTTGGTGGGAATGTAAACTGGTTCAGCCACTCTGCAAAGCAGTAGGGAGATTCCTCAGAAGGCTAAATATAGAATTCCCCTATGACCCAGCAGCCCCACTTTTGGGTATCTATCCAAAAGACCACAAACAAAATCACTGTAAAGCCACCAGCACAACAACGTTCATCGCAGCACAATTTGTCATAGGTAGAATCTGTAACCAACCCAGATGCCCCTCAATAGACGAATGGATCAGGAAAATGTGGTACATATACACAATGGAATTTGATGCCTCTATCAGAAAGAATGACAGCCCCATTTGTAAGGAAATGAAAGGACTTGGAAAAAATTATACTAAGTGAAGTGAGCCAGACCCAAAGAAACATGGACGCTATGGTCTCCCTTATTGGGAATACTTAGTATAGGCTTAGGTAAGTAATAGCAGAGGATCACAAGAGCCCAATAGCTATGCCCTTATGAACACATAAGATGATGCTAAGTGAAATGAACCCCATGTTATGGAAACGATTGTTATATCACAGTTGTAACTACTTTCAACATCCCATGTGTATCTGTAGCTTCTATTGTTAATGATGTTCTTGTTTTTTTGTTTTTTGTTTTTGTTTTTGTTTTTGTTTTTGTTTTTTGGCCAGTCCTGGGGCTTGGACTCAATGCCTGAGCACTTTCCCTGGCTTATTCTTGCTCAAGTCTAGCACTCTGCCACTTGAGCCACAGCGCCACTTCTGGCCATTTTTTGTATATGTGGTGCTGGGGAATCGAACCCAGTGCCTCATGTATACAAGGCAAGCACTCTTGCCACTCGACCATATCCTCAGACCTTGATGATGTTCTTGTATCACCTTCCTGTGGTTGTAACTACACTATCTCTGTAATCTTGTCTGAGTATATTGGAAACCGAGTATACTGGTATTAGAACTAGGAAATTGAAAGGGAATACCAAAATTTGAGAGACACAGGTTAATAAAAGACAAACAACTACGAAAGCATTACTTGTAAAACTGTTTGGTGTAAGTGAACTGAACACCTCATGGGGGGAAAAGGAAAGGGGGAGGAGGGAGAGGGTATGAGGGACAAGGTAACAAACAGTACAAGAAATGTATCCAATGCCTAACATATCAATCTGTCACAGCTCTGTAAATCAGTTTGATAATTAAAATTTGAAAAAAAGAAATGTGACTCATTGTCATCATAAGAGTACCCAAAGGCAAAGAAAAACTCTCTACGGGGAGAAGTGTAACAAAACATATGGAACGGTTAAAGAATGTTGGCTTAGGGTATTAAGGAATGTAACCATGAGTCAAGAAATTCACATTTCTTGTAGATAAATTTTCTTTAAACAGTAGAAGCAGATTTAAGTTAGGAGTGTAAAACTATATACATGAAGGAAGATTATGAGAGAAAGAATGTATGAAGGTACAGTAGAATTATTTTTATCTTCTTACTTCCTGTAATATATAAGGGTTATAAACATAAAAAATTAAGATTTTTATTTAAAAGGAAGAGATTTGTAAAGATTATTTTATAATGTGCCTATATTATCTAGAAAGGAGAACAGCATATTATTTAATGAAATGTCAGACTAATTAAGACAGACACTCAAGTAATCACCGACTTTTCAGACAATATAATGGATGTAATAAAAGAAGATAAAGTAAATAATAGAAATGCTCATTTAATACAGAAAATATAGTGAGAAGAGAACATAGACCATACCTAAAAAACCTAGAAATATAGAAAATATTCATTCATTCATATTATCAACCTGTTTAAACGAGGGTATAGTGAAAATACACCAACAGAAAGATAAAGGTTGTCATAAAGAAGTTTTTAAATCCAACCATGCAATTTAAATAAACCAATTCTAAAGAAACAGGAAGATTGAATGGAAAGATTCAGAAATATGCACATTACTTGTAGTACTAAAAAGAATGCAAGTGTATATAAATAGAGAGAGAGAACATTTAGGAAATGCTGAGTTCAGAGCAAGGACAATTATACAGGACAAAGACAGTAGATCCTTATAAATACATCAAATCTCAAATAATGTATATCGTGAAATTGTATGCAACTAACAAGAGACCATTTAATACCTTGAGTAAATGACTGATACAATAAGGAGGTAAAACAGACAGGTCTACCATTTCAGTTAGGGATTTTAATATATTTTTTTTTATGTAATTGACAAATCTAGCAGGCAGGAAATCCATAAAAATACAGTTAACCTGACAGCACTACCAATAAATTTGATCTACTTGATATACAAATAATATAACAAATGGCTAACAGTATACCTTATTGTGGAGGTCACATGGATCATTCACCACATTAGACCAGATTCTCTCATAAATTTCAACTTAAATAACAAAGAATACAGATAACATAACAAACTTTTTCAGATATCAAATTAAATTAAATTAATAAAAGAAAGATTAAAATACCATCAAATACTCAAAACTTAACATATTTCTAAAGTTCAGGAGGAATTATGACTATTTGGAAATCACATGAAAGTTAATATAAAGTTATACAAACTTGAAATATGCAACTGCAATAACCTGAGGGGCAGAGGCCCTTCCCCACGTTGGCACGACTGCCATGCCCCACTATGGAAGAAAGAGGAGATCTCACCCGACGTTGAGGGGACGGGAACCTCCACCCCCCAACTGCCAGGTGCCGGGAAATAAAAAGGGCAGGACTTCTGAAGGACAGAGCTGAGGGTGGAGCGGGGAGAGGGGAGGAGAAAGGAGAGGAGAGAGGAGAGAAGAGAGAGGAGAGAAAAGAGAGAAGAGAGGAGAGAGAAGAGAGAAGAGAGAGGAGAAAGGAGAGAGGAGAGAGAAGAGAGGAGAGAGGAGAGAGGCAAGCGGAGCAGAACCAGATGAGCTGATGGAGCAGAGCCCACCGGAGGAGCGATGCAGAGCTGACTGGAGTAGGCCAGAGGAGCAGGGCAGAGAGGAGAACGGCGCTGGCCTGAGGTGGAGTGGAGTGGAGCAAAGAGCCGAATTGGGCCAGCCGGAGGAGCAGTGCAGAGCCGACCAGAGCCCACTGGAGGAGCAGGGAGAAGAGGAGAACCAAGCCGGCATGAGGAGAGGAACAGAGGAGCAGAGGGGTGAGCAGTACCAGACCAGCGGGAGGAATGGGTGGAGCCTAACTGGAGTCTAAACCCTGAGGTTGAGCCCAGAGCCTTAGGCCTGAGGAGGAGTCTTAGGCCTGAGGCCTGAGGGGGAGTCTTAGGCCTGAGGCCAGTAGAGAGGTCTAAAGCCTGTGGGGGGCTTGAGGCTTAAAGCTTGAGGAGAGGCTTACAGGAAGGAAGCTTGCTCCTCTGGAGGTTTGGAGGCCAGGAGGCTGAGGTGGTTAGAAATTAAGGTGGAGGTTCGGAGCTCAGGTCAAGACATGTCTCAGCTCTGGGTTCTAGGTAACTAACTCAGGACAAGGTAGTCACAGGCAAGCATTAGGGGGTGGAGGGTGGCTCTTGTTCCGGGTTTCAGATTGTAAAGAAAGTCCCTTTGTAAATAAAACCCCTTACTACCTTAAGTTGTGCCTCAGTGGATTATTCTCGCTCTCGGAATACAACACAACGACCAACATTCTGAAAATGAAATATATAACTCAAGATGCCTAAACTTTCTTATAAATCAGTAAACTACCATATTATTAAATAAGAAAAAAACACCATAAGTCTACAGCAAGAAAACAAAGACATACTTGAGCAAAAAAATTCAATGAAACAAGAACAAGAAATATAATTGAGAAAATTGATGCAATCTAAAATTGATTTTCTAGAAAGGCCAATATAGCCAATCAAATTCTATACATATTATACAGGAAAAACAGGGGGGAAAGTTACTAATGTAAAGAATGGCATGTGTTCAAGTCACTGAATGAAAAATTATTGAAAAAATGTTCTTCCAAAAAATTTTAATATAAATGAACCAGTTAGCATCAGGTGAGCTAATTAATTTGAGCAAAATAAAGCAGATTATGAAGAGAAAGTGAAGTTCCAGTATATATTTTGGTTATAAAAGTTCAATGTTTATCGTGCCAGGATTGTGGTCAACATACCATTTTTAGAAGGTTGGGATTTGAATGGATTTAGAGATTAGTGTCTGAGATAGCCAAGAATGGTTAATAAAACTAGACTTAACAAAGGTTCTAGAAATATTGCAAAAATTCCAAGTTAATAAGTACAAGTTATCAGAAAAATAACCATATTATAAAACAAACCTAATTAGACATAAGAAGAAACACCAGCTGATGGCACTATTTTCTGTGGTGGTACTTCATTGGCTTACTGAATCTAGGATGATATGGGGAAACATGTGACACAAATTCCATCTTAGAGATCTAAAAGAACTATTGTTACATTATATTTTGGATGGGTTAAAAACTGACACAGGATGATGGATGACAAAGTGCTCCCATTAATGCTAGTACCTCCTTTAGGTTTAAATACATTCTAAGCAGAGGATAGACAAGAAAAAAATGTAAAAAGCAATTAAATTGAATCCATAATAAAGAAATAAACTGATTTAGATATAATGATTCTAGACAGTAAAAGAGATGTTTGATGTGAGGTACCCTAGGCTCACTCCAGTAATTCTAACTTACATCTGGATTGCAGTTGAAAGCCTGTTGAGGCAGGGAAATCCATGAGATTCTTATCTCCAATTAAGTACTAAAAAAAAGCCAGACTTGGAGCTGTGGCTCAAGTATTAGAGCAAAAGCCTTGAACACAATAGCTCAAGGACATTTCTCAGGCCCTGAATTGAAGTTCTAGCACTGACACACACATAAATACCAAACAATGTTTATTTACCTCTGCAGAGACAGGTGACTAAATGAGTTCCTTACAAGGCCAGGGATAAATGAGAAATTTATGTGTAAGTGACTGTAATTCATTTTTAAATGTAAATTGGCATTGTCAACCTAATAATAACACACCAAAATGTTTGAGGAAAAATTGACAAAACATTTATTTGGTTGATCCAGATCTTTAATGATAGAGGATATAAAACACCCTTTTCAGATCTGAAATAAATTCAGGTCACAATTAGTAATAATATTGAAACTTTTGGCAATGCTTTTAATAAATATGAGCTATTCGATTTGTATAACAGCGTGCTGTTAAATCCTGAATAATATTTTTTTCTTTCCAAGCATAGAAGAAAAAAAAAAGACTTTACAGTATGCTGGATTGCAAAGAAGATATCAACAGCAAAATATTGAAATTTTGATGAGCATGTGCTTTGAACATATTGTATTGAAGAGTCACAACACCCTTCTTGTGTTGGAAATTAAATAGCATACTTCTAAATAAACTGTAGGTTAAAAGGAAAAGAATGCCAGTTAAATACAAAATACTGAAGAACAAATAAATAAAAGAAATCAAATTAAAGACATGAAAATATATTATCAAGCAAGCCATGGGAAATTGTGGATTTTTTAAACACATAAATACTACAAAATAAAAAATATGGATTGAACGGCATAATAAAAACCTAATGAGTTATTACACTAAATGTACCTGTTTGCGACATTTTATAACATCCTCAAAGAGAATGTTTCTATAAATTTTATCCTAAAATGTATGTTGTAAACTCAAACCATCTATATTTGAAAGAGGATGGAGTGGATGCTTACCGGAGAAACATAAATTGTTCAGCACTTAACAAACTATAAATTAATCATTGTTTTAGAATAAATAAAGAATATTTATTCACACAGAACATCTTGAAGTTGAGTGGTCCAGAAGCAGAATCACTGGCTGTTCAGAAGTTAGGTAGGTACTGATTACAAAACAGAATTTTAAAAAAGCAATTTATATTTTGAGTACTAAATTGTGTGGATGCATCATTACAGAAATCCACCTTTTTCTAACATACAGAACACTTCATATCATTTCAGTCTGGGTATCAGGTTATAGGTCCTTCATTTTTCCAGCAAGTTGGCTATGGGAACATATTTTATGTTATTTCTATACAATATTAACATAGCCTACAATTCCCAGAGGGAGATAATATCTCATGTTTAAACAAGTCTACAAAAATGGGAGAAGGGTTGGGAATATGGCCTAGTGGTAGAGTGCTTGCCTCATATTCATGAAGTGCTGGGTTTGATCCCTCAGCACCACATGTATAACAAAAGCCATAAGTGGTGCTGTGCCTCAAATGGTAGAGTGCTAGCCTTGAGCAAAGAGGTCAGGGACAGTGCTCAGGCCCTGAGATCAAGGCCAAGGACTGGCAAAAAAATAAAAAATAAAATGGTACAGTAAGTTAAAATAAAGGTTTAAAGCCAATATTCTAGACATTCCTTGTTTTAAACCATTTTTTTCTATTCAGTTCTAAGTCATGCTCATGCTTCTATCTGTAGATGATCTAGAGTTCATGGTCAATATGTTACTTACATATGCTTATATTTTACTTCTTTAACCACATTGGGAGATACACTAAATTATAAAACTTATCCTATATAAAGTTTGGTTTTCTCTCTTATTTAGGACAATAAAAGTCACACTGAATCTTTTTGACCACAAGTGTACCATTAAGTGACATTTATGCAGAGAGGGAAAGAGAACTAATTAAAATATTACTTAAATATAAAGCACTTCTGAGATAAGGTATTGCATAACTTGTAAGGCAATCCTTAGAACTGAGAAGTTATATTAAGATAGTATTCTTATACTGATAGCATATAAAATGTATTAAATTCACATTGACATTTTAAAGAAAGATGAAAATGAAGAGTGAAGATCTTTTATAATATAATACTCTTATTTCTAAAATTGAGATTAAAACTGCCCTTCAAGAGTCAAATCTTTTCAAAGAAACTCTAAATTACGATGCAAAGAATTTGGAAATTTTATCTAATGCTCTTATGAAAAATTCTCTTGACCTTTGGTTTGGCATTGAAGACATTTTTAAGAGCTTCTTTGGTTTTATTCATTTGACACCAGGGAGATGATAAAAATTTTAACACAAAATATTTGTATGATGTAATATGAAATTCAAGCATGTGTAAAAGCAAGCCTATGTGTTTGTATGTATTTTACTAGGTGTTTATATAATCACAGAATAGTTTTGTGAATTAAGCATTCTATAAACTTAAAAACATTGTTCAAAACTAGAATCTAAGGCAATTAATCTGAAGAGACTAATCCAATTTTCTTTTTTTTACAGTTACTTCACAAAGAAATTTCAAAAACATGGTTTTCTTTAGATCAATAAAAATGCATAATTGCTTCAAAGAATAAAACAAGATTAATACTTATAGTTTATCATTCCGTTACAAAACCTAAAATATGAGCTATGTAGCTACGTGATGGAAAGGACTCTATATGAGCCCTTCATAACTAGATATGGTGGTGTGTATCTGTTTTCTAAGCTCAGTGGTAGGTGGAAGGATTGTGTTGTTGGAGACCAACTCACTAGAGGAAAACAATAGCCAAGATCCTATCTCAAAAACCAAGCTGGCAGTGAAAGCCAGTAAGTCTTGCTGTGCCAAAGAGGGTCAGGAGGGTCACAGTTCAGGCTGGCCATAGGCAAAATGTTCAAGATTATCTGAGATAAAGCAAAAGCGAAATGATGGTATGAAGCAAGTAGTAGAAAAGTCCTTGAGATGAATTTCCAGAACAAACTAATTAACTAACTAAACAAATAAATAACTAGATTATTTTATTTGTACAAAATATCTAATAACAATGATTGTATATTAGAATGTCAAAGTCTACTGGTAAAGCCTGAAGTTCAGATATGAATATTTCTGTTCAAGCATGGTATATTGCCTGTAATAATATTTAAATATTTAAATCCCTGTACAGGAAACATTAGAAACTCAAAATCATAAATGTTCATTGTGCCCTTTACTTCTACCTCAATCTGTCTTCCATGCCTCCACATCCAGCTCTGAATCCTAGAAAGTAAAAAGAAAGAAGACCAAATGCTAAGCCATCTTAACCTCTTATCCATATTCAACTAAAAATCCCTGATAAAGTTTCATTGTGTTTAGATGAAAGAACTATTTTTACTACTCAAAACATTCAACAGACACTCACAATTACTACTTTTTTCTCTAAACATCTTTATTTTCTCTCTAATTTTTTCTCACACTATTTCTCTTAAGAAGAATGATTTTGAAAATATCCATAAGAAATTACATAAATTTATTCCTGGAGAGACTATTGTATATCTAAAGTAACATTTAGAGTCAGTGAAGAATTGTGTTCTGGGATGAAAATGGCTCCATGGTTTCCTATCAAATTTCTATTATTGCACTTTGTGGAACTGACATAAATAGACCTTGTAAACCGTAAAAGTCTTACATATGTTCCCATGGTTATATATTTTACTGTAATTCCTCTCTGACATAATACTACAAGTCTGTATGGTAAGATATTTTCTTCAAGAATGATGCTAATACTACCCAATTCAAGATTTATTTATAGGATCCTAAACTGAAGTCTACGTTTTTGTGTTTTTTTTTCTCCACTGAAAGTTTCAGTGCACAGTACATGTGTACAGTGATGATAGAGTCCTTTGTTTCTGGCATTTTCTTATTATTCCTGCATCAAATTAATTTCCTCTAGAAGAAAATCTCATCCAGCAGATAGAAACTCTGAAATGCTCTGTGGCTTAGTTCAAGAAAACAGGGGCTGGGGTATGGCCTAGTGGCAAGAGCCCTTGCCTCGTATACATGAAGGCCTCTGTTTGATTCCCCAGCAACACATATACAGAAAATGTCCAGAAGTGGCGCTGCAGCTCAAGTGGCAGAGTGCTAGCCTTGAGCAAAAAGAAGCCAGGGACAGTGCTCAGGCCCTGACTGAGTCCAGGACTGGCAAAAAAAAAAAAAAAAAAAAAAAGACCACAGATTCTATTTCAGAGAGTAGTGAATTCCCACGGCACATGTGATTTTTCAGAATTTACAACATTTAATTATATATATATACATTTATATAGCATGTGTTTTTATATTTATATAATGAGCAACAGTACAATAGAACTATTATATGCAATTAGATAGTATTATTAATACAGTCAATTCTTTTTTTAACTTCAATTGCTTATGTTTAAAATAGATGACTGTATGGAAATTTTACCAAAAGTTAAATAGCTGAGAAACATTATTGTTTTTATATGTTTCTGTGTAGAATATTGTTTCTTAAGTGTTAAAGTGTAAAGCACTCAGAGACTTCAGTTATTATCCTTCATGAAATGAAAAATGAGATGGTTAAAAAGTGATTCAAATATAAAAATTCAAGGGCTATTGCAAATGTATAGAAGAATTGTTACTATTTTTGATAACAATTAGAAACCTGTTGAAAACCCTTAAGTCTGTGTTTTTACCTACAGTAACAAAATAACTAATGATTGAGAAGTTTGTAATTAACTAATTTGTTTTATCACAAATATGCAGCCTCAGAAGTTTAATATCAAGGTGATGGTATTTGAGGTGGTCAGTTTCATTATATCACAAAGTAATTAAAGGGGTCAACACCTAGCCCACTCCCACAAGCCCTTTGTGCAAATGATCTAATCTCACTAATGAGTTTGTGGACCTCACGTTAAAGCCCCACCTTTCAATGGCAATTAAATTTTTCCATGAGATTTGGAGGTAATAAGAATTGTAAGTAAGGCAAATCATAATCATAAGCAAAAAAATAAAGCTTGCCATAGTCCCCTTCCAACAGGCCACTGCATGCATTTTGGAGGACAATCCCTGCTTTCAGATGATATGCTTTTCTTTCATATCTTATCAAAACATACAGAACGTAAATTGTTAGCACTGTTGTCACAAATATGAGAATTATCAAGTCTAAAATTTATGACCTGTGATTATACACAATCTCTTGATTAATGGTAAAATTAATTGCAAATTTTTGAGTTTTTTTCTTTTCTTTTATTTCTATTGTCTTTCTTATGTACCTTTTGTATGTTAGAGAAGTTTAAAATTAATCAATACTCAACATATTTTGAGGAATTTAACTGAAAAAGATTTGTATTTTTCTAGTAAATTCAGCAGAGGAACTTAGGCTTCAATAATGTGGTAATAGTTGAGTACACCTGTGCAAATATCTACAAATAAATATCAATTAAAATTAACGTTTAGTTCAGGGTATGAAATTTGAAAATTCCTTATACTCACTCAAAAACAGCATCAAGTAGCCTATGTTTTTGATATATTTCTACCTGTCATTTACTGACCTGTCATCTATCTACCTATCTATCCATCTATCTAGTCTATCCTCTATAATCTATATTATCTTTCTGACTGCCAATTAATCAATTATGAAGATCATACATACAGAGCTAAAGCTATGTAGCACTGCTTATGCTCTATATGAATATTTATTATATATAACATTGGTGACATCTGTCATGCAACAGCATTTTCAGAGGCATAATTTTATTGTGAGAACTAAAACACCTGAAAAACAGAGTTTTTTGCAGTTATTTCAACTGCTTGTTCAAATACCAGTAATTCATTGCATAGCTCACCCAGGGCAGAAGGATGAAATTACTAAAGGCAGCAATTTGCCTGATGGAACTACAAAAGCTGCTGTTAAAACATCAGACACTCTAAATTTAGAAGCTTGGCTTTTAATGCAATAATAAAGATCGTTTAAAGAAGGCTTCATAATAGAAAATGGACAAATGGACTGTGAAAGGTATCCACTGAAATTTGACTGCATTGTGATAGTTACCGCACAAAGCATTCCCTTTTCTGTAGTCTCCATTTTCTTTAGCTTTGTGCTGTCTATAAATCCAGTTGAATAAGAAGGATTTTAAACATTTAGGACTGTTTCTTTGAATACCAAAAAGTAAAATAATTCAAAGGAGATTATAGCAATGAGGTGTATGTTCAGAGAGGTCTTAGCAAGTTACTTTTAAGCATAGTTTAATTCAGAGAGCAAGGGAGATATGTTTCAAGAAGAATTATACCCATTACTAATTTTTGGATTCATGTAATTCTATCCCTTCTCTATGTCAACTCTACAATAACAATTATTTGTTTGAAAAAGTGATAGTCTAGCTCAAAACAATGAGGCAGGAGGAAGTCTTTCTTACTTGAAGGAAAATCAGTCTTTCTTACATTCAAGTCTTCAACTGGTAGGTTGGATCTAATACAGCTTAGGAAGAATAACATGCTTTATACATTCTTAATGTATAAGTTCATGTAACATAAAAATTGCCTCACAGATGCAGCTGTTATCACATAATAATGAATATTTTACCAATTCAAAATTAACTGTCCTAGTTGGATTGGATTTATTTTGTTATATAAAAAAATGCATTATATTCATTCTCTTACTGCATTGTCTATCATGTATACCACACACTAGTTTATAGTTATTCAATATAAAATTTTCATTTCAATTTTTACCTTTCTCAAGAGACTTATGGGTTTAAAACTTATTTTCTTTAAATATATTTCCCTACTCAGTATGAGATAATTTTTTATTTATTTACCTTATTTCACTGATGCTTTTAATTGTATATGACATAATGATCATAGTTATAGAATATTCTATACTACCAAAGAAATGTCTTCTCATTTGTTCATCTGGAGTGCCAAGACTATTCATCTTTTATTGCAATCCATTCCACTTTTGATTTTTTAAGTGTTTAAGATAGATAGGTAGATGATTGATAGGGATATCTTTTATCCATTATTTACTAGACAGAGTTCTCTAGAAAATTCCAAACAAATAAGATAGATATAATTATAGAAAATAAAAATATAACTAGATTAGGTATATATTATATACAAATTCAATATTTCCTCTCAGGTGATTATAATAATTGAAAATTCTCATCCTCTGCAATCTGAAGAATTACTCACCAATCTCTGCGTAGTATCGATGAAAGATTCTCAATAAAATACTTTGTAATTTAAATCCAAGGGAACATTTGAAACTTCAAGCAAATCATAAACAATATTCCAGTTGTTTTCATTCCAGAAAGCAAGTATTGTTTAACATACCCAAATAAACAGACTTAACATAGTACTTAGGATAGATAGCTGAGAATGTCAATAGAGGTGAAAATATAAGCTCTTCAGCAATGTTTGTCACTTTATAATGAAAAAATAACTCTAAGCAAACAGAACATATCACCGTATAATAAAGGCTATATGAATCCTCCTTACATCCAACATTGTACTAATTAGGAAAAGAACTTGAATCATTTCTTCAGAGAGTATAAATGGAAACCATTCTCCATTTCCCCCCAATCTTACTTAAGGTAATAGTTGAGGTATATTTTATGTATATGAAAATAGAAAAATAAAGCTGACTAAAAAAAGTTAAAATGAAAGAGATCATCTAGAGTAAGAATAAAGCATATTAGATGGGGTAAATTTGATCAAAGGAAATTATAATGTGTATGTATATAGCAAGAAAACCCATATGTACAATTAATTTGTTCTAATAAGGTTTTAAATGCTATTGAATAATGTAATGATTTTAGATCAGGAATTTTCTTAGTTTACAAATTATAGTTTGCAGAAGCATAGCATATGGGGAAGGAATATACATATGCATAGGAAGTGTCTATTTCAGCAAAGAAGAGGAAAACACTGCCAGTTCTGTGATGGAAATAATTCATTGCAATCAAGATGCCATTAGGTAGTTGGCTGATCACTTACAAAATGGTGCCATACCAATCAGTGTTTGTGTCTGCTGCTGTCTGATTGGCAACTTAGTGACTATACTCAAATTAGCCTTCGTAAATATCCATACTGATGAATTGGTGCATCCCTTCTGCTTCTGATGCCCTGGCTATTTTTTTCGTGAAACCATTGAGTGATGACAGCTGATTCATATTCACAGGAAGGTCCTTCTGCTCACTAAATTATTACATTCTACTTACTTTGAGGCCATCCTTTAGTTAGTGTTCACATAGAATACAAATATCTTTTTACTGTTTACTCACTCACCAAAGTTCATCCACAAAGCTCTGTCTCAAATCCCTTTATTACCAGTTTTCCATTTATGTTCCTCCCTTACAATTGCATGAATTGGTAGATAAGTAACAAGCTAGTTCTTTTTTCAAGCAATGTGCAGAAATAAGTATCAATAGTTCAGGTTACTGGGAGGAATTCTCTTTCCTTTTTTACTAATGTCATTTAGGGGTTTCCTAGAAAGTAGCTGTCCAGTTGAGCTGACACAGTCCACTTAAGGCAGAGCACTCATGAAGTAAAATTATTTCTACAAACCAGCTTTTCAGCAGCGGTTCCTCTGCTATCTGAATGTGGAAAACTTCCCATGAGGTCACATGTGTAACATAGGCGATAGAAATTAAGGTAAGAGTAGTAGAAACTATAAGAATTTGTCCTACTTCTGCATGTTACTTAGTTGTTCCTTTAACTCACTATATTTTGTCATGTTATTCATATATTACTTGGAATTTTTGATAGAATATTGCTTAGGAATCCCAGTTGGGTGCTTAGGGGGTCAAATAACATGATGATATCCTGGTGAGAAATGTATGTTCCAGAGTAATGTGTCAGTCACTCTGTTCAGACTGAAAGGGTTAGAGTCTTCTATAGTCTGGCACCAAGCCAACAGATATCTCTCACAAGAAGAATAACATATAAATTTCATAATGATTAAAACAAAACACAATTTCCTACAGAATATTTGCTATTTTATTTGAGTAATTTGTTAAAGGAATTTGGGCATACTTATCTCAATTCACAGAGAGTTAGGACTATTTTAATATTAGTATTCCAAAAATATTTTTATTTCTATAAATAGAGTTGTTGATACCATTTTTAGGCTTTTATGCCTACTTAAAAGTATGTATCTCTAAAAACATGTTTATTTCTCACAATTCTGGGAATGAAGAGATTTCTTGATTTCTTATTTTTTTTATCTTTATTATGAACCAGATGTGTGTGTGTGTGTGTGTGTGTGAGAGAGAGAGAGAGAGAGAGAGAGAGAGAGAGAGGGAGAGAGAGATCGAGGCAGACAGACAGACAGACAGACACTTTGGTTCCTTCATCCCCTTTAGGGGTACTAACTCCAGTGACAAGGATACCCACCTATGTATCCTAATTATCTATGAAGGCCCCACTTTAAAATTCACTACTCCTGAGGATTTCATCTTCAGTGTGTTAATTTTCTGAGAACACAGACCTTTGCCATATCAATTTCCTTCATAGGTAAGAAGATTATCCTTATTTTAAATGTCAGAGAAAAGTTTTTTGCCTTTTTAGTTAGTCAGACCTCCAGTGTAGCCCATTTTAAGACAAGTTCTTTTGTTCGATAGTGTTACAAATCCGAGTTATTATTTTACTTGTAGAAGTATGTTGTACATTTCTACTGCTGTATATCAATCCATAACTCTTTTATTCTAACATTTAAAAATTTTACTTCAGTGTGGGGTGTATGGACTAATAAGTAATGTGCACAATTATCTGAGAAACTTGTGCCTAAGGGTACTAAAGCTTCATAATTACCTGAATGATAATGGTTTGGAATAGTTTTCTTTAATGTTTGGCTTTTCTCTATATCCTAAGGCAGAACCCCTGACATCCTTGTCAATAGGGATCCCAGAAACATATTTTGTTTGAACAGTTGTTCTTTGACCTTATTTGGTCATGAAAAACTCTTAAATCTCTGAATTTTCTGTATAATTTTCATGTCTTTTGACCCACAGAGACAAAACTCGTTAGACTCGTAGATCACTTTGGGATGGAAATGGCTTGCCAAAGGAATCAGTCATATTATTAGAGGTCTGGCACTTTCACCAGTGCCTCACCGTTCTCAACATTTCAGTGAGGTAATGGCTGCATTAATCACAAATAGCCAACATGGTAACTATCGACATGTGAATAACTCATAGGCATCCATACAACACTAAAATAAGTAGGTTCAGGAGACTGTCTAGTTGAGTAGACATATGCAGGCTCTGGACTTTTCCTCTACTCCTTCCCTCACATAGCTCTTTATCTGGGTGTTCATCTGTATGATTTACTAATTTTCTGGGAAAACTGAGAAAAAATAGTTCCCTGAATTCTGTGAGATTCTCTAGCAAATTAAACGATTGATGAGCTCAGAATTTAAATGTATGTAGTTTAGAAGAACCTGAAGGGCTGTATCAACTTGAGGGGACAGTTATTTTTGATGAAACTCTCAATTTGTGGAATCTGATACAAATTGAGAGAAATGAGATTAATTAGAGCAACTTCATCTCGCATCTGCTGAATAATTTGCTAGAGGCTTGCTGCAGTTCGGGTGGAAGGGAAGTTCACATCTCTATTGTCACAAATGGTGAATGCTTCTGTAAGAGTACATAGTAGAAACTCCACTCTGCATTTTTCTTAAAGTGTAGGAGACCTATTATGAGTAGTGACACTATAACATGTTTATTTTTGTCCTTTTGTTCACTTGGGGGTGAATGTGTAAGTAGGAGTAGAAAATCTTGAGTAGTGAGACATTTCAGGCTTTGCAGCAGTTCCCAAATATTCTGTCCAACTGTGTTGTTCCCAACTGCAAGCCAATGAGCAAGGTCTAAAAATGCCAGTTGTTTCACATATTTAATAGCACTATACAAATTCTAAATCACCATGTCAGTATGATTACAAGGACATTTTGTCCAAATGGAATATTTGCTTTGCAAACACTTTTCAGTTATTGCTGCTAAACCCATTCAATACGACAGAGAAAACAAGAGAGAGCACAATACAAATGAGTTCATATAAGAAGAGAAAACTTCCTAGGCCACAATTAGAGAAAGTCATGTATCATGGAGAGATGTTTTAGAAACTGACATATATGACATCTTCACTAATGTCTATTCCCCATTTTCACCTGCTAAGGGTTTCATATGAGTAACCTGTGAAAGCTGGACAATGACAGAATATAAACTTACACACTCGACTTTTCATCACAAAAGGGAGGTATTTCCATATTTTCTCTCCAAATTCCCTGAAGGTGATGTTTTCACACAGTGGCAATGAAGTAACCAAATAGAATGAGACTTCATCCTGAAATTTCCCCATGAAGAAGAGCTGCTGTAACTTATTATGGGAGGTAGACTATACTGCAATTGAGTTCTAGCCATTACACAACATGTTTATTTATTATGACAGCCAGGTCTATTCTAGCAGGTTCGATGCAGTGCTGCAATAGCAGTAATGGAATATATGATGCTGTGTTAAGTTTAATAGCAGAGTGAAACAACAGATTAATGACGTTGAAAGAGGGATTACACAGTGTGTCAGTGGCAAACTACCTGATAGTATCTCATGTTACAAAGCAAAATAAGTAACAATTTACCTGTAAATCCAGATTTGAAAGGAACAAGGCCGGGAGTTGATGCTGGTGCTTCTGTTCCTCTTAAATTCAAAGAGTGCTCTGGAAGAAATGGTTGAAGTAAAAAAGAAGTTTATGACTATCTGATGAACAGCAATGAAGGAGAAAGTGTTTCAATGTTTATCTTGACATAGTTGAGCAAAATTAGGAGGTGTGGGGCTTCAAATATAAATAATAAACCCCAGTGTGATGGCTTTAGTTAGAAAGACACTTCCCAAGGAGGTGGAGCTCAGGAGGTTTGGGATTTCAGGATAATGTGCTCTCAGAAGAAAATTATGAAGATCTTATCTTAGCAAAAGAATGAAACATGGTAGAGATGGCTTAGCCCCTCACCGACATGGAAAGCAGAATTAGGGGGATTGCTGTCCAGGACTGCTGAGAAAATAAGTAAAAAATAATTATTTATTTAATTAATCAACTATAAGACTGAAAATGTTTTAAAGGGTCAGATGCATGACTCAGAGGGTACTGCATCTATCTAGCATGCATAAGGCCACAGGAAAGGAAACATAAACTAAAAACAACAAACAAATACCAATAGGAGGAGGATTTTTAAAGACTTGGAACAAAATCCTACTATTGTACTAGGCAAGCACTCTTGTCAGTGAGCTTTTCTTCCAGCCTCCCATCAACTGTTCTCATTTAACGGAAGATATTTTTAAAATCTAGAGCAGAACATTAGATTAAATGTGTTCTCCTCTCAAAGTCCTGTTTACAATGGAAATCTTCAGAATAAGCACATTCAACCTAATGAAGAGAATGCATAGAATGAAACAGACTTGCCCACATGTATGAACAATTTTGAATGTGGCTTCAAGAATGTGTGTGCAAGTAAAATTCACTGAAGTAATTTCAAAGAAATGATGGTTCATATCAGTTTTACAATTTTAAAACTTGTGCTAAGAATTAGCATTGCAAAGGAAATTGCAAGCAAAGACCTTAAATGTATCTTTTCATCTATCAGTCATTATCTATTTATATACCACCTATCTGTCTGTCTGTTTGTCTGTCTGTATCTATCTACCTATCTACCTACCTACTTAATCTATTCTGTCTTTCACATATAGATTTATGTATATGTAAATTTTGTTGTATATTTGAGTTACATCATATACAGGGAATATCCTGGATTCTAGATGGAATTTAAATTTTGTATGGAGATATGGGTACGAAACATGAATTACTTATTAAGTGTAAAATATGGGTTAACAGAAAAATAAAATTGATGGAGTTCATCATCAAAACTTGGGTCTATATGTACCACTTCCTTCTTTCAGCATATTATACTTAATGGTTTTTGGAGATTCTTCACATCACAAAATTGTCCTGGACAGGTGGGAAAAATGTTTCTTTTCACTAAGCCCTTACAAGTCACTATAATGTATATGTCCTACAATTTCTTCCCCTTTTCTGTATTTATTGGTGGCAATAAGTGGTAAACCAAACATCTATGGTCTCCCTCATAGGGAATAATTAGCACAGGTTTTGGTTAGTCACAGCAGAGGATCACAAGAGCCTAATAGCTAAGCCTTTATGAATGCATAAGATAATGCAAAGTGAAATGAACTCCATGTTATGGAAACGACTGTTATATCACTGTTGTAATTACTTTCAACATGGCATGTGAAACCGTAGTTTCTATTGTAGATGATCCTCTTATGTCCCCTTCCTGTGGTTGTACCAGCACTATCACTGTCTCTTATCTGAGTACATTGGAAACTGTATATACTGGTATTAGAAGTAGGAAAGTGAAAGGGAATATCAAAATCGAGAGACAAAGGATAAAAAGACAAATGACTGCAAAAGCAATACTTGCAAAACTGTTTGGTGTAAACCAACTGAACAACTCATGGGGGGAGAGGGAAAGCGGGAGGGGGAGGGGGCAATGAGGGAGGAGGTAACAAACAGTACAAGAAATGTACCCAAGGCCTAACATATGAAACTGTAACCTCTCTGTACATCACTTTTACAAAAATAAGAAAAAAATGGAAAAAAAAAGAAAAAGAAACCAAACATTTGCTTTCAAATAAAGTATATGGTCATAGACACAAGACTTTGTGTTCCTCTCCAAAGCATATCCATCCTCCTTTGGACTCACTGTATGAATGCTTAGAGACATTACTTTTTGTATTGATTTATTTATTTTCAATTTTTCCCCTTTTGTCTCTATTTTTGATTTCTATATATGTTGCCTTTTATACGCTTATCTGATTTGAGTAGGGTAAGGGGAAACACAGAAATAGTGGGAAAAAGCATGAAATAATCCAGCAGTGATAATCACTACACACTATGTTGAAAGTGAACTACACAACTATTGGGAAGGAGTCAAGAGAGACAGAAAATGAGGGAAGAGGTGGCACTGTTCAAAAAGAAAAGTATTCATTACCTGACTCCTATAATTGTATCCCTCTGTACGTCACCATTACTATAAAATTTAAAAATTAAAAAAAAGTGTAAATGCCCCTTAAAATAATAGGCTATAACCTGTGTGAAGTATTCTCCTCAGTTTCTGAGTGTGAGGAGGATTAGGTGCTTAATAGTAAAGAGAGGAAAAAAGAGTAGCATCCTGAAAAATCCTAGTGGCAGAAGAAACAAAGTACCACAATTAATGTTATAAAGCAAATGTTAATGCACTGGGCAAAAGAACAGAGGGGGGCCCCACACTGCTTCAGGGAGCAGCTCTGCTTTTACCCCAGTGTCCTTTCATCAAGTCATGTTCTAAGGGGAATAGTTGGAAGTAAGCAAAAATGTTCTGGGGATTTATTATTTATTCCCTTTCTGAATATTGTAATGCCTCTCATTTCTAATTTATAATGTAACGAGAAGTATGTTTCTGTTCCAAGTGTTTCAGTGGCACTAATTATTTCTGAAATTTCCAAGTGAGAAATAGCAAATAAAACTTACAGGTGGTGCTCATTAAATCTGTACTGAAATAGGTTCTTTGGTGACTTCAGAATATCAGAGTACAGTATGTTGCAATGCACAATGGGTGAGTCTTGTAGATTTTACATACCTGTTGTTGATAAACAAATAATATTTCATGAAAAATACAACATATAAAAGCAAAACATTTTCCCCAAAAGAAACTTCAATAATCACTCATTACTAACATTAAAGCATTAATAGTTTATTGTACTGAACACTGAAGAATTTTAAAATTGAAACACTTCTCTTTTTTTTTTTGCCAGTCCTGGGGCTTGGACTCAGGGCCTGAGCACTGTCCCTGGCTTCTTTTTGCTCAAGGCTAGCACTCTGCCACTTGAGCCACAGCGCCGCTTCTGGCCGTTTTCTGTATATGTGGTGCTGGGGAATCGAACCTAGGGCCTCGTGTATCCGAGGCAGGCACTCTTGCCACTAGGCTATATCCCCAGCCCTGAAACACTTCTTTGAACACTGTTCAAACATTGTTCAAACAGTTCGAACACTGTTCGAAATGTTACTGTGTTTATCTTACAAAATTTTGGCATCATGATTGATTTCAACATGATTGTTGGGCTCGTTAGCCTCTCCCGGCTCCGGTACTTACTTCTTTCTTTCCACCCTCCCTTTCTCCCTCTCCCCTAGCCGACCGACCTGCAGATAAGCTAGAGTGAAGTGGGGGAGTTAGCGCCAACCTGCCGTGCACGTGGCCTGGCCGCAGATGTGTGCCCGCCTCCTTACCACTAGAAGTCTGACCTACACATGCAATGGGGCTAGCTTCTTAGAGCGAACTAACTTTATTGAGACAAGGACAACGGGAGATGATTCTGAGGGGAGGGGTTTGGCCAGGATGTCGATAGGCTGAAAGGTATCACCTGACCCCCAAGAGCTAATGTCACTCGAGCGCGCCGAGGGCGGGGTTGGTAGGCACCGGGCTGGCTAGCGTGTGCTGGGTTGGGGGGCTGTTTGCCGAGCTGGTTTCTCTGGATTCCAATCC
The DNA here is from genome assembly GCF_023159225.1 of Perognathus longimembris pacificus. Taxonomy (NCBI): domain Eukaryota; kingdom Metazoa; phylum Chordata; class Mammalia; order Rodentia; family Heteromyidae; genus Perognathus; species Perognathus longimembris. Next base: position 17,904,184 of record NC_063163.1, read on the forward strand.
AGAGAGGGAAGCCGGGCCGCATTCCCCAGGGCTGGGGGAGGGGCATCAAGCCCCTTCCATCAAGGCCAAAGATGGATCCCAACATATGATAATGAGTAATACCAGCATTTTGTGAATTGCACTAGAGAATTCTCTTTTCCCATTTGCTTTCTTATAAAGTTCAATGTTGTCATTGATACATATTGGATATATAAATGCATAGTATTCAGGATATAAGAATGCTTATTATAAGTGACTAAGCAAATATTGTAAGTGTAGTTTTTTATTATTCCAAATACTTCATTTCAGGACATTCCACATTGGTTCAATGAGATTATTGGCTGGAACAGAAAATAATTTAGGCTTAAAATATTTGTATATTTATTATCACAGATATACATTGCATATTGAAAAATAGTCTGCAGTATTGAATTACCAATTCAATGGCCAAATATCTTTTTTGGATAAATGACATGAATAATTTAGTAAGTGGTGTAATTGTTTCTGTGCATTTTAACTCATACGACGCATAACTATTTTTACAAACTCTGTTTTTGAATTTGTTTCACACAAGCTTTATTGAGGACTTTTATGTTTATGCTATTAAAGTAATTAATGTGTGCCTTAGTGTGGGTGTTCTTATGTAGTTTTAGTATCAGAACAATTTTGGCTTCACTGGAAAACAAATGGATGAGTCCCTTCTATTTATGATTTAAGAAAGAGCCACCAGCACAACAATGTTCATCGCAGCACAATTTGTCATAGCTAAAATATGGAACCAACCCAGATGCCCCCCAATAGATGAATGGATCAGGAAAATGTGGTACATATATACAATGAAATTTTATGCTTCTATCAGAAAGAATGGCATTGCCCAATTCGTAAGGAAATGGAAGGACTTGGAAAAAATTATACTAAGTGAAGTGAGCCAGACCCAAAGAACCATGGACTCTATGGTCTCCTTCATAGGGACTAATTAACACAGGTTTAGGCTAGTCACAGCAGAGGATCACAAGAGCCCAATAGCTATGCCCTTATGAATGCATAAGATGATGCTAAGTGAAATGAACTCATGTTATGGAAACGACTGTTATATCACTGTTGTAAGTACTTTCAAAATGCCATGTGAAACCCTAGATTCTTTAATTGATGATCCTCTTGTATCCCCTTCCTGTGGTTGCACCCGCACTATCACTGTATCTCATCTGAGAATCCTGGATACTGTATATACTGGTATTCGAACTAGGAAAGTGAAAAAGAATATCAAAATTGAGAGACAAAGGATAAAAAGACAAATGACTCCAAAAACAATACTTGCAAAACCATTTGGTGTAAACCAACTGAACAACTCATCGGGGGAGAGGCGAAGGGGGAGAAGGGAGGGGGGAACGAGGGAGAAGGTAACAAACAGTACAAAAAATGTACCCATGGCCTAACATATGTAACTGTAACCTCTTTGTACATCACTTTGACAATAAATAAGAAAAATAAAAAGAAAAAAAGAAAAAATAATAATTAGTTTTGCTGTAAACTGAAAGAAACTACGAAGAGATATTGCTTGGTTGCTACATTATAATAGCATTAGTAAATGGCAAAAAGAAATTGTTCAACTAAGCTGGTACACCTGCTCATTTTTCACATGAAGGCAATAATAATATACTTAGTTTGTTCATCCAGTGTATATTGAACTTTTACTATGGGACTATCACTTTGTATATGGGTTTATTTTATAGTCAACCAGTAATGCTCCCATGTAGTAGTAATAATATGTAACATTAGGAAATACAATAATTACACCAGGTTATTCCTTTAATGCTGGTTGCTTCAGCTATAATTTGGGGAACTCTAAAATAATACAAAATATTTGCACTCCACTTCAACTAGAAATTAAGAACATTTACTACAATTTTAATATTTAGTAAAAAAAAATGTTTTCAGAGATTAGGAAGTCCTTGATCATAGATAGTACTTAAAATATGCAACTTGATATATTTTCAACTTCAACTCTACATAAACTACACAGCTCCCCTAACTCTTATTATTTTCTAATGGATCAAATTAAATGCTACATAAAATAACACAATACATCAAAATAAGCAACAGCACAGTATATGAAAAAATATGCAGACATTTACTTTAACGAAAGAATTTTGAACTAAGGCTTGTATTTACTGACTTTCCTTATCAGTAATTTTCTAATATAAGACACTAGTAGGTCTAGAGTTCTTTACTTTTCAGTAGAAGTGCAATGAAGCAATTTGATTACCTGCCTGGAAAAATAATTTAGTTCAGTTAATATAGGGAATGGTAAAGTCTAAATAAAAACAGTGCTTACTTGGGGAGAAATGCAGTAAGTAAGTGATAGAGGCTCTGGGAACAGGGAAACACAGAGGTCATGAGGGCTGTGAAGTTCCACTGCATAGAATTCTACATGAATAAAATGGGTGTACTCTACTTAAAGGCTGCTTTCTTCTGAGCATTTAGGATGTTTTCTATATTGGCAGTTCTGTTCTTTAAAAAGAAAACTATAATAGAGACAGAAGGATTGGATTCTGTTCAAAATCCTGTTCAAAATCACAGTCATTCTAAGGATTTGGTCTCACATTTTCTTTCTTTCTTTCTTTCTTTCTTTCTTTCTTTCTTTCTTTCTTTCTTTCTTCCTTCCTTCCTTCCTTCCTTCCTTCCTTCCTTTCTTTCTTTCTTTCTTTCTTTCTTTTTTGGAATAATTATTTATTTATTGTCAAAGTGATGTACAGAGAGGTTACAGTTTCATACTTAAGGCCATGGGTACATTTCCTGTACTATTGGTTACCTCCTCCCTCATTCCCCCATCACCCCTCCCCCTTTCCTTCTCCCCCCATGAGTCGTTCAGTTGGTTTACACCAAATGGTTTTGCAAGTATTGCTTTTGGAGTTGTTTGTCTTTTTATCCTTTGTTTCTCGATTTTGATATTCCCTTTCCCTTCCCTAGTTCTAATACCAGTATATACAGTATCCAGGGTACTCAGATACGATACATGATAGCACGGGGGCAACCACAGGCAGGGGATACAAGAGGCTCATCAACAAAACAAGCTATGGTTTCACATGGCATGTTGAAAATAATTACAACAGTGATATAACACTCGTTTCCATAACATGGAATTCATTTCACTTAACATTATCTTATGTGTTCATAAAGGCATAGCTATTAGGCTCTTGTGATCCTCTGCTGTGACTAGCCTAAACCTGTGTTGATTATTCCCTATGAGGGAGACCATAGAGTCTATGGTTCTTTGGGTCTGGCTCACTTCACTTAGTATAATTTTTTCCAAGTCGCTCATTTCCTTATGAATGAGGCAATGTCATTCTTTCTGATAGAGGCATAAAATCCCATTGTGTATATGTACTATATTTTCCTGGTCTCACATTTTTAGATAGTTATTCTTCGATGTTTTCACCAAGAAAGACAAATTGTATGAAATTTATTGTTATTATTACCATACAATGTTATTAGTACTATTATTGTTGTGATTGTTACAGATTATTGGATTAATAGTGTCAGATATTCATCCAAAAAGAATTTACCACTGTATTTCTTTGGATTTCATTTTAATTTAAAAAATAAAACCATCAAGCATGAAGTGTACTCAAAACACATTAAAGAAAACAAAATAGACACATTTCTATAGCCATTAATTACTTCATAGGTGATAATAACTTGGCACAGAGTTGTGAAAATTTTTATAAGACTAAAAGCTCTAAGCCATGGAGAAAGTGAGGAACAAATGAGAATACATGCCAAACGACAAAGAGGAAAAAGTATTTGACAAAACAAAATTCCAAGACGAATCAGTGTATTACAAATTATGATTAGGGCTAGTGAGCAATGATCAATGAAGTAATTTTTTATATGATACTATTTTTCATTAGTGCCATTGCTGGAGAATTAGAGATATTAAATTTCTAACATTAAATTTATAAGTAAAACATAATTTTTGGAATTTGGAAATGGTCATAAATATGTAATGAACATTTAAGTACTGTAATTCTTCATTTCATCTTCAGTCTTAAGAAAGGTATCTTTTAATAACATACCAAAAGAGCAATGAGTTTCCAATTATTGATCAGAACCATTTTTCCATAATGTATATAATATCAAAGGATAATATTAACATTTCCAAAGGCCTTTTTAAATGCAAATGAATTTCAGGAATTCAGAAAAGGTTACTAAACAGGTGGCAATTTCAAAGAAATTTTTCATTATTTAAAATTAGTTTTAATGTGAACCTTAATACAGATGAAAAATTAGTGAAAAAATTAAAATGTTATTTTCTAGTTAGAGGATATCTCAAGTAGGAAGCCCTGAACGCACTTTAATTACTACAAAAAAAAAAATAACTTTTTCAAGCACTTATAAAATGAATATCTAAATGTTCTATGACTGTATCCAGTTTTTTGAAATTAATTTAAACAGCAGTTTTTCATGAAGAAATATTTATTGGTAATAAGTGGGGAAATTAATATTGGTATTTAAAAATGTTTTGTTTCTGCTTTTCAGTCTGTATTTTTCATCACTGATTTTTTTTAATACTAGTATAAATGCTTAAATTCAAGACTTCGGCACTGTCCCTTATTCATTTAAACAAGGCTTCCACTTTACCACTAGAGCTATAGCTCCACCTCTGATTTTTTTTTTTTTTTTGTCGTTAATTGGACAGGTTTTCATGGACATTGCCTGGTCTGGATTCAACCATTATCCTCAGATCTTAGTCTCTGGCCTGCTTATAACTGAGTTTTTGATCCATATGGGGATCAACAGTAATTTCTAGTTTTATTTCTTGCAACGTAGAAAAGATTTGATGAAATTATTATTGAAGCAAAGATTTTTAAAAAATACAAGAAACCAGGTCTCACAACATAGTCAACCTCATTCTTTCAGAAGCCACCAAAGTTAAATGTGATCACATAGAAGAAGAAAGATAGATCGTATGAATCAAGAATAATTTTGGCTCAACAGAAAATATTACTGAGATGTATATGTTATTTTCATGAAGTCTATTAAGACATATGTGATCTAAAAAAGTCAATTAAAATGTAGAATAATGAGTAATATTTTGTGTCATACTTAATTCAGGCTTATTGTGGAAAAAAAAAACAGTTCCTATGGAATTCCTCACAATAACATCATAAAAACCTGAGAGAAGTACGAATTATATAGGTTATTAATGTATTGTTTATTTCCGAGTTTAATTTACATCAGCAATCAAATAGCTTGAAGAAAGTTTTCTCACAATACTAGTCAAATAAAAAATACGGATTTTTCTTTTTCAGTTTCTCTCCAGATACTGATTGCCAACAAATGCAAAGCTTTTCCCCGTTATGGCAGGCAACACAAGTAGTTGCATGCTTCAGATAAACTCCCTGAATGCAGTATAAAAACAGAAATAAAAATGGATAGGATCAAGTGTAGCAGAACAAAAAAAAAAAATCTTTGGTCATTTTCTCATTCAGAATAAAACGATTTAAAGCCTTGGAAATGGAGAATGAAAATGGAGGGGAAAGGGGAATAATTCTTTTGAGGGCAATTTAATTTTTGTTTAAATAATAGAGACAAAAAGACATGCACATGAGGAATAATAGAATAGTATAGATTGGATATTTCTAAATGGAATGACTAAGCATAAGAGAGAACTTTGAAGTAATGCAAGATTACTTAATATTATATTAACCTTGAAAATTCACAATGTCAAATATGTAGCAAAGACAGATAAACAAGTCAGCCCAGAGTCTCAAGTTACAAATATTTTAAACAGATTAAGTTAAGTGCAAACCTAAATTGTAAAACATGCTAAGATTATGCAGAGGGGTTACAGGTACATAAATAAAGTAATGAGTACATTTCTTGCCCAAGTTTTAACTCCTCCCTCATTTCAGCCTCTTGCCTCACCCCTCAAACTTGTAAAGTTCCTTTCCAACGCAGTGTCTTGTGACTACCACTTTTGCATTGGTTCAGCCTTTGTTGTTTTTCTAACAATTTTGTTTCCCTCCCGCCCTTCCCTTCCCCAAATCAAACCCATATACAAGACACGGGGTACCAAAATCGAAATCAGTGATAACAGGATATAAACCAGAAGGAAGATGAAAGAAAAAAAAAAGAGAAAGAAATAATTTCACATAGTACATTAGAAAACAAAAACAAAACCCTCTTGTTTCCATATCTTGCAGTTCATTTCGGGCATCATCATTTTGCATGGTCATACATACATAGCTACGGAGCTATTGTGATCCTCTGCTAGGACTATCCTAGCCATTTGTATTTCCTATTCACTTACTACTCTATCCACATAAGAAAATTGCACTGAATTATTAAAGAAAGACAGAGGATGTTGGGATCAGAAAAGCATTGGGACAACTTTGTGTCCTGCAACAATAAAAAAACACAGCCCCAAACTTAATGAATAGATTAGATACTAAAAAGGAAAACTCATTTTACATTCTCACTTGTGCAAGCTCCAGCCAGCTTAAGATACCAAAGTCTCAGGCGTTTGAAATTGGCCATATCATAGATTAATAATTTTAGATACATATGTAATACTTATTTTAATAGAAGTGCATAATTCATAATATTTGGAAAGTATATTAAGATGGCATACATGGCATAGATAATTCAGGCATCTGTATTTTTTAACAGAAGACTTTGGCAAGTTTGTATGCTTTAGAAAAACTAGACCAAGCTAACTCCTGTTCAATCAACACAGTATGTTTTCCTAGGTGGTATATTGAAATATTGGCTAGGTAAACTAAAATATTCATGAATTAATTTTTAAAAAGTAGGATATCCCTAAAATCAAATCAGAAGAAAAGAGTTTAAAGTAATGGAATGAGACAAGCAATGGAATGGGCCCACCTCACAAATGATCATAGTGTGTTTGTACCCATATATCACTATGGTGAGGACGCCTTGTGGAATGTTTGGACACATATTAACAACATTAAATATCAGACATGTGCTATCATGGCAAAAATGTACAAAGCTGTGCCATAGCTACTTACCATATTTTAGGAAACATAAGACTTAGCGCCAATAAATTCAATGAAATCCAAATATCAGCTCTAATTTACATCTAAATTATCAACAAAATCAAGGAATGAATTTGGAACGATCTTTATTTAGGATGATCGATCTTCTAATACTTTAAAGCATAAAAGAGCAAAAGACTTCTCATATAGAGTTGATTTGTTTCACATCAGAATGTAGCTGTGGTCAGATGCCAAAGAAATCTATGTTGGAGAATAAAAATGTATTTTTGCACAATTTTGAGTAAAAACATAGCTGAAATTATAATGGCTATTTAAAATTCTAATTCCTAAATTAAATACCCACTTTAAAATATCATGTCTCAGATAAAATATACTATATGTGTGTATATTCATATATATATAGAGAGATACAGTATATGTAATATAAAAACTAATTATGTCTGAGCTCTTTAACACTTTTAAACATTCCAAATCTTACAATTGTAGTTTAAATGTAGTATCACCTAACAATAGTTCATTTTATCTTCCCATATAACTAGGTACCCATAGTTATGCTACTGCTCAGACTTAGTAACACACAGAAAAGATAGTACACAAAATCACAATATTAGTCTCTGAAATGAAACAATATCCTATATGTATGTATGTGTGTGTGTGTGTGTGTGTGTGTGTGTGTGTGTGTGTGTGTGTACTTATGTCTGGTAAATGCTTTTTGACTTTGTTGCTGCTGTTATGATAGTATTATTTTAGCATTAGAACAATTTGGTAGGTATTTTCTTTAGTGCTTTCCTTAAATATCTACAATTATCATTTGGGGATACGTGTAGGTGTGTGTGGCATGCATGTAGGTTGTTAATGAGTGGTTATGTTAACAATATGTAGAGGAAAATATAGAAATTAAGACTCAGCTACTTGCTGAGTCACTGTTAAAAAATAGTAACTGAATCATTTGGAACTATGTTGCAGTTAATTCTAACTATCTTATTCCACAATAGCATACACATTCTAAGATTAACATCAGTTTAATTGATTTTTTATTCTATAAGAATTTCATATATTTTGGTTAAAACTGAAAAGAAATATTAAGCTACAGTAGATTTTATTTTGCAAAGAATATTTGATATTTATTGAATTGTTTAATCACTGAATACTTTCCTTAATGATAGGCTTAAAACTGAACATAACATTTAAAATTTCATAGAGATTTAAAAAAAAAATCCATTTGCTTATACAAATACCATTTTCAGATATATTTGCAAATGACAAAGCAAGCTCTTAGGACAAATATCTTGTCAATAGCATTTAATGTAAGGAATTTTTCAGTATGGCCACACTTCATAGATATTTCAGACATGAATATTACATCATGGAAAATGAACTTAGTATACTGGACTTGTGACAGTCAGAAAAGAAAAGTAGCTTTAATAAGTTGTTTTTAAAATTTTCAAGGATTCAGTTTATGCAAGAATTATTGTTTAAAGATACATACATAAACCTATATCTGCTTTGCTTTTTTAATTGGAAAAAGGGAAGTATTCATATAAAAGATTTTGGGTCTAATATCTCAGAGGGAAAACATATTGTTCAGAATTTAAATCTGAAGACATATTATTTGAATTCCACTCTCAAATCTGAAAATTTCCAGATTATTAACCTTAGAGAAAAGTAATATTTTACTGTCCCTAATTCATCTTTGTAAAATTAGTATAATAGATTCAATGAGGTAATTATGAAGGTCATATGAACTTCCTCCTGTGAAAGATTAGAACAATGTCTGGTTTAGAGAAGTATAATAAATTGACATTGTTGTATAATCATTATTATTTTGATTAAAAGAACAAACAAAAGAAATGGTCTTTAAAGATACTTAGAAAAGGTGTGCACAGGTAACAATGAAGCCCTTCCCCTTTGTAAAATTAAAGTAATTTAAGTAAAAAGAGGAGAAAAAGGAATACCTAGAAGAGTCAGGATTGAAGTATCATTAGTTCTTATGTTAGTTACATCAGCTATAATATCAAATGACCATAAATGATTTATAAATGTACCTTTAATTTCTCCTTTCTACCAGTATTCTTCAGCATGTGTCACTAGCTCCTTCGAAGTATAGCATTTTTCATATTTAGTGATCTAATACCTGTGGTCTTTCTCTTGTAATGATTCTTCTGATGACAATTGTAGCCTACCTAGAGAATTCAGGATAATATACTCATCTCAAGATCTTTGTGTGTGGTGTGTGTGTGTGTGTGTGTGTGTGTGTGTGTGTGTGTCCTGTTTTAGTACTAGAGCTTGAACTCAGGGGCATAGTAGCACTCTCAGGCTTATTTACTTATGACACTCTGTCTCTGGAGCTGCACCTCCAGACCAGTATTTTATTGGTGAATTAGACATGCAGTCTTACAGACTTTTCTGATTACGCTGGCTTTGATCTGAGATCCTTTAGGCTTCATCATGCTAAGTAGCTAAGATTACAAGTGTTAACCACTAATGTCCAAATTCAACTCCTTGCTTTTGGATGTGAAAATTTCTCCTTGAAACCTCTTGTTTTAAATCAGATAGCATATTTGAATTACAGTGATTAGCATAGTTATAACAATAGGATCCATGATGACTTCTACTACAGTTCTTTAGAGACTCACTTGACATTTTTAGTATATTGGTCTCATTATAATACTTGCCAGATTTTGAGTAACTCTAATTTTTTAAGTGTTTTGGATGAATTATCACATAATAATACAAAGTATATGTAAGTCAGGTATAGTGAACAAGCAAAGGCAGTAAAAAACATTTGTTTCATTATATTTTAATTTTTGGAATTACACATTTGAATACCAAATTCTCTTTTGAATTGTTAAGATTTTATACCTATATGAAATAGTTTATATTTTGACATTTTTTCCTTTTCATAAAACTCTTGAATAAATTTATCATGAACACTCACACTAACTGAAAATGCTGGGAAATATTGTATCACAGAGATGTTTCTCCATTGTTTTAAAAACATAGATATGCCAGTAATAAAAGATACAGCATTTGTGGTCATTTTTGTCTGTGCTTGACACTATAATTTAAATGAATAAATAATGAAAATAAATCATTTGCTTCTCTTTGAGTTTTAATATTCCAATTTTATTCAGTTAAAACACTTGCTTAGTATATAGTTTTTCCACTTACTTACCTTCTACTAAATTGCAAAGTAACTCATAAGGCTTAATACAATTTTAAATGTAAAAGATATAATAAATGCTGAGTATCAACATCGAAATTAATTTTTTGATTGACTTGATCTTTAAGTCTTTTTTGAAGAGTAGCTAATAGTATGAATCATGTAAACGTGTGAACTGCTTTTAGTAATTTTAGTCAGATGGATGTGTTTCCAGGGGAGAAAATACTTGGAATCACTTAACAGTGTCCATGATACAAACATTTTCCAAGTTTGAGCTCCATGGCAGCTTATGTGTGGAACACACAAGTCTAGTGGTGTTGTTAGCTAGATTTAATTATTTGGTATTTCCAAGAGTTCTGTTCACTGGCTAGACTTGCAGATCAGTGGTAGTTATTATTATTATTATTATTAAATAGTATGCATGAGGCTCTGTGATCTATCCCCATGTCATTTCTCCCAAATCTGATCCCAATTATATACAAACCTACTCAAGCTATTATGATTTAAGAAAAATCAAGCAGAAGCACTCCTCTTTCTACACTCAAAAGAGATAGAAAAGGATCAAGCTGATACCTGTGAATACTTCATTTCTCTTGCAGACAAAGCTGCTACAGGGAATGTTGTCCTGAACCTAACTGAATTTCCTAATAAACGTCTTGAAAATAGCTATTCATATGCAAATCCTTGAATATCTGTTATGGCCCCTGAATCAAGCTTAACTCCTATTACAAAGCCAGAAAGAGTCCCTGCCAATGTTCCCCTAAACAATTTGGTTCTCCTCAATGCTCATTTTGTAAAACAAATGCTAATAATAAAGTTGTGATACCAAGATGCCAAAAGTAGAAATACAAATTTTCATATATAAAAATTCACTTCATATGAACAGAAATTCTAGTTTTAATATTAAATTTGTTTACCAATCTCTAATAATGGTAATCATCCTTCATGGAAAGATATGCCTTGGGGTGAACATGGTGAAACATTTCTTTAAGTTACTATATGTAGTAGCCTGAAACAAAATGGTTAAGTGTTTTCAGTATTCCCACCTTTTAATTCTTCATATGTAATTGATTTAAACAATTAGAGTATGGATGGGAAAGGATCGGTTTGGGATGGCACTACCATTACTATTTTTATATCATTTCTCATTATTTTAATTTCACACTTTCCTTGAGTGCTTTACTGGAAAAAAAGTAACTTAACTTTTGTGGCAACAGCCCTATAAAACAGAACACAATAATTGTTTCATTAAGCCAAATTTAAAGCCAATTATTACCTCTGAAAAGAAACTAACTTATTATTTACATTTCCCCCCCAAATTGAGAATTGGACCCAAAGCCTGCCCCATGGTTGGGAAGTAATCTCCCACTGAGCTACATCACTAGATCCTTTATTAGAAACTAAATTTGAAACAGGGTATCAGATTTGCCTTAATCTATCAGTTCTTCCATCCCAGTCTACCAAGTAACTGATTACAAGTGTGTACTACTATGCTGGGCTGATTAAAATTCTTAAAACTGTATTCCCTAATCATTTCATCTAATAAAACTTAAAAAATTAATAACAGTAAATAATATTATAAACCAATACCAATAATTAAGTTGTGAAATGGAGATGATACAAACTGGAATTTAATTTACTCATATATTAAAGTAGCTATCGGATTAACATATTAAAATTTTAATATTAAATTTATTTATAATTTAAGGTCTATAATAATTAAAACCCTGAAGACTTATAATAAAATTGACTCCTCTGTTGAATGAAGTAAAATTCAAAGAAATGAGAACTCAAAAATTTATATTACCCTAATGTTTTGTTCTGAAAGTTATGAGAAACATGTTTTTCCAGTATCTTGATAAAGGTCAAGTTTATTCACTACAATATATACTGGTTTACACTGGAATAAGTTTCCTCAGGGCCTTAAAAACAAAATTCCATTTTGTGCGAGGAATATTTAAGGAGCCTGTAGAATTTGTACAAACTTTTTTTTCCAAACCTGTACATGCACAAACATGCAAATACACAAACACTAACCAAATCTTAATATTCAGTACATACGTGTGCAAATAAAACTAGGTCACTTTAGAGGAAGATCTGACTTTGATCAAGATGCATTGTGCTAATAAATGGAGCAGTTGAATTCAAACCCTTTTGTACAAGTAATTAAACACATATTTGTAATTGGCAAATTAATAAATTTATGAAGAGGGAATTAAAGAAATGTCTCTATTGTGATTATAACAAGATTCGTGTGCCCCATAAAATCCTCAGTCCCTGTTAAGAAAATGAGTGAGTCTTGGGTACTACCATAGCAATCATGCTCTGTGAGCTCAGGCTCTTCTCTTGGGCTTCCTTCAAATTATCATCACCCATGAGGCAGAGATGTGTCTCAGTCTGTCTCTGGGACTGGGAGTGGTGGCACATTCTGCAGAGCATAGTGGTTTTGGTTTCCTGACCATGTCAAAGATGTTTAATCTTCTATGAATATTATTCTCCAGATACTTTTTGTTCTATTAGACAGCCCTTTTTGATACTTTTTGTTCTATTAGAACAGCTATTGGACAATACTGATATTACAATTATTTTTCTACTAATTTTTGCAAAGACTGTTCTGGAGACAGACCTGTTGAGTTAGATCAGATAATAACTTTTCTTCGCAATGAGGACTTTTCTAGTGAATTTTCAGAGGATTCAAACAGTAAATCAGATTTATTTTAGATAGCTGTCTAAAACATCTGCTCTCTTTAGTGGCTACAAGGACACTTGTCTGGGTTGCTGTCATTCTAATGGTGCTAGTTAGTTTTCAATGCAGTCTCAAGATTGGGAAGAGGGTGAAGGGAGACGGGCAAGTTACATTGCCAAAAAAAAAAAAAAAAAAAACAGAGTTCTTTTTACTGAAGTTAAAAGCTTCACTTATTTTTTTTTTTCTCCAAAACATGTTCCTCTGGTATAATAGATTCATGATCTTCCAACATTCAGAAAACTTTTCACTTGACAAATCAATGCAAAATTTATGTTGCTTTTATGGGGGAGTTCTTTTATGGGAGATGAAAATCCTCACTTTATAATATCTCTCTTTCCAATTCTTTTCTTCTGTATAGAAACTTAACATATTTCCAGGACAAAGAAGACATGTTCTATTTTCCTAATTGAGATGCTTATTTAGTTGCATAGTTGCGTTGCACATTAATGTCCTCTCATGGTAGACTTTACTATATCTGATAGATTTTAAAGGAAAAAATAAAAACAGCTAGAATTGGCCCATTTGCAGGTAAGAATATTTTGTAATTGCTCTACTACTAGAGGATTTGTATCTGCTTTCCAAAAGTTATAAGGAAGTGAGTGGTCATGTGAATCTGTTTTTGATGCCTATATGTCATAATTGCTAATAATTTCCTAGAAAATAAATTATGTATAGCAATATTTCATACACTATACAAATTCAATTTTATTATCATTTTATATTTTATCCGCCAAGAAGTGAATAAATATGTGGATATATAATGATGAGCAATATTAATAAAATTCATGAATGTATTTAACATTTATTTTTTGTTTTGTTTTGTTTTTTGCCAGTCCTCGGGCTTGAACTCAGGGCCTGAGCACTGTCCCTAGCTTCTTTTTGCTCAAGGCTAGCACTCTACCACTTGAGCCACAGTGCCACTTCCAGCTTTTTTTCTATATATGTGGTGCTGAGGAATCAAACCCAGGGCTTCATGTATACGAGGCAAGCACTCTTACCACTAGGCCATATTCGCAGCCCCTGTATTTAACATTTATAAGCACTTACCAAATATCTAGAAATACTTTAACACACTGAACATGTCATCTTATTTAACCTCCAGGAATACCAAAAGGGGTTATTTCTCCATTTAACTTTAACATACAATGTTTTATAGAGAGTATGAGATTGTTTTTAAACTCAAATACCCAGTATAGTTATAGTCAGTGACACATTAATTTCACAAACAATGACCCTACATATCTGAAGCAGATGAAAGCAATTACAAAACATAAATGCATTTAACCAAGGTATATTTGGATATATTGTTTCAATTTAAGCACCCAGGTATTGCTTGTTTTACTTTAATCTAGGAAATGTTAAGGGTATGACTGTACAAAATAAGATAGTACACTTTAACTGATAGAAATGTGAGGTTTTGTTTGGTTTTCTTTGTTAGATGTGGTATATGTGTTCAACAGTTTAACTTCTTTTTGCTAGTTCTGGAGTAGTTGCATGGTGTGAGATAAGAGTGGCTTTCTGCTCACACTGGATATATCTGCAGCTGGATATGAGTCTTTTTTATTAGGTTATACATCGCTAAATCACAAGTTATCATACATGTCACAGATAGACACTCCTGCCTATCCAACTTACTGTCTAATCAGAACACATCATGACTTGTTTTCAAGGCAATATTTCTTTGATTATTGTTTTTTCTTATTGTGCTAACTCAATGTGTTTCATAAATAATATCTCTCCTTAAAAACCCAGATTCAGAGTTATAATTTAATAGTTTGATTGTTTAGTTTGATTTGCCAGAACATCTTTGTAGTACTATATATATTATAGTAGTGTACTATATATTGATATATATGAACATATACACATTTCATTGCCAGAATAGCTTTGTGTAATGGGTATATTTTATATATGTACATACATATATATACATATATATTAGAACTTAAATACTCACTTTTAAAATTATGTCTCCTTATGATCCATGATTCATATGTCTCTTTCCAATTGATGGATAACTCATCCTCCCAAGACAAGGGTATTATTAATTTTATTCCAGCATCTACAATGATAATATCACAGAGATTTTCACAGAGTAGATGTTCATTAGATACCTGCTGACTGAGCTACAGACTAAGGAAGGGAGGAAAGAATTTATACAAGGAACTGAAGTATACATTTTTTTTATATTTAGTAACCTTTTGGAAAAATGAATTTGTTCAGTTGTTGATATCTTTTCTGTAGGAAAGTGACAGAATACTGAGGCAGAAAACTATGTGGCCCTGTTTTAAACATTTCTACAACCTGCAGTGTAGGGCATGGAGTTATACATGTGAATATTTGTGAGAAGAAATGTTGGTAAATCACTGTTGCTGATAATAGGGAATTTCATAAACATTTTGGTGTATAGCTGGAATATACTGTCTGGACTCAATAGGAATATA
Source organism: Perognathus longimembris pacificus (assembly GCF_023159225.1). Lineage (NCBI taxonomy): Eukaryota > Metazoa > Chordata > Mammalia > Rodentia > Heteromyidae > Perognathus > Perognathus longimembris. The sequence goes on from NC_063163.1 coordinate 17,919,538, forward strand.
AATGAAATTGCATAACCTATTTATGAATAAGCTATATAAATTGACTTGGAATACACATATTGAAGTCATCAAAAAAGAAAGATAGTAAATAAATTTATTTGTGACTCTAAGACCTAGAGAAATATCTGACAGTGCAAAATGTCAGCATTAATGTGGCTTACATTGACTCGGAGGTGTCCTGAGATGAATGTCAAGTCATGGGTGAAAAAAATGGTCCTAAAAAAAAGGAAAGTAATATTGTCACTCAAGTATACATATCTTCCAGTTATGACTGAAAATGCAGCTCTGCTGAACAGATTGAAAAAAAAAAGCACAGTGAAAATATAAGGCAGTTTTTGCTTATTACTATGAAATGCCAAGTTCCTACTGTTACTTTTATGTACTGTTTTCATATACTTATTTGTAAAAAGGCAACAGAAGAACAGAAATGGTACTAAAGTGGAAAGGAAAAAAGAGCTTTGTTTTCAATTTTAGTTTCATTTAATTTTGGGCAATCTTGAATATCAGATGCAATTATGTATTTTTCATGCTTTTCTTTCCTGTGTATTTTGGGAAAAGCTTCTCTAACTCATAGTTCTATCTAGGTCATTAAAAACAATGTATTCTCAGTGTAAGAGAAAGGGGAAAAATAGGATGGAGGATGATGAAAGAGGTGATTATAATCAAGAAGCACTGAAGATATAAATGAACATTTTAAATTGCATCATCCTGTGCAATCATTTAAAGTTTATAGAATCAGTAAAATAACAAATATTCATTAACCTAAAAATGTAGATAGAAGCCAAATTGTTTATTTGTACTTGTTTCTATATTTTTACAAAGGAGGAATACTTTTTGAACAGTTGATTAATATCATAGATAAAGCAATTATTTTCTTAAAATCATGAAGCTTATAAAGTTTAAAAATAGCAACCCAACACAACTACCTATCATTTATGCTGCAGTTGTACACTAATATCAGGTTTGCTTGTGCAAATTATGTCACGTCTTTCAACGTCATATCCAGCAAATACCCATCAACCTTGCTTGTCTAGAATCTCTCCAATACTGCTACTCTAATGGTACTTACTTCTAGGATGTTGCTAAAGCCCCTCCCATATCTAGTTCTTCTCAGGAAGTAACCCAGCACAGAATAAAGAATTTAGGCACATACACTACCAGTAGTCCTTTCTTCCTACCTTATCAAATAATATTGTAAGTGTGAATTTATTTGCGCCTACCATTAAAATATAAAAATATGTAAAATGTATCATCTGGAACTTAGAATACACAAATAGACTAGTGTAAATAATGCCAGTTGCCAGGGTTTCACAAGTGTAGTCCTTGTTTTTCAGAAGACAGATTCAGAGAAGCCACCTTCAACACCACCTTTGTGGCAAAAGTCCTGCAGATTATACCTCCAAACAACCAACAAAACACAGAGAAGATGGCTCAAGTGATAGAGAGGCAGCCAAGCAAGTAAAATAGTGCCAGAGTAAGAGTTGCTTCATACAGAAACAAAGAGAGGAGAGAGAGAGAGAGAGAGAGAGAGAGAGAGAGAGAGAGGGCTAATAAGCAAAAATGCTACACAAAGTTAACAACAATAGAAAGCAATGAAGATGCTTTTCAATAGGTGATTGAATAAAATGCACACATGTACGTGTGTCTATTTGTATGTATTTATTTATTTAAGGGAAAATATTTCCATTGTAAGAAGAAATCAACTGTTAGAATATCAAGTCATAAAATCATATGGATGAATAATCATAGTGTTAATTAAAATGAACTGGAAAAGACTATATTTAGCCAAATATTAGTGTCTCGGGCCTGCTAGCCTCATACTCTAAAGGATGACAGGAAAGGATCACTAGTCACCAGATAGAATAGGAAATGTGTGGGACTCTTGGTCTCAAGAACAAAGAAAGTTGGAAGTAATAGAGCTCTAATGTCAAGCAAAAAAACAAAGGGAGCTCACCACCAACAGCTTCCAGGCACTGACTTCAAGCCCTAGGACTGACAAACACACATGTACATGTGTACAGGCACACACTCACACACACACACACACACTCAGATATGCTTCTGATTGTGTGACATTCTAGAAAAGGGAAATGTATAGAAAATTTTGGAGAATAGTGTTTCCTAGTATGTGTGATTTAAAAAAACAGATTGAAAACTAGGTGAAACCTGAGAGTATTTTAAAATGATAAAACTCTTCTCTGAGGTGCTGCAATGTTCAGATGGCTTATAGACTCCAATGTTCTTTTAAGTCAAAAGTGTAGGCCTTGAAGATTGCAAATAAAATTACTTAGGTGACAGTGCAATCCCAAAATGTTATAAAGAATGTGAAAAAACAGTCTTACTGTAATAAAAATATTTGAATCTTTCAAACTGAAGTGGTTTGGGGAAAAGAAGCTGACTTCAGTAACTTTGGAAATGAATGGAATTTTTAATATTCATGGCTAAAAAACTACATTCGTTGCCTGTTTTTCTTCAGAATTGTAATCTTATATTAATTCTGTGCTTGATTTTGGAAACATTACTTGGCAGCTCTGAAATTTGTGTTTTTTCCATACTTATAGCAATAATGTTTTATTTGATATAGTAAATGAAGATTAATGCTGAGTATTCTTATTATTAGACAAATAACTTTTTCAAAAAACTCAAATATTCTGAACACTGTATATTATAGACCTTTTTTTATAATTTTGGATTATATTATATAGTTTTCCCTATTTTGGTTTTTAAATTAGTTTTCAAAATGATAATTGGGGTTTTGAAATACACTGCATATCAATGAAAGGAATTCACAGAAACATCTAAGTTTTATCTTCAATAATTTATATCTTCCAAGCTACATTGCATTTAAGCTGAAGTGAACATTTTTCTGGTGTTGTCCCACTAACAAATCCCATACAATAAAACAGAAGTGCACAGAAATAAAACAATATTCTTGCTAGAACTAATAGGTACATTTGTTAAATTTGGTTAATATTCCACATTTATTATATTAACACTTTGTTATTTGAAAGGATCTTGTTTCCAAGCCTACTTAATTCCTGTTTGTAAATTTAAGTTACCATTGTTCTGCTTAGATCTAGTAGCCTAGATCAAACTGCCTCCGAGGTTAATTACCAAGTTTGTCTTAAAAGTCAATAGACTTTATTCCAGCAACATTTTCACTAAGGAAGCCCTAGGGTATTTATCACCCCAAAAATAGTATTATTAGTGCATTTTTATTCTCTCCAAAGGTTCCATTTTCCAAAGGAAATTTACTTCATAGAAACTCTGACACATGCTTTAAGAAAAAATATGATGTAGCCATTCTACAATACTACCATTACTATACAGCACACATATGATCTTAAATACTATAAATTCCAAACTATAATAACAGAATTTTTTCAGAGAAAATTTCATTATCAAATATTCTAAATTAAACTTCCATTCTATGACAAATAGGTAAAATATGGAACCAATCCAGAAGCCCCTCAGTAGACGAATGGATCAGGAAAATGTGGTACATATACACAATGGAATTTTATGCCTCTATCAGAAAGAATGACATTGTCCCATTCATAAGGAAATGGAAGGACTTGGAAAAACTTATACTAAGTAAAGTGAGCCAGACCCAAAGAAACATGGACTCTGTGGTCTCCCTCATAGGGAATAATTAGTAAACGTTTAGGCTAGTCACAGCAGAGGATCACAAGAGCTCAATAGCTATGCCCTTATGAATACATTAAATGATTCTAAGTGAAATGAATTCCATGTTATGGAAACGACTGTTATATCACTGTTGTAATTACTTTCAACATGCCATGTGAATCCGTAGCTTCTATTGTTGATGATCCTCTTGTATCCCCTTCCTGTGGTTGTACCTGCACTATCTCTGTATCTTATCTAAGTATATTGGAAACTGTGTATACTGGTATTAGAACTAGGAAAGTGAAAGGGAATACCAAAATCGGGAGACACAGGATAAAAAGACAAACGACTGTAAAAAGCAATACTTGCAAAACTGTTTGGTGTAAACCAACTGAGCAACTCATGGGGGGAGAGGAAAGGGGGGAAGGGGAGGGGGGAAGGAGGGAGAAGGTAACAAACAGTACAAGATATGTATCCAATGCCTAACGTATGAAACTGTAACCTCTCTGTACATCAGTTTGACAATAAAAAAAATAAATTAAATAAATAAAAACGATAACAGAAAGAAATACAAAACAAAAAAAAACTTCCATTCTTTCCTTTGGATATAATAGCCAGAGCTTGAAAATAAAGTATCCAGACCAATGCAAAGATTAAACAAAGAAGCCCAGTTAAATGAGGACTAACTCCTAATTGTGCTCCAGGACTCTTATTTCAATGACTATTGTTTAATGAACATAATGTTCCAGATATTTTAACAAACTATTAAAAAACTCTTCAATACTTCATTCCTCTTGAATATGTATAGCAATGAACGACTAGTGAGCTAAGTAAACAGAATCTTATTTTGGGAATATTTGAAAAGGAATAGACTTTCTTACCTCAAAACCCAAGAGACATTAAAACCCAAGTCCAGTCATTGGAGCAAATTCATTGTCTTAAGAGGCTCAAAATAAAAATTGGATTCATTCCCATTGAAGAAACAATCTATAAACAAATTTTCAGTTACGGTGGTAAGGAAGTATTTTAGGTGTATCCTATGAACTATGCGTTACAACCAAACAGTTATAAATGTGTTGGAAAATAAATGAGGATGAAATGGAGTATTCACTGGCAAGTGACTTTTCACAGTATCACTGGGCTTCTTGACTTGAGAGGTTGAGAATGTGCACAAAATCTCAGATGTTCTACCATCCCACTTCTCAGGGCCAAAGCAGAAGAAAGATGGACCAGAAGTTGGAAATATGAGGCTAGACTTAGTGAGAACACAAATCAGTAATTTCATAAAGACTGCCTCAAAATCTTCAGGCCAACTTAACAAGCCAGGGACAAGCCAAGAAGATGGATGCACATGCAACAATGATTTAGTGACCTGCAAGAACTATGAGGGTGTGTGAGTGAGTGTATGACAGGAAGAAATTCAGTTCTTATTACACATATCTCATCCTTCCTTTCTAAGAATGAGGCAAATGACTTCCCATAGACCAAGGAGTCTAGAAAATAAATGATGAGATGAGCATCACTGAAGAATAAATACTAACCTTGATATTAGTGTACTATTAATAATGTGATACTGGTTTGTACTAAAGACAATCTTTGTATATCCCAACTTTAATATAGCCAGTATAATCTATATTTCTATTAAAATGTATCAATATAAAAGTCTAAGATATATATTTAATAGTTACTCAAAAACTATTGACTTTTTTTAAAAAAACACTCAACTATCTGAAAAGAACAAACCAAAGGAAATATGCTGATGTTGCCTTAATCATAGAAGGAAACAGCTGAAAATGCTGCTGTTATTACTTTTATTCTTTACCAGAGATAAAAATGATACCCGATGACAAATAGGAAAAGATTGAGATGTGTCATCATTCTAACATGTGTCTTTTATGCTTATAGTGCTCATGAGATTTGAGTACTTAGGGAGTACATCAGCCAGTGCAACCAGGGATTATTCCGAGAGCCCTTGACAGATGAGGACAGAGAGGGTTTTGGGAGAGGCATTTGCTGTTTAAGATCTTCAGTTCCTCTCCCTTGAGTGACTGGTTTTATTTATAGGTTTTACGTATTTTTTTCTCCCTAGTCTTTTTCTCTGAATTACAATAGTTTTCTTACTACCTAATGTCTAATCTTGCAAAGCAAATTCAATCCTGATTTCTTCTGTTCCTCATTTATGTTTCTGCTTGGGTATCATTATTTTACTTTTTTGAAGTTTTGAATTTACACAGAATGTTCATATGCATTTATAGCTGTACAGTACTGCCAAGCTGCATATTTTCATTATTCATTAGAATAATTTGATACAATCTGAAATGGCCTATCTGGTCAAATATTTATCACATCTATGTGTTCCAGAGTTCAGACACTTCTAGTTGTTTGGATGCATGTAATAAATAATTAGAAAAATTTTATGCTTATGGAACAGCAGAGCTACTTATCATGAAAACTACTTCCTATCTGTGTTCTAGTACTGGATACTTATCCACTCACTATGATTCACCTTTCTACCCCTCTTCTATTTACCCCTCCATTCCCATTGTGCTTTCTTCTTCCAAGACACTTAGAGCTGCAGCCTTCACAAGTGATTGAGTACACACATCCATTGTCTCTCTGTGTGGGATGATGACATTTTACATCACCTTTATATTTCTCATTTACAATTTCAAATTCTTCCACTGTGGCTTTTTTCTTCTATGAAAATATTAGGTTAGGTGTGCGTATGCATTGTGCAGCAGAATTTTAGCCTTAATATGTCATGCTAAAATGTTTCAATAGGCAGGCATTTTATATTTATATTTGAATTACCATAGATGAGATAATGATAAATGTTCTGGGAAACTAAAAAGAATTTGTGATACCATTACATTTTTTTCTAATAGTAGCTGAAAAATTGGCTAAGTATTCTGAATTAGCATCTTCTATTAAAGGTACATACCTATTTGAGGAAAAAAAATAAACAATTTTGACCAAAAACCTTATATTCTAAAATATTTTAAATCAATAAATTTATCACATATCAGAAATAAGGTTTGCATTTTGGAGTTTAAATAAACACATGCTCCTCAAGACCTGGAATTTGGCAAATGTTAAAAAAAAAAGACAGGAATATTGAGCTCAGAACTTCTATGCTTCTAAAGTTTGGGAAATAAACAATATAATAAATACACCTTCTAAGCCAAATAAGAAGCAATTATGACATATTCTTGCTCGCAAAAACTGAAGAACTAGAAATTCAATAAAACATTTTAATTGAATGTTTGGTAACATTTTTTTCTGCAAGTAAATGCTGAGATTTAAGTTTTCTTATGTTTAATTTAAAAAACATAAGCTTGAGGAAATAATGGTCATTCTCTTATTTTCAACTTGTTGCATCATTTAAAGGAAATAATTTTAAATTGTATTTATTATGGAGCTTCAAAAGATCTTTAGTCATAGAGAAAATACACCTGAAAAGCAAAAGTTCAATGTGTAAGCTTTTAATGTGTAGCTAAATGTGGTAACCTACAATTTTGCATAGAAATAGGAACAGGGCTGGTCCCAATGGTGCAAAACTGTCCCACTTATTTCAATAAACAGACATGTGTTCCACCAAATTATATCCCAGCCATTGTTTTTCTCTTACTCACCAATAACATTACAGAAAAAGAAGAGAGCTATTAAAAGACAAAGAGTAAATGTGATTTAAGGAATTGAAAAACTTGATTATAATACATATTCATTATTGCAACATATACTTTTGTTTATACCAACTACAAGCATGTGTGTATCGTCTCTAAATGTGCAAACTTCTAGTTTGGAATTTATGTTCACACAAAATTGGGACAAGCAAAATAAATTCACAAGATATCTCAAAATATGATTTTTAAATACCCTAGAATTGACAAAAGTTTCTTTTACTCTATTATTTTAACTTCATTACAGGCTCTATATTCTTTGCCTCCAAACTCTAGCACTGAAAACTAAATTCATGAAATAAATAAAATTCAAGATTTGAATTCTCATTTCATGTTAATACCATAATATAAAGCAAAATATATTTGTTAATTTTACACATAATTATAGTTAAAATGATAAATAATTATAAATAATTTAATGTAGTTAACTAAAATATAAGAATTCAAGGCAAATGTTTGTGGCTCATGCCTGTAATCCTAACTACCCAGTTCAAAGCCAAGCCACTCAGAAAAGCCAAACGAGTCAATAAAGTCAGTGAGACTCTTCTACGAGTAACCACTAAAACATCAGAAGCAGAGCTCAGTGTCATGTGGTAGAGCACCAGTCATGACTGTAAGCCCCAGGAACACATAGATAGATAGATAGATAGATACATAGATAGATAGATACATAGATAGATAGATAGATAGATAGATAGATAGATAGATAGATAGATAGATAGATAGATAGATGGATGGATGGGTGAATGGATGATAGATAGATAGATAGATAGATAGATAGATAGATAGATAGATAGATAGATCAACAGAAAGCTGGATGTGACACTGTATTTCAACTGGTAGAACAATACCCTCAAGCAAAAAAGATCAAGGACAGCACCCCAGGCCTGAGTTCAAGTCTTAACATACACCAAAAAGATTCTCTCCTAGGTTTGGAATTTTCATTGTTGTTGTTTTTGGTTATATATGAAAGTTCCACTTGGAAATTTTTCCATTTACAACAAAATAATGGATGCTAAGTAGCAATATAACAATATTAAATTCTATGTACTCTAGTTACCAAATTAACATTTTCATGTAATTTAATCTGTAAGACTGAAGTTCAGATCTGCACTTGTAATGGCTATAATTGCTTGGACTTTTAAGAATCATTTATCAGTCCTGGAATTTGTCCTCAGCAATATAAAGAAATGCCCTTGGTAAGAAGCTGAAAAATCTATAGGAAATAATACTTAGGGTCATGGAGAGTAGCATTTATGATGGTGCTAGGGGTTAAATTAATGTAATGACATGCACTTGCTAGGATTAAAGTGTGGTAAATGCTAGCATTTGTGTTTGTCCATTGCCATGTGTCCTGCACAGTAATATATGAGCTTGCAAGTAATAGCAGTGATGAGGAAGAGGAGATATTAACAATCGTAATTAGAGTATTTTAGAAATATAGTGGACCTGAGTCATAAATTACAGACAGATTACCAGCATTTGTAAAATATCATTGTGAACTTTCACTGCTATCATGAATAGTGATGAAGTTGTATCATAAGATTGCATCATGGAAGTGGTGCTTTCCAAAACAGGCAAAGCAAGGTTGAAGATTCTGATTATTTTCTGAAAGCTGAAAATATTGATAAATGATCCTCTTACTTCATCCAAAATTTGTTAATTGTATGCTCTATATTAAGTAAACACTCCACAGACCTTCCAGAGGAATAATCCTGGTTTCCAAAACTGGTAAATTTACTTGCAACATTTTTCACATGAAAATGTCCAGAAGTAAAATATAATTTAATGCTTTTACAGATTAAAACTGAATTAGATATTTATCTCTGTAAGTGGATAAAATATTCAAGGTAAGACAAACCATTTAACATCACTGACCTTTGCATTAAGCATATAGAAAAAGTATTACTAAGAATTTTATTGAATGTATATGTTCTAACAAAATTAAACATTTATTAATGCAGATAATATATGTTATATATGTTATAATATCTAAAATATATTATTATAATATATTAATATATTTATCAACTAATATTTTAACTATTTTCTCTCCCTTGCATATATGACTGGTCATCAGAAAAACAATGGATGGAGATGAATTTGGACAAAATATATTATGTGCACGTGTGTATAATCACAATGATACCTCTTGTATAATTATTTATTTCTAATAGTCATTTTAGTTACTAAGGATATGAGTCACAGACCTGTGTATTCAATATTTTGTAGGTACTTGAATTGATTTCCAAAGCTTACAGTTTAATCAAGCAATAAATTCTTTGTCTCCCTTGTCCATCTGTCTGCTTCATATTTACCCCTTCACAAGTAGAATAACAAATTCAAATTATCCACATCCTCACATCCAGGAACTTGTGGTTATACTTACTTATGTGGCAAAAAGTACCTTGCAGAGCTGATTCAGTAGTTTGAGATGAAGGGATTCTTCTTCATTATTTAACTAAACCCAAGAAAATAACAGGACATGTGATGTCTCTGATATGTGGTCAAGCCCCATTGAGAAGTTCAAAGTCTTTTGTGAGGGAGAGGGCAATAAATTATGAAATCTCTCCTGATTCAAATGTGTAGGGGTGTGTGTGTGTGTGTGTGTGTGTGTGTGTGTGTGTGTGTGTGTTACTCCATCTGGAAAAAACAAAAATCTTACATTGCTTACAACACTTGGCTGCTGCTCCTTCTTCTCTTTCTCCTCCTTCTCCTTGTCTTTGTGTTTCTCTTCTTCTGCCTGTCCTGAGGCATGGACTCAGGGCCTGAGTGACATACCTGAGGTCAGGGATAACAATCTACAACTTGAGCAACAACTATATTTCTGGCATTATGGTGGTGAATCGCAGATCAAATCTCAAGGGCTTTCTTGCCCAGGCTGCCTTTAAACCTTGATCTTCAGATCTCAGCCTCCTAAGTAGCTAGAATTACAAGCATAAACCACCAGTGCCTGACTATTTCTTATTTTGAGAAATGCCAGAAAGGACATCATAATCGTATTATCTTAATAAATAACAACACAAGTAATCATATTTAAAATCAACCTGTGGAGCGCAAAAGTGCCACTAAGGAATGTTTGGATGTTTACCTTAGCAGAAGTCAAGACCATAACTTGGTATTAAGTAATTAGTTATAATCTCTTGTGTAATACATTAGGCTTCATAGAGAAGTGTGCGCAATTAACAGTATTTTTTGGCATAATCTGATTCCAAGTTTAATTTCTTCATTTGTTCTTCTCATACATTATTCATAAATTCTTTTGGAATGCATGTGACAGTTTATTATTGCAATACTCTATCACTGGCATTTTTATGGAATATGAATTTTGAAATCTGTACAGGTTTATTTATTTGAAAAATTCAATCAAATATTTAGGTGAAGCAATTTCATTATTGCAGAGGATATAAAAATATACTGTAAAAATCCATAATTTATATTCTTTTGGATCTTTTATGTCAGTCCAGTTAATTTCATTAATTTATAGGTCACAGATTTTAAGTAAAATAGCAAAAATTCCAAAGTTTACATTTTTATTTATGATTTTTTACAATGTTTCATATAATTTAGTATTTGGTTTCATATGTATTTTCCATCCCTCCACTGTGTCTCTTATGGAGGTTTGTTTTTTTAAAATCATTTGACAGCAAATTCATGACACCTTTCTCCAGTATCAACTTTTCATCACCAATGGCACATCCCACTTGGCAGTTCTACCACTGATTATGGGTTAGCACTGCCCATTGGCAGAGGATTATTTCAGATGGCAGCATCAGTGGGTATCATACTATACTAGGACACTTCTTTGAAATCATAGGTAAAAATTAGGATTTTTGCAAGATTATGGTCAGGCTCAAATGACTCAGAACTTACTATGATTTTTCATGTATATAAAGAATATATTTCAAGAACAGATGGAAGGGATATGTAGATTGAGTTGTGGAAATGAGGACACAAACAAATGGCTGCTCTGACCCAAACTCTCCTCTCACTTCCCACCTTTCAGAAACACATAATTCAGAAAGTGTGGGGAGACGTGCCTGGATAAATCATCTGCCAATGTTCAGTAAATGCAGACTCCATTCCCTGCCCTTTCTTGGAAGCATTTAGTTAAACGAAGAGATGAGAATTTCAACCTTTAACTCCTAATCGATTTTTTTCCTATTCCATATAGCAGTACTTGACATGTACTGTATTTCTACCTTCTACTCTTTGGTTGGTCACTACCAGAAGTTAAGGAACTTGGGGTCAGCAGGTACTTGAAAGAAGTGGGTTGGGGTCAAGGAAAAGAAAATATGTGAATAAACAGAAGTGGGGTGTGCATTAAAGTATTCAATGTATATCCTACAAAATAAAGAGGAGTGAAAACTAGCGTAGGTAGGAAGCAATGGGTGAGAATGTTAAAATGTATGAAATTGACCATGTATGCTGTGTTTGTAAGCTGTTTTGTTAAGTGGCAGCTTCACTGTACAACTCCTCAAAGAAAAATTTTTAAATACTGTGTTTGGCTCACTGCTCCAATTCCAGTGTCTAGAATAGAGTTAATCACACAATAGCTGCTCATTAAATATGAGTTTCTTGGAATTTGATTCTCCATAATGGCTCTTTTTTTTTTTTTACTAATTTATTTTAGTTTATCTTTTAGAGAAGGGTTACTCTTCCCTTTGATAAACAGAAGTGAGTAGTTTGGGTTTAGATACTCATGTACAAACAAACAACAATAGAAACAGGCATTGAGACAAGTAGATGAGGCCTGCAATCCCAGATACTCATGAGACTAAGATTTCAATTCAAAGCCAGCCTAAGCAGGAAAGTCCTTGTGACTCTTATCTCCAATTAATTACAAACAAAAAAAACAAACAAAAAAAAAAACAAAACAGGAAATGGCACTCTGGCTGTAGTGGTGGTTAGCCTTGACGAAAAACAACCCAGAGACAGTGCACAAGACCTGAGTCTAAGCCCCAAGACTGAAAACAACTACAACAACAGTAGCAATAACAACAACAAACATTGCCAAATGTCATTAACCTTTTATTCAAACACATAGGTTTGGAAAGAGAAATAAATTTTTCCAAATGCCAAGTGTTTTTTTTTAAACTTTCTAGTTTGTTTTCATCAATTACATGCTAAAAACCTAGATCCCAACTAAATAAATGGTGAAATTTTGCCGAATTTTGTTAATACTATTATTGTTATTAACATCATGATAAAATTATTAACAAGTTAATCTGCCTTGTTCTTTTAATATTGATTACAAAATCTGGTGTCTTGAACTTTAAGGCTATATGACATTACAACAAATTCTTCGTACACATTTATTTTCATACCACATTTTGGGAAGTAATTACATAAACAAGAGATACTTTTCAGGTCAAATACTTCCCCAGAATAAACATTTCTGATGTCTGAGTGATATGTACAAAAGCATAAGTTGTGAAATTTGGGTAATTTTTTACCTTTATAGTTAAATTATAAAGAACGCATCTGACATTTACTTATTTTGAAGCTGTAATCTGTTTCTTTGCTATTTAAAGAAGGGAATGCATCGGATACGTTTTATTACTCTATGACCAATTTTCAGTGACAAAATACTTTTGGAAAAAAAAAAAACTTCTCCCAAATATTTGTTATTCAGATCTGAAATTGACAGCTTTCCAGAAATTTATGAATCCTAAATACCACTGTTATCTTTATATTTGCAGTGAATTATATACCAAACTATTGGTGTGCCAACAAACTCTATGCCTTTCCTACAGTGTTCTATTTTAATAGAGGGGCAAATATAATATCAGAGAGAAATAAAAGCAAAATTAAAAAAAATAGGCTGACATGTGAACTTAACCTGACATTTGTAGACACAACTGTTCACTATATTTTATCTGCATGGGTTAAACTTCCATTCATATTCACAGTGATATTTCAATTAAAGCTAATAAATCCTCTGTCCTCTCTGCCTCTGTCTGTTTTTTTTCCAAATAATTACTTACTTATTGTCCAGGTGATGTACAGAGGGGTTACAGAGGGATACGTAAGTCAGTGGGTACATTTCTTATACAATTGTGTATTCATTGTGTATTCAGACCCTACCTGCTGCTTTGGAAGACCTGAAAGTGGCTTCTCACTTCTGATACTTGACTTTGCTATGGCAAATGTGATTCTAGGCCTGGAGACAAATGTCCCTGTGACTAACAGACATAGCTTTCTGATGCATTTATTCACTCCAATCCGACAGAGATGAGAAATATTTTCCATCAGGGCAAAATAGAGATATAGGATTATTCTCTTTGTGAAAACTACACGTAACATGTGGACTTCTGACATTCATGAGAAATAAAAGAAGAAACTTTTGAGGGTTTGAAAATCATGCTTACAAGGTCTCTTGCTGCTTTCAAATTCTTCAGAATCTGAAATAATCAGATCATGCAGGGAATTGATGTTGTAAATCAATTCAGGGCAGCAGAACTTGAAAACCCAGAAGACAAGAAATGCTTCTGACTAAAATCTGAAATCACTAGTTTCCAAACTGGTTGATTACACTGGATTTCTTTGCTGGGAATACTATGACCTCTTATAATAAAATGGAGAGCTTTACCATACATATATACAGTTTGGAGAGACAAAATATTAGAAGAGTGTGTCCCATAGTATCTATGCCTAACTTGAAAAAAACAATTCTTTATGCCTTCCATTACAAATGGAGCCAAGACAAGCCTCTGTTTTCTCTCCTAAACTTCAGTAAGATGTACAAAAAAACTACAATTAGTATTTTCTTTTGTATCTTTTTTTCTATAGTCGTCAATATATTCTAAAGTGACTTAACCAGATAGAGGAAAGTTATTGAAAAATGAGTGTGCAATACCTGTTAGATCTCTCTTTCAGGGGCTGGGAATATGGCCTAGTGGCAAGAGTGCTTGTCTTGTATACATGAAGCCCGGGGTTCGATTCCTCAGCACCACATATTTAGAAAAGGCCAGAAGAAACACTGTGGCTCAAGTGGCAGAGTGCTAGCCTTGAGCAAAAAGAAAAAAAAATTAGATCTCTCCTTCAGATTTTCATAAAGCCATACTATATTATTTTTCTCAGGATAAATAATTCTCCTTTTCTACACACTACAATGTCATTTCCAGACAATATTTGATAAGGCTGACTGAAATTACTTTACCAAGTATAAAAAGTTCATAATTTATAATTACATGATATTATAATATTCACATATATTCAATTTTATTTGAAAATGAAATTCCAATCTACATATGTAATATACAATAGAAATATAGAAAACAAACATTGTCAAAATTATGTTTATATAGTGCACACATCTATAATATAGATACAAAATAACCTCAGATCTGAAGGATTGTGGTTTCAGGCCTCTCTACTCAGAAAAATTTGCCAGGATCTATCTCAATTTTTTAAGAGCAAAAGTTGGTGCTTCAAGTGTGCTTCAAGTGGTAGAGATTCCACATAATAAGTGTGAAAGCCTGATTTAAATTTTAGTTCCACAAAACAAACAGGAAATAAAAGCAATATCCTAAATTACTTATTTCTTGTATTATTATTTACTAAGTTTAATTTCATGTATTTGTTCCTTTTAAACTCTTTATATTAAATTTTTTGTAAAGAGTAAATTATAAATTAACTGATTCTAACTTGAAGCTACTACATTTTCTCTAGTTTCTCACTCATCCTTGCTTCTCTCTCTATGTATAACTTTAATTGACATTTTCATATTCTACTGTGGCGGGGTCCTTCACCCCCAGTGCTGTTCTGGCCAGCAGGAAAGGCAGGGAAGCACGGCCCGACAAAGGTGAGCCAAGAAAAGGGGAAAGGTCGACAAACCACCCAAACCCAGCCCCCCTTCGCTGGAGGACAACCAGACAGCCCGGGAGAAAGGTCTCCCAATCTCGGTTTATTTGGGAGGAGTCACGCCCTTAAAAGGGTCAGAGAGCAGCAGGAAGGGGAGGGGTGTGCCCGCACCTAGCTAGGGGCTATGAGGGGTGGCCTGAGCTGTCCGTTAAGGGTAGAGGGCCAAGGGACCAATCCTAAGAGGCGGCCTAATTCTATGTCACAGCCCACAGGACTGCCTTCGGGTTCACCACCAGAAGCCATCTTGGCTACAAGTGGTCCAAAGGCTGAGAGGTGGGGACCAGAAGGCAGGCGTGGCTATCTAGGACCACCCATCCGGGTTCTGGCATAACAGCCATGTGGCCCCAGGGGTGGGCAAACAGGCGGGGCAAGCTAATTGCCTCTTAATGATGTAAGGTGTGCCCCACATCTCCCCCCTTTTGTTTTTAATTAGGAGGAGGTGCCCTACTCAAGTGTGCCTGTCTTATGTTGCCCCCCTCTGGAGATCTTACCTGTCATTGGCTACCACTGTAGATCTTCAGGCAAACCTACCTACAGGGCTTGCCAGCCCAGTGGAAGAACTCAGGAGGTAGGGAGGAATTGTCACTCAAGAGGAGGCCCTGTTATTTTTGCCTCACACCTGTACACCCCGGTAGGCTTCACATTCTGGTAGGGGCCATGACCAACTTCATAGGGTTCCCAATTGGCTAAAAGCAGCATATTGCTGCCAGACCACCATTAACTGGACAGCTCTGGCTCATTGCTTAAGAAATAGGGGAGGCCTGTTTACCCTAGCAAGGGTCAAGTGTAAACACCAAGGCAAATATAAACACAAGGATCATGAGGGGTCTTTCCCACAAGAAGGTAAGGGAGCCACCCATTTGGCTTAGTCTACTGAATTACTGTAATCTGAAATATCTGCATCTGAAAACCCAACTTTTTCATTGAGGAAGTCTTATATAATATTTTTGTTTAAACCGTATTTTGATTGAAGGTATATCATTTATACTTAAATATGCTCAGGTTATGGAAAACTACATTTCTATGCAAAATTTGATTAACACATTATGTTACTTATTAGTGCCTACATTTTGTACACAATGCAAGTAATTTTTTCTAGAGTATTTTTTTCTTCCTTAGAATAAGGCCAGTGTTTTCTTTTCTTTTCATTTTGTTTTGTCTTTTTTTTTTGGTTGTGGGGCTTGAACTCAACACCTGGGTACTGTACCTGAGTTTCTTTTGCTCAAGGCTAGTGCTCTACCACTTGAGCCACAGCCCTACTTCCAAGGCCAATATTTGTCATAGCATTATTGTCAAATTAATTTGATGAATTTATGGTTCATTAAGCAATCATGTATTGTTTTATTTGTTACATGAAATTTATTAGATTAAAAAAAGAATAAATAATGATAACCATTATAGTCTATATAGAGATAGATAAAATGTAAGATGATGCTCCCTTGAATAATGCCATTGTATTATAATATTTATTTACTATGCTATTAGGGAAACCATTTCTAATACAATTCTAGCATACAATATTTGAAAAATAATTTTACTCTTCGTTGTTCATTACATGTTTAATTTTGAAGTGCTATTTTTCTTCTAAGGCTATCACCTCTTTTATAAAATACTCAAAATTATTTTTTTAAATACTAAATACTGCATAGGTTGACAGTCTAAAAGTGCTTGGAGGAAGAGTAATTTCACAATAAAGTTTCAAAATATAAAGGAACTTCACCATTTGAGCTAAATTCACAGGCTACAAATGTGGTCTGTAGCTATGGTTTTATTTCTGATCGCATGCTGAGCTGAAAATGAAGATGCACATCGTTCAAGCAATTGAATACAGAGACACACTGAAATCCTCTGGGATGATGTTAGAATACAATGAGTGTTTATGCTTCAAACACATTATAATATCCTTGGAAACTCTCTGTGTCATAGAATATATTTTAGAGTGATATTGTCTTATGGTGTTGCTATAACAAAATGACATGAAACAGTGGATTATGAATGATAATTTGCTTTTTCTCCCCTCAGAATAAAGAATATCAAGATGAAGGTATCACATACTTGTTGCTGTATGAGTGTTGCCTACTGCATATATCAAAATTTCAAATTTCTATGAATCCCAATCCAATTAATGACATTTCCTTTCTCATGACTTATTTACATTCTAAACCCTGCAGTGGGAATTCAGTTTCAACATAAAGATTTAAAAGAACGCAAGCACACCAATGCCTTTATTAAATTCAATACATTTATTAAAATTGTTTGAAAAATTGCTATCCTATCACTATGCAAAACAAATATTGAATCAATTTTAAAATTCAAATAAATAGATTAACAAATTTTAAAAAGTAATTTGAGCATAATATGAATATGTTTTACTAGTATAATGCAAATTCTGTTGTTCATAACATTCTGAATAAACTCAGTTTATTCTCTCACTATAACATTAATGTCAAATACTTAGTAAAACACAAGTTTAAATGTGTGGAAAACATACATAATAATTGTTTATTTGTATTTTTGATTGAACAATACAATGGATAATGCTAAATTTTAACTATGTCTAAATTTTATTCACCACAACAATCCAATGTTGATCAATGGTCAATCTACAAGAACTAAATGGATATTTACCTACAAAATTTATTCACCAATATATTTTAAAACAACAATTTAAAATATACATTTCTTTATCTTGTAGGAAATACTAGAAAACATTTAGGTTTGTAATAATACATAGAAAAATACATGCAAAATAAAATAAGTGATCTAATCAAGTATCTCAAAGTGAATACTTCAAATAATTACATTCTTTGAAGCAAATTTATTTTTCCTAAGTTATACATGTATCATTAATTTTTTTGGTGGCATAAGGTTTTGACTTAAGGGCCTTCTACTTGGTCAATAATTGCTCTAACATTTGAGTTATTCCCCAGCCCCTTGCTCAATGTCTATATAGAATAATTAAATTTTATTTTATCAAAGAATAATAAAAATATCCCCAAATCTATAAAAATGCAGTGAAGAAACCGTGTACAGTAATAGGACCAGGATGTAGTCTCTTGCTACAGAGCTAATAGCATTCACATAGAGAGTGGCAATAAAATTGAAATTCCAGGAGTCATTATTGCTTTGGAATTCAGTGAACATTTAAGTTATTCAATAGAGTTTGAGATTCCACAATTAAATCCAACCATTACAGAAAGAATATGTATATTTATATTTATTTGAATTTGCTTTACCATGCCTTGGAAATTCCACAATTGAAAGGTAAGTGAACCATCAATAACTACAAGGTAAGTTAATAAATATATATTCATGAACAATAGGGATATACTCATTTTAAGATATTTAGATTAGTTGATATAAAAAAAATCTATCTGGGAAAATAATGTGCCTAACTGGAATTTTAAATTTTATTTTTGAAAAATAAATAAAATATATTTTTGTCCAAGTTCTGAAGTTTCACTCTTAATTTTACCTGCCCAGAAGTCAGAGATTAGAAGATGGCTTTCAGGGATCAGGTGAAGCATAGCATACATTTCCTGAGACCCCATCTCAACTGTTAGTTGGATTCAGCTGTGTGTGTGTGTGTGTGTGTGTGTGTGTGTGTGTGTGTGTGTGTGTGATCCTGGCTACACAAGAAGGATGAGATGGGGCAGAACAGTGTTCCAGAACAGCCCAGGCAAAAAGTGCAACTCTATCTCAAAAGTAAACAGAATAATAAGAGTTGGAGGTGTGAACCATTAGATATGGTAGCTGACTTGAAAATATGAAATGCTGAGTTCAAATCCCATTACTTCTAACATAAAAAAGCTTATATACACAATGGAATTCTACGCCTCTATCAGAAAGAATGACACTGCCCCATTTGTAAGGAAATGGAAGGACTTGGAAAAAATCATACTAAGGTCAGTGAGCCAGACCCAAAGAAATATAGACTCGATGGTTTCCCTCATATGGAATAATTAGTACATGTTTAGGCTAATCATATCAGAAGATCACAATAGCCCAAAAGCTATGCCTGTATGAACACATAAGATGATGCTAAAAGAAATGAACTCCACATTATGGAAACAAGTGGTATAGCATTGTTGTAATTATTTTCAACATGTCATGTGAAACATTATTCTTTTTTTCTTTTTTTCCTTCTCATATTCCTGTCCTGTGGTTTTACCCCTGCTATCACTGTATTTGATCTTAGTACCCTGGATACTGCATATACATGTAGAGAAGTGAAAGGGAATACCAAAATTGAAAGACAAAGGATAAAAGACAAAAGACAAAACAAAAGCAATACTCACAAAACCATTTGGTGTAAACATATGTACAATTCATGGAGGGGAGAGGGAAAAGGAAGGGGGGAGGCAGGCTGGGGGATGAGGGAGGATGTAAAAAGCTGGATAAGAAATGTACTCACTGCTTTCTATATTAAACTCTAACCCCTCTTGACTTTGAAAATAAAGAAAAAAAGAAAAAATCTTTAAAATCAGAACCATACTAGGCACCAAGGGCTAATCCTAGTTTGTAATCCTAGCTACTCAGAAGTCTTGCTCAAATCCAGCACAAGCAAGAAAGATCATAAGATTTGTACCTCCAATAAACTTAAGTAAAACCATAAGTGCAGCTGTGGTTCTAATAGTAGAGTACTAGCCTTGAGGAAGAAAAAGTTTGGGCTCAGGAACTGAGCCTAAATCCTGACTTCAAGTCAAAGAATGGCACACAAACAACATCACAAAGAAACAAGTTAAAATAAAACGTATAGAACTGAAGAAATATCCATTATATGCAAACACACACACACACACACACACACACACACACACACACACACACACACACAGCTGTCCTGGCCAGGTGCTCCTTCACCCTTGTTCTCCTAAGTTACTCAAATATCTAAGATCTGGAGGATTGAATTCTTAGCAAGTATGGAAAGAAAAGTCCCAGACTTCAATTAGCTAGCAAATTAAAAGGGATTCAGGTAAAGTTCAACTAGTAGAAAGCGAACCTTAAGCAAAGATACTCTAGTGATCTGGAGGCCCTAAGTTTAAACCATGTTAGTGGCTAAAGAAAGAACAAAACACAAGAATATGAAACTTATTAATTTATCTCATTTTCTCTAGACTAAAATTAATCTTACTGAATTGCCAGATTAATTAACTTAAAAACAGAAATAACATAAAATACCTAGAAATAACCTTAACCAAAGAAGTGAAAGAACTCTATGATGAGAACTTTAAAAACCTAAAAAAGGAAATTAAGGCAGAACTAAGGAAATGGAAAAAGTCCCATGCTCTGGGTTGGGAGGACTAACATCATGAAAATGGCAATATTACCAAAAGCTATCTACAAATTCAATGCAATATCCCAACATCATTCTTCAATGAAATACAGGAAGCAATTCAGAAATGCATATGGAACAATAAAAAACCCCGAATAGCAAAAACAATCCTAAGTACAAAGAATAGTGCAGGAGGAATATCAATACCAAAATTTAAATTGTTCTAGAAAGCTGTAGTAATAAAAATAGCTTGTTTCCTGGCACAAGAACAGGCCTGAGGACCAATGTAACAGAACTGAAGACCCAGAAATGAACCCACAGATCTACGGCTACCTAATCTTTGACAAAGAAGCTAAAATTATAGGTTGGAACAAAAACAGCCTCTTCAACAAATGGTGCTGGCAAAACTGGATCAATACCTGTAACAAACCAAAACTAGACCCCTACCTATCATCCTGCACCAAAATCAACTCCAAATAGATCGAAGACCTAGAAAGAAAATCAGACACCCTGAAAACCCTGCAAGAAGAAATAGGAGAAACTCTAGGACTCCTTGGCACCAGAAAAAACTTCCTCAACAAAGGTCCAGAAATCAAAGAAAGGCTGGACAAGTGAGACTGTATCAAATTGCAGAGTTTCTGCAGGGCAAAGGATTTAACTTCCAATATAAATAGAAAGCCCACAGATTGGGAAATCATCTTCACCAGCCATACAAAGGACAAAGGCCTGTTATCTAAAATATACACAGAACTGAAAAACTTAAATTCCTCCAAAACAAACAAGCAAAGAACCAACAGCCCCCTCAATAAATGGGCTAAAGACCTAAAAAGAGACTTCTCTAAAGAGGAAATGAGAATGGCCAAGAGTCACATGAAAAAGTGCTCTACATCACTAACCATAAAAGAAATGCAAATCAAAACAACATTGAGATACCACCTCACCCCAGTAAGAATGTCCATTATCAGGAAATCCAATAATAACAAATGCTGGAAAGGATGTGGCCAAAAGGGAACTCTACTGCATAGATGGTGGGAATGCAAACTTGTTCAACCCCTATGGAAAGCAGTGGGGAGGTTCCCAAGAAGGCTAAACAAAGAGCTCCCCTAAGACCCAGCAGCCCCACTTTTGGACATCTACCCAAAAGAGCACAAACAAGACCACACAAAAGCCACCAGCACAACTATGTTCATCACAGCACAATTTGTCATCGCTAAAACATGGAACCACCCTAGATGCCCCTCAGTAGACAAATGGATCAGGAAAATGTGGTACATATACACAATGGAATTCTATGCTTCCATCAGAAGGAATAACACTGCCCCATTTGTAAGGAAATGGAAAGACTTAGAAGAATTCATACTAAGTGAAGTGACCCAGATGCAAAGACACCCCTATGGTGTTTTTCATAGGGAATAGCTAGAATACGAATAGGCTAGTCATGTTAGAAAACCAAAATACCCCAATAACTACACCCATATGACGACATAAGAAGATGACAAATGAAATGAACTCCACGTTGCAGAAACAAGAGTTATATCACTGTTGTATTATTCTCAAAATGCTATGTGAACTTGTACTACTTTTTTTTCTCTTTTTCCTTGTCTGTTTGTTTGACTGAGTGGTTTGTCTAGTTTTTTTTTTTGTTTTGTTTTGTTTTTTTTGTTTTTTTTTGCCAGTCCTGGGGCTTGGACTCAGGGCCTGAGCACTGTCCCTGGCTTCTTTTTGCTCAAGGCTAGCACTCTGCCACTTGAGCCACAGTGCCACTTCTGGCCATTTTCTGTATATGTGGTGCTGGGGAATCGAACCCAGGGCCTCATGTATATGAGGCAGGCACTCTTGCCACTAGGCCATATCCCCAGGCCCGGTTTGTCTAGTTTTGTTTCTCTTGTAGTCCTTTCCTGTGGCTGTACCCTTGCTACCACTGTACTACATCCAAGTACTCTGGATATTGTCTGATATAGGTAATAGAACTGGGGAAGGGAGAGGGAATATCAAAATTGAGAGACAAAGAACAAAAAAAAAACCCCCAAAACATTCAAAAAGCAACACTTAGAAACCATTTGGTGAAAACCAACTGCACAAATATTGGGAGGAGAGGGGAAGGGGGTAACAAATAGAATGAGAAATGTACTCGCTGCCTTTCATATGAAGCTGTAACCCCTCTGTTTCACACTTTGACAATAAAGAAAAAAAAATAAGGGACAAACAGAAACCTCAACACAAACTATTCAATTATAATTAAACTATTCAATTATAATTATTCAATTATAATGAAACACAAAATAATCTGTGGGTATGTTAATAAAACTAATAACTTCTTATTTTTCTTGTCTCAGATATCTATACCCTAATTTATAAGGAATAAGTTAAAGGCTCTGTCTTCAACATTTAATATTACTTTGTAAATAGAAAAGCCATCTGGGAAAGAACAAGTTAATACAGAAAACAATAAATTCTCAAGAGAGAAACTTCAATTCTAAGATGTCAAAAGAATAAGGATGCTTAATCATCTTTCTTAAAGAAATTTTAATTGGCAAAATGTAAGCAAATATGATTTGTAGTTTCCTCACTTCCCCAAAATAACTTCAGAATGAATATAAACAATTTCTGTGAAAAAAAATCAGTTACCTGGTAGTCTTAAATATTTTTCCTAAACAATTTAGTTCAAATTGATCTATACAAATTATTTTCATTTATTTAAATTGTACTGCTAAATTATCAAATTATATATGTAAAAACTGTTCATACTGTTCATACTACATTTTAGAAGAAACCTGACACAATTTTTTAGCATATAATCATTTGCTTCTAAATTAAATTAATTGCAATTCTTCTTCTGTATTTAATTAGTGATTTGAATAATTTGTTCTGAAGAAATACTTAGTTTACAATAATTAGCTTGTAATTAGAAGTTAAAGAAAACCTCGTGGAACCTTTAAATGCATTTTATAATGTACATCAGAAAATTGTCAATAATTTTCTGTAGTTTTTCATGCTTCAAAGATCTGTGATGTTATATATATATCAAAATTTAAATATAGACTTAAATATATGTTAATGTGATATAATTACAATATTTTAAGTACACATCTGTTTCATACAATTCATAAACCTTTCAGTGTTCTTTTCAAATTCAGTTTACACATTTTGTTTAGAGTTCTTCCTGACACCTTTAGAATTTCAAAGAAGATAGAATTCATGTTAACCACGAAGTGATTTATAACTAAGTCTCACACTAGGTTTACATTGGTGTTGGGAGCATTTAATTTCTGAAATTAAATGCATGGCTTCTTAATGGAATCACAGAGGGCAGAGTGAAGTAGGAGCAAGTCCACGCCTAGAGAACAGTGATAAGGTGAAAATGTTAGGGGAAGAAATGTACCTTCTCAGGTAGGCAAAAATTGAGTGGAAGATATGGGGTTATAGATACATTAGATAAGTTTCCAAGGGAATTTGGGGTACAAGTTCAGGAATGTATTATCAGTTTCCACTTTGGTGGGAGAATGAAAGGGAATTTACACAAGATGTGGTGAATGCAGTGTTTGCTGGCTGGTAATCCCAACTGATGGCTACTGAGCGTTTCCTTAAATTACAATGGTAAAGTACCCTTAGCCCTAGCAGTTTGGTGATTCAATTTTTTTTAATGTTGTGTAGAATGACAAGAAATGCGATTTATAACATTGTTCTGCTGTTGTGTTCAGTCACTGAGATCAAAACGTTGAATTTGATAGTTGGCTAAGTTCAACCCCGGGTGGTGGTCCTCAGATACCTAACTATTTCCCAAACATACATAAATGTGTGTGTGTGTGTGTGTGTGTGTGTGTGTGTGTGTGTGTGTAAAAGCCAAGAATATGGAACAGAACTTCTTACTGTTATATAAATAAAACATGTGAAACTTGAACCCAAGTTCTGAAGAAATATTCATTACCACACATTTCCATTCCCTCAATTTTGTTTTTTATATTTGTAGAATATTGGAAGATATTTCATTATTTACATTTATCATTACAACTTTGTTAATATTTAACTGACATGTATTCTTTTCTGATTACTACCCCCACATAAATGTAATAATTTATAACAGTTGGTATATACATCACTATTTTTAATTTAAACATCTGTTGTTTTTTGCTTTTCTCTTCTTGGACTGTTTAATTTTTAGAAAATAAATGAGAGTTTTTAGTATTTTGTCCTAATATTAATCATTATATTCTAACAGTTTAATGCAAGCTATTTAATTTGTATCACAAAATTAGCCAAACAACAGAAGAAATATGGAGGCTATAATCTATGTAAGAAAGGTAGAAAAACAGATGTAAGTTAGGTACAACTGAGGAGAAATTGGCCAGATAATAAGGACATATAACTAAGCTGAAGTAGCTGGAAACAACAGATTACTTTTTAACCATAACCATCTAGGCCACAGTGTTTGATTTGACTTTTTGTAGATTTGGTTATGAGATTTGTATAATTCCATATTGTTTCATCATAAAAAGGGAACAAAAGATTGTAAGGAGAATAATGTTGAACAGAAAAATTCAAATAATGAACATTTCTCCAAAATGGCAAACTAGTAAGTAAAGGATTAGAGAAGGAGAAACTAAACGTAAATCTTTTATTACCAGACAAGTTTTATCAAACAAGATCAGCATATCATCCAAACAGGGTTCAGAAACTTCTTTTCTTTTTCTTTATGTTTCTTTCCCTTGAATCTTTGACTTGTTTCCTTGATGGGTTTTGCAATACAATATATGGATCCACAGCAAAGAAGGCCAATTTGTAGAGAATTCAGAGATAAGGGAAGCAAAACTCTGCACACTATATGAGCGGTGTTGAATCCATTTTTTTAGAGTACATCCCTGTAGTAAGTTAACTGATTTTTTTAATGAGTTTGCTTTGGAGAGCTCATTACTTATATCAACTGAAGTAGAGGTTTGAATTTCAAATAGCTGCTTTAACTAGTGCATATTTGCCAGAAATCTTTTGAATTAAAATCCATATATAAGCTAGGAAATTTCTGCAATATAATTTCACTGGACAATGCCAGACCTTCAATAAAGTCGTGGAGGAAGAACAAATGTGTGGATTTAAGAACGCATTAATTGGCCAGAGCTCATTCTAATGATTGCTGACTTAGATTCCAGATTTTAAAATTAATGTTCAAAGAAAAGATGAAGGGGCTGGGAATGCAGCTTTGTTGTAGATTGCTTGCTAAGTAGCATGCATGAAGCCCTGGATTCAATTCCTCAGCACCACATAAACAGAAAAAGCCGGAAGTGGCACTGTGGCTCAAGTTGTAGAGTGCTAGCCTTGAGAGCAAAAAGAAGCCAGGGACAGTGCTCAGGCCTCACTTCAAGACTCAGGACTGGCAAAAAAAAGAAAAAACAGAAAAGCTGAAAAAAAATCTCTTTGCTGCACTTTGTGAATGGATAACAATTTGCATTGGACCATTTAATTCTATTGTTAGATAAATAAAGGTACATGTAGAATAGTAAACTTAGAAATGAATTTGAAAAAGCAATAGTAGCATTTTCTAGTATTTTTTTAAATTTCTTTTTCAGAGATGAACATCAATTTCACGGGCTTGAACTTGCTAGGCAAGAACTCTTCCACTGAGATAAATTCCCAACCCCAACATTTTTAAAATTTTTGATTAGCAAATTGTTCTCTGGGAAATGATTTTTCTCCATCAAAAACTCAAGCTAGTACAATAATGACTCCATCACACAGCACTAAACTAAAACCCTTATGAAATATAATATTTGAAGTAAAATTCAAACAAAATAAATATTTACAATCATGTAAAGTTTTAATGTTCTATATGCTTATCCTTTTCCCAACATAATTCAGGAAATTAATTTACTAAATTATAGGAAACAAAACAACTTCATTGTCTCTTAAACATCTTATTATGTAGTATATGAAAATTTTGCCAGGTATTCTATTGCTTTTGTAACTTCTATGAAACACACCACTGTAAATTTTCTTGCCTTTTTTGTGTTGTGGTTGTTTTGTTTTTGCCAATCTTGGAGCTTGAACTCAGGGCCTGAGCACCATCCCTGAGCTTCTTTCCCTCCAGGCTGGCACTTAATCACTTGAGCTGCAGCATGACTTTTTTCCATTTATGTGGTACTGAGGAATCAAACCCAGGGCTTCATGCATGCTAGGCAAGTACTTTACTACCAAGCCACATTCCTAGCCCCATTTTCTTATCTTTTAATAACCAAATTCAAATGGTGTCAATGAACTGATAGATCATTGAAAAACCAACAAGTTGCTACTTACAAGGTTACATCTTTATTCATTAACATTTGCCATGCTGTTTCCCAAAAGTTTTAATTCAATGTTTTTATTTTGATATTAAATATCACTCATTAAAGACTGTATATTTTGAAGAAATTCTTTCCTACATTAACAGTTGATGTTCATTTTATACATATCTTTTTTTTTTTTTTTTTTTTTTTTGCCAGTGCTGGGGCTTGCACTCAGGGCCTGAGCACTGTCTCTGGCTTCCATTTTGCTTAAGGCTGGCACTCTACCACTTGAGTCACATCACCACTTCTGGCTTTTTCTATATATGTGGTGCTGAGGAATCGAACTCAGGGCTTCATGTATGCGAGGCGAGCACTCTACCACTAGGCCATATTCCCAGGTCTGTACATATTATTTTTGTAGAGCTGGTCTTAGCTATCTTCGAATATGTAGGTATCTACCTAGCAAGTTGAGGGCATGAGTTCAAACCAAAACATTGTCTTTTTAATGTTTTTCCTTTGAGCATTTTGGCTTACTGGTGTTTGAACTCAGTGATTCACCACGTGGAAGGCATGTCTCCAGCCATTTTTTTAAATTTAATTTCTTTTAATTTTCTTTCTTTGCTTTTTTGTGTGTTTTTTGTTGTTGTTGTTGTGGTACCAGGAATCGAATCCAAGGCATCATGCCTGCTGCATAAGCACTTTAACTCTAAGCCATCTTCCCAGGCTCGTGTTCAGTGTTCAATCTTTTGGGGGTAGGTCTATAGCCCCTTGGTACAGAAGGCACGAATCAGGTACTGTATTGCTTTATTCTCAGAAAGGCCTTGATTATGATGCTTCTATTTGTGCTTCTACATATCACTGGAAATGACAGGCAGTTGCCATTATGCCCAGCGAACTGTCAAGATGGAATCAAGAATCTTTTTTTAATGAATATGGCTGGCAGTGAACAAAGATCCTCAGAATTTCACTCCCTAAGTATATAGGACTGGAGGTTTGAGCCTGTGTGCCCAGCTAGATACATAGATACATCTTTAATTTTCTTTTACACATGGGAGTATTCATTACATAGTAATCTGTATATATATATACATATGTGCATATACAATATGCACATATGTATATATATATATATACATATATACTTGAAAGTCAAAGGCAGTAGGCAAAATTTCTATTGACTTCAGTTGTTTTTTGCATATTATTACAAAGAAACTAAATTTCATTAAAGTAATTATTAAGTGAAACTACTCCCCTTTTGTAATCCAATTATTTTCATTTTTGATACTTGGTTCCATGCACTGAATATAATTCTTAGCATTCATTAACTTTGAAATTAAGAAAAAAAATGTCTACCAATGTAGACTTTTCTTTCTCCTACTTATATTTACTTAGCCATTTGACTACATTTCATTAAAATTTTAAAGCATAGAAGACTTTCCTAGGTGATTTTTTTTTAAATCAAAGTCAGTGTTTTCTTTCCTGGTGGAAAGGTCATGGTGAAACTATTCATACCAATGGAAGAATTCATTTTCAAAAAAGAAAATAGGTAACATATCCCACACCTGAGAAGTGGTCAAAGACAATCAATCTACTACAATGTCATTCTTATGCCCTTCAGACTACACTAGATTTGATGATTTATCGTTTATAAGCTCTCTTCAGAAAATTCATTAATATTTTGTTTTAGTTAAACATGTGAGAATTTTAAATGAGCCAAGTTGGAAGAAACTGGCCAAAAGCTTACTCTCTTTAATCCAGCCACACTGCCCTTCTTTGCATATCAATGGCCCCATTTCTCATTTCCCCTGTGCCAAGCAATGCTGATCCAAGCACAAAGCGACTTTTGAATTAATAAGAGAACACTGAGGTCAATTTATGGACCTGGAAGGAGAGAAGTAATGAGCTCAATAAGCAGGAGAAAACTCTAGAGTAGGAAGTAAAGGACAAAACCTATTTCAATCCATTTATTCTTACTATTTTGATCCTAACAGTCAAATAACTTTTACCAATATTTTCTTTCATTTGTATTCATAACATAAGCTAATTAAACACATTCAAAGAATGTATTTGTAAATTGAATCTTATTTGAGCTGTAAATAAGAGGAAAGAAGTAACTTTTTATAATATATGAATATTCATATATGGAAACAACATGATGTAACATATCCTTTAATATATATGCATATAATACATATAGTTTATATGTCTGTGTGCTTGTGTGTGATTACATAAATAACTAACATGAGAAACACATGCAATTAATTTTCTAAATTAAAATTAACAACTTATATAACTTTAATTTTCCTTGTCCATGTCTACATTTTTTAAAATTATGTCAACTGTAAACTTACTGATATTTATCACAATTTTCCATATTGTTTATGTGTGTGTGTGTGTGTGTGTGTGTGTGTATGTGTGTACAACTGTACTTAGGGCTTGACATTAGAACCTCAAACCCTCTCTCAGCCGTGCTACTTGAGCCATAACTTCAATTACATATGCTTTTCATTTTGACAGCATATTTTTAATGCTCACTAATCCTATTTGAAAGGGTATCTTTGTTGGCACAGCATGTGTCTGGAGAGATAGATCATCCTAATGCCAATATAAAATCTTTTTTTCCATTTTTATTTTTAACGTAATTATTCATTAGTATAATTATGTAGTGTCAACTTAGTAACTATCCTTTCGTTACTCAGGTTTGTTTGCAGAGGAACAGATCAGTAGTCTGTAACTTGAGAGGAAACTTATTGGACTGGCGCATACCATCTGAGGCTGAAGGGTGACTAGATGAACACCTGAAAACTGAATACTGACAAACCCAGTGGTTGGTCAATACAAGAAACTGGAATTTTGTCAAAAACAAGGAAAAATGATAAAGCTCTAGAGTGAGGCTGAAAAAAACTGAAAGTCTCCTGGAAAGTTGCTGTCAAAAGAAAAAAAAAAAAAGACTGAGAAAGCAGGGCCCTTTGTTCACAACCAACAGTCACAAACAAAACAAATGTTCTCAGAATGAAGGGTGATATGAGAATAAGCGTGGCCTTGCCTTGCTGTTTGGCACTGATCTGGTCTACCTGCCTATCAGATGGGGCCAGTCACATTCATGGCAGGTCTTGCCTATACCTGCATATCACATTTCCCTGGAAATACCTTCATACTTCATACCTGGTATGAAGTACTTAAACAAAATAGTCACTTTCAGTTTTTTAGAAGTTTGTCAATTCAGTTAACTTGGCAACCACAATTAACAAAAATACAACACACAAAAAGTACATGACTGAATATATATTAAACATTACTACCTCAAATGATATAAATGTAATTTTTTCTCTTTTCCCATATTAATATTTAACATAAAACAAAAATACAACCCATGTGCATTACATTGACTGCTGGGAATACATGCATTTTGTTTTCTACTTTTCTCTCCAGTTCATTTAGTTGCTAAAAATAGATGGAAACTAAAGTTATTCAATAGTACATGTTCCAAGAACTTAACTGCATTACTACTTTAAAAAAGAAGACTTCACGCACTGCCTTACCTATGAAAATGTAACCCCTCTGTACATGACTTTTACAATAAATAAAAAATTAAAATACTTCATTAACTGTTTCTTAATGGTTTTAAATTTTTAATTATAGAAAAAATTCATAGAAAATCTACCTGTGCTATTAGATTCCTGATCCGACAACTCCCTCCAACACAGTCTGATCCTTAAAATCTGTGAATATGACATATCATTCTACTTTCTGATAGCTGTGCTATGTGTCAGCTAAAATTAAGATGGGGAAGTTATCCTGTTGGCTTTATTTTATCCTGTGAGAATATTAAAGCAGATGTTTTTCTCCAGCTGTTGACTGAAAAAGTCAGAGAAATTTGAACTAGGGTAGGCTTTCATGTGTTCTCCTTTGCTTTACTATTTATACACACACAGACACACACACACGCACACAAATTGAGCTTGATAAAGTTATAGTTAAGAAGCAGAGATAACCAAGCAAGGAAATTTGATATACATATATCATGTTATCTTAATTAAATGTTACCACATCCTTTGTCATACAGAGTTATCATCACGTGGGGCAGATAAAGAATTCTTCACATATGATCTGTTAGAAAATTACAAGAAAGTACTAGTGTTTTCTTAACTATAGTCAATTTGTTGAACATTAAGAAATGGGAAATGTTAGTCATGTAGCAAAAACAACTATACATGACTCGATTAGTATAAGTATTTCTATTTTTATAACTTTTTGTTTCCCATGCAAATTCTGGCTACTCCTATTTCTATATGAACTTTAGAATAAACTAATCTATTGTGTAAGAACAGTGGGGAGTTGACTAGAATTTATCTTAAATAATGAATAAAATGGGGAGATTTGTCATCCCCATATTGCTGATTTTGAATATGTAGAAAAAATATTCTCCCATCCACCAATTTAGCTATGCTTAATTTTGTTGTGAACAATATTTGTCATTTTTTAACATGAACAAGTGTCTATCTCCTACTAAATTATTTTTGGAGAATTTAGACTTGTGGTTATCAAAACCAGTTTTGTAATTCTCATTGAAAATATAAATCTCCTCAAGTAAATGTCACATAGTGGAAACAGACAGAAAAATCTATCCTTTCAAGAGCGGCAGAATTTCAAGTTTGTACTGCTTGCATTTTTGTTCTGTGAATAAAATTTTCTAATAAATAACCTTGTCTGTGGGCTACCATTCCTGCAGTGACAGCACATTTAAAGTAAAATAAAATAAATCAAGGAACAATTGAAGAATTCCAATGCTAAAATTCACATTCTTCCTTTACAAGGTCAGGCATATATATTTCAGGGAATTTGTAGGTCAGCCTAGAAATGCTCTGTGTTTTAATTCATGTACACAAAGGTACTTAAAAAACAAGTCAGAAAGAACATTCTATTAAAGGTATGATACAAATGAAACCAAAAAGGTATCCTCTATTCTCCCTATTGAGCACTTTCTTATTAAGTATTCCAAAAATACTAATAAAAATAATTTGTTGATAATGACATTATAAGATTGTTCTACTAAACTATTGTTAGTTTTATAAGATGCTATGTATAAGTAGGATAAGTAGGACCTTAATATTATTATTCAGGTACTAAAAATATATTTGATCTTGAGCTTGAAATTCCTTCCTCTTTTATCCATGAAGAAATTAACATGAGTAAGCCTATCCTACAAGAGGAGATCTGAAGATAATAGAAGAAAATACAAAAGATCCAAATAAATTCTTCTAAAACTCCACATTTCTACCTATTTTCTTTCTCTTTTCTGGATTAGCAGTTGTAGGTCAATCTCCAACATAACTAAAAATAACTGTAAAAATATGGTATGTAATTTTGTTAGGAGGAATTATACACTGATTTACATATATAACATCAGTAGCTTTTGCTACTTAATATAAGGAACTTCTAGAAAGTAAATTAAAACCCTTTACAACTATTACTTGTCTGTTGTCCATTTATAATCACACTTGCTATCTTAGCAAGAAAAGCCTGAAATATTTGCCATTTTTTTAATTAAATTTTAGTTCTATTTGACTTTTTTAATAGGAGAAAAATAAAAGCAAACATCTTTTATTCACATTCTATATGATACAATACTTAGAAGATCAGTCCAAGTATCTTCAGTTACTCAGTAATTATTATTTTCTTCCTGATGGGATATTATGTGTTATTAACTCTTCTAATTTCTCATTAATTTGTTTGACATCCCTAAGGCTTAGAGTGAAGCATCATTTAAAATGTCATTCAATTAAATAAATAATTCATGTTGTTCTTTTTACCACACTGATAATGTGAACACTTGATTTTTGCCACTTATGATTAATAATTTAATATACATTAATTAATACTCTTCTACATAAAAATAAGACATTTCAAGCCAGCGTATAACTCTTCTAAAATATGATGTGGAAAATGAGTGAGAAATTAATGGTCATTCCATGGAATAAAATTAAAGTGAACAGTATATTATAGAATCAGGAATGACTTACAATTGATGATAATAATTGAAGTTCAGAATCGGAAAATCATACAAGCATATTGTAATATCTATATATATACATATATATATATATATTCCTGTGATTTGATTTGAGCAAAAAATATGCTATTTGGAAGAAGGTAAATAGTGTTTGAATTAAAATGTACTGTAAAGAGAAATTGACCAACAAAATTGCACATGTCTTTGTGGCATAATAATTTTAAGTTATCATTAAGTTTAAATGGGAAGGTGAATTATAAAAATTAGACTATTTGGGATGTGAATAAGACATTTATAAATGGATATGTGAAAACCACAACAGCTAGAACTATATTTTGAAAAGTTGTTTTTTTTTTCATCATTTCTAGTAGCACTAAATATGTGGGCATGAGACTTTATACGTGCTAGGCAGGTAAAGTTCCCGCAAGTGTCTTACTTCATCCTCTATTGCATTAGGAGGTTACTTAATGTCTTCCCAATATGGCAAACTTACATGGGGCATTTCCCTATACAGATTCACTACAATTCACCTCTCTGATGATTTCATTTTCATAGTAAGTGGTCAGTTGCGGTCCTAAGAACTAGGCCTTTCCAAGTGTCCAAGAGCAGTTCAAAGTTAGTTTTCTGTGAAAAAAAAAATCCTTAGATTATATGAGATATAAAAATGGAAATAGGGTTTCTTTGCTTAATCCCATTATCTACCCTGTTCTTATATAATTTATGTGAATAGACTTTTCCCCCAACACATGTCTCCCCTGTACACATTCCAGGTTGATAAGAATTTAAATTATGTGCTAGAAATTTTTTCTCTAAAACATAAAATTAAATTGTTTGTTTAGAGATAAATGAATGTACAGGCATCCAATAATACTCTCCTGTTACTACACATCCAATATGAAAATCAACTAGATGTTATTGGCTCATTCACAAATTGATGTTGGGTATTAAAAATCATTTTCTAAGATCCCTGTGTGCCTTCACTGCTCATTTTATTTATTACAGTTCATCTGTTGTAATTTCTTTTTCAAATCCTACACATTTATGAAAGAAAATAATACTTGTTCTTATAATAAAAGTGAAATAGAGAAATAGCAAAGTATGTTAGAAGTAAGTATTTTGATAGTGAAGAAAGATGAATGAAAGGGTGACACAGATCGGGATGCATTGTACTCATAAATTCAATTGTTGAAGGAGAATTGCTTTATAATTGCTTACTTAAGGATAATAAGAACACAGCATAAAAGTATGTACTTTGAAGGCAGATAGGCTCAATACAACAACCAAGGCACGCATAGTACTGAAGACTTGTAATCTTTTTGACTCAGGAGACTAAAGTACTGAGATCATGAGTTTAACTCCAGCCTAGGTTTCAGAGTGGGTTTATGATTACCCTGTTCCACATAGCAAGACTATGTCTTAAGCAACAAACAAACAAATTAATTTAAAAACTAGTTGCACCGCTTCTGAAATAGCTATTATTGTTACATATGATTATTTCCATGTTTTGCTTTTATGAATAGTTTAGGCCATTCTGTCTCCCTATTGAAGGTAAAAATTAACAGAGTACATCATTTCTTTGAAACTCAGAGATTGTGAATCCTTTGATCTTAATTGATTTAAATTGCAAATATTCATAACTAGTTTTAGAAGTCACTTAACTAAATGGACTAAATGGGAAAGTAATCAACTACTGTTATTTCTATTATAGATAAAATTTTGATGCATGACTAATTAAGGAATTTTTGGTTTTATTTTCTGGAAATGATATTGTCTAAGTCAAGTAGTTGGAAACCTTGCAGTCTATTACTTGACTTTGCACATATGATTGATAGGCAATCACTCAGTGTCACAAAGGCAAACCCCTAGCTTCAGATCACGATAATCTTTCCATTTCCTGTTGATGGTTCTATGAAGAGCAAATCACCAATCAACTCAACTTTCCATACCTCCAGTCATATTTCCATGCATCTGAGACCACAAAATTTCTACATTCCATAAATGCACTTGGACTATGTACTCATCAAGATAGATTGGAGGGTGAGGATCCCTCTCTTTTGGTTTGGCTGCTTATGAATTCTGGAATCTCACAGGTTTAGCATTTGATACAGTGAGTTGTAAAAACAAGGACACTCAGCAATATAGTGTCCTTAGGCAAGTTCTTCAGTATTTCTGTAATGTGAGTTTAATCATCTGTGAAATATGACAAGGATGAAGGAATATTGTGAAGAATGGTGTGTTAAGTTTTCTTAGCAAAAATCTGGATACTACCTAAAATGGTTCATATTTCATAGTCACTGCATACATAGACATAATGATGCTATCAGTAACAATGGCCCTGAAGCCAGATGGGCATAATGACACTCAAATTATTTGCCTGCCCAAGATGCCTCCTCTGTCCGGTATGTGTGCTCCTAATATGTGCTTATCATTTTTTTTTTTTTTTTGGCCAGTCCCGGGCCTTGGACTCAGGGCCTGAGCACTGTCCCTGACTTCTTCCCGCTCAAGGCTAGCACTCTGCCACTTGAGCCACAGCACCGCTTCTGGCCG
Organism: Perognathus longimembris pacificus; assembly: GCF_023159225.1. Classification (NCBI taxonomy): domain Eukaryota; kingdom Metazoa; phylum Chordata; class Mammalia; order Rodentia; family Heteromyidae; genus Perognathus; species Perognathus longimembris. The sequence continues at coordinate 17,954,800 of NC_063163.1, forward strand.
TTTTCTGTATATGTGGTGCTGGGGAATCGAACCTAGGGCCTCGTGTATCCGAGGCAGGCACTCTAGCCACTAGGCTATATCCCCAGCCCGCTTATCATTTTTGCTCTCTTGCAAAACCTTAAATTTTCAAGACAGACTTGGGATCACAGAACCTCTATACGGATTCTCCCAAAGTGATAGTAGTTACTAAATTTCCTTTTGCTCTCATTCACCACTTCTCCTGTCTTTGATGGTGCTGACTGTATAGGGACCCAAGTCTAGTCTTTTGAGACTTTAATTGGGTGGTTCAACCTATACTCCTGGGTCCCTAAACTCTAATAACCATGGCTGCTTGTTTTATTTTTGATAAATATTCTGTTTTGGTTTCTTTGTAGCCCTGCCAAGGTATTATCTCCTTTGTCTCGTTCATATCTCCTTTGAAGTCATGGACAATTTGCAACAATTAATTTGGGAAGAAAAAAAATAAAGATACCCTACATGTAACTGTGAAAGACTAGAAGATAAAAAGGATGACAGATGAGGAAATGAGTAACAAGTTAGAGGCAAAACAGAACAAAAATGATTTCACGTTCTTGAGATTTTATTAAACCTTAAGTCAGAGCCCTTAAACACATCATAGGTGCTTCACATTCTAGCTTCACTCCTAATTTGTCCAAAAACAACTGTGAATTCCTATAGATGGCCATCTTATTCTTCAACTTTCCATTTCTATAATCCTTTCCCAGTTATCTATAGCAAATGTAGGTTATTAAAAACTCTGTATAAGGTCTAAACAACCTCGTGTGGTACAACTTCCTAACATTTTCATTACCATAAAATAATCTTAATTCTAGCCCAGTTGGCATTTTTCCAATTGCTTGCTAAACTTGCTGTAGGGGACTCAGGAACTTGCATAGGAATGGTCTTTTTGGTCTTATAAAAATCAGTAATTATCCAATAAACCCTCTATTTTAGAGTCTTTATGTGTAGAGTTTTAGTTTAACAGAAGTAAACTGTTACAAGAGCCTCCAGCCATAGTGTAGCTCTGAGTTTTAACACTGGCTCACATTAAGAGCAAAATGATAGAAAATACATAAAGTTGGAGAAATGTTTTCATTTTATCGTTTTGTCTAAAATTAAGGAGAAAGAATGTTGTCTATTTCTGCCATACTCATAACAGTGTTAAAACATACAGAAAAGATTAAATAAAAGTTAGGATACTTGCCTCTGTAGATTTAACTGTGAGCTTCAGTAAGAAAAGTGGTAGATACATCTTTCCTGCAATCAGATACCAGCGTTCTTAGAACAGGCTGCTTCCCTCTCAGTATGGTATTTGCTATAGAATCTCATTCCTGGGGCCATTTAAAAAACGGGTAAGATATGTTTCTTGTAGGTCAGTATCCTCAAACAAATAATACTACAGAAAGACTCACAATAATCTTTTATCTCCACTTCCACATTTCCTTTTATTTTTTTTTTAGTTCTCTGCTTGAATTGTACAAAAGTATAGATTATATCTACTCTATTCTGTTTTATTACAGGACAACAATGTACACTTGATGACACTAAGAAAAGTCTGAACTGATCGATAATGAAACAATAGTCAGAATAGGATACCAACTCTTAAGCCTAATTGATAAACTTTTTATTTTTTTATTCGTATTAAATTTTTTTACTGTGCAAAAGTGTTATCTAACCATTCCAAATTGTGCATGTTTCCAAGAGGAAATGTAGCTGCAATGCCCCAAGAAGAAGGAACCATGTTTATCTTAAGATCCTTAGGATTTTAGGGTATCAGAGAAGAGAATAGCTGTAAAAGGAAAGAACTTTGCATGCAGTAAAACTAGACACAGTCAGGCAACTCTGCTGGTGTGCACCACTAGAATCTAGAAAGAATATGGATATTAAGCCAAGGCCATATCCATCCTTAATGGAAAACAGCAAACTAGTGCAGAGGACTGGATTCTGTGTCTGGCAGTTTTTTAAATCTGTTAAAGATCTTTTATTAATGAGTAACCTAGTAGAAGTTATACCACTCATTCCCCATATCAAGGCCTAAATAAGAAATATTTCTCCGGTGGAGAAAACCACGGTGTTCTATACTTTCCATTGCCACCTATGTCAAACAGACGCATGGTTCCTAGGAATCCATGGAGAAATTGTACTCTTGGAGAGAAACTTCTTTATATCTTTAATGGAATAGAAAACTACTATGGTGTGTTCCCTCTTGATAATAAATATATTAAATCATTTTGGGGGGGGGGGGTGACGGTGAGGACAGGAAGTAAAAGTTGTGGGACTTTAACTCACATCCTGGACCTCTCCCTGAGATCTTTTTTTCCAGCCTTTATCATCATTGGGAAGATTATTGTTACAAATATATTTAGATAATTATAATTATGTATCCATTGAGGAGTAAATCAGTATTCAACTTTACCACTCTTAATGATGATTCCTGTGCCAATATATTCTAAATAAGGCCTTATCTTTTCTTTCTTCCTTCCTTTCTTTCTTTCTTTTTCTTTCTTTCTTCCTTCCTTTCTTCCTTCCTTCCTTCCTTCTCTCCTTCCTTCCTTCCTTCCTTCCTTCCTTCTTTCTTTATTCCTTTCTTTCTTTTTTTCTTTTTTTCTGTGAGCTGTGGGTCTTGAACTCACAGCCTGGGGAATCTTCCTGACTGTTTCTGCTCAAGTTTGGTGCTCTACCACTTTGAACATAAGAGCACTTCCTATTTTCTGTTGATTAATTGTAGATAAGAGTATCAGGTACTTTCCTGCCTCATCTGAAACAGGAGCCTCAGATCTCAGCCTCCTGAGTAGCTAGGATTACAGGTGTGAGACACCAGAGCCCGGCTGAACCACTTATTTAAAAACAAAAAAAAGTTTCAAGTATATTATTTTACAGTTCAGTAAATCAATCATACCTTCTTAAAATCATGCCTTAAAATCACACCTTTGATTTTAATTATTCCTTAGCATTAAACAGCATTTTACTGCTATAATGTATTTTTCATTATTAACAACACCCATTCATGAATTTTCCATTTAATATGCAAATGTTATACTAACAATGTTTCCGGTTCTTCTCAAGTTGACTAAAGAAGAATTTCCACACCAAAAAATACATGACTTTCTAACTAATAGTCTCTGACAATTTTTCCACAAGTAATAATGATTTTCTTATCTACAAACAATGTGTAATATCATTTCCTAAACAAACTACAACAGCTAATAAATGTATTTTGGGTTTTAGCTCTTGTGATTCTATATTATGCTACAAATACATCATTTTACATTGCTCTCAAGCCTGCAAAACTGTTCTCAGTTCTGAAATGTAGGAATGCTATATTGTGTCTTCATTGTGCTCACAATGATTGTTTGGTTCTATATTATCTGAAATCTCCTTAACCCCATACTTGCTTTTCAATAGGCAAGACATGCTTCTCTTGTCCTTGAGCCTTTTCTGAACTCTTGATTCAGCAGACTTCTTTTCGCTTTGTGCTTCTACTATCATGTGGAATCTATCATAGTCATTTTCAAAACATTTTAATATCTAATCTCGCTCTGTTTTGAATACTTGACAGCAGAGACTAGGAGGAGTAAGACTTAATATCCTTTATCTCCACAGCACTCTGAATGTTTCTTGTTTTGTTTTCTTCTTTATTGTCAAAGTGAAGTACAGAGGGTATACAGTTTCATAAGTAAGGCAGTGAGTACATTTCTTATCCAACTTGTTACTTCCTCCCTTTTTCCCCCTCCTCCACATATCCCTCCCCCTCCATGAGTTGTACCATTTGTTTACACCAAATGATTTTATAAGTATTGCTTTTGCAATGGTTAGTCTTTTTATCCTTTATCTCTCAATTTTGGTATACCCTTTCCCTTCCCTAATTCCAATATACATATATACAGTAACTAGAGTACTAAGATCAGATACAGTGATAGCAGGGGTAAGACCACAGGAAGGGAATAGGAGAGGAAAAAAAGGTATTGTTTCACGTGGCATGTTGAAAATAATTACAACAATGATATTTCACTTGTTTCCATAACTTGGAGTTCATTTCGCTTAGCATCATCTTATGTGTTTTATGGGATAGCTATTGGGCTATTGTGATCTTCTGCTCTGACTAACCTAAACATGTACTAATTATTCCCTGTGAGGGAAACCATAGAGTTTATGTTGCTTTGGGTCTGGCTCACTGACCTTAGTATGATTTTTTCCAAGTCCTTCCATTTCCTTACAAATGGGACAGTGTCATTCTTTCTGATAGATGTATAGAATGTCATTGTGTATATGTACCACATTTTCCTGATCCACTCATCTGCTGAGGGGCATCTGGGTTGGGTCCATATTTTAGCAATGACAATTGTTGAGTGCATTTGTGAGGTAGTCCTAGATGCATTATTTTGAATAAATGAACATACCTTTTCTGGAAAAACTTAGCATTCCATTATGATTTATATAAGATCAAGCTTACTAATGAAGAAAAAAAAACAGAAGATCAAAGAGTACATTCTTAATATATAAGATGAAGTATTGACATTCTTTCCAATTCTAGAAGGCAACTAATCTCTGACATCAAGTGGATGATGTATAAACAAACAATAATTGGATGGTATAATCAATTGGAAAACCTTAATCTGAACCTTATAACATTTTTCAAAAACATGGAACACAGGGGCTAGGAATATGGCCTAGTGGCAAAAGTGCTTGCCTCACATACATGAAGCCCTAGGTTCGACTCCTCAGTACCACACATATAGAAAATGGCCATAAGTGGTGCTGTGGCTCAAGTGGCAGAGTGCTAGCCTTGAGCAAAAAAAGAAAAAAAAAAACAGGAACAGTTCTCAAACCCTGAGTTCAAGGCCCAGGACTGGCAAAACGTAAATAAATACATAAATAAACCATGGAATACTATAGGTAAAGTTGGGAACAGTTTTGGAACATTTTTGACAATGAAAGTTGTTCTTTAATCTTTTTTATTTAAATCTATGTTTTATCCTTTTTCAATAGGGGCCTTAGGAAATAAAATATGATTTCAAACATTGTCTTTCACATCTCCAGTTAACTACAGGAAATATGCTGAGAATGAAAATGTCCTGTCCCAAAGTTAATCTTGTGCAAAAACTTCATTCAACATGTATAAGTGAGGCAAAACTTACAATTTACTCTAGTAACCTAAAGAACTCAGAGCATTTCAGTTTGTCACAAATATAAATTGAATTTGACTATTACTGGGTATATTTATATTAGGTGCTTATGTCAAAAGCTCTTAACATGTGTAGAACACTGAGAAGCATGTGAATTTAAATTTGTTTGGAAAATAAAATGAAGGTGTTTTCAGATATGGAATTATATATTTTGACTGTATTATATTTGGGCTTTATGTCTCTTATATAATTATAGCATGCCCTGAGAAACTCCTTTTTCTATAAAGCATTGATTCCTGACTTTTTTTCCAATACCTAAGAGATTAACAGAAGCTTAGCATCTCTGCCTCCATTATACATTTGTTATATCTGTCGTGGCTGCAAGGAGTCCTCTTGCAGCCATATATGTATGTGAGTGTCTCTGTGTGTGTGTTTGTGTGCCTTTGTATATGTACATGATATATGTATGTTCATGTATCACATAAGTATATACAAATATATGTGTACATATTCATATATATAGAAATAAGTATACCTATGGATAGCTATAGATGGATACCTTTAAGCCCCTTCTCAATTTTTCCTCTCATTAAATGTACAACCACTGTCTGTACCCCAAAGGTGAGTAAAGATCTTACATTACTCTCTTTTGTAGAATATTGTACACCATGGTAAATCTCCTTTCTCTTCCCCTCACCATTCCTTTTACTTGGCCTAGAGGATAAAGTGATTACAGTTGATATCTGAAGCCCCTAGAGCTGTTTCTCCAGACTTGAATTTGAGTAACAATTTTGGAGAACCAGAGCCAAGGTAAAATATCCACTTCAGGCATTAGACCCTCATAGTCAGCCAATGCTGGCCAAAGGGAAAAGATGTAAGATTCCCATGCAGCTGCTGTAATCATTTTGTCTTATCTATGTCTGCTTTCACTAGCTGCTTTTTTTCACCATTTGGGAGGCAGAAAAATGATGCATTGGATGTTACAGACCCTTCAGTGTGACTCAGGGTAAGTTCTCCATGATCAGTCTGCCATGGGGCGCTGCCCTTCCTGCTTTGCATGGTTGTGAGGCTCTTTGTGATGATATGCTTTCATCTACACTAATGTTGGCCTTGGCATTTTGGCTGACAGGGCAATATTTGGATTTTATTATGGTTTGGTGATCCTTTTGCCCTACTTTGAGTCCATTTCCAGTCATTTCTCTCAGGTGAATTTTTATTTCTGTAACATTGTGTTGTCAATTAGCAGGGAAGGGATGTAAAGTGCAAAAGGAATCTAAGGGTTTATGTTTGACAAGTCTGTTATGATTTGCTTAATAATAATAATAAAAACGCCACTAAGTCTAGCAGGTCCCCTACAGAGAGTTGGTGAGTCTAATACGAATGAAAAAGAAAGAATTAATGTAATGTTTTCATATCATTTTGTATGTGGGTCTACTAGTTTAGGCCTGCTTACTGACTTGCTAAAGGCTAAGAATGCCGTGCTTATAGCCTCAGTTCTGTAAGAGACTGAGCCTTGCATCCTCAATCAAGACAAGCATCAACAAAAGGAGTCCCCCATATCAACCTCAGACAACATTTAAGTCTGCATTTGCAAGCTGTTAAGGCAAGTGACTGATGTCCTCATGGGTCTTATAGTTTGCATGTTTTGATTCATGAACACCTCAGAAGAAACTTTTCCCTTATTTTGACCTGAATACATATGGACAAATGAACAACATCATTGACCTGTCTTGCAGGTCAATGCTGAATTATTCTAATAAGTAGAGTTGTATGGCACTAAAATTTAAAGATGATTATAGACCTTTTTATTCATAAATTTAACATACTTTAGACTTTCTGATTTCTATAAGAGCTTTTTCTTTAATAACTGATAAGTCAATAGTAACCATAAGTTTTAGAAACACATTTTTTTGTGTATTGCTTCAGAAGCAGCTCAAAGGGTTCCTAACGACTACTTATTCCATCCATAAATAATGTCTGTTCACTTGTGGGGCTTGATATCAATTTTTCTAATAGAAGATAAAATATATTGGATGCTTCATTGTATCAGGTGAGCTTCATAGATTATTTTCTATTTTATCAGATTTTCAAAATATTGTTCTTTGTTAATCATTTTTGTTTTGGCAGAAAAATCTTAAGATTTGGTAAAAAAAAGTCTTGGAATTTTTACATTTATATTATATCTTTAATGAATGTAGTTGCTACATGCATAATAATACCTACTTGTACCACAGCAGATTTTAGGCCTCATTTCCCAAACTCCTGGGTTTCATTAGTACGGTACTGCCCCTCTGCACAATTTGCCAAAGAAAAGACATGACAATCATGAGAAGAAAACAAAGCAGCCTATCTTCCCTAAACAAATATTTGCCTTAGGTTTACATGGCAGAAATAATTGGGGATAGGAGTGAAAGGTGGGCATTATCAAGTAGTCCGAGACACAGGCATGAGCAGATGTCATGTGTTCTGTGGGCACTGGGGCAGTCTACATACAGTCATAAGCAGTCTGGCAGCCCACTGTCTCAGGGATGGACAAGTGAGGTCTTGTGAGAATCAGTAGGAGTCATGAAGGCAGTCACATTCCTACTGGATTCTAAGATGGCTGAAAAATGACTGAAAGAAGTAAAGCTAGAGTGCAAAGACTATAAGTACAACACAGAAGTGGGGAAGACCGTTGGCTTATCCTCCTTTTAATAATTTATGGGCCCAAGTAACATTCAGTGACACCTCAGCAAAAGCAGCTTGTCAATTTCACAGTAGATTTCCTGTAAGTGAAAGTCTACTTATAAGAACATTTGTTGTTGTTGTTGTTCAAATTTAGCTAAAAGTTACTTTGTGTTCAGTGTCTTTCCCTCTTTGGTATTATATGACCAATACAAAATACCCATCACAATCTAATGGACAATGATATGAAATTATTAATAAGCAATGCTTTAAGAGAAAAAATGAAATTCACAGACAAGGTAGATGATTGTCAATAACTAAAGTTCTCAGTGATACTTGCTCGACAGTGTGTTGAAAATGAACTATACAACCTACGGGAGAGTTAGGAATAAAAGATTGAGAGGAATAAGGGAAGAGATGATAATGATCTCACAGAAATGTATTCATTGCCTGACAGGTAATTTCAGCCCATCTATACATCACCTTTACAATAACAATAAAATATGTTTTAAAAATAAAAAAATTAAAACACAGCACTAAAAATTGGCAGATGCCTCAGTAGACAAGTATATCTGGAAAATGTGGTACATATACACAATGGAATTCCATTACTATCAGAAAGAACAACACTACCCCATTTGTAAGGAAATGGAAGGACTTGGAAAAAAATACTACTAATTGAAGTGAGCCAAACCCAAAGAAACATGGACATGTTTAGTACATGTTTAGCCTAGTCATAGCAGAAGATCACAATAGCCCAGTAGCTATGTTCTTATGAACACATAAGGTCATGCTAAGTGAAATGAACTCCAAGTTATGGAAACAAGTGGTATATCATTGTTGTAATTATTTCAATATGCCATGTGAAGCAGTACCTTTTTTTTTCTTTTCTTTTTTCTTTTTTTCCCTCTCATATTCCCTTCCTGGGGTTTTGCCCCTGGTATCACTGTATCTGATCTTAGTACTTTGGATACTGTATATATGTGTATTGGAACTAGGGAAGGGAAAGGGAATACCAAAATCAAGAGACAAAGGATAAAAAGACAAACCATTGCAACCGCAATACTTACAATACCATTTGGTGTAAACAACTGTACAACTCATGGGCGGGGGGAGAGGCGTAAAGGAATAGGGCGTAGGTAGGGGGGGAAATAAGGTAGGTAGGGTAGGGGAGAAATAAGGGAAGAGGTAACAAGTTGGATAAGAAATGTACTTGCCTTACATATGAAACTGTAACCCCTCTGTGCTTCACTTTGACAATAAAGAAAAAATTAAAAAAAAAAAAATGGCAGATGGCTACTGGGATGTTCCTTGTTCTTCCACTAGGTGGAGCAATTAGCTATAGTCCAATCTTGTCTCCTAGATGGATTCTGCTCTAGAACTTGGAATGATACTAAAAATATTTCTAGGTTCAGGAACAAACATCTTATTCACTTCTTTTCTTTTGTTTCCTTATTTTTTTAAATCATGTATACTTCATATTTCTGTAATGGTATATACACACAACCCAGCATAGAAGAAGCAACCTGAAGCTACAGCATCACATTCTTTCCCCAGATTGAGAAATAAAAACAATCAACAAACAAAAGACTTGCCTTATTCACGGGAAGCTACCTCCAGTAAATAAATGACTTGGTGGGAATAACAGTGGCCTGTCATCAAATCTCTGGTGCTGTCACTAATAGGACTAGGGATGGCTCCTCTTTCTGGTAAGAGGAGCCAAAGCTAACTCTCCTTATGCATGTTACCTGGCTCTTCAAATTATTTTCTAAGTTGTATACAAAATAGCATTGTTTGTTGGGAAAGACAGAGATTGGACATCTTTTTCTGCCAGTTTTGGCCCAAACTACAAATAAATGCCCCATTTTTCCAGGTTATATATCATTTTCTTTTACTGTAGCAAGTGTTCAGAGTCAGACCTTTTTTGTTGTCATTGTTTTGTTGTTTCTATCCAGTTGACATTTTCTCATATAATTTTTAGGAAAGAAAACATTTATTTTTCAATCGAATCAGAACATTTCATTGGACCTAGCATGAAGTATACAGGGAACTCATGATGTGCATCTCATGATACTGTAATAGAAAACAGTTATTGCTCCAGAAAATTCACAGTGATTATGAAAGTAGCAAGTTTTTTACACAATCTAGTTTTCTTATTCTATCCTGTTTTATATATAACTATAGTCATAATTCATATAGTCATACAGTCACTCTCTGGAATTTCTTTTCTTTTGGTTCAGGACATTTAAACTTATCTTTAAGTAGCCGTACAAACAGATTTCAGTATCACAAGTCAATTTCTAAAAGCAGTATCATGCATCTTAAAGTCACCCCTTACATCATTCATCTCCATACCTCCAAACTCTGCCTATTGCCTCAATTTACCTAGTTCTGTTACCACAAATGCACTTTGAAAATTAAGACTGCTTTCACCTGGCCTTCCGCTCTCCATTCCCTTGTCCACCATCCTCTCTGACTCACCTCACCATTGATAGTATATTCTCCACTTTTATCGAATTCATTTCCTATGTGTATTTGTGTATATGCATATATACATATATGTATATGTGTATATATGTATGTATATATATTTGAAATTCAGAAATAACTTATTTTTAAAAATATAATACTAATCTTGGTTTCAAATGAAACAATTAGTAGATCTCATAAAGCATGATATCAAAATGCTTTAGGAAAATAAATTTGTTTTATTCCTCGTAACTTTTCATTTATTTTTTTTTTCAAAATTTTATTATCAAACTGATGTACAGAGAGGTTACAGTTTCATACGTTAGGCATTCGATACATTTCTTGTACTGTTTGTTACCTTGTCCCTCATACCCCCCTCCCTCCTCCCCCTTTCCCTTTCCCTCCCTGAGGTGTTCAGTTCACCTACACCAAACAGTTTTGCAAGTATTGCTTTTGTAGTTTGTCTTTTTTTACCCTGTGTCTCTCAATTTTGGTATTCCCTTTCAATTTCCTACTTCTAATACCAGTATACACGGTTTCCAGTATACTCAGATAAGATTACAGAGATAATGTAGGTACAACCACAGGAAGGTGATACAAGAACATCATCATTAATAGAAGCTACCGATACAGATGGGACGTTGAAAGTAGTTAAAACTGTGATATAACAATCATTTCCATAACATGGAGTTCATTTCACTTAGTATCATCTTATGTGTTCATAAGGGTATAGCTATTGGGCTCTTGTGAATTTTTTTTTCAAATTTTTATTATCAAACTGATATACAGAGAGGTTACACTTCATACATTAGGCATTGGATACCTTTCTTGTACTGTTTGTTACCTTGTCCCTCATACCCCCCTCCCTCCTCCCCCTTTCCCTTTCCCTCCCTGAGGTGTTCAGTTCACCTACACCAAACAGTTTTGCAAGTATTGCTTTTGTAGTTGTTTGTCTTTTTTTACCCTGTGTCTCTCAATTTTGGTATTCCCTTTCAATTTCCTACTTCTAATACCAGTATACACGGTTTCCAGTATACTCAGATAAGATTACAGAGATAATGTAGGTACAACCACAGGAAGGCGATACAAGAACATCATCATTAATAGAAGCTACCGATACAGATGGGACGTTGAAAGTAGTTAAAACTGTGATATAATAATCATTTCTATAACATGGAGTTCATTTCACTTAGTATAATCTTATGTGTTCATAAGGGTATAGTTATTGGGCTCTTGTGAATTTTTTTTTCAAATTTTTATTATCAAACTGATATACAGAGAGGTTACAGTTCATACATTAGGCATTGGATACCTTTCTTGTACTGTTTGTTACCTTGTCCCTCATACCCCCTTCCCTCCTCCCCCTTTCCCTTTCCCCCCGCTTTCAACTTCCTACTTCTAATACCAGTATACACAGTTTCCAATATACTCAAATAAGATTACAGAGATAGTGTAGGTACAACCACAGGAAGGTGATACAAGAACATCATCAATAGTAGAAGCTACAGATACAGATGGGACTGTGATATATATAATATAATATATATAATCGTTTCCATAACATGGAGTTCATTTCACTTAGCATCATCTTATGTGATCATAAGGGTGTTGGACTCTTGTGATGCTCTGCTATGACTTGCCTAAACCTGTACTAATTATTCCCAATAAGGGAGACCATAGAGTCCATGTTTCTTTGGGTCTGGCTCACTTCACTTAGTGTAATTTTTTCCAAGTCCTTCCATTTCCTTACAAATGGGGCAATGTCATTCTTTCTGATAGAGGCATAAAATTCCATTGTGTTTATGTACCACATTTCCTGATCCATTCATCTACTGAGGGGCATCTGTGTTGGTTCCAGATTCTACCTATGACAAATTGTGCTGCAATGAACATTGTTGTGCTGGTGGCATTACTGTGATTTTGTTTGTGGTCTTTTGGATAGATACCCAAAAGTGGGGCTGCTGGGTCATAGGGAAGCTCTATATTTAGCCTTCTGAGGAATCTCCATACTGCTTGCCAGAGTGGCTGAACCAGTTTACATTCCCACCAACAATGAAGTAGGGTTCCCTTTTGGCCACATCCCCTCCAACAATTGTTATTGTTAGTTTTCTTGATATATGACATTCTTACTGGGGTTAGATGGAATCTCAATGTTGTTTTAATTTGCATTTCTTTTATGGCCAGTGATGTAGAGTATTTTTTCATATGTCTCCTGGCCATTCTCATTTCCTCATCAGAGAAGTCTCTTTGTAAGTCTTTAGCCCACTTGATGAGGGGGCTATAGGTTCTTTGCGGTTTTGTTTTGGAAGAAGGTAATTTTTTTAGTTTGCATATATTTTAGAGATGAGGCCTTTGTCCGTTGAATGTCCAGTAAAGATCTCCCAGTCTGTGGGCTTTCTGTTTATCTTGCGAGCTATGTCCTTTGCCGTGCAGAAGCTCTGCAGTTTGATGCAGTCCCATTTGTCCAACCTTTCTTTGATTTTTAGCTTTTCTGGGTCATTGTTACTTTTCATTTATTGAAATAATTGAAATTTCGTCTTTATTACTTCACAAATGTACTTTTCTCCAAATATTAGTTCATATGTACAGAATAATATATTCAATGGCATTCATTAGTATTTTTTCATAAAATAAAGGTTTGGTTTTACGAGCTCAAACATAACTAGGGTAAACTGAGATATCTTTTCCTTCCCATTACAATCTAAATCTTCCAAAGGCACTTCAAGAAATGTGATATTTTCTCCCTATTTGTTAGATTATGTTCTTATGAATAATCACATCTTCTTGCCTAGACTCTTGACATTTTGCTCTCATAGTTCACATGGTTGTTGTTAAGTTAGAAACCTTGTACAAATGGGACTAATTAACAAAGCTCCCCAAAGTATTTTCTGTCAGAGAGAAACATGTCAAGTGTATACTGTTCATTTAATGCCTAAAAATTTCTTAATAAACAGCCAGTTAATTAAGGAAAGCTTTTGGTATTGGTTTTATTTCTTTAGGGAGACCACTACATTGACAGATCACAAAAGTTAGAAAATATAGACAGGTACCAGTATGGTTCATGCCTTTAATCTTAGCTACTTGAAAGGCTGACACCACAAGGGATCTATTAACATCATGACAAAACACAAGCAGGTTTAGGAAAACAGCCCATTAATAGAAAATGGTATCCTAAAATAATAATTGTATGGTTGCAATCCACTCTTCTTCATAAAACAGTTGTGTTTACTGGTAGCACAGAATAGTAAAATAAGGGAAAATTAGAGAACAGATTTGAAATAGCCCAGTGTTTTATAGGTCCAAATTATATTGAGATTATTTCGACCTAAATTCCTTTACGAAAATATAAGGATTAAAATAAAAACACAAATTGTAAACTACAATAATGTTTCAAATTAGTTTTTGCTGAAGTATGAAAATAAAGTAAAAATCCCATGACAGTACTGTAAAAAGCCATGGCCATTTCCTTCAAACACGTTATGTACTGAATCTATGCTCATGTTGTTCATCAGCGTCCATTGCTACGTTTTGATCCTAGGCAGTATTGGCTTAGAGTCTAGTGACTCGAACAGTGTTTTCCTTTTCTGAGCACTGTTTACCAGCACATCTCCCACACAGTATTCCCAGGAGATCTTGGACAGCACCACAGTTTAAAGAACCAGAGATCATTGTTTGCCTGCTTTCTGCCTCTGTGCTTTCTTCCTTGTCCCACCACCAGGAAAATGGAAACTGATTTTTCTGTTTTTCTTTTAAGCACGTAATTTCTATGCAAATAATATGACACACCATAGTCAAATACATGATTGCAAAGTGTAAAATGATAAGGTATTTATTTAAGAAAACTTTCCTGAAAAATAAACATTTGTTTGAGTTGTATATCTGCATATGTGTGTGTGTTTGTGTGTGTCAAAGAGATAGAGAGAGAGGGAGGAGAGAGAGAGGAAGCGAGGGAAAAAGAGAGAGAGAGAGAGAGAGTTTTGGAGCATTTTATGCCTGGATGATTTCCTTAAGCTCTTTTACTCAAGGATAGCACTCTGCCATTTTGAGCCAGAGCATCTCTCCACTTCTGGGTTTGTAGTCGTTAATTGAAGAAAACATGGACTTTCCTGCCCAGGCTGGCTTTGAACCATGATCCTGAGATCTCAGTCTTTTTTTTTTTGCCAGTCCTGGGGCTTTGGACTCAGGGCCTGAGCACTGTCCTTGGCTTCTCTTTGCTCAAGGCTAGCACTCTGCCACTTGAGCCACAGCGCCACTTCTGGCCATTTTCTATATATGTGGTACTGGGGAATCGAACCCAGGGCTTCATGTATATGAGTCAAGCACTCTTGCCACTAGGCCATATTCCCAGCCCGATCTCAGTCTTTTGAGTAGCTAAGATAATAGGCATGAGGCCACCACTGCTGTGCCTGGCTTCAAGAAAATATTTAATCAACTTAGTGCTTGTATGGACATGCCCATGAGTATTTTGTCATTTATTTAAATTCAATGCATTTTTATTTTTGATTTTTTTTTCACATCTATGCATTTGAACAAGCCATAATGATTTTTTTTTTTTTTTGCCAGTCCTGGGCCTTGGACTCAGGGCCTGAGCACTGTCCCTGGCTTCTTTTTGCTCAAGGCTAGCACTCTGCCACTTGAGCCACAGCGCCACTTCTGGCCATTTTCTGTATATGTGGTGCTGGGGAATTGAACCCAGGGCCTCATGTATACGAGGCAAGGACTCTTGCCACTAGGCCATATCCCCAGCCCCATAATGATTTTTAAAAAAAAAAAAACAATTTTTTTAAAAGACCAATTTCTGAATGGAAGGAAGTATGATGTTATACAACCAGACTATATAAAACATACATTCAAATTGTTGGACAGAAAAAAAGAGGTTTAAAGAAGATGAATACACAAAAATAGTTACAATGTTTCACATTCTCGATAGCAACCATAGCAACTTGCTCTTTGTATGTATTTTACATTTTTGTCTCCCTGTACTTTAAAGTCAAGGTCTTGCTATATTATTCAAATGCTCCATACTTAAGCATGTGCGTTATATCCCCAGCACTTTTGATATTAGGTTATTTTTCAGGTATATTTACATTCCTTCTAGGTAGCCGAATACATTTAATATTTAGGAAGCTAAAACATGTCATTTTCTAGTATAATATCAGACTTATCTGCACACATTTTCAAGAGTTATTAAATATTTCTCTTCCTTTCTACTGAATTTCAAGTAGGTCTTGGTTTTCTTTATACCTTCCAACTAATTCGTAGTATTGTAGTAGATTTAATGTGATGATATAATCATAATCCTACTTAACATTTAGCAAGACAATTAAAACAATTTCGAAAAGAGAACAAGACAGGAACTTTTGGCTCACATCAGAATTCTAGCTACTTTAGAGGCTGATATCTGAGAACAGAGAGACTCTCAGTCAAAAGGCAGATTCTAATCTCCAAGTAACCAGAACAAAGCCAGATTGGATTTGGAATTCATGGGGTGGCGTGCCAGTCTGAGCAAAAAAAAAATCAAGTGCAAGTGCCAGACTCTGAGTTCATGGTCCACTACTGAAATACTCTTACCACCCCCTGCCACCTGCCATAACACTCACACAAAGGAGAGAACCCTATTGAAAAAGTTGTCAGGTAAAGGCTTAATTGGAATTACTGTCTAGGACTTCAAGTTATAAGAGTGTAAAATTCTGTTGTAGGTGTGGAACAGAAGTGCACAATCAGAGTTATCAATGTGAAACAAATTTTTAATGTAAGTTTAAAATAAGGAAACATTTTCTGCCAGGTTACTTCCATAGGCAAGACAAATCAGAATGTATTCTAATTCCGACTTTGCTAAACCAATGACCAAATGTGCTTAGAAGCTGTGTTGCAACAATCTTAGACCCTGTGTTTGCTCATTGTTCTGACATGTCTTCTAAACAGAAGGTAATTTTCTAACATTCAAGACGGTCACTGCCCAAATTAGAGTTTTATACAGGGAGAGATTGGTCAATGGTCTATATATCTATCTCTCGTTTTTCCAGTGTGCTTTTAATGTGAAAACTTCTTAAGTATGTTTGGTGTCTTTATCAAGCATTGTGATGTGTAACAGTGGACTCTGTGAACCTTGCTATTGACCACACAGGCTGGCCACACTGTGATCCACTTCATTCTGGAGACTCACTTTTCTATTTCTGTGACATTGCATTTCCCTAAACAATGTCTTCTTCTGTCCTTGATATGCCCTCTCTTTCTGTAATCTTAATCATCTTGAGTTAGGCTTTGGAGTTTTCTTCTGGGTTTTATGTATGTGATCACATGTGTTTTCTGTTCTCTTATCTTTAAGCTATCAGCTCAGTTGCTTATACTTCATCTTTTTTACATACATAATCTTCAAAAGCAGCAAATTGCATGAATTTAACAAAGTATCTTCTTTATTGTGCTGGTCTCAGCCCCCAGCGCTCTCCTGACCTGTGGGAGAGACAGGAAAGCTCGCCCCAACAGAGGCCAGCCAAGAAAGGAGAAGGGTCGACGGACCGCCTGCACCCAGCCCTCACTCGCTGGAGGACAATCAGACGGAGTCCAGGAGAGATGTCTGTACACCTCTCGCTTTATTGAAGTAAGCTCCACTCTCAAATAGGTCAGAGAGCGGCAGGAAAGGAAGGGTGTACGTGCACCTATCTAGGGACTGTGAAGGGAGGCCTGAGCTGTCTGTCAAGGGTGGAGGGCCGAGGGACCAATCCTAAGAGGTGGCCTAATTCTATGTCACAGCCCACAGGACCACCAGGTGCCATCTTGGCCACACGTGTTCCCAATGCTGGGAGGCGGGGCCAGCTAGAACCACCTTTCTGGGTTCTTCGTAATAGCCACACATGACCCCAGGGCTGGAAGACAGGCGGGGCCAACTAGGACTGCCTTTCTGGGTTGGGGAGTAACAGCCACAGGTGACCCTGGGGCTGGGAAAACAGGCAGGACCAGCTAATTGCCTCTGGGCATGCCCCACACTTTATGACTCTTTCTTTATTCTTAAGTTTGGGGTAATAGTATAAGTTTTTTTTTCTCTATATCTATTTCTTTTTCCTAAATTATTATGTAAGGTTTTAATCCTCTGAATCAGTATCTTAAACTATTTATTGGTTCATTTATTTAGTTTTATTTTTACTGTCAGTTCTCTTACAAGTTGTTTTAATATGGATCATGAGGCTTATATGTTTATTTATCTTTTAGTTATAGTGACATAATCAATACCCTCTAAATTGTAATGCTGCCACTGTCTCCCAAAACAATGCAAGCAAAAGGTCTTCTTTTAACCATTAGTATTTTTCCAGAAGATATTTCATTAAACCAGGTTTCTTATAAAAAAAATTTACGTCTAAGTGGCAAATGAAGAATGGGTGAAGAAAGAACAAATGTTTGAGATTTCCCCTAGTAAAGCTTACAACTAAATTTTTTTTTTCCGGCCTGTAGATATCAGGAAGGAAACAGAAATTTTAATTCATATTTTAGCAGTAAGAGCTGTGATTATCCTTTATAACTTCCATTAATTTCATGCTACTTCTATGTATTTTCTTTATGCCAATCAATTTATTTTAAGGACAAAATGTAATGCATGAAGCCAAATAATTGCGGTAAATGAAAGAGATTATAGTGGTAATAAAATCAAACACACTTTTATTGGTTTCCGGTACACCATGGAAATGAAGGATTCCTCATACAATATGCAAGCATTTTAAGATATTAACAAAATATTAAAACAAACACACAGGATTTCTAAATTTACTGCCATACTAAAACCAACAGGATTCATGACTCAGAAGACAAACCTCAGTGTTATTCCAGAAAATGAAAATTCGTGACTACAGATTGGTTATAGTAAACTTAAAATGAGGCAGTAGAAGAACATTTAATTGCCAACTGCATGGCTCATGTCTGTAATTCTAGCTAGCCTCCAGGCTGAGTTGGGAAGAGAGCAGTAAGAAACCAGTCCCCAAAGAAAAATTCATGAGACTCTTATCTCCTATTAAGCAATGAAAATCAGAAGTGGAAGTGAGGCTCAAAGTGTGGAATTATTAACACATGAACTGTAATTTGTAGTACCATGTTTTAAATTGTTTAATTTATTTTAGTTAAATGAAAAAAAGATGAAATCACAATGCTACTACCACATCTTTAGTAACTTCTCAACAAATGTAGATTGGAATAATGGCATGATTGTTTTCAGAATTTAATACAAATAAATCTACTTCTGATGAGACAAAATAGTAATTACTTAGCATTAATAATAACACATGTTCATTAAATGTTACTTTCAATTTTAATGTATATTTCTTCTCTGATCTAACTAAAGTAAATTATTATTATATGAGTATCTTTTTTTCCTGATGATGACACACAAACAGTATTGATCAATCATGAGCCCTTGTACTTATCAACTGATGTGTTGGATGGTAACTCCTTTGTTCAATCATGTAATAATAAAAAAATAATTTCAAAAATAGTGGATTTAAAAATCAATGACAACACATTGAGCTTGAAGTTAAAACTCAAATTATCCAAAATTATCTGTTATCTTTGGTAAAATAATTAGCATTGAACATCACCATTGTCATGCTAATAGTTTTAAATATATAACATTTTTCATAAATTGGAATATTAGAGTGTCATATTTGTTAAATGAGATATAATAATATTGGAATTACAATGAAAACAGGATGTTAAAAATTACTATGCACCCACTGGTGTAATTTTTTAATGTAATTGCCTATTAGATTTCATTTAGGACATTTTTGAGTTTTATTGTTTTGTAGTGTTATTACCCTTGTATCTGCTAATATGATTGTTAAAATGGTAACACTTTTTATACTTATTAAATAAGTAATAATAGTTACTATGCTATTTTAGTAACAAAACAACTAATAATAGCATAGTAAAATGCTAATTAGATAGGGAAATATGTTATAGTAATTTATACTTCTTACATGAACTGAAGGTTCCCAAAATGAAGACATGTATATACAATATGAATACTTTCTATTGATGTCATCTAAACTTTGCAAATCATAAAAGTTATTGCAATGTCCTATTTTTAGACTGTGGTTTGCTATATTTAGTTGAAGACAGATTGTATGCCCTACCAGATTGAGATTTTTTTATAATTATTATTCACCGCTGAATCCACAGTGTCCTTTGAAGAGATTATACGTAATTATATCTCAATACATATCTGTTGAGTTGAGTAGAACAAAATAAAAGAGGAGTTAGGAAGGGTTCTGGTGAAAAATTTCCATTTATGATTTAAATGTGTTGGGAAATAGGAACATAGTCTAGGATAAATGAAAATGAAATTACATTTTAAATCAATTCATTTTTTGCTGAATATGATCAAACAGAACAATATCAACTAAAAGAATATTAGCTCGCAGTGAGGTAGTATTTCATTAGTTTTGTTTTAGCATTTCTGTATTTGCTTATAACCTTCCTTTCAGTAACATACTCGAGCTGCACGTGTACATGCTAGCTTCTTGCCAAAACTAGTCCCATGACTAGCCAGGCTTCTGAAAAGAATGTATGACCTGCAGGTACCAGTAGGCTCTGCACTCCAAAAGACAAATTTCAGCTATTTGAAAATTTAAAAGTAAAATAGTATTTATATGTGATTTATAACTGTGAATTTATAATAATGATCTGTTTAAATATATGTAATTCTGTTCTTAGTTATTGAGAATACGTGATGTAAAAAAGACTGTAACTGAGAATTTCTATGTAATATTATTTACCAAAGTGCCATTGATACAATAAAATAAAACCCTTATTTGAATTTTATAGATGGCTAAATACAGATGACTAAAAGAAAAATAGCAATAGTATATTAAATATTAGCAACTAGTGACATATAACAAACCACCATAAATAAACAAATAAATAAATAAAATACTTCCACATTTTTGTGGATTACTACAGGAACAAGCTAATTTGAAATGTGAGTTAGACAAAACAATAGTAATGGCCAGACCAGCAAGAACACAATTATAATTATAGACATAAGGAGTCTAAAGAACCAAGATCATTAATTCAAGGCCAAACTGGGGAAATATAGGGTAAAACTATCACCTTAAGTAAAATATGATAGCTGAAAATGAAATTATATGAATGGGAACCACCAATCCACAGTACATATATCCTAATAATAATGCTTAGCACTTGTTTATAAAATACCCTGTAAACTCCTTAACGCAATTTATTTTCTAGGACAAACACAAAGGAAGTAGATTGAACTTTGCTGCCTTGTATTACATAATGCACACAGAAAGTGCACCTACTGAAACTCATCTAAGTCATGATCAAATTAAGGATACAGCAAAAAGCACAAGTCGAGATTTTTATTAACAATATGAGAATCGTATAAAACCATGAATAACAAATGAGCCCTGTTTGTCACTCTTGTCTTTTACCTATTGCTGCTATGAACTTTCTTTCTGCAGAAATATAAATTCCACAATAAAACATAATTTTGTATGTGGCAAGTTGTCTTTTAAAGAAATTAGGGGAGGAAAATAGTAACATTTTATATATCGATGTATCATGTTTCTGATTTCATAATTTCACCCTGTAAATCCCGATTACCATTTCATATAATATCTCTTCCACTAGAATATTCTCATCTAAAGGTTCTGTTAATTAATGTGCATGCTTTCAGTCATAGTAAAAAAGCCCTTTTGCTGCTGCTTTTTGATAGAGATGGCTGCAAAAATTGTGGACATCTTTTGCCCCTAGACTCTGAAGATATTCTGTCGTACCCTTCTCTCCATGTGACATCTTAGATAAATTCTAGCATATATAACTTTCAAAAATCTGCATGCATTTAAATATTTGATTTTTATTGACAAATGTATTGACAAATAACTCAAATATATCCATAAATGTTAATTAATTTGAAGACATGGAGATTAGTGTTTCTTCTTGATGAGTAAGTAAAAAAAAAAAAAACTTGGAACATTTTTGACAATGTACTCTTCAAATTTTTTTTTTTTATTCTAGGTGTCTCAATATCAAGACTTGAACTCCAGGCCTTACTCTCCCCTTCAGATATTTTATTCATCTCTATACCACTTGATCCACTTCCACATTTTGCTGTTTAACTGGAGATAAGAGTCTCTTAGATTTCAGCCACAATTACCAGGTCTCAACTCCCTGAACACTTAAGGTTATAGGCATGAGCCACCAATGTCTCACTCTTCTTCAAATGCTGTTGTTTCCATCTGTCTACCCATTCCTAGTTTTTGAAACTCTCATTACAGTATATTTTATGTAAGCTTTAATTTTAGGAATTCTCTATTATCATAGCCTTAAACTCATAGATTTTCCTTAGCTATGCTGAGTATGCTTCCTTTCTGTTTCATTATGTATTCCTATCATTTTCTTCATTCTTAAAGTACTCATTCGCCTGCATTTACATATTATATACTTTCTCCATTACTACTAATATTATTTTAGTGTACAAGGCAAGCACTCTTTTTTTTTTTTTTTTTTTTTTTGGCCAGTCCTGGGCTTTGGACTCAGGGCCTGAGCACTGTCCCTGGCTTTTTTTTGCTCAAGTCTAGCACTCTGCCACTTGAGCCACAGCACCACTTCTGGCCATTTTCTGTATATGTGGTGCTGGGGAATTGAACCCAGGGCCTCATGTATACGAGGCAAGCTCTCTTGCCACTAGGCCATATCCCCAGCCCATGGCAAGCACTCTTGAGAGGTTAATTTTTTTTTTTTTTGCCAGTCCTGGGCCTTTGAACTCAGGGCCTGAGCACTGTCCCTGGCTCTTTTCTGCTCAGGGATAGCACTCTGCCAACTTGAGCCACAGCGCCACTTCTGGCTATTTTCTATATATGTGGTGCTGGGGAATCAAACCCAGGGCTTCATGTATACAAGGCAAGCGCTCTTGCCACTAGGCCATATTCCCAGCCCTATTAGTTTAGTGTAGGCACTTATAATAAGCTTTCATTTTAAAAGTGCCTTTTCTGTAGCTCAGTTGCTATTATAGTGAACAGAAGCAAGTATGTGTGTTGAGTTGGGTGGTGGGGACTTTTGTTAAGTGTACTTAAATTTCACTTTTTTATTTCCACATAAGATTGTAGTCTCTATTTTATTACACTGCCACCAATATATTTTTTAATGCACATATGACCTAACCCATCCGGTATTTCATCTAATCCCCGTTGTATTATTGCCTTATTTCTCACAGTTCCCATGCATGAACTATACTGCACTATATATTTGTTAGAGGAAACAAGAAGGCATGCATCAACAAAAAAATTTTAAAATTGGGATCACAAATTAAAACAATACTTGAGTCATGGATTTACTTTTACCTCAAGGGGTCTACAATTCTTTTGTCCTATTTTTCTATTGAATTTATGAATTATTGAATATCAATATGAACATTAATGTTTTATCACACTTGGTTAGTAATATATTATTGATAAATTGGGGGGCCGGGAGCCATTTCTGGGGCTGGAACTCAGGACCCAGGCACTATTGACAAGCATTTTGCTCAGGGTTAGTGGTCTACCACTTGAGCCACAGCTCTACTTCCAGTCGTTTTGGTTCTAATTGGAGATAAGTGCCTCATGGGACTTTTCTGCCCAGACTGGCTTCAATCTGCAATC
Organism: Perognathus longimembris pacificus; assembly: GCF_023159225.1. Lineage (NCBI taxonomy): Eukaryota > Metazoa > Chordata > Mammalia > Rodentia > Heteromyidae > Perognathus > Perognathus longimembris. The sequence goes on from NC_063163.1 coordinate 17,977,700, forward strand.
CTCTGATCTCAGCCTCCTGAGTAGCTGGGATTCCAGACACAAGCCACTAGTACCCAGCTTGATGAAATATTTTAAGAAGCAAAGCAGTGAAAGAATAGCACAAAACGAAGGGCATTGAACTGAGAAAGCACAAAATTGTTATTCTTCAGAAGTGAAACACTGGAGAATACTTTGAAGTCACCATCTGGAGTAATAATACGCTTAGCAAGACAGCAGATGTCAAGATCAGCTTCTCCTAGTCAAAACCAAATGTAGTAAGTGACTCGATGTTTCACTTGGGGATAATTTGTTTGGGGGAACATTTTTACTTTCTCACAGTCACTAATCTCTAATTTGTATTTCCCAAGCTGCCCAATGCAGAATATTGATCTCCCAGGATGTCCTTTTTCTCTTTGTAAAAAAATTATTTAGTTATTAAAGACAGATTGTTGTTAAACTGAACTCCCTCCTGTCATAATCTATTTAATTGTTGAAAATTACTCATAGGGGAAGTTGATTTCAAGTAAGGTGATTACTGCAATATCTAATTGAATAAGAATTTTTCTTTTTGTCTTTAAATTTCTCACTTTATTTTCAATATAATTAGGGTGTTTACATATTTTTTTTCTAATATAGCACATGATATTCTATCATTTAAGCACATTTGTTTAGTTTTACATTATTATTTGACTCATTATCAAACTTTTACATACAACTTCAATATAATCACTTCACTGTATTTAAGTTATTAGCACACATTCCTTTTAATTTTTTCTTTTTATTGTCAAGGTGATGTACAGAGGGGTTACAGTAACATACTTAAGGTAGAGAGGACCTTGTTTTCTTGTCAAACCTGTTACCTCCTTTCCCATTTTTCTCCCAACTTCCCTTGTGCCCAATATCCCCGCCCCATCAGGAGTTGTACAGTTTGCTACACAATTTCTTGTAAGTATTGCTGTTGCATTGGTTTGCCTTTACCTTTGTCTCACCATTTTGATGTTCCCCTTCCCTTCTTGGATTCAGACAAACATATCTGCACTACCCAGGCTACAAAAATCAAATGCAGTGGCAACAGGGGCTAAACCACAGGGAAGATAAACAAAAGAAAACAGGAAAAAATTTCACATAGTGCATTAAAAGTAACAACAATGATAGACTGTTGGTGTCCATAATTTGATGTTCATTCTGCTTAGCTTCATCTTATGTGATCATATGTACATGGATATTGAGCTATTGTGATAATTTGCATAGATTATCCTACACATATATTATTACTAATTAGGGGAAACCACAGAGTCTATGTTTCTTTAGGTCCAGTTCACTTCACTTAGTATGATTTTTTTCCAAGTCTTATCATTTCCTTACAAATGGAGCAATCCCATTCTTTCTGATAGAAGTATAGAATTCTATACCACAATTTCTTGAGCCATTCATCCACTGAGGGGAATCTCGGTTGGTTCCATAGTTTGGTTATAATAAATTGTGCTGCAATGAACATGGTTGTTCTTGGAGCTTTAGTATGGTCTTCTTTATGATCCTTTGGGTAAATGCCTAGAAGTGGGGTTGCTGTGTTGTAAGGGAGCTCTATGCTTTATGGCTCTAGCTTTATGAGGAACCCCCATACTGCTTTTCAGAGTGGTTGAACAAGTGTACATTCTCACCAACAGTGCATTAGGGTTTCCTTTTGCCACATCCCTTCTCAGTATCTGACCTGCTCCATTTCTGACATGGGCCGGTTCACCCCTCCTTAGGCAACCTGGTGTTCCTGCGCTCCCGGGAGGTCACCATATTGATACTGAACTTAGTGTGGACACCTGATCCACATAGAGCACTGCAGCCCAGAATTCCTGGACTCAAGCGATCTTCCAGGCTCAGCCTTCCAAATATCTGAGATTACAGGCGTGCGCTACCGCACCCAGCTCTTCCCAGTATCTGTTATTATTAGTTTTTTCGATAATAACCATTCTTACTGGGGTGAGGTGGAATCTCAATGTTGTTTTGATTTTTAGCATATATTTTAAACATTAGTTTTACATTTGGTACAAATAATTTGGAAAATATTTTCAGGTATTTACATATTTTGCTGTGGTTCAAATAACAAATAGCAAATAAACACATAGCAACACATAGCAAATAAAAATTTAGTTTTCTTTGGAAGCAGCTATATTTTACATTGAAAAGTATAAAATGTTTAAAATACTGAATACCAATTGGATGGCTAAATAAATTTTAACAAGTCTATTAAAGATTATTACAATTTTATTTCAAATTAGTCATTAGTATGTTCATCAATTATAAGGAAAATTAAACTGCTATTTACTACAAATCATAGTAACTTTAATAATAGGGAAAACATATGTGTGTGTATGTGTGTATGTCTATACTACCCAAGATGAATACTTACCTCAATACCTGTAATATTATTAAAAATATATTGGATATATTGTTTATAGTACACCAACTGTAAAAAATTATGTTGGAAATAAAGGTATCTTTTCCAGATTTGCTGGGCTCATCACATTTTTCTGTGATTTCAACAAATTTGACTATTCATAGTTTCTGAGGGGGAAGGTTCAAAATACTTCCTACTAGGAAAACCTTGTGTGTTTTAATGGGTAAATATGAAAAGATCTTGTGTATTTAATAATGGTACATTGTAGAAATATTTGATTACTGTGAATGTTTTTTAGGTTGTTTAATCAATTTCTTTGTAAAATATTTCCCCAACTGTTATTTAATTTCTGCAGCAAAGTTTTTATTAGAGTATAATTGTTTAACAGACAGTTTTCTAAATGGTCACCATGGTTTTGAAAAGTAAAATGACCTCAGTTGACTCAATTATTAAAAGAAAATTGCTAAATAATTTAAAGCTTTGAGAGGTTTAAATCACCTTCTTATAAACATGGATTTCAGGGAGAAGCAAACCACATAAGATATGTAAACTTTTCCACAGTTTTATCATGTTCTGCTGATAATTATAACTTCAAATTAACTTCATAATACCAGTAAAATATAATATTAATGAGGTTTTTAAATTCATTGTAAATAACCAACCTTAATCCGGCCAGAGCCAGCCAGCAGTGAAAGGGAATCCCGATTGAGGGAGCAAGGATTAAAGAAAAAGAAAGATACAAGACAAGAGACAAAAGACAAAAGACAAAAAATGGAGTTCCGGAGGTCTGCAGCTCAAGACTGTAGCTCAAGACTGCAGCCTTGTTAATTCTTTTTTTTTTTTTTGCCAGTCCTGGGCCTTGGACTCAGGGCCTGAGCACTGTCCCTGGCTTCTTCCCGCTCAAGGCTAGCACTCTGCCACTTGAGCCACAGCACCGCTTCTGGCCGTTTTCTGTATATGTGGTGCTGGGGAATCGAACCTAGGGCCTCGTGTATCCGAGGCAGGCACTCTTGCCGCTAGGCTATATCCCCAGCCCCTTGTTAATTCTTAACTTCAAGCTTATATGCAGTTTAGGAACCAGGGAATAGTATTGGGTTACTAAAGTTCAAGAACACAAAAAGGCTTTGAAGTCAGCAATTAGTGCTGACTTTCCAGTAAGCCTTGCACGTCCTTGTGATAACAACATAGCCAGAGGTCAGAATGAGTTTTGCTGCTTGCTCCCTACAACTCCCCTATCTTTGTTTAAAGAAGTGAACCCGCCTGTCTTAGGTTGGGTGGGTCACCTTGTCTGTCACACCCGTCATTGGGAACTTCTTCAGAGCAAAGCCAAAGGCCCTGTCTTAGGCTGGTCACACTGGCACCCCCTCTTACCCGTCTCTGGCTGCAGTTCCTCTCGGGGAAAATTCATTTACTTGGAGCTTGATCTTATGTAACTGGCTGGCTAAACTAAAAAAAGAGTTTTGCAATACACGTACAATGCACGGAAGGCATAGGAAAACCATCAGCAAAAGTATCCCTGGGCCGAGCACTGTCATTAGTAGTCCCTTAACATTAGTCAAGGAAGGGATATAGTGTTGAAATTGTTCAACTGTTCTTACCTGTTTCTTTATACCAAGCTTTAGATATGTTCACAGGAAGCATGACAAATGGAGGCTGCTTAATAACAATTGTAGAATCAGAAAGACCCATATACAAGCAGTTTGTAAAAGTACAGTTAGTACAAGTAACATTGAAATACATGGCTCCTATAGAAATATTAAAAGGTCCATACATAATGGCATAAGGAGGTGCTACACAACTCATAATACTTTTTTTAAAAAGAAAGCCGTGGGCCAGGAGATATTATTTAGGGAAGCCACTAACATCCAAGCATGACGTTGAGGATGTCCATTCATCCACCACAGACCTGGGTTGTACTGGGCTCCCGACCAGTCCATCAACTGAGAATTAGTTACTGAAATATTGGTTATAAAAGGATGTTCATGTCTACACTTCATGGGGTGCAGTTCCCCCTGGATTCTACAATTTGAGAAAGATTGATGCAGTGAGGTATCATGAAGGATGATGTAGAATTATCATGTACAGGGAACCCAGTAGGCAATGAAGTCATTCAAATATTATACACTTGACTGTTGTCAGGAATCCAAATTCAATGATTTATGGATTGCATTACAGTGCAGCCTGGAATATAACTGTTGGAGTTAGTTGTAAAATATAAAGGGGTTCCAATGCCAGAAGCTGCAAAATTTCCCATTTTAACGTGTTGGACAAAAGGATGTGGAGCTGTACCCTATGCTGATCCGTTGAAATGAACAAACAACCCCTCTCCTTCCCAAGTTGCAGGGTGTACAATTGGTGGATCCAGCATGTAAGCCCAGTGAGTCAGCTCCTGTGCCATTCTGATGAGCTTCCACAATCCTAACGCAATGCTCAGGTAACCAGCGGGTGTCATTTTCATCCTGTGAAAAAATGCAGACATGTTCTTGACCTCATGTCAATATTGAATCAGGCGTATGCCAAGCAGCTGTTAAAGGATCTTTCCACTTAACTTGGGCAAAAGCTCTTTGCTCCCTCTTTTTCCATAACCACTGTGCTGCGGAAAGGCCATTCCAGTCCAAATTTTAAAAACTTAGTATGAATAAAGTGTGAGAAAGAATATTAACAAGAGAGAAGGGATATAATTCCCCCACTTTTAATTTAGAAATTTTGGTGTTTTAACAAACCGTTGGCTCATTCAACAATTCCTTGACCTTGAGGCTTATAGGGAATTCCTATAGTGTAAACAATCTGGTAAGATTTACAAAAAGTTTGAAAAGCTCGTCCGACATATCCCATATCATTATCAGTTTCAATATGTTTAATATGTTTAATATCATTTGCCATATTGACAAAGAAGCATAGGGAATGGGAAATACAATGTTTTCTAGTCTCCCTGGCAAAAGGAGTAGCCATAATAAAATTAAAGTAGGTATCTATGGTAACATGGGCAAAGCAAAGCCGTCTAGGTGCTCATTGTTTGGATAGCTTGTCCCAGTTGGCATTTATGGGATATTTTTTTTTCTCTGCCCGGGCTGGCTTCAAACTGTAATCCACAGAGTCTTAGCCATAAAAACCCTTTTTTATTTCCAATTACAGTGATGGGAGAACAATAGGAGTAGAGCTTACCTGTAACTTGTTGAGAATTGACCAACAAATACTTGCTACAGTTCTGCTGCAACACTTAGAGAACAGCAGACTGAATGAGATCCATGTGCCATCAAATCAAATCATATCATTTAACCTTACTGGGCAGGTGGAAGGAAGCACAAATGAATAACAATCAAGAGGGCAAAGGGTCAGGACAATGTAAAAGTCTCAGCTCAGCGAATCCGAAGTGGTTGTCTTCCATCCCGAATCAGGTGTGATGGAGGCAGGCAGGAGAGATGGGTTGGATCTGGGCAAGGTTGTAGTGGCATCTCTCAGAGTCCACTGGATAGATTGTCACACCTCCTACTTGATTGCCTGAAAATTTCTACACAGACTGGTTAAAGGCATTTGAAATCTCCCAGTATTCCCTGGTTGCTTACTCTGAGTACTCTGGCTTTTGTAGGCTGGTGCCCTACTGGTTTAAACAGGGTGACAACTTTAAAAAGATTTTAGAAGGCTTGGGCCTTTAACCATCTTCCTAGTCACAAGATCCACTCAGACCAAAGGCCAACCAAGTCTGCTAGATTGGGCTCAAACTTGAGCAGCTTTCCTGAAGCATTTTAGACTGTCCCCCATTTGATGAATGACCAGTTGAGCTAAACTAGAGATCAGTTGACTCCAAACACCCACAATTGCTGATTCCCTTGACCTAACCCAGTGGCTTTATGGAAAATCCAAGCTCCCGGCTAATGGTCACTCACCCTGGTTGGAGTTTTAAATCTGTTGTTGTCATGGTGGATGGAAGTAGAGTGCTCAGTAGAGAAGTTACCTCTGTGGTGTTAGCATTTCCCTAGCCTCAGGTCCCTCCCCTCTGTGAGCAGCCTGTGACAAAGAAAGCATTAGGATAGTATGCTTAGGGGTGAGATTAGCACTCATCCCAAAAGGGGATTCATCATTAGGAGGGCCAGGCACCTTTAAGGGCACCAGCTGATTAGATGGTATTGGCTGTTTTAAGGCAATAACAGGCAGAGGGGGTGGTGGGAAAGGATCAAAGTCTGCCAAGACTGTGGGTGGGGGCTCAACAGTATCTGCCTTTAAAGGAGTTTGTTATACTGGATGAAGCTGTGACAATAGGGCTATAACTGATTTCAACATATTCTCAACATGGGTCAATCTATTTTTAGTAGGTTCATTGTATATTTTTTCCTCAGTGTCTGAGCCATCTGAGTCTTCCTTATTATCTAGCTCAGTGGGTTCAGATTTTATTAATTTTCTTAGCTCTTCTTGGGTAGCCACATATGCTCCCAGGGCTGGGTGAAGGTCATCAGGTCCCTGTTCAGTTTCTCCAATTGATTGATTGAATTTAATCTGTTCATGTCTAGGATCCAAACAATCTTGGACCAGATTCCAAAGAGTAGTAACATCCACTGGGGTTTTTTCAGGGCTATTTGTGTCATAATGTTCCTGAATCCTTTTTCCTATTTTTTGCCAAACTTCTAAGGGTTGTGCCAAGTCGCAAGACCACCCCCAAGAAGACCACCAAGATTCAGACACTCCGAAATGCAAAAGCAAGGCAAGGCTTTATTTAACGAGCTGCCAACTTAGGCCTCGTCCTACCCACCGACACAGCGGAGGTTAGGAGGAAGCCCCGAGCTGTGATTACACAGGGCTTATAAAGGCAAAGAACAAGGTTACAACAATCAGCTGTGCAAGCAAGATTAGAACACAGGTACAAATCTGATTGGCTCAGGGTTCGATCCTAAAATGGGGTTCACATGGTGGGGCCTGACTTCAAAGTCTGGCACCTCACTAAGTTAATGGTTCTTTCCTCTGGGAACCAGGGGCAATCTTCCTCAACGAAGTTAAAAAAATGTTCTAACTGACTTTGCCCCACTTTCATTCCCCGGGCATGAAGCAACCCTTTGAGGGCCTGCACATATAGCATGCAACTGTTACCTTGTCCCATAATATTTTACTCCCAACGATACTTTTCCATACTCTCCCCCGTTCTCTTTCCCAAGTGATTGGACGTCCTCTTACCTCAGCAGGGTCCTCTGCCGTAGTCCCAGGTTTTCAGGTCCCTGTTTGGGTGCCACTTGCCGGAGCCAGCCGGCAGTGAAAGGGAATCCTGAATGAGGCGGCAAGGATTAAAGAAAAAGAAAGATATAAGACAAAAGACAAAAGACAAAAGATGGGGTTTGGGAGGTTTGCAGCTCAAGATTGTAGTTCAAGACTGCAGCCCCGTTTATTCTTATCTTCCAGCTTATATGCAGTTTAGGAACCAGGGAAGAGCATAGGGTTACTAAAGTTAAAGAACACAGAAAGGCTTCGAAATCAGCAACATCTGATGGCAGTAAAAACAGAATGAGGTTGGTTAACAGCATTTTCCGATTAGTTCTGACTTCCCAGTAAGCCAATGTCCTCACACATCCTTGTGATAACAACATAGCCAGAGGTCAGGATGAGCTTTGCTGCTGGCTTCCCACATAATCCCATCATTTTTTAGTTATGACTTTTAACTGACTTTAAATTAAAATAGTGTTTATTAATTTAAGATAATAAATTTCCTAATTATTTTATTATATTTTTTGAGACACAGTTTCTCCATGAAGGTCTGTCAGATCTTAAACTCATTATGTAGCTTTGGCTTACCAACTTATTTCAATTTGTTTGTGCTGGGATTTATAGTCATGCAACAACTACATTCAGCTTTTGCTAATTTCTGAGTCTGCTAAACTACAGTATTCCAACACTTAATTGGAAATTTCATCTTGACATTTTATAAGTTGTTTTATTTTCTATTAGCTTTATTTGAATTGTATGTGAAGTTAGTGTGGAGAAATTTGCAAAAAAAAAAAAAAACCAGGGTGACACATGATTAGTTATGCTGTGTTGAATACAAGAATTATGGCAAACTTTCTGTTTATTTCATTTGCAGCAAATATACTTGAAACAAAACAACTGATGCATTTTCAAACCATTTATTGTGACATCAGTCTTCTGATATATACACATACTTGTTATAAAATTTACCGTTTTTACTTTATTTTTTAGTATTAACATATGTATGGACATAAAATTATACTTTTGTGGTGAATTACTTAAGTTTGAGAGATCTATCTGAAGTTTTTCATTAGAAGAATAATATTTGTTTTATAATTTTAAAGACAATATCATTTAATGTTAACTACATAAAGAAACATAATAATTCTGAAAATTAAAATCTAACTAAAACTTTCAGGGAACTTAACATAATAAAGTGCACATTTTGCTTACTATTACATGAATAATACAAAATATTAACAAGGAATACACAGATAGATTAAAATAGTCAAGGAAATGATCATCCCAAATCTGAAACATTTAATGCACATGTATTTGAAATTTGCAGGCTTTTTATAATATTTGAACATCATACATACAGTAGAATTTTTGGCTAGGTCAGATTCTGTAAATTGAAATCTATGAAAACAGTTTGCAAAAAATATTTTATGTTTTTATTTTATTGTAAAAGTGAAGTACAGAGAAGTTACAGTTTCATCCATAATTCAGTGAGTACATTTCTTACCCAACTTGTTACCTCCTCCCTCATTTTTCCCCTGCCTCCCCATTTCCATCCCCCCACCATGAGTTGTACAATTAGTTAACACCATAAGGCTTTGTACATATTGCTGTTGCATTGGTTTGTCTTTATATCCTTTGTCTCTCAGTTTTGGTGTTCTCTTTCCCTTTCCTAATTTCAATACACATATATACAGTATCCAGGGTATTAAAATCAGTTGCAATGCTATCAGGGGTAAAAACCACGTGAAGGGAATACAGGAAAAGGAAAAAAAAAGAAGAAGAAGAAGGGCACGGTTTCAAATGGCATATTGAAAATAATTACAAGAGTGCTATACACTTGTTTTCATAATAAAGGCCCAGAAATGCAATAAATCAGTAGTTGGACAAATGGGATTGCAAGAAGATATTTACCAGCCATACAACAGACAAAGGTCTCATATCCAAAATTTACGTAAAACTCAAAAAATTAAATTCCTCCAAAAACAAATCCTCAAAAAACCCACAGCCCCCTCTACAAATGGGCAAAGACCTAAAAAGAGACTTCTCTAAAGAGAAAGTGAGAATGGCCAAGAGATACATGAGGAATTGTGTTACCTCTCTGGCCATAAAAGAAAGGCAAATCAAAACTACACTAAGATTCCACCCCACCCCAGTAAAGATGGCCATTATTAGGAAAACTAATAATAACAAATGCTGGAGGGGATGTGGCCAAAAGGGAAGCATACTACATTGTTGGTAGGAGTGTAAACTTGTTCAACCACTATGGAAGTGTTATGGGGGTTCCTCATAAGGCTAAATGTAGAACTCCACTACAACCCAGCAGCCCCACTTTAGGGCATCTACCCAAAAGATTACAAGCAAGACCACACTAAAGCCACCAGCACAACTATGTTCATCGCAGCAAAATTTGTCAATGCCAAAATATGAAACCAACCTCAGTAGATGAGTGGATCAGGAAAATGTGGTACATATACAGAACGGAATTCTATGCCTCTATCAGAAAGAATGGCATTGCCCCATTCATAAGGAAATAGGAAGACTTGGAAAAATCATACTAAGTGAAGTGAGCCAGACCCAAAGAAACTTGGACTCATAAGGAACAATAAGTACACGTTTAGGACAGTCCTAGAAGATTAAAATAGCTTAATAGCTATGCCAGTATGAACCCGTAAGATGATCCTAAGTGAAATAAACTTCAAATTAGAAAATATTTTAGTTATATGTAATTTATTAAATTAGCAATCAGAAGTAAACCTAGTTATGCAGTCATGTATTCATAGATGTGACAAATTTTATCATAATCAGATTTGTTTATTGCAATATCGATTTACATACTTAACATTTATGTTAACCCACTGAAATTTTAATATAGTTTCCATTTTCCTCTAAGTACAAATAACTCTTCACTGCAGAATGTCTTTTCATTGCTTTCTGGATTCCTGTTAGCTAATTACATCAAAATACATATAACTAAGAATCCACTTGCGAGTCAAATGAAGGGCTTTTGAAAAAAAATTCAGAAAATGGATATCAAGGGTTTTTTATTGCATACTTCAGGACAGTGATGTTTTGTTTATTTAGATAAAGACAAACAAAAATTACATTTAAAATCAAGATATTTGGGGGTTATTCCAAATAAACCGTATTCAATAAGTAAACCATACATGTAATTTTTTAACCACTAAAGTTAAGAAAGAAATTTCCCTAAAATCATAAAATGCTCTTTGGAATGACATACTCACAATGTGTTAAACTGAAAAATGTAAGTGCTTGTTATTTTGCGGAATTTTACATTTTTGTCTTTTTAAATAGATATTACACAACTCTTATTAAGTTCCTGCATGTAAATAATAATAGTATTCACTTTGGTCTTTGGCACAGTTATGTGTTAGTCAGGAGATTGTTTTAAGATAATATTTCTCTGGAACATGCTTTTTTTTAATAGTTGAAGTAAATTTAGATGAGTAAACAACTCGTCAAAATAATACTATTTTTCCCTTTTGGTGGATTATCATAAAACTACATAGTCAGGAATGTTTTTTTTTAAATTTATGTATATATATATAATACTTATTTATGTAAATAAAACTTATTCTGGTCACTGTGGCACAAAGCTTGACAGTACAACTTAAGAAAAGAAGGATTTATTTTTTTTTCATTCTTTTGGATGGTTTGGTCTATGCATATTTAGACACAGGTATTTGATAGAACATCAGCTGGTAGTAGCATGGACAGTGGCAGATAGAAAGCAAATAGACAGCTAGAAAAGGGTTAGTGACAAGATACTCCTAAGAAGGAGCTTTCATCTCCAGCTACATCTCTAATTGTATAGTTTTTAGACACTGTCCAAATTGTACCCCCTTGCTAGAGGCCACACATTCAAGGCCTGTGAAGTGAACTTCACATTCAAACCACAAGCAGGAAATAACGACTGTAAAACAATAGTATAAAAATAATTAAAAGAATGTCTTATTTTTGTGGTTTTTATAGAGCACATACAATTAAATAACAAAAAAAAGGATGAGATTTTAAGTGATTTCATGTTACACAAGTTGTTTTAAATGTTCACTTGCAAGTAACCCAGTTAGAGGATCAGTGGGCTGCTACTGAGAAGAGTAAGCAAGAGAAAGACTTCAACTGATAAAGTGAAACGTGTAGGTGGGAATGATAATAAAGCAATGACCAGGGAATCATTTGTAACTCAGAGTAAAGTAGTAGTATTATAAAGATAACTTTAGAGTCAAGGAATGACACCCACTGGAAGTGGTCTGTCATAGCAGACAGAACTAGCATTGCTTTCACATAAAATTATTACTAACCCACTTACTAATGGTATTCGAATTTCATTTGATAAAGAATAGTTAAATATCTGAAAAATACTTGATGGCTCTAATTTATTCTAGTCTAGTCATATCTTATTCCCATGTTTCTATGTTATAACTTTGTTAAAAATCTTACTGGCAGACATTTTTGCTCACGAAGTTTAAGATGTAAAGTTTTCATCTAAATCCTCTAGAGTTTTTAAGTGATGTTTTAATGCCACTTAACAATTGGGTCTATTTGCCAAAATATTCTAAAAAGACAATATTTAATTTATTATGTGAAAAAAAAAATATGATTTTACTCCTACCTCACCTCAGGAGGTAACACAATCTCTGTAACTTGGTCCCCCCAAATCTTTTAAGTACTCTTCTTTTACAAAACAAAAAGCAGACAGTAACTTTCCAAAATTGGGTGCTAAAACATTATGAATGGTTATTGTTTTCATGATGCAACAATGATCTTACAGGTGTTCTCAACAGAAAATGATGCATATGAGATATTTTTTGCTATATGTCTTTTTGGTAGTAAGTATTCTGAAACAGTTCTAAAGTCAAAATTCATAACTTGTGACACATTTAAATTTTACAGGACAATAATGTAGTGGTAGATAACTTTTGAGTTATGTTGTGATTGATACAGATTATGTTTCATTGAAATAACTTTGATATTGTTATTTTCTGTTTCCTTATTCTATAAAACATACAATTCAGTTTGTTGCATTATTGCCGATAACTTTGATTGCTTGATAAAAATGATTGCTGTCTCTTGAGTTCCTTCAAGATGATGTTACTTTCATTTAAATTAAAGTTAATCATTTTACACTATTAATATATTATTTTCACTGTCCATATATTCTCTACTTACTTTCTTATTTTTACAATGGGTTATAATTCATTTGTTTTTAGTTTCAAAATAGAAAGTGAAAGTAAATCAATTTTTCAGAATGTCTACTCATTATATGATGTATTTAATTAGAGGATTACTTTTATTTTCTTGATATAGTATCCAATATAATTTTGGTATTGAAAGGATATGTCCCAGCCATCCCAGTGGACCATGCAGAGATAATCACAGACAGGAGAAGAAGGTTCAAAAGGAGGCTTATTAGTGGGGTCCTTAGTTCCCATGGGAGAGGCTGCTACATGGCGTCTGCACTTTATCCAGGTGGCAGCTTCCCTTTGGTGGTAAAGGAGAAGTAGGTAGGTAGTGAGTAGGAGTGGCTCATTAGGTATGGGTAGATCTGGGGGCTAGTGAGAGGAGCTGAGGATCTGAGGCTAGGGAAATGCTATCAGGTATAATATTTCATATAGCAGTATAATTTGATTTATTTAATTCTTATTTGATTTGTCTATTATTTATTCTGTTTTAATCTGGTTTTATGAGACAGGTTCTCACTGGCCTAGATTAGGAAATCGTCCTGCCTTAGAATCCCTTGTGCTGATTTTAAAGACATAATTTTATTTTTTGACAGTGCATGAAATTATGTTATCGTTTTCTTTATATTACTCTTTCTATACTCAATAATTACCTATTTTTACAAGAAGGCACAATTCTTTTAATATAGATCATTTGCATGAGTAAACATGCTCATAGGAACTCTTTTCTTGGAGAAGAAATTTGACACACTCACAGATGTGTATTCATATATAAAACACATATACAAATCTATATTTCTATATCTACTATTAAAATTAAGCACTGATTTTACAATGATACTTCTTATTCTCTTTCAACATTCAATGCTTTTTTATTCTTGTTTTCACCTTTTGCAATTACAGTGGGCCTGGCTCCATTTATATAATATCATTCTTTAGTAAGTGATCTTATTGTCAAGGAAGTTCTTATTGCTAATCTTCATCTACTTCCTTTGTGAATACACATTTGATTCTACTAGAGCTCCACATATATTTGGATTATCGTCAATCATTCTTAACACTTTGTCACTTGGATGAACAACCTGATGAGTGTGGACACTAAGACTCAATGGCATAGCAGATGTTTATATGGTATCCTAATATCTGGATACCATCATTGTGTGAGTCCTACCCTTCAAATTTGACCATTCGTTACAGAAAAGGCTTTTGTGGAAATTTTCCATTAAGAACTATAAAGGGTCTAAGAATTTACCACACTAACAAGATAATAATTTATCTGATGCTATGAGAAAACATAAGGTGGTTGGTAGTAAAAGGGTTTATGCATAGCAAGAACAATAGCCAAAGTTCCAGACATACTATGGTTTCTTAAATGTTATTTCTTGCAAATAGCATGAAGGGACAGATTAACAAATAAACGTTCAGTAGGGTTTCCTTAAAGAAGAGAAATCACACACAAACAGATAAGCCCTTTTTCAGTAATATTTATTATACTTAATAAGTACAGTAAATTACTTATAACTCATTATTAAATATTACTGAAGTTTCTTCATACAGTGGCTTTTTCATTTAATCATTACAATTTAAAAAGGAAATAAAAGGTTAGTCAAATAAATTCTGCAATTTTAAACTCAGCTTCCCTGAAATCTTGACAGGAAAAATCCAGTCTTTATATGACTGGCTCCAAATGTTTCTTAACACAAAATGTGCACATGTGACACTTGTCACCCAGTCTTTGACAAGAAAATGAATTTAGAAGATTGGGTTGTACAATGTATTTTTTTGGTTGTCACATTATGGCTGTTTTAGCAGAAATTCTTCCTACAGCTGCTAGAAATTTTAATATGTATCATCCATTCTAGATAAAAGCTGCTATATTTGGCAAGAGAAAATAATATTAACATTCATAAAGTGAGAGCATTCAAAATAGGCCAAGGGAAAGAACAAAATTCTTCTACCTGCACTGTGCTGTGACAGAAAAAAAATGTCTGAAAACTTAAATTTGATAGGCATTTTATTTCCATAGAAATCAATCAAGAAACAATGTGTTCAAGGTTGTTAAAATATTTTATCTGCGTGCTGACTAGTACTTGAAAACCTATGCATACTTTTTCCTCTAAAATAGTCAGAGAAAATGTTCTCTGATTTTCTCTTTACACATAAAACATGCCAGACTGTCTACAGTTGTAAAAGATCACTAAAATCAATTCACTACAACTTCTGTAGATAATCTAGAAATGGTTGCCTGACACAGAAAGCAATCACACACACACTTGCACACACACACACACATACACACACACACTTTCCTTAAGGAATTCAATTGTAGTACAGTATATGTTTAATTCTGAATATTTTTAGTATGGTTAAAAGTTAAAACAGCATGCAATATCCATTTCCACTGTATTTCACTGTAATTTCCAACACAGATGCACTTATTTTCAATTCCTACAGTATCAATAAAGATGTGACTTGCCATCAGTCTTTGACTGGAGTGCATGCTTAACTATTTTCTGAAAATAGAAATTTTCTTTTATTAGGGTGATGATGTATGCAGAATACCTCCAAGGAAGATTATCTCATTAATATTTCCCGTTATGTTTGGAATATTTATTAGCAATATTAATATAAGCAAGTTTTAATGTGTAATGAAACTGATGAGTGTATAAATTAGGTTGGCAACAAGAGAAATTAAAAATTATATCAACTGGAGAATACAAGCCAAATTATATAACATGAATGGTAAACTGGAAAGGGGTTTGAATCAGATGTCTGCAGTGTAAGTGTCAACTCTTTCTCAAAATCTCTGACCTTTGTTACTAAAAGAAAGTATCGACCTTCATAACATCAATATTTTTAGTTTGCATAAAAATGAGTATATACTTTATTTTTTGTTTTAGTTCCAAAGCATAATATGCCTAGTATAGCTTTTACATAGATATATGGGGAAAAAAACTATATGAAAAGTACAGATGTGGCATATTTTTGAAGATGTATTACTGTCCAATTCATCACATTAGAAGTAGAGCGACCCTCTACTGCAGGTATATCATGTAATTTGGGGAAAGGCTTAAGGTATTTGAGTTCCATTTTTAATAAAACTGTAAAGTAATAAATGGTTACACACTTGTGGGTGAGATAATGCTCATGAGATTTAAAATATAAGTATATTGGGTTTTTTCAGAGCAAACTAACCAGAGCTATCAAAGTCAAACTATCAACATGATATTAGTATTTTTTCTTTCAAATTAAGCATATAGTTCTTCAATGAAATCCAGAATTTTCTTGGCTTAATGTGATCTTGTTTATTAGGTATACTCTACAAAAATATAGGTAGAAAACATAGTTCTTTTATCAAAAGCATATTATCTATTTTATTTCTATCAGCAATAAACACGCTATACACTTTTTTGCAATATTATTTATGAGTTTGTATAAATAGTATCATGTAAACATGACTATGGGCATTTGTTAATTAAAAGTTTATTGAGCCTACAGCAGTTTATAAGCAGCAAAATACTGTATAATATATTTAAATATGAAAACCAAAGATAGATATCTATACACACATATAACTTATACATATACAGATAGACAGATTATAGATAGATAGATGATAAAGTATTTAAGACATTCTCACAATTTATTTCAAGAATAATATATTATTTGAAAGAAATTCATAGAAAATAAATGATTTTCATAAAATTTGATCCCACTGCTCATGTTGAAGATAAGGTAAAATTCTATGTACACTGTCTACTTTCATCTTTCTATAGTACTACAAAACAACACTAATGAAAAGAAGTTACAGTACATTGAAACATCTTGCCAGGATTTAGAATAATTAATTCATGATTACAATAGACTGCTAGTTACTTTGTCTACAACAAACACATAAGTGCCAGTCCTGATCAATGAATACCAAACTCTACTATTTGCATACAATTAATGACATTTTTTCTATTTGCTAATATATAGGCTATATTTTTAATTTATTCTAATAAAGCAATAAAGCAGTTTCTCCTGCTTAGTTATCAGTTTTTAACATCCCAGTTTATTCTGAGATAGGATGGTACATTTTTTGTACTGACATCGACTTTTGAAATTCAGAACCCAATAAAAGTTACCCGAGTTTTAGGCCTCATCTGCTGCTATTCTGAGTTATACTGCTATATGAGAAAGAGAAGAAATTAGTTGGTGACATTGTAAGAGAAATAGTACATTTTATTCTTTCTCAAATAAGTTACATTTCTTAATTTTGCTAGGCAATGTATGAAAAAGAATGTATCAACTCAAATGCTGTAATAACATATAATCAGAGTTATTAATATATTTTCTTAAGACCAACCCAAATATGAACTACAATTGAAACTGACAACCTCCAGTATCTGTTTCAATATTCAATTCATTATATAAATATCATTTTTGTTTATAACTACAGCTTTTTCCTTTGCACTGATGATTCTGATTAGGATTACTTATCTGTTCCAAAATTGTTGAGTAATACTATTTGTATACATTTCAACCAATAATGCTCCTTTTTAGCCTTTCTTTAAAATGGTTCATAAAATTAGTGACAAAGTTTTAACATACAAAAAGAAAGGTTTAATTAAATCTATGCTTCATAAAAGTGCCTAACCATGCACATACTATGAACTTTATGATACTGTGTAAAATAAATAAGATCAAATTTGGGAGAGAAAAAGAGAGGAAAAAAAGTGAATATGGATAAAACAGGAAAAAAAAAACAACTTCCCAAAATTCTTTAATATCATTGACTCACTTCATAAAGTAGAATCATTTCTGGAGCATAGAAACAAAATACAAACAACAACAACAACAACAAAATAGTAAAAATAAACTTGTCAAGATCATAGTGAGCTATGTAAGAACAGCTGCTAACAAAATGTTGTCATCATTCAAGAAAGAATAATCCATGTGTTTTTCCTAATTTGGTCATTTGAATAATTCAAATAGATGTTATTCATTTTATTTTGAAATCCTAGCTGATCTTTCTTTAACTGTTCCCAGTTTTACTCCTACAGAAATTCTATATTTGCTGTTACTCCTACTTGATAAATTGTGCTGGTTTCCAAAGTAAGGTTTTCTTTTTTTTTCTCCATTAGTTTCAGTTCCTCCTGCTGCTATTAATTTTTGTTTTTCTTTTATGCATGTAAAATCATTTAGACATACTGCATTATCATATATTCTATAATAATTTGAATTACAGATATGTAGTTATGATTAACAATAACAAATTTCAAGATAATAAATAATGTTTCTATTTTCAAAAATTCAGTAAAGGCATACTTTAGAACATGCAAGGTACACACTGACTTAAAAGTGCTTTTTGTTGTTATTCTTGTGGGTATTCCTTTAATTTGGTCAGCAAGTTAAAAATGTCTTTCATATTTTCAATAGCTATGGTATTTTCGCATATTGTCATAAGGGAGAGAGAATAAAAACTTTGAGAGAGGTAGAAAAATGAAGAGTGAAAGGATGGGCGGATGCTGTCAAGAATATACATACAAGAATATACATATACTACAAATTTAGGGAAATGAGCAAAGGGGTGGGGTTGTGAAGGATGGGTGAAAGGATGGTTGTGAAGAATGTTGAAAGGGGAGACATTGATCAAGTCATTGAATTCATAAATAGTTTTGTTAAGTGTTAGCTCCTTTTTACAACTACAACAAGATAATAAATATTTGAAAAAAAATTGTGATTCAGTTTTGGCAATAATATCTTGATGAGATAAAGAAGGACTTAAAGCATAGATACCCCTGAGAGTGTTTAGGAATGGGATGACAGAAATATACATGGTACATAATAAGTGCAAAATTTGTACAGCTTAAAATTCATGTTTTTAACTCTATGAATATATATATATACACACACATATATCATCATATGTAATTATTTAACCATATATATGGCTATTATATACATATATATTTTCTGGCCATCTAGAATAAAATGCTATAAATTTATTCTAATAAATTGTTTTTTTAATTATATCTCTAGACAATTATTAAGCAAGTTGCCGAAAGGAGTTTCTATAAAACCTATTTTTCTGAAAGACCTAATATTTTAAAATCACCGTGTCAAACAATGTCAAAGCGAAATAACTTAATGAAGAATGTTCTTTAAGACTAATTTGCCAAATGAACTTTCATCAAAAAATTATGATTTTTTAACTAATGGAACAGCTTCAACATTTTAAAGATTTTTGGTATCCATTTGCCTCCTTGTTTTAAATGTCTAATAAAATTTTAAAAGATATTTATTATACTTAGAAAAATTATAATTAGATATATAATCTGGGAGGGTTTTTTTGCAGAATTTCTAAGATGTCAAAATGTCTAAGGCAATCGAGAAGGTAATAGTTATTTGGTCAAATGAAAGAGAGTTACATCATAAATTCAGCATAGTTTTATTTGAGAAATTGTTGCCAGAAAAACTGAAAGCAATATACAAGAAAATAAGTTCAGCATAAAGATTACATGGTATGTGGAGTGAAGTGGTAGATATTGAGATTAGTTTATAGTCACGACACATACTTTTTGATGATATATGGCTTGGTGGTGAGAAATACCTTCATGAAGATTCACCTCAGCCAGTTAGATATCTTGGGTGCTTTTGCAAAGTAGCACTGGAATGGATGCTTTCACTTAAAAGAAAAACTCTAATGAAATAACTGTCATGCAGATTTGAAAGACTGATTAATATTCCCGATTGGATAATTTTTTTTCCAGATTGATTGAATCTGCCACTAGATACCTGGTTCTTTTTCTCAGAGGATTGTTCAATATGAATGATTTAACTTCATGACCTTAACTTCCTAGTTCATACTTAGTGTAATACACACAGTGAAAGAAAAAGGAAAAAATTAACATTGAAACATGATAAAAATTATTAGAAATAGGTTGGTACCTAATTATAGTAAGTTAAATATCAAAAACATCTTAAAGATATTAAAATCAAAGCTCACATGCTCACTGGTCCAACATAGAGAAGTCTTTGATAGAAAGCATTTACTGTTTTTTGTTTTGTTTTCATTAAAATGAGGATAATAAAAAATCTTTTATGGGTTGTTATACAACCCATGCATTTTAATTATATACCTATAGCATAAACATTAAAATACTGAGAATTAGTATTGTGACATGTTAAAGTGAAATAAAAATATTTTAGTATTTTCTGCCATAAATCTACTTAATGATATATTTAGATACCAGCTTAATGTATTTCTGTATTACAATTGTCCATTATATTTTGGTTTCCTGTTTGAGCACACAGGATCCCAATACTCAGATATAATTACAAAAATGAAAATTATTAGTATATTACCTGTATAAACAAATTTAGTTTGACTTTTGTATCATTAAGTCATGCTGAGAATGTTATCACTATTTTTTCAGAGCAGTTGTAAGTCATCTTCAAATTCCTGCTTTATTCATCAGACTAGGGTGAAAAACAGTGTTTATCATGGGTAATATATGAAACTGAACTTTCCGGCTTCAAAATCAGCATGATCTCTATGTAGGTAGTTCCATTTTTTTTAAGTGTAGACATAAAACATATGGGACATAAAATACTAATCCTAGTAAAGGAAACAGTGCAGGTCTTTGAAAGAAGACTAATAAAAGCTTCAGTGCAATGGTTTGAGAAGCACAATGATTATGAATACATGTAGCACAAGAGCAGGCATATCGTGACTCACCAGGCAAATCTGGCCCACTGTATATTTTTGTTAATAAAGTTATATTGGAAGACAGCAATAAGCAGTCATCTACTGAAATCTTTGTGCTTACAAAACCACAGTTGAATAGCTGTGACTGAAAATAACACATCCCAGAGAGAATGAAATACTGCCTGGCTTTATACTGACTGTAACTGCCAACCTCTGGAACAGAATAATAGAGATTAGCAACATTTCCTGTACATTGTAAAAAATAATGAATCAACCATAACTGAAAGGGAAAATTACAAATCATTTGGAAAATCTATGTCTAAGCTATAATTAGGCAATGAGTGTTCCAATCTGACAACTTGACATTGAACGCTAGTCAATCATACTACATAAAATATTTCAAAAAATGCAATGGGATATTTTATAACTTACACTATAATATTAGTATAACATATAACTACATTTTGTCATGAATATTGTTTAAAATGTCATTTTTTAGGAGCCTGTCATTTAAGATATGAATTTTCTGAAATGCTCCATTTACCTAGTGCTATCCTCCTTCATAAAGGTATCCATTTATCTTAATATTTATCTGGATCCCATGTTCTACGGTTTGATATTAAATTCTGAGGTGTATACTCTTCTTATTCGGTTTCTGAAATTATTGTTTTCATTGGGGCTGAGTCTTAGGTGAGATCTGCAAGCTGGTTAAGAAGCTACCTGCTTAATGGTATGAAGAGCACTAAGACCTGGATTAGAAGTGTTTCAAAGGCAAAGAGCTCTGCAGGCTTCTACAATACTTGTAGGTGAACCTCTGGAAAATCCTCTTCCAGCCCTGCCCTAAGGCGGCCAGCCCAGACTGTGGACATGAATCAACTTGTCACCTACAATATTGAGGAGCTTCACTTCTCTCTTGTTGGAGATAAATTAGGACTTCTTTCATTGTCAGAATTATTCCAAGATGGCAGATGTTGTCATTGCCTGAGTCAATTTACATATGTAGGGTTCAGATATCTGCATTTCTCTGAGCTTTTGCTAATACTGTGACAAAGTTACTCAGGAACATTTGGGACACTTACACCTAGTGTTGTTCTAGAAGATTATAAGGGCAAGCTTAGTTAATAAAAGCTGTGAAGTCAGTGCAGCAGCCAAGTAATCTAGGCTATCCGGTCATCTTTTGAAATTAATGGGCAATTCCCTGCGAACAACGGAAGCCACCATGGCCCAGAATAAAAACCTGATCCAGGTTAACGTCATCTCCCGGCCTCACTTACACTGTGTAATTTACTACAGAACTCACAGATTAAAAACTGGGACTTATCAGCAAGGTGTAATTTAACGTGATGTATAATCATATGTGAAATACTACAATGACTTCCATTTGGAAAATTAGCATACTCTGGAAGATGAGTGACAGGAATATAAACAGATCCTGTCCAGTTGTGAGTAATAGTAGAGAGCGATGAAAGAAAATGGAGAGAGAGGAGAAAGATTAATGTGGAACCAATGAATTATGTTCAGGTATAAAAATAGGACAACAAAGCAGTTGAGACTAATTTGTGAAAGGGGGAAGGAAAAGGAGATAGAGTGATAGAGGGGTTACTCTGACCAATGTACATTATTATATACGGGTATATTAAAACTGGGAGAAAATGAGAGAAGTGACACTGTCCAAAAAGAAATGTACATACCATCTGGCTTGTGAAGCTGTAACTTCTCTCTATATCACATTTACAATAAAAAAATTAAAAAATTTGTGCAAATAATTGATGCTAAGGGAAAATGGTGCTCATAGAAATATATCTATATCTATATCTGTATCTATATACTCTCATTCTACTTATTACTATTTATTATACCTGAAGCCATTTGAATACTTTGCAAAAAAGCTTGGCTTGACTTAATACTGTTAAAATAAGATTAATGATTTTCAACTTGAAAGTAGAGAAGACACAAAAGCCAATATTTTTTTCCACCTTTGTTTTTGCAGAAATATCTGCCAGAAAAATAAGTTAAGAAGTTGAATTAGCCCTTTTGCTATAGATGGAAATTCTGCTCCAGTCATTGGTCAATTCTATTCAGGAGAACAACTGCATTTTCTCAAGTTAATATAACAGCAAAAAAAATGGTGGAAATATAGCTGTAGATATGGACATCTACCACATTACAGAAACATTGAGAAATATATATAGACAGGAAACAAAATAGAAACAAAAAAATAGTAAAGATGAAGCATATCCAATGAAAAGGTTCTTACGATTTAACATAAAGATACAAGTTTAAACATTTCTTAAGTATTTACTTTGTAAAGTGAGAAGGAAAAGAAGATGGAGGAGGGGGGAGGGACAGATGTGAATATCAAGACATCAGAGTAAAAGTAAAGAATGAAAATGAAGAATTAAATACAATAAGGATTCCTTGATGGAATCTCTTCCTCGTTGCTTTTTCAGTCTCCATATTCTGCCTCTTGAACTTATTTCAATTCATCTAGCAGCATTATCTAGCAGTAAAGAAAATAGAAAAATATGGAAGTCATGGAACTTAGGGCTCACAAATCAGATATGGAAACAAGTATAAAAATAAGAACATGAGGTGCTAAAGAAGAATATTAGAATACAATATAATACCAGAAGCTCCAGCATTAAAAACTCCAGGCAATCACTGTATTTTATCACAGCATTAAAACTGTTTTATTTTCTATTTTTACTAATACTTATCCTCAGGTGCCTGACTTTTGTGAGGTACAAATATAGGTTTTTGTTGGGTGGGAATTGTTCTGTAAGGATTTTCTTACTGTCAAAATATTCTTATCTTGGTGTTATTTTTCTGTAATATAATAAAGAGAGAATCTATTGAAGGTAAACGTTGCTCATTTTATGATATATTTTATCATCTATAAATATACCCTGCAGAGAATACTGAAGTTATAATATCCCTTGGGAATTCACAGTTCTGATTCTGATTCCATAAATGGAAACAGAAGTCTTCCACAGTTTGTAAAAATAATAGGAATTTGAACTGTTTTTATATCTCATTAATGTGCATAAAATTTATTTAAAAAATTCACCTCACTACACTATGGGATATTTAAAGGCACTAATGCAGATATTTATGACAAAAAGGAAACATATAGAGTAAAGAAAATGAATTAAAAAACTAAATGTTAATTCAATACTATTTCAACTAGTCTGGTCTCTGGATTTCAACCAGAGTTGATAAGAGACTACAAGAAATAAATAGCAACCTTTGTGACTGACTCTGACTAAAACATTGCAAAGCTACTTACACACACATTTGAAAGCCTGATATTCAGGTTTAACATATTGCACAAATTTTTACTTGCTAAAGCCTAACCAACTCATTGCATGATATCTATGGAAAACAGTTTGAATACATCTAATGTGCAACCATGAGTAATAAAGAAGAAACAATATTCAATGGCATTTGTTTACTAGTCTGTTTGATCACTTTCTGTAAATGTGAAGGTGTAATTTATGTAGTAGAAACAAAACTAAAAATAAAATAAGAATGGAATTTTCCTAATAAAGAACTCAAACCTTTAAGCATTTCAATTGTTTTATTAGATGCTCTTTGCACTGCTGCACTGTTATACAAATCTTAAGAAAGTCTTAATTATGACCCTATGCTGGGCAGAAGTAGTAAATATTCATAAACCATTCATATTAATATATTCTGCTATGAAAAAATAAAATTCTTAGTATATCTTTTAATCATTTGAGACATATGTTCTTTAGTTATATATCATGTATATAATAAAAATGTTAGTAATTAGAGGGGAAGTAGCTCTATTGTTGGGTACTTATGTGGCATAGTTAAGGCCCTGGGTTCTATCTCCAGCACCAAAAATAGAAAAGACACGAATAAATGGATCCAAATACAAAAAAAAATGTGTTCAGTTTATATGTAGGGGTTGGGATTATGGCCTCATGGTAGAGTGCATGTGAATACATGAAGCCCTGGGTTTGGTTCCTCAGCACCACATATATAGGAAAAGCCAGAATTGTCACTGTGGCTCAAGTGCTAGCTTTGAGCTAAAAGAAGCCAAGGACAATGCTCATGCCCTGATTTCAAGCCCCAGGAGTGGAAAAACAAAACAAAAACAAATAAAAACCAGATTTAAATGTATACATATCATTTTTAAATTTATAAAACAGTATTTTTTAAATGTCATATATATTTATGTCTTGTAAAGGAAATTATTGGGATTGTTTCCTAGTAGTATAAGATATATATATGTCAACTATATGTCTGTGTGTGTGTCAGAGAGAGAGTGTGTGTATGTGTATACTACTTTTGTGCTTCCTCCAAAAGATGACCAATGCAATATCTAACAGCAGATGCCTAAATATAGCTTTTCTATTGAAATTCACAAGTGCACTTTCTGTCCTGGCCTTTCCTCTCTCTCCTTGACATGAATTGCAACTGCAGTACAGGGAATATTGCCAGGCTTGCTATGTTTGACCTTTGATTCATCCCTTTCTATACAAAAATTAGGTTTCCAGGGTTATCAGCAAGGGTCATTCTTGAGGGGGAAGGAACAAATTGGGAACACATTCTTTCTAATGAAACTGTAATGCCAAGCAAATCTGAAAACAGAGCTTTTCCTGTGAAGGGATTCAACAGCAAGAAAAATAAAATTACTCATCAAACACCTGAAAAAAAATTTATGTGGGATTTCCAAGATAAGGAATATGACATTGTATTTTTTGTACATAAAATAAAATGTTTGCAAATTTGTTTTTATTAAGTTCATTTCTTTTACAAAAATGTTGAAGTGTATGAATTTTTCTAAGGTAATCTAAGTATCTTTTGTAACTTATCATAGACTAAAATTTCCTAAAAGACATGTCATTAATATTGTTTTTACGTTGCCTCGCAAATTCTGAACAAGAAAATTTTACTAAAATAAAACACTATTGTAACTCAAAAAAAGAAAAGAGATGTGATTTTATGTGCTGTTTTTTTCCATTAAAAATAATCGCCTAAGGGCTGGGAATATGGCCTAGTGGTAAGAGTGCTTGACTCGCATACATGAAGCCATGGGTTCGATTCCCCAGCACCACATATATAAAAAACGGCCAGAAGTGGTGCTGTGGCTCAAATGGCAGAGTGGTAGCCTTGAGCAAAAAGAAGCCAGGGACAGTGCTCAGAGTCCAAGGTCCAGGACTGGCAAAAATAAATAAATAAATAAATAATCCCCTATTATGGAGGTTTTTCTCCATCAAAATGAAATAACAGTATCTAAAGCACCATACTTGTGAGGATTTTAAATGATAAAAGTAAACAAAAAGGCCTATCTTTCAATTTTACTTTCAATTTTATGTTATTAGAAAGCATTGGATTTTGAGAGATGTCATGAACTTTGAATGTAATATTTCATTAGCAACATTAAGTTTATTGCTCTCGGAAATCCAAGAAAATGACCCCAAAACTCAGAAAGAAGTGTCTCTCAGATGAAGGGAAAAGAGATAAACATTTCTTTTAGGGGAATGCTTTGTTTGGAGAAGAGTATCATTATTATAAAGTGACTGGTTTGTCATTTCTTGCTGCCTTCGAGTCTGTACCAGTGACCTTTGGGGCTTAAGCACAGAATAGGACAAAGAGTCTATTTTATAATCTATAAATTTTGAAGACAAATGGTACAGAAAAATTCAAACAACCATCATGAAAGGTTAAAGGTATGCTCGCTCTTTCCAAAATTATGTTGCTCCAAAGGGATTTTTGGTAACTTCTTTTAAACTCATTTTTTATAGAGAGCAATTACCTCACCTAGGGATGAATGGAGCTTAGTCAAACTGTAGCTGGAATATGATTTAGCCAGTTTGAATATATGTGCACAGTGTAGTCCTCAAATAGCTGATAGCTTTGGGGAATGGAATGTGAAAAGGCAACTTTGTCCTTTTATATGATTCCCAAGGATGGCATAAAAGTAAAACTGTGGTAAGACGTGGGCGGAAGATTAATATCACCAAATATTCTCACTAAGTTAATATTAGCAAATAATTTCACCTACTCTGTCCTTTAGATTTTCTCTGTTAATCACTGTGACAAACTTATTGAGATTTTTCATACCTATTTCTAAATGAATGACCAATACTCAGTCTTGCTTAAATACCATAATTCCTTCAACTGAAAGGACACTGAAACTTCATGAAAGAGCTATTGAAGATGAAATCCTACACTTATTATGCTCAAATATATCAATGCAAACATAGTAAAGTAAGAAATATACTTTTAAAAAAGGTATTGGGTTTGTCTTCAAAATTCAGCAAGTCACAATCAAGTGTTTGGATGAGAATGAATTTTACAGAATGTATGTAGAGAAAATGATGAGTGTAAATAACATTAATAATGACATGTATAAATGAATGATTCAAATAGAATAGAAATAAAAAGCTGAATAAAATAAAAAGCAAAACGCAGAATATGGAGGAAGGTTTTAGTAGAGGTACAGGATCATAAAAATAAATATAATTTTAGAATAGAAGTATTGATATCTTAGGAAAAAAGACAGTAAGCCAAATAGAAAACTGTATTGTATGATTCCTTAATAGACTGACTAATTGATAATCAAATATCAGGGGTTGTTATTAAAGTAAGAAATACTGTTGAGAATCAAATATGAAAGAAACACTATAAAAGTAAATGAGATTTCAATGGAAAAAAAAACAGTTATAAAAGAAAGAGAATATATTTATTCCAAAGTCAAACATTATACTTTTTATAGAGCAGTAGTAATAAACTTTGTAATTTTGAAAAAGAATGGATTAGCCTGGTGTATATGAAATGCTAATGAAGATAACTATATGCTTATTAGTCATATAGTTTCTTTAATGTTTTAATATTTTAGTGGTTTTAGTTTTTAATGTTTTAGTGTTCGTCTGCTTTTCTCTTTTTTGTTCTTTTTTTTTGTTCTGGATGGACTATCTATTAGCGATACTGGTTATTTAAATCACAAAATGATGAAGTTGTTGGAGATATGTTGGTATCACATGATGCTCTATAGAGAAATTCTTGTAGATAAATGGATATACAGACTTTTTTCTAAGTGGGATCTACATGAGTTTTGTGAGGGTATCAGGAAAGAAAAGAAATATGAACTACTAATCAAATCATTCATTAGTATTGAAGAGCTAACTGTAAATTGGAGAGCAATAGATTCTCTAAGATGTGATGCATTTAAACTAAAATGATTTTTTCCTTGGATATGAAATGAATTATTAGTCTGTATATAAAAAGAATCATGAATTGTAGGAGGAAAGGTGAATAAATTACATGATTACAATTGAGATTCTCTTAAGAAATTTATGCCATAATGTGGGAAATTATAGTTGCAAGACAAAAAATTTACAAAAAATTATTTCTAGAATACAAATAATACAAAATCACTTAAAAAATCTTTTTGAAAAACCAAAGCAGAACAAAACACAAGAAATGTGAACAGATGTTTGATACCTATCTTTGTAGCTGAAAACATATTTGATTTCACTACTAATCAACATAATATACCCTGTAGTCATAATGTAAACCTACTATGAGGTTGTCAGAATGGTTAAAATTAAATCTAATGGGACTCAATGGTTGAGTCCTGTGTACGATGTTCTGTTCTATTCTGTGTACCTTGTATTTATTCTCAGGATCAACAGAATAAAAATGATAGTTAATTAACATGAGGACAATAGCATGAAATAAGGGGAACTTCAATACCTTATAGGAAGGACTAGCAAATGGAATGTTTTCTTTGGGAAATATCCTGTAATAAGTTATTAACATTAAAATACTAATACACAGTCAGTTCCATATTGCTCACAGCTGCATATTCCGCCTGAGGAACATGTATACTACATTGTTGTTATATTCCAGCTCATTGTTTTTACATTTTATAAGTTTTGCATTTTGTATTAAGAAAATACCAAATGTGTGTATTTGTAATCAAAGTATTAAGAATTTTAATAAGATTAAATCAATTAAGGAATTCTACATAAACAGATAATATTGTGATCGTTTGCAACTATTTGGGAACAAGAAAATATCTTAAAATTTTCAGATAATTTTTGTGAAACTTACTAAACACAATAAGAATACAGTAAGTAAGAGTTTCCTGAAAATTTGTACAATGAAAAGATGAAAGTTGAGATTTTGAGTATGGTTATTAAATTGGACTAAAAATTACCAAGCCACTGAGATTGAGTAGTTTCATACAAGTCCACATGTGAGAATTGATAGAGCTTTGACATTAAATTGTTTTCAATATCAGACTTAAAGGAATTTGATACCTCATTTAAGCAGAATTATACTCTTCCATCTACCTGGAAAGACTGTAAGTTATCTCTAATGTTTTAATTGTTTATAAATTTTCCTTTCCCACTAAGTATATGAATGTTTATTTGAAAAGTGTTAAATTTTTTGATAACCAAAATGAAAAAGGCAGTGACCTAGGTATAACTAATACATACCCCAATATACATTGATCAAATCATTCAAAAAATTTATTTCTCCTTGAGAATACTTTCAGGAATTTTATAATGTCCCATTTAGAATTGTGTAACATATTTTCTATAATGTTTAGTATTCTTTCAGTACTAAATTTATAACATTACTAAATTTATAACATATTTCTAATAGTAAGCTTTAAGAATCCCTATTTATATATGCAAATTTTTACAAATACATAATATGACAAAAATAAGAGTGTGCATATAGTCCAATTTATCTACACAGCAACCAGGCAGTGTAATTTCTAGAAGAATTCTGGCTAAACATTTCTTCCTGAGTATACCTTAAAGTTGACTTTAGGAAAAGGAAGCTTTAATTTGTGTTCTAGTACCTGATGACCTGAGAAGTTAATAGTGGACAATTTATTCTTTGCCGAAATATATTGTTTTAATTTTCTGTGAACTAATGACATTTTACCTCGAAGCTCTTCTTTGAGAAAATATCAGTCTTATCAAAATAAATCCAGTTTGCTGCTGCTGGAAACTTCATTTTTATATAACCAAGAAAATCAAGTGAAATATTTATATGTTTATTTTTGTAACCAGCATTTGTGCAAGATTAGCACAGTGCATCACACAGTTCCTCATCTTTCCTCCCATAACCTCTCTTTTCCTTTCCTTTCTTGCACTCCCTTTCTGTGCGCCCCACGTCTCCTCTCTTAATTTCATCTCTCTCTCTCTCTGTTGTGCTTTATTAATTTCTTCCTTCCTTCCTTCCTTCCTTCCTTCCTTCCTTCCTTCCTTCCTTCCTTCCATCTCTCTCTCTCTTTCTGTTTGCTCTTCTTTATCTCTGACTTTGGTTCTTTGTTGTGATTAGATTGATGTTTTTTGTTTTCTTTCCCTAAATCATTTGGTCTGGAGGGCCCTATTCACTGAAAAGAATACTTCCAGACTGACATCTCACTGAAGAGTTCTTTATGAACACTTCCATTAGAAGTGAAGGAGGTGAGCCAGGTTCCCATTGCCCACCCCTTAATCCTAGCTCTTTGGGTAGTGTAGTATGGGAAGATGTCAGCTCACATCCAATCAGCCAGTAAAAAACTGTTGTAAAGCTCCTCTCAACCCATAGCTGGACACAGTGATGTGGGCCTAAAGCTCAAGTTACATGGAAGGCTGAGTTTGAGAGGATCCAGGTGCCAGTTCTTGACAGCATGCTATCAGTCCTTACTTCAAACCCCCAATTCTTTGGAAAAAAGAAAATAAGGAAAAGCTTAAACCTCGCTATAGGATGTAAATTCCAATATAAAGAGATTAGGACTGTAATCAGAAGGAGACTGGACAAGTCTATGAAAACACATAAGAAAGGAGTAGGAGGAAATTTTAAGTGAACTATGCTATGATTTTATTAAACTCAAGCAACTGATTCCATATTGTCTATTGTCTAAAATATCCCATTTTATTTTTAATTTAATAAACACCCATCTTGGCCCCAGTGGTTCATACCTGTAATCCTAACTACTCAGGAAGCTGAGATCTGAGGATCGTGGTTGGAAACCACTGAGGGTAGTCACCATGAGACTCTTATCTCCAATTAATCACTCAAACACTGAAAATGGAGTTATGGTGGACTACTAGCCTTGGGCACAAACAGGTTCAATGACAGTGCTATCCGAGTTCAAGCTGCACAACTGGCAAAAAAAGAGAAATTCCCTCTTGATAAATCCTTGATAATTTGTTTGCCTCCGAGTACTTTATGCTAACTTAAAAAATAAAACTTCTAATTGCTTGTTTTCTGTTTAGATACTATGGTGATAAAAGAGATATATAGACTTAAGAATTGATCTGGATATCATAATTTATAATATGATAGTTTCCAAACTAGCTTTTCTGCCACGTTGATTTCAATTTCTTTTATCTTTCCTTCACACAAAAATTTACATGTCTTACTTCAACAGATGATTAAATATACTATGATCAAGAATACATATGATGGGCTGGGGATATAGCCTAGTGGCAAGAGTGCCTGCCTCGGATACACGAGGCCCTAGGTTCGATTCCCCAGCACCACATATGCAGAAAACGGCCAGAAGCGGCGCTGTGGCTCAAGTGGCAGAGTGCTAGCCTTGAGCGTGAAGAAGCCAGGGACAGTGCTCAGGCCCTGAGTCCAAGGCCCAGGACAGGCCAAAAAAAAAGAATACATATGAACTAATTTAACATAACCTTAAATCTTTGTACCAAACCAAGGTTAGATACAAAATCAAAATCCATTTAATGTTAGATTTATGGGCCATAATCTTGAAGGGAAAAAAATCATACAGAATTCTAAAGAAGAATCACTCTACATAGAATACTACTTCTAAACTAGGACTCACAACTCCACTAAATTACCAGTTTCTAACTTTGAATAATGACATTCAAAAACATAAAATGAAATATAAATGATTATCTCCAACTCCTAAAGCTGGAAAGTTGCCAAGTCAGTTAAACCCCATAATTCTTATAAAGTAAATTCTCCTTTGCTAATGACTGCAAATGTGTTCTTACTAGACTTAAACTACTAAACTTTATCTGACAATGTCTTTGTCTACGATTGTTCATTGTTTTGCACATGGATGACTTTTGTAAGAATTTGCCAGTCATTTGTTATTAGCTCTTTCTAAGATTATTAGGATTTGCTTTGCTATTATCTATCTATTATTTGTGTTCTTCGCTTACCCTTTCCCAAAGCATACTGTAGATTAACTCCATCAGAAAAATATGTGACAAAAATCACACTTCAGAAATAAGGACCACAGTGAATTCAATAAATATAATGGTATGCAAAGGGCTTCCTTCATCTTTAATCATTTCAGAGCAATCCTTTTGACATCTAAAGAAACCACAGATCAAAAACATGCAGTAAATAACATCACAGAAGTTATTAACTTCCATGTCTGCTCTTGTCCTCTGGAGAGCTGGTAGAAAGTCAAGTGCATTGCTCTTGTGCAGTTTCTACTTGTAATTTCATCAACTAGCACAAGTTAGCTCTGTTAGCTCTTTCAAGTTGGTGACTATCATTTGTGTGTCCTTCATCAAAACTTTTTTCCCATTCTTTACTGATGCCTTTGTGTTGAGGTCTAATAGATAGAAAATACAAAAACAATTATTTTCTGTATTATTATCTTTGTCCTTGGTAGATTATTATTTTTTGAGAAAGGTTTTATACACTGGTGCTCCCGTTGACCTCAAATATACAATCTTCATTAAAGCCTCCTGAGTAGTTGGGATTATGGCCATTAACCACTATTCTCAGCTTCTATTATGATTCTTAAATGTCATATCTACCAAATTAATTCATAAATATTCTTATTCAGGAAAATTATTTATATGTCCTCTTTCCATTTCACATAGTAGAACTATGATGATGCATGCTTGTTTTTCTTTTTTGTCTCATTATATTGCCTAAGGATAGGGAAAATAAATCTCAGGTTAACAACTCTAAATGCACCAGTGGAATATTTGAAGTTTTGAAATTGAACAACCACTGCATTAAAGTGATGAGAAAGAATTAATCCTCTGTCTACTGCTCCTTCCTTTTTATATACTTCATCAATATACTACATATATCTGTTTACAAAAAATGTGGAAAAAATAAAAATCATGAAGAACTATTGTAAGACTGTTTCACATCCTTTAAATTGATTTTCTTCAGTGTGAAAAACCTACAATTATAAGCTTGTGGCTTAATTGTAGTAAATGTCACAGTACTACTATTTTTAAAAATGAATAATTTTAGGGGTTGGGGGTTTAGCTAAGTGGAAGAGTGCCTGCCTGGCAATTGCAAGACCCTGAGTTCAGTCCTCAGCTCTGGAAAAAAAAATCTATAAAAGACCAAAAACTTAATCATTTTTAGCTTAACTTACATACATAATATAGAGGAATTCATATAGAATTAGAACTGTAAATGTAGATAATTGCATATCTATACAACTTTTTAAAGTTGATATATATAGTTATAAAAGAAATAAAGATACACAATATACATAAGGTAGTTTAATATAAAATATTGATATGTAATAAATGTTGCATGGTCTTAGAATTGTCCAAGGCAAATAAGAATGTTTCCTTCAAGTCTAAGGTTCCTGTAGCCTCAGAGCAACACATATGCAAGGAGACTTTTAGCTAAGTTGTTTCAGAATTTTTTTCTGAATATATCACAGTTAGTTTAGTCGTGGAAGTTTTAATTACTCTAGGTTTTCAGCAACAACAACTGTGAGGAAGATGCTTTATGAAGTTCATAAGTAGTCAGAATTCCTGACAAGAATGGAGGGAGAAAAGAAACTATGGTAATTAAAAATGTACCCCTAGTAACCAAATTTACATGTACTAAATGGGAAATGACAAGATTCCAAGGTCACCTGAAGAGACATTGTCATTTCAGCTGAAGTTAGACTGAGATGCCACCTTACCACCATTCCCACATGACAAAAGATACAATCTTCTAATCTGTGTGTATAAGAACACACTGCAGACTTGCATTCCTGTTACATAAAATGTGGATGGACATCATTTCTTTTGAACAGAAGAGAAACTTCAATGGCAGAAAAAATATCTTCACTTTGGTAATAGCCAAGGTAACTTTTATCAGTTTTAACTTCAGATTTGCTCATACTACTATTTAAACTGTTTTTTTTATTAGCTGAAAGAAAATCCATAGCTAACACAATTTAGAAAATCCCCAAACACTACAATCTCTCAGGAGTCTGCTATTACTAAGTCTCAAAGGATTTACTAAATTGAAGGGAATGGAGGAAGGGACAAGAATGAGATGCTTGTCAGAGTCCCACATGGGAGAAAGGCTCAATGATTGCACAAATTGCAAAGCTGTTCATAAGAAAAAATACAATACTTCAATAAAAAGTCCCTGGCCAGGACACGGAAATAGTTATTTCCATAGTAAAAAAAATATAGTGTGTAGTTTTTTAACTAAAATAAAAATAGCATGTTTTAAAATTACTTACATATTTATGAAGATTTTAATTAACATTTATTGTCATGAAATAATTTTACAAAAAGACTTTATTGTGACATAGACACATGCTTATAATATACTAATAATACTATATAATACTATACTAATAATAAAATAATATAATATAATAATATAATAATAATATAATATACTAATAATAATTTATTGTGCAACTTTGATATACATGACTCTTACATATACACAAACACATTACTAAAATAAACTCAACAATATATCCACATTGCTGATTATTGTATTAGATGTAGATTTTGCTTCTGCAAATACCAGCCACTGCCATTCTCAGCCAAACTGGATATTCAGTACATTTCAAAACAGTACAAATACCCTGATCTAGGTGATTAATAATTAATTATTGGTTCCTACTTAGGACAAGAAGTACTATGAAATAATGAGTATCTTGAGACAACTATTCAATTAAGCCAAGGCACAGACATGCTATTTTACGTAGACCCCATTTTATAATATTAAATACTAAAAATGATTATAATCAGGATATAATAAAGTTAGCATTGTGCACTGTTTTATCAAAAGTAGTATCAAGTCAATCATAATTCCATGTAAATTATGGTCCAATTGCACCAAATTATTATTCAATTGATAAATATAAATATTCCATGAAAATCTGAACAAGAGAAGGGTGGAATTTTGTGTTTCATATTAATAAACCAAAACACCAAATAAACATTGATTTAAGAGACTTATATACCCACTTAGCCATATAGAAATACAAGTATTTTGTATTCCAATTCAAAGAGCAT
Organism: Perognathus longimembris pacificus; assembly: GCF_023159225.1. NCBI lineage: Eukaryota > Metazoa > Chordata > Mammalia > Rodentia > Heteromyidae > Perognathus > Perognathus longimembris. The sequence goes on from NC_063163.1 coordinate 18,012,398, forward strand.
AACAAGAGTACAGCCTCACCAACTTAGTTGCAATTATTCTATTCGCTTGTGCCTAGAATATTGCAGATGAGATATAATGTGCAGGAGGGATGTATATTATGATTTTTATACCCACTATACTCATCCAAATCAAGGAAATTGAGTCCAATCCTAAGTTTACCTAAGCTTTCATTCCTTAGAGGTCTTTATTTTCCAATTGTAAATGTAGTAACTGAATATGGTTTTTAGTGACATATGTAAGTTAATGTCCATGGGTGGTTGACTTCTTTCTGCATAGCATGATTTTTAAGGTATCTGTAGATTTTTGAATGCTTGAATCAAGTTAAAAAAATCAATCACACATTATTTTTGCTTTGAAAGTATGGAGCATGCACTATTTCATGGTATTATAGGGTATAATAAATAATAAATACAGCCATCTTCCCAATTTATTGTTTCATTAAAAAACATTCCATGCTTTTAGTACTAATTTTATAACTCGATCCATGTTTTTGCATATACTTATCTCTCATATGTCTCTAAGGTTTGGTATCTATCATTTTCTGCTCTATTTTTGTGAGGTCAGTTTTAATAAGTTGCAAGTATCAGTGAGATTATAGAGAATGAATCAGTTTGTGATTGTTTTGCTAAGCACAGTGGTCTGCAGTTTCATTTACATTGTCGTAAAGAGGAAAACCCAATTATTTGTAGGTGTATATCTGGGTGCTTACATATTTTAAAACTTCAACACTTGTGATATATGTAGGTTTCAAATATTGTCCTCCATACTAAAGAGTATATTTTCACTGTTAGCTTTTTCATTTAGAGTTTGAGAGCTTTTTACGTGGATGTAATGTCATTTGTATATTTTGGCGCTTTTTTTGAGTTGACATTTATATGATAAAAGATGAGTCTAATTACTTTCTTCTACAGACATCTGTTTAGTTCTTTTTTATTCCATTTACTGAAGATAATAGTAATTTTCTGAAATTTTCTTCATCAATTGGTTGAAAGACTATTAGTCCATGTGTCTGTTTTCATGCCAATATCAGATTCTTTAAGTTTCCTTATACATGATCTTTGTAATAAATTATATTTGAAGTCAAATATTACTTTGTCTCTTGGTCTCTTCCTATTGAAGACAGCTAATATGTAACAAGTTCAGTTATATTATTTTGTATTGTATATGATTATACAATGATATTTGATGTATATGATATATATGTGTATGATATATCCATTTTCTCTGAATGAATTAGTTCAATAAGTTTTTAAATAAATAATGAAAATAATTTTCTTTTTGTTTCTCAATATTTATAATAATAATGAAATTTGTAAGAGTACAGGAGGTCTAAGAAAAAATATATTTACAAACCGATGGTTACAATCTATTTCTTAGTATATTGTAAAATTAAAAGGATGAACAATAGTGACATATATGATTGATGTAATAAATTTTCTTTCTAACCTACTATAATTTTATATGTTCCAAACAGCAATTCACATTTAAACAGGAACTATTCTATTACTAGAATTGTGGCCCAGAATGGTATTAAACAGATCTACTGTTTCAGAGGTCAAATAGCCATCATATAATTAAGTAAAAGCAATTTTGAGAGCACAGCTTTTGAGAAGAAAAAAGTGATATTATTTAAAAGGCCTTCATAAAACAAGCAATTTAGAGAATTTATAGGAAATACAGGTTCCGTTTACTGAAAGTAATGTTTATTATCATAGTGCAATTTTTAAATTAAAATAGTAAAGAAAATAGCTAAGTAGACATGTTGGAAGCACGTAATAATCAATAAAATGGTAAGTAAAATTATTCACTTGAACAATGGAGGTTAATTTCAATGCTTTTCAAATTGCATTCAAAGAGAATGAATTCTTATAAAAAATGGATACAAAATTCCATTCCATATGACCTTCTTGGCACTTGAAGGACAATATTGTTTCCAGCAGTAATTTAGTTATACAATTTATTGTGAAGGTATTCTTAGCCCTTGTTATTGAATCCCCTATTATCTGATATAATTATGATACCTTAACAATAGATTTCTCAAATTAGAATTTTGTCCTCAGTACAAATCGACACATTGGAGGAACAGAAACACACAAATATACCTACATATGTTTCCTTATTTTTGTTCTAGTTGAAAAAAAGTTTTTTTTAACTTTCTGTGTGAGTATGTGTGCATGTGTGTGTCTGTTGGTGTTAATTTGTGTGTTTGTGTGCTGGTCCTAATGCATGAACCCAGGGACTGATTGCTGTCCCTGAGCTTTTCCTTGAACACTAGTGCTCTGCCACTGGAGCCACAAATCTACCTGTGGCTGTTTTTGGTGATTATACATTGATGTGTGTGTGTGTGTGTGTGTGTGTGTGTGTGTGTATGTATCCAGAAATAAAATTAAAGAAGTTGGATAGAGGCACGATCTGCCACCTGAGCTGTATTAGACAGTAACGAATGACTAATATGGATTTAGAAGAGTAGCAACCTTTGTATGGCAACATATGTCATGATCTAGGGCTTCTTATCCTATCATGCAGAAGTATATAGAGTTGTAGTGAGAAAGACTACACATACACTTGCCTTATGTTTTTTTTTAATTAGCCAATATAAGATTGTGTAGAGGAAAAAAATTGTAATACCTATCTCTTTGCTTTTATTTTTTCTTAGTGAAACTGCTGCATAATCTTGTGAAAATTTATTGACTTTATAAACTATATTATTATATATTGAACTGCAAGTATTCTAAAGTTCATATCAAGCATTTTGTTATTTTGCTATAATGTACAATTTCAAAGAGCATATTAGAATACTGAATTATATGATAAAGCATGACATTTAGCTCATCAGAATAGTATTCGAGTTGAATTTTATGATGCTAAATGTACATCAAATTGTGATAAGTAACTTCAGTTAATACACAAATGTAGGGGAATGTCTTTCCTCTCCTGTACAACAGTTGTTTCTGTAAATCTGTTTTAAATTGAAATTGCTCTTAACACTGATGACTTATAGCTATGGTAAGTATAGTTTTCATCTGTAAATTGCTGTGATTTTTCAAAGAGTTTGCAATACTGTCATCAGGGTTGTGTTAAATCTTCACTTTCATTTTAATATTTCTTTAAGCACCTTATCATTTATAAGCACTTTCACAAATGCTCTTGTCGTTCATATCTCTTTGTGTGCATGTACAGCTCTATCTATCCCTCCTTGTAACCGATTTTTGGTTTTTCGTTTTGGAATATATATGAGACAATTAAAAATAGAAAATATATTTAAGTTAATTATTAAATATAAACAAAACTTTATCAATAGTATGTCTGTGTTGAATGGATGTTGTATAATAACAACTGGCATGTATTCTATCCTTCTATTGGGGACTTTTTCTCTTATCAAATTTCCTGTGTAACCCACAAATATTCCTTTTACAACAACAGAAAATCCACCCAGACCTAGAAACAAAACATACAGGAAACTGTATCTTACTTCTTTTAATAATCTTTTCCTTTCTGCATTTGCTGTTATCCTTTATATTAATTCTCAGTGCCGCGTCATCCATCCTTTATGTAGATACTTCAATCTCTAAAGTATATTTGTACTGTGTTGTTTTTTTCCTCCTTGGAACCTGAAAGGAGAATAAGGCATATGTTCTTTGACAGACACTTCTGAGCACTTGCATTTTATTGATGCATTTGTAATCAGGTTTCAAGGTTGTGATGCCCATTTCTCAGTCATATCTGTAACATGGAGGATTGTCCTGTTGTTTCTTTTCTTACAGGAAGTGGGAACCCTCAGTAAAGGACCTGGAGAATCTTCTTTGGTAATGTGGAACAAAGTAGGTGTCCTGTCCTGTTTCTTTGATTCATGACTCATAGCCATTTCCTACCTTCATATGTTGGGGGAATGGGAGGGCACTATGTGTAAACGCATGCTACTGCTTGGAGTCCTCGTGCGTCAACTCAGGGCGTACGTGCTGTCACAGAGCTTCACTGATCAAGGCTAGTGCTCTACCACCTTATCCAAAGCTCCACTTGTGGCTTTTCTTGTACTTGATTGGTAGTAAGAATCTTACATGGATTTGCCTGCACAGTCTGCCTTTGAACTGTAGTCCTCGATCTCAGCATCCTTAGTAGGATTAGAGGTGTGAATCACAAGCGCACGCCTAGCTTCATTTAATTTCTTAATGGAAGAGAAATGAAGTCATTCTGAAACAAGAGATTCCCATGTAGCATAAACATGAGGAACAATAGCATAACATAAAATAGAATTCAGGAATAAATTTATCAAAAGTAAAATCACATAGTTAAAATAATAAAATTGCTGAAAGAAGTTTAAAAAGATCTAAAGTTTTTCCATGTGTATGGAAGAGAAGACATTAAACTTTTATGATACTTTCAAATCAATGTATGATTAGAGCCTTGCAAAAATTATTTTCCTGGTTTCTTTGCTGCAACTTATAATTTCATCTTAAAATTTACATAGAAAAGTTTGATATCTACAAATGTTAGAACATAGAGATACGGAAAAACAGTGAAAGACTCAAACTTTTTAACAGCAAATTTACATGGCAGCAGTGGTCAAGAGACAATACAACTTCACGAGGTTAAACATATAGATCAATAAAATTAAATTCATTGCCAGGAAATAAATTCTATAATTTTGGCAAATTGATTTCAACAAGCAAATATAGAAAATGGACTGGTGAAAAAATAGGCTTTATAACAAGGTAAAGTTGCTCATAATTCTAATTCCAACTTTTTAGGAAGGACAAATTCAGAGAACTGCATTTCAAGGTTAGACTTCAAAAAATTAAGTGAGAACACCCCCATCTCAATATAAAAACTGTGTGTTGTAAAGCCCGCTCGCTATTCAGGTGGCACAAATAGGAAGATCATGGTCCACAAGTGACCAGGGGGAAAAATATAAGCACGTATATGAAAAATAATCTGAGGCAAAAAATGCTCACAGCATAGCTCCATTGGCCTTGAATTCAGGCTCAAATTAAGTGACCTTAGGTGAAAAATCTTACAAAAACAAGAACTTATGGTCTTCCAACACATGGCAATATGTATATACATATTCAACTAGATGAACTATACATTGCATTTGATAGCATGCATAACAATTATCTCAGTAAAGAAAATACATATGAGTAAAACTCCAACATGCCTGGAGATTAATATTGGTGGTATATTCAGAAAGTCAGTAGTATCTCAAGAACTACAAAAAACCCATAGACAACAAAATGAAAGCTAAATAGAGAAAAGGTCACTACAATTTATTTACAAATTTGAATATGTATGTGTGTGTTAAATGGTACCACCAAAGAATTAAAGAAAAGAGAATATATATGTAATAGACGGAGAAATATGCACATGTCATAAATATCTGATATGGGTCTATTATTCTGGATATATAATGGTGTGTTACAATAAAACATATTTGCTAAAAACTTAGTACTAAGATTAGAGGTGTGGGCTGGAAATATGACCTACTGGTAGAGTGCTTACCTCGTATACATACATGAAGTCGTGCGTTGGATTCCTTAGCACCACATATATAGTAAAAGCCAGAAGTGGTGCTTTGGCTCAAGTGTTAGAGTGCTAGCCTTGAGCAAAAGGAAGTCAGGGACAGTGCTCAGGGCCTGAGTCCCAGCCTCAATGAATGAATGGCAATGAATGAATGAATGAATGAATGAATGATGATTAGAAGTGTGACCCTCTTTTGGTTTGAATAGAAATGGCTTGAGTAGACATTACTCTAAAAAGATACACAAACGGCTACTACATGAAAAAAAAAAGCCCAACATTTCATGTTATCAGGAAACATAAACAAAAAAGTGAAAAACCTGTTGATAACCACTAAAAAGGCTGACTTGTAAACAAAACAAACAAACAAAATATGGACAAAGAGAAATTATTTTTAAAGGTTAAGGAAAATGAATCCTCACACAATTTTAGTGCAAATAGAAAAGGTTTCGGTTGTTCTGAAAACTGTTTGACCTTTAGCACAAAAAGTAAATGTAGAGAAGTCATGTATTTTAGTAAATCACTTCCTAGGTACACACCATAAGCATTTAAAAATATGTCTGAAAAAGCTTATACAGCAACGTTCTTAGGAGAATTAATCTTCATAACCAAATATGCAAACCTTTCACTAAATTATTAATCATTTAATAATTCATGATGTTTCCACTTAGTAGAATATTATTATTAAATGAAAAGGGATAAAGTCAACCTATGATAGCATGATAAACATTGAGTTCTTTGCTCTCAAAGTGAGAAAGCAATCACAAAGGCCACATACTGTATCATTTTCATTTTATAAAAATGCCTAGCTTATGCAAGTCCACAGAACCAGCAGGTAGGTTAGTGGTGGTTTCAGGATGCAATCTGGGGATTATCCATATAGAATGATAGCTAATGGGAAGACTTTCTTTGGAGGGTGATGAAATATCCTACAATTGATTGTGGTGATGACTGCATAACGTAGTAGATATACTAAAAATGTATGTGCACTTTATCTGTGTGAATTGTTCAGTTTGTGAAGTATACCTCAATAAAGCTGCTACATGCATGTAGAAAGAACAATATGTGTGTGCCAGTCATTATTTGAACATTGCCTCTGTCTTCAATTTAATCTACACTCTCTTTTCTGTATCACTTTTACCTGAATATTTCTTTTTATGAAAAAAATATTGCAAAGGTGATACACACAGAAGGATTATATTTACATAAGGCAGGTAATGCATTTCCTTTGAACAGTGTCAACCACTCCCTCATTCTCTCCTAGTTTTTCCCCTCCCATTTTCCCTTCCCCCACAATTTTTATAGTTAATTTCTGACACAGTATCTAGTGAACATCACTGGTGAATTGCTTCACCCTTTTTCCTAACATTTCTGTACTTCCTCTTCCCCTCCCTAAGTCAGATAGACTTACATATACCAGAAAACAAGTACAAATATCAAATGCAGCAACAAATTGGATTAAATCCAAGAAAAAAGGAAATGAAGATGAAAAAAGAACTGCACACACTTGAGTAAAAAACAACTTGCTTTATTTCTTGGAATTTATTTCAATAAGCATTATTTTATATGATCAGATGCACATGCACACTATTGAGCACTTGTGATTCTTTCCTAAGAATATCCTCCTTTGGTTTCAGTGCTCAGAGTGCTGTTACTCTTGAACATGATTAATTACCTAAATATTTTTATTTTATCTTAAAATCATATTTTGCCTTAAAATCATATTTTAATTAATTCACTTAGCTAAATGGGAAACTTACTAAGCTCCTTCACTTTATAACTGCATGTTTTCTTTGTTTTATAATTTTACCCATAAACAACAAAATAAAAATGATTGACTGGTCCATAAAAGCTTCCTAATATCATTGTTTTGAAATGTGACATAGCCATATAGTTGCCCATAAGCAATTTTTCTGCATTTATAGACATTAATCATTATAAATATTTAATTTTGTAATTTGAATTTCACCTAATCCATACTTCTTCTTTCACTAATATTTCATATGTATCAATAATTTGTTCTAGGAAATATTTTTAAAATATATACATATGTGATATTGAGCTATTTCCTAAAAATTAAACTAAAATAATTTCTCCCATAAAAATTATTATTCAACCACTTCATAAGAAAAAATCAAAATCTCTTCCAATAGTTAAAATTAGCTTATTAAATGTTAAATTAAATGTAGACTAAGACATTATCAAGAACTACATCATGGTATGGCTTAAATAATTGAGTCACTAAGTGAACAACTAAGAAATAAATATTGTTTTGAGGCTAAATTATCTGAATCTCACATTTATCTCATGAAAAACCACCTGAGCTGGGGATATGGCCTAATGGCAAGAGTGCCTGCCTCATATACATGAGGCCCTGGGTTCGATTCCCCAGCACCACATATACAGAAAACGGCCAGAAGTGGCGCTGTGGCTCAAGTGGCAGAGTGCTAGCCTTGAGCAAAAAGAAGCCAGGGACAGTGCTCAGGCCCTGAGTCCAAGCCCAGGACTGGCCAAAAAAAAAAAAAAGAAGAAGAAAAACCACCTGATCCTTTAAACTATCTGAACCATGTTTTGAAGTTGATGTACTCTGGGTGCTGTTGGGTCACATGTGTAATCCTTGCTACTCAAGAGATTTAGATGTGAAGATTGCTGTGCCAAGCCAGCCCTAGCAATAAAATCCATGCAATCCTTATCTCCAAGTAACCCCAATAAAACCAAAAGTTGCACTGTGGCTCAAAGTGGTAGAGCACTATACTTGAGCTGAAAAAGATCAGGGACAGTGCCCAGGCCATGAAGAAAAAAAGAAAGAAAGCAAGGATGGGAAGGGAAGGGAAGTGAAGGAAGATAGGATGGTGATGTCATGCAGATACACTGTTGCTTTTCCACCGAATATTTCAGATTTACATTAGATTGTTGAAACCCGTCATGTTATTATCAATGAAAAACACTAATAAGAATTATAGTCTTTATATGTTCCCAGATATGCTGGGAAGAATCAGTAAGTTTTTTACTCATAAGGATTTATTATTATTATTATTATTATTTTATCAGTCATGTGATTTGAATTCAGGGCCTGGGTACTGTCCCTGTGTTCTTTTGTACAAGGCTAGTTCCCCACCACTTTGAGCACAACACTGCTTGCAGTTTGTTGGTAGTTAACTGGAGATAAGAGTCTCATGGACTTCCCTGTCCAGGCTTACTCTGATGGGTAATCCTCAGAACACAACCTCCTAAATAGAGGCATGAACTACCATTTCCTGGTACAGTCATTATTTTTTAACATTGAATATCCTATTTCTCCTTATTGAATATCAATACAAAATTAAGTCAATTACTCTTAACTACTGTTTCCCAATAATAATTGCCAAGCACAGGTTATTATAACAAAGCTTAGCTTAAAAACCTATAAAATTTTATTCTCAGAAAATAAAAAGTTCAGAATGATTGTCTTGCATTGTGCTTTATATAAAGAGTACTCAGAAATTTAGGAGCATTCAGAAAGGATGCATATCATCATTTGCGTACAACCCACTTCTCAATGTTACTTGTTTAGTGTTTGTAAAAACGAGAACCTTAAAGTTGCATAACTTGCAGCTTCAGTCATCAATTAATCTATTTCCTTTGGCTTTTCTCACTATTGCCTGAAATGCAACATTCCAACAAACCGAGAAAACATAGTGGTGGATGCACATAAATTTTGTAGAAGATAGCATTAAAAAATAATGGCATAGCTGACAGTCAAATGATCCTTTGACAAATTAAACACAACTGAAATGGAAAATAAATGTAAACATTTGGAAAGAACAGAATGATATATAGCACAATAAAATATAGGCCATGTGCATTACAAAAATAGATATATTTTTCTCCCATTGTACTTACTTCTCAAAAACTTTTAATACACATAATTTGCAAAAACATACACAGGTTTTTTTCAGAAATCAATTAATATTTGGTGAGTTGTCATTTCCAGGAAGCCCAGTACAGATGCTAGTATTAATAAGTACTGCATTCTAACAATTATATAAAAGTAACTCTGGATTTCAAAAATTCAATAATGCTTTCAGCATAGTTATTTGCATGGCTAAGTGCTTTTGAAGTTGTTTTGCATTTATCAGGTGTCAGAACACACTGCAAGAATAATGAGAGGCAACCTAGAAAAGTGCATTACACATCACTACTACTGTCATTATCTTATCAGTACAAATAGTAAAAAACTATTTTTAACTATATAATTAGTTTTAAAAAAGTCAAAGAAAATTGTTCTAAAAGCTGAAATGAGTTTTAAAATGATAGCATAATGAAGAGAAATCATAGTAATCAAGTAGCAGATAAACACAAATGAAAATAAATGAAAGTCACAGCATCACCGAATCACATAAGTTTATTCACTAGGTAATTATATAAAAGCATATTTTATTTAGATTTTTAAGAGTACAGAATCAATTAATATATATTTATCTAATTGATAGAGAGTTTGGATATTTATAAAAAATAACTTAGATTTTAATGTTTCCAAGAGTTTAAGTTCCAAATAAGTTCATGAATTTCAAATATTAATTTTAAATTTTAAAACACATTTATTTCCAAATAATTATTGAGCTTAATTAATATCATTTTCATCTATATCCTGTCTGTCTATCTATCTATCTATCCATCTATCTATAACTATTATCTATCTCTCTAATGCCTTTGACATCCTAGGTAAATGCTCTAGCACTGAGCTTCATCACCAGGCCATATGTGTGAGTTTTGACCCTGGTTATAACTTTTCTGAATGATTGGAGAGTGTCTAAACACACCAGTAGAAAATGATCACAGAGATTGCCTGTTTTCAACCTGTAAGCTTGGCAGAACTATGGCACACCAATATTTGGCTAAACAGTGTTCTTGATATTTCTGTAGAGGTTATTTTTTTTTGTTATAGTGCCATTTAAATTTGCAGAATTTGAGTAAAGCTGAGTACATTCCATTTAATTGGTAGACCTTATCAAATTAAAATCTCAAATCTCGAATCCCCAACTGAAGAAGCTCTTCCTTCAGTCAACAATTTTGGACTCAATCTACAACTTTCCCTTCCATCTATAGACAGGTAGTACTTCTAGAGGATTTTGAATTTACTAAGCCTCCACATGGTTAAAATACATTTGCTAACAGAAATTTTACAAAACAAACAATGGAGAAGATTCTACGGGTGTCTGTGCTGAATCCTCTGATGAAAGTGAGAACATTATTGGAGACTGAAGGGAAGAAAATCTTTATCACAAATTAGCTGATTATTTCTCTGAATTTTTATCTCTGGCTTTGTGCATGATATTACATATAAGTAATTAACTTGGCATCCATATCTGCTATTTCCCATGGTGATAAATTCAGGATATACCTTATTGGGAATAATTAGCACAGGTTTAGGCAAGTCACAACAGAGGATCACAAGAGCCCAATGGCTATACCCTTATGATCACATAAGACGATGCTAAGTGAAATGAACTCCATGTTATGTAAACGATTGTTATATCACAGTTGTATCTACTTTCAACGTCCCATGTGTATCTGTAGCTTCTATTATTGATGATGTTCTTGTATCACTTTCCTGAGGTTGTACCTATACTATCTCTGTAATCTTATCTGAGTATATTGGAAACCGTGTATACTGGTATTAGAAGTAGGAAATTGAAAGGGAATACCAAATTTGAGAGACACAGGGTAAAAAAAGAAAAACAACTACAAAAGCAATACTTGCAAAACTGTTTGGTGTAAGTGAACTGAACACCTCATGGGGGGAAAGGGAAATGTGGAGGAGGGAGGGGGGTATGAGGGACGAGGTAACAGTACAAGAAATGTATCGAATGCCTAAGGTATGAAACTGTAACCACTCTGTACATCATTTTGATAATAAAAATTTGAAAAAAAATATTATTTGGTCCCTGGTTTCATAGTTTTGTGAAGATTATTTTGTCTCCTGGCTTGAGCGACAGAGATACTGTTATTAGCTTAGAAGGAAAACACTAATGACCCGATTTCATGTGTTCTCATCTCCTACAGGTTCTATCACCTCCTAGTAATATCTTAAGCCAATGACCACTCTTATACCACATTGGACTTTTGAAACATGTGGTCAAACCATAGCCCTTCTGTACTTCCCTGAGAGACTTCCTTGGGAAAGATTGGTGATCTTTCCCAGGGACAAGGGAGAGAACTCTTATGTGAGCTATATAAAAGTCTTCTACATATGGAAATCCACTCATTTTTGTTTGTTTGTTTTGCTTTGAATATCTTGATGTGTTCAAGTACCAGAAAATGAGTTGATTGTTGTCAACTACTTTTCTCTCAATCACTGTACAAATCTGTTTTCTCCTGTGATAACTGTATTTCATATGAAGAGGGTATTTATAAATGTATTACAAACAATTTGTTCATTAGTTCAAAGCATAGATGAATGTCAATTTATATATGTCTATAGATCCTAAATATTAGTGAAAATTGACTTACATATAAGCACAGGAAACTACTATATATTCATATTAGCTTACATAAAGGTTGTTATTTTTTATCTTTACACAAGATTGTATTTGTCTGTGTATTCTAATTTTAAATTGGATAAGAAATGTACTCACTACTTTACATATGAAACTGTAACCCCTTAGTACATCAATTTAACAATAAAGAAATGGAAAAATGATTGATAGAGGATGAATAATATCAAAATATATCTAATGTATGTATAATGACACCAAAAGAAAACTCACTAGACACCTTGAATAATGAAGATTAAGTTAAATTTGACAAAAGAATAAAATAATATGCATGTGAAAATTACCCTGGTGAAATCCTGTACAATTAAGATAAAATAAAGTAAAGGAATGGTAGCCTTGTATAACAGGTTCTTTTGGAGAGTGGGCAACAGTGTAAGGGGGGATGAGTGAACAGAGAGGGTGAAGGATGTGGAATAGGGTTAGAAGTATTAATGTACATGCATGAAAAATGTAATGAATTCTGTACATACTGATTTAAAGAGGATGAAGTAAAATGAAGGTGAGTTACAGAGGATGAATTTATAGTTACATTGTAGGCACATATGGAATATCATAACAAACTCCTTGTACAATCATTATAATTAGTACAGTTAATAAATGGTAAGCAATAAAATATTAATTAAAACAATAATGAATTGATATAACTTATTTTAGGTAAATGTTTCAATATTAACGAGCTGTCTACATTTTAATTTACAGATTTTCAGATAATAGAATATTTCTATTTTCTTTATAGTTTTTTTTTATTTTTTCCAGAGCTGAGGACCGAACTTGGGGCATTGGCGCTCTTCGGCTGAGCTAAATCCCCAGCCCCAAATATTTCTATTTTTTTTAAATACTTCTCCAAATACCTGCATGTTTTTTCTCTTTCTACCTCCCTCCTCTCGTTTTCTCTCTTATATTCACTTTCTCTCTCACTCTACCATTATTCATGAATTACAAATTTGTTTTTATTTATTTGTTTTTGTGCTATCTTGCATTGTCCCTGAGCTTTCTTCCTTTCTTTTTTCTTTGTATTCCTTTCTTTTCTTTCTCTTTTTTTCTTTCTCTGTATTTCTTTCTTCCTTCCTTCCTTCATTCCTTCCTTCCTTTCTTTCCGTACCTTTTCTCTCCCTTCCTTCCTGCCTTGTTTGCTTGCTTTCTTGCATTTCTTCTTTCTTTGTGGGAAAGGGCTTGCTTATCTGGTCTGGTCTGGCTTCAAACCATGATATTCAGATCTCAGACTCTTGAGTAGCTAGGACTACAGATGTGAAGCACCTGGGCTGGGCTAATGATTGCACAATTTTTAAGAATAGAAACCCCATTACCACCTTGTCTAGTTACTACCAAAACACTTAGTGCAATTCATCTCTCAAAAAAAAAGCCTTTCATTCTGAAATGTGCTCTTGTACAGCATTCAGTTAAAAAAAAAACAGATCAAGTTCTTCATTCTTTTTAAATATATATATATATATATATATATATATATATATTTTACATTACTGGTGTTTGGATTCAGAGACTTGTGCTCTGTTTCTTGCCCAATTGCCATTCTATCATATGAGAACATCTTTAGTCCTGTTTTTTGTTGGTTCATTTTAGAAATGCAACCTTGACTTCCTTGACTTGACTTTCCAGGTTTTAGAGGCTGATAGAGCTTAGGAAGTAGGACCTATAAATATTTGACTTCAGGAAAACTGTCTTAAAATTCTATCACAAAAGTAAACTATGAGATGTGGTCAGCAAAGCCTTTACAGATGGGAATTCCTTTGATCTAAGGACTAGATAATGGAGAACTGATGAATATGATGCTATAAATACAAGGAAATGATTCCAATCAAAGTGAAACCTATATAGAATTGTAAGTAGTCAGACCATGCTCTGCGATTATGACTACTTGAGCATGAAGACAGCAAGGTGATCATAAAGGCTAGATAGGAGTATACAACATGACAAACCTGAAAAGGAATGTAAGGATCATATTACAAATCTTTTATGCAATGCAAATACATTCAAGCTTTATTCCAAATCAGATCAAAAGTTATTGAAAGGTTTTAAGTAAAGAATGAGTCATATCCTGTTTGCATAATATCTTGATATTAGTAATGTCTCAACATATACAGAGCAAAAATGAATTAATTAATTTTCTGCTTGAATTTGAGAGAGATCTATCTTTTAAAAGCCCACAGATTGGGAAGAGATCTTTACCGGCCATATAACAGACAAAGGCCTCATATCTAAAATACATGCAGAACTAAAAAAGTTACATTCCTCCAAAACAAAACCACAAAGAACCAATAGCCCCCTCAAAAAGTGGGCTAAAGACTTAAAAAGAGACTTCTCTGAAGAGGAAATGAGAATGACCAAGAGACATATGAAAAAATGCTCTACATCACTGGCCATAAAAGAAATGCAAATCAAAACAACATTGAGATTCCATCTCACCCCAGTAAGAATGTCCTATATCAAGAAAACGAACAATGACAAATGTTGGAGGGGATGTGGCCAAAAGGGAACCCTACTTCATTGTTGGTGGGAATGTAAACTGGTTCAGCCACTCTGGAAAGCAGTAGGGAGATTCCTCAGAAGGCTAAGCATAGAGCTCCCCTATGACCCAGCAACCCCACTTTTGGGCATCTACCCAAAAGTCCACAAACAAGAACACACTAAAGCCACCAGCACAACAGTGTTCATCGCAGCACAATTTGTCACAGCTAGAATTTGGAACCTTGGCTAGTCTTTTGTGAAATGAATTCTAGTCAGAAGATTAGAAAAAATAAATGTTTTTTCATTCAGAATGAATGTTTGTAGATCCATATATATTTGTTGACTTGAGTTAGTTTTATGATTATTTATTGGCTGACAATTAAAATTTCTACCTCATGTTCCTGGTTGAAGCTCAAAGAAGCCAAAAGTTTAATTCTACCATGAGAATATTTGTGATAAAAATATTTTCCAAAACAATTTACAGCATGCACTGTTAATGTAACATTATATGCTCTGTTTTGTTCCTACAACCAAAATTTTCAGTACTTACCCTTTTCAAGCCACTCTACTCAGATTTAGAATACTGTGAAAGCAATACTATGTATCCGTCATAAGAACTTGCATTTAATATTATTGATGTGTACTACACAAATAAGCTAATCAAATTGTTTCCATCTGTGTCTGTTCATGCCTGTAATCCTAAATACTCAGGAGGCTGATAATTGAGGATCATGGTTCAAAGCCAGCCTGGGCAGGAAAGTCCCTGAGACTCTTATCTCCAATTAATCACCATCAAGTGCTAGCCCTAGACTTGAGCTCAAGAGCTCAGGGACAGCGCCCAGGCCCAGACTTCAAGCTCAATGACAAACAACAACATCAACAAAAAAAACATTTCCAAAGGCTATATGTAAATAGATACAGCGAACTAATGTAATACAATTCCCAGGGTAATAATGGAAGCTAGAAAGGGATTTGTAAAAGCACTAAAAAAATAAGTAAGGAAGTGGCCAAGTAATAAAAGCCAGAGAAAAGAATGATGAAACAGAAAGATCTGTGAGTATTCAGGGATGAGTAGAACTGCATCCCTTATTTAAATCAAGTTCCATTCATACCAAATTATAGTCATTTTGGTTTCATTTCTAAAACGGCTCAGGATAATAATGAAACATGATATTGGAGATTAGAGTGAAATCATCCTGCATCTGTGCTTGACACACTTTGGAGTGTGAGGAGACTGGTTTTCTTCAGAAAAGGAAGGTTGGAAAGGAAAGAATTAATCATGTTAAGGATAACTAGTCTTGGTCAAAGTAAAAACCCTAATAAACAACATCTAAGAAAATTATTTTTAAAATCCTTTACCAGGGGCTGGGGATATAGCCTAGTGACAAGAGTGCCCGCCTCGGATACACGAGGCCCTAGGTTCGATTCCCCAGCACCACATATACAGAAAACGGCCAGAAGCGGCGCTGTGGCTCAAGTGGCAGAGTGCTAGCCTTGAGTGGGAAGAAGCCAGGGACCGTGCTCAGGCCCTGAGTCCAAGGCCCAGGACTGGCCAAAAAAAAAAAAAAATCCTTTACCAAATAACTATATTTAATATACATACACATATAGTATAATTCCATATGTAATAGAAGTCTATTGTTTAAAACTGCATCCTGATTTAACATAATGCCAAAGCTGGAAAACCCAACAATGTCCAATGATCAACATAAAAACTACTACAATAGAGTTTCTATTATTAAACACAAACAGTTCCTTAAACAACTTTTAATCACTTGTTCTTGTCTATTATTTGCAAGTACATCACTATATTATATATTCAAATTGTTTTTCCTATATCTCAAGTTTTGATTATCAAATAAGTAATATGTAACTGCCCTTCATAGTTTTCAATATGATACTCTATGAGATCTAAGTCATTTTTTAAAACTTTCATATGGGCTATTTTTTATTTCATTTCTTGAGATTTCTATGGTACTATATGATGGGCCTATGGATATCTTTAAACAGAGGACAATGAAAGCAACTTTGATGAAAGTTATTGATTATCTAATTCAACTATGTTAGCACAACATTACTTAATTTTTTTTTTGGTAGTTTTGGTGATACATTTAGAATCTAGAAGAAAAGTGACTTCTTTCACTGCTTCTTTCTGCCTCTGTCTCTTTTTCTGCATGGTTTCTCTGTGTGTGTCTCTGTAATGAAGAATGGTGATCAGACAATATCATAAATTATTATATTATTATATCCAATATATTTAGTCATCTCCCTCTAAACTCCTTGGTTGGATTTTGTTTAGCCTCAATTCCCATTTATATTTTATGGACAGTAGTTGCTCAACATTGAAAGCAGTATGGAGGTTCCTCAAAAGGCTAAACATAGAGCTTCCATATAATCTAGCAACCCTGTGTTTGGGCATTTACCCAAAGGAATACAAGCAAGATCACACTAAAGCTATCAGCACAACTATGTTCATTGCAGCACAATTTACTATCACTAACATATGGAACCAGCCAGCCCCTCAGTATATAAATGGATCAAGAAAATATGCTACATATACACAATAGAATTTTATGCTTCCGTCAAAAAGTATGGTATTGACCCATTCCTAAGGAAATGGAAAGACTTGGAAAAAATATATTTCATGCTATATTTCATATAGTGTTTATATAGTGAAGAATTTTTACTCTTGGTAAACTGATAGTCAAGGAATAAGAAATCTAGCTGTGCCCTTTCACATGCTTTATTAACTATACTCTCTAATAAAATTGTTTACATTTAGAAGTGATGAGAGACTTCCATTTTTCATGAGAGAACTATTTTGTTTGCAAAAGAAAACAAAACCCAAAGCCTTCATGAAGAATAGTTTTATGCAGGGCTATGTGTTGAAAAGGTTCAAGCTTGAGTTTAAAAGGTGAAATAGGAGAATATGCTAAAGAACTAAGCAAGATTAAATTAGTTTGTGCTTGCAGGGGAAGATGTTTCTTCATTTCACTTGTTGCTTTTGACTCAGGTGATAGATGAGTCGTGCTGTGGAATTCATGAAGTTTGCAGGGTACAACAAATTTCAGGCTTTTAATGAGTAAAGAAAAAGTAGAGAACCATATTAAGTGAAGTGGGCCAAACTCAAAAAATATAAACCGGTGTCCTATAGTTTTCACTGTTTGAGCTGGATTATTAATCTCGTCTATTATGTATAGAACACGTATGGTTTCTCTCACTGGTAATACTGAGTACATGTCTAGGATAGTCCTAGAAGTCACATTAGCTCAATAGCTAGTACACATGAACAATAAGATAAGGCTAAGTGAAATGAACTCCATGTTACAGAATGGTTCACCATTGCTGTTATTTTCCACATATCATGTGAAATTATGCCTTTTTCTTTTGTCTTTCTTCACCATGGTTTTACCCCTGATATCACTGTAACTAATTTGGTTGACCTGGGTATTGTATCTATGTTTATTGAAACTATAGAAGGGAAGGGGAACATCAAAATGGAGAAACAAAGGGTAAAAGATCAATAAATGCAACAGTAATACCTATAAGACAATATCCTGTAAACCGACTGTACAACTGGGGAATAGCAAGGGAATTGGGGAGGATTAAAAGTAGGAGAAAAGTGAGGGAAGAGGTGACAAGTTTGATAAGAAAGATACAACCTTACATATGACACTGGAACCCCTGTGTACATCACTGTGACAATAAATTAATTAATAAAAAAGACTATAAAGTATAATTTAAAAATTTTAAATGAGAGGGAGAAAAGATGTATCACTAAAGACCATGAATAGGGCTACAAATGAAACAATAAAGTCTATAAAACCTGTACCAGCATGTCTGATTGCAGAGGTTAACAATTGTAATTATTTAAAAATCTCTATTTTTTATATCCACATATAAGCTTTAACTTCACTGATAATATACACCAGGAGACTGATCACCTTGGGTATTATCTTTACATTGGCAACACTTAACGATCAACACCTAAATTATCACAGAAGTAGAATAAAAGGAACGATGGGCTCTAAGGTGCAAATATCTAATGTTCACTTGGTCTTTTGCAAACAAATATACCTTTTATAATATTTCTTTTTTTTTTTTTTTTTTTTTTTTTGGCCAGTCCTGGGCCTTGGACTCAGGGCCTGAGCACTGTCCCTGGCTTCTTCCCGCTCAAGGCTAGCACTCTGCCACGTGAGCCACAGCGCCCCTTCTGGCCGTTTTCCATATATGTGGTGCTGGGGAATCGAACTGAGAGCTTTATGTGTAGGAGGCAAACACTCTTGCCACTAGGCCATATTCCCAGCCCCCTTTTATAATATTTCTGATTCACTCTTATAGATTCCTTCAGAGGAAAAAGTTATCCCCACATGTAATAGGATTAAGTTTTTAACAAAAGAAGGATAGGTGAGGCTTTATAATTATTATTTAATGTCTGATTCAGTAAATGAACATATGAGAAAAGATTCCGGGAAAATCACCCATAGATGTTGAGAGCAGTGAGATCACTTTTAGTTATTTCCATGCCTGGAACTATGAGTTCTTATCTCAAATTTATAATTCGATATCTCAGAAAAAATATTACACTCAGAATTAGTGAAGGCTGCCTATATCACTCAGATACTGATCTTCTCTCGGTTTGATTTTTGTCAAAGAATATTAATGTGGTATACAAATTTTTGCCCTATAATATTAGTTAAGTCCTTATCCTTTATCTTATTAAATAGTTTACCTTTACAGTTGCATAGTAATGAACTCATTACTTTAGGTTGATTTTTGGCTTTTTGGTGTTTTGGGGTTGTTGTTTTTGCCAGTTCTGGTGCTTAAACGCAGGGCCTGGGCACTGTCCTTGAGCTTCTTTTGCTCAAGGTCAGCCTTCTACCACTTGAGCTATAGCACTTCTTCCCATTTTTTTCTGTTTATGTGTTACTGAGGAATCAAATCCAGGTATTCATGCCTACTAGGGAAGCACTCTACTACTAAGCCACATTCCCAGCCCTGAATTCACTTTTCCTTCCCTTGTTTCCTTTTCTCTCATTTATGTCAATGCTTCAAATTCATCTATCTTAGAAAATCTGTATTATTTCTACCTTTATTTACTTACTTCTAACATCTGTTTCCTTTAATACTTACTGTTTCCCTTTTTTCTCAGTCATTGTTTTGTCATTTTTCTCACCCACAGTGTTTGTCCAAACAACTTTAGTGTGTGTATATGTACTTAGTATTTATTTGGCAACATAGTTTTAACCCTAACTTAAATTTAACTCTAGCTTTTATATAACTCTAACCCTAACAAATATGTGTGTATGATACAAACTAATAGATATATCCAGCTATATAGATGATACATAGGTAGATAGATTACAGATGGTAGAAACATTTATCCATCCATTCATATACACATATACATTTTTAGTTTCATTCTCTTGTTTCCTTTTTTAATATTTCCTAACAATTCTTCTTTATCTTATGATAATAATCATATTATATAGAAAAATAATGAATTAGAGCAAAGTTTGCTTTGGAATTTATTTGCTACAAGTATTTGGTTTTCTTTAAACACTGGAAGTGAAGTAAAGGAAATTAAAAGTATATCATAGGAGTATGGTTACAAGATTTTAGATGTATTGCTAATTTTTAGGGGCTCCATGGAACGCTATCTGCATGATATTGATGGGACATCAATGTCTATATATCTGAGTTTAATTCCTGATCCTTCATGGCTACTGCCACATGCTGTGTGCTTTCATGTTTTAACAGTCTACAAATATCACATTCAGGTAACCGTGAGTCATTTTGTCAACAAGTCTGAGATTATTTCCCTAGTGAGTGTCATAAACGTTCCTGTGTTTTATGGACTTGGCCACATGAAGAGGTGAAAATAGTCATATATTTTATAACAGTTAGTTGATTGTCATTTTCTCATATTTTCTCATTGTTAGATGAGTGTCATGGGTTGTTGAGAAGATTACAGAAGCAGGTAAGTGATATTCTTATTGCATAATATCAAAGTTTAATGAAAGCATATTGACATTATTATATACCAATGATATTAATTTGGTTGTTTAAGGTGTTTTCACTTGGAACTCTTCATGGTAAAGGTACTATCTCCTCTACTGTTATTTCTACTCATTACAAATAGATCACTAGTTCCAGTTCACATAAAAGGGATAAAAAAATAACCTTTTCCTCATGAAGAAAGTAACATCAATATAATTGTCATATATTTATCTTTATAGAACCTAAATTTGGGCTTACAACATGCTATAGAGAACTTCTTCCCCTTGAGCCATACTCCAGTACTTTTTGTAGTATTTTCAGATAGGATCCGCTGGCTTTCTTGCTACACAGCCTTAGATAGAATTCCTCCTTCACATACCCTCTATGTAGCTGGCATTAAAAATGCCTGAAATATTCAGCATACTTGTTGAAATAGGGATTAGACTATCTGTTTTTCTAAGCTAGATTCATATTGTGATTCTCCTCATCTTTGCTACTGTATAGGCTGGGATTATAGGTTTGTATCCTTGTAATATTTATTTAAACCAATGCACAGTATAATGGATGTTTGGGACAAAAGTTAATTACTTATACTCATACAATATCTTATGTATAATAAGGCAGTAATTTCCTGTAAAATGTAATTTTTTTCTTGTAAATCATTAGCTAAATTAAATTGAAAATGCAAACCTATCATTAACTTACAATTCTATATATGTAACATAGTTTGAAATTTCACACATAAAAATTATTTTTTAAGTTTTTGTAATAAAAGGGCTCATATTCTAAAATGAGGAAAATTATAACTTGGAATTGAATTAATTCTCTATTTTTGACAACATAGTTTATATTAAACTGATATATATGTATATACATATGTATATATGTATATATGTATACATATGTAAATACATATATATACTGCAAGATGAGTGTAATTATTATTAACTCATCTCAGTTTCTCAACAATTGGCAATTTAAAATATTTGAATTTCATTATACATGAGAAAAGGTACACCATTCAATTTCATTTCTGTATTGAGCATTTAAATGTTATTTAATTGCCCTAAATATTACAAAAGTAAGTTTCTAAGAAAATATATTGATTATTTCACAATTTATAAACTATGTCCTATTTGCAAAGTTTCTGGAAATTAAGTGATTGGGACACTATTCATGTTCATTAATCCAAGCTCACTAAATAAGGAACCTAATCTTATCTACTCAAAGATGATCATGATTATATTCTTCTTTTTTATCTGTAATATACCATTTTTGGTAATGTTTACATACAAATCCTAGAGTAACACACTAATGTTTGGCAAAAAGTTTCAAAGCTTATATAAAATCTTATTTAATTATTGATGAGGTACATTTATTTTTTCCCATCAAGGTGTTTTCTTCTGAGTGTTGTCAGCATGTTGACTAATCCTGACTCATCTTATGTAATATATCATAATAATATTGTATGCACTGTATAGGATGGAAAATAATGGTGACAAAGAAGTCAGATATCTATGTGGGGAATGTAACATATTTCAAGACTGATTTGTCCAGAGTCATATCAATATGTTAAGAGTGTTAAAGCTATTGTTTTTGGATCCTATTTAAGTAGCATCTAAGCTTAAATTAGGCATGACAATACAGAGTGATGAAATTTTATGGTTATAGCAAATAAGGTTGCTAATACAGTAACAACATTCCAATATTACTAATTGCTGTGTAGAACTGCTTCAAACATTTTTTATCCAACAGCACCATTACCTAAAGCAACAACATCAACAAGAATATTAATGAGCAACTCCAGAAATTTTATTAGAAGTTGAAAGTCAATCGTTTGGCTGGTGATTTAATGAGCTTCATATATTAAAATATTCCTGTGGAAACTAGTCTATTTTGTGATCTCATTAATTTGTTTTATTATTTGGACCTTATTTCTGTTCCTGAAGTTGAAATTGGAGAGGAAAATCTGCATTGTGAAATTAGAGGATAAAAGTGCATAGACATTTTATATGCAGGTTTCCTTACAAAAACACAAGTTGTAACATAGTGTTACTAGATCTTAACTTTTCAGAATTTATTCTGTGTTATCATTATGCAGGTTACAAGAATGAGTACAGTGTCCTCGAATAACTTTTCATGTAGAGCCACTCACATTAGTTCTCATTGTTCACCTACCATCTTTCCATCCACCACATCACCCATCACCTGTAACCATTTTGGCTCTTCCCTGATTTGAGGTATTTTAAGGTTGTCCAGGCACTAATATTTCATTTCTAGAATACTAGCTACATGGGAGGCTATGAACAAAAACTCTGGGGTTTGACATCAGCCTGAGCAGAAAAGTTTGCAGGACCATACATTGGAAATAATCAGAAAAGTGGTTGAACAAAGGGTGAAATAATGTTGAAAATGAACTATATCTATGGGAGAGGTGGATCAGGAGGGAAAAAAAAAACACTAAGAGGAAAGGAAGGAAGAGGTGACACTGTTTAAAAAATGTACTCATTATCTGACTGATTTAACTGAAACCCCTCTGTATATTACCTTTACATAAAACTAATTAATTAATTGAAAAAGGAAAAATCAAGGCTAGAGTTGTGGTTTGAGCAGTGGAGGGCTCACAAAATATATGGACCTGAGTTCCAACTCCATTATCCATGGTCAACTAATTTCTTTCATTTAATTATATTTGTTCCATTCTTTTGCAATTTTCCAAATGTTCTTCAATTCAGAATACTGAAGCTTCTCTTATTCTCCCCTACAGAAAATATGTAGTTTTGTTTAACTAATGTTTACACTTCCATATGCTAAGCCACTGTGCATATCATACCTGAATAATTTTATAATTGATTCCTTTACTTATTTAATCAAGTAACCATTAAGACAGAACATAATATTATCATTAAACAGAACTTTGATCTTGATAATACCTTGTGTCTCAAATAATTCACAATATCCACATAAAATTCTCTGCCATCCATTTATGTTTGAATCACATATAGTTTTATCCAGCAATTAAAACATTCATGTTAATGGTATGTGAGCCATTTTAACTCTCAGTGACACTGATAAGCAGAAGTGCTTATTCATGACAAGCTGCTTATTTTTAGCAAGAATTCATATTTAATCTACATACAGATTGTCACAAATAAGTATATTTATAGGCATAGTACAAACGTATGTATCATTTGACTATTTCAACTATGGGTCTCTTAGAGATAATAAAATGCCAGTAGAAATGAGTACACCTAGAGAGATGCTTTGATTCTAAAGCTACGGCTAGAATGTGTGCTGTAACAAGGTGCTTAAACTCACACACAAATACACATAACCAAAAGCATATTTCAGACATGTGGTAGCCAAATGAATCAAAACTGACAAATCTGTAACAAATGGAGAATAAAGTAAGGGGTGGCAAAAAGGAGAAAGTTAGGAGGAAGGAAAAGAGTGAAGACAGAAGTGTATTGAGAGTATGTAAATAGAAATAATTATTCAGATTATATCTGTGTGTTTTTGTGTGTCTGTCTGTATAGATGCTTACAACAATAAAAGCCATCAGTGAGCAGGCTAATGATTTTATTTTATTTTGGTAATTCCAGGGCTTTGAACTAAGGACCTCATGTTCAGGCAAGGAACTTACCACTTGTATCATGACCCAACACTTTTTAATTTGGAATATTTTCCCCAATTTTGCCTTTATCATGATTTTTCTACCATGTTTTCCCATATAGTTAGGATGATAGCCACATAACCAACATTACCAGCTCTTTGTTGGCATGGAGATCTCATAAATGTTTTGCTTGACCTGGCTTCAAACCACACTCGTCCTTTTGTCCAACACTTCAGTGCATGGGCTTGTAGGATTGAGCCATCATTCCTATCCAGCATATGTTGTTTGAAGATAACTTATGGTGAGACAAAGTATAATGGGTGAACCAATGCAACTGCAATACTCACAGAATACTGTGTTGGAAATTAACTGTTTCCCTGGTGGGTTGGGGGGGGGGGTGCGTAGGAATGTTTGAAGGGGAAGAAAGGTGGATGAAAAATGAGGGAGAGAGTAACAGGTTTGAAAAGAAATGTACTCACTACCTTACATGTGTAACTGTAACCCCTCTGTACATCACCTTGAAAATTGAATTAAATTTAAAGAAGATAAAATATACTTTAATTGAACATTATCTAAAATATGGTAGTTAAATGTAGTATCTTGTCTAATGTGATAGTAGTTCTTTCTTAAAACAACATGCTATTATATATTCTCAACATATTATTATTTTCGTTATTAGTGTGTGTGTGTGTGTGTGTCTTTTTCCATGTGTCAGAAATGAGACCTGAATGGCCTAGCCATCATCCCTTTGTGTTTTGTCATTATTTTGTATTTGTTGTTGTTTTATTTTATTTTGCTTAAGGCCAGGCTATGCTTCTGATGTTCTGCTGGATAGTTGAGTATATGAGTTCTTTGGATTTCCTGCCTGTCCACAATCTTTAAGATATCAGCCTTCTGAGTACCTAGCATTATAAATGTGAGCTACCAGCATGAGGATTACTCAATAGAATTTAAAAATCAATTTTCTGATCAAATTTTACCTCTTCTCTCTCTCTTTTAACTAGCCACAAAACCACTAACCTGGATGAAGATGTTGGAAGGTTTATGATAAAGATTTGAAATATTATTTTTGTACATACAATAAAGTATTAAGTTATTGCATTAATGATTAGATTTTCCATTGTAATGTTGGAATTGATGCACTTGCTAAGCTATGAAAGTGATTGTCTCCTTTAGAAATCCAAACCGATTTTAATAAACCACCAGCCATCTACCTCTCAACTTCACCCAAGGGCATCAGCCCTTGAATGATCTCTAGAATGTCCTCATCTGTCAGCCACAGCTGTCAAACAAGAAATCCAATATGTGTCATTTTGAAGGCATAATGAATTCACACATGTAAGTTACCAGGATATTGGAACAGAAAGAGAAATGAGGAAAAAATTTATGGCTACCACCATTTGCTAAGGGAACTGTAAATTTAGTTCCTGATGGTTGAAGATTCTTCACTCAATCTTGACTAAAGGAAAAGAGAAAAAATAGAAGAATTAAATTTTGCAAGATAGAAATAGTTCATGTCAGCAGTCCATTCCCTGCACTCAGCATTCAGAATTAGTCAAGCTTTTTAAAGAATGGTAAGTGGCAGCATATTTGTTCTTTCTATCTCAAATTCATTCAAGTTGAAAGCATTACTCATGACAGTTGACAGGATGACAGAGTTCTTAGATAAAGAGAAGGAAAAAAATCTAATAAATGTGTATTTTCCTAAGACCTCCTGGCACCATTTTATATGGTGTGCTCATCAGCATGCTTGATAAATGGTACAATGTTTACAGGAGGGGCACATCCAAATAGTAGTCATCAATGCCCCTGTCAGTCTCAGGCAATATATTTAAAAGGTATCCAAGTGCATGAACCCAGAGATATTATTTTTATAGCTTACCAGAGCCTTGATATCAAAAGAGAACATCATTTCAGACAATTTATTGGATTAGCAAAGGAATTCATTTTAAGTGAAGTTTCTCTAAAGTCTCAATAGTAGATTTTTGATGCTTGTGATGAATTAAATTCCATTGTAACTCCATAGGAATATGTGTAACAACTGGAGAAAAATACAGGTATATGACTAATTCCACCAATGTAGAATATATTTACTAAGTATGGAAACAAATGGAAAAGAATTACTAACTTACAAATGCATTTCCCCTTTGCCTTCCTTTCTAGCACACAGTAAGCCTATATGAAATATTATTTAGTGAGTTATTTTTAATGCAAGCTCTGTGAAATGCCAAGTAGCATGCATATTTGCTACTAAACAATTCCTCAAGTGAGACTATCAGCTTGTCAAAACCTATAACAAAATCTTATATCCTGCATTTTGGGATTATTAACTAATAGCATATTTTAATTCAATAAGTTAAAAATAAAAGGTTTACATAATAATTGAAAGAATATCTGCATTATATATTACCATTACATGATTCAGAGAAAGTACATCAATATTTGTTTTTTATGGTAGATAACTTTTAGAATGGACTACAATGAGTTTTGCTCTCTGGCACTCATGATTTTTCATAGTTCTGTCACACTAACTTGATTTAAGGATTTAATTCTAATGATCAACGTGTGAGCAAATATAATGGGATGGCATTACAAGGACTAGGCTGTGGAATGTTACACTTCTCTTGCTTAGAGAATGCCCGCTCCAATGTAGAGAAAAGCACTGTAGAGGGAGGAGCCATTGACAAACATTCTACAGGATTATTTGATAACTTGACTTCTACATCATGGTGGCCTCAATGTCAGATATCCACAACTATGCTATTCTATATTCTCGGCCCATAGAAACTGAGAAGTAGGTTTGTTTTTTTCAAACTTATTCAGATTTTTATGTTGTGATTTTAATATCAAATAAATAATAAATGTGAATATAATTAGTATATATGACTAATAATTTTAATATTAAGATAATAAATATGAATTTTTATTAAGTGGTTGGCTGTCTAAGATACGGGGCTCCCTTGGGATCAAGTAGTGAGTAAAAGCTGCAAGAGGAGAGTATTAGAGCCACACATTTAAAGACATAGACTGTAAGTAGCATTTTGGACATTGGGTATAATAACAACTGAGGGTTTACTAGAAAGTGGAGAAGTACTGATCATCAAGAGTAAGGGGATAGACAAATGAAGAGAAGAGGAGGAGTATGCATTCACAATAATCAATGCATATCACATGAAATGAAGAAAATTGAGAAGAGGGTTAGGATTAGATAAGACATAGGAAAATTATAAGGGGTAATATTGGCCAAGATGAATTTTATTCATAAATGGATTTGAATTGTAATTCCTTTGTACAACTGCTCAAAGATAATAAAAATATAAATTTAAAAAGTAGATACTGATAAATTCTTCTTTTTACATTCAAAAAATGTAATAACCCAACAGTTTGAATTAAAAACTATGGATGTATTAAGTAATCAGCTTAAAAGTTAATGAGATATAGTATAGATAAAAGGGTATTCTACTCATATAAATTATATATTGTGGTATGGTAGGAAAACAATTAGATAGAATTTAGATCAATTAATGGGGACTTCAAAATATTCCATACTGAAAATCAATAAAACAGATATAAAAATAATCATAATAAAGTCCTATTTAATATGTACTAAAGTTTTTAATAACTTGAATGGAAAGAATTCAATATCTGCTCATTATTAAAATGACCTCACCAAGCTTTTAGTAAAATAAAATTTTCAGAATCTAATAAAAGTTATTTTTGGCATACATATGTCACATATCATCTTTAATGAAACTGAACTTTTTCCGCAGAAATCCAAGAACAAAATACAGATGTGATCTCTTATTGCTCCTTTCTATCATCAGAGAAGAAATAGCAGCTCGTTCAATAAAAAGAGTAATTATGTAATGAAGAAAATTTACCCACAGTAAAGAAATAATAACATTATTTTACTTGCATTCATGTGACTTTCAGAAACAAAAAAAACTGACAAAAATAATAACTGAGTTTAGAATGTCACTCTGAAATAGCAACTGCAGACTGTCAATTATCTTAAATACTATTTTAATTGTTTAATACTTAAAATGTGAATATTAAAAAATAAGCAAATACATTTTATAATATTTCCTTAAAACATTATATTCCATTTATTGTGTATTTTTTCTAAAACATGATAATCTCTACATAGAAACTACACAAAGGATATGATGATAATGGAAAAAGATTAAATTAATCAAAATATGTGTCATATTGGAAATATTAAGTTATTGTTACTTCTCTGTTGTGTTTATTCATTTACTTATCCATTTTCAATTTTTGAGGTATTGATAAATTAATTGTAGACAATATGAAAATATAAAAAATGTAGTACTATTCTGAATAAGAACAGTTTAGACAATGCAAAATATTCAGTGTTAAAATTAACCCTATTTTAATTAATTAAGGCAATTATTTATTACTTAATTGGTTTTAACATTTAATTAATTTTACTAAAATAAACAAAGAATAGTACTAATTTAAGAAGTATAAATGTGTAAACCAAAGGATAAATAGTAAAAACAGAAATAAAAGAAAAATATAGGTTGAACTGACATTTCACAAGTGTGAAATATTAGGTCAATGTAGGAAAAATAATCCTGGAAGAGTGATGGAATATTCAAAATTTACCTGTCTCACCTTGAGAAAAAGATAAAATTCTGTATGGCAATTATACAACTTGTATGAAATATAACTCAAATTATGTATATATGAAATATAACTTAAATTACTATGGATTATATAGTATTTATATTAAGGTTTTTAATCCATTTTTAATTTTAAGTTGAAAGGATGATTTATTAAGGAAAAAATGCATATGTGTGTATGTATATCTGCCTGAATATGTGTGTGTGTGTGTGTGTGTGTGTGTAGAATGAATAGAGAAACAGGGATATTTGAAAATATAGATCTGATAAATTATGAAATGTACTCACACACCTTAAAATTAAACAGTAAATAAAATAACCAAATGAATGATGAGTAAAGAAGTTTTTACTTCAGAAACGATAGTTCAATTAAACACATAAGTAAATGGTTTTGCATCCATGCAAAGGAATAATCTTTAGTGAAATTAAAAAGCTTCTAACCTATATAACATGTAAGAAGTTTTACAAAAATAAAACTAGCAATGCCCTATAGTCATATTGTTGTAGAGAGTACATACGTCTGACTCCATCTTGATTTGAGAAACATGGTAGGAAATGTTGTGGGGAGTAGAAGTGACTCCATCTTGAAAAAGGAAACATGGTAGCAAATGTTAATATGAAGTTAAATATTAGGTCAACCTGACAGCAAAATTGTGCTTCTGCAAATGGCTTGTTTAACTAGTTTTTTGCTTGCTTTAACCCCTGTGTGAACTTCTACATCTCTGCTCTGCTTTGACCTTGATAAACCCCAGGTCGAGGACTGTTAGGGGTCGCAATGTCAGCACCTGAGTCTGCACTGTGTCCCTGGCCATTCAGTTCGCTTTTTGCCTCCCCAATAAATCCATCTTTTTGCTTGAGACTCTCTCTGAGTGGTGGACTCATGGAGGGACAAGGAATCTCCTCCCTTGAACCCTGTGACAATATAATATGATGGCATTTCCAGGGATTAGTGAAAAAGAATAAGAATTTTAAAAAGATCGTGTATAATGACTTGAGTGTGTGGAAATGTATGGACAGTAGGGCAGTGTAAAGAGCTAATTTCGATTTTCCCATCACAAAGGAGGACATTGCCCTATTCCTAAGGAAATGGAAATACTTGAAAGAAAAATAATATTAAGAAAAGTAAGCCACATCCAGAGAAACACAGGTTGCATGATATCCCTCATTTTTAATAATTAGAATATGCCTGGAAATCTATAAGTATATCCAATGGATAGTAAAAGACAAAAGAATTACATTTGGACATGATTATTAAATGTATTAATCAAACAGGACTCTTACACATTTAACACTGAGACTAAAGGAGGATATTTTTAGGAGAGGATTACAAGTTCAACAGCTATGTACAAATGATTATTTAAGTTATGTTTATCAAAATAAACTACAGTGAATGGAAATAGTTTTTTTTGTACTGTTTGAAATTTTTTTTCCATATCTTTCATTTATTCTCTTTACCACTCTTTTTTCTTTCTGTACACTTTGTCTTGTGTATAGGTTTATCTGATTTGTGGAGGGGAAGGGGAAGCACAGAAAGAGTGGGACAAAGTGTGAAACCAGACACTATGTAGAAAATGAATTATACAAGTTGAGGGTGGGGGAGTTGGGAGGGGAAAACTGGGAGAAAAAGAATAAGATGGTGACAATGTTCAAAAGGAAATGTATTCATTACCTAAGTTAGATAACTATAACCCATCTGTACATCACCTTTACAATTAAAAAATAAAGAATATATGAGGATAGTACAGAGATTGCATACTCAGTGGTCAATTTTGGTTCAGTGCTGTTAATTAAGAAAGGTGAATCTGTTCAATAGGTAGTCGTGACATGTATTTGTATGTCATCCAGTACTATAAAAATATCTTGCCTTTCATAGCATTTTACCAACTAAACAAACGCAAAATCTGAATTAGGTCATGGATCAAGCCCAGGAAAAATGTTTCTGAGACTCTTATTTGAACCCATAGAAATCTGGGCATGATGACTCACATCTATCATCATAGTTCAGGCAAACCCAGGAATAAAGCAAGATCTTTTGTTTCATTTTGGTTTTTGTTGCCAGTCCTGGAGCTTGACTCAGAGCCTGACTGAGCACTGTCCATGGCTTCTTTTTGCTCAAGGCTAGCACTCTACTGCTTGAGCCAGAGCACCACTTCTGGCTTTTACTGTTTATGTGGTGCTAAGGAAGCCAAGGCTTCATGTATGCTGTGCAAGCACTGTACCGCTAAGCCGCATTCCCAGCCCCAAGCAAGATCTTATTTGAAAAATAACAAAAGCAAAATGGATGATGTTATGGCTGAGGTGGTAGAGCAGCTGCCTGGGAACTGCAAAGCCTTGAGTTCAAACCCCTGTAATAATAAAAGAAATAAGAAAATTATTTTTTATATATATCCAGTGAAAAAATACAACATACTGCATATTAACTACTGTAATAATAAAAGAAAAAGAAAAATATTTTACACATATCCAACTAAAAAATTCAACACAGTGTGCATTAACTATTCCAATTCTTCTTTAACTCTTTAAAACATTTAAAGAAATGAACAGTAACTTTCAAATAGCCTGAAAACCACCAACTGCCTTTTCTCTTCTGAAAAAAAATTAAGTTAAATCTAAGTTATTTCTAAGTAGGAAACACTTTATTTTCAAAATTTTAATCACGATGCATGCAACTTCATTTCCTTCCTTTCCTTCCTTCCTTCCATCCATCCTTTCTTCTTTTCCATCTTCCTTTTCTCTCCTCTCCTCTCCTCTCCTCTCCTCTCCTCTCCTCTCCTCTCCTCT
Source organism: Perognathus longimembris pacificus (assembly GCF_023159225.1). Taxonomy (NCBI): domain Eukaryota; kingdom Metazoa; phylum Chordata; class Mammalia; order Rodentia; family Heteromyidae; genus Perognathus; species Perognathus longimembris. The sequence continues at coordinate 18,043,952 of NC_063163.1, forward strand.
CTCCTCTCCTCTCCTCTCCTTTCCTTCTTTCTCTCCTTTTCTCTCTCTCTATCCTTTTTCTCTTTCTTTCTCTTTCTCTCTTTCTTTCTCCTTCCTCCCTCTCTCCCTCTCTTCCTCCCCCTCTCTCTTTCCCTCCCTCCCTTCCTCCCTTCATTCCCTTCCCTTCCCTTCCCTTCCTTTTCCTTCCCTTCCCTTCCTTTCTTTCCTTCTCTCTCTCTTTGAGCCACGGCACAACATTCTTATATTTCTTCCTTTGTGTACAGATGAACTTTGTTGATTTAATTTTTCTCATGCTTTGATGTCCAACAGTGCCAGATTTCACCAAAGAAAACAAAGAAAAAGTTTGCATATGCAAACAGCCAAACCTGCTTAAGATATAGAAAGGCAGAGACAATGCATAACAACAAACATACTTGCTTTTAAATTTATAACTGTCTGAGACTATTCTTTTATTGCTAATAGGATAGATCTTTTTATCTCCAGCGTTATTCATCCTATATGAGCAGAGCTTTCAAGGTGAATTGATTTCAGCCTGTGAAAACAAATACATTGCTCCAAGACATTGTTTATTAATGCTGCCTAGTGTGCTGCCACAGTCCTAAGAGTCTGCTCATAAATAATGTGACACCTCACAAGTGAGAACACTTCAAGATCATTAAGTGGCCCAACCAGGAGACATTCAAGAAATCTACAGGATTGAATACATCTATATTGGCAGTGAAATGTTGCACTTGAAATCTAATTGCATAATTTAATGGCTTATGTTCAAGCTAAACATACATACATACATACAACTATACATATACATTAAGCTATGTATAGATAGCATATATTAGGCATACAGCACATAACACGCACACACTATTATGTATGCACACTATATTGCAAATGTCTTACTCTATATTTATTATGAAAACATTTCAAGGGAAATTCAAGATAAGAGTTTTCAAAATTAAATAAAATCAGTAAAAACCAAGCATAAAGCCCAACTATTTATCAAGTGGCATAGACAGCTATATACACTTAAACCAATGTAATGTATTTTAATAACATTTTATTATTTATTATATTTTCAGAATCATGAAACCTGAATTGATCTATTTGATGTCAAGTACCAAAAATATTGGGAGGACCAAAAATTGAGGGAGTGGGTACTTTGTATTAATTCAAATTCAATTCTGGAAAAATATAAACTTGACGTTTCTAAATATTACTTAGAAAATTTTATTCCATGTTATATTATTACATCACACAATACATATTCTTTAATTCTCATTTAAATTTCTTCTCATGAATAGAAGCAAGTATTAATGACAAGGGAAATGAATATTAAGTAACATATGAGATATCCCAAACAAAAATAAGCACATACACAAATGAAAATTTAAAAGAAATTATATTTTCTTAGAAAATGTAATAATATGGCCATACACATGGAATGTAATCAATTTGAAACTTTTCTCATCATTTCTCTTGTCTCCTCTTCATTCAGCATTCTCCTTTTCCTCAAAAAGCCTAATCAAAACCTAAAACACGCCAACTTTAGACTTCTGGAATCAAATTTGAGTCCGTTCTTTCTCCAAATAAAGGGTAACATAGCAATGACTACCATTTACGTTTTTTCTTTAATTCCTAGATCTTGAAACACAATTAAACAAAATTAAAATCTGTTATCAAGCTTGCATGCTTCATAATACTCCGCATAAAGAGAAAATGAAAGAGAATTAGTTTAGCCATAGTTGCTGGAGTATTATTAAATATTGAGTTCTGATTTTTAAAAAAAAATTACATGTCTATTCAAGAGTTCAAATTCCAATAGGTTATTCTGGAATAACTTTTACTACTGTGTGACTCCTCTGGCTCTTGAATAACACTGGGACACCTAAGCTGAACTGAGTATCATGTAAGATGCTGGATAAAAATAAACTATTACAATAAACTCCTGTAAATATATACCTGATGAAACTTGAAGGGCATTCTTGATTTATTAGGATTCTATTTTAAGTTGGAAGTTTAGATTCTAGGTTTTCAATTATTTTCCCATTTGGCTGTGATTTACTTGTGGCATGTTCCACTGAATTAATGTCACATGTAGTAGGTAGAAAGAATAATTACATTGCCTCAGTTAATTTCTGAAAATAGTTATTCCTTCATTATTTAATATTACATAACCATAAATTTATGACTACCGGGGAGGGTGGTTTAAAGCTAGCTTGTGCAGACAATCTTGTAAGGCTCTTATCTTTAATTAATCAGCAAAAAGCTGAAAGTGGAGAGGTAGGTCAAATTATGTAATACTATCTTTGAGTATAAAAGCTAAGCAAGAGCTTAAGATCATGAGTAGAAGCCCCCCCACACACAATATTTTATATTGAATGGATTTTGATACCTTCCACATATATTTTGTACATATATTGAGACTATCACATTACTTTTAATTCTGTTAATAATTGAACTGACTCAATACTTGTGTTCATGTTAGTAAACAAATAGAATCCACTGGTCCACATTGACATGTCGTTGTTTGTATGGAGGTCTTGAGGGTAGAATACTTACTGACATTCATACAATCTCCATCTACCCAGACCTCAAACCCAATGAAATCTGTGAAAAAAGCTGCACCAAGTAAGCATTTCAGATACTTTCATATCATATTGACACAAATTTGTAAAAATAGCAGTTAGGTAATTGTGGCCTCTACAGCTTTCAGATGTTAGGATACTGTGATAAGCCAAAACCTGCCAAGGGGAGGTGGGGGGGGGGGGGCCGCTGGGAATATGGCCTAGTGGCAAGAGTGCTTGCCTCCTACACACGAAGCTCTTGGTGCGATTCCCCAGCACTACATATATGGAAAACGGCCAGAAGGGGCGCTGTGGCTCAGGTGGCAGAGTGCTAGCCTTGAGCGGGAAGAAGCCAGGGACAGTGCTCAGGCCCTGAGTCCAAGGCCTAGGACTGGCCAAAAAAAAAAAAAAAAAAAAAAAAAAAACCTGCCAAGGACAAGGACATTCCTGCCTGGCAAGGAATTCAGAATAGGGGCTACAAAACAATGTCAATTGTGTCTGTTCACTTGTGCAATAACATAAATACAAGCGTTGTGAGAGTTAGGTGGATATATCAACAGTTTTTTTCAAAGTTACATGTTTGGTGGTGTATCATTGTTCCCAGGTTGTTTGAAAGTAAAATATGGTTTAATAGTCTATGGCTTAGTATGCAAAATGGATTATTCCATAGTTTATAAAAATTAAGAAGTTAAGTATTTCACTATGTTATAATATGAAATGAAATAAATAATTAAATAGCATAAAATAAAATGTTTTATATTATTTAAAATTGCTTTGAAAAAGTAGTTTTACATATGCAACATAAGTACATTTATTATACAGATATTAACAATGTTGACTTTAGTGCTTAAAACAACAGAAATATATCTCCTTTTTAAAATCTGAAGCAAAATTTAAAAAATGTGTTCCATTACATTACTGATATAAATTCTGAATGTGCTTTCAAATTTCTGTTTTGCCTATTTCAAATCCATAACAGAGAAAAGGTTTGCCAAATATTCTGTTTGTGTTATATTTTTAATCATTCATTTGTGGCTCCCAAATGGATTTACTCTAGCATACATTTGCCAACCCAAAACCAAGCAAAGACCACTTGAGGTAGAGATAAACAAAATAATATGAGGTTATCAGAACATGATGGCGGTTGAACAAACTCAGAGAATAGAAGCTGAAATTTTAATAGGTTTATGCTTATCACAACAATGAATGCACATCAAAATTAAGAATGTATGTTGAGTAGAATTCAGGTTGTTTAACTATTTTTCTTAACCAGAAAACAAAACCTGTTTTGCAGTAGACTTTAATTCAGTATCTAATTTAGCCTTCATTAATTTGGAAGTTTGGAAAACTATAAAACAAAACCTTCAAAAACTAAAGCAAATCTAAAAACATTTCTGTAATGTTTGAAAAATAGTCTCCTTAGAAGCATGTAAGATCAAAATTGAAATCTCAGAGGTTCTCAGAGTAGGATAAGTGTCATACAAGATGAACGGGGTTTTATGAGAAACTATGTTTAGACACAATTTATGAAATTATCTAACTATAAAATAATATTTCTATAAACACAATATTCATGAAGTTTATGTGTTGGAATTTGCATTCGCAATGATCATAGAACTAATTTCTTAACACATTTTAAAGTACTATTATCTTCTTTTCTATTACTATTACCCAAACATATTTCTAACTAACTATATACCATTTCATTTGCATTAAATCCTTATGAAACATCAATTATATGTTTTTAGAAATTGCTCACAAGTTAAAACTCCTGCTAATTATGAGGAAAACTAAAGGGTTGATGGAATTTTCTTTGAAAATCCATGAACAGTGCTATGTCAATTATTAAACAATCCCTGAAATAAATCTTACTGCAGAAAAGAATACTATTTAAATAAAAATAAAATATTTAGCAAATAAATGTTATCATTCTGAAAAACTAATTTGATAGCAAGATATATAATTCTAAACACATCTGTTCAATTATAATAGTTATTCACTGTTACAAAGTACATCTAGTTAAAATATATTTGTAGAATTTTTTTAAAGAAAATGAAAAGAAGAAAGAGAACACAACCATCAGTATTTTTTCCCAGTCTGATGAACAAAAGAATGGCAAAGTCTCCTATAAAATTTTGTGAGGAACTAAATTACCAAGGGCATCAGCTTCAAAAATTCCTCCCTGAAAGTGTCATGTCAGTTTTTGTTTTGTTTTCCCCCCTTGGGACATTCATTGCATCTGCCTTTTCCTGAGAGCAATACTGAACAACAATATTCAGCAAACTGGGCATATTTGGTAGGATTTTTGTAATGATATAAGAAAACGATTTTGTGCAGACGAAATTCATTTTTGCTAACGAGAAGAATTTGTTCCTTCTGTAAAATAAGGGGACCACTCTGAACAGATCTACAGATCTTTAGAAAGTTCATGAAAATGCATTTTATTACTAGTGGTTTAAAATCAGTATTTTTTTCTAAAATTTGTATTTAATCATTAGAGGATTTAGTTGCTATAAAAAGTACCTTTTTTAAAAAACGAGTTACATATAAATATAAAATTAAAATAACTTATTTTAGGTTAAAATAAATGCATTTGCATTTTGTAGTACCATTTTAAAAAAAAAGGAAGGATTGTTTTGTTCCCTTTTGGGTTATATTATAGAGATAGTTTTGTTTTCAAGTGGCTGTGTTCCAACCTTTACTCTTTTAAATTACAATTCTATCCCCACAATAAATAATTCTTGGTTCTTTACAATTGTTTACTAAACATGGCATAATCTCACAATCCAACTATTGACAGCTGACCAGCTCAACAATATATGTTATCATTCTACTTTTCATAAAATTCCTAATCCTCTTGTATCTCCTTCCTGTGGTTGTACCTGTACTATCACTATCTTATCTGAGTACATTGGAAACTGTATATACCGGTATTAGAACTAGGGAAGTGAATGGGAATACCAAAATTGAGAAACACAAGATAAAAAGACAAACGACTACAAAAGCAATACTTGCAAAACTGTTTGGTGTAAACCAACTGAACAACTCATGGGGGGAGAGGGAAAAGGGGAGGGGGAGGGGGGAATGAGGGAGGAGGTAACAAACAGTACAAGAAATGTATCCAAAGCCTAATGTATGAAACTGTATCCTCTCTGTACATCACTTTGACAATAAATAAGAAAAAAAAACCTAAAACTGCTGAAACTATATCATATGTAAGATTTTTTGTGCTATAAATTCGGAACCATGTAAGGTTTCCTTTACAGTGTAAAAGAAACTTTCAGAATTGGAACATTTGTTTTTCCTTCTTAAATAGGGTTCATATATAATTAAACATAAAAATTCACGTGACAACTTAATGAAATCAGTGTAGTACAGTTTTACTATATCTACTCTCCTTCATTTACCATACCACCGACCCATAGTACTTCACCCCAGACAGGACCTCATTTATCTCCTTAATATTTACTAGCCTTCTAGTTGTTTAAGGAGGTTTCACCGGTATTTCATACATGCATATACAGTATTGATCCCCTCATTTATACTTTTGTTTCCCTCACCCTTGTACTCAATGCTACGCAACACCTGTCAATGAGTTTCATTTCACTGTCTTCATTCCTAGATGGACTGTATTTTGGCATTGTTTCTGTCTAAGAACATAAGTGGTGCATGGGCTCAAAGCCACCAGAACTTGAAGACATTTCACAATCCATTCTCCCTAGTAGTGACATAGGTGATTTGGGTGTAGAAAATCAATACTTGACTTAGAAAACTGTAGTTGTTAAGGTTAGAGTTCTATGTCCTGGAAGGATTATACCATGTATATTTTAATAAGAGCATTTCTTCCTAAATGAGGCAAAAGATGATTTACTAATGACACTGTGCTAAGTTCTAAAATAAGTGAATGGGTAAATGACTGAGATGATCTTATAAAAATGTAGCTAAACATAATTCATTAAGATGCAGAAGAGTCTTAATGACTTGGACAGAATAAGGTTTTAAGTTGTAAAAATAGAAACCAAGGGAAATGACCCAAGAAAGTATGCATGTATATGAAGGTGTTAATATCTAAAAAGTAAAACGCAGGTGATTTATCCCTAAAAATAGAACAGTGACAAAACTACTCCTTTCTAAAAAGAAGTGTGCAAGAAAGAATGAAAAGGAAAGTTGTTCAGTGGCATTTATATTACTACTTTCTGATACCATGTATTTCTATTTTGTTTATGATTTTAGCAATGTTATATAGATAGTTATAAATGTTTAGCTGGACACTGGTGTCTCATGCTTGTAATCTTAGCCATTCTGGAGGCTGAGGTCTGAGGATCATGGTTCAAAGGCAGTCCAGGCAGGCCAACCCATGAGACTATTATCTACACTTAATCACCAGAAAACAGGAAGCAGAGCTGTGGCTCAAAGTGGTAGATTACTAGCCTTGTGCAAAAGAGCTCAGAGACAGTGCTCAGGCCTGGAGTTTAAGCCCTATTACAACAACAACAACAACAACAACAACAAAAGCAAAAATTAAATAGTGTGAACCTCTCCTTGAAATATTTCCCAAATTGTTTTAGAAACAATGGTATAAATGAATGTAACCCTATTAAAATGAGCTCATCATTATGTGGAGTGATCACATATATTTTAGAAAAAAAAGATCAATTTTATGTTTGAATTGTTAAATAAATTGAAAAGCATAAAAGTATTCTAAATTGCCATGTATGGATTTACCTGGCATTGTTTTATTTCTTTTTCTCTTTTATCTGTTATTTCTTGACTCTTTTCATGGACTGCCATTCCCTTAGGCTATTTATGCTAATCTTAAGAACACTATTTATTCAGAATTCTTATCTGACAAATGCACACACACTTAACATTTGTCTTTAAGCTTAGCAGCATTTTAATGGTGATAAATAGAAATACTTCCAAGAGTAATTGACTGCCATTTCCTAATTATGTTTTATTCTATTACTATTCTGAAAGGATTTTTACTGATGCATGAAAATATTCCAAAGGCAAGTGGTATGTTTTAATTATTTTATTGTGTTCTTAAAAGTTTCTTTTTTGCTTCAAATTCATACCCTTGAATAACTGGTGTCTAACACAACATTGTTGCTTAGTAGTTATAGAATTTACTAATAAATATATTTCAAAAATTTATAGAGAATGAGTGTTTTTGAAATATACAATCCCTAAAATATTATGTAGCTAGATGTTTACGATGCTTATTTTAAAAATGTTGTAAACAATTTAAACAACCCGATAATTAAAAAATAATTTTGATTATTTTTAAATATACTTAAGAAAGTAATGAAAATAAATAGATTGAAGATAGCACATTTAGTGACATTTTTGTTAGGACCATTTCAATTAAACATCTGTTATGTTTGTGTATATGTGTACTTTTATAATAATAAGATCAGGCTTGGAAAACCTCCCTTATTAATAATTAGTTGGAATTTGTAGCAAATCTAATCACTGTATCTCATTTGAGTACACTGCATACTGTATATATTGTAATAGTACTAGGGAAGGGAAAGGGAATATCAGAATCAAGAGACAAAGGATAAAAAGACAAATGACTCCAAAAGCAATACTTACAAAACCATTTGGTGTAAACCAACTGAACAACTCATGAAGGGAGAGGAAAAGGGGGAGGGGGAAATGTGGGAGGAGGTAACAAGGAGAACAAGAAATGTACCCACTGCCTTACATATGAAACTGTAACCCCTCTGTACATCACTTTGACAATAAATAAATGATTATTCATTTAAAAATTAAGTGACTAAATTATTCAAACATTTCTTTACATAAACGTTAACTACATAAAATCATTTTGAACTCTCTTGGTAGGTATCATTCACTCTAAACAAAAATATCAGTAAGATTTTTGATAACCCATAACTATTCAGCATTTTATTTATCCAAATATGTATTTATTTAATTTATTTATAGTTTACACCAATTTTTTAGAAAACTCACACAATATGTTTACTCAAATTCAACTTGGGTATTAAGCTTGGCTACTCTGTGCATTAGTCCTATCTGGCTTAACTAGGCAAGCTCTGGTAGCTCATGCTACTCAGGATTCTGAGAGTTGAAGACTGCAGTTTGAAGTCAGCACAGGCAAGAAATATTTTTATCTCCAATTAGTCACCCCAAAACAAGAAGTCGAGTTGTGCATCAAGTGTTAGAGAAATAGCCTTGAGTGAAAAAGCTAACGGACTGAGTACAGGTCCTGAGTTCAAATGCTAGAATGCTTCTCTAACAAATGTGTTTCCTGAAGTAGAAATTTTGTAGAAACAAGAGTCTGAGATTCTTATTTCAAAAAAAAAAAAAAAAGTAAACACACAACCATGAATGGAAGAACATAGAGTAAAAAAAAAAAAAAAAGTACTTCAGCTAGTAATAAATTCTGTGAAGAAAACAAAAATGTTGCAGAAGGCAATTTATTATGCTGTTTAAATAACCTGGGTAACTTGTTATTAATAGGTAGATTTTTGAACCGAGGATGAGAAACTCCTAATTTGTAGAAGAGGATTCCAAACTTTAAATGTAAATAACATTCCAAAAGTACAAGGATCTTAGGAAAAAAACAGTTAACAACTACTTGTTGATTTTCAGTCTTTCTTTTAAGAGTACTGAAAACTGGGAAAAGCATCAATTCAGTGTCTGAGTGGGAAATAATACTGAATTTAAAAATCCTGAGAGTCTCAATTCCTATGAGAGATAGATTGCATTTCAAAGATACAAAAGATGCCTGGATTTGGTAACACATGATTCTAGCTAAAGGAGATTATCAAAATGTAAGATCAATGTTCATATCCACAAACTATCTACATGTATCTCATTTAAAGTACATTTTATTTAAAGAGACCCATCTCTGAGAGATTTTAAAGAAGTCTGAAGCCATAGGAGAGATTCTATCAGAGGCAAGGAGAAATAAAACAAATATGTAAGTTCATAATTTTCTGAGAAATCTGGAAATAGGTAATAGATTCAAAAAAATACTTCATATAAATGAATAAGTTCCATCACAACAATTATAATTCTAAGAATCCTATCCTCAGAAACTCAAATTAGGGATTATTTCAAATCTCATCAAGTTGAGGATAAAGAGTTCAACACATTAACCTTCAGGCACACACATACCTCATATCCAAACCATAGCAATATATTTCTTTTATGTCTATGATGCCCATATTCATTAAGGTATAAAGATAAAATTAGATCAAGCCAGAGGAGAATGGTTATATAAGGTTTAAATACATAGTTTGAGAAATGGAAAACTTCAAATGGAAGCCAAAAGAAGCCTTGCTTTCAACAGCTATTGCAGAGTTTGTAAAGCAGAAAATACATATTTTGACCTTTCTTGTGATTGGCTGTTATATATTAACATTCTTTTTAAGGCAAATGGTTCAGTTTAAGCTGATCTGTCTAAAGCTGATTGGCTTAATTTCACTGAAAACTGCTGACAAGGGTGTAAAAGTTGTGTTTTGTGGTTTATTTGTGATTTCAGAGAAATGATGTTGTGGCTCTGTAAAGATGCCTGGCTGGTTGGAGAAATATCTAAATGTGGTCTCTATTCTTATTTTCTTTAATAAGAGTAATGTGATTTTGATTCCATGAGTCAGACAATGAGACCAGAACATCTTGATCAATGTCACCTCTTTTATCATTTCCCCCTATTTTCCAATCAATTTGTACAACTACATAAAACAAAAATAAAAACTGACAAGTGTAAATGTGAAATTTGGAAATTATGTCTGATTCATTCATCGAGTCACAATAAGAAATCTAGCAAAAAGGTAGCCAATAACTACCACCTAAATAAGTGTATTACTGACTTTATATCTTGCTTTTGTGGTAACCCCTAAAATATACAGTATTGAAAATTTCATCTCACTACTCTTTAAGGTTTAAAATTATTAATATGAGGGGCTGGGGATATAGCCTAGTGGCAAGAGTGCCTGCCTCGGATACATGAGGCCCTAGGTTCGATTCCCCAGCACCACATATACAGAAAACGGCCAGAAGCGGCGCTGTGGCTCAAGTGGCAGAGTGCTAGCCTTGAGCGGGAAGAAGCCAGGGACAGTGCTCAGGCCCTGAGTCCAAGGCCCAGGACTGGCCAAAAAAAATTATTAATATGAAAAATACTGCTTAAGACTTGGTAAAAAACATTAAATCTAATCTGTCTAAAGCTCAATATAAGGGAACATTGATAAAAATTTAGGGAAATATTAACATTAACTTAAACATACATTTAACCCAGAATGAAACATAAGAAGAATAAATATTTGAGAAATTAGCAGACAAATCTCAATTAAAATTAAATTCATCAAGTCATTGGGAGTAATCAAATATAAAATCACATCAAGTAAAGATAATTTGGAGACATCCATGTATATAAAACCAGGAAGTGGTTTAATCAAAACTTTTTAAAAATACCTTAGCATTAATAACAATTAAATTATCAGTAATAACCATTATTATGAGTAATGATCACTGTCAATTCCATTACAAAAATACAACAAACATACTCCACAAAACTATAAAATATGTAAAAATAAAAATAATAAAAATAGCTTTACAGATATTAATAAAACTCACAAACACAACTAGGCATTGGAATTCATGTGTTCACAGAGCACATAGAATAAAATGTAATAGAATAAAATAATGTTAGGGACAGCAATGTGTCATTATCTATGTTTGATAAAATCTTCCTCTACTGGAATCATATGTAGTAAAATAAGTCACATCTTTAGGTGTTGGGGTTCAGCTTTGGCCTTGAGGGGGAAGGGCAGAGGAGAGTGCTCCCAAGACGCCGCCCTTCCCCCAGCCCTGGGGGAATTCGAAAGCAGGCCACAATTCTCTGGGTCCGGAACCAGAAGAACTGGCTTTGCGACCAGCCCCCCAACTTTCTCACCGGCCCATGTGTTCCCCATTCTCGCGGGCTTTGCCCCTGGGGTGGTGCTATCCAGGTGAAGTTAGCCCATGAGGGGGTCTTATGACAAGCTCACCAGCCTATCGCCAGCTCTTGGTCAATCACCCCTTTTCTCGTCACCCCTACTATGTCAACTGTTAGCCACTCCCTTATTAAATCAGATTTGCTCTTGAAGCGTCTCCGAGATCCGCGTAAGCCTGGCTTCCTTCAAGGGTAAGGAGGGAGGTAAAGTGATCTCGTAGGGCCCCGTCCACCTGAGGTCTTTCCTGAGCCCCCCCACTCCACTCTGGCCTTACCTGCTGGTCGGGTGACCAGGGGAGAGGGTGAGAAAGGGAGTGATTAGAGTAGAGTAGAGCCTGACCCCCCGTGCCAGGGGAGGTGACCCGAGCCTGGCATTTAGGAAGCTTCTATCATATATATATATATATATATATATATATATATATATATATGTATATATCCCATATATATCCCATATATATCCCATATATATATATGCTTATAAAGAGTTTAAAATAAAACTTACTGAGATTATGTTCAAAGCTGTTGTATACTGACTCCCTCATGTTTTTCTAATGTGGCTTAAATGTTGCACAAATATGAATACAAGTGTCATCATATTTCCATGTAATTAATTATTTACTTGAAGTGATCTTCCTTTCTTTTTCTGTTAACATAATTGGAATATACTTTTGTAAGACATGTTAGAATCCAGGAAACCAGGAAAATCTAAATATTGGTTAACAGAAATGATATGGACTATCCTATTAAAAAATTGATATACTAGCCAGAAAGATTCCTAAACACTTCTAAGCACAGCTAAATATTAAGTGGATCAACTAAATTATCAACTCTTTTCACTGAAGTCAACTTGAAACGAAGAAAATTCATTAGAAATGCATCATTTTCTTTGCTAAGATCTAAGATGGAATAGTCAACCTTATAGAATTCCTTGGAATATTAAATCATTTATTTAAAAATAATAACCTACTTAGATGATTTTTTTCCTCATTGGTAATAATCAGTAAATGTGTAGGATAGGCCTAGCACATGATCACAATACCTCAATAGCTATTACATATGAACACATAAGATGATGCTAAGCAAAATGAATGTGATGTTTTGGAAATAAGTGGTTTATCTTTGTTGTTGTTATTTTCAATGTACCATGTAAAACTATGCCTTTTTCCTTTAAAGTCTTCTTCCCCATGCTTTTACCCCTGATGTCACTCTAACTGATTTTAGTACTCTGGATAGTGTATGTACGTTTATCTGAACTAGATAAGGGAATGGGAACATCAAAATGTAGAGACAAATAGTAAAAGTTGAACCAATGAAACAGCAATACTTACAAGACAATATGTTGTATGCTGTATACCAACTGTACAACTTGGGGAGGGAAATGGGGTGGGGAAAGGTGGAAAAAAATAAGGTAGAAGGTAACAAGTTGGATAAGAAATGTACTCACTGAATTATGTATGAAACTGTTCCCCCACTGTGCAGTACTATGACAATAAATAAATATTTAAAAATATGTAAAATAAACAATAATAATAACCTACTTAGAGAGTAAAAATTAATGGTAATGCTCACACGGAATTAAGGTAACTTTGAAATGTATATCACTGCATTATTTTTAGTGGCTTTATATATTCAGTTGTATGAATTTATGCATTCTCAAAGTAACTATACCAATAGAATTTCTCAAGGCAAGCATTGAATAGAAGGCTTCATACTCTCACAAGGAAATAAAATGAGAAGCAGGTTTATTAGATGCCTGCCCAACAAGACACCAGAGGCATATTTTCATGGGTTACTTTGGTCTATAGAAAATAAGCAATTGCTACTGGCTCTTGTATCTGACAATTAATAGTCATTTTCATGACTTTTAAAATGAACTTCCAGTGAACTTTCTGGGATGTACGTGGGACCTGGATAATGATCCATAGATTTTTAAATTGTAGACCCTGACATGAACAATTTTCTCACTTAAGGTCTTCAGTTAAAGTATTATCACATTTTAAAGATGAACATTTTGTCTAAGTTGAAAATATTGTAAGATCAATGTACTGAATGTGTTGAAGCTAAGCCACCTGTGCTCTCTGTTAAGAAAATAAAGTTGGTAAAATTATTTTTGTTTTGGAACACTCACCCAAAGGAATGTGAGTCCATTCTCAAAGGTGTTGGTCACTTATAGTTGAACACTTAGGTTTGAACTTAGGGCTTCATATTTGATCAGCTTGTGCTTTACCATTTGAGCCATGCCATCAACCCTATAGTTGAACACTAATAAGCTATTTTCTTAATTTCCTTCAAAGTAGACTAGCTATTTTGGTTCCACAATGGAACTGAACCTATTTCCTTCTAATACTAAGGCTTCCTTTTCCCATGAAATTTTTTAGAAATTTACTCTTCGGAAATTGCTCAGTATTAGTAGAGAGAAAGTTAAAAGAGAAACAAAAAATAAATAGAAATTAATTTTCAAAGTTATTTTAATTTTGGAGCTAACTGAAACTGCTTGCATTTATTTATACATCATATTGCTAAACTGATGGACAGTAAATTAACAAATTCACAAAAATCAACTACATGTTTTAGCATTAAGACATCTTACAAGTCTGTAATAGAGACTGAAAATCAATTCTTCAAAGAGATTCTCACAAAACAGCTAATCAGAGGATTTGAAATTTTTTCTACTGGTTTTCTTTTCTTTTCTTATTTATTGTCAAAGTACGTACAGAGAGGTTACAGTTTCATACATTAGGCCTTGCATACATTTCTTGTACTGTTTGTTACCTCCTCCCTTAACTGAATCATCAGCTTAATTTACTCAGTTTTTTTCAAGCCCCAAGTCCATAATTCATTCACTCATTCATACAATTATTCACTCTTTTAAAACTTTGATTGAAAAGTTTATGCATAAGTTGTTGATGGTATATAATTCATATTTATACATATATATGTTTTAAACTTAGATAACTTCCCTAAGTAAATTCCTAACCTAAATTTACAAGGATTCATTTTCATTTCTAGGCACACTTAATTTCATGACATGTTTAACTCTGAAACTAAAGTGTGTGGTAGTCTTGATAAATATTCAATGGAAGCTATATGATGCTCATTTTTTTAAATCAACAACTCACAGTTGGAAATTCTGACATACATTTATACTATATATACATAATGAAGACAATTATGCCTTGCATAGTTCTTGTCACTCAGTTTAGTTGGATAGAGCAAGTAAGTGATAGAGTTGTAACAGCTGCCATTAAAATGAGAAGATTTAAAGGATGACTCAGGATTTCTCCTTCCTCTCTTTCTCATGTAATCATCTTATAATGATTGGAAAATTGTCCTCATGTTCTGGCAGAATCAGAGTGAAACCTCCAATCTCATCAAAATTGTCATACACATACCCTTCTCTTAGCTTCCTCTCTAAGTCCCACTCCCTGAATAATGTTGGAACTCCTTTCAAGCGGGGACCACAGCTTGCTGTACTATCTTCCATGTAAGAGCCAAGTGAAATCATTTCCTTTCCTGCTTTTCCATTGCTCTGTGTTAAGTGTACAGAAAGAGGACTGGTCTGCACTGGTCTCAGTCAGACCTTAGATTGAATCCTAAAGTGACATGAATAGCACAATAGTAAGTCTATTCTCTTGTGAACATTCGTTACAAAATCTTTCCAATGTATATTTACTTGTAAATTCTAATTATTGAAGACAAATTTACTTCTTATTACTTGGGTTGAGAGGGAATCTCTTTGTAGGAATTACTTATGTTCTCTTATTTGTTAATGAAATAACAGTGGAGTTAGTCTAATAACTATTCAATTGTTAATGTGATTGCTATGACTTAGCATAACGTTTCTTTCTCCAGCAGTGTGTATTTTAATAGATATTGAAGTTAGAACACGGAAACTTATTAAGACATAAATCACAAACTATAAACATGTTATATATTTTCCTTATGAAGAATACATTTAGATATTTGAGAAAAAGTGCTATTGAAAGTTATTCTACAAAAGTTTAGAAATAATGAACATTAAGAAATTCCAAGGGGTATAAAATATGAGCAAAAACGTGCATTAAAGAGAAGATTCTTTCTGCTGGCTGGCTAATGAAATAAAGAAAGTAGAAAATAAGTATTTCAGAATTGCAAGTCACAGGAAGCATTTTTAAAACACTGCAATTTTTACAGTACTCAACTCAAATTGGTTCGTGAGATGTATGTGCTTTTCATAGTTTTCTTCCAGATTTTGTGGTTCATATGAAAAAATACCTCTCATTCTAACCTATGAAGTAGAAAATAAAAATACTACAACCTCTTCAATTCTTGATAAATGTTATAATATCTTGATAAGGTGACTTTAGAAACAAAAATATTCATTATATTTGTGCTTGAGAAAGCGTTTATGACAGAGAAACAAAAAATATCTAGTTAGGAGGAAAATAGAAAGTTTGAAGTACTTACATATTATTATTTGCTGCTCCTGTTGTTTATTTCAAGATATTATGCTGTTGATGTTCAAGTTTAAAAAACTCATTTGAGTCTTAAAATTTGTCTATAGGGAAATACTGGGTAAGAAAAATGTGTTTTATTGTAATTTAGGCCACATCTTAGATATAGTGTTTATACATTTAAGACATGAAATTATAAATCAGGGACTCACTCCTATAAATCTAGCTACTCAGAAAGCTCTGATCACAAGATTCCAATCTTCAGCTTGTCAGGGGAGAAAAGTCTGTGAGACATCTTCTCCAATTACAAAGCTAATTGCTGGGATGTGTATAGCTCAAATAATAGAGGTACAGTTTTGAATAAACAAGGTGAGGAAGAGTGTGAGATCTTGAGTACAGGTGCCTGACCTAGCACAGAATGATTGAATTGATGAATGAGTAATTTCTTTAAAAAAGGTTTTTCTTTGTTATTGTTGTTTTTAATGTACTATGTGAAGTTATTTCTTTTTTCTCGTACCTCACCCCTGCCTCCTTCCACCCTACCCCACAATGGCTTATCCCCTGATGTTTCTGTATTTGATTTTAGTACTCTGTGTACTGTATATAAATTTACCTGAATTAGGGAAGGGAAGGAGAGCAACAAAATGGTGAGACAAAGGAAAAAGGGTGAACCAATGCAACAGCGATACTCCAATACACTGTTGGAAATGAATTTCACCACTTGGGGGAAGGAGACTGAAGGGGAAGGTAAATGGGAGAAAAATGAGGGAAGGGGTAACAATGTTCAACAAGAAATGTACCCACTTCCTTACTTATATAACTATAACCCCTCTGTACATCACCATGACAATAAAATTAAATTAAAAAATGGATAAATAAACAAGAATATTTATAGAAAGCTATACTCATTAATTAGTAAAACTGTAAATCATGGGCTTTGAAAATTATTAAGATTAATACAATATAGGAAAAATGCACAAAATAAAGTATTATTAGTTAACATTTACACAAAAATTACATGGAATTTATGGGTTAAACATTGTGAGGATTGCTCAATTTTAGAATAACACACATTGTTATTTTGCAGACTGTTAAAATTTCTGTTATTTATGGTAAATATATTTCCAATGATTATTGGCCATCCATATTGCTTCTTACTAATATTTGGTATTTTCTTTATCTTAATTTATACATTGTCATTTTTTTGTTTCTCTAATTTTATGTATTTTATTTTTAAAGGTACCCAGATATGAATTCAGGTCCTTGTGTTTGCTACACAGGTGCAACCATTGCCTGAGTTGTGCAATCTGACTATTTTAGGTTTCCACTGAAGCTAGGATAGCAGATGCTCACAACAGACTTCATTCTCAGATGAAAAGAGGCCTCTCATGGAATTTTCGTCTTGGGCTGGCCTCAAACAATATTTACAGTCTCCTACTGCCAAGTATTTAGAGTAAATAGAATAGAAAATCTACTTTACAAAATGCTGTATTATTTCTATGAAGAATACCAAAATGTCCTCAAATTGTTAAAAATAGACATGAGACTCCACACATTAATCCATCCAATAAATTTTATCATGCCGCCCACAATGGTTCAAACAGCAATATTTATAACTGCATATTCCTAACATGAAATAAGTTAAATGGGTTCATTACTAGTGAACAGATAAACAAAAAGGGAATCTCTATAAGATGTTTATCAGTTGGCACTGCAATGGAGTGAATATCTGAAACTTGTACAATATTGATGAGCTTCAAAATCATCTATCTTGCTTAGCCTTATGGCAGATATCTGTAATCCCAGAACTTCAGAGGCTGCAGTGGGAGTGTCATAAGTTTGACAGCATTCTTGTATATGACTTGGCAAGACTTTGTCTCAAAACAAAGTAATCAAAAAATCAGAAAGCAAATAAAACCAAGTCAAGTATATTGCAACAGATCCCATTTTCTAGAGAAGACATGGTTTTAGAGATTAAAAAAAAAAACCACACATGCTAACACTTTACCAGGATTGGAAACTAAAATGGAAACAACTATGAACAGGCACGATGTTTTATTCATAATGATCTGGTTTTGTGTTAAAATCATATTTTGGTGATGTTTGTATAGCTCTGTAAACATTCTTATGTGTTTTAAACACATAACAGGTGGTTATTCTGTTTTGCAATTATCTTTCAATAAAAATTAAAATGGACAATTAGAAATTTTAAGGAAAATTCAAAAGATTTAAAGGTAAGAAATATATGAGCATTTTCTTTTGAAGTTTACAATATATTATATAGTAACAATATATTATATAGTAACAAAGGAACAAAGTTATATAGAAATATGTTTTAATATTAAAGTATATATAAGCATATTTATAATCTACTAGGCATTAGAAATAATAATTCTAGCTAAGCTTGTTAACAGACATTACATTTTTGAAAACTTCTTTATTGCATTAAGTATGGATATTTACTTTAAACATAATATTTTTCTGGATAGTAGGAGTATTCACTGTAAAAGAAAAATAATGGGTATTTAATGATTACAAGATTGGTCTCACTTATTACCAAATAGATAATTGATTTAAAAAATAGGGATGAATTTCAATTTCTTCATTTTGGTTTGAATGTTGGCAGGCTCACTGTATTTTTTTTATTTTTGTGTATATGAGATTGTCTTATTTTATCTTTATTGGAAATACAGGTTTGCTAACTATCATGTTCTTAGTTGTTTTCATTTTTACTCTGCTAGTCCACTGCTTTTGTTTCCCATTATTTCTTGGGTGAAGTCAGCTGTTAATTGTATTCAGTTTTCTTCATGTGACAAGTTTTTTTTTCTTCTTATTTATTGTCAAAGTGAGGTACAGAGAGGTTACAGTTTCATACATTAGGCTTTGGGTACATTTCTTGGACTGTTTGTTACCTCCTCCCTCATTCCCCCTCCCGGCTCCCCTTTCCCTCTCCCCAATGAGCTGTTCAGTTGGTTTACACCAAACAGTTTTGCAAGTATTGCTTTTGTAGTCATTTGTCTTTTTATCCTTTGACTCTGGATTTTGATATTCCCTTTCACTTCCCTAGTTCTAATACCAGTATATACAGTTTCCAATATACTCAGATAAGGTACAGTGATAGGGTGGGTACAAGCACAGGAAGGGGATATAAGAGGAGGATCATCTGCAATAGAAGCTATGGTTTCACATGGCATGTTGAAAGTAATTACAACAGTGATATAACAGTCATTTCCATAACATAGAGTTCATTTTACTTAGCATTATCATATGCATTCATAAGGGCATAGCTATTAGGCTCTTGTGATCCTCTGCTGTAACTAGCCTAAACCTGTGTTAATTATTCCCTATGAGGGAGACCATAGAGTCCATGTTTCTTTGGGTCTGGCTCACTTCACTTAGTATAATTTTTTTCAAGTACTTCCATTTCCTTGCAAATGGGTTAATGTCATTCTTTCCATTGTGTATATGCACCACATTTTGCTGATCCATTCATCTACTGAGGGACATATGGGTTGGTTCCATACTTTAGCTATGACAAATTGTGCTGCGATGAACATTGTTGTGCTGGTGGCTTTAGTGTGTTCTTGTTTGTGGTCTTTTGGGTAGATGCCCAAAAGTAGGGCTGTTGGGTCATAGGGGAGTTCTATATTTAGCCTTCTGAGGAATCTCTATACCACTTTCCAGAGTGTCTGAACCAGTTTACATTTCCATCAACAATGAAGTAGGATTCTCTTTTGGCCACATCCCCTCAAACATTTATTATTGTTAGTTTTCTTGATAAAGGACATTCTCACTGGGGTGAGGTGGTATCTCAATGTTGTTTTGATTTGCATTTCTTTTATGGCCAGTGAGGTAGAGCACTTTTTCATATGTCTCTTGGCCATTGTCATTTCCTCATCACCCTGTACCAATATCAATTCCAAATGGATCAAAGACCTCGAAATTAAAACAGATACCCTGAAAACACTAAAGGAAGGAGTTGGAGAAACATTTGGGCTTCTTGTCACAGGACGGAACTTACTTAACAAAGACCCAGAACTGCTACAAATCAAAGAAAGGTAGGACAAATAGAACTTGATCAAACTGTAGAGCTTCTGCAGTGGAGAGGACATAGATCGCAAGATAAACAGAAAGCCCACAGATTGGAAAAAGATCTTTACCGGCCATACAACGTACAAAGGCCTAATATCTAAAATATATGCAGAACTAAAAAAATTAAATTCCTCCAAAACAAAACTGCAAAGAACCAACAGCCCCTTCAACAAGTGGGCTAAAGACTTAAAAAGAGACTTCTCTGATCACTGTATTTTTGTGCTGAAAACTCATCTCCAGAGCACTGGTGCTAGTTGATATGCCTGGGGAAGTGATTTTATGGTATGTCTTCTGCCATAATATCTAGATTGTACACTAATGAGCTTATTACCAGAGTTTTTCCTATCATCTATGGTAGACAAAGCAAGAATATTTTATTTATGAATTAAAGAGTTGACTCCTATCAAACACTGAGTAAGCTGGTACTTTGCTATGGACTTCCTACTCTTCAGAACTAGGATAAATAAAGTTATGTTGTTCACAAGCTGTTGAGTTCATACTGTTTTGTTATCCAGCATGCACACGGAAACAACCATATTGCTCAATTTTTGGGTAACAACAGAGGACCCTTCAGACTGGTGACATAAAGTAAAACCAACAGCAGATGTTATAGATGCATTAGAGAAAGAACACTCATGGGAGCATTCCTTAAAAAACATTCCACAAAATTATGTGGTTAAAAATGGAACTTAATTCATATTGTACAGTAAATGTTGACTCCAAATGTAAGTTTAACATGATAATTGTTTTATTTTAGTATTATCCTAAACAAAAGGTATAATTGTAAACTAGGTAAAATAGCCAACAATATTTCACAAAAATACATCATGTTTCCTCTACCCCAATATATTTATTCTGTAATATGTAAACATGCACCCTAACCACTCATGAATTAATCCATCTGTTCATTCATTGACTCATTATAGTCATTCATCTTTCTATTTATTCTTTTACTGAGGTCAACTAATATTTGTTTCTATACATTCACATTTCCCTAAAAGTCACAAATTTGTTTTAAAGAATGAGTTAATATTAATCATATGTTACCTATTTTAAAATATTAAGTTTTGAAAATGTCTGCTATTAATTGGATTATTTGTTGTGTATAAGGTGTTTTTTTTTTGTTTGTTTTTTTTTTTTGCGTTCCATATAAGATACCAATCTTTTCCTGAATGAGCAGCTGATATTTTTGAGGCTGCCTCTCCATTTGGGTACTGTGTCACTTTTATCTGTGTAAGTTCTCTAATTGGATGCAGTTCCATTTTCAATTCTTGCTTTTACTAGCTGAAATATTAGATTCTTATTCAGGAATTTATTGTCTGGTTTTATATATTCAAGTGTTTCCTTTATGTTTCCTCATAGCCATTTTAAAGATTTCTATCTTCTGTTTGATCTATTTCAAATTGTTTTCTGTGTAGGCGGAGAGACAGGAACACAGTTTCAGCCTCCTAAAAGATAGTCTAAAAAACAGAACAAAATGTCTGTGAATACTTGAAGAAATATTCAACACCTTAACCATAAGGAAATAAAAATCAAACTGAAATTGAAATTACTCCTCATCTATTTCAGAATAATTACTATCAATTAAGCAAACACTATTAGTTGAATGTAAGTTAGTGATGTCAATATAGAAGTTTCTCTCTGATTTTCTTCCTTTCCTTCCTCCAATCCCTCCCTTCCTCCAATCCTTCCCTCCATCCCTTCTTTTTTTTTCTTCCTCCCTCCCTCCCTCTCTTTCTTCTTTCCTTCCTTTACTCTTTTCTTCCTTCCCTTTCCTTCATAATTTTGTTATTACCTTAGGTTATTTGTTCAAGGTATTTGTGGTATTTCTTTTCTTTTTTTATATACTTGTTTATTGTCAAAGTGATGTACAGAGAGGTTACAATTTCATACATTAGGCCTTGGGTATATTTCTTGTACTGTTTGATACCTCCTAAAATTTGTTCAGATTGAACTCAACCAATATATTACACTCCATTACACAAGTATTCATAGAGCAAATTTTCAAACGTTTAATTATTTTGTTTCATACACACAAATTAACTACATTTCCTATACTTATCCTCATTCATTCTCTCTTACCCTTCTCCTTCTCCTACGGACAATCCCCACAGTGTGTGTTCTATTCTCATGTAATTCTGAACTCTGAGACTGCACAATTCCACAGCTTCTTGAGGAATACGGAGAAAAGAATATCAGAGAAAGCAAAGAATAGAAGATCAGGTGTTGTATAAAGAAGAATGGAACATTGTATCAAACATTTATCATTTTCAGCCTACAGATAATTATTCTAAAACAAACTATTGTATCTGATTCATAATAATCAATGAAGGATAAGCTTGAAAAGCAAAAGGCATTTGTCTTATGAGAATTATACATATGATCACAAGGTGTTTTCAAGGTGTTACATACTCAGATTTGTCACTAAGCTGGTTTTAGAAAAACAGTTACATATTCTTTTTATGTATGATATATGTATGCATTCATATAATTTGTTGATCAAATTCACTCCTCTATGACTTTTTTCTTATTTTTCCTCCCATCTTACTAAAAAGGAATTTAGGTTTAAACAGCAACTAGCAAAGCACCTTAATATTTCTTTGAATGATTTCTATCCAGATTTTTAAAATATATCGAAATGGCATGATTTTTCTAGTGCAAGTTTCAATGCCTTATTTCTGATGTGATATGGTAATCACAGGTGTGCTTTATTATAATATTCTCTAAGTGTTTTCCAGCACAACATACATAGAAAGAAAGAAGGGAGATATTCACATATCTCCTTCAGAACAGTTTTATTGGGAAATCCTCATGTCAGTTACTCCCTTTGGTGAAGATGCCCCCTTGTCCTTCCAATAAGTCAGGATAAGCATTCATACTTAATGATATGGGATTGTCTTCTACCTTCAGCTTTCTTTGTGCTCATTATTTTTGCTGTACTGAAAATACAAATCCATCATTGTGCTTGAAATTCTCCACTGATACCCATAGGATTCATTGTTGACTTTGCTGTCATTTTTGCATGTAATACTTAAAATATTTTCATATGTCATTAATTTTCAGGAAGTTTGAGAGTTCTGTTTGTTTGATTTGTGTTTGTATTGCAATGTGTAATGTAGTATGTACCTGTACACATTGATAGGAGTTTGTCAGCAGAGCTTTTTTGTTGCATGGTTACAGCACCATTAGTCAGTAAGCTTCGAATTGATTTGGTCCTTCAGTCTTTGCTCTGGAAAACATTTGAGTAAAATGACAAAGAAATTCAGGTGTTTGACAGCCATAAACCGGTATTAGAGAAATGCTATGGGAATGCTTTGAGACAGATAAATGAAATTATTTTCTGGGTAAGCTATTCTATTGGAAATATTATTGTTAATATTAATACTGATTCTGGAAATCATGTTTATTTTCATGTTTTGCAAAGAGATATGTAATATCAAAGAAGAATTCTACCATACACCCCCATAGTATTTTCAGATAATTGATCATTTATAGCTGGTTAGGCATCACATGAAAATTACTCTGCTGCCTTTATTCAGACACATTCAAAGCTACATAAATGGAATGTTTTAACATGCTTACTCTATTTGTCTATATAAACATGAGTTGTATGATTTTCTTATGGAAATAAAAGTAGGATCCCAAAAAGGAGAGTACAAATATTTGTTTTCTAATAATGTTTAATAACAATTTATTTGTTTCTGCTTTTGCCATTGTCTCTAAGATCTTCTGACTGGTTTTGAGACTTAAACACTAAGGTCACTGTCTTCAGAGTAAATTGATATAATTATTACAATAATCTGATTTTTATGCTAATTTAATATGCCTATCTGGATATAAAGGAGTAAAGACTTTATTAAAACACAGACTGTGTTTTGATACTAGTCTATCGTAAAGGACTACTTGATTTTAAGTAGATATTGTCTATCAAAATTTCAATTTCAGGACTGGGAATGTGGCCTAGTGGTAGAATGATTGCTTGCCTTGCATGCATGAAGCTCTGGGTTCGATTCCTCAGCACCACATAAATGGAAAAAGCCAGATGTGGCGTTGTGGCTCAAATGGTAGAGTGCTAGCCTTGAGCAAAAAGAAACCAGAGACAGTGCTTAAGCCCTGAGCCCAAGTCCCAGGACTGGCAAAAAAAAAAATATGAAAGAAAATTTCAATTTTATTAAAAGCATCTCACAGTATCTGAATTGACATATGCTCTGGAAAACAATGAGAAATGCTTTCTCCCAAATGCTTTCTCCCATTTCTCCATTAAACATTACTCATGTGGCCATTTAAACTCAATATTCTTTGTTGTTGCTAAAGAATTGATTCCATGGGCTGGGGATATGGCCTAGTGGCAAGAGTGCCTGCCTCATATACATGAGGCCCTGGGTTCAATTCCCCAGCACCACATATACAGATAATGGCCAGAAGTGGCGCTGTGGCTCAAGTGGCAGAGTGCTAGCCTTGAGCAAAAAGAAGCCAGGGACAGTGCTCAGGCCCTGAGTCCAAGGCCCAGGACTGGCCAAACAAACAAACAAGAATTGATTGATTCCATTACATTAGTAATTGTTACATTGTATGTTTTCACATATTATTTTACTAATCTTGAAAGAACCTTTCAGTAAATATTTGTTTCCAATTCTCAAGAAACCTATAGTCATAAGCTGATATTATCCCTCCTTTCAGATCTTGGGGAAGATCCAATGAAGAAATTCAAGACATCTTCATTTCTGGTATGATTTTGTTGGCTTTTTCTGTAATTATCAACTCTACAACTGCTTTAGTGTTTCTTAGAAAAAAATTGCAACAGCAATACTAACAAAACAATATGTTGAAAACCAACTCTACAACTCCCCAGTGTGTTGGGGCAGGGAGGGATTGGAGAGGAGGGAAGGTGGGAGAAAAATGAAGGAGGAGCTAACAAGTTTGAAATGAAATGTACTCACTACCTTACGTATGTAACTGTAACCTCTGTGTACATCACCTTGACATTAAAATTAAAATAGCAGAAAAAAGAAATTAACCATGAATCTGAGTTTTGTATAACTAAAGAAGAAACTTCTTCTCAAACAAAATGTTCTTTTCTTTTGTGCTGTTTTTGCTTTATGCATATATGTGGTGCATGTATACATGCACATACATATACATACACACATATATACACATACAAACATATACACATATATGCTTGCATAGAAATGTTTCTGCACACACATACAGACATATACATATGTGGTGTATATATATGTTTGTGTGTATTATGTATTTTTTCTTAGAATAAATTTAAAATATTTCTAAGAGCTTGAAATGCATCAAATTTTGATAGTGGTTATGTTTGCATGATAAATACATATAAAATTCAATATACTGTATACTTATTATTTAGGTACTAAACTATATAAAATTCTATATCAAAGGAAAATGAAAAAAAGCATCCTGTCATTTTTGTATGCACCCACATGAGAAAATCCATTGTTGATATCCCTTTTTTTTTCTGAGATGAATGGAATAATAAATTTGATAGAGTGCTGATGGAAGTATGCTTTGGAACAGATATTCTGGAGAGAAAATTGGCAGTAAATATCAAAGTTGCAGGCACAAATAAACTGTCTCCCAGTAATACCATGTATAGAGATTTATCTTGTGGATATCCTTACACATGTTAAATGACATATGTAACAATTCATACATCTTAGATTTGTTTGAAACAGCAAAATATTGCCAGCAACTCACATAACCAGCACTACAACTTTGGCTAAATAAATCACAGTATTACTCAACAGTAATAATACACACTGAAGCAGGAAAAAAAAAAGGAACAATTTTAGAAGATACTGAAATTTCTCCAAGACTGTGTTTTATTGAACAAAAACACCTTTGAAACAGCACATATGTTATCTTAACTTCAATGTTAAAAACTAAATGAAGATAAATATTTACCTTCATATTGTTTATAAATATTTAATGAGCATTGAAATTAACCTATACATGATTATATTTCAAATAGTGACCCTCCATTTACTGTATATTATTAGCAATGGAATATATATTATAGCCATTATACATCCAGTACATTAGGTTTTAAAATGAAAACACAAGAAACTCTCCAGGATACAGATGTTATTTCCACACACAGAGAAATTATGTTAAAAGTATCTCATCTGAGTACCCTGGATACTGTATATACTGGTATTAGAACTAGGGAAGGGAAAATCAAGAGACAAAGGATAAAAAGACAAACGACTACAAAAGCAATACTTACAAAACCATTTGGTGTAAACCAACTGAACAACTCATGGGGGGAGAAGAAGGGGGAGGGGGAGCGGGGAAATGAGGGAGGAGGTAACAAATTGTACAAGAAATGTACCCACTGCCTTATGTATGAAACTGTAACCCCTCTGTAAATCACTTAGACAATAAATAAGTCATTATTCAAAAAAATAAAAGTCTAGCTTTAGTATTGAATGTCATTTATGTGATAATCAAGGATATATACATTTATTAGGGATAAAACCATCATATTTTATCCTTTTTGAATCTCCATACACATTTGCAGAAAAATCCTTACATAAAGAGGATTCGTTACTCATACACTTATTCACATGTGATTATGAGAAGTGCTATATAGTGTGCTAGTATGTTCTATAATTATCTATCATCACTAGAATTTATTATTCTAGGTCGTATTTGCTACCATACTTCTCCTCCCAGTGTTCAGATTACACATCAGGACAGATGCATCGTTGGACGGCGCTAAAAATCATTCTACACTTGGTTTAGGGAGAGAATCCCACGACTTGATTTTCTTTAGGCTTTGAACCTTTGATTTGTAATTGTGGACACAATTATCTTCTGCTCAAGGTCTATTTTCATAAAGATATCCCGGATTACTTTTGCACAGTTGATCCAGCATTTGAGAAGAAACACAGAAAGTCTTTTAAGGGCTAAAATAATAGAATTGGTTTTATGTGTATTTAAAATTTATGTTCATCTATGTGTAATTTGCTGAAGGTGTGCAAACCTTGATTGTAGAGAGACATAGAGCATTACAGAGAATGACCCAATAAATCAAGGCAGAACTTTAGAAAGCCACCAATGTTCAAGTCCCTTCTACATCACAATCTACTCTAGGAGTTATCACACTCAGAGTTTTATTAAATTAATCAGTTTGTCACATGTTTTCTGTGAGAAGGCGATTCTTTGAGGGTTATGACTTTGTGCAGCAGCAAGCATAAGTCATAAAAAGAGGAAAGAGGATCCTTCTTTATGTGTAGACATATGAAAAATGTCTTCCTTGTTTTAACAAGAAGAGATATATATACAATTGGAAAAATTAATGAATTTGTGAAGTGAGTTTGCATGACAGTCATTTCAAAATCTGGAATGAGACAAATATTTTCATAAAGACATGATCTAAGTGATTGCTTGTAGACTCTGTAAGAGTCAAATAATTTAGATTCCACATATGATGATATCATGTGGTATGTGTCTTTCTTTTGTTTCCTTATTTCACTTAACATATTGATCTCTAGTTCTACCTATGCTTCCCTAAAGAAGTATCTTATTAGGGTATACCAGGTGCATTCAGGGTGGTAGGTGTGCATTAACTGAATTATAATAGATGGAATGGAGAGCTCAAATAGTACAGATTTTTAGACAGGCTAAATCAATGCCCAACAAAATAAGAACCAAGAAATGAGCACTTTCAATGGCAAGGGACAAAAGTGAGAGGGGGTCAACAATGAAGGGAGTAGGAGGGAAACTGTAGCCAAGAATTCATTGTATATACTAAAAAGTATAAGAAACATAATGGAAAGGGTAGGTTGACCAGGGATTGAAGGGGTGGCATAGATCAAGATGCATTATATTCATATGCTGCTTTATGAAATTGGATCTCTACTGAACAACTACTTAGGGATAAAAATTGGTGTATAGTATATTTTATGGTGGATATTGTTCCTTGCTATATATGTACCAGATTTTCTGTGTTTAGTCCTCAACTGATTTCCATTAGATTGCTGCAGTGGTAAAATAGAGCAAGCTGTTGATTTGCACAGCCATATGTGGTGAAGAATATGGACAAAAAAGGAATGCATTCGTGTGGGAGTAAATGTGTTGCTATCATGTCATTCTCTCCATATGATATAAAAGAAGTCAATGCAATACTTTCAGAAAAACAAACTAAGTTTTCTGGGGCTTTCTTGTGTGAAGTGTTAAGAAACAGTCACTTGTGATATCATTAGGATGAGAGATGCAAGTTAAATGGATCATGAATCTTGACTTCTGTATTTGCCCAATGTGAATGTTCATAAAAATTGATAGAGCAACTTAATGAAGATAACAGAGTCTCCTAAAACAGAATGAAGACAATGAGAAAATATTCTCAAAAACATATGGTATCATTAGATGTTGTGGAAGGAAATGGATTTGGCCAAGAAATTACAAGTGGTTTTTAATAAGGATGCTATGAAGATCCAGACAATAAGGATTGCTATGTAAACAAATTAAGTTGGGGGGGGTAAATATTTTATATTATAATGTATGACTTCCTAAATCTGAAACTATATCTTAATGTCCAATTGTGAACAAATAAGGTGAATGAAGGAAGATGAGATCCAAGTTGCCATCCTAACTTTTCTCTATGACAATGAGACCTTCTCTGTGGAAATCAATTACCAATAAACAAAGGAGAAAAGCTATAGTGGAGACTTTAAGAAAAAAAATATTGGAATGGACTTTTCACAACACATACATTGAGATAATTATACATATATAATTTACACAATATATAATAGTAATTTATTATTAATATGTATAATTATATATAGCTTCAACAAATGTGATGCAAGAAATATGGGAAGAAAAATGCAGGTTGAGAATGTAACAGATTATAATATCAGAAAGTGTATTACACATGTGTGCATGTGCACGCATACACACAAAGTAGACGTTTTAAAAGAACAACTCAAGTTAAACAGATACAAAAACCAAATCAACAGTGCTCATATATGTCAAAATAGAACTCATTATTTTACAAAAGATAAATAACCACATTGTTTAAGAATAAATATCCAGATTTCATGCGTGCAACATGAAGTTGTTGATTCAACATATGCAAGACTGCAGAACTGTCAAAAATCACTCTGGGCTATTCCGGAAGACAATTGGAAAATATTCATTTTATTGATGCCCATAAACCTAAATCCTAAACCTTATGACCGAAAAATAGACTCTTTGCGACTGAGTAAAATCTAAGGAACTAAAGTTTCTTAAAATGTGCCTCATTTGCAAATTCACAATTTCCAAGAATATTATGTTTTCACACACTAGTTGGAAATTATTCTCACTTTCGCTGCAATTTGAAATTAACAGTAAGAATGCTTCATTTACAAACCTTTACTAAAATTTTGAAAGTATGTAATTTACACTCAACTAATATGCTCATACAGTAACTTTCATTAAATTACTGGAAATAAATTGATTGCAGCTAAATTCCTTTGCAAACAAGAAAAATCATAACAACATAAAAGAAAAAATCAATGTAGATTCTATCATATTTGCTTAATAATATTCCTTTATTTTTTGAGCAATATGGATTTCTTTATTTATTTTAATGGCTTTTTAGGCTAGATACAGTAAAACATACTAGCTCAAAAGTCATTCTATAAATATTTCTTATCCTACTTCTGATTTTTTTCATTTATAATAAAATATAATGGTTTAGGGTTTCTTACCTATCAATGAAATATTGTCAGTAAAAGTTATTTTCATGAACTTAGTAACTGTAGTGTATACTTAGATAGAATCCTCTTTTTAGTATTTGTACCTATTCATGGTACTAACAATAGTTTATCTGTATGCACGGATATTTTCATTAGTGTGTCTGCGTGTTATTTTTTAAAAATGAGATCATCTAGTAGAAATTGTTACATCAGAAAATGCACTGCTACTTAGTGTTCATATGAAATACTTTAAGTGCAGCTGTAGTAATTCAAGACGCTAAAATATCATTTGGCATCGTTTCCTTGCATATCAATATCCTAGTTGTGCATTGTTAAATCTTTGTAACTTTTCAACAAAGGTTCATTAAAGAAAATCTATACTCAAAGTGCAGAAATGTGCTGCATTTCTAAATTAGTTTTTGCTTATATTTAAACTTATACATAAATGAATCTACTTTATTATGAATCATCTATGATTGAAATATAATTTCACATTTTTCATGTAGTTTCAGCAAATTTTTGTATTTCTGTTAGAATAAGGCTTAGTGTTGCCTAGGATTTTAATTCTAAATATATTATTTTAATTTTAATACTTCATCCATTCCCATATTTAATATATTCTGGAATAAAAAGATCAAAGATCATGCAGTTAAAAGTATGATGCAGTCAATTTGGAGTAGACCTGCATTTGGCAACACTAATATGTTCTCCTCATATGTAGAAGATTGTTAAAATTCTCCACAATCATTAATTTCCCCTAAAGTTGGTGAAACAATAATATCCATGACATTGTCACATGGTACATATAAATAGTTAACAACCAGGTTACAGTAAAGGAAGAATAAATAACTCAATGGAAAGAAAACTTTTTTATTTTTAAATAATTCATTCATTTATTGTCAAAGTGTTGTGCAGAGGAGTTATAGTTTCATATCTAAGTCAGTGAGTAAATTTCTTATCAAACTTGGTACCTCCTCCCTCATTTTTAACCACTAAGGGTATCAGTCAATAAGTTCTACTCCCCTCTTCTTACATTTCCATTTGTTTTGTTACTCTCCATGGAGATCCTAACAGAGTCCAGGCCATCCTTACATGGCAAAAAGGAGTTTTAATATTTTCACAATGTTTAGTATTTTAAAGTTTGTTTTTCTTCATTCATGGAATGCTCTCATTTAACCATTCAAAGAACTTCCATGCTGAAGAATGAGGCCAGCTCGGCTGCTATCACTAGGGAAATGACTAAAATAGTTCCATAAAGAACACAGTTGTCACTTACACTGTACAGAGTCTGAGAGATGGAATATATTAAACAGCCAGTAGTGTACTTGTGAATGCATAAATGTTCAGCAACTAGTCATAGATGTTATTCTACACTAGACTCATAAATCTTCAAATATTTTGATCCTTAAGATTTTGGGGTTGGCAATTTTTAGATTACTTCAAAATGTCCTCATTTGCAAAATCCTTTTGTAAACCCTATATTTTATATACTGGAGATTAAACTCATAAATTTGGCTGCCTTCCTGCAAGTTTTGGCATTTCTTTCCATTTTGGAACAATATATTAAGACAAACTTAACTCTACAAAATCCTTCTTCATCCAGAACATTTTCTTTTCCCCTTGCCTTCATTCTCAAAGTAAACAAACAGACAAAAAGTCTGTTAAAGTGAATCATCACTATACACAATAATGCCGTATTACATATAAGCTATAACATTCATTGTCTTAATACATATATGTAGAAAAGCTCTAATGTATCTTGAGTCTTCTGTTCAATTATGTAGGCTAAAACCTAGCAGGTCTGATTACAAAGAAAGTACATTACAAATAAAGTAAATAGAAAATACTAGTAAATAAGTAAAGAAGGCAGAAAAAATGATAATACTAGAATGTAAGTAGAAATAATGTGTGTGTATTCCAAATAATAAAGAAATTAAATAGAAATATGAAAGGATTTTAGGCAAGGTCTTATTGTTGAGAAAATGGAAAGTTTATGTTCCAACTCATTTGGGACTATTGCTGCTGTGAATTTTAGTTTTAAATAGGGAAAAAGTGGGACTGGGAACAAGAAATATGCATAATTAACTGATATGGTCAGAGTGTGATCTGGTTGATCTTTATCTTAGTTCTGGTTTTTCATTGGTGACTCAGATATCCTTATTATTTGTGGGGACAATCTGGATCTTGTGAGATGCTTAACCTTAATTGAAGAGAGATCACATCACCTAGTAATCTCTCGGAAAAGCTCTGATATTTCTGGAGTCCAAAGTGACTCTGGGTTTAGGCAACTTTCAGGTGTCTTTTGTTGTCAATGATAAGACCTAATTAATGCCAACAGTTGATATCTTTTACTCTTATCTTTGTGTCTTCAGCTTTGAAGAGAAAGAAATAAGCAATCTATCCCCAGGTTTTAGACAAACATTCCTAGAATGATAGTCATGCTTCACTGTAGAGTTAAGTAGCATGTGATCCAGATGTTAAGACAAAGGAGAAAGGTGCAAAATGAGGGAAGAATTAGTTCTCTATTAGCACTCCTGTCTTATTGAATTAGGAACCATCTTAGTGATGTCATCTCCACTTAATCATGTCTACAAAGGACTTCTCTTGAAACAAGATCTTATTTCATTTACTAGGGGACAACTTCAGGATGGCTTTTTTTTTTTAGTTATGCAATTCAGCTTATTGCACCCAATTATGTTCACAATTTCTTCTCCTTTATTGCCTTCAGTGTCTTAGTGATTATTGGTTAAAAATCCTAATAAAATAATATTCCTCTCAGCTTTCTGCCTCTGATACTTGCTGCTGTATTGTAGCACTGAATACTCCTTACCAAAATATTTTTATTCTGCTTCTTAAATGTTTCCTTTGCTGGTACTGAAGACTGAGGATCATAAATGTGATATGTTGTCAGTTTCCTTGACTTTTTTGTCTGAACCAACTAAAGCAATGCCTATATGTATGTTTATACATTGAATAAAGTTGATTTAAGAGATATATAAAAATGCCTCAAGGCTATCACCTTATTTATCCCTATAGTAAAGTTATGCAAATCTATCTTAATAAATTAAAAATAATAAACAACAATATTATCTGACTGTTGAATAATGCTAAAACATTTTCATGTTGCTTTGATTACAACTATTGTTTTTAAAAAATCTTTTTTCGATGAAATAATTTACTACTACAATTTTTTATTATGCTTATGAGTTTAGAACTTTCTTAATCCTTTATTTTATTTATTTATTTATTTTTGGCCAGTCCTGGGCCTTGGACTCAGGGCCTGAGCACCATCCCTGGCTTCTTCCCACTCAAGGCTAGCACTCTGCCACCTGAGCCACAGCACCCCTTCTGGCCGTTTTCCATATATGTGGTGCTGGGGAATCGAACCGAGCGAGAGCTTCATGTGTAGGAGGCAAGCACTCTTGCCGCTAGGCCATATTCCCAGCCTCTTAGTCCTTTATAAACTTGAATTTTTCACTGTTGTTTTAATATAAAATGACTGATTATCTTCCTCTATTTATGTATTTGGGCTCTGTACTATTTGGACAATTATTCCTTTTTGTTTTCTAGAGTGCCAAAATGTCATGGTGATTTTAAATAAATTATTGGGAAATAGAGAGTGTATCATTATGACTTAACAAACATAGAATTTCATTTGTACTGGATACTGTAATGGCTATCTCTTTAAAATAAAAAATCCAGAATAATAGCTACAAATTCTAATTTTTGTATTTTTGTTGAAAAGCAAGCATTTGCCATGCAATAAATACTTTATAGACTAGACATTAGCATAAATTTAAGTTGAAGATCCTAGGTATTACTATTTTGGTGAATAGCAAAATATAGATGGCTCAAGGATATTAATTACATGTAAAAATATGGATCATTAACTATAGATATTTTTACATATAATTTATATTTTGGCAAATAACTAGCTTTTTCAGAATTAATGGATTTTGTGGCTATGAAATATACTATATTTAGAACATTTTATTTATAAAAATTATTTCCTTCCTGAATAGATTGAATATGTTAATACATATGGCAAAAACAAGTGTATTTTTCACTTTGCCATTAATTAAATTCAAATGTAACTATGTGAAATTATTGTGAAACAAAGATTCTAAGATTTTCTGGGAAATACCTACTGTAGGTTGGATAATTGTCATGTTCAACATTTATATTAATCACTACATGTCAAATATTTCATTAAAAAGGGTTTTTAAATTTGATGTGCATATGAATGATATATGCATTATTTGGATGCTTATATTATAAAATTATATGTGAACTTGTGATCATATGTTGACAAAAATAAGCATAAACATGCACATTCCAAGTTAATGAAAGTATCATATTGCACTTCTTTGAAAGGCATTGTCAGATGAACTCTAAGTTCTAACAGTTTGTTCTTGCAAAAACAACACTGACATATGGCAATAGCGTTTATAATTCAAATTTCTGGGGTCATCTAGAAGTCAATAAAGTAGCTCTGCTGATGTAAACTCTGTTGGTTTACACAAAGGAATTTGACCAGCTGTCAGTGATTCAGGAAGACCTCAGTTGGAGCTAAAGTGGGAAGTCATCACTAGTCAACAAATATTTTTCATCAGGCCAGCCCAGGCATGTCAGTAAGGAATGGCAGAGGTGCAAGAATGATCAATTACGTATGTGGCTTTGTAAGCCTTTATTTTTTACCACATCTGCTAGGAAATTGTTGTTCCAATGTAGGGCATATGTTGTTATTAGTGTGGACAGGGAATTCAGAGTCAAGAATGTGATAAAGAATTCGGGTCATTTTTTGATCATCTATAATACATTAGTGCCATGTTACTTAATTATAAATGCCTGTCAGAGTTTAAACACAATTATGATTTTATGGCAATATTCAGTTTCTTACATAATACAGGAAAATCATTTTCATATTTTGGTTGTAGGTAATGAGATGTTATTAACTGTACTTTTAATATTAGTTCTATTTCTATTTGTCTATCATTAAGAAAATGTATTCTTAGACATACAGAAGTAATTTTTGAATGAATTTTGAAAGTGTAACTACAGTTAATTTAATAAAAATTGTGTAAGAAAAACGAGGATGTAAGATATCACAAGAAATGTACCCCTTTGCACAACACCTTGTCAAAAAAATTTAATTAATACAAAAAAAAATAAAAAACTTTCAAAGTGAAAAAAGTGTATAACAAATTATTGGATAAATATATAACTATACTACAATGTGTTTTTTGTAATTCTACATTTTAATACTTTTCAATACATTACTCTGAGAATCAGTCCATACCTTTAAATTTACATTGAAGTCAGATTGAAAAATGGACTAACAGACTAAGAAATTTGAGAAGTTTTATTATTAACAGAATACTGACAAAACAATAATTTTATTTTTAAATTTTCATACAAAATTAAACAAAATATTTGATAATTATTTTTACTATTAAGGTATTTTGTCTTTTTTCTAGTATTGGCTTCCATCTGTAAATTTAGCTACTCAGGAGGCTGAATGGTATAGCCACAGTAATCTTTCTTCCACTTAATCCTGTCTCCAAGAGTTTTTGTCATTGTCCAGTATGCTAATGGATGAGGATTAAGACACTGAGAGATATTTCAGATCTAAAATATAATATCTATATCTACTTAGAACATAAATATGATAACCTGTTGGAATATGCCTGAAGTTTTAAGTTCCAAGAATTGATTCCTTACTGTAACCTAGAATAACCCACATCTACCAAAAGAAAAGGAAGAAAAAGTACTGAAAGTTGTAGGTCAACAAGCATATGTGGAGTAAAAATACAGATGGTTAGATGATTAATTTTCAATTTTTGCATAGGTACACATGCAAATATATATATATATCCACATATTAACCAGTATAATTATTTTTAAAAAACAGTTTAGAACCTAGAACTATGGCTTCTTAAATTAGTATCACTTTTTGTGAGCATAGGCTCATAAATTGGATCAAAAATCAAGATCCATCTTTCTGCTGCCTCCAAGAGACACATCTATCCAGCAAAAGTAAGCATCTTCTAAAAGTGAAAGGCGGGAATCAAATCTATCAAGCAAATGGCCCCCATAAGCGGGCTGGAGTTGCAATCCTAGTATCAGACAAAATTGACTTCAAATTAAAAAAGGTAAGAAGAGACAAAGAAGGTTACTACATACTAGTAAAGGGATCTCTCCTACAGGAAGATATAACCATTCTAAATAGCTACACACCAAATTCAGGAGCACCCAACTTCATCAAACAAACACTACTGACTCTAAAAACACTCATAGACCCAAACACATTGATAGCTGGGGACTTTAACTATCACCTCTGGACAGATCAACATGCCAAAAACTGAACAAAGAAACCACAGAACTAAATAATTGCATAGACCAACTAGACTTAACTGACATCTACAGAATATTCCACCCAGCAAAAACAGAATACACATTCTTTTTGGCAGCACACGGAACATTCTCCAAAGTAGATCACATCTTAGGGCACAAAGAAAATCTGTACAAATTCAGAAGTGTCAAAACCATT
Source organism: Perognathus longimembris pacificus (assembly GCF_023159225.1). Classification (NCBI taxonomy): domain Eukaryota; kingdom Metazoa; phylum Chordata; class Mammalia; order Rodentia; family Heteromyidae; genus Perognathus; species Perognathus longimembris. The sequence goes on from NC_063163.1 coordinate 18,080,269, forward strand.
TCCTGCACTCTCTCAGACCACAATGGAATAAAATTAGAGCTCAATTCAATCAGCCAACACAGAAAATCCTACAATTCATGGAGACTAAACACCACACTGCTGAACCATCAGAGGGTCATTGAAGAAATTAAAATGGAAATTCAAATGTTTATGGATTTCAACCAAGTTGAGGACACAAAGTACCAGCTCCTTTGGGACACAGCAAAGGCAGTACTCAGAGGAAAATTTATATCTCTGAGTGCATACTTCAACAAACTGGAGAAACAGCAACTCAATAATTTAAAGAAGCACCTTAATTTCCTTGAGAGAGAATAACAAGCCAAACCCCACGTCAATAGACGAAAGCAAATAATTAAAATCAAATCAAAATTAAATCAAATAGAGATGAAAAAAACCATCAAAAGAATCAACAAAACAAAGAGTTGGTTCTTTGAAAAAATCAACAAGATAGACAGACCCCTGGCAAACCTGACCAAGAAACGAAGGCAGCAGAATCAAAGAAACAAGATAAGAGATGAAACAGGTAACATCACCACAGAAATAACCGAAATTCAGAAATAATAAGGGACTATTTTGCAAACCATTATGCCAACAAAATCGAGAACTTGGAAGAAATGGATGATTTCCTAGAAAAAATTCATATCCCCAAACTCAAACATGAAGATTTAAACCATCTAAACAGACCCATATCCAGTACTGAAATAGAAATGACAATAAATGATCTCCCATCCAAGAAAAGCCCAGGTCCAGACGATTCAATGCAGAATTCTACAAGGCCTTCAAGACAGAACTCACACCAATATTTCCCAAACTCTTTAATGAAATTGAAAGAGAAGGTTCACTTCCAGACTCATTCTATGAAGCCAGTATAACCCTCATCCCAAAACCAGGCAGGGACTCACCACAGAAAGAGGACTATAGACCGATCTCCCTGATGAACATAGACGCAAAAATTCCCAACAAAATTCTGGCCAATCGACTTCAACAGGTCATCAAAAAAAATCATACACCACGATCAAACTGGATTCATCCCAGGGATGCAAAGTTGGTTTAATATACGCAAGTCAATTAATGTATTCCACCACATCAACTGGAGCAAGCTAAAGAACCACATGGTTTTATCTCTTGATGCGGAAAAAGCATTTGATAAAATCCAGCACCCATTTATGCTAAAAGCCCTGGAAAAACTGGGATTCCAGGGAACATTCCTGAATATAATCAAGGCAGTTTATGACAAACCAACAGCAAGCATAACTCTAAATGGGGAAAAACTAAAGCCATTCCCTTTAAAATCAGGAACAAGGCAGGGATGTCCACTCTCTCCCCTGCTCTTCAACATAGTACTAGAATTCCTAGCCAGAGCAACTAGGCAAGAAGAAAATATAAAGGGGATCCAAATAGGAAAATATGAAGTTAAACTTTCTCTCTTCACAGATGACATGATCCTATACCTAAAGAATCCCATAGACTGTACCCCCAAGCTACTAGAGCTGATCCAAAAATTTGGCAAAGCTACAGGATATAAAATAAACCTTCAAAAATCAACGGCCTGTCTCTATGCTAACAACCCGAAGACCGAGGCTGAAATCAGGAAAGCAACTCCTTTTGCAATAGCCCCCCAAAACATAAAATACCTAGGAATAACCTTAACCAAAGAAGTGAAAGACCTCTTTGATGAGAACTTTAAAAGCTTGAAAACCGAAATTAAGTCAGAACTAAGGAAATGGAAAAACCTCCCATGCTCCTGGATTGGGAGGATTAATATAATCAAAATGGCAATATTGCCAAAGGCTATCTACAAATTCAATGCAATACCCATTAATATCCCAACACCATTCTTTAATGAAATAGAGGAAGCAATTACGGAAATTCATATGGAACAATAAAGGACCTAGAATAGCAAAAACACTCCTAAGCAGGAAGAACAGTGCTGGAGGAATTACAATATCCAACTTCAAGCTGTATTATAAAGCTATAGTAATAAAAACAGCTTGGTATTGGCACCGGAACAGGCCTGGAGACCAATGGAACAGAATTGAAGACCCGGGAATGAACCCACAGAACTACGCCTACTTAATCTTTGATAAAGGAGCTAAAACAATAGTATGGAAGAAAGATAGCCTCTTTAACAAGTGGTGCTGGCAAAACTGGCTCAACACTTGCAACAAACTAAAACTAGATCCTTATATATCACCCTGCACCAAAATCAATTCCAAATTGATTAAAGACCTTGAAATCAAAACAGACACCCTGAAAACACTAAAGGAAGGAGTAGGAGAAACACTTGGGCTCCTTGGCACTGGACGGAACTTCCTTAACAAAGACCCAGAAAGGCTACAAATCAAAGAAAGGTTGGACAAATGGGACTGCATCAAACTGCAGAGCTTCTGCACGGCAAAGGACATAGCTTGCAAGATAAACAGAAAGCCCACAGACTGGGAGAAGATCTTTACCGGACATTCAACAGACAAAGGCCTCATCTCTAAAATATATGCAGAACTAAAAAAATTACCTTCTTCCAAAACAAAACCGCAAAGAACCAATAGCCCCCTCATCAAGTGGGCTAAAGACTTACAAAGAGACTTCTCTGATGAGGAAATGAGAATGGCCAGGAGACATATGAAAAAGTGCTCTACATCACTGGCCATAAAAGAAATGCAAATCAAAACAACATTGAGATTCCATCTCACCCCAGTAAGAATGTAATATATCAAGAAAACTAACAATAACAATTGTTGGAGGGGATGTGGCCAAAAGGGAACCCTACTTGATTGTTGGTGGGAATGTAAACTGGTTCAGCCACTCTGGCAAGCAGTATGGAGATTCCTCAGAAGGCTAAATATAGAACTCCCCTATGACCCAGCAGCCCCACTTTTGGGTATCTATCCAAAAGACCACAAACAATATCACAGTAATGCCACCAGCACAACAATGTTCATCGCAGCACAATTTGTCATAGCGAGAATCTGGAACCAACACAGATGCCCCTCCATAGACGAATGGATCAGGAAAATGTGGTACATATACACAATGGAATTTTATGCCTCTATCAGAAAGAATGACATTGTCCCATTTGTAAGGAAATGGAAGGACTTGGAAAAAATTATACTAAGTGAAGTGAGCCAGACCCAAAGAAACATGGACTCTTTGGTCTCCCTTATTGGGAATAAGTAGTACAGGTTTAGGCAAGTCATAGCAGAGCATCACAAGGCCCAATAGCTATACCCTTATGAACACATAAGATGATGATAAGTGAATTAACTCCATGTTATGGAAACAATTGTTATATCACAGTTGTAACTACTTTCAACATCCCATGTGTATATGTAGCTTCCATTATTGATGATGTTCTTGTATCACCTTCCTATGGTTGTACCTACACTATCTCTGTAATCTTATCTGAATATATTGGAAACCATGTATACTGGTATTGGAACTAGGATATTGAAAGGGAATACCAAAATTGAGAGACACAGGGTAAAAAAAGCCAAACAACTACAAAAGCAATACTTGCAAAACTGTTTGGTGTAAGTGAACTGAACAACTCGGGCGGGAAAGGGTAAGGTGGAGGGGGGTGGGAGGTATGAGGGTCAAGGTAACAAACAGTACAAGAAATGTATCCAATGCCTAACTTATGAAACTGTAACCTCTCTGTACATCAGTTTGATAATAAAAATTTGAAAAAATAAAAAAAAGCTGTAGTAATAAAAACAGCTTGGTACTGGCACCGGAACAGGCCTGAAGACCAATGGAACAGAATTGAAGACCCAGAAATGAACCCACAGAACTAAGCCTATTTAATCTTTGATAAAGGAGCTAAAACAATAGTATGGAAGAAAGATAGCCTCTTTAACAAATGGTGCTGGAAAAACTGGCTCAACACATGCAACAAACTAAAACTAGATCCTTATATGTCACCCTGCACCAAAATCAATTCCAAATGGATTAAAGACCTCGAAATCAAAACAGACACCCTGAAAACACTAAAGGAAGGAGTAGGAGAAATACTTGGGCTCCTTGGCACAGGACGGAACTTCCTTAACAAAGACCCTGAAAGGCTACAAATCAAAGAAAGGTTGGACAAATGGGACTGCATCAAACTGCAGAGCTTCTGCACGGCAAAGGACATAGCTTGCAAGATAAACAGAAAGCCCACAGACTGGGAGAAGATCTTTACTGGCCATTCAACGGACAAAGGCCTCATATCTAAAATATATGCAGAACTAAAAAAATTACCTTCTTCCAAAACAAAACCGCAAAGAACCAATAGCCCCCTCATCAAGTGGGCTAAAGACTTACAAAGAGACTTCTCTGATGAGGAAATGAGAATGGCCAGGAGACATATGAAAAAATGCTCTACATACTGGCCATAAAAGAAATGCAAATCAAAACAACATTGAGATTCCATCTCACCCCAGTAAGAATGTCATATATCAAGAAAACTAACAATAACAATTGTTGGAGGGGATGTGGCCAAAAGGGAACCCTACTTCATTGTTGGTGGGAATGTAAACTGGTTCAGCCACTCTGGCAAGCAGTATGGAGATTCCTCAGAAGGCTAAATATAGAACTCCCCTATGACCTAGCAGCCCCACTTTTGGGTATCTATCCAAAAGACACAAACAAAATCACAGTAATGCCACCAGCACAACAATGTTCATCGCAGCACAATTTGTCATAGCGAGAATCTGGAACCAACCCAGATGCCCCTCAGTATACGAATGGATCAGGAAAATGTGGTACATATACACAATGGAATTTTATGCCTCTATCAGAAAGAAAGACATTGTCCCATTTGTAAGGAAATGGAAGGACTTGGAAAAAATTATACTAAGTGAAGTGAGCCAGACCCAAAGAAACATGGACTCTATGGTCTCCCTTATTGGGAATAATTAGTACAGGTTTAGGCAAGTCACAGCAGAGGATCACAAGGCCCAATAGCTATACCCTTATGAACACCTAGGATGATGCTAAGTGAAATGAACTCCATGTTATGGAGACAAATGTTATATCATAGTTGTAACTACTTTCAACGTCCCATGTGTATCTGTAGCTTCTATTATTGATGATATTCTTGTATCACCTTCCTATGGTTGTACCTACACTATCTCTGTAATCTTATCTGAATATATTGGAAACCATGTATACTGGTATTGGATCTAGGATATTGAAAGGGAATACCAAAATTGAGAGACACAGGGTAAAAAAAGCCAAACAACTACAAAAGCAATACTTGCAAAACTGTTTGGTGTAAGTGAACTGAACAACTCGGGCGGGAAAGGGTAAGGTGGAGGGGGGTGGGAGGTATGAGGGACAAGGTAACAAACAGTACAAGAAATGTATCCAATGCCTAACTTATGAAACTGTAACCTCTCTGTACATCAGTTTGATAATAAAAACTTGAAAAAAAAATAAAAGAAACAATTATATGTACCACATCCCTTTGATCCATCTATCTACTCAGGGGCATCTGGTTCCATATTTTAACGATACTAAATTGTGCTGCAGTGAACATAGTTGTGCTGGTAGTCTTATTGTGGTCTTGTTTGTGATCCTTTGGGTAGATGCCCAAAAGCAAGGCTGCTGGGTCATGGGGGAACTCTATGTTTAGCATTTTGATGAACTTTCGGAGTGCTTTCCAGAGTGCTTGAACAAGTTTACACTTCCACCAACAGTGTAGTAGGGTTCCCTTTGGGCCACATCCCTGCTAGCATCTGTTGTTATTAGTTTTCTTGATAACTGACATTCTTACTGGCGTGAGGTTGTTTTGTGTGGCATTTCTTTCTTTTTTTTTTTTTTTCTTTTTTGGCCAGTCCTGGGCCTTGGACTCAGGGCCTGAGCACTGTTGCTGGCTTCTTTTTGCTCAAAGCTAGCACTCTGCCACTTGAGCCACAGCGCCACTTCTGGCCATTTTCTGTATACATGGTGCTGGGGAATTGAACCCATGGCTTCATGTATATGAGGCAAGCATTCTTGCCACTAGGCCATGGTCCCTGCAAGTTGACTGGCATTTCTTTTATGGCCAGTGATGTTGAGCATTTTTTCATGTGCCTCTTGGCCATTCTCAATTCCTCTTCAGAGAAATCTAAGTCTTTAGCCCATTTGTTAAGGGGAAAGTTATTTCTTTGAGGATTTTTTTTTTTGAAGGAACTTTTTTTTTTGGAATTCTGTGTTTCTATCAGAAAAAATGGCATTGCCCCATTCACATGGAAATGGAAAGACTTGGAAAAAAATCATACTAATTGAAGTGAACCAGACCCAAAAGAACATAGACTCTATGGTTTCCCTCATTGGCAATAATTACTACATGTCTAGGATAGTGCTAACAGAAGATTACCATGGCTCAATAGCTATGTCCACAATAGCTTGTGATACTAAGTGAAATGTGCACTTATGAAAATAAGTGGTTTATCATTGCTGTTGTTATTTTCAACATACCATGTGAAATTATGCCTTTTTCTTTTGCCTTTCTTCCCCATGATTTTACCCGTGATGTCACTGTAACTCATTTTGGTTACCTGGGTATTGTATATGTTTATCAGAACTGGGAAGTAAAGGGGTACAACAAAATGAAGAGACAAAAGGTAAAAGATGAACCACTGCAATCAGTACTCACAAGACAATATGCCTTAAACCAACTGTACAACTCAAGGGAAGGGATTAGGGAGAGGGGTAGGTGGGAGAAAAATGAGGGAAGAGGTAACAAGTTTGATAAGTAATGTACTCTCTGCCTTCTGTATGAAACTGTAACCCCTTTGTACATCACTTTGACAATAAATTAATTAATTAACAGATAAAGGAATAATTGTACCCCATAGATATAAATGTAAAAACCACAATGTGATATCATGTTTTAACAATTGCCTCCAGTAATTCATGTGTAATTTAGCAGAAAATAAGATTCTACTTTCATCCCTATTACCTTTTGGTTCAATAAATTTGAAAGCAAGGGGGAATTCTGAGATAGTATAATGATTATATCCTTTATGTAAAAAGAAAGGCATGGATCTAGCACAAATCCACAGGTGATATTTGAATGTAGCAATTTTTACATGTTTTCACACTTGTGTTAATTTGAAAGACAGCTAATATTGAATTAGTTATCCAATACAATTACTGAAAAGTCATTAAAGGAACAACATTTAGGATTTGGGATTCCTACAATTGAATTAAATCCTGTTAAGCTACTTAATATTTGCCATCTGCTAAGTCATTCACGATGTCACATTAATCATTGCCTATGCTATTAGTCTCTCTGAAAGACTCTTACTAGCTAAAGAATGAATGTTCCTTGAATAAAGAGAATTTTTTAATTAAAAATGAACATTTATATATGCTTTAGTCTTTCTTGGTAACTTTTACAAGTAACAAACATAAAGTAACTTAAGATTTTTAAATTTACTTTTACCAATCTAAACTATTTGTGTAGGCCTGTTGTAGAGTTTGCACATTCTATCTTCAAGTGTAATTTTAATATCTTGATAATAATAAAATTCTAATGCAAATTTATGGAGTGAGAATTTTTTGTAACTGCATTGAAATTTATTATCCACTGGGCTGAAGCAATGCTTAGGGATACTGTCATCCTCAATTATCAATTAAGATATGGAAAAATTATATGTGTTGCCAAGAATTGGGACATAGCATAAATATTTTGGCTATTGTCACACTATATTCCATAAAACTTCTACTGATATTCACAGTCAAAGTGTTGTATGTTCAAAATTTTAAACAATAAGATAATATCACATAAATGATACTTTTATTTCTGAAAAACAGTAACATGAAAGTCCATTTTAAACTTACTTTGTGGCTTACCTATCAAACTTACACCCTAGAGGAAATAGAGGATCAAAATACATTCAGTATGACCCATTAAGTATGGGAACACTTATTGACAATTGTCTGATCTATGTGGCATGACTTCACAAAAACCTGTTGTCATCTATACCACTCAATAAAGTATACCTGTATAGATGCATAAACTAAATAAACTTAATCCTTCACTGCTGACTAAGAAGAATTAAATATGAACTCTTAGAAACAGTTCTGATGAATACTGGTTTTTGTTGGGTTTTTTTTTTAAATCAGAGCAATTATTCAAGTTGTTGATGGTGTTCATCATGTTCCTGGCATTGAAGTTATAGAATCATGCCTCGTTTCATTTAAAGGGACATACATCTTCAAAATAATAATTTTGTGATACTACCAGACCAGTCATCAATAACCAAAAAGTACATTGTTTTCTGAAAGGTCAAGCCTCATCTAACATATCCTAAATATACAAGAGTCTTCTGCCAAGGTATTCATATAAGAGTTCTTTTCTTGCAACTGCATTCTGACTCCTTAGTCTCTTTGTAGACAATTCAAATAACCTCATAAGCAACATCTCTGCATTTACATTTGTTCCAGCACAGTATTGAAAAGGATCCCAATTCCAGTATGCTAAGATAAGTATCCTATCTGGAACAATACTGACATTATTACATATATTCCAGAATTGAATGTTTTGGAATGAACTGTATTCTCCTTATATTCATAACAGAGCTCTAACTCTTGGTTCCTCAAAATATATAACTGGAGGAAGAACCATTTAGAAAGAGATTATGATAAAATGGAAGTCATTGGAATGGCAGTAACTGTTTGTTCTGTCCTTATAAAGGGAATATCTTGATACAGGAGCACCAGGGTTATGCTTACGAAGAAGAAAGACCATGGTAAAATCCCACTAGACACTTATTTATGAAGGAGACAGATATAAGAAAAATTTTCCTGGTCTGACAACTTGATCTTAGATTTAGAAAAGATAACTCTGTTATTTAAATCATTCAGTCTCCTGTTTTCCTCAAGAAAACAAATGCATAGAGCTACTGAAAAGTTGCAAAAAGGAAAAACAAATCCTCATCAAATACTAAATATATGTAGTACTTCACTGAATTCCTCCACTGTAATTAATATATATTCCCTGAAAAAAGAATTACTGATAACATATCATTTTATAGACTTTTCTGATTCTTTTTGCATTTTATTTTTACTATGAATTCATTGTCTAATAGCAAATGTCAAAAATCTTTGTACCTACAATTGTTGTTTGTTAATGGATTCTTATGATATAATGATGTATTTGCAAAGCATGATAAAATGCATGTATCATGTATCATGTATCATGCAAAGCATGATACAAAATGATGAGTTTGAAAGTTAAAAAAACCTTTTGAGCAATGTGTAATAAAGTGGTTTTATCTTTAAAGTTTTATTCTAAAATATAAATATACCAATGGATATTTAATAAACTTTATATAATGCTATATTTAGAAAAAGAATATAGAAAATACATTTACATATACAAATACATGCTAATGTACACCTTAATATATTCCTTTTTAGAAACAACTAAATGTCACTTAATTACAAATACTAAAACAAATAAAATATGTTTTAGTTGTGCTTTTCAATGCTAATGTGTTTCATTACTCAATTATTAACATAATTCTTTTCTTTTTTATTTATTTTTTATTACTATATATATATTTTTTATTTATTTATTTATTTATTTTTTGCCAGTCCTGGGGCTTGGACTCAGGGCCTGAGCACTGTCCCTGGCTTCTTTTTGCTCAAGGCTAGCACTCTGCCACTTGAGCCACAGTGCCACTTCTGGCTGTTTTCTGTATATGTGGTGCTGGGGAATTGAACGCATGGCTTCATGTACACGAGGCAAGCATTCTTGCCACTAGGCCATATTCCCAGCCCCATAATTATTTTCTTTTATTATGCACATTTTAGAATGGTGATATTTGTGCTCTGAGAGATCAGATTTCCTTACCACATGATGCTTACAATCTAATGAGGAAAATAATATTCAACCAAAACTGTGAATGTATATATGTATATAATTATTCATAATTTCAGGTGTTAATGCTTTATTTTAATATGTTATAAGGTGAATGTCCATAAGTTAGGATGGATAGTGATGATTTCTCCCTTAGTAAGTCAAGTAAGTCTTCTGAAAATGTTGTCATATAAAGAAGAGTAAGTTCCAATTACAGGAAAGTGGAATTCAAATAAAAATGTCTTGAGAAAAATTAATTTAATAAGTTAAAGGCATTGGGAAATTGAAGTGTGTGTCATCAGAGTGATATAAGAAAGTAGAGAGTAAGATCTAAATGCGTAAGGGTAGCAGTTTAATTTATTTTAGAGCATCAATAATTTCAGTGAAGTGTTTGATTTCATTTTCCCCTGTTTTTGTAAAAAAAAAAATACTCTCTGAGAAGTTCAGCATATACATAACTGCAGTCATTTAAAGCAAATGAAAGAGCCTAAGCCTTTAAGAGCTTTCATCTATAATACTTGACACACAAAGGCAATTAGTTTATTTCAGAGAGAGCATTTCAGAGTATGTTTAATTTTATCTAGCCCTCTAATCCTCTTAAATTATTTTGCCCTGAAATAATTACAGAAATATTTTTCTACTGACTTTACAGAGGACAATTAGTGAAAGATATATCATATTATTTTAAACATTCACATTTGCCAGCTTGAAAAAATGCATAAAGAATTTGTTGAGTGAAAGTAGCATTTTCTTTTGTCATTACATTTTAAGAATATTCATAAATTAACCCTAAAAGTACAATCAGTAATTATTTCAGCAGGTATTTATTTACCTAGTAGTCAATGTAAATGCTGAAGATATAAGGACATTCTCTCATTCATGGGGTTAATCAAAGCCTGCTTTAAAATTTTTGACTTAAGGGCTGGGGATATAGCCTAGTGGCAAGAGTGCCTGCCTTGGATACACGAGGCCCTAGGTTCGATTCCCCAGCACCACATATATAGAAAACGGCCAGAAGCGGCGCTATGGCTCAAGTGGCAGAGTGCTAGCCTTGAGCGGGAAGAAGCCAGGGACAGTGCTCAGGCCCTGAGTCCAAGGCCCAGGACTTGCAAAAAAAAAAAAAAAATTTGACTTAAACAACCAAGTGTTATAAAGGGAGCCAAATTCTCTTACTCAAAAGGTAGAATATAAGATGATGAAGCAACATATTAAATTTGATTGGAATTAATGTGATTTTGAAATTATAATTTCAAGATACTGGTTTCTTATTAACATCAGTAAATTATGATTTTGAATGATAATTCCAATACAATGATTACTTTTTAATAACATCAAATGATAAATACATTAATAGATTTGTACAGAACTCATAAATTCATGCAGATTACCTTCTTAGTCCACAAAAGTAATCTATTTTATATTTATACTACAATTATAAACCAAGTAAATTGTATTTATAACTTTATAATTTATATATAAATTCTAATTTCTTTTTTTTTCTTTTTTTCTGAATAATTATTGTGAAAGTGATGTACAGAGGGGTTACAGTTTCATACTACGGCAGTAGGTACATTTCTTGTGCAATTTGTTACCTCCTCCCTCATTTCCCCCCTCCCAGCTGCCATTTTCTCTCTCCCCCCATGAGTTGTTCAGTTGGTTTACACCAAATGGTTTTGTAAGTATTGCTTTTGGAGTCATTTGTCTTTTTTCTCTTTGTCTCTTCATTTTGATATTTCCTTTCTATTTCCTAGTTCTAATATGGGTATATACAGTATCCAAGGTGCTCAGATGAGATACATTGATAGCATGGGGACAACCACAGGAAGGGGATACAAGAGGATCATCAAGAAAAAGAAACTACGGTTTCACATGGCATGTTGAAAGTAATTACAACAGTGATATAACACTCATTTTCATAACATGGAGTTCATTTCACTTAGCATAAAAACAATGGTTAGATGTCACGAAGTAGGTAGCAATGCCTTAACCATATGCAGGTTGTCAGGCCCAAAGGGTTCTTCCATTCTTGTCAAGGGGAGTTCTAACCTTCTCTCCTTTCATACAACATTGTTTTTCCTTCCCATTATATGTGAATATAATGGGATAAATGTTGCATCAGTGTGGTAGCTTTTATTATATGTACAAATTCAAAGGTAGAAAAATAATTATAGTATAATTATATACATATATATTATATACATATATATTATATACACATGACATGCATTAACTAAAACCAAACCATAGAAGAATCATGGGAAAACCCTACAGATTGCGGAAGCTCGGCTTTTGCATTGGTTGTTTTCTCTTCAATAAAGTTCTTGATATAATGCCTCACTGAAAGCTTTCTATGTATTCAATTTCAAAATCAGATGTTAGAGGAGATGGAATGAAGTTTAGTAATGGCTGCTAGTGACATCATTTGTTTGGAAGTAATAAAATACTTTCTGTCATGCACAGGTGGCACACGTCTGTAATCCTAGCTACTCAGGTAACGTACATCTGATGAAAGCAGTTCAAAGTTAGCCAGTGTAGGAAAGTCTGTAAAACACTTTCCTCCAATAAAGTACTCAGAAAAACAAATAAACAAACAAACAAAACAGATATTGCTCAAGTTCTCAAGTGGTAGAGTTCTAGCCTTAAGCAAAAGAAGCTCAGAGACATTCACCAGGCCCGGAGTTCAAACCCCAGGACTGGCAGGCACACACTCATGTGAACATGCACAAACACACACACACACACACACACACACACACACACACACACAGAGAGAGAAAGAGAGAGAGAGGAAAAGACTCTATCCCTCCTTCAATAACCATGTATTATGGTCTGATTTTATCACAGCTTGGGAGAGACAGAAAGAGGGTTGCCCAATGCCTCGATACTGAGTCTGATTAGTATTATTTTAATGGATATACAATTCAGAAACAATGAATTTGTTAAAAAGAAATGTTATTAGACACTTATTTAGTAACTGATACATATATTTTGATTATAATACAAAAAAGAAGGGCTTCAAACTACTTAAAGTAGAAGAAACAATATTTTACTTATGAAGTAGCTACCAGGGGTGATTAGGATTGTTATAATTACAGAATTTCATAGAGAATCAGTCTCTTGTTATATTATTCATTGAAAAATTATTAGTCTGTAATGTTTTCATGAACAAGACAGTTGAAGTTAACAATAATAAAACAGGTGAACAGAAAGTACAGAGATCATCAAATAATAGAAAATTAAATATTAATTTAACATGTGATCTCAACACAATATAATTATGGTTTACAAAACTGAATATTCTCATGCATAAGGATTTGATGATAGTTGTCTTCTGAAATTGTTATTAGGACTATTCAAGATATTGTTCAGCCTATCATTTGTAGGTTGAAATGCATAAAGTCTGGATATTTGCCATTTAATATAACCATTCATGTTTAGTTGAGGTACAATTTTCTGAAAAATTATATAGTCCTAAAGATTAATTATCATTTCAATTTTATGATCAAGCTAGACAAATAATGAGAGAATAAGATAGAGACAGAGAAGTAGAGACATATAAAGTTTATTGTTAAAGACTGAAATAACTCATTGATACCAAACAAATCTCAGGGTCACATTGATTCTGATCTGTTGCACACGTAATAACAACTGTTGCTGAGTCTGAACATGCATTTGTAAGGAATAGACACTGAATCTAAAACTTCATTGTGTCAAAGAAACATTGAAGAAGTTTCATAAAGATGCAGATTGTTGGACATTTCACACAGAAATTTCTAAAATTTACTTGACCTTAATCATAAAGGGATTTGTATGGGGTAAAATAAAATTTCCTTTTGAGAATCCCCTACATTTGGTGTATCTAATTTTAGAACTGGGTAAAAACATGAAGGTTAATTTAAAAAAAAACTAAGGTGACTGAAAGATTAGGGAATGGGAAGAGAGGTTTTCTTATTTTCTGGTGTTGGTGAAAGACGCAAGTATACATCACAATAATTAGTCATAAATTTGAAGGGTTGTTTTGCCTGATGCTGGTGGGCTAACACCTGTAATCCTAGCTACTTCAAGAAGTTGGGCTTTGAGGATCATGCTTCAAATCCAGCCTGACCAAATAAATCTGAGAGACACTTACAATTAATCATCAAAAACTCAGAAAGGGGGTATGGCTCAAGTTTCAACCGTGAGTGAAAAACCTGAATGTAAACTCAAGGCTCTATGTTTAAGCTCCAATACAAAATTCATCTATTAATTTCAAAGCAAGGTTGAGCTTTTATATTTATATCACTTAGTATCTTAATGTTATAATATTTTAGAGCAGTTGATTTAAAATAGTACTGATAAACCTTTAGATATGATCTTTTACATGAAAACTTTAGCTACTAAATTTCTCTATTGGTTCATTTAAATGTTTATGGTCACAGAATTTTTTATGTACATGCACTTACAAAAATGTAAAACAAATTGAATATCCTTCTGGGTGAACTTCTGGCACTCAAAGGTGGAATGGAGCTAAGCCAAGTTTTACTGGCAAAAGATAAATAATATCTACCACTAACACAATCTATTTATTATAGGGAAGAGTCCTGAAAAAAATGCAAGATATTTATGTAAGTGCTACATATCCGTAAGTTAAAAATAGCAAATCTTTGTATTTATTAACTATTATGTATTTATTAATATTTACTATGCCACTCCATTAGGTATCTGGTTTAATCATAATCTCCAATGAACAGAGGAAAAATGCATAGAAGCTTCAACCACACTGCAAATTCCCCATGGCTAATAAGTATTCATTACTAAATTTCTATCTGAAGAATTTGATTCAAAAGGATAATCTCTTGATAAAGTATGAAAAAGGGGAATGAAAGAAGTAAAAAATAAAAGTTTCATGAACATTAAGATTCAAATGGACATTACCCAAGTAAGAATGTCCTATATCAAGAAAACTAACAATAACAACTGTTGGAGGGGATGTGGCCAAAAGGGAACCCTACTTCATTGTTGGTGGGAATGTAAACTGGTTCAGCCACTCTGGCAAGCAGTATGGAGATTCCTCAGAAGGCTAAACATAGAACTCCCCTATGACCCAGCCACCCCCACTTTTGCGTATCTATCCAAAAGACCATAAACATAATCACACTAAAGCCACCAGCACAACAATGTTCATCGCAGCACAATTTGTCATAGCTAGAATCTGGAACCAACCCAGATGCGCCTCAGTAGAAGAATGGATCAGGAAAATGTGGTACATATACACAATGGAATTTTATACCTCTATCAGAAAGAATGACATTGCCCCATTTGTAAGGAAAGGGAAGGACTTGGAAAAAGTTATACTAAGTGAAGTGAGCCACACCCAAAGAAACATGGACTCTATGGTCTCCCTTATAGGGAATAATTAGCACAGGTTTAGGCAAGTCACAGCAGAGGATCACAGGAGCCCAATAGCTATACCCTTATGAACACATAAGATAATGCTAAGTGAAATGAATTCCATGTTATGGAAACGATTGTTATATCACAGTTGTAACTACTTTCAATGTGCCATATGTAACTGTAGCCTCTATTATTGATGATCTTCTTGTACCACCTTCCTGTGGTTGTACCTACACTTTCTCTGTATCTTATCTGAGTATATTGGAAACCGGGTATACTGGTATTAGAACTAGGAAATTGGAAGGGAATACCAAAATCGAGAGACACAGGGTAAAAAAAGACAAACAACTACAAAAGCAATACATGCAAAACTGTTTGGTGTAAATGAACTGAACAACTCATAGGGAGGGAAAGGGAAAAGGGGAGGGGGAAGGGGGAAATAAGGGACAAGGTAACAAACAGTACAAGAAATGTATCCAATGCCTAATGTCTGAAACTGTAACCTCTCTGTAATACAGTTTGATAATAAAAAATATATTAAAAATATTCAAATGGAAATAAGTGAAGAAATGGATGAATTAAATTGCATACAAAATGTACTTCTTGAACAAAAAATGAAGTAGGATTACATTTTATAACAACATTATTATGATTTAATTAAAATCTCACTGAAAACATGGTGTTAGTGACTCATGCCTGAAATCATAGCTACTCAGGAGACTGCGATCTGAGGATCACTGTTGAAAACCAGCTCAGACAGAAAACTCCCCCTGGGAGGCTTATCTCCAATAAACCCCTCAAAGGCCAATACTGGTGCTGTACCTCAAAGCACTAGATTTGAATACAAAAGCTCAGGGACAGAGTCCATGCCCTGAGCTCAAGCCCCACATCTGAACAAAAAAAACAAAAAGCAAAAAATACTCAATGAAAAAGATTCTAGAAAATAACGTGTTAAATTGTAACTAGGAGAAAGAGAAACAGATAATGATTGCATTATTAGCAAAAATGCATAAAGTAGAAACAGTTCTATTTGCTTGTTATTCTACAAAAATTATTTTCATCTTCTTAAGCAACATTATTTAAAAATTCTGAATTACCTAGAGGAGGAAAACAAAGGACAAAATAATCCATTGTAAAATATATGTATCATTGAAAATAGTACACATGTATTTTACATGTATCCACAGGAAAAATACATTTGTCTAGATAAATATTTATCAATTGATTTTATGATATGAGAGACAGATAGTAACAATTTTATCAACATAGTACACAATTTTATATTAAAGAAATAAACAATCAGTGGAAAAAATATGAAATGCTGTATCATTACCAATCAGACACACTACCCTAGGCTGAGTAATCACAACCAGATGCATTATTCATTAATATAATTGGGAAATACAATTTAAATATTTCAGAAGCAGTATTTTTATATTAGAAATTCATGGTGCTCAGAGGCTGAATGAAAACAAGGAAGATGAGTTGCTGATATCCATATTTGTACTACTTGAAATAATAACCATAGGTGGTAACCAGATGATGACCCACAGAGAGAACTGTCTGACATTTTGAAAAGAATAAATGCATCAATAATTAGAAGCACTGTAGGTGAGAATCACCATGCCAGAGTAACAGTGGGGTTAGCTGGCATAAAGATAATTGCTGCTGGTAGTGAATAGCAGCATGAGAGATTGAGGAGTACATGGCCACAAATTGAAGCTCAGGAAGGATGCCAAATTTATGAGTCCTGCCCACATTATTACATGTACATAAAAATACCAAACTAGAGGGAAATAATTTGCATGTGAATAACAGACAGGAGAGTTAAGACAATTGTCTTCTTTATAATAAAAAGTTGTACACAAAATCAAATTCCTTTCATTTATTTTCAAACTGTGAAATACTCCAGTACCATCTAATTACCAGTAAGAAGAAGCCATAGACTTAGATTGGAAATCTATTTTATTATCTTTAGTTACACAAAGGAGTTATCTTTTAAAACAGTAAGTTTATAAATCCAATTTATCTTTATTAATGTCATCCCTTTCTTTATCCTCACCCATCTTTCCCCTACTCATCACTCTTCTTAATTTTGTACAATATCCACTGAATTATTTGCTGAATTCTTGCCCCTTTTTCCTTTCCATTCTTTTATCCTTGTTCCCTTGGCCCCTATAACATTCCTTTCAAGTATCTGCTTCCTGGTGTTTATTTTGTTGCATTTTTACTTTGCCTCCCTAAGGAATTACACTATTTGAGTTCCCCATTGAATATACCATATTTCAGTTAATATATTTCTATATATTGCATACATTTGGATATGTAGTAGTCAGTTAATACACTTATACACATTACACACATGTATATGTATATGTATATGTATATGATATATATATACACACACATACACACACACACACACACACACACACACATAAGCAAATTGGCTTCCAAATATGAGGGAAGCAATTTCTTCTTTGTCTCTCATGTCTGGAGATAAATAGTTTTTTAGTGTCATACAATCACTAATTGGGGACCTCAACACCACAGAAATCACAAATTTTAGTTGCTCACTATTTCAGCTGTTTTCAATAAAGCATATCATGTTCTCACTTATTTTGGTAACTGCTAGAATCGCAGGCCTGCTGATTGATATAACTTCAGTATGTAGTATGGTATTAGTATTTCCAATGTGAGGCCTCCCCACACAAAGTAGCCTAACCTACTCCACTTTGTGGAGGCTCCATTTGTCTTGACAGCTGGAAAAACTAAAACTTGAAAACATCAGTACTAAATTCCTCCTACATCTGAAATGCTTACAAACCTATCCCTAAACTTGCACAAGACCAACACTATCTATGATGTCTATACCCTTTTATGTCCAGGAAAGTGAATGAACCTCTGGCTCCTTGTTGTTCCTTCTGCCTCTCAGAAAATTGTTTAAGAACCTGAACACTGGTCCCATACCACAAATGCTGGAAACACATTGGAGGGTATGTAAACCTCTGAAGGTGAATGAACTTGATAGTTAATTTCTATGACTTAAATTACTGTCTCATTATTTGTACCCAATCTACTTTGAGTGACAGGAAGAGATTTTTTAAAAAGCAGCAGAGTAAAGGAGCGAGAGAAAGAAAAGGAGGGAAGGAGGACAAAGAGAACACAAACCATTTCTTTAAAGTATTGAAAATGGTGAAATGATCGGAAACAGGAAGAACTTCTTGGTTTTTGTTTTTTGCAGAATTTGTTAAAGGAAATCAGACTTTCTAGCTGCTTATACAACATAAATGTACTCTTTATTATTAGAAACAAATGACACAAACATCACCAATTTATACTTGTTTGCTTGGGCCATAAAAAACAGATATGTGAATAATTCTGTCATAAGATGCTTCAAAGTTATAATAATAACAATAGTAATATAATAAACAGTAATAACACACATGCAATACCTTTTATCACAAGCTCATTTAATATAATACATCTTTTACATTCTATTTATTTTAAGACAAAATTGATACTATGAGGGAAATTTAGATATGAGGTGTCAACATTAATTCAAATTCAATGAATATGATTAAAAACATGCATAATCTGATTTCTCATCTTCAATGTAGCATCATATTAAAGAAGTCCTGAATGATATGAATATTGTTTATACTTTCTGGTAATTAAAAATGTTGACTACATCCCTAGAGTCACATGAATTAAGGCATGAAATAACATAATATAATACCATTATGCATGTTCTGAGATCAATTAAGTGAAATTTTTTGTTGTCTTCAAGCCAATACATTTCACCAAGGAGACAGGGTATCTAGCAAGCCCAGTCTAGTTGAGATCCATGGGACTTCATATTGAAAATGGTTACATATTTGGATAAAGTCAGGACAGTACATTCATTCAGTTTGGACCAAATTTAGTCTTTCCCAACAAACTCAAACAGTTTGCCACTCAAAAGAGGAGCACAAAAACTTGAAATTGAGTACAGTGTGACTATTTTTGTTTAGTTACCTTCTCTTGTCCTTCAGGTTATATACTTCTTAATCTCTTTATTGTTTTAGTGGCCTAGTACTTACATAGTCTGTACCTCATTTTTCTTAGCTAGTGTGAATCTTGTAGTAAACTCACACAATAAAACAAATTGCTTGAAGTGAAATTTTAACCATCAGCTATTGGAAGAAGGCAGATATGCAGCTATCTTTTTGACAAATACATTTATTCTCTAGCTATGCTCAAAACCATAAATTATTGTCCCGTGTGAATTCTGTATAATTTATTATGTAGCACATCCTGGTTATGGCTGAGTGAAGAAGAGACTTTGTTCTTGTGGAATGTATTAGCAGATGAGATATCTTCAACTCATACACTGAGTTAGATTTGTTGAAAGCAGCTATGATATTCCATTGACCTTGACTAATACCTTCAGACTTGTTTCTAAATTGCTAAAGTCCATTGAGTACGGAATTTAGGAAAGCTACAGTTAAAAATGTCTTTCTTTGTTTCTCTGAGATACAAAATGTTTTGCCTGTTTTACAGTACAGAAGTAGATTTCTCAATACCTGGAAAATATTTCTCCTGAAACAAATCAAGGTAGTGCAATACCTGCCGAACAGTGTGTATTGGAAGACAGAAGCTTCAATAAGTGCAAACTCTCGAACACAGAAGGTCTCATCCCACTGGCTGACTTAATCTCAAATGTTCTCTAGACATCTACACATATTCTTATTCAGTTAGTACACATTCTCTAGTCATGTTTCACCAGAACTGAACTGAATTCTCTTTTGTCAATCACAAAACACTTATAGAATTATTCTTTGATGGCTTATTGTGTCAACCATTTCCTATCATCAAATTTAACTACAAATGTTTGGCATATACTGTTGACCTTCCAAATTAATGGTTTCTACATTTTTGGAAGTAGCTACTTGAGGATAAAAATATTCAGATAAAAATGTTTTGTATTAAACATGTACAAATGTGCATTGTCATTATTCCCTAAACAATACAATAAAGTAACTAAGTTTATACCACAGTAGCTATTGTAAGTTTAAAGCGTAGAGGAAGGTGAGTATTGGCTATGTTTAGATATTATAACAACTTTCCATAAGAATTCTACCATGTGTTAGTATTTAAACACATGGAAAGAAGACGAAAGGGATTTTAGCATTCTGATTTCTCACAGAGATGACTATATTTCTACAATTTCCTCAAGTTTTCATGTAGAGCTAAATCTAAGTCAATTTCCCCAGAAAAACTTCTCCATTTCTTCTTAAATCACTCTTCTCCAAAATAGTTAATATACAATTATAAGCTAATTAGCAGTAAAACGATCACTTCAAGTGTTGTTATTGTGTTTGCTTCTTTCTTTACATCCACTTGCTAAATGTGTACCATAAAACATTCAGACTCTAATCAGGATTTCTTACCGTGTGTGTGTGTGTGTGTGTGTGTGTGTGTGTGTGTGTGTGTGTGTACTGAGTATTGAACCCAGAACCTTGGGAATGCTAAACTAGTGTTCTAACACTTCTAACACACTCCCAATTATATGGTATGTAATGTAAATCTGTTTATTATCTTTAAGTACTGTACAAAGAAGTTGACATTTAACAAAGCACTGTATGAAACCAATATATCCAAAGTAATGTCCTCATTTTCAACATTCTCACCCATCTCTTAATTCACTCTCCTTAATTTTGTAGGATATATATGGGATTATTTATTCTCCCCTCTTCTTCTAGGGAGTGTCAAACTTTCCTCAGACTGGTTTGAATCCAAACGTCCTCGCTTAGCCTCCCAGTAGAGTACCGCATATTGAAGGCTTGTGCCACTCTGGGGTTTTCCTATCTTAGGGTAAAATAGAAGGTCGAGGGGTGAAACTGTATATACTAAAGTAGTAAAATTGTCCTTACAGTAAGTTTCTAATTTTAATAAAATGATCACAAACTGACTATGACTTCTGCTTGCATCATTATTAACCAAGACTTAAACAGAAGACATTCATTACTACAAGACAATGCAGCTCTGTACATCTAATGTGCATGGTACATGAAGTTGAGAGACAAAAAGAAACTGAAAACCTTTGGCATACAGAAAGCACAATTGGCTTTAATATACTTGCTGAAGTTTTATCAAGTTTTATATAACTGTATCTTATATATATGTGCACACTAAAAGTACAAATTGATTCCTTTTTACAAATAGAGAGATGTAACTGCTACTATAATTAGTATTTCAGCAAATTTCAAGTTCAACGATTAGTATTTAGTTATTGTAATGCATTGTACCAGATTAAATACACACAGAATAAAATTATATTACTTAATGTAGACAAAGTTTTAATTGCAATTTATTTCTGATACTGTTTGAATTGGTTAATATGTGTTTTTTCTCTTCCAATTGCAGACAGAATGTTCCTAGTATAGTAGCATTTCCTAAACGAATTCATCCAGTCACTAATTTTTCCCTACAACTATAGACTTTAAATTATTATAAAATTGAATTTTAGAAACAATACTACTCTATTGACACTCTTATTTCTCAAGGAAAGTGTGAGAATCGTGAAGCTCTTTTCTTCTATGTTCTCTTCAGTATTAGTTTGATATGTACTAGATTTGAGAAGTTTCAAAACTCATGGTAATGTTTACAGCTATCCTTTACAACAAAGAGAATATTTGACTGTCCAAAACATAGCCCTACAGTGTTGCTATGTAGAAGATAGGTGAATACATTAATCTAATTAACATAAATTAATTCACAATGTGTGAACAACTCCAGGAAGTTTAGCTAGAAAAGATTCAACTTGTTAAATTATATTTACTTGTACAAATTTTAGTAATTCAAAGATTGTGGCCTGCAAAATGACCCCCATTTTCACTCTCATTTGTACAAATGTGTACCAAATTAGCACATTCTGGCAGCAGATTAATCTTTGAAGTTGAGAATGGATTCTCTTCCACAATGTCAGTCATGAAACTCCCTTTTCCATATTACCTAGTAATAATTTAGACTATTACCAAAAATACTTTAGTGAAATTGTGCAAAGACTGTTTCTACTGACATTTCTATTCAGTATCAACATCCCAAGACACAATTTTTCTTTTCAATAACTTGTCCTAATAATGGGTTTTAAATTGGTGACCTTTTACTGAAGACTATGTGGGTTCCAGTTCCTTCTTTGTGATGCCCCTACTTTCATACTACATACCTATTGATGATATTCTATGAATAAACAGAGCAGGATCCAATTTTAAAATATATTCCCTCTCCACTTGACACATAGGAGAACCCTCAAAAGTATATACATGACAAATTCTTTGCTGGGAGGGAAATATTAGTTTGATACATTATTCTTTTACATTAAATCCCCAGCTCTGTGTAAAATACATGTATGGCATCACATGGAACAGTTTCGAATTCTATAAAAGGGTAACTCTGAATACAAAACAACCAACAATATCAAAATTTGTTATCATCTATGTTTTTGTTTCTCACTGTTTTGCTTTCCATGCATCTTATTCAGAAAGAAATTCTTTCAATATATTCTGCTGTGCATTAATAGCATATCCTTTCATCAAGAATATGTTAAACCATACTTTATTTGCCCTCTCATTTCTGCTCACAATTTTTTAAATCTCCAGAAAATAAACACAATTAGTAATTATTCATTTAGGCTAAACATTCCAGATGTTTCTGAATCACAAACATGTCTAAGGAATGCTCTCTGTTAGAGTAATGAACACGGATGAAAGCAAAGAAATTTGTATTGTCAAAGTAGATATTTATTTTAGCCAGTCAGCTCCTCTGTATGTTTATCACAATTACAGCTTTTTGCATTAAAACCCACAAACCTAAAATTGCTGAAATTGGCCTTGACAGGCCCAACTAATTGGCTCCCAAGGAGCCGTTATGTTCTACCTGGCGAACCATCATTGAAGTATGCAGCTACTTGTCCAAGCCATGCACAGAGCTAATTATAAAGCAGCAGGAGAAATCACATGGTAATAGGCCATGTACCATTATTAGTACATAATAATTCCATACTCAAATCATCAATTATACTATTCTTCCTAACTTGAAAAAATGCTATTATGCAGGAATGATTATTTGGGGACACTGTCTGAGCAGAAATTGTTCTATTTTTATTACCATAAATTACTAATTCTTTGGGCTTTCCCTGGGAGATCAGAAACCCTGTCTAGTCACCAAACACAAAACAAAATAAAATGAAACAACACTAATAGGAATAAAATATTTTTTAAAATGTCACTGTGTTCTGCTTAAAGAAAAATGCACAACTCACAGTTGTATTTTCTAAAAATCATTTTTAGTTATTTTAACCTTTGTAAATTATTGTACTCCAAAGCTTTAATTCATATCTTCACTCATAACTAGATTCATAAAAATACTGGAAATTATATTAATGAAAGGTATTCACTAGGGGATATTAATATAGTAACTTAATATACTGTACTCAAGCTTGACTTAGACAGAAATATGTGGTTTCTGTGTAATTATATCAATAAAAATGTTCTACTCTATTATGTAAATTTGTTTTGTTAGGAATTTTTGAGGTTCACCTGCCTACAACTAATTGCTATACAATGTTGATAGCAGATTTTAAAACTTTGAGGTAATACACTAAATCTGTATCTATTTGTATGTCTATCTCTGTATCTATTTGTCTATCTATCTACCTACCTTTCTATCTTGTTTCCAATGTATGGTTTACCTAGTTCACAAAATCAAAGCATATATCTTTATCCATGCTCCTTTTTATTAATTTACAAACAATGAAATATATAGAATTTATGAACAGCACACTACATATATTTTTTAAAGTTCAATGATTCATCTTCCCATTATAGGGACAAAAATGACATTCTTTTCAACAAATGGCATTACGAGATCTAGATATTTACATACAGAAAACTGAAACATCCTCCTAATTTCTCACCTTACAGTCATATCAATTAAAAGTGGATCAAAGATCTCAATATAAGACCTGAAATCATGAAACTACTTCAGGAAAGAGGAGGAGAATTGTAAGGACTTCTGAGACAAAGCAAATGAAAGAAAAAAATCAATAAATGGGATTGCATCAAACTACGAAGTTTCTACCTGGGATTTCTTATTTATTCTTGCTAATACTGATGTCAATGTGAGTTGATTTCATTTTCTAAGTTACCCTATACTTCTATAAATATTCTGCATGACTTCAAGTGAACATGTGTAACAATTTCTTAAAATCTGTATCTTCATGTAGAATATAAATGAGTGGGACAGAATGTGCTATGCTTAATAAAACTGCCAATGTTAGTTTTAGGCCCTTGTACAATTTAGATTCCCATCCACAGTATTGTAGTGTTTATTTCTGGTTTACCTTAGTTTTGTTGAAAATTAGGACATTGATATCAGTTTTATTTGAGTTTAGGTCCTTTACTATATCTATATTACTTAAATTTTATATCAATATTCTTTTCATGTAGTCTTTAGTTTTTTAGTACTTCTTAATATTTCATCTTGAAGTTTTCCATTTTGGAAAATTATTAGGAATTATAAGTAGGCATTACTTAAATATCCTCCCTTACCCTTTTTTGCCAATTATTAGTATAAATTTTAGATATGTATGTGTATACATCAGTATTTACATATTCTTACATTTATTTCATATATTATTTGAATTTTTCATTAGTGTAAAATTTACAATAATACTTTCCTACATTATATTTCTCTAATAGCTCATGAGTACACTATTAATTGCTTGTTGGCAATCATTAACTGCTCAGCAGTTATTGATATTATAAATATGTATGAGAGCCATCTATTTTCACTGATACATTTAAGAAAAGGAATGACTGACATTTATAAAGTACTGAAACAAATTGAACTCCAACTAATTGACTTATTGTCAAACAATAAAAGGGATAAGTAGACACAAAATATGGGAAACAAGTTATCTGTTACTTTTAACATATGTTGAGATTAGTTTTCTCTAAATGCAAATGTATTAAATTTCATATGTTTTTAAAGTTTTAATTGGGAAAGATGCTAGAAATTAAGTTAAACTCTAAAATTTTAATTAATGGATGGCTAAAACCATTTCTGTGAATACAAACAAACACAGCACAGAAAACTGAATATTAAAATAACTCTTTAGTAGCAAAGGATTCTTCTCCTGCACAACCAAACAAGTAACTTTTTCCTACAACAAAAACTTTAAATGTAAGTCATTATTACGAGTTTTATACTTTGAATATCATATGCAAATACTAAGCAATTAATAACTGATATGTAAAATTAATTTAACTCTGGTCCAAAGATGGTGATATTTTGCTTTCAACACTTTATGCATGTAAAATTCACTAGTGAAGTTTTTTTTTTAAATACATTCTCTTAATCTACAAAACTAATTCAAATCCTTAAATGATAGATTCAGGTTAGTGTTGTTGGCCATTATGCAATACTTTACCATATATACACAGAAGTATCTTCTGTTTTGACATGCTTGAGAGAGAACAAAAAAAGTAGCTGAGAGTAATAGGACATGGCTGTAATCCCATAAGTCAAGAATTTGAAGCAAGAAGTTCAAAAATTACAGGCTACACTATAATAAGTGGTTTCTTGAAGGTTGGCTTGTGTTAAACGGTGAGAAATTGTCACAAAATAATCAAAGAAGTTTGAAGGAGCAAAGTCTGTCCTTGTTTTGAGTTTGTTTGCATACAATTTTACTTTTAATTAATCTAGTAGTAGTTCATTTCTGCAAGGTTGATCTTAAAATTATGTGATGGTTATATTTGCATTCTCTGGAGGAAAATTAATATATGTATATACAAGCATATATATATACATATATACATAGAAGCATATATATACACACACACGTGTATGACTGAGCCTATGAATTATACATTTTTCTCTTTCAGTCTCTTTCTCTGTTGCTGTCTCTCTTCTTCCATGATGAAGAATCAAGCGTCACTCCACAATATACACTTGTGAGAAAGAATTTTTGCCTCACTTGAAGCCCACAGTAATGAAGTCAGCTGATCTTAGACTAAAGCTCTGAAACAGTGTGCAAAAACCTCACATTGTTTTTCCTAGGCAATTTTCACAGCAATGAAAAGTGACTGAGAAAATAAAAATACATAAGTATTCAAAAAAGATAAAATAGTGAAAAGTACTACCTCCATGAAATTAGAGTCTTTTTCCAAAATAAGTCATGAAATTCCTGAAATTTAAATATTTCTGTTCCAAATACTATGTAACTTTACAACTGAATGTGCTTGATTCTTTTTAACAGTAAGACAAAACTAACATAAAAATGTAAAAATGAGAAAAATTCAGCTCCATATTAAAATACAAATTGTACCCATATACTGAAAGAAACTACAGATGTAAATATAGTAACACATATGCTTGATACACCAATGAAATACTGATAAATATCCAATATTTTATTTTCATATTAAAAAGTTAAAAATAATTTATTGTGTAACAGAAATTATAAAATGTAATTCCTAAATAAGTAAAGACTTATGGATATATGTTTGATGCCAGTGGCACACAAATGTAATCTGAACTTCTCAGCAGGCTGAGATATGAGTTGTCTCAATATACCTGGGAGACTCTCATCATCAATTAACTAGACAAAAAGAAATATTAAAGGTGGAAGTGAAAGTGTACTTACAGTATGAGCATAATCCTTACAGAGCATGCAGTAGGGCCTGAGTTCAAGCCTCGTTATCTGAACAACAATAATCACCACAACAAAAATGCTATGGATACAATACATTCTTAACAGAGGAAATGAAAAAAAAATCTTTGAATTCATCATCATTTGAAAGTTATTTTTATAAGCATGAATTGAGTGGATTAAGTCATTTGGAGAATTATATAGCAAGCAGTTTAAACTGTGATGAAAGCATTGAATGTGTTCTACTTCCCTCCTGCAAAGCAATTGAGAGAGATTATGACTACTTTTTTGGAAGTGACTAAGGAAAGCAAAATGAGTCACAAGTGCTGGAAGCTGAACAGTGCTGAAATGGTAATGATTTTAGAACAGATGTGAAGGGATGAAATCCACAGGTGAGAGCAAAGAATGGGAATTCAAGACTGGAATAATCTCTCCAGTGCCTTCTCTGGTGGCCCAGTTTGGATAGACACAACTTCTCAAGTCAAAAACTGTCTGCAAACACTTGTTTTGTGTTGAGACCTTTTAACATTCATGACTACTATTTATTTTAAATGTTTCTGCAGACAAGAGTTATGGAAAGAACACACATATCAACAATAACTGGTAGTATTTATTGACTCCAATCCCCTTTCAAATTACTTCCAAACATAGTAGTGAAAATAATAATGTGTCTAAGAAATAAAGAATAGGTTTTATGAGTTCTCATGCTATTACAGATCACTTGACTGATATCTGGAATTAAAACTTAATTTTGATCTGTTATCTATTGTTTATTTTCCCCAAGCCCAAACTTACCATGGTATTATAGTGCTAGACAGTCAAGTATGCTCCACAATATTAAATGGCAGAGTTCAGAAATAAATAATTCATTTTAAAATAACTTGTGTTATAGTATATGGCTATATATCATCCTATTCTTTCATGAATTATACTTGACAAATTACTGGGACTGTTCTAAATTAAACTTTGCCATAGGTATGTAGAGGAGGAAAGTAGCGTGTATAGGGTCGCTTGAATGTCCTTAATTTTATACCTTAAAGCAAAAAAAGGGAACTATTACTTGATTTTTTTTTTTTTTTTTTTTTTGGCCAGTCCTGGGCCATGGACTCAGGGCCTGAGCACTGTCCCTGGCTTCCTTTTTGCTCAAGGCTAGCACTCTGCCACTTGAGCCACAGCGCCACTTCTGGCCGTTTTCTGTATATGTGGTGCTGGGGAATTGAACCCAGGGCCTCATGTATATGAGGCAAGCTCTCTCGCCACTAGGCCATATCCCCAGCCCCTATTACTTGATTTTTTATATAGCTTTATTTTAGGTGCAAAATGTGATGTTTTAATTCAAGAATATGTTTCTGAAAAATCAAATCATTCTAATTATTGTAGACTTCACTTGCACTCTTTATTGTTTATAATGAGACTATAGAAAATCTTTTCTTTTTAAATCACATGGTACATTATTCTGTAGGTACCATGCTGTACAATAAATTACCAGAGCTTATTCCTTATTCCTCCTGTGTATAGCTTGATTCTCTTTGAGCAATAACTTTTATTTCCTGAACATACTCCCTCTTTCTAGATATATGAGACAAGGAGAGATTATATTATACACATTATATATTATACACTCATAGAGTATGTTTTCAATTGTACAATTCACAGGGAGGAGATGGAAAGGAGAAGGGGGGAAGGAAGGGGAAAAATGAGGGAGGCAGTAACAAGTTAGATTAGAAATGTGCACACTGCCTTATATATGAAAGTGTAACCCCTCTGTACTTCACTTTGAAAATAACTAAACAAATAAATAAATGCAAATGGAAAAGAACATAGAGTATGCTTTGTTACAAAATTGAGTTAGAGTCTCAGAAAACTATTATGAACATGAGTGTAATGAATAACTTTAGATGATGACTTGAATGGATAAAGGAATGCCCATCCATAAATTAAAAAATTCTAGGTCTGTATGTGAGGATGACTTTGGCAAAATTTAACATCTGACTCATCTATGTCTCTGTAGAAAAGAATGCTACTGATTTATTCTGTAAGTTGGTGTCAAGATAAAGAGGAACTGGGCACGTTTTTGAAGTATTACATTTTTTTGAACAATAATATAAGCTGATATGTAAAAATACAAGAGTATAACAAAAGAAGTCAAAGATGGCTGTGAAGTTTTAAAATTGCAAGTATACCAATGTAGCTCTTGATAAAGATTAGGGGAGGGCATAACAGGCAAATAAGCATATCTTGATCACTTCAATATCAGATCATTTCTAGTCCAGATGATTGCTTAAAATATTTTTTCTTGTTTCTGTCCTTTGAAAATGTAATATCATCATTATTATTCAAAAAGAAAGAAGACTTGTTAATTCAATCTGTAGAAAGAATGGATTATCAAGAAAGCCATATTCTGCCTCTGAGAAACAATAATAATTAATGTTTGCTAGTCAACAATCATGGAGGAAGAGTTTGTTCCTGAGACAATTGTAGATGTTGCAATAAAGGTGAATCACTGACTTGCAGGAAGAAATTACATTCATGCTACCCCAATTCTTTCACCAAGGAAAGGTTCAGTAACTCGTTTATACATTTTTTCTTATTATTTAAAAGTTGCTGCCAAAATGAAAGTTAAAAGAGCAGACGTCCAATGTAGGATATATTCCAATTCCCTTTAAAATAATTATGCATGTTACAAAAACCCTATGCAATGCTTTATAATGGTCAACAATAATGTAAAAATTATGTGACTTAAAACGGTCATGCAAAGTGTAATAAAATGTTAACTTTTTGGCACTTCCAATGTTTGAATATGGGGACCAGAGTGCTGTAAGGATATACAAAAAAAAAAAAAAAGCCAGGAAGAATAAATCAATCCATGTGTGCATGAATTCACATGCTTATAGTATTTACTCCTAGAAAAAAATTAAAAAGTGATGTGTTTCTGCCCAATGGCAGACAGAAAACTGCTTATATTAATATAAGAATCAAAATGTATAAACTTCATTGAAAGATGGTAAAGTAAAAATGCCTGAAGAATAGAACACAAATGTATACATCATATGTAAGAAAGAATCCACTAATATTGGCATTAATAATATCTATTCACTTGTTGAAGATAGAGGTGAAAAACAGGTTCAGTTCAGTATGTTTTTGTGCTTTTCAGGAATATTTCCGCCTTTATAATCAACCATCTATTCTTGATTTTTTCATATTAGCAGTTGTAAATAAATGAATCCTGGAAAGTTATCTCCAGAGATTGTCATTATAAATGGAAAATATTTCTTTTGCCAGTCTTGGGACTTGAATTCAGGGCCTGATCCCTGTCCCTGGCTTCTTTTTGCTCAAGGCTAGCACTCGACCACTTGAGCCACAGCACCAATTCTGGCCTTTTCTATGTATGTGGTGCTGAGGAATCGAACCTAAGGCTTCATGTATGCAAGGCAAGCACTTTACCACTAGGCTATATTCCCAGCCCCTGGAAAAAATATTTTTACCTTCATTTTCCTTGGACTTACTGTCTTTAGAGCAAGTAAATGCACTAGAACCACCAATGGTAGCCCCCACAACTAAAAGACAATACAAAATCAGTGGCCAACTTTCTTTCTCTGTTCTCTGAGGTAACAAACAACTGAAAAAGAAGATCCGTATTTACTATTGAATTCAATAGAGTTGTAGAATACAGAAATAATCCTGAGAAAGAAATTTTACAAAGTTATTTAAAACACAAACAATAATGATCCTGAAACACTTGTGTAATCCATGCTACTTTCTGAAGACGGGCCTTTTACCACTAATAACACATTCTGAACAGAAGAGTACAAATAAGCAGAAGGCCTAATAACTCATTCTAAGAGTGAAAATAGAGTATATAGATGATGATGATGATGATGATGATGATGATGATGATGATGACTGATAGGTAGATAGAAAGATAGAAAAAGTATAATAAAAGAAAAAATAGAATCAGTTCTGATAAACTTAAAAGCTAAAAGATGGACCATCCAACTCTTGTCTCCACACTCCCACTTCTAAGTAGTAAGAAGAAATGCATTTGGCAGGATATTACAGCTTTGAGACAGAGTAACAGCCTACCCATTTCAATCAGAGAAAGATCTCCCTTTAGATCAATATTTATTTGGACTTTTTCTTTCTGTAGCCAAAATAGAAAGCTTTCTAAAAGATGCCTACTTGATTTTCCTAGAATTATTTCCAAAATGCACTTAGTGTTGCAAAACTCTGACTAATGCATTTACCAAATGTTGCATGAAAGAGGAAATCTCTACATCTGAGGACTGTTACTGGTATCATGTCACAAGCTGCAATTTTTCAACCTCAAACTTATTGTACATTACAAAGTCAAGAATGGCAATTCTACTATAGTTTCTTAACTTACAATATGCCTACCTTAGTACTTTCTCTTCACGTGTCTTTTGGCTTCATTAAGTTTTTCTGTTCTCTATAAAATTCACTTATCACTCTTTCATCAATAATATTAATATTTTAGATCTCCTTAGAAATCAATTAATTAATTTTCTCTGAATAGTCACCAAGTGCGTCTATAGGATGAAAGTTGAGATAATAGTATGACACAGGTAAATCTTACCTAGCCTCAAATAAGAATTCACACAAGCTGGAAATATTGTTGCAAACTTGAGCAGCTGAAATTCAAATTTGGACCCTACTTATCAAAAAATATTTAGTCAAGAATAAAAACTTGGCAGCTTACAGCAAAAGTTTTGTTCTTTATCTTGATACACTGGAAAACATGGTAGAGAATGAAGCCTCCCTGTATGAGCAAATTTATAATTCCACTGATGAAGAGTTTTTTGTTTGTTTTTGTTTTTTTGTAGAGTGCTTTTGTTACCATACTGTCTCTTGCTCTTTTGCTTTAATTATTCCTGGCAGGCAGAATAAGGCCTGATAATGTGATATACATTCTTGTTGGGGACTCAGTTTGGGCCATGGTGGGGGAAGGGCGACAAGAGCTCCCAAGACGCTGCCCTTCCCCCAGCCCTGGAACAGTGTTGGGGCTAGCCACTCCCCCCTTCCAGCCTCAACCGGAAGAGAAGACCCCACCACTGGGGGATTCAGACACGTGGGTGCCACCATGATAGGGATTGTCCAGCCCACAAAGGCAGTTTCATGACATCTCCTGATGGGCAGCCTGGCTTAGCCAATGGCCCAAGTCCTTCCCTTTCCCGCCATTACAGCTATATAAATCCCCCTCCAAATTAAATCCTTGGAGACTCATTCAACCATCCAACCGTCTCCCCGATATCTTTGTCCTGCGGCTCCTGACACATTATGGGGGGCCGAGGAAGGGATTTCAGCATCCCACTTCAGCTTAGAGCAGTCCGGTAAGGACAAGCCTTACTCCTTCTGCCGGTATGAGGGGTAGGGCGGAGTTTCTTTCATAATTGAGGTTCAGGTATTCCTCCCGGAGATGGGGGGGGAAGGGGTCCTCAGAGGCCCCAACACATTCTAATATCTAGATGGTGGGAACATGTCAACTAATGGTATAAAGGAATATACAGATGAGATTCAGTTGTATACAATAGGGGTGGAAGTGGAGCTTGGATTACACCAGGGTAGTTAATCTAATCACATGAGTTTTTAGAGAATACTATCTGGTTGGCTTCTGGTTCACATGGTTTTTTGATATGAAAAGTTTCTACCTTTGAAGTTATAGGAAAACAGGTATTAGCTAAGGAATGTGGGAGGCATTTGGAAAGGTTTAAAAAAAAGATTTTCTTCTCATCCCCTGCACAAAACCATAGATCTACTAAAACTTGTTTATGGCCTGCTAAAGACCATGTCAAACTTCTAAACTATAGGAGTGAAAAATAATATATATGCTTTGTTTTGAACTCCTAAAATCATTTCACCTCCAGAAATACAGAATAACACAACGAAATTCTCCTCAGACGAGTTGTCATGTTGCTTCAAGCTACCAAATCTGTGGCAATTCCCAAGAACAACTAGCAAAGGCACAACATACCTACAATAAAGCAAAGAAACTCCCAGAAACACTTAATTCTATCCACTTTCAATAGGCTGTGGATGCTGTTTGAACAAGTACACATTATACTAAAATCTCTAAATTTATTTTAATCAAAGAAAGAAAATCCCTATTTAAGGACAATTTAGAATGGTGACCGGAAATATCTCTGGAAACTTGCAGATATAAAATCTGAGAAAGACTCAAAATGCAAGAAAGGCAGTTTATTTTGATATTCACTTCCTGTTTAGTCTACTTAAGTATATAAAACTGAAGCAGCAGCTACTATCCTTTGTAAAAGGCTATTTGTAGATAAGCATCTATTTGACTTCTGGGTTTCAGATGAGTGAATTTAGCAAATGTCTCAGATATATAAACCATTATTAAATTACCTAACAATGAATTATTCTGTTATTGACTATGGATAATCAACATAGATTATGGATAATTGTGGAAAAATATGAATCATCATAAAATATTAGTTTTAAATTCTAAGAAAGAAAAAGGACTTAGAAAATATTTTATTAAAGTGAATTGTGAGATGAAAACTTTAAGTGGCTGAATTTGGACTCCCAATCTCTTACCTTTTGACTTCTTTCTTTAATAATATCAGTGGCCCAAGAAAAAGGAAAAAAAAAAAAACAACTTGCAAGGCATCTCCTAAGGAAAGCTATTATCACTTTATTGAAATTACAAATGTGTGGATTGCTACCAGTGTAAATGAAAGTATCAAAATGGAATTCTACACAACATTCCTATGAACCCTTTAATATACATATTGCTGATAACTATTTGTGTGAAAGATGAATAACTATGGCCAACCTAACAACTTCTAGACCAGGACATTTTTCATTTGTTTTGTTTTTTGCCAGTCCTGGGGCTTGAACTCTGGGCCTGAGCACTGTCTGTGGTGTCATTTTGCTCAAGGCTAGCACTCTATCACTTGAGCCACAGTGCCACTTCTGGCTCTTCCTATATTTGTGGTGGTGAGGAATCGAACCAGGGTTTCATGTATGTGAGACAAGCACTTTACCACTAGGCCATGTCCCCAGTCCATATTTTTCATTTTTTTTAAACATTTGTGGTTTTAAGTTATGATTTTCAAAAATGAGCTTAGAATCATGAAATAACATACAATCTGTATGTGTAAAATCAAAACCTCACAGTTGAAGAGAGTATTTTTTTTTAAACTTTCAGAGTTTCAGCTAGAGATCTGAGCACTTAAATGTTTTAACGCCTGGCTAAGTATGTCATTGTAGTTATTTTACCAAATGAAAGTGAATTACAGTTCATCTGATAAAATTATCTGAATTCAACCTTAAGATTTCTTTTAAATGATTGAAAGTCATTTAAGAAATGATTTCCGAAAAATGTTAGGAAAAGTGACCTTTCAGAGTCTCAGTTAAATGACTGAGGAAAGATTTCCTCTCTGAGTAGGAACTCTGAGTTTTATTTTTCTTCAGCTCTGCACATTCTCTTATTTCTCTTATGTAAATACTCATATGATTCATTATATGAAACATTACTTATGTGATTTTATTATATGGAAAATTACTCAGTTCTTCTTTGACTTCTGTTCTTGTTCAAAGTTGTTTTTAAGACAAAAATACTAAAAGTGATACAGTGAAGATGACATTAGCAACAAAGAAAACCATTATTTTTAAGACAGAAATAATTCCTTAGATTTTATGTTTATTTTTGTTTGGATCAGGGCTTTAAAGAACATCAGAATTAAGAGACTCATTTTGCAAATGAGATGATCCATGATCTAATATTTCAGTTAATTTATTCAAGACACAAGACAGAGGCTCTATGCCCCATAGAGCTCCATATACATTGAATTTATTTGGGGAAATAAAAGAGAATTAGTTTAAGAGTGAGAAAAATATGAATTAAAAGATCATCTTGAAAGGTATAATATACCACTAATACTTATTCTAGTAGAACTGGGATATTTGATTTTTTTTATTTTTAAATTATTCATTTTTGTTTTACAAAGGAAAGCAATCCTTCTACAGAATAAACAAACATGAGTGGACTATATCTCCAGACCTAAAATTATTTTAATGACCATTGCATTTTGTTGAAGTCTCCAGTATTTATAATATAACATATTAAACTAAATTAAAAGAGCAGGTTTTTTTTCAGTGAGATAGCAATAAATTATATCTCAGTTCATAGACCTTTAATGGAAAAGCAAAAGTCTGAACTGAATTGCTACTACATTTGAAAACTCTAAATATAATAATTACAAATTAGTGCAATATATTTCTAACATGCAGGTAGTTTTTCTTTTTTTTTAATCAATGCATTTCAATTTCAGCTATAGCCATGCTCAAGCTAAAATTATGTAAGCACTATACAGTTTTATTTATACAGTTCCAGGGAAATTTTAACTAATTCAAGCAAGTTTTTGTGTTTAGCTAATGAGATTACAATACTAGCCAAGTAATTTTTATTAACATGAGAAATAGATAGTTAGCTTGCATAAGAATTTATAGGTAACTTAGACTTGTGATTAAATTAGACACATGGATGTATTTATATACCTTCTCTTACACACATATTATAATAACAGCCAACATTGTTTGGATATACAGGTATTTTGTATTCACCAATCTTTGGGGGCTTTAAAGTTTTCAGTTTGGCTCGCATAATACATTAGGACTATCCAATCAGATTTTAGTCCTCTATACAATTCCATATACCACTTTTCATGTATGCCAAGCTAACCTTAAACTAACTACTTTGCTTATGCTTTCCTCAGGCTTTCCATTTTGTACTCCACATTCCCATTTGTTGAAATTACAAGAAGACAGCATCATACCTAGCATTGTATTTTATTTTAATGGCCACATAGTAATTGTACATCTTAGAAAATCCAATATATGTACACAATGTGTAATGCTGAGATCAGGATAATTAGCATATCCACCGATGTAGATATCTATTGTCTTGTGATAGGAAAAACAAAACACATCACAACAGTCTGTTTTTTAATATTTCATTGTTACATCTAGTTGCCCTGCTGCATAGTTGAACAATAAAAGTTACGGTTTCTGTCCAATTATGTCCCTGTTACATGTTTGGTATAATTACTCCACTAAGTTTTACATCTACCTGTACTACAACCTATTTGCTCACTCTTTTCTATCAACATCTGCTCACCTACCACTACTAAAATTACCAGAATATGATCATATTTATTCTCATAGCTATTGAGCCTTTGTCATCCACTCCTATGAATATCCTCCTTTAACCTCTGTATGTGACTGTATAGAGACATATGATTTATCATGTCTCACATATATTTTATCATTCACTTTGTTTTTGTGTTCTTTTCATTTTGTATTGTTTGTTTGTATTTGGGAGGGCAAGTGGGAACAAAGAAAAGGTGAAATAAAGGTTAAGCCAATAAAATAGTGGTACTCACTAAACACTAGGTGGAAAATGAACTTTATATCTTATGGGTGGTGCCAGAGGGAAAAACTTGAGGAGAGCCAGGTAAGGGAGACATGGTTCAAAAAGAAATATTCATTACATGACTCGTGTAACTCTAATACCCTCTATATCACCTCTACAATCACAATTTAAAATAATCAAAAGATAAAAAATTAAACTGAATATCTCTCTGCTGGGATGCACTAAAATACAATATTGGAATAAAATATTGTAAAAAGGAAAAGTGTTAAATGTAATATTTTGAATGGACTTCCCACCAGCCATTCTTCATTTCATTTATACTTGTTTCAAAGATAAATCTGGTTATACATCAGTTGTATACATAAGATGTTTATATATTCCATTATGTCATTTAAATATTTTCAAGGTTAAAAGTTATCCAATTAAAATGACAGGAATTATTATTCTAAATAAAAGAGGAATTTAATAAAGTTATTACAGGAAAATAGAAATATATGATGGATACACAATAGCTTATACCTATCAGAAAAAAATCAAGACATAACTGATTAAAAATAAGTTTTGAGTCGAGGTAGCATAAGAAGGGGACTTAATGTATTAAATTTCATTATAATGACTCCATATGTATGTGCCAGCATGTGGTTATATATACGTTTATGTTTTCCTTCTTGAATAACTAATTTTATATTGTGAAGAGAAATTTTGACCTGACATTTTTCAGGAAAGTGAAAGAAAAATATAGAGACAGAACTATTTGAGCTCATCATAGCAGTATGTATTACGAAACATAGGCTTTAAAACCACTATTAGATACTTTCCCCAGATGTAGTAGCTAAAGATAACGCCCATCTTATTTGCTAGTGTGTCTGCAGTCAATATCTATGCAGATGTTTATTTGTGCAAGGAGCCTAGTACCTTTGCCTTATATATCAACCTGGCTGCTGTGTTCAGATATTTCTTCAATAGAAGCATGATAGTCTAAGTCACCAACATCATTAGCTCAGTGATAAGTTATAGTCATGGTCGCATAAATATTCTCAGCCTCAAAGGGGAGTAAACTGTATTGTAACAGTGCTCTTAACCTCAAACTTCATGATATTTGTTCTGCCAACCAAAGAATCCTAAAGGATGATACATAGAAACTGTGTAACAACTTGAAATCTGAAAATCATGACTCATTTAATTTAGCACACAACCTAAAGTATTATTAAGACCAATCTCATTACTGATCACCTTCAGCATAACTTGTAGCAAAAGAGATAAAAACAATAAACTAAAAGTTGTCTACAATCCATTGCTATTTCAAAGAGCTCTGTAACTGCATGTATAATACACTTTAAAATATATAATATTAGGGAACATTTTGTTCTTGATCATACTCATTGAAAAATTATTTAAATAAGAAACAGATGTTGAAAACCACCCTGAAAGTCTCCCTAGCCATTCAATAAACCTAAGGTACAACAGGGACCTTGGGAGGAAGACAAAGTTACATGATAACCAACAGAAACATTACTCTGTAGCACGTAGTTATGTTTTTAGAAATAGTAGGTAACAAGTTGGATAAGAAATGTACACACTGACCTATGCATGAAACTGTTAGCCTTCTATACATCACTTTGACAATAAAGAAATAAAAAAAGAAACAGTGATGTGTCTGCTACTCCCTTAGCTTAAAATTTTATTTCTTATCTTTTTTAAAAGGCTGCATGCAAAATCTAATGGGAAGTATAATTTTATTAAGATTGAAAAAAAAGTGTTTTCTCTGCTGTGCTTAAGTCATTTAGTAACACCAAGACAGCCTACATGTTAAAACATCCCATGAGATTAGTTCAAGTCTAATTAAATGGTGATAAAACATTGTTAAAAGAAAAATATGTGGACCAGATTGTGAGAAGATGTGGGTGTATTATTTCTTGGTATATCCTGACTTCTCTCCTTCAAAAATAGTAAATTAACATTATTTCTTTATTTTGGACATAATATTTTAATTAATAGGTATTATAATTATTAAACTTTATAGTTACATATATTATTTTAAATGATTACTACTAAGAAAAATACATTGCTTTGTATAACTCTAAAATAATAGAATAACCTTTATTTTATTTATATTTTATCACACACTAATGATTTATATATATATATATATATATATATTTAAAAGAATGCTGTTATTGTTAAGGTCATTTAAGACCCAGAAAAAGAAAAATATATAATTGAGAAGCTCTGAAAGTAGAATACTGCTCAGTTTGCATTTACTAACTTGCTACAAGAATGATCCTTATGGCTATAAGATTTCAAATGGACCTACAGATGCTTTGCTAACGGACATTTTTGAAATAGATACCTATTACCCAGAAATATGATTCCCATTAAGTTGAATATTTTCATATAGGCCTAAATAACACTAGTGTATAGTCAAAAATGGTATAAAATTAAACAATGACCAAAATTAGTGGAAATTAATCTGCCAGGGAAATTATTAAATTTGTCATGCTACAAAACAAAGCATTACCAGTATCCACATTTGTGTATTTTTCCATTCAATATTTGTTTTTGTTTATCAGATCCAAATAATTTAAGAAAAAGGAAATCATAACGTATAAGAATGTCATCTAGACATCTCTACTTTTAGTCAAAGCATTGACATAATGAGAGATTTAGTCATAAATCTTGAGAGTAATTTAGTTGATTTGGTTGGTATTAAGGTTTTGGTTAATTGCTGAAAATCTCTTGTCTTTATTATTCTTAGAAGTACTCATGTATGGAGAAAAGGTAATGTTCACATGGAAGACCTGTTTGACCAGCCCAGGTCATAGGTGTAAGAAGCAAATATTTACAACTGCACTCCCAGGCCAGCAAAAATAGCAATCCATCATCAATGGAATAGAAGTCTGGGTATAGGAACAGGTCACACAAAAAATGTAGAGAATCAAAGGGGACAAATAACCCAGAACATCATTTTCAATAGCCAGTAAAACAATTGTGAAGTTAGCCCAGGAAAAATGCAAAGGACATTTAATCTTAACCAGACAAAACAGCCTATTTGTTCTCATTAAAAATTTCAAAGAGATACTTTTAATCATGGCAATTAAAATCTCTTATCTCTGCCCTCTGCTCCTTCATGTGTTCCCAACTCCCTAAGTGTGCCTCAGATTAAAAAGGTGATTTTACTTTAGTAAAAGCTCAGGGTGACTCCAAGGCTCCCAAATACCTTGCCACAGTATAAATAAATAAATAAATAAAAAGTAATTGCTAATATCAGCAAGCAGTTGATATATAGTAGTGTTTTAATACTACCTCAAAAGTAGAATCTCAGAAATCATCTAGGAACTGAGCATTTAAGCATAACATTTTCCCTTTACAGAGAAAGGTATCCAAAAAAATGTTGCCCACACCATTCTATGTGTAAATCCACTCGTGATTGCTGAAACAGTGGGTTTTGTTAAGAGAATTTATTCAGGTGTAACCTCATAGAAGCATCGATTAGGAAAATCCACCTAATGCATTATAACAAAGGATGTGTATTGGGCCTATGTAAAATCCATAATATAAAATTAGAAGCAATAAATTATTAATAATAAAATCACTCAACCTCTTTTACTATTCTATTAACTCTTACTTGCTACTCTACTGAGCATCTTGTTAGTGTTAAAATGTGATTATATTTTTTAAACAATGTAGGCCTTTACATAAAATTGTCTCACACTCAAAAATTGTGCAGCTCAAGAATTCTATTAAGGAAACTGTACTGTGTTTAAACTTCAAGATAGATTGGCCAGTTTTGACACTAATATTTATACTTTAGTTCAGGCATTCTTTTATAGGGTCAAAGTTTTACTTTTAATTTTTAATGTGTTTTGCCAAGTTCTTCTCCATTTTAAATCTGGCAGTGAATTTACCTCAATTTTACATTAACTGTTTCTGTGGTATCAATATATTTTCCACAGCCAGTATCTCCCATTTTACTTCCCCGAACATGTGTAAGGATATAAATCCATCTTGGTTAATTTTTTGTTTTTTTTAATTTATCATACATGCTCATCTTCATGTGGGGCTATTTTCTTAATAAAACACTTGTCTGGTACTTCATGCTTGTGCTGAACTTAGCAAATCAATTGCATACAAACAGAAAACTCACAGGAGAAATTGTGTAAATATCCTTGAGAGGAAATAAATTAATCTCAAATACCACAAATCTAACCAAAGACAGAATTCAAAACTAGTTAACGAGAAAGAATAAAGTTTCATGGAGAGCCCTCCCGGGGGTGAACATTACATTAGTTTTCTTATCTTTAAAGTTAAGCTAGTTGCCCCATTGACAAATGGTAGTGGCTCTCATTAAGGATTAAGTAGGATAAGGATAATCACAGTCGGACATTCAGACCTCAGATGTCAAGAAGTCAGCTGTTTCCATCCTTTCTAGGGCCATATAATCATGCTGTTGATGAGAATCTGCTTAACTCGATGTTGCTCTCACGGCCAAATGACCATTCTAGCCCCCTCCTTCCCGATTCTCAGGAAAACTTCATGCCTGACCTGATCTTAACTGAAAGTGCCAGACTGACAGCATCAGAAGGATACCATAAATCCTAAACAGGACAGGACAAAGACATGCCCAAGACAACCTTACACTTGAATGTATAAAAACTTTAAACATGCTGGGCCCCAGCGGCTCACACTTGTGATCCTAGCTTGCTCAGGAGGCTGAGATCTTAGGATCACAGACGGTTCAAAGCCATTCCGCGCAGAAACATCCATAAGACTCATCTCTAATCACAAAAAAAAGCTGGAAGTGGAGTTGTGGCTTAAGTGGTACAGTGCTAGCCTTGAACAAAAACAAAACTCTGGACAGCTCCTTGACACTGAGTTCAAGCTCCAGGACTAGCAACAAACAAGCAACAACAACAAAACAAAATCATAATTTAAACCCTCCACACTCCATGCTCCTTGTTTCTCTGACTAGGGTGCTAGGGTGTTACGTGGAGTCCCTCTGCAGTAGTGATTAAAGTTAAGATCGGAACTGTGGAGGTCTCTCCCTTCTTTGTCTCCTTTCATCCTCTTGAGCTTTCCCAACACCTGTACCCTTTGCCTTCGAAGAGCAAATCACCACTTAAACAACCTACCACAAGAATATAGCTGGCTATTTCTCAATCTTCAGAACCATAACAAGCCCTAAGACTTTCTGTAGTAGGTAGAGGCTGAAACTTTACTTAGTTGTCCTGGCGCCTGGAAAGGATTGCTCAGTAGGCCCCAAGGCAATCCAGTCTTAAGTTGTAGCCCTAAAAGGAAGTAGGATTTGAGAATTTTTGAGAAGTGTATTTTTTTTTTCACCCAACCTTGCCATCCTTTGAATTTTTTAGCTTTAAGCCAACAAGCCACCCACCAGGCAAATGAAGCCTGATAGCAAACCCAAATTCCTCTCCCCTCCAAAGCAGTCTAGGGGCAACACTCACCTCTGGGAGGCCTTGCAACATTCACCGAGGGTCTCTCTCACCAGCCTCACCATCATGTTCCCCATCTCGCAGTTCTTCTGTGGGTGCCCATGCCGGTCAGCTAAACGTTGGTAAAAATTCAGCTTGTTCCATAGGGTATAGTCTTGGGGCCATGGCTTCATCTGCTGTTTGCCTGGGACATTTTCTAGCAGCTTCTGAATCAGAGACAAAGCAGAGTCCTCAGCAAGGGGGGCAACCGAGGGCTGCTCCGCTTTGACCATTTGGATTCTATGTTCCATGAACACCAATCCCCAAAAAAGAATTCGAATAATGGTGAGGAAGGCCATCTTGAAAACCTTGGTGTTCAGCAATAAGTTCCAACCCAAGCCCAAAGCATGTCTCTCTGGTCCCATCTTTTATACAGGTAATCACATCCTGGCTCAACAAATACCATGGATGGAACAAGGAAAAAATGCCAGCAAGCAAGCAGGAAGGCAAACAAGCGGCAGGCAAGCAGACAGGTAGGCAGACCCTGTGCTGCTTCCTGGACCAAAGTAGGTCTCCTATTATTTTGGCCTTTTGGCATCCAAACAAAATCAGCAAAAGGCACAAGGCAACATGCCCTTCCCACCTTCTAGTAGTGGGAACAGGAGCCTCTTCAGGAGGCTGAGGTATTCCAAAAGAACCTTAACCAGGAAGATGAAAGGAAACAGCTTTGCCTTGTTGGGCTCCATAGCTTTAAAGAAAATTCCTTCATCAGATATTAAAGAGCCAGTTGCCTCTTGTTCCCAATTGACTTTCATACCCCTAAAACACTTTCCCGTCAAATATCCTACTGCTGAGTTGGAATCCATCTGGGATGATTGTTAAGAGGGCAAATACCTGAGTCCAAACTCAAGCATGGACTCTGTGGGAGTAGGGCCTTAACAAGTACTCTAAGAAGATTCCCATGAACACTAATATGTGAAAATCACTGTGTGATTTGTGCTGCTGGAGCTTGAAGACCAAGCCATTATCAGGGGCTCTCAATCCCAGCTTTTCATTGGAATCACCTAGGGAATTTGAACAATTCTTGATGCTTGGGGATTTGGATACAATGGGGATAGGGTGGAACCAGAGCAGTAACATTCTTTTTAAATTCATAGATAATTTTCATATCTTGCCAAGTTTGAGAACTCTACCTTAGAATTTTCTAGTTCAATGGGGACTGTGTTTTCATGAGAGAAACCTGAGGCTGTGAAGATGAATCTGTGGAAGCTCGCCTAGCCTGGCTGGTTAATGGGAGGCAGCAGGGCTGGGCCAGTTGCTTAAGACTGCCCTAGCTCATGATTCTGTAAATAGTGGGTATAGACCTAACCTTGTACAATTTTGTTAGAGTGATGGGGAAAAGCTAGAGCCAAGAGGTCAAGATGCAGGTCTAGGAGATCATGAGTTAGTTCTGCT
The DNA here is from genome assembly GCF_023159225.1 of Perognathus longimembris pacificus. Lineage (NCBI taxonomy): Eukaryota > Metazoa > Chordata > Mammalia > Rodentia > Heteromyidae > Perognathus > Perognathus longimembris. Next base: position 18,123,459 of record NC_063163.1, read on the forward strand.
TTGTGGAAGGTGTTTACTTCATAAGAAGCCTGCCTACACATAGGCAACATTATGTGGAAAGACATAGTTTGGATTGTGTGTGTATGTGTGTGCGAGTGTGCACACGCACATGTACACACTGCTTCAAAATTAAGTTTCATGCAGCAAAATTTATTTGAAATTGCATAATTCCTCAGGTTTTAGAATCAGCAAAAACTAATTGCCATACAAAAGAAAAATCACACACTATCCCCACAGGAATCATGCAGTCCATATTATTGTATTTGAAAGGCTTATCTCTGATCCATAAATATGCACATATTTGAAATAAGATTATCTCACCCACATCCTTTCCAAAAACACCATCAAAAATTCAATAATCCAATAATTCCCATGAATTATAGCAGTGAAATGCTTCTGCCCTCTTTAATTAGAAAATAAGTTAAATAAAAAGAATATTTGTATTCCAGTTGCATCTTTATTTCATGCCATCAATATCTCCTCTGACCCAATTTAAAAATAAACTAAGATGACATGCCTGTGCACTTGAAAATTATGTACAATGAATGCACTGTCACTTTTCTGTGAAGTTAGCACGAATTAATATATCCCTAATATACTCATCAATTTTATACCAGATATCTAATACTTACTGATCTTCCCCAATTTTCTCTTTATAACATAAACTCCTTAAGCAATTATACCCACCTCCTTGTTTGCTTAGTATTTTTTAGTATTAAATTTTCTAACATGTTAATATATATGGGTGTAATAAATTTAATATAGGAGAATAGTTACACAATTCAAATATATCCAGATATTGCTTACTGAGAGGGATAGATTCTAAGTAGTACATTAGTGATTTTGTTTGTGCCAGCAGAATAGAATGTATTTACAGATTTTAGATTCTGTAAACTAACTAAAATATATAGATTCTTGATGTGATTAAGAGACCTGGAAGATTCAAGGTATATGAGATTTCTGCCATCCTTTCACTATAGATAGATATGTTTACAGGTGTGAATGTGTGTATGCCTATACAGTGCTTATTCGCATTTCCCCCTTGCTTTCTTCAAGTTGTCTAATTTTATAAACATAATTTATATTTTACATATACATATAAATAATTATGTGCATAACACATATATATTTCTATATTATGTATAATGACATATATAATATTCTGTCTATATTTACTTAATTGTTTTTCTTTTAGGTATAGAATTCATATATGAAAGAAAACCTTCTTTGTCCTTCTGAAACTGGGTATATTACTTAAAATGATGTTCTTTATTAATACCTATTTTTCTACACTACATAATTTCAGATTACTTTATGTCATTTGGGAAGTATACATCATTTGGCTATTGTTACTGGTTCTGCAATGTTTATAAGTATACAAGCACTTCTATTGTAACTTCACTTACATCATTTTGTATATATACATAAGAGTTTTATTGTTGTTTACAGTAATTCCATTTTCCATACTGATTTCCTTAATGGTTATACTAGTTCCTGCTATAAGGCGTAAGGATTTCTTTTCTCCTACATTCTTACCAGTATATGGCATCTGTAGTCATATTGTCCGTGCTGTTGTTTCAGTGGTATTAGGTTTTGAAGTCACGACCTCACATTCAGTTAGTTTGTTCATTCAGCTGGTGTCAACTTTTATCTCAGGATTAAAATCCAAGATGCTCAGGGGTAGTTTCATGTATTCCCAGATTCATACTCCATATGTGGAGCCTTTATATGCTCCCCTCACAGTAAAAAGTTTTCTCATTAAACTTGGTCAGACTGGAGCCCTCAGGGGTTACACTGGCTGTAGGGTAAGGGGAACACACACATCTACTTGCTGTTCCAGGCCTGAGTGGACGGATCTTTGTTCTGCCTGCTTAGCTGAAAGATTCCTGAGGGAAGAGTACATGCTTATCATGCTTTGTAAGCCAATATGGCAGGTCCCAGAGCTAAAACTGCTTACCCTCTGGCTCTCTTCAACTAAGGCATTTTTCCATCCTACAGTGGGAAAAAGACACCAGACTGAAAGAAACTGACTGGTGGCCCTGGGAAGGCTTACAAACATGCACCAGTTCTCTTATTTTGTTTGTAGAGTCGCTGATATCTCTGGAGGAGTAAGGCTTCATGGTAGTAGGAGAAGGTCAGCATAGCAGTTTTATCTCCTTGGTTGCTTTACTCTAGAGATCTGGGGAACATTGTTCAAATCCCTCTGGGTATGTATCAGTCTTTTACTGTAACCCTGCTTAGCTTGTACCAGCCTTGTCCCAGAAACATACCTCCAGTTACACTTACAACATGATAACATAAAGAAGTTTTGTCTATCAGCTCTCTATCTCCCTTTGAGGGTTTGTTATTCTCATTGTTGTCATTTTTTTCATGATTTGTGTCTTTGTGTATTGATTTTGTCTTAACAATATGTTTATGACATTTATGACTCGTCCTCTATTACATATGTATGCAAATAGCACTTCCTATTACCTTCTAATTGCTTTTGTAATTCCATAGTCACTGTGCATGAGATTGGACTTTGCCTCATTATGTGACCTCAGCTTTATTGAACTTTTGATATGAGGTTGGTGTTCAGACAAAGTGCAATAATTTTATAATCTCCTCTTCCTTGAGTATAAAAGTAATATACTGAGAGCTAGTAATTAAATGGATAAAAGACCAATACAATAAGAAATAGCATATGGCTATTCTGTCTTGAAAACGTATTACCAAGCTATATACACCACGAAAACAAACATGAGCCTTGACTTTTCTGTAGTGCTATTTTAATCCTCAAAATTTGCTTGCTAACACACACTCAATATGAACAATGACAGTTTTTATTTTTGTTTTCGCTTTTTACTGTGCCTAAATTCAGAGCCTTGTGCTATCGTTTTGTTTATTCAAGGATAATGATGTACCACTTAAGCCACAGATCAACCTCTGGTGTTTTTTGCTTCTTTGTTTGTTTTGTTAATTAGAGATAAGAGTTTCACAGACTTTTCTTCCTTGGCTGGATTCAAACCTAAATCCTCACATCTCAGTCTCCTAAGTAGTTAGTATTATAGGTGTAAACCACCAGAATCCAGCACAATGACAGGCTATAAACTAAGTAGAAAATAATTTTGTATTCTTTCTTAGTTATTGCTCATATTATAATGGCTCAATTCATAAGTGATAATACAAAAATACATGAATCTGTGTAACATCAAAATAATTTTGTATAAAATGAATACATAGGTTTCACTCAAATCACTTAATACTTCTGCCTCTATGTCTCAGAAAAGAATTAGATCACATTACCTGGATACATTAGGCAGGTTAACTATTTGTCAAAAATTATAACAATATTATTGAAGCATGTGAAGAGTTATTTAAAAGGAAAATATGTCCACATTTCACTAAACTATTTAGGAAGTTTTTATGCATGAAGTATTTTAAGCTGCTTTGAACACGTGGGTCCCACACTATTTGAAATATTGTGCTTTCAAACCTGTCTCCTTTCTAATTAGCAGTGTACCACTCATAATAGTCTATCCTTTATCATGTTTATGCATTTATAAATGTGTGAAAATCTCCTCACTTTCATGTAATTAAATAGAGACAGAAACTTTAATGATGACAGTTTAAACATGACCAAGTGACAGCTTATTACAGAAACAAAGTGTGTCTGAAAAAGAAAAGCCACATGAGAAAAATATGAGAAGAAAACTACTAGGAAACAGTCTAGGGATGTGGCTATTGGAAGAAAGGCTTTTGTGAATGTAAAATAATATTAACGTAAAGCTGAATTTCCCCCCCCCACCTCTCTACTCTGTTAACTCCCTAGTTCTACTGTTCTATGCCTTCATTCCTTTCCTCCCTCTCTCTCATCAGCTTTATAAAAGTGTAACTGTTTGAAAATTCACACATATTTACATGATATAATTTGATGAATGTAGGCTCTGTAGGTTTGAAATCATCAATACAATCCAGCTAACAAGCCTCATCTTCATTGCCAGAGGTTTATCTCTTTGTTACCCTACCCTTCTCTTCCTTGAGGCATAGACCCATCATAAATGAAAGGATTTTTAGCATTTATCCTGAGCACTCACGTTTGCCAAGTATACTGTGATCCATATTTGCCTGTCTTAGATATTCAATATGAGCTATTGTGCTGTTGGTTTGATCACCCATTTTATCTCCTCACTCAGAGTCCACTTTGGTAATGTAAAATTTCCTTATGAATATACATAACATATTATTATACAAAGGATGATAATAAAGATCATTTTCTGGAGGAGCCTCATATCACTTTCCATCCATTTGACATGGATCCTGGGGAAGAAAAGCCTGGTAGGCAAGGCCTGGGGCCGAGACTGTGTTTGCTTCCCCTACTTCTCCTCGCTAAAGACACGCTTTATAATTGGTATATTTGTATTTGCAACATATTTTCTGGGAGATAAGGGCATTGTAGAGAAGAAAGTGTATGACTATGTGAATGAGACAAAAATTACTACTCCCTCACAAGTGGGGGAAATGGCAGCTGTTAAAGGCCAGGATTGCTGCAAGGGGAAAAAACCTGCAAGATAGCTAGCTGTATGAGCAACTTATAAAGAACTCTATTAGTAATGAAGAGAAAGACCCAGAGTCCGATGGGCCTCCCATGCCCCTAGCTTTAAGAGCTAGAAAACCCATCTTAAATCCCAAAACTTGGACTTGGTATTTGGGACCCTATAACCCCATCCACAAAAGAAAAACTGTTAATTCCCACCATAGGGGGACCTTTCTATGAGGCATATAAATGATAGGAAGTAGGATTTGGAAGGCCCCCACAGGAGCAGCAGCAGTTAATGGGAAAAGATTGTTGACGACACTTATCCTGGAAAAATTGTGAAAAGGATATTATGACCATGAGGGAAAAAACGGGAAGTTAGGATGAATGGCAAAACAGTGAGATACACAAATCTTTCCATTTGGGAGAGAGAATAAGGCGGTTTGGAAGGCCATGGTGCACAAATGCCTTAACATAAAAAGGAATGATAGGTAAATAGCTATAATAGTGCTTAAAGAAGGAAATGTATGCAGGAGAATATTCACAAAAAAGGTGTACTCATGCCTACCTTGAACCTGACAGTAATGTGAAAGGATAATGGATTTTCAAGCACAATTACAAAAAGAGAGAACCCTTTGAGATTTTTACAATTACTAACCATGTAAAATATTTGGTTAACTTACTTGGCATTTGGTAGGATAAATAAAAAATAATGCAGAAACTGCAAGCTTTAAGATAAAGACATGTTTCACACCTCTGACCAAAGCTTAATTGTGATTAGAGACTCAATGTCTAGTCGGACAGGATATGTTAAAATAATGATAGACAGCTGAACAATAGGCAAACGATTGGTTAGAGTTTACTGGAAAAGAAAAAAACCTTGGAGTCATATGTGAAAGATTCTTGCTTTAAATAAATAGATGCTTTTATGTAACCATTTTCCAGCTTAAAAATAGTATAAAGACCTCTGAGCTATTTGGGCCAGAGACTAATCACTTTTGACTCTGTGTCTCTCATTCCTGTGCCGACTCCACACTCCTTTTGGGTACCCTGTCGACTGCTGCAGCTGGCCCACGGCAATTTTCTCAATGTATTATCTAGATAGTGTCCTGAAGGAAAATATTTAAATTCAGTAGTTATTCTCATGTTCACCTCATAGTTCCTAACAATATTCAGTGATTGAGGGGAAAAAATAATTTCTTATTAAAATATTGAAATTTAAAACACTTTCAAGTCAAAAATAATCACTTAAATTAATAAACCTGTCACAGAAAGAAAAACACTCATTGACGTATATCTGATAATTAAAACAGTAAATACCCTGAAAAGGAAAAGGCTACAGATATAGAGGAAGTACAAAAGGAAGGATGGATATGACTAAACATGGTATCTATTGTAAGTAAACAACATGAGGAACCCATTAATTTATATAATACATAATTAAAATACTAATATTGTCTTTAATATAATCTGATTAAATAAAATTATACCTATATTACTTGAATGACTATCAAAATATAGACATTTAACTTTTTATATATATATATATTTTTTTTTATTACCAAACTGAATTACAGAGAGGTTACAGTTTCATACATTAAAGTGCCTTTATAAAATAACTTACAATAAGTGTTGTAGAGCTGACTCCATCTTGATTAGGAAAATGTGATAGGAAATGTTAGGTGGGAATAGAGCTGACTCCATCTTGATTATTAGGTCAACCTGACCCCAAAATTCTGCTTCTGTCAATGGCTTGCTTAACTTATTTGTTATTTTCTGTATTCCCTATATCAACGTCCTACATCTGTGCCATGCTTGCTTTGTTGTGTGCTCTACCTCCTGTGTCAACCTCCTACATCTGTGAACTTATTGCATGCTCTGCCCCCTGCCTCAAGCCCCCTATATCTCTGCTATGCTTTTACCTTTATAAACCCCTATTTGAGGACTGCTTGGGGGTCATGGTAGCAGCTACTGAGTCTACACTGTGTCCCTGGCCAGTCAACCGCATTTCACTAGCATAGTTTTGGCTCCCGAGTCTGTCTGCATCCCTGGCTGGTCAGTTCACTTTAAGCTTCCCCAATAAATCCATCTTTTTGTTTGAGACTGTTTCTGACTCTTGGAGGGATGAGGAATCCCGTCCTTCTAACCCCAGAACATTTCTTACCCCATAACAATAAGTGTTATTAGTGTTGTAGCTGTTAGAATAAGAAAAGCATGCAAATAGAAACACCTACTTTGTATTATATATTCTTCTGGTTTAAAATAACTCTGATTTTAAATACAAAATTAAGTAGATTGATGACACGTAACTTAGGATGTGAAGAATCTAGCTGGGCTAAATGTGGTGGAACAATCTGTGACCCCAGAAATTAGAGGGAGGAGATTGTGGCTTTGAATCCAGTCTGGAGCTACATATGGAAATTCTGCCTCCATTCTAACAGAACAGGTCAAATCAAAAGTATATGTACTCCTTACAGCTACTTAAAGATAATAAAAAGAAAAAGAAAAAAAGTATATGCACCTTAATAGGAGCCATATATGAGTAAATTATTCATGAATGTTTGTGAAATTTCTCTACCATAGGAAACTTAGATGTTTTACAGGACACCAATGGCTCTCATCTCTAATAGTAACTGCTCAGAAGATTGAGAGCTACAGATCCTGGTTGGAACTGAGCTCAGACAGACAAACCAAGAAACCCTTATATCCAGTTAACCAGAAAATAGAGGACAGTGGAGCTATGGCTAAAGTAGTAGAGTAACAACCTTGAGCAAAATAAATAAGTGATAACAGCTAAATCCTCAGTTTGAGTTCCAATACTGGCACAAAACAACAGCAAAATAAAAACAAACCAAAAATAACCTCATGTATTTTAATGAGCATGTAATCGTAATAAAGAATTCAGCATAATCAGCTGTGAGAATCTCATAATATAGGTGTTTATAACATGTAAAATAAAAGGAAGAGAAACTATACAAAGCTCAAGAAGAAAATTAGACGCCCCCCCCCCCCCCACACAAACACACACACACACACACACACACACCTTACTATGTACGCATTTCCATCTGGATGTTTGGAGAAAGACTGACTTCAATTCAAGCTAGGTTAAATCTAGAAAACGTTGTCGAGGACATAATTGTGTTCCATTATTATTTTTTTCTTACTATCTAGAACCATGGAACCTCAGATTTTTAGCTGGTTGTTAGATCATCTGGAATAGTTTTGTACTCCTAGTTGTTTTTCCAAGAATTTGGATGATTTTCTGATTATATTTCGATCAATGGTATATGATCAGAATAACCCAGATACTTTACAGGAGTTTAAATATACCACAAACAATCAAATTTCATATATATACATATATATATACACACACATATATATGTGTATCCTGCTACCTATGATTCTTGCAAAGTTGAGAATAGCAGGCACATAAGTTTAATGGATGACCTAAGGTCATAGTGAATTGTTGCACTGCAGGCTTTAATCCATTTTCCTTCTGATCTTTGACTCCCAAGTAGCTGGAATTACAGGTGTGAGATATTGCACCTGGCGTTTTGGCTTTTATTATGTTCAAAATTATATCCTAACTATACAAGACTGCACCAACAGAAAGTCATGCTGATCATCATTAATTAATTCTAGATTGTTTTCTTTTCTTTCCTTCATTCCCCTACATTTGATAATTTGAAGTAAATTGTACTGTTTGTCATAATTGCCAATTCCCTAATTATGATTAATTTCCTCCTTTCTATGTTCATTAACTGGCCTCATCAAATTGAAAGCAATTTAACTGTGCCTTGCTCTGAAGACCCTTATAATAATTATGTAAGCACAAAAAATGTTGAAATATTTTTAAAGACATTTCAGTATAATGAATTATTTTACTAGGAAACATTTTATTAACACTATTGTACCCCTGATAACTTCAAGTGGCTTTTAAAAAATTCAGTTGACTGTATATATATACATATATATGTGTATATATATGTATATATATACATATATGTGTGTGTGCATATGATACAATGGATATATTTTATTTTTAAAAATTATTTTAGGGCTGGGAATATGGCCTAGTGGCAAGAGTGCTTGCCTCCTACACATGAAGCTCTCGGTTCAATTCTCCATCACCACATATATGGAAAACGGCCAGAAGGGGCGCTGTGATTCAGTTGGCAGTGTGCTAGCCTTGAGCGGGAAGACACCAGGGACAGTGCTCAGGCCCTGAATCCAAGGCCCAGGACTGGCAAAAAAAAAAAAGCAAGTAAAAATTATTTTATTGTTATAGACAAAAGCCTGCTAGTAAAACTCCTTTTCCTGTTTTAAAATAATTGGTATGTACTAATGGAAAGTAGTATGAAAACATCTCAAAAAAAAAAAAAAAGAAAGAGCTCCTTATGACCTGAAAATTCCACTCTTGAGCATTCATTCAATAGAGTACAAACTAGTATTTATTAAAACCACAACCACAACCATGTTCATTAGAGCACTATTTACCATAGCAAATATATGGAATTAGCCTAGAAAGGATTGTGTGTGTGTATGTGTGTGTGTGTGTGTGTGTGTGTGTGTGTGTGTGTGTATACAATGGAATTTGACTCATTCATCAGAAACAATGATATTGATAAGACCTGGAAAAAATTATATTAAGCAAAGTAAGCCAGACTCAGACTCAGAGAAAGTCAGATTCCTTGGTTTCCCTCATTGTGATAATTAGAATATGCCTATAAATCTATCAGTATATGCACTGGGTAGTATGTGAGTGGTTACAAATTAATTACCCGAAATATAATAGACTCTATGAAGAGCTCCAATATAGCATAATTCTTTAGAAAGACTAAGTCAATGTCCAACAAAGTAAGTAACTGGCAATAGAGAGTGGGGGACAAAAATATTGAAGGGATGAAACAGCTCAAGATGCATTATGTACATGAACTGCTTTGTTAAATGCCAAAACTAATTCCATACACTCCCTGAAAATTTAAGTTGAGAGAACTGAATGAGAATGTTGAATGAGGCGACATTGATCAAGATGCACTGTATTCATAAACTGCTATGTTGAATGGCAAGTCTTTACAAGTACACTTAAATAGTCATACAAATATAAGATAATGAGAAAATTAAAACTACAAAAATTTAAATTTCATCAAAAATAGGTAAAAACAGTTACAAATTCATATTTACCATGTAAGAGTTGTTTCCAAAAGATAGCTGAATGCCCCTCATCAGTATTTAAACTATCTTAAGATTTTGAGTACCCAGTTAGAACAAATTATTTGTATGGGTAGATATTTCCTACCTTTTTTTGTGAGCCCTGAGGCTTGAACTCAGGGGCTAAGCAATGTCACTGGCTTCTTTTTGCTCAAGTAGCATTCTACCACTTGAGCCATAGCACCATTCTGGCTTTTTCTATATGTGTGGTGCTGAGGAATCAAACCCAGGGCTTCATGCATGCAAGGCAAGCACTCTACCACTAAGCCATATTCCCAGTGATATTTCTTACTTTTTACCTACCAGTTATGGATGTATCTTTTATTACCCTACATTTAACCCTTCACCAAAATTGACTTTTGTCTATCCATAGAAATGTTATGTAAAAATTAAGACCTACCTAGCTGATCATTACAAATAAAAATTATTACTCAATATTGTCCTTTTTGATGAGATTTTACCTTTTTTTTCATTTCTTTATTGTCAAAGTGATGTACAAAGGGGTTACAGCTTCATATGTAAGACACTGAATACATTTCTTTCAAACTTGTTACCTCCTCCCTCATTTCCACCACCACTTCTGTACCCCCATGAGTTGTACAGTTGGTTTACACCATATATTTTTTATAAGTATTGCTGTTGCATTGGTTTGTGTTTTTATCCTTTGTTTCTCAATTTTGCTATTTGCCTTCCCTTCCCTAGTTCCAGTAAACGTATTTACAATATCCAGGGCACAAAAATCAGTTACAGTGGTATCAGGGGTAAAACCATGGGAAAGAAAGACAAAAGAAAAAGAGCATAATTTCACATATGTTGAAAATCACAACAATAATAAACCACTTGTTTCCATAACTTGGAGTTCATTTCATTTAACATCATCTATGAACATAGATATTGAGCTACTGTGATCTTCTGCTAATTATTCCCAATGAAGGAAACCATAGAGTCTATGTTTCTTCTGTCACTTCACCTATTATGATTTTTTTCACACCATACAACAGACAAAGCCCTCATATTTAAAATATACACAGAACTCGATAGTGTCTTACTAGAACTGGATAAGTAGATATTTTATCTAGTAAACCTAAATATCAGTTTGCATGAATATTTTTTCTGTTCTATCTTAGAGCCATGGAGTCTTTCCATGTTTTCCTTCGTGAAACATTTTCAAACATAAAAATAAATTCTGGAATCCATCACCATAAATTATTCATTCTTTCTGTCTACTTATTCCTAAAACTTGGATATTCCTTCAGAACTTCTTAAACCACCAGAATCTTATTTTGTACACATATATATCTCACAAAAGCACTGTGATATACAGAAAATGGTTGGAAAAACGATTTTTTAATTAAATAACTGCATGAAATTTCTAACTACCCTTCTTTTGTCCTTCAGATTTTTTTGTGTGATTGCTGTTAGAGCTTTATTTCCCTGTTCGCAAATAATCAATAATGTTAAGTAGTCAAGCAATAATATTGTAAATATGTTTTGGAATTTTAGTATAATGATGATTTTTTTTCTACTTTCTGCTTCAGTTTTACCACATACTCCTCCATTTTACCTGTTATTTGACTATAAAGTTAACCAATATTGACTGTAACTTTGAACTTCTAACTAGAGTATCTAAAACTTTTCATTGTTGTTCATATCTACGACTAAATAAATGCTAATCAACATTCCACCATTCATCAAATCTTTCCACAACATTTTCTTTCCCTATCCATTCTTATCCAAAACGAAGTTGCTGAATACTTGCCTAATCATCTTTCAGAATCTGGAACAATATTTGTAGGCAATATTTACTGGAAACAAAAACATTTACTTGAGTAGTTGCGCTTTTCATACCACTAACATATTTTCTATTAATGCTGATTTTTCAAATAAAATATGTACTTGAGTTTCAAGGGACAGAAAATGCTTGCTTATTAATTAATAATTAAATTTGTGTAGAGTGAGAACATTCTATCAAAATTCCTCAGCGAGGGTTACGTAAAAGTACTAAAGCAAACTATGAACTATTATGTAATTAGCAATATCAATCATTACCTTTTCCTATAAATACTGGAATGGTTTTCATGATGACATTTCCTTACCTGGATATAAAATACTTTCATCATATTTATCCCAAGTAATCACCCTCCATTTTGCCATGTGGACATTTTGACTCATGCCAGTTTGTCAAATCAGTATAACAATAGTTTTTCAAAGTTAACAAATTTCACAAGGTTATCTTTTGGTGCACATATAACTCATTGGCAAACTAAAATAATGATCATTTTGTAAAGTCGATCAGATCTCATGAGCTGAACTGTTTATCAATCCAAATGAGATCGTCATCGGGCTGGGAATATGGCCTAGTGGTAGAGTGCTTGCCTCACATCCAAATGAGATCGTCTCATCACATCAGAAATCACGAAAATATATTGCCCTGTTGATAAATACTGCTATATCAACGATCACAAAATATCATGAAAAATTCATGTAGGAAATAATGTACTTGTTGCTAAGACAATGATTTTAGCCTATGAACTTTGCTTTAAGGGCATATTTTTGTTTGGAAAGCCACAGTAAAAACAAATACATACATATGCACACAGACAGACACACACATGCACACACATACATACACGTGAATAAAAAAAAGAATGGCTTTTTTTTAACTTTTCAAATATGTAATGTTCTAACACATAAGAAGCTTAAGTCCCATGGTTTTGTGCTTTGTTACTTGCAGAAGCATACAGTTTAATCTCTGAAGTGTATCTGTATAGAGGAGCCAATTTTTAGGGACATCTAAGAGGTTCATAGATTTCCCAGAATTCAAAATTTTTAGCCTGGTAGATTAAAAGGTATCTTATTTAAATGATATATTTTGAAATTAGAGACCAGGGATAAAAAAAAAAAAAGTTAAAATGTTATATATCACTGACCTAATGGTACAAGTGTCACATTACCTATATGAGGTTATGTCACCTATTTTAAGTACAATTAGTAGCTGATTCTAGAACTTAGATGGCTCTGTATTACCTGAAGGGAGTATTTCACATAATTCAGTATTTCTATCAAAGCAGTTTATCTTTTGGCTTTATATTCTTAGCAAATTCTCCTATGTCAAGAACATAGATACTAATATATACGTATTTTCATGACGTATCAAGTATAGAATTTATACAAACTTATTAAGAAACACACAAAAACACATAAAGCCCTCATGGCTCAGTTTCTGAGCAGTATTAAGTGTTGAAGCTGGAAGTTTTTTGAGGGACTCCTGTCCTTTTGCAGTTGCTCTTTTTCTAATATGATCCTGATTCAACCTCTCAAAATGTGGCTTCTCTTTATCTCAGAACTGAATTCCTATATAACAATAGGACGAGTTCAGTTTTGTAGGAACCATCAACATTCTTCTTTAATAATTTTGGATTTTATTTTCTCTTTGGCAGCCCTAGGGTTTGAAATCAACCAGTGTGCTTGCTGGGCAGCTATGCTAAGACAAAAGATAATTGCCGAACTAATTTTTTTGCCTACTTTTATTCAACCTTCAGCTGTTTTCTCAAATATTTATTTTAAACACTATTCAGAAATTCTTCAGTTACCCAAGGTTATTTCTTTGTGAAAATATTTCCTTTAATGTCTAGGTTTTCCTTTTCTCCTGTTCATATTCTTTGAACTTTCAGCTCCATCTGATCTCATCTTTACAAAAAGAAACAATGCATCAAGAAAATATTTCTTTTGATAGGACAAATTAGTGGCTATCCAAATCTTTGCATCAGATTTCTGCAAATATATTAAAGTTTCCTCAGTTATTTTAAGACTGAAGACTTTGAACAGTATTTAAACATTCTCAGGAGCAATAAAGATATTATTGTGCATGACTATTCAGAGAGAAAACTTTTATTGCATGTCTTCAGTTAAAAGCACAATAAAAATGAGTAGCTCAGCTTTTTAAAAGTTAAATAATTACAGCTGGAAAACATTGTTTCAAACCTTGTATTTTTAGCTTGCAATGTAGGCATTATTAGTTCAACTGGGGTTCCTTTCATTCTTTTTAAATAGTAACTCTCTATATCATTAACTCTATGCATACAACACCTGTAATAGTAAATTGCACTATTCTGTAATAACATTACCATATTTTATTCTATTTATTTGTTTATATGTCTATCATATATGTTACCTCCTCAAGGGCAGTACTATTTTTCTACAAAAGTCTGCATTCCAAACATCTAGAGCGGACTTAGATCAGATATTAAATCAAATTCCATTGCTATAGGGGAGTCATAACTTTTCATCTGCAAAAGGCAAAACAAGATTCAGTTGGGAAGGTAAGTAACAGCCATTCAGTGCAACCAAAGTCAGTAGAAATGAAGTGGTGACTAAGTAAAATGTTGCTTAAGCAATTGAGTGGATAAATGGTTTCATTATGTTTAGAGGTATAATTTTTAAATTATGCAAAATTACAAAATTATCTAATGGTGAAGTTTCAGCAACCCTCCTTACAGAATCAGTTATTAAATACATTGATAGTTTAAAATTATTCACTAGAAGTTAAAAGTTAGCCATTTATTAAAGACAGGCATGTTCTTCAATTTTTCCAATTTAAAAGAGAGTGCTGAGATATTTTAATCCCGCCATTTTAATTTATTTTTCATTTGGTATTGTCTCTCTAAATGTAATGCATTCTTTTAAAGTTCAGTATTTGAGACTTAGAAAAGTTATACATTTTTTGTAAATGATAGTAAATAATATCTTTTGTAAAACAGAGACATGAATTTGCTTCTGTAATAGGCTAACCCACAAAAAGCAATATTTGTTCATTTTTTTTAGATGATGGTAATCTGGGCTGAATAATAAAATAGATTTAATTCTTTGTAGATATGTATACAGGAATGTACCCATATATATATAATCTGAGAATCATCTTGAGTTCTACATATGAGAATATAAATTGAGTTTTTGGTGAACAGAAATGTCTTGTTTATTTTAACTAAGATGTAACTTTCTTTATGTTAATGAGCAGTGACTACTGAGCTGTTTGATTTATTTATCAAGGAAAGCATTACCTTATAGAAATTAGGTCTTATTTTGTGCCAGTTACTTTTGGAAAAAAAAGCAATCTGTCCCCCGAAAAGTGTAACTTTTGTTCATGATTTCAGGACATATTTAGAAGATATGCCACTGTACTAAGGAAAAGCCTAAAAGTATTTTAAATATAGTAATAATGGAATTTAAGTTTGAATAATGATCAGAATGGGTGATCTTAAGAATAGTGTTAAGTACTTTTGCTGACTTTGAAGAAAATACTATGTAAATTTCTAATAATGTAAAAATTCATAATTATTGAATGGAAATAGTTGAGGTTCTGATTGATTTAAAAATTTTATAATTAGCTCATTAAAAACTATAGATTTTAATATAATTTGTGTTTCTGAAGAGAAAGCACAATTTCTGTCTTAAAGTATAACAGATAATCACATTATCCCTTGCATTTTCTTCACTTACATTTAATCTCTGCATGCTCCCTGGTTATACAAGCAGTTTTCTAGTGATGAGAGTCTGCATGGTCCATTTTAGAGCTTAATACCATGAAGAGACTGGCATATGTACATTCAAGGTATATCCACAAATGCAGAATATGAAAATTTTGGATTGGAAATTCTCTTACCTAATTAATTGACATGTTGTCAGTTTTTTATGCATTTGTTATACAGTGTTTCAAAAGCTAAGGACAGAATTTCAATTCTGGTTATAACAGTTCTCTCAGGCTCTTGGTATAGTTAACTCTATTATTCATGCTACTTGTAGCTGAAGTACATTTTGATCTGTCTCAATGTATGATATGTGATATATTTCAGGGTCTCCAATTTTTCACATAGATGCTGATAAAGGGTAATTTCCAAGAAAACAAATGAGAGCAACTGCTAAATTAAGCCATAAAATATATAATATGTTAGATTTGAAAGATTTAAAAACTGAGTTAAAAAAGTAGGCTGAAGAACTGTTCATTTCCTGAAAGAGATCAAATCAGCCTCTGGGACCTAGAAGGAAGGCAACATTTTCTGTGTGACCATTGTCTCCTATCCAGAAGCCAGACCTTGTGTGGGAATTAAATGACAAAAACTACCTAGGAAGCCTTTAAAAACTGTACAGTAGAACCAATCTCTGAAGGTGACAAATACTACTGAACTCAAATTCATTTCCACATTTGCAAATGCTTGCTGGCTTTTTTTTTGGACGGGGGGGGGGGGCAGAACTTTATTTTCAAGAACATCCTTCAAATTGCAGCCAATAAATTATAACAATAGCATCTATTCAAACCCTATTTACCCCTTTATATTTAAAAAAGTATATTATTCAGGATAATGTAGCAGAAATGCCTAATTTAAACAAAATTAAGAAAATGCATGGTCAATGTAGGGGGCTATAGTCACAGTGAAAGAGTATGTTTCAAGAATTGATTTTATAAGTTTCCAAAGTATTAAACCAT
Source organism: Perognathus longimembris pacificus (assembly GCF_023159225.1). Lineage (NCBI taxonomy): Eukaryota > Metazoa > Chordata > Mammalia > Rodentia > Heteromyidae > Perognathus > Perognathus longimembris. The sequence continues at coordinate 18,139,676 of NC_063163.1, forward strand.
AAAAACTAATGTGGAAGCTGCATTAGATGCATCTGTGAAACAAATGTCGGTGTCTTTTTGTTCTCATGGGATATATTAAGGTATATTTCTAATATTATAAGGAGTGCTCCAATAAAAAGAAAAATACAGCAAATTAATTTTTTAAAAGGAGCTTATGTATGTACTCTGAGCATGAAAATATTTCTCTGATGAATGTTAACAGTGTAGCACAGTCATTATAGATGAAGAAATGCATTGTGTAGATTGATAATAGATTTAATGACAGATTTTATGCTCACATAATCACAAATTTTGATTAAGTAGGCTGGAATTAATTGGTTGAATATGAAGGGAAGGAAGCTTTTACTATAAAATTAAAGAAAGTGTGTGAGAAAAAAAGTGAATTGGAAAAAGGAATATATTATTAATGCAGACTAAAGGATGCAAATTTCCTTTGGAAAGAGACAACAGACATATTTTCCTTTAAGCTTAAGTAGTGCTTTCCTTTAAGCTTCTCTATTAATGACCAATACAAATTTCATGATATTTCTTTTTTTATATATTTTTTTATTATCAAACTGAATTACAGAGAGGTTACAGTTTCATACATTAGGCATTGGATACATTTCTTGTACTATTTGTTACCTCCTCCCTCATTCCCCCCCTCCCCCCTCTCCCTTTCCCTTCCCCTGCCCCCCATGAGTTGTTCAGTTGTTCAGTTCATTTTCACCAGTTTGGAAGTATTGCTTTTGTAGTTGTTTGTCTTTTTTTACCCTGTGTCTCTCGATTTTGGTATTCCCTTCCAATTTCCTGGTTCTAATACCAGTATACCCGGTTTCCAATACACTCAGATAAGATACAGAGACAGTGTACAGGAAGGTGATACAGGAATATCATCAATAATAGAGGCTACAGTTACATATGGCATGTTGAAAGTAGTTACAACTGTGATATAACAATCGTTTCCTTAACATGGAGTTCATTTCACTTAACATTATCTTATGTGTTCATAAGGGTATAGCTATTGGGCTCTTGTGATCCTCTGCTGTGACTTGCCTAAACCTGTGCTAATTATTCCCAATAAGGGAGACCATAGAGTCCATGTTTCTTTGGGTCTGGCTCACTTCACTTAGTATAAGTTTTTCCAAGTCCTTCCATTTCCTTACAAATGGGGCAATGTCATTCTTTCTGATAGAGGCATAAAATTCCATTGTGTATATGTACCACATTTTCCTGATCCACTCATCTACTGAGGGGCATCTGGGTTGGTTCCAGATTCTAGGTATGACAAATTGTGCTTCGATGAACATTGTTGACATTTCTACTATGTTTTTCTCCATAACCTCTGTCAATTAGATCTTTCTGTGCCTTGAAGGAATATTTTTCCTATTATAGAGCACAAAACTAGAGGGTTAGTCGCTCTTTCCTTCCTTCCTTCCTTCCTTCTTCCTTCCTTCCTTCCTTCCTTCCTTCTTCTTTCCTTCCTTCCTTCCTTCCTTCCTTCTTTCCTTCCTTCTCTCTCTCTCTCTCTCTCTCTCTCTCTCTCTCTTTCTTTCTTCGTTTTTGTTTTTTCCCCCCCTCACCCGGTAACGAGAGAGAGAGAGCTTCTGGCCACAGCCAATTGCTGGACAGGACTGTTGCTGGAAACTGCAGTATATTAGGGACTCTGCTGATTTCACCTGCTTCATTCACCAGGAATTCAGGGAAAGTTATTTTATCCACTAAGCCCAAGGCTGAACCACAACTCGCTGTGAGGGAGGAGAAATGGAGGGGGGCAGGGTCATGTACAACATACTGCCCCAAACTCTATTGTTCCAAGTCTTAGCTTTTGCTCTCCTCCTCTCACTCCTATAGCTTTCTTCCTGTACTGCCAGTCTTAAAAGAGATACATTTACCTTTTCCTATAGCTTCATGGTGTTTTACTTTCCCTTTAGCCTCCCAAATTGGTGTCATAAAGTTCTCAGCAGGTTTCTTTAAGAGACTCACCCTAGGGCCAAATTGACTCTCAAGGCAGATGTTCTTTGAATCATGTTTGTTATTCTCAGAGACAGTAAAATGCAGAGGCTTTTCACTCATTTAGTGGACAAAATCTTCTCAAGGTGGGTCTCCATATGGCACTACCAGTCTTACAGCAGGGAATGTGGGAACGTTTGCTAATATGGAGTTACTATGTAGATCCCAGGTCCACTGGTTTCTCATTGTCCACTTCTACACAGTGAATGTTTGGCTATAAGGTCATTAGGTCCTCTCCCTTTGTCAAAGATCCACTCCCACTCTGCCTCACTCTTAAGGCCAGCCCTGGGGCTTCCTGACTAATGCTGTGTTCCCAATCCAGTTTCTGAGTTCCCCCAAGTTTTTTGTTCCCTCGTAAAATTTTTTTTGCACACTCATGCCAATGAGTAGGTGCTCTAAAGTTGGGTGGATGCTCCTTGTAGAAAAGGTACTTCTTCGATGCCATCTTAACTCTTTGAAATGAACGTGAAATGTATATAAATTTTTTCCACTAGCACTGCTGCCCAGCCATTCCATTGCTCACTCTTGTACTCAGGAGCCTGGGAAGGTTCCAGAGGAATGGTCTCTTACCGCTGAGAGTATAGGGCAACGGGAGATACTGAAGCTGCAGTACCTTCACAAGAACTCCCTTGATAAGGTGAAAAGCTGAAGGGAAAAAAAAAAAAAGGAATAGTAAAGTTCGACCCAAGCATTTGATAAAATTCAGCACTCATTTATGATAAAAGCTTTGGAAAAACTAGGATTCCAGGAAACATTCCTGAATATACTAATAAGCTGTCTATGACAAACCCACTGTGAGCATAATACCTAATGGGGAAAAGTTTAAGCCATTTCCTCTAAAATTGGGGGCAAGACAAGGTTGTCCTCTCTCTCCTCGCCTCTTCAACATAGTACTAGAATTCCTAGCCAGAGCAATAAGGCAAGAGGTAGCCATAAAGGGGATCCAAATAGGAAAAGATGAAGTCAAACTCTCTCTCTTCTTTCAATACCAGACTTCAATCTGTATTACAAAGCTATAGTAATAAAAACAGCTTGGTATTGGCACAAGAACAGGTCTGAGGACCAAGGGTGCAGAACTATGCCTACTTCATCTTTGATAAAGGAGTTTAAAAAATAGGATGGAAGAAAGCCTCTTTAACAAATGGTGCTGGCAAAACTGGTTCAAAACCTACAACAAATTAAAACTAGATCCTTAGATATCATCCTGCAACCAAATCTATTCCAAATGGATCAAAGGCCTCAAAATAAAAACAGATGCCCTGAAAACACTACAAGAAGGAGTAGGAGAAACACTTGGGGTCTTTGGCACAAGATGAAGCTTCCTGAACAGAGACCCAGAATTGCAACAAATCAAAGAAAGGATAGACAAATGGGACTGCATCAAACTGCAGAGCTTCTCCAGGGTAAAGGACATCGCTTGCAAGATAAACAGAAAGCCCCAAGATTGAGAGGAGATCTTAACTGGCCATACAACAGACAAAGGCCTCATATCTAAAATACATGCAGAAGTAAAAAAAAATATATTCCTCTAAAACAAATCCTCAAAGAAACAAAAGGACCCTCAGCAAGTGGGCTAAAGACCTAAAAAGAGACTTCTTGAGCCAGACCCAAAGAAACATGGATTCTATGGTCTCACTCATAGGGAATAATTAGTACAGGTTTATGCTAGTCACAGAAGAGGATCACAAGAGCCTAATAGCTATGTCCTTATGAATGTATAAGATGATGCTAAGTGAAATGAACTCCATGTTATGGAAATGACTGTTATATTACTGTTTTAATTACTTTCAACATGCCATGTGAAACCGTAGCTTCTATTGCAGATGATCCTCTTGTATCCCCTTCCTGTGGTTGTAGCACACTATCACTGTGTCTTATCTGAGTATACTGGAAACTGTATATACTGGTATTCGAACTAGGGAATTGAAAAGGAATATCAAAATCGAGAGACAAAGGATAAAAAGACAAACAACTCCAAAAGCAATACTTGCAAAATCATTTGGTGTAAACCAACTGAACGACTCATGGGGGGAGAGGGAGAGGGGAAGGAGGGAGGGGGAATGAGAGAGGTAACAAACAGTATAAGAATTGTACCCAAGTCCTAAGGTATAAAACTGTAACCTCTCTGTACATCACTTTGACAATAAATAAGAAAAAAAAAAAAGGAGACTTATCTGAAGAGGAAATGAGAATGGCCAAGAGACATATGAAGAAGTGCTCTACAACAGTGGCCATAAAATAAGTGCAAACCAAAACAACACTGAGATTCCACCTCGTGCCAGTAAGAATGTCCAGTATCACAAGAACTAATAATAGCAAATGCTGGAGGGCATGTGACCAAAAGGGAACCCTGCTCCATTGTTGGTGGGAGTGTAAACTTGTTCACCTACTCTGGACAGCAGTATGGAGGTTCCTCAGAAGGCTAAACATAGAGCTCCCCTACGACCCAGCAGCCTCACTTTTGGGCATCTACCCAAAATATTACAAGCAAGATCACACTAAAGCCACCAGCACAACTATGTCTATCACAACAGAATTTTTCATTGCTAAAATATGGAATCAATCCAGATGCCCCTCTGTAAATGAGTGGATCAGGAAATTGTGGTACATATACACAATGACCTTCTATGCCTCTATCAGGAAGAACAACATTGCCCCATTTGTAAGGAAATGAAAGGACTTGGAAAACATCATACTAAGCAAAATGAGTCAGACCCAAATAAACATGGATGCTATGGTTTTCCTCATAGGGAATAATTAGTACATGTGTAGTTGGTTAGTCATAGCAGAAGATCACAATAGCCCAATAGCTAAGCCCATATAAACACATAAGATGCTAAGTGACATGAACTCCACATTATGGAAACAAGTGGTAGATCATTTGTTGTAATTATTTTCAACATGCCATGTAAAACAGTACCTTTTTTTTCTTTTTTTTTCCTCTCGTATTCCCTTCCCATGGTTTTACCCCTGCTATCACTGTATCTGATCTTAGTACACTGGACATTGTAATACTATATACATATATACATATATATTATATGTATGTAATACGTATTAGAATGAGGTAAGGGAAAGGGAATACCAAAATTGAGTGACAGAGGATAAAAAAAAAATTCCCAAAGCAATGTTTAAAAAACCATTTTGTGAAAACAACTGTACAACTCATGGGGGAGAGAGGGAAAACAGAAGGAAGGATTGGGGGGTGGGCAGGGGAAATGAGGGACCAGGTAACAAGCTGGATAAAAAATATACTCATTGCATTACATAAGAAACTGTAACCTCTCTGTACTTCACTTTGACAATTAAAAAAATGTACTCACTAAAAAATAAAAGTTCAACCCATAGTGAATAAGCAGCAAAGTGTTTAATAAAATGATCTCCAAAACTATGAAATATGTAAAAGAAAATAACATACAAAAATGAAAATGTGAAAACCACACATAATAAAATAGGAAACAACATGTCAAGATACTATGTACCAAAATTATATGAGTTTTTTGATTAAAATTATTAATTTACACACAGAATTACTTATCCATGAAGTGATACTTTCATTCTTCAATGTAATAATTCAATGTGACTATGTAGTTCACACTGATGTCTGCTTTTTTGGTTTTCCATAAAATTACATGTAAATTATTACAAACTGTAGAAACTAATAATCCACAGATCCCTAGTATTTTATTTGGAAAACTGAATTGGAGGAAATAATTTAATTTTAAGTATGCAATTAATATTCTTCTATTTGCTTTAAGCTAGATACTATTTAGGAGAGATTAAAAATTTGTGTATTCTGAAAAACACCTTAATAATCATTTAAGGATGAAATGGAAAACATATTTGAGCTATCTTTTAGCCATATGTATGTATGTATATGCCGTATATTAAGATAAAATATCTTTACTTCAGCAGAGAAATAACTGCTAAAAGAACAGTAGACATTGGAGAGTCCACTTGATTAACTTACTGTAATCTGAAGTCATTTTCTAAAACCTATCCATTTTTCTCACTTGTAAAACGTAATTGAAAGGAAATGGAGTTGGAATCAACCCACACAAATCTCAATTATTTTTTTGATAGTGGCACTGATGAATGATATTTATCCAGAGATTCAGTATTGTCTTTGAATACTCAACACTAAAGTGAAATTAGAACCATTGCTAAACATGTGTATGCCAAATAGAAAATCGCATTCTTGAGGAATAAATATAGATCATTTCAGGAATGCAGACAAAATTGTAATTTGATCAAAATCCCTGTTTCACTAAAGTTCTCTAGCCCCTTCCCTTTGATTGAGACATTGTAATTATGTTTGAACTATCTAGTAATCATCAGCTTGATTGTACTCTCCAATACTCCAGGAAGCTTCTACATTTCCATTTGTCTGCACAAATAGTAGCAAGAAAATACACCTTCCTATCCTTTCAAGGAATACTAAGAGCTCCGAAGGCTTATATGTATTTCAATGATTAAAAAAAACAAATTGTACATGCTGTTCACTTGCAGGTGTTTAAGTTTTGAATATAATTTAATCCAAATATGTGAGAAAAAAGTAAAAATTAACATAAGCATTTGTTTGATATAATTTCTGTAATTTATGTTAGATTAACTTTTTTTTATTAAGCCAAACATTTTGCATGGCGTTTCTAAAAGTTAATTAGCAAATTAATTATGACTAAAACATTAAAATTAACTAAAAGCAATGTCAATAATTTCATGATTACTTTAAATAATTATAGAAATACTTTCACTAATTAAGGAAGTTTTATGTCTAGTTCTAGGAGTTGTTTCTTTACTCTTCTTAGACTTGTTGCAAACTATGCAATTAAATTGGAAAAGTATTAAGAGAGGAGTTTCTGGTAATTGCATGACTACATGTACTTTCCAAATGACGCTCCATCATGTCCAGTCTAGATGAAATGTGTCCATATTTTATAAACCTTTACTAGATATATGAACACACATAAAAATAAATGGTGTAGGAGCTGTTACACTGCAAAGAACTGGTGAGTCTATCCTTCGGATAATTTTAGCTTATCTTTGCTAAAGCAATTCAAGTATAACATTGTTTGACTCTCTGTAAATTTCATTGCTTAAGATCACATAATCGATTATCTGTACCCTAACAGCTCTGTTTACAAGCCATACCCTACAAACTACTGTGCCACTGTTGCTGCTCTCTGTAATGACATCAACTACCTCTATTTTTGTCTCACTGTAATCAGTAATGATTAGTTAGCATTATTTGTCTCTTTTTAAACCATTGGGTGTATGTGCCTTATTTCTATTTTATTCCCCCATGCCACAATTTCCTATGTATTAAGAAGGGAAATCATTTTTTTTCAAGATTAATGTTTTATGTCATTTTCACAAAGTGTTCCTTATGTTCAGGTAATTGACTCTGTTAAGCAAAATAGGCTATAGGTTAGAAAGATTTCTATTTGAAGATGTGTGCAAATTATTTTATTATATTAAGTCAACTTTTTACTTTCTGTGTGGGACAGATGTTTAATTTATCAAAGTTTTCACGATGATAGTTGGCCACCCAAATCAACCTAGTGAATGTACTTTGGTATGGACATGATTACATCATTTTCTTAGTTTAAAAATCTAAAAAGTCAGGGCTGGGGCTATGGCCTAGTGGCAAGAGTGCTTGCCTTGTATACATGAGGCCCTGGGTTCAATTCCCCAGCACCACATATACAGAAAACGGCCAGAAGTGGCGCTGTGGCTCAAGTGGCAGAGTGCTAGCCTTGAGCAAGAAGAAGCCAGGGACAGTGCTCAGGCCCTGAGTCCGAGGCCCAGGACTGGCCAAAAAAAAAAAAAAAAAAAAAAAAAAAAAAAATCTAAAAAGTCATATCTTTGAATTTCTGAGAATTACTAATTGATATTTATTTTTGTCTTATTTTATTCCTGGAAAATAGATGATAAACACATAATAAGATTAGCAAAATAATCTTGGAATATGATGGGAAATTTCACAGCTTTCATTTTTGTTAGGAACTCGAATTTACAAAAAAGTGGAAAATGCACCAGAGATTTGGAATCTAAGTTTGAATGCTTCATAATATATACTCCTACTATATAAATTTCTCCAATACACACACACACACACACACACACACACACACACACACACACACACCATGGCTCATGGAATCAATCATTAAAAAAAAACTGTTATAACTTTCTTATTGATGTATTCTTCAGTATAGACTTACATTTTTTGTTTTTCTTTGTTTGTTTTGTTTTTTGGCAGTCCTGTGACTTGAACTTATCCCTGAGCTTCTTTTGGCCAAATGCTCTACCACTTAAGCCACAGCACCACTTCTGGCTTTTTCTGAGTAGTTTATTGGAGATAGACTTTCTTGCCCCTGATGAACTGTAAGTCTCAGACTCCTAAGTAACTAGAATTATAGGCATGAGCCACCAACTCTAGGCTTAGGTTTAGCTTTTATTATTCAAGTATATTAATAAAAATAATCTTCCCAGTGTTGCTAAAGAAAGTTATCTGAATATATATTTACCCCAAATGTCAATATTCTGCAACCATCAGTGATATATACTATTCGTGTCAAGTAATAATTTCCCAAAGAGAAAAAAATCAGTGAGGTAATTTTTAATTCTATTTTTTTAACTTGAATCATGCATAATGGCCACATGCATTACAATGTCAACTTTTGGTAATGTACAGGTTATATATTCTTTCTCCAGGAAATATGAAAAAAATTATTTTCTTCTGTTCTGTACTGGCATATTATTTCAGTTTTAATAATATCTTTAAAGCAGAAGGTAATGATTTTATGGATTAAATTATGATTTCATCTAAAAGAAAATTAAAATATTTGAGTCATAGTAGAACTTAGGTTAGTGATTTATTAAGTGTCTGGGTAATACAAGAATTTTTCTTTAAAGAAAGGATGTCATTACGGAGAACATAGTTCCTCTTACTAGACTGGCAGGCCGGCTTGTTATTAAAATGTATTATTGAAATATACAGAAATGTGTGGCCTGGGGCCAATGGTATATTACAGTAGTAATTAATTAGAAAACACATTTTTTGTTCATATATTGTTTTCTTTGCAATATTCTACAGCAATATCAAGGTAACTTTACATATATAATTTTACTTAGTTTTATTTTTATCACACATTTTATGAGTTTTAACAGGTGTTGCTAGACTTGTTTTGTCAAGAGCTACATCAATAATTTTTAATCAGTGCATAACAACTTGACATTTTCTAAAGCTCTCAAAATTCCTATCCATATGTGTAATTTCTTTTAATTCAAAATCCCAAATCTCTACTTAGGTTGTTAAATATGATGGTCCCACTTTATCCATGCATAATTTTAGCATAAGCAAGTGAAAATCCAGACATTGAAAATATATGTTAGAGTTTTACATGTGTGTTTGCATTTTCAGTTAAAGTAATATATTTTGCATTTTACCAAATTTTAGATAATAGCCTTCAAATTCTATGTTTTTCAGGGTGGACATGTTGACAAGACTTCCATTAAGGTTCAGTATATGTATTTGATCCCAATGAAAGAAAACATTATAGCAGCTAACATATTCATTTATTATTTTACTTACAGTATTTCATTTAATCTTATGATATTGCTTGGAATTATTCTCATTTCAAGATAACTAAGGTACTAACAAGACATGCAATGTATGTTTAGAAAGTTGAAGTATTTCCATCAAAAGCTCTATTGAAATCCTTAACCTCAGTATCACAGAATGAGAACTTATTTGGAAATAAGCTAATTGAAGACAAAAATTAGTTAATTAAGAATGTGATGACATTGAAGTAGGGTTGACTTTGAATTCAATATAACTGATGACTTTTACAATGAGGGGAATTTAGACACTGTGGCAGGGTGTCATTGGGAGAACGCAAAGTCATGGCAAATGCAGAGAATTTGGTGTCACAGCTACAGGTCTTAGGGTGTTAAAGCAGATGAATATCACTGAGAGGCTGGGAGATTCCACACAGTCTCAGAAGGAATATTTTCTGATAGATGCTTTACCTTCATACTTTTGAAAAAATTCATTTCTAATTTTTAAATCTATGAGTTTTGGGGTTACTTTATTATAGTCATTCTCAGGTATTAATAGAGTACCCAATGCCACAAAACTAGTAAAAGTCAAGAACTGAGAAATTTTGTCTTATTTACAAGCTAATAAGTTAGTCAAACACATTTATGATGCTACTGGTTGATGTACTTCTAGGTCAGAAACAAAGGACATTACTACCATTAGTAGAGCAAAATATTTAACATTCACTATATTTTCATCAAATTTCTCTTGGCCTGAAGTTCAGCACAAATGAAATATAGGGGCAATATGGATATATAGGCATACAATTTTTATAATAGGAACATGATGCTCTTGAAACCCAAATACTGCAAGCTAATGTCACTACACTTAATTCCTGGAATAAGATAACCTTATTCTTTCAATGAACTTAGCAAACATGGTTTTTGTTTTAAAAGAAGACAGTGTATTTACTCACAGATTAACAATAGTAATATGTTTAAAAGTAAAATTTCACTTTGTGATTCCACTAAAAGTTCTTTTTATTTCTACCTCCAAAAAATGAAAAGAAAAAAGAAACATCAGATTTGGACTTTTAACATTCTCATATATATATATATATATATATATATATATATATATATATATATATATATGTTATATTTCCTCTACAGCTGTTATAATTTTCATACCCATATGGAAAAATACAAGCAGTGAGATATTGCTCCTCTCTCTTACACACATGTGCATATTGTATGTGTTACACTGCATATTATAGCTTAGTAACTATCTGATGGTATTATTTTCTGCACAAGGCACTTTTGAATACTTATGCATCTGACTAGAAGGTTCCATCACAAGCCCAAATTCTCTGTTTTTTTTCACAATGATTTTCAATGATGTTTATTGAGGGGACCTTTGATACTATCTGGAAACAGTTTGAGCAGTCTCAAAGTATGTTTATGCTTCTAGCATCTGTGATATGAGTCTATTAAAAGTGTTTGTACTTGCTAAGATACACAGAGCACACTCACACATCGATTGTCTGGAGCCTAAAAAAATCAATCAACTACTGATGTTGAAAAACCTTAATTTGGATCTCCTTTTACTTGTCACTTAACATGTCAGCCATGTCTGCTTTTAAGTCATTTAATTTTAAACAGTTATTTAAGTTGTTGCATTATTAGGACTTGTTTAGAACGTTTTGTTTTCTTTTATGAAATGCATCAGGCTTGTTTTTAGTTATTTCATCTTATATTTAGTTAAAGTATTCCAGGTAAATTTTATTTCTCTCTGCAATTTTTACTATTGCACATTGATTTCTAAAAAGATTTATATTATCTGTAAGTAGTTGTACAATTGAGTTGCCATGAACTCAAGCAGTTTACAAATATGTTGCATCTTGATCAAAGTCTTTTTTTATTAATTTATTTATTGTCAAAGTGAGATACAGAGGGGTTCAATTTCATAGGTAAGACAGTGAGTACATTTCTTCCTCCCTCATTTTCCTCCCTCCTTCCCCCCTCTCCTTGAGTTATACAGTTGTATTAAGGCATGTAGTTTTGTAAGTCTTGCTGATACATTGGTTCACCTTTTACTCTTTGTCTCTCCATTTTGATGTTTCCCTTCCCTAGTTCCAATAAACATATGTACAATATGCAGGGTACCCGTCAGTAAGGGTAACATCAGGGGCAAAACCCTGGGTAAAAAATACAAAAGAAAGTGGCATAATTTCTGATGGTACATTGCAAATAACAACAATGGTAAACCACTTATTTCCATAACTTGGAGCTATTGATCTATTGTGATCATCTGCTAGGACTATCCTACATGTGTACTAATTATTACCAATAAGAGAAACCATGAAGTCTTTGTTTCTTTGTGTCTGGCTCACTTCAGTTAGTATAATTTTTTCCAAGTCTTTCCATTTCCTCATGAATGGGGCAATGTCTTTCTTTCTGCTAGAGGCATAGAATTCCATTGTGTATATGTACTACATTTTCTTGATCCATGCATCTACTGAGGGGTATCTGAGTTGGTTCCATATTTTAGCTATGGCAAATTGTATTGTGATGAACATATTTGTGCTTGTGGCTTTAGTATAGTCTTACTTGTAATCCCTTGAGTATATGCTCAAAAGCAGAGCTGCTGGGTCATGTTTAACCTTTTAAGGAACTTCCATACTGTTTTCTGGAATAGTTGAACAAGTTCACATTCCCATCAAGAATGTAGTAGGGCTCCCTTTGGGCCACATCCTCTCCAGCATGTGTTTTATTAGTTTTCTTGATAAAGTACATTCATACTGAGTTGGGGTGGAATCTGTGTTGTTCTGGTTTGCATTTCTTTTATGGCCAGCGATGTTGAGGATATCTTCATGTGTCTCTTGGCCATTCTCATTTCCTCTTCAGAGAAGTCTCTTTTTAGGTCTCTAGCCCATAATTAAGGGGGAAGTTGTTTCATCGAGGCTTTCTTTTGGTGGAACTTAATTTTTTGAGTTTTATGTATATTTTAGAATTGAAGCTCTTGTCCTTCTCATGTCCAGTTAAGATCTTCTCCCAATCTGTGGGCTTTCTATTTATCTTACAAGCTATGTCCTTTGCCATGCAGAACGTCTGCAGTTTCATGCAATCCCATTTGTCCAATCTTTCTTTGACTTGCTGTTTTGGGGCCTTTCTTAAGAAAGTTTTGTCCTGTGCCCAGAAGTCCAAGTGTTTCTTTTATTGCTTCTTGCAATGTTTTCAGGGCAACTGATTTTACTTTGAGGTATTTGATCCATTTGTAATTGATTCTGGTACAGGGTAATAAGTAGAAGGTCTAACTTTAGTTTGTTGCAGGTATTTAACCAATTTTGCCAGCACCATTTGTTGAACAGGTTGCCTTTCTTCCATTCTATTTTTTAGCACCCTTATCAAAGACTAAGTAGCCATAGGTCTAGGGCTTAATTTCTGGATCTTCAGTTCCATTCTATTGGTCCTTGATCCTATTGTTGTGCCAATACCAAGCTGTTTTTATTACAATAGCTCTGTAATAGTGTTTGAAGTTTGGTGTTGATATTCCTCCAGCACTGTTCTTCCCATCTAGGATTGTTTTTGCTCTTTGAGGTCTTTTATTTTTCCATATGAATTTTTGGATTGCTTCCTCTATTTCATTAAAAAATGGTGTTGGAATATTGATGTGTATGGCATAGAATTTGTAGATAGTCTTTGGCAGTATTGCTGTATTCACAGTGTTAATCCTCTCAATCCAGTAGCATGGGAGGTTTTTCCGTTTTCTTAGTTCTGCTTTAATTTCCTTTTTCATCTTATTAAAGGTTTCATCATAGAGATCTTTCACGTCTTTGGTTAAGGTTATTCCCAAGTATTTTATGTTTTTCTGGCTATTGAAAAAGGAATTTCTTTCCTAATTTCAGCCTCATTTTTTTTGCATTGTTGGCATACAGAAAAGTCATTGATTTTTGAGCATTTATTTTATATGTTGCTACTTTGCCAATACTTTTGATCAGCTCAAGTAACTAAGGAGTAGAATCTATGGGGTTCTTTAAATAGAGGGTCATTTAAATAATAATCAATTTGATTCTCTTCCCATCATTAGGTTGTGCATTTAAAATAATTCTTTTATTGACAACTTTGAATATTTCCCTAACAATTATCCAAAACTTATTTGACTGGTAATTTGCATTTTGATTAGTTCAACAGCATTTATATGACATGAAAGAAAGCACTGAGGAAAAATATTCTGTGCATTTTCCCTGGTACTATATCCTGCCCTTTTCCTTTTGCCTAAACCTAAGAATGGCAAAGTTCACTAGCCATAAACATTGATTCATATTTTATAAATTTCTATCATATTCAACAATTGCTAAAGTCCCCCTGTAATGGGGAAATGTTACTTTGTATTGTGTAATTGCAGAACAAATAAGCCAAGGTGAACATAAATAACAGCAGGTGAAAGCAGTACTAAATTCCATGTAAGCATTTGAATTTATATTTAACATACATATTTCAATTTATTTTCCAACTACTTTTTGTGGAAGCCATTATTATGAAAAAATGAGGTGAGAAAATCAGAGTTTAGCAATATTCAATAACATAATAGCTAATAGCTCTCTGTCATTTCTTCTGTAAAACAGACAAATCAATGAGATAGCAGAGATTTTATTTGGAGTGATCATACTCTGAATCTGGGAGATACAGACTTTGGTTAGCTGGTATAGGCTTATGGGTCACACTAATTCCATTTACGGTTTAGCAGTGGAAATAATGAGTGAGATGAAACACAGTTTAAATCCTGTGTCAGAAATTTAGATTAGCATACTTAGAGAGGAAAGCTCTGAGAAAATAATTTATGTATATATACATACACATGTGTACATATACATATACATGTGTACATGTAGAGAGAGAATAATATATGTATATGCTATATGTAATGGTGTCTGAGGGAAGGGCGATCCCCCACCCCTCCAAGAGTCCACCACTCAGAGACAGTATCAAGAATAAAGATGAATTTATTGGGGAAGTTCCGGATGGACCAGTCCCAGGTTTCAGAAAAACATATAACACAGAACAGGACAGTGGCAGAGAGACTTACTTCTGGAGGATTCCAACAAACCAATAAACCAATTCAGCTCCAATTGAGGGCTGAATTGGGACGCCATGGAGATGACAGACACAAGACTTGAACATGTGGCATGGCATAATGGCACTTGAACTGCCCTGCCCCTAAATAGGGTCAGGTCAGGGGACAGGGTCACAGGAAGCTCCCAGTTCTGAGCACTTGACAGACAGGTTCAGTAACCTATAGGCCAAGTGCCCACCCTTGTCTCTTGGGGTTCAGGAACTCCCATTACCTGGGGTTGGGGTTTCCCTTCCTGTAGGAATCCAGGCACGCCCACCAAGAACTGGCAGGCAGGTTGGAAAGGGCACTGTTGTTTACAGTGAGAGGGAATTTTCCGGAGCATCTGAGCAGGGGGCCTGGGGAGATAGTGGAGATGGAGTCAGATTCTGCACTCTTTCACCTGCCAGATCTAACCTCCATATTACACTGTAATGGGGAGGCCAGATCTGCCCAGTGCCATCAATAGCTGTAGAGGGACTTCAGGTTGACTCCAGCTCAGATTAGAGCAGAAGCCAACTCCATCTCCACTAAGCCCTCCCCCACCCTATTCAGGGAAGCTCCCTTTACTATGTAGATTGACTACCTGAGGCCTGGGAGCTTCAAGGGAACCTGTGTCCTCCTCTTTATTATGATAAGTTATGTAGATTAACCACCTGAGGCCTGGGAGCTTCAAGGGAACCAGCTATGAGTAGGCATATCTGCCTGCATCATGTGAGCCCGGCCAAATCCATGCATCAATTCTAACTAGAATGATAGGTTAGTTCAAATGAATATTATGAGACAGACTGTAACTCTATTGGCCACCTGCATGCGGCCTAGCATGCTCTGCAAGTGTTGTATCTTCATTGGTCACCTGCGTGTGACAAGTTTGTCTGTGATGTTTGCCTTATAACCAGGCTGGAAGGCCACACGGGGGCGGTCCCAGCTCCCAAGTCTGGGCCGCACAAGTGTGCACAGTCCCAGCTCCCGAGTCTGGGCTGCACATGTCACCTTGTAGCTGGAGACTGTGTGGTGGACTCTTGGGGGAACACCAGGAATCCCCTCCCTTGGGGGGAACCCTGTTTCATTGTAAGCAAACCCCCACTCTACTTCAACACTATATATATAAATTTTATACATAAGGGAATTACATATATATGTGAACATATGCACATACATACACTGCAGTTTTCTGTAAAGATGGTAAAAATAGAAAGAAAAATGAAAATCTTGGGAAAAACCATTAGCAATAAGATTATGATGGGAGCAATCCATAGGAGTGAAGTATTTTATAAAGTGAAAACTATAGTTCTCAGAATGTAAATTACAGGGTACAGCTAGGTCTGGCCTGGTGGAGTTTCAATATATACAGGATGAAAGGTTTATTCTGGAGACATATATCACACACACACACTCACATACACAATGATCGTCTCTCTCCTCTTGGCCAAATATTTTGAGAGGTGACTTAACCTAGCCTTACATGTTTGATTATATGTTTTCCATATTAAATAATTCATAAGTGAAAATTATAAATAGTTAATGTTACAAAGCTATGATTAGCTAGAATAAAACCAGAGTGTAAAACCAGAGTGTAAAATAAAGTAAGGATTTTATGTATAAGAATATGCTATATGATAACAAACTAGGCTAATTTAGAAATAAGTGATTTCTGTAAAAATGATCATTAGATAATAAACATTTATGTGTTACCAAAATTAGGTGCCAATTAAATCACAATAAAAATTACAAAGAGAGAAATATACATTAATGTTCAGTAGAACAAATATTAATTTCTTTCAGACTTCTATAGCTGCATTGGTTTATTTGAAATTAACAATATTAATAAAATGTTTAAATTCTTGCTGATGTAAGTATATGATCATTAAGAATTTCTCCATATTTCTAAAACCTATTATCTAACAAAAAATAATAAATTTAGAAATAATCTTTAGATGTATGTAAACGGATACAATTAATATTTTCACGTGATTATATTTTCCAGTGAATTCAGTTTAAAAGCAACAGACCAAGTAAGATATGTTAGACTAAAAAAACAAGTTAGGTTAAAAAAATTCAAAGATATGTCTTAATGGATAAATGACAGACAATGAAAGATAAATGCAAATAAAGCGGTAATGTGTGATTGTCAGGTTGTGAGAAGCGTAGGAAATAAAATTATAACCATTATGTCTCTAACAGCCATTCTGCTTCTGTACCTTTGCTTGCTAACCCATGAGGAAAAGGAAAAATACCAGCAGTTCTCCTAAAAGTCACTTTGTAACCACACCCCCCCACACCCTTTGTGAACCTTGTACACACTCAGATCCGGGTGATAAAAAGGCCGTTTAGCTCCTGGAATGCAGCTACGTGACCACTCCCGGAGGCCCCCTCCCCCCCCCCAGCCGCCTGACTCCAGGAATGCGGATCCTTGACCATTCCTGAAAGCCCACCCAGATCTGTACACAAAGAGTTAAGACCATCCAGGTGCCTTATGGTTTGGCGGGAAGACCTAGGCCAAACCTGAAGCCGCCAGTAAACAAGAGCAAATATTAACCAATCATGTGCTTGTAACTATGGAAATTCCCCAAACTTCCCTGTATCCATCTATAACAGCTGTGCTGAAACTGTGCTCTGGGCCTCCTACTGTCACCAGGCAATGGGTGCACAGAGGTCCGGGTTTGAATTTGAACTTGTAATAAATGACCCTTGCTGTTTGGCTTTGACTCTGGACTCTGGTGGTCGTCTTTGGGGGTCTCTGTGTCTGGGCATTACAGTGAGTAGTAAACATAGGTATTTAAAACTGCTTATCATAGGGGAATCTAAGGCTTACCCATGTTTTTCAGGAAACACCAAAATATTTTGACCTCTTTTTAAATATTGTTAAGGCATATAGATATATTTTTAGATAAAGATAATAATTGTAAACTCTTGACAATTTACTACTTCCATACTTTTAGTAATGCCCTATTAGAATAGTCTCAGAGAAGTTAGAGAAAGGGAGACCACACACAAATCTTAGAAATTCCTGCTACAAATTTGACCAAATAAAAAAGTCCTTGCTGATCTTAACTATATGCCTTAAGAATACTCACTAATTCTTAAAGGTGGATACCCTAAAAACACTGCAGGAAGGAGTAAGGGAAACATGAGGGTTCCTTGGCACAGGTATTTTACTAATTTTACAAATTTTATTAATATATGCTCAGAAACACAGTAAATCAAATCAAGGTTGGAAAAATGGGATTGTAACAAATTGCAGTGCTTTTGCACAGCAACGATACAGCTAAAAAGATAAACAGAAAGCTGATCTTCTCTCAAACTGAGAAAAGGTCTTTACTGGTCATACAACAGACAAAGGCCTCATATCTAAAATATACTTAGAACTCAAAAAATAAGTTCCCCCAAAACAAATTCTGAAAAAAACTACTGACCCCCCCACACCCCCTCAAGAAATAGGCTAAAGATCTACAAAGAGACTTCTACTAAGAGGAAATGAAAATGACCAAAAGGCACTTGAAGAACTGTTCAGCATCACTGGCCAGAAAAGAAATGCGAATCAAAACAACATTGGGATTCCAATTCACTCCAGTGGCTATTATCATGAAAAGTAACAACAACAGATGCTAGTATTGATGGGCCAAAGGGAACCCTACTACATTGTTGGTGGGACTGTAAACTTGTCCAACCACTCTGAAAAGCAGTGTGGAGGTTCCTCAAAAGGCTAAACATAGAGCTCCCCTATGACCCAGCAACCCTGCTTTTGGGCATTTACCAAAAGGATTACAAGCAAGATGACACTGAAGTTACCAACACAAAACTGTGTTTATCACAGCACAATTTACCATGGCCAAAATATGGAACCATCCCAGATGCCTCTCAGTAGATGAATGGATCAAGAAAATGTGGTGCATATACACAGTGGAATGCATCTACTAGAAAGAATTACTTGGCTCTAAACTCATTGGAAACAATCAGTACTCAACAAGGATAGTCCAAGTACAGGACCACATAGCTCAATAGCAAAGTATATATGATAGCATAAGATCATCCTAAGTGAAGTCACCTACACCATTTGGAATGATGGGCTGGTAATATGGCTTAGTGGTAAAGTGCTTGCCTTGCATGCATAAAGCTCTGGGTTCAATTCCTCTGTACTACATAAACAGAAAAAGCCAGAAGTGTCATTGTGGCTCAAATGGTAGAGTGCAAGCCTCGAGCAAAAAGTAGCTCACGGACAGTGCAAAGGCCCTGAGTCCAAGCCCCAGGACTGGCAAAAAAAAAAAAAAAAAAAATTAGAAATGAGTGGTTTATTTTTTATGCTGTTATTTCCAATGTACCCTATGAAATTATACCTTTTTGTTTTTTCTTTCTTCCCCATGCTTTTACCCCTGCTGTCACTGTAACTTACTTTGGTACACTGGGTATTTTACGTACATTTATCAAAACTAGGGGAGGGGAACACCAAAATGGAGAAGAAGGGTAAAAGCTGAAGTGATGCAACAGCAATATTTACAAGACAATGTGCTGCAAAACAACTGTACATCTCAGGGGAGGGTGGGGAGGAAACCGGGAAGGGGGAAAGGTGGGAGAAAAACAAAGGAGGAGGTATAAACTTTGATAGGAAATATATTCACTGCCTTATGTATGTAACTAACCCCTCTGTATATTATTTTGACAATTAAAAAAATACTCACTAACTCTTTAAAACATTCCAGTATCCAAAGAATCTTTAGTTCAACTAAATTTTCTTGGGATGTAATCTGCTTAGAATTTATTAATTTTGCCCAAGCTGATGCATAAAACCTTTCACAATGAGCATCACACCTAAGAAGAAAGCATGCCATTTATGTGAAATTAAGTAGTTATCACTCAAGCAAATATCATCTTTGTAAATTTTGTCAAAACATATGGGCAATTATGAAATCAACCAAAAGGGTTTATGAGTTATGGAATGAGAAATACAATGATATTAGCTCTTTCAGAAGTGAAAAATATAGAAATGATAATTTTGTGGTCACATACTAACCTAAGGTATTAAAAAACCCATTTGGAAAGCTCATTGATTTACACAATTGAGCAGTAGATGTCCAAAATGGCACAGCTGAGACTCTCAAATGACAGTGCTACTGAGTCTCTGGAGTATACATGCAAATTAAGTATAAAAAGAATGTGCTGTGATCACAATCCATTTTTATTTGCAACAAGAAATTTAATGGGCCTAGTCTCATTGCTGTCTTTAATGCTCAACTACCCTATATATACCTGTCTTGGGAAATAAGATATCAAAATGCTGGAAGCAATATCTCCTCCCTCAAAAGCAGTTGGTGGAGATTAATGATTCTGTAGCATACTTGTTTCACAGATTTCTCAGAGATACGAGATTTGTCTACATCATGTCAAAAATCTTCCCCAAATACTATTTTCTTTTGTTATCTGTACATATGTTTAACAATGTAAGAATTTTTGAAACAGAACTAGGCCTATTAACTAAATGTGAAAACTAAAAGTAATACTTCAAATATTATCATTAATTGATATGAACTTATCAAAACATAAATATTTTGCTTAAATATCCCTTGGGAATAGATATTTGGAAACACTATCTCATGCTTGAACGAGCCATTAGGAAAAATCCTTTATGGCTTTTATCATTAAACATGTAAATATTCTTCATACATTAGTAGCCTGTTTTTATATGGGAAGAGTAGCAAATGACTGTAATTCTCAAAGACAGTACCTTGCCACTCAAAGTGTAGTCTCTGAACCAGGACCAATGGCACAATATTGGAACTTCTTAGAAAAACAAAATCTTATCTGCTAGCTTTACATTTTAATGAAATTCCGAGGCCTTTCATGTTCTCTGAAGTTGAATAGGATTCTCCAAATAGACAAGTAGACAATTGAGAATTAAAAATAATTGTAGACATCTTTATGATGTGCATCATGTAGAGTGCTTTTTCAAAAACAACAAGAAAAATACCTCCACTTGGGCACAACAAATAAAACTGTAATGAAAGCAAAAGCAAAACAAAGAAACAATAAAACAGAAAGCATTCTTGTCACTTAAAACCTGCCTTGATTTCTGTTTATACTTGACTAAACTGAACAACAGTGCCTGCTTAATTTAGATGGAAAATTGTCTGCTGAACCCACTTGTGCTGTCTTTTTAAATTACATTCATTTGACTTTGATTACTCTGGTTTGAAAGAACAAAAAAAAACTAATGTAGTGATGATCACCAACTCATGCATTATACGCTTCTTTTAAAATTATAACTAAATTAAGATGACCTGAATTCCAACCTTGCTCACACATATTGCACATCCTTACAATTCTTCCTGGGGAAGTCACAGACAGGGAATCTTGAATACTGCCATGTAAAATTCAAATAGACATCCTGTGAATGTGAGAAGCTCTTTAGGAATTTATATTGGGTTAGAGAATGTGAAACCAAAGTCCCTAAAAGATTAATAAGTAGTACTAAGTCTTGTCTATTTTTCTAGCATGCCCACACAGGTTAATTTGGAATTTAATTTGAGAGAGGCAAGTGCAGTGGATTAAGTATTTTTCTCACTGATTTGTGGATGTTGATTCTTGCAGCTGTTCCATAAGGATCCAAATGTTTACATGCTTGCTAAATATGATCACTGATTCCCTGTCATAAAAAGGTGCTCTCCAAACTTACACACTATATAACTGATAACATGTTCTAGATTCTGTGCACACCCTAGTACCTACAAGCATTTATTGCTAAACAGTGGTCAGTATGAAATAGAAACTGTTGTGTTCTTCACTTTTTTTGCTGTGGTTGGTGTTTGGGTATGTGTATGCTTTTGAGAACATGTGAGTAAATTATTAACTCAGAGGAATTATTTTAGTAATTAATACTTTAATAGGAATATTGTGTCTGTGTAACACAAATATAGCTAATATGTAGGGTTTCAGGAGAAAGGATTTCTCACAAATCAACTAGCCACTGAGCAAATATTTTTTGATTTCCCCAATACACTGGATTTCATTCTGTGAACTTGGAGTACTACTGAGTGAATTCGTGAGTGATTTTTAAAAGAAACACTGCTACTATTAATATACTACTACTACTAATGCTACTGCTACTGATGATGATGGTGATGATGTAAAAGAGCTAGAACAAAACTCAAAATTCAGAAATATAGCTGTACATATTACACATGATTTAAACATATATCCATTGCTTTCTTTTGATTTATGTGTTATGTAATTAGCCAAGATGCACTTTTACTTTTAAAAACTTTAATGTTCTATATTCAAACACAATATCCCTCTGGAATATTTTGTAGTAAAAAGTTAGTAAGATTACCATCATCATTGTTTTCTATTAGCCAAAAATAATAAAGTAATCCATGTGTTATTAATTAGATTAAAAGCTATCTTTATCATTTACATATATATATTTCTTAATACTTAGTAATCTTTTAATCATTTTTAATCTTTTAATCATTCTACTTTATAATACACCTATTTCAATAACTTAGATCATTGTACTTTAAAACACATTTTTATATGTGGTAAGATCAGTCTCTAAACTTTCACTGTTTACATTAATTTTGACACTTATATAATGATTGTTATTTGATAAATACCTTTGAAATTGAGCTTATAGAAGTAATATTAAATAAAAAAAGATTGAATTTAATGAATTAATATGTAGAGCAATTTAGCTAAATTAGACACTTTTGGATTTATAGTTTCTATAATCTTATGCACACAAATTTGATGTTTTCATCTGTGTTGTCAATTTGTATTTAAAACCTTAGAGTACAACTTTCATGCATTTTGAATGAGTTCTGTTCTCTCTGGGAAAGAGTGGACATACATGTTCCTTGTAGCATTTTAGGATAAGAAAGAAGAATGAACTTTGCAGTGAGAAACAGCTTTATTGGAACCTTTTCATTGTCTTTTCAACAAAAACGTATTGAAGGTAATGTTTCATATAAATTCTGGAGACACAACCAATTATTGTTAACTGGAAACAGGATTTGTATACTCCATAAGTGAGATTCATAAGCCCATTCCAGTGAGCAGTAGTAAGACTAAGCCTACAGAATGACTTCACTTGTTGGAGATACAGAAGGCTTTGTTTTTTCACTGCAAAGAGAATTCTGAGTCATGGCACGGATGCAAGGTACTGTATATATAAAGCATGTGATTCATTTGCTGTTTAGATGAGGACAGTAGCAGGAGACAAGCCTATAAAGACGGGTGAAGGTCAGATGGAGAAGAGCTCTATTCCGAACTGAGAGGACATGGTTGAGGTTATTTGTAGTGCTTGTGGGCTCCCTTTCGCTCTTGAAATGCAGGCAATGAATTGATAATATCTCCTTGTCACTGGAGTATAGTGCTCTCAACCAGCTACCAATGTACTTCAAAAGAAACCACTTTGTCCAGAAGTTTTTTTTTAAAAAGCTACAGGACAGCTCTGAAAACTGCACGAACTTTTGTGGATTCTATACCCAAGGCGCAAAGATTTTTTTTTTTTTTGTACTGTCAAAGTAATGAATGAACAGAGGGCTTTCAGTTACATACTTAAGGCAGTGAGTACATTTCTTATCAAACTTTTTACCTCCTTCTTCATTTTTCTCCCACCTTCCCTTCCACAGTTCCCTTCCCACCCTCCCACGATTTGTACAGTTGGTTTGCAACATATTGTCTTATAAGTATTGCTATTATTGCAATAGTTCACCTTTTACACTTTGTCTGTCCATTTTGGTGTTCCCATTCCCTAGTTCTGACAAAGATACATATAATACCCAGTGTACCAAAGTCAGTTACATGACAATAGGGGTAAAATCACGGGGAAGAAAGACAAAACAAAAAGGCATAATTTCATATGGTACATTGGGAATAACAACACCAAAGATAAACCACTTATTTCCAAGTCCTGTTGTTCATTTTACTTAGGATCATCTTGTGTGATCATATGTACATCTGTATTGAGCTACTGTGGGTTTGTTTGTTTTTTTTTGGTTTTTTTTTTTTTGGTTTTTGGGGTTTTTGGGTTTTTTTGTTTGTTTGTTTGTTTTTTGGCCAATCCTGGGCCTTGGACTCAGGGCCTGAGCACTGTCCCTGAATTCCTTTTGCTCAAGGCTAGCAAACTGCCATCTGAGCCACAGTGCCACTTCTGGCCATATATGTGGTGCTGGGAAATCAACCCCAGGGCTTTCTGTATACGAGGCAAGCACTCTTGCCACTAGGCCATATTCCCAGCCTGAGCTACTGTGTTTAATATCTTTTTATTTTCAGAAATGAACTGGCTCTAGATTAAGAGAATCAATCTAGTAGAATTCTACTACTAGAATTCTGAATTAATGTATTTCTAGTCTATATTTAAATTATACCACAAAAAATTGTACCGATTATATTCTTTAAAAAATATATAAATCACTGGGCTGAGTATATGACTCTGAGTTAGAACAGTTGGATATTGTTCCCTACTTACAAAGTACAAATGAAATCTTAAGCTTCTCCAAATGATAATGATTCTTTCACTTTCCTTAAAGTTGCTTCTGCATGGTTGTATTTTAAAATCAATGAGGAAATACTGAGCCTATATATTATTGTCATGATTGACATAGCCTGGCATGGTGGTACATACCTAAAATCCCAATACTTAGAAGTTGGAAGCAGGAGGATTCTGAGTTTGAGGCTAGACTCAGGTACACATTGAGACCCACTTTTAAGAAGAGTTTTGAAGCAAGATGGAGAAATAAGTGCTTGTGTGGAGTACAGGACAAAGTTTATTATTATAAAACATACAAATATGAAAAATATTGAGAGTGATTTCTCCTTTGTTTTTTTAATATAGAACAAAAAACAATACATTTTCTATGCAATCTTAATGTAGTAGACACCTATTGAATGCATTGATAATACCTGAACTCAAAGGAAAAAAGTATTCGACATGCATCTGCATATGCAATTTACATACCTGTTCTTATTCTTGTGCTCTTTATCATTATAGTTGTTCCCTACCCATCTCTAATTCCTTTTCCCTGCATGAATGCAAACTGTCTAGGAATTACTTAATTTCCCATTACTGTGTGACAAATATTCACCCTACTTTGTCATCTATAAAATGGGAGAACATATTTGCAAACTGTATGCATAAGTTACTATGCAAAGGCACATATAATTTCATAAACTCAGAATCAAAAATTGATCAATAAACTTGTTCAAAATTTGAATATACATTTCTTCTCAGGAGATACACTAAGAGGCAAATGGTATATGAGAAATGCTAATTATGATAATCATTTTGAATATTCCAAGCAAGATGAAAACCAGGTAGAAATTGGTTAGAATTGCAACAAACATGAAATGATAAGCTCTAGGAAAAATGTCAAAAACAAAAGCTCTTGTAACCTACTTTTGAGCATATAAAGAAAGGTAACCACTTGAAAACAATATGTGAGTGTATATTAAATTTGAATTGGAACCAAAATAGGGCTAGAAAAATTGCTTTGGTCACCTGACAAAAATAATTGAAATGAAAATGTTAAAGAGAATATTTTACAACCTTATATTTACTACAAAGCTACTGAAAATCACTTACATGTGGAAATGTCCTACTAAACCATGTTAGATAAATGAATAAAGAAAATAAAGTATATTCATATAATGGAAAGATATTCAGATTTTTAAAAAATAAGGGAATACCATGATAAATTAAGACAAACAACAGGGAATATTAAGTTCAGTGAAATAAGGAACAGGAAGCAAAACTGATTTCACTTGCATTTGGTATCTAAAATGGTCAAACTCATATACAAAGGCTCTGAAATAAATGTTTAATACTAGGAACTAGGGATGGAAAAAATGGAAAAATACTTTAAGAGGTATTAAGTTTTAGCTATAGAAGTGTTGTGAGGTTATTAGAACAACATATGTTTATAATAAATAGTAGTTTTCTGTGTACATAAAGTGTTAAAAAGCTATAGCTCACACTATGTGTTCTTAACAGAATATTTCTGTCTTGACTGAATAAAAATGCATTTATCAAATAATACTGCAGTAAAATATGTTTATTGTGGAACCACTGGCTTGTTAACACAGAAAATAGTTATGGATTCAGTTAATGAGAGCTTTTTCTTTACAGAAGTTCTTCCTGTTACTTCAAAGTTAAAGAAGCACTAGTCTGACTGTTTCAGACTGAAAGTCTGAAAACCACATTTTGTATCAGAAGACTTTTTTAATGGAAACTCTTTGCATAATTGCTTTTAATGTGCTTAACATAATTAAAATAAAATTATAAAAACTCGTTATCTACAAAAAGATAATCTCACTTCAAGAAACAGATTTTTTCTAAATTCATAAAGTTTAAAATTCCATAGTCACTTTCATATGTGTGAAACGTAATGAACATGTTAGAATGATAGTTTGTAATACATGGTTTGGGAACACATTCAAATATTTAATTTTTGGTTTTGTCACTCTTATTTGTTATTTGGTATTTGATAAAAATTAGTTTCAGGTTGAGAATATGGCTTAGTGGTAGATAGTTTGCCTAGCCATGAATGAAGCCCTGGGTTTGATTTCTCAGTACCACTTAAATAGTAAAAGCCAGAAATGGTGCGTGGTTCAAGTGGTAGAGCACTAGCCATGAACAAAAAGAAGCTCCAGAGACAGGGCCAGGCCCTGAGTTCCAGCACCAGGACTGACACACACACACACACACACACACACACACACACTCACTATATATATATATATAGTTTCATGAGACTGAATTAATTGAAACATATAACAAAATAAGTGATGTTTTAATAATAATTTCAGAGTTTAACAAAGCATAAATAGGAGTGTAATAGAAATTAAAGTGTGTATATCAGGGTGCCTGTGGCTCACACCTATAATCACAGGATGCTGAGAATCTGGGGATCATGGTCCAAAGCCAGCCCATACAGGAAAGTCCATGAAACCCTTATCTCCAATAAGCTATTCTGAAAAAGCCAGAAGTGGAAGTAATACCAGGAAATCCAAGCATGATGTAAAGCAAGTGTGCCCACCACAGGGACAGATGTCCTGGTGAGGCAGGATTCTGCCTGGTACACAGCCCGTAAGTGAGTGCTCATTGTATATGAAGTGTAGTGCCGTGTGCACATGCAAGCTTTACAGAAGATCAGGCAGCAAGGCTCAGAGCCTCTACAGCATTTTATTTCATGACAAAAAAAGTTTCATTTCTGAACAGATGATGTGAAGCCCAAGATTAAATTAGCAGAAGAATAAAACATAGAGGAGATTTCTATATATTTCAAGTCAAATTATATGAAGCTCATGATACTATTTTATGAAAACAAGCATTCAAAACTTCTGAAAATCTGTAATAGAGAACATATCAATACTGGCGTGATGAAGCTATTTCATAGATGTGTTTGCTTATTTTTATGCCAATACTCATAAAAGGGATTTTCATGTTTTGATGCATACCATCATACTCCACAGGTTTGCTTGTTTAGTTGGTCCTGAAAACTTGATCCATGCCTATAAAAATGTTTTTGCTAGATACTTTGAAGGTGTACTTCCACTGGCATTTCTACTCGGACTGAGTTTAAACCACAATTCCCAGATGTCAGCCTTCTGAGTAGCTAGAATTACAGGCATCTGTTGCTGAACTGGGCTGATAAAACCTTTTTTTCTAATCTTTAAAGCATGCTTATTTGGTCAGGTTATAACAGAACAAGCCTCTAGTTCCTGGTACTTGGGAGAAAGAAGCAGCTGAATTCCATTCCAAGGCTTGCCCAGGTAAAGTTTAAATGAGACCTCAAGGATTGGAACTGAGATGGTTAAATGTGGTAGAGCATTTGAGCAGAAGACCCTTTGTCCAATCTCCAGTAGGGAATGGAATATATTTTTGGATTTGAATCAAGATGCTCCATTTTTCACTTCCCACATTTTCTTGCCCACCCAGAGAAACAAGAAAGGGGGAAACAAAGAAACTATCAAAACACACTTGAAACTTCAACTCATAGGCTTACTTCAAATGGAGTTTAGTTTAAGGAAAAAAATTAGATATAATAATATCTAGAGATGTTTTCTTCTCAATTTGTCATCTGAGAAAAAGATGTTATTCAGATATAATATACAATAGCAGAGTTCTAACTCTGGCACAGCTGGATTCAAACAGATGGGGAAGGAAGAACATTTTTTCAGAATAAATATTTGGTCAGTAATATTAGGAGGAACACTGTTGTTGATAGATTATCTTTCTGTATACTGTTATCCTGAGATTAAAGCATCAACTAAAAGTGGCTGGCTAGTCACAGAAGGCTAGAATGATTTGGCAACCATAATCATTTCAGCATGAATTTCTTTGAAGAACAATTTGTAAACACATTTTTCTATGCTCAATAACAATCATATAATCATTTAGCCTTATATAAGGATATAAAGTATACAGTAAGTACCTGTGTATATTGAGCAATATTTATTACAAGACATTAATCGTGCATCATTTCATTACAAAGTAGATCTAAAACAAGGCACTATATATATATATATATATATTAAATTACACACAGATGTATATTCTTTAAGTTAATCATGAAACTTATTAGAAACAAGGCCTCTATTAGGGTACAAAATTTCTATCTATGTCTTCCATAAATCTATGAAAATGCATATACATATTATATTGGTGTATAGTTGAAACACTAGATCAATCATTGTGGTCTCATAATCAAGAGAATATATCTACCATTTATCTGTAACTACATTTTAGCAGTTACCTTGATATTTCTTTCAAATTTTGACCAAAATTAAGCCTGCTTTTAAATCATGTGTTTAAAATATACTAAATTATATTAAGTTATGTTTGTATATATGGGTATATGTGTGTGTGTTTGTAAATATATATTTTTTTCTATGGGACTTGAACTCTGGGCCTGGGCGCTGTCCCTGAGATTTTTAGGTCAACACTAGCGTTCTACAACTTGAGCAACAGTGGCACTTCCAGTTTTCTGGTGGTTAATTGGAAATGAGTCCCAAAGCCTTCCTTGCCGGGGCTAGTTTCAACATACATTTTACAAGTGTAAATTTTCCTCCTTTTCTTTTCTTTCTTTCTTTCTTTTTTTTTTTTTTTTTTTGACAGTCCCGGGGCTTGAACTCAGGGCCTGGGTACTGTCTGAGCTTCTATTGCTCAAGGCTGGCATACTACCACTTGAGCCACAATGCCACTTCTGGCTGTTCTGTTTATGTGGGACTGAAGAATCAAGCCTAGGTAGGGCTTTGTGCATGCTAGACACTAAGGCACATTCCCAGCCCTTAGATTTTCTTTTTAATATTTCCCAGCCATTTTTAATATTTTGCTGCATGTTTTTTTCTTATGTATTCTGAAATATGAGCTGAAATTGATGCATATATCTTGTGACCCCTATCAAAACAACTGTTACATAATTTTTAGTCTCATGATGGGTCAAGGGAGTAAATACATAAATTCCCTAAAATTACAGAAGGGAAGCACCCCAAGATAGAAGAGAACACAGCCCCCAATACAATTCTCAATTAATCTGCATTAGTCAGAAGGTTAAATAATAAACACAATTCATTGTACTAAGATACTTAAATTAAAAATTGCCACTTTATGACAATTGGCCTTCCCTCACTAATATGTTACAGGAATTTCATTAAATTTCATTGAATATTCATGTATTTTATCCATTTCATTAATTAAAACATTTTAATTCCTCCTAATTTTTCCCTAAGAAAGTAAAGCAGGAGCCAGAAGCTTATGTATCTGAGAATCTCACACTGAAGCCAGCCTATGAGGACAAATTCATTGTCATCACATCTTTTAAAAGCATAAATCTAAACCACTGTTCCATAATCTCCTCAACAATCAGTTGTTTTGTTTTTTTTTTGCCAGTCCTGGGCCTTGGACTCAGGGCCTGAGCACTGTCCCTGGCTTCTTTTTGCTCAAGGCTAGCACTCTGCCACTTGAGCCACAGCACCACTACTGGCTGTTTTCTATATATGTGGTGCTGGGGAATCGAACCCAGGGCTTCATGTATACGAGGCAAGCACTCTTGCCACTAGGCCATATTCCCAGCCCCAACAATCAAATTTTTGAGGTCACTGTGAAGGCATCATTGAATCACAAGAGAATAACTTTTCTCTCTTTCCTTCCTTTTTCCTTCCTTCCTTCCTTCCTTCCTTCCTTCCTTCCTTCCTTCCTTCCTTTCTTTTCTTCCTTCCTTCCTTCCTTCCTTCCTTCCTTCCTTCCTTCCTTCCTTTCTTTCTTTCTTTCTTTTTTCTCTTTCTTTCTTCCTTCCTTCCTTTCTTCCTTCCTTTCTCCTTTCTTCCTTTCTTCCTTCTTTCCTTCTTTCATTTCCTGCATTAGTTTCAGGCACTTAGCAAGCTGATGGTAAGGTGTTTTTATGACATCTTCCATTTTGCTACAAACAGGTAGTGAGTCTTCCATTCCCACTGATGAAATGCCCAGTGGTTCCCAGGAGGTTACAGAAAATCAAGTGTTGCTAGAAAAAGTTTTTGTTTTCCAAATATTTCTGCCTGCATCTTACATACAAATATCTATTGGCTTACTGAAGAAGTGTTTGGATTGCTTTTGGGCTGTACTGAAAATGACATGTACAAACAAGAACCACTGAGTTGCAGTAATCACTGTGTTTCATATATAGGCCTTGGTGGTAATCTTATGCCATAAGTATTCAATAAGTGTCTACATACAACAATATTTAAATATCACAGAGGCCAAGGAGAGATAAGTATCAAAAACCCAAATGAATAATCCTGAGCAAAAGTACTGAAGAAAATTAATCTGTGAGCCTCTCTGGCCTCTATTTAAAGAAACTAATTTTTTTTTTAAATCTCTACAATGCCCTTAACAAATCAGGATGAAGTATGAAAGATAATGTAGCAGATGCGAGATTAAGAACAACCCTGATAGTTTGGATCACACGAATTAAAATGCACAGTGGTAAAAACAAAATAAAACAACAACCACACACACAACAAAATAAAACACAACCTGGAAAGGAAATTTGCCATGTACTTCAGGCAGAAAGGAGTTTATGGTGGTGGGGGGCGGGGGGAAGCAAACTGTCAGCCCACACAAGATGGAGGTTTGGGGAGACAGAGGGAAAGGAAGAAGAGAAAAGGAAAGAGAGTGAGAGAAAAGGAAAGAGCGGGCACTCGTGTTGAGCCAGATTATATAGGGAAAGGTGGGAAATATGGCCAGGTGGATTGGATGAGACCTTAGACAAGGGGGAGGGAACTGCTTCCAAGTATGCCAATTACCTAGGTAACTCAAATACTGGGCACAGGCTTAAACAGGTGGGGGGCATCAGCTTGAAACCCTCCCTCGGTGGACCTTGCAATAGTAAATTCAAATTTTCATCTAAAAATATATTTTGTCAAAGATATGATTAACAATATAATTGAGCTATTATGCTTGCTTTCATATCTTTTGTTAAAATTCTTTCATGTTTATATCAACAAAGTTTATTATTTTCTGCTTCTTCTTTGCATTGTTTGTAACTTCTGTTAAGCCTCTACTCTCCACATTGATTTTTATTAATCATATTGTATACTCTTGTTGTACAGACCTTTCTGTATTCTATTCTGATTTACATTTACAAAACTACATTAGCTGACTCTTAGTTAATATTTAGACAAATTATTGATATATATTATATATTTGCTTATTAATTTCATAAATAAAATAGAAAAAGTACATATTCCAGAATAAGTACTCAGCCAATTATTTGCAGCTGTTTAGTGAATATGAATGGCTAGTAATTGAGAATATTTACTACCACAGATAATAATATATGATGTAGCATATTTGTTTGACAGAATAGCAATTATTTGGATTGCCACATTGCCTAACATTAATCTGGAAAAAAGAAAACACCACTATTTATTTTACTTTTTCCTTTTGTAGATTAATTTGACAGAATTTTAAATATGTGCAAGTAAAAAGTTTTCAACTGTTGCATTGTTTTCAGAATAGTCAATTTCTCTTGTATGTTTAGTCCCCCTGCCATTAAAAAAATAAGTTCCATCCTCTTAAATATGTTGTGAAAATTGACAGTCTGTCTTGTAATATAAAGAATTGTGAAGTTTCAAAATATACCAACCGTAAGAAAACAATCCTGTTTGGGCTGGGGATATGGCCTAGTGGCAAGAGAGCTTGCCTCTTATACATGAGGCCCTGGGTTTGATTCCCCAGCACCACATATACAGAAAACGGCCAGAAGTGGCGCTGTGGCTCAAGTGGCAGAGTGC
Organism: Perognathus longimembris pacificus; assembly: GCF_023159225.1. NCBI lineage: Eukaryota > Metazoa > Chordata > Mammalia > Rodentia > Heteromyidae > Perognathus > Perognathus longimembris. The sequence continues at coordinate 18,171,588 of NC_063163.1, forward strand.
TAGCCTTGAGCAAAAGGAAGCCAGGGACAGTGCTCAGGCCCTGAGTCCAAGGCCCAGGACTGGCCAAAAAAAAAATAAACAAAAAAAAAAAAAAAAAAGAAAACAATCCTGTTTAATATATGCAAAGTTAAAAAGACACTAGAGAAAAGATAAATGAGGCTTTCTAGGAAAGAAATAATAAGTTATAAGAAAATTTGACAGTCACTCAGAGTGGTGATCAGTTTTACATAGTCTCCAGCGAGTAAGTAAGTGCACAGAATTATGGTCTCATTGCTTTTGATGTAATAATTGATAGGAAATATATTTTTGCAAAAATGAATCACTTCCAGGAGGAGTTGGGTTTCATATTCTACTAAAAACTCCAGCAATTTTCCTCTTAAGAAGGAAGACTCAATGTAAAAATTATTTTAGAATGAACAAAGACAAACTTGCTTTATTCAGTTTATTCACAGTTGATATTACATCTTAAAGCCAAAGGGTCCAATGATGGTACATTAATTAGTTTATGCTTATTGGGTAGTATCCTTTCGCACACACCAATGATAAGTATGCTCATTTCAGACAGAGAAGCTTTGCAAGCTTGAAATGTCTGGTGAGCTTGTATTTTCTACTGCCTTTGATATTCTGTTTCTTTAGCAGCACTGTCTGTATCACTCCCTATTTCAGGTTTACTGTTTAATTCAACTGTGTGCTTGATCATTGATTTCAAATTGGGAACTGTCTTTAGGGAGTCTGTGGAACCAATGTTTCTAAATAGAGTGTGTGAATCAATAAGATGTTGTTCTACTTTACTGGCATAACAATCTTTTGTGATGAAAAGTATAACCTGTATTTTACAGAAAAGTATCATCCTAAACTGGGTACTAGTGATTCAAGCCTCTGTCCTAGGTACTCAAGAGAATGAGATGTGAGGATCCAGATTCAAGCCAACCGTAGCAAAAAAAAAAAGTCTGAGAGACTCTAAATCCAATTAACTAAGGAAATACCAGACTTGAGGTGTAGCTCAGGTGGTGTAGTGCCAGCCACTAGCCATAGTGAAAAAGCAGAACAGGTGTACAATGTCTCTGTTTTCAAACGATGATACCAGCAAAGTTAATTAATCCATTAATTAAAAATGAATAGTTTATTTAAGTTATTTACATAATAAATTATTTAAATAAATCAATAAAAAGCATACAAGATACTTTACAGAAGATTAGCTAATGAAGTAATTTTCAGAATGCAGAAAGGTGGAGAGATAGGTTTCACACTAAACAACTGAAATCATTTTATTGTTTATTTAATAACTTCCTGGCATTGGTTTCAAAAATTCTAACACTTATAGATGTTTTTATAAACTAATTCAAGTAATATAAACTAATTAAGTGATATACTGATTTTTCTTGCTCCAACTTCCTGATAAGAGACCTGCAATGCCAACTTTGTAATTTCTCAAAATTTAAAAACAAATTATCCCTGTGAAATTCATTTAACTAATGAATAATTATATGCATAACAATTTTCTCACCCAACCTTGCAAATGATGTTATTTATACCTTTATGAATTAATGTTTTACTTTTGTTGCTGTTGGTGGTGGTAATCATGGGAAATGAACCCAGGCTTTCGCCAGGGAGGTCTCCCTGAGCTCTTTCACTCTAAGCTAGTGCTCTACAACTTTGAGTCACAGCACCACTACTGTTTTTCTGGTTGTTAATCAGACTTGAGAGTCTGCCTGGGCTGGCTAGGAACAGTGATCCTCAAATCTTAGTCTACTGAAAGCTAAGATTACAGGTGTGAGTCACTGGCCCCAGGCTAAATTTTACTTTGTTCTTAGATAAGAGAACGTGAAAAAAAAAATCCCCTTATAGCTTTTTTTCTGCGCCACAAAAATATAGTTAGTAAATTGATTTGGGGGACTCAAATGGAATTCTAATTTTTACTAGGTACAAGCCAGTAAATGCAACATCCCCTTGTATCTTGAATTGTAAATGTAGATAATTAAGGTAACAAACAGTACAAGTAATGTATCCAGTGCCTAACGTATGAAACTGTAACCTCTCTGTACATCAGTTTGATAATAAAAATTTGAAGAAAAAAAACAATTAATTACTATATCAAGATCAAAGATCAAAAGATTCTTCATTTAGTTTGTACTGTTTTTTCTGCATAATAAATTACCAATTATTTAACAACTAACTGCTAACAAAAACCATCACTTTAAGATACAGTGAACAAATTCTACATGCATGTGTTTCTATTCTCTGCTTTGGCCCCGTGGTGAGCTGAGTACTCGCACAGAGAATAAGCATAGCAGCTTTTCACAAGTGGACAACAAGCACTTGGAACCACCTATTTTATAACTGTATCTAACTTTTCCTCTGTGGTCCATCTCCATCATTTTCCACCACCTTCAATAATGCCTTCCAATTATGAATCCATCTATGGATCAACTCAACAGTAAACCACAACTGTCCTGATCCAATCACGATTCTCAAAGATTGATATTTAGCTGGAAAATAAGATGGTAACAGGAGAGACTTTAGGGGTGACATTTTATATTGTGCTTGGGCATGCAGTCTGAATGGTTGATTTAATCGTAAGTACATTATAATGCATTCTTAAATAATATTTTATACATTTTAGTGACATCTACAATGTACATCTTGAGAAAGACCCTTATTGGTTATGCTAAAATATTTCTAAATATGCCTACCTGATTTGATATGCTTTAATTTATTACTTCTAGTGGGGTTGTGGAGTCATAATCTAAATTTCATGTTGTTTTACGATTTAACATATTAATATTTTATTTCATTTTGTGGGAGCAAATTGTTTCTGCAGGTCAGATATTAACTCTATCATAATTTCTTGATCGTTATGAGTCAATAAAGATTTAATAGGAAGAGCCTAAAGGAAACTGCATTTACAAAAGCATGTGTTGTTGTAATACGTTAATAACTTCTGTCTGGAAATAAAATTTAATTTTAAAGGTTTTAATGAAAAGGATACATGATTTTGCTTGTAATTTTTTTAGATAAATATACTGGCATTCTTTAAACATTTGGAAATATCAGAACTATAAGAGTAACTATAAAAATTACAATATGAAGGAAATAATGTGGCTGTTGTTATACAGCATATTATTGTATGCTTTATTTTGTTTTTGCCTCCATATTTATTTACCTCAATTCTGACTACAGGGAGTGCCACTTTGACATGTCCATAGATGTAGAAAAAGTACATGGCTCATGCCAACCCCACTATCACTCTCTTTCAAACACCACCCTAACCAATTTCAAACAGCCTCATTGTTTCACATTCATAAAGTATTTTTCAGTCAGATACACCCTCTTTGATGCTCTGAATACCCCACCCCCTTCATTCGGTCTCTGAAGAGGACTGGTTTTACATTCTTGTCATTCATTTTTTAAATGTATTTTAATTGATAAAAGGGTTCTCATAATTTGTTGATTTGTTTGTTTGTTTATTGTGCCAGTCCTGGGGCTTGAACTCAGGGCCTGACCACTTTTTTTTTTCAGGGCCTGGCTTCCTTTTGCTAAAGGCTAACACTCTTCCACTTGAGCCACGGCATCACTTCCAGCTTTTTCTGTTTATGTGGTGCTAAGGAATCAAACTCAAGGCTTCATGCATGCTAGGCAAGCACTTTAACACTAGGACACATTCCCAGCCCCTCACCATGGTTTTTCATACCATGCATTTACAATACAATCCTCAGATTGAACTATTCCCCTACTCTTACCTTTTCTATATCCCTGTTCAACAGCTTGCAGTGACTTTTCTTTTGCGGCCTTCATGAACAAACGCAATGTATTTCCGTGTTGTTCACCTATTAACATTCTCTTCTATTCCCTAACCCCATCCAACAATCTTACAATTACAGTTATACTTTATGCACAAATATACACATATATGTAAGCACACACACGTATATGTTATATATTAACATGTTCTGGTATGTTTAAATATGTGATTTTTTTTTAGCATCCATATATGGAAAAAAAAAATTCTGTGATTACTGAGCCAGTGATTTCTGAACCTGGGTTATTTTGCTTATCAACCATTTCCAAGTAATATAATATTAGTGATCTTTAATACAATTCATGTGCATGGACTACAATAATAATTCATAAATAATGAACAAATCTGCCTCCAATGTATAAAATTATTTAAATATACATTAGTAATTGCAAGATTAAAGTATCATTCATTTAGTACAGATGGTTGTAAATAATGATATCATGTAACATAATTATAATAGAATTGATACTTTCCCAATTCATTATTGTATTTTTTCTTTCTAATAAGTCTATTTGTTTGCCTATTTGTTATTTATGTATTCATTTATTTATTTACATATTTAATTTTGTGCCAATCCTGGGGCTTGAAACAAGGTTCTGGACACAGTCTCTGAGCTTTTGTGCTCACTGCTAGTGCTCTCCCATTTGAACCACAACTCCTCTTCCAGCATCTTGGAGGCAGTTTATTGGAGATAAGATTCACAGACTTTCCTGCCCAGTATGGGCTTTGAACCAGAATCCTCAGATCTCAGCCTCCTAAGTAGTTAATATTACAGGCATGAGCCACCCACTCCTGGCGTCTTTTCATTTTTAAAATTATATTTTATCAGTGTTGAGTTCTTCTTTATTAATTATCAAATAATTAAAAAATGCATGGAAGTTCTACTGCTTCAGGGCTGTGATGTTAGTCAATTATTTCTGAATGGACATTGTTTTCACACCACTCATCTGTTGCTGATGATCTCATACCTATTATGATTTGTGTATCACCTTTTTTTCTGTCTCTTCATTTCTCTTAATGTTCTGTAGGACTAACCTATTTATATTTGTTGTTCGTTGAGATGAGTAAGGGAAATCATTTTCTTTTACTGGACTTATTGATTATTTCACTTGCTAAAATCATTAGCACTTGGCAAGTACACGATACACATTAGTTAAATGGATAATGTGGTAGTCTTATTTTCAGTAATGACTTCTCAATGCTCTCATTTACTTTTGTAAAAACCTAAATTTACCTACATGCTTGCTCTCTATCAAAAATTTCATTGTTTTTTATTTGACATTGAAACTCTTTAAGGTTGAAACTAAATATTCAAATTTTAATATGGCTTACAAATCTTTCATAACACAGAACAATAATCCTTGTCTCCAACTCATGCACACACAAAATTGTTATTTTCTCCTTTCTCCAGATTTTATAAGATAAATAAAGAATATAGCTTATTTTATTTATGGTGATAAACTCTAAATTTAGAATTTTCACCAGTGCAAGAAATACTAAATATTTGATTAATGTCAGTCATTAGAACTACAAAATCAAAAATTTCTACATCCATCTATCTTACCACAAGCACCTAAAGAATTTCTCCAAAAGTAGTTTCCATCAAAAGTATCTGAAATCAGAATCTTCACTAAACATTTTGTGCTTTAATATAAATAGTAAAGTCCATTAATGGTGCAGAATTTCTAGTCTTCCCATTGTCTTTTTAGCAATATGGTGGTGACCCATATTCTCTTGCCATTGTTCAGGCCTTGTCTTTACAGTAGCATTCACTTCATATTCAGAAGCAATTGATCCCATAATTCCCATTATTTAATGCTGATATTCCAGAACATTACTTAACTGAAATGAGACTAAATCCTAGCACAGTATCTCTGTGTCTCTTATGGGAGAAGTGTCCTCCCACTCTGATAAAATGGAGTAGAATCTTATACATATTGTGTTTGAACTGAAAAACAGTCCTGTATCATGGTGTGCTACTAATTACCCCAGACTTAACTCATCCTTGATTCTATAGGAGAATGATGAGGTCCAATCCCTCTATTATTTTGCTATGTATAGTTTTATACACTCACCCTTTCAAACAAAATCTACCTTGCCATATGACACTGATAAATTTCTACCAATTTGTAGGGCATATGCGACCAGCCTTGCAAGACATAAGAACAATGGGAATTCATGCACATTGCTATGGGAATGGAAATTACAAAAGCAATTTGTGATTTCATTTTCTAGTTCCTAGCAAAACTCAAACTGGCCATACGGGTTGAACGTTGTGGTTGCTGAAGCTGTGTACTGTAGAGAAATGGAATCTGATGCACAATCTGGAAATCTGTTCCAATGCGTTTGAATGACAACATTTAAAACCATCAATTTGCCAATGCAATGCTGAATCAATATGTTATGAGGTGAAGCCATACAGGTGTGAACGTCTATTAAGCCTTATTTCTTAATGTAAACATCTGGAAGCCATGTAATCATATGTTGTAAAAAAGGTTGTGCAGTAATATTTACAGGATACAACATATGCTTAACATTCTTTATACCTGACATATGGGGAAATAGAAAAATATTACTTTTGCTAAAACAGTCAACATTGAATTTAATCTAAATTTCTGTGTCTGCTAGAAAGTGCCAATGAGTCTTCTTCCGCTCCTGTTGAGTGTTATCATCAAAACATGCCCTGAGCACAACTGCATGTAAGGGCATATAGACAGATATATAACTATTTAATTCTAAAGCCTTTCTTTTATTTTGTTTCTTTAGGAATATATTATCACTTTAAGTTTCATAATTTATCTTATATTTTAATCTAACAAAATGTTTTAATCTAATCCCTTTATAAAACATACCTAAATATACTCGCATTCTTCTTTACCTCTCTAAAGGAAGAGCAGGCAAATAAGATTAAAGTTGCCCATTGGAAAATGGTCAGGATATGCAGACTTCTGAAATAACAGTATTTCCATGACATTTGTAAAAGCAACTTGAAGAACCAATGTTTTACATAATAATTACAATCACACTGTATACTTTCTAATTGAATTAAAATTAGAAATGACATTTTAGGAAATTAACTGAATAAAAAGCACTGTGTCACTTGAACTACATGACCAGTGCTTCGTTATGTTAATGATTTTTCAAATATAGTATGACGTCAGATGGTCCTCCTATCTTTGCCAAATATCTAGCTGAGAATCCACAAGTAAACTGCCTTGCCATGCTTGTTTAATTGAGATGAAGTCTCACTTTATTTCCTACACTGACCTCAAAATGCAGTTTTTCTTACTTTGTCTGAGTAAATGGGATTACAGGCATCGGCCTCTACACCTGGCCTGAATTGGCTTCAATGACACCTGAAAACAGTTCCTAGACACTTGCTGCTCAAAGGAACATAGATTTATTATCCTACAACTTTAGAGGAATTCATGGTATGAACATGTTTTCTTACCACAACCCTGATTACCATAGGTGTGCTGGAGAAAGTATTAATTTGGAAGATGAGTTAATAATATAACTGCTGTTGGTAAATTGATGGTTTCTTATGGAATCATTGTACTTCTCCCCACATATGAGACATGAGCAAATTTTCATTAGACAAATAAAAATTTAAATGATTTAATGAATTAAACAAGTTGACTGGCTTCTATATAAATAGTTTTATATGATTGAAAAGTTTGATAATATCAGTAAAACACCCAGGTGAGTTCCAATTATGAGTCTGAATAATCAACATCATATCAAATTTCGTTTTGATTTCATCATCTTAGTGTCTGCAAGCACAGCCAGAACATACAATGCATTTCAATTTTTCAGTAAGCGTTAAGTTTACGTAATTTAGTACCTGCACAAAAGTTTTCAGACTTCAGTAGAATATGCATTCCTAGACTAAGTCAAGGAAATTATCAAACTAAGCAACAAGCCAGTCTCAGTGATCATTGTATGAATAAGGAGAAAGTTTGGTAATGTCAATTACATGTTGTCATGCCTTCCTTTGAGTCAGAGTATCAATAAGAATCACAGTGAATAATCATGTCTATCATAAACATCCTTAGCAAACCAAAATGATGATTGTGTCCCTGTCTTATTTAACTTATATTAGCTAGTAACCCATAGATACTAAACAAATGCAATGATATAAAGATAGCCTAATCTAATATTCTAGGGGTTCAGATTTGGGGATATAATTAAGGAATGGAAAACCAGTATGAATGTATGTATGTGTGTATGTGTATGCATATGTGTATGTGTGTTATCTACCTATGTACCTATGTATTCACCTATATAAGATATTTGTATTAGATACATGGACAGGTAGTTGGTATATTTGCTGTAATGCTAAGAAGGGATTGTGTGTAGCCATATGTGTGCATACAGATATAAATATATATGTATGCATACATATATTTGTGTATACATATGCATATACTTATACATTAATTTTGTGTTTTATGTAGCTCCATTGCTCCATATTTTGATTATTGAAAACTATCTTACCAAAAATTCGATTCCAATTTCCCTTACTTAAGTCTGGTAGCTTTGTAGCATTACAGATAGTAGAACTGAGAAATGGGGTGACAAGGCAAGAGAAAAGTTGTGGAGAAAAAGAAATTCATCCAATAAAGAAGTAGGAAACAGCCCAGAGCATCAATCCTTGCTTAACTTGAGAGGGGAAGAAACTGAAGTTATAGCAACAACTATAAGCAATAGTCTGGTTGAGTTTAACTACCTGGTAAACTGAATGTTTCAGGAAAATAAGAGTACTTGGTGCAGCACTGAAATGTTTTTTACCATCAGCATTGGGGGAAAAATCCATTTTATCAATCAGCATATCTTGGAGTCTTTTGCTTGAGAAAAAGTAGCTTCTATGGGAACCTGAAAACAAAAATCACCTGGCATGTGAAGAATTTGCTTCTCCCTACAGCCCCATGTTGGTGAGGGACAGTAGGTAGGGAAACAGTTTCAGACTCAGTCTCAGAGCCAGTACAGTATGTGGATAGCTGGGACCTTGGGGCTGTGGCACAGGGGCTGGTGACTAGCTGCTGTGGCTAGTTGTGAACCTTAGAACTTGGATCACCATGTAGTCTGGGATCCAAGTCAGAGCATTTCAAAGCTATCTTGCTGCTGTGAGTGGCTGGCAGCAGAACTGGGAACAGAGCTCTGAGACCACATTCTGCTGTAATCGACTGTGCTGTTTGCACTGCCTTCTGCCTCTTACAGGATGATATACGATATACTACTGGATAGAATCCGTGTGCATTTCACCCCCTGCAATGCAGAACTCAGAGCTTTGTTTGTTCCTGCAGTCCCCTTCATACTTCCAAGGACTTTTATCATCACAGGGTTCACAAAGTAGGAAAGTTGGAGCAAGACAAAGGCTGCACAGGCCATAAGCAACAATGTACATAGAGAAAGAAAGCTTCTAAAGAAAATTCAGCTCAGATGCTGACAACTGACAACCGGCCTGGCTCTCATGTTGCCTAAAGAAGCTTCACACAACTGATGCAGTGGCAGCAGTTTGTTTTTCTTTTTTTTGTATAAAGAAAGGAGTGATCACTAAGAGGTCAAAAAAACAAAATTGGAAAAGATACCCGTCAAAACAAATACACAAAACCAAGAAACAAAACACTCAAGCAAGGTAATATAATTCCCCCTCAAATGCATAACACTTCAATAACTGAATCTTAACTTTTCAGTAATTGAATACAAAGGTACGGAAATAGCTAAAGTTCCAAAGACGTCATATAAAAGTCAACATTAACATCTAAAGTGATTCAAGCAAGAACTGAATGAAATTGGGAAGTTACTTTCAGATTTGAATAAGAACTGACTGAAATAAACAAGTTAGTTCAAGATCTGAGTAATAGTTGGGTGCTGGTGGTCCCTGCCTGTAATCCTACCTATTTAGGAGGCTGACATCTGAGGATCAGGGTTCAAAGCCAGCCTAGACAAGAAAGTTCAAGAGACTCTTATTTCCAATTAACCAACAGAATACAGGAAGTCATGTTATCCTTCAAAGTAAAAAGGCACTAGCCTTGTGCAAAAAAGCTCAGGAACAGTGCTCAAGCCACTGTGAGTTCAAGCCCCAAAGGCCAACAACAACAAAAAGATCTGAATAAGAAAGTTATGCATAGGTATGGAAGTGTTACAATAAAACCCCTCATAATAGCAATTATTACATAGTAATAGAACATTTTTAATAAAAGCATAAAAAGTAAATAAAAGCAAATATAATGAATTATCTGTATACTAAAAATTATATATAGATATATTACCGTGGATTCTTAAAGCTGAAATAACATTTTTAACTTAAACAAATGTGATTAATAGTTGAAATATGATGCACCAATTAAGTGATGAATAAATCTCTCCTTCCTTTATTATTTTCAAGCAGATTGTTTATTTGAATAGAACTGAATTTTAAATATATTTGTAAGACTGTATAATTTACCTTGGAATACGTGGCTAGAATCAGTATTTGCAGCAACTTATTCCTATAGGAATTTGTAGTTGTAAACATGTACTTGAGTTAGTTAAGCAGCCTTCATTGTCAATTTTGTCCAACCGTAACTAGAAATTTACTGGGTGTTGTAAAACTCTATTGTATTCATGAAATTCATTTGATTAAATAACTTGTTGCAATTGGTCTCTATGTATTTCATAACATTTACTATCTAATGCAATCATAAAATAGATTCTCTTGAATTAAATATGCTAATTTTTTCATAAATTAGAAAAGGAAGAAATTAGCTATAATATGGGAATTCTATTTTTCATATGCCTTTTGTCAAATAACAAATGCTTTCAATATTTCCTTAAGCACAGAATCTTTAGTAACTCAGTTATAAAATCAAAGTTTCAAGATTAAAATAGGATAACAAAACTTCCCATTGTAACAATATAAAAAATGGGGTAAAATAACAATACATTCAAAACGATCCTTCATTTTTAGTAGTTTATAACTAGTTCTAAATATGTATCCCTGGCTGGCTTGAACGTGTGAGCTCCTGCCTCTGTGAACCGCCATGTTTGACTTAGGTATTGATTTATAGACACTGATAGAAAAGTTCAAATGTCCATTCATTACAGTGTGATTGTGTTGGCATCTCATATCTTAAATATCCACTATGTTTGAGACAGTGTCTTTAGCACATAAGCGGGCTTGAACAATTCTTTATAGAGCATATACTGGAGATTCTCTTTAAATAGAGAAGAACCTTAATAATAGAAAAACAATGAATAATGTAGTGATTAAAATAGAATCATGGGGCTGGAGATATGGACTAGTGGCAAAGAGTGCTTGCCTCATATACATGAAGACCTGGATTCAATTCCCCAGCACCACATACACAGAAAACAGCCAGAAGTGGCACTGTGGCTCAAGTGTCAGAGTGCTAGCCTTGAGCAAAAAGAAGCCAGGGACAGTGCTCAGGCCCTGAGTCCAAGGCCCAGGACTGGCAAAAAAAAAAAAAAGAAGAAAGAGAGAAAGAGAAAGAAAGAAAGAAAGAAAGAAAGAAAGAAAGAAAGAAAGAAAGAAAGAAAGAAAGAAAGAAAGAAAGGAAGGAAGGAAGGAAGGAAGGAAGGAAGGAAGGAAGGAAGGAAGGAAGGAAGGAAGGAAGGAAGGAAGGAAGGAAGGAAAGAAAGAATCATATAAGATTTTCAGGACTCCAATAAAGCAGGATAGGGCTAGAGTCTACTGAGTCAAAATTTTAACATATAATGCAACAAGGCAGTCAAGAAATTAAGTCTTTAGTTTTGTGAAATATAGATGGAAACCATGAGTTCATTTTAAGGAAGTAAAGAGTCTTTATTTTCATTTTTCATGGTTTATCTGTGTTTGTTTCATGAATAGAATGAAAGGCAATCCCTAAATTGTTGGCTTGAAAACCCTTGCAGCCTTGTGAAGTATTGTACGCTTTCTGAAACAGAAATCAAAGAAGAAAAACCAGTCTTAGAAGGAATAAAGTATTAACTTTTGGGTACAACTGGTAGCTCACATCTGTAATTTTAGCTATTCAGGAAGCTTAAATGTGAGGAGTGGGGCCCAGCCCAGACAGAAAAATCCATGGAAATATCAATCAAAAATAACAATCAGGGCTGGGGATATGGCCTAGTGGCAAGAGAGCTTGCCTGATATACATGAGGCCTTGGGTTCGATTCCCCAGCACCACATACACAGAAAATGGCCAGAAGTGGCGCTGTGGCTCAAGTGGCAGAGTGCTAGCCTTGAGCAAAAGGAAGCCAGGGACAGTGCTCAGGCCCTGAGTCCAAGGCCCAGGACTGGCCAAAAAAAAAAAAAAAAAAAAAAAAATAACAATCAAAAAAGCAGACAAGGGCAATGACATAAGTGGTAAGGTGACAGTTGAGCAAGTAAACCATGTGAATTTCATTGACTACAAAACTTGTATGAATGGATTATGCTTAGTAGAGTAGAAAACTTTTAAAATACATTTTATTAGTATATATTAATTGTTCCAGATATTAATTGTACCAGAAATTTTTATTTTTGATATTTCTGTACATATGTACAATATATGCCAATAAGTTCATACCTCTGACATGCTCCCTCCTCTCCTTTCTTCTTAAAGCAATCTTGGAAATTTTTATTTTCTATTTTGTATTTTTAAATACTCATACAAACTACTGGACCATATGTACTCTCCAAATTCCCAGTAGTACCTGCTGCACCTCAAGATGGTTTACTTTTCAGTAATTTATTTTTAGGACATATTAATTAACAGACAGGTTAACCAGGATACTGCACAACACTTATATTATAGCAAGATGAAGCACCTATATTTCCTCCCATAATTCTCTTTCCATCTTGCCCTTCCTAGTCCAATGGTTACAATGATATTTTGCTTAGAATATGGTCTGCATACCTGGGTATATGCACATCTTTTAGGCCTAAGTTCCATGAAAATGTGAAAATATTAGGAATTTGATTTTCAAGCACCTCTTATCTTGCTCAACACGATGATCTTTAATTCTCAATATTTTTCTATAAATGACATACTATATTTTCATATTTAGATAGTATTGTATGTTATAAACATAACGTATCTTTGTTATCCATCAGTTTTGGGAACTTAGGTAGGTAGGTAAGGAGGTAGATAGATAGATAGATGGATAGATGATAGATAGATTTTGTGTAAGTGTGACATGCAGAGGGGTTAGCATTAAATAAGTGAGGTAATGAATACATTTCTTACCAAACTCTGTCATGCCCTCTCTCATTTTCTCCCTTCACCATAATTTTTATTAGAATTTTCTCTCCGGCTAAGGATATGAGCAATTCTTCCTGTACCTATTGACTATTTGTATTTATTATTCTGCTTACTGTTTGCTTAAGTTTTCCACTTATTAACTGGGTGATTTGTTCTTTTATTGTTTAATTTTTTAGCTCTTCATATAGTCTGGATATTAATTTTATCTGTTAAATAGCTAGGAAAGAGTTTCTCCCATTCTGTGAATTGTCTCTTGCTTCTGAAATTATTTCTTTGGCTGTGCAAAAACTTTTCAATTAGATGCATTTCCATTTGTCAGTTCTTGTTCTTATTTTCTGGGCAATTGGAGTTCTATTAAGAAAATAATTATCTGTATGTATATTTTCCAGAACTTCCCCTAGGATTTCCTGTGATAGTTTCAAAGATTTCAAACCCACATTAAGGTCTTTGATCCATTTAGAGTTTACATTTGCATTGGATTAGTGATAGAGTCTATTTCGGACATCAGCATGCAGATAAACAATTTACATGGCACCGTTTTTTGAAGATGCTATATCTTTTCTCTAGTGTATGTTTTTTATCTTTCATCAATGAACACTTGTTTATCACTATCATCTAAGAATTTTTCTGGAAAAGAAAAGCAAATATTATTTTCTTTCAAAACTAGCAAAAAAATTACCCATGTAGAACACCCCAATAAATTCTATTTGATTCACTATGATTGCATTCAAATAAATACTTCAAGTAAATTAAGTATCACATCATGGATTCCTAGCTTTTCCAGAGCTTTTGCCATAAAGTGGTTTTTCAAAAGGCTAAAGACTTAAAGAGGCACTTCTCAGAGGAAGAAGCTAGAATGGCCAATGCCAATAGACATATGAAGAAATGTTCAATATCTCTTGCCATAAAAGAAATATAAATCAAAACAACATTGAGATTCTACTTCACCGCAGTTAGATGATAATTATCAAGCAAACTAACAATAAAAAATGTTGACAGGGATGTGACCAAATGGGCACTAACTCTATTACACTTTCATCAGGAATGTAAATGTGTGCACCACTCTGGAAATTAGTCTCAAAAGACTGAACATAGAGATTCCCTATGACCCATCAGTCCAACTCCTGGTCACTTATCCATAGGACCACAAACCAGGCCACACTAAAGCCACCAACACAACTATGTTTATTGCAGCATTGTTTACCATAGCCAAGATATAGAATCAAACCAGATGCACCTCAATAGAAAAATGGATCAAGAAAATGTGGTATACATGCACAATGGAATTATATCTTTCCATCAGAAAATATGACAGTAAGAAAATGGAAAGCATTAAGTGGAAAATGGAATACATTAAGTGAATTAAGCCAGACCCAAAGAAACATAGGCTGCATAGTTTCTCTCATTTGTAATAATTAGAATGTGCCTATAAATCTTAAATTAAACTTAATGCATAGTAAAAGACAAAAAAACACACTTGGACATGATCAATTAAATAGCATTCTAAACATTTACATATTGCGACTTAGAGGAAAATATTCTTAGGAGAGGACCATAAGGACTCAATATCTGTGAACATAAGATTGTATACAATGATGCTTATCAAAACAAACTCCAAGAAATGGAAACAAGAGTTTGTTTTAAAAAAATTATTATTATACTATTAGTAATCTTACTCCTCCCCATCAACAACTCCTCCTCCTTCTCCTCCTCCTCCTCTGCCTCCTCCTCCTCCTCCTCCTCCTCCTCCTCCTCCTCCTCCTCCTCCTCCTCCTCCTCCTCCTTCCTCTTCCCTTTTGTCACTGTTCTTGATCTTTGTGCCATTTTTCTTATATGTAACTTTATCTGATTTGGGAGAGGAAGGGGAAGCACTAAAAAGGTAGGGGTAAGCAAACTAATTGAGCAATGATACTCACTAGACACTATGTTGGAAATGCATTATATAACTGGGTGGAAAGGATGCTGAGTGGTGAGCAACTGTGAATGAATGGGGGAGGGGATGACACTGTGAAAAGAGAAATGTACTCATTATCATAACCCCTACATATATCATTTATATTATATTATAAAATGATGTCTTACCTAATCCTGCCAGCATTTTTAATACCCATGTCCTTAATGGTCTTTTAAATCTGCAATTATATTTGCTGATTTAATATTTATCTCTTTTATTGATGTCCAGAAGCAGAAGGTATACATTTCATTTTATAATGGATGTGATTTGAATGGAGAGTAGAAACAAATGACGTGCTCAAGGTATAAATGAATTATAAACTGAATATTCCATGTAGATTGAAACACCTAAGATCAAAGAAAAATATAAATTACAAGTTTTTAAGAAATATATTGACTATTTAGGTATGAGCATCCTATTTTGCTACTCCTTTTCTCCATTTTTATGCTTTAGTGTTAAGGCCTTTCACAGCAGGAATTTTATACTTGGTTTTTATTCTCTCCAGGTGGTCATAAAGTAATGGTTTTACAGAAAAGCAGTTGGCTCTGAATGTCTGGGAGCCATTCTGGGAATTTTCACCCTGGAGGTTATTATACTAAAAGTCTTGGAGAGTCATTTTCATGCCAACTGCTGTCTTCTACAATGCTTTTCTGTGCTGGTTCTCTTTGTTCTCTAAGTATCTTCAGTTCTAAAGGAATTCATTATCATTAGTGAAATCATGTTATTTAAATATCTGCTGACAGTCAAAGAACTCTTATTCCCTCATGTCATTTTTTTTATTCAATAAATGCTGAAATTTCTTTAAGATTCCTAGGTAATAATGATTCGAAAAAGTTACCTTAGTCTTTGATAAATCTCTCTTTCTCTCTCTCTCTCACCACACACACACACACACACATTTCTTTTGCACTTTTATTATTGTGAAGCAGTTGTACAAGGGCATTGCCATTTAATGCAGCAGTTTGTGAATGCAATGCATCTTGATCAATGTTACCCCTTTCAACATTCTCTCCTATTCCTTCCTTACCTCATTCTTCTTACGTTTGTAGAATATACATTAAATTCTTGACTGCATTCTTACCCTCTTTTCCTTGAACCCTTTCCCCTCCACCCTACTTTACCCCTTTCACATGCCAGGTCCTGGTATCTTGGGGTTCTTATAGATATGAACTCCATACAAGAAGTAAATAAAAAAAGAAAAGGTATGCTTATTTTAGTCAGTTTATTTATACAAACAATATAGGTATGGAAACCCAGAAACAAAACAAAATATAAAATTACATAGATGATGCCACCATTCTACTCTGAAAAATTAGATTATATTCACTAACAATCACTCCTATACATGATTTTCATAGTATAAACCTGAATCTTATTATACAGTCCTCTGATTCCTCAATGTGTCGTTTGAAGACATACGTACTTACAACAAGGTATCCTTCCTATTGCATATAAATCTAGTACAATCTGCTTTACTTTGACTGGGAAACTGGATAATTTAACTGCTTCACAATACTACCTGTCTGCACACTTTCAATGAAGCTATTCCATGTAATGTCAAGTGGGTGTGAATACAAATTGATGTCTCTGCAGCATGCCAATACCACTGACAGATTGACCATAAAAAAACCGAGGCTGAGGCTATCTTTTAGAAAAATCCAGGCTTGGATGTTAAATTTGGTACATATAATCCTGTATTTTAAATGACTCCAAAAATTTTGCAGCTATCACTGTTTCTGTTTATCATTTTTTTTCTCTTTTTTATTACTGTCAAAGTGATGTACAGAGGGGTTACAGTTTCATATGTTAGGCCTTGGGTACATTTCTTGTACTGTTTGTTACCTCCTCCTTCATTTCCTGGTCCCCGCCCCCTTTCCCTCCCGCCCCCCCCAAGTTGGTTTACACCAAATGGTTTTGCAAGTATTGCTTTTGGAGTCATTTGTCTTTTTATCCTTTATCTCTTGATTTTGACTTCCCTCGTTCTAATACCAGTATATACAGTATCCAGTGTATTCAGATGAGATACAGTGATAGCGCAGGTACAACCACAGGAAGGGATACAAGACGATCATCAACAAAAGAAGCAACGGTTTCACATGGCCTGTTGAAAGTAATTACAACAGTGATATAACAGTCGTTTCCATAACATGAAGTTCATTTCACTTAGCATCATCTTATCCATTCATAGGGGCATAGGTATTAGGCTCTTGTTTTTGAGAAGCTCAAAGAGTAAGAACTGTTATCTTTTAATCTAATATTTTACTTATGTAAAGTTCCAAGAAAAAACACACTATATCTATCCATGAGCACATAATATATTTTATTGCCATTTTATTGGGAAAGGAACGAGGTAACAATGATGAACAAGAAATGTGCTCACTACCTCATGTATGTAACTGTAATGTCTTTGTACATATCCTTGACAATAAAATTAAGTTAAAAAATAAAACGAGATCTGAATAAAGTGTATAATGTACATACAGAAACTTTCTATGTTTTGGATAAGCTTCCAAATTAATGTGATAGAAATTTAATCACCAAATTCCAGCTTTGTGTTTTTGCAGTTGAAATTCATTTTTATCATAAAGTATGCTCTTTACTTTTCCAAGTTTATAATCATATCACTGACAAATTATTCAGTTCTATCTTAATAAATATATTTTCAGAAACATGAACAACAGTATTTACTACCCATCACTATGCTTGCATTCCTAAAACAGATTAGGTTTTCCCATTAGTACTGTGTTAATTTTATTTCAGAATATTTATTCCCATTTTCAGAATCACACATTAATTGCATTGCTTTAATAATTGTTTATTATCTTCCCATACTAAATACATACTAAAGAATTTACATTTCTTCTTCTTTCTCTTTTCCTCCTTCCTATCCTTTCTTTATTTCTCTCTTTCACTCTTCATTCCCTTACTCCCTTCATCCTTTCTCTTTTCCAACCTCCTTTCTTACTTCCTTTTCTTCTCTTTCTTTCTTTACTTTTTCTTCCTTCAAATCTTTCTTCCTTTGCTCTTTTTGCTTACTTCATTTAAATATCTCTCTTTCTTTCCTTCTTTTTACCTCTCTGTCACACTTCTTCTGAGATTTTATCCAAGACATAGTAGTCAAATAGTTTATTTACTATCTTAAGACTCCTATGTTTGTTTCTTACTATTTATACTGTGACCTATAAAATCAATGATTTCTCCATACTTTTATTAGAGGTTTTTCACTCCTAATTTGTCTGCAGGCATGGACTTATGCCCTTCTCCCTCAGAAAACATAAAACAGGGTTGCTTTATTTGAGTACACAGTGATTTAAATATGCATTTACCTAATCCCTACCATATTGTTTTTTATTTGATGATAGCTACATATATTTCTAGAAGCATATATAAGAGAAAAATCTCTTATTTGCCAAAGGAATTCCTTTGAAGTGGGTTATATATGCATTATTATTTAGAAATATTATTTAGAATTATTTGGAAATTTAGATCTGAAGGAAATATTTAAAATTTGAAGTTAACATAAATGATTTGAGCATTCCACTCCACATATAACATTAGACCACATTTTGATGTTTATTTTTATCTAATCCAGAGTTTTTTCTCTTAGGTTAAAAACAGTCTAAGAGAAAAGACATGAGACTAACCTTACATAAAGTCTCACCATTACCATTCTTGAGAGTTCAAAGGATTGCTGTATACTTAAAGTATACAGTATACTTAGAGAACAATATAATACATTTAAATACTGAAGTATATCATATACCTAAGAGTGAATTGTTGTACTTATGACAAGTGTTCATTTTTGTTCTCATCAGTACCAGCCATTCATCCATATCAGAAAATAGATGGAAGATGTTAGGATTCTTTTTTAGGCATACAGGATTCCTGAATCAATTTTAGAAGATCCTACTAGAAGACTTTAACTGAGCTGAGCATGATTGTGTTTAGGATCATTAACTGGGCTGAGCATGATTGTGTATAGGGACAATACTTTTGTAATGTTAACAACAAAAATAATGATTTTTCAGTGAAAGCCTTATTTGAATGGACCTGCTTTCAGGTCACAAATTATTGAGGGATTTATTTGTATTCCAATGCAAGTTCTCTAGACAGGAAAAGTATAAAACTGTCAACTTTAAAACAACTAGAGAGCTAATTCTTAATTGCTTCATTATATTTTGGACTTACTCAAACTCTAAATATTTGAGGCATAGAAATAGAATATCCTAGAGACCAGGTTGCAAAACAACAAACTTGTTGTCAAATGGTATTTCCCACAGGTTTGGGTCAGCGACCTTACATTATGTAACTAAAACCAAACAACTACTAAACATAAGAAGGTCTAAAGTAGACCTCTCAGTGGATCACAATAGCTCAAAAGCTATATATGTATGATCATATAAAACAAGGATAAGCAAACTCTATTGTTGATGTTATACTTAAGGTTCTAGCTGAATTTCCTTTGGCGTATGCCACGTGGCTACTATATATGTTTTTGGAACAATGGGTATTGTATATATGCCTACCTGAGCTAGGGAAGGGGAAAAAAACAAAAACAAGAGTGTAAGATATCACAAAAAATGTACTCACTGCCCCATTATGTAACTGTGCCCCTTTTGCACAACACCTTGTCAACAAAATTTAGTAAATAAATTTAAAAAATTAATCAAAAAAAGAAATAGAATATCCTCTTGAATTCATAAGTATTTTATTATAATTTCCAGGTTCATTTCCAACATACCGTTGAATATGATTGTGTTTTAATCATACTCAGAATGATCAGAACTTACGTACTTATATAGAAAGATTATACCTTATTTAAAAATATGTATCCTTTATGTAGAGATCAAAGCTTATATACAGTGTGTAAGCACACAGGAAGCTAATCTTAAAACTTAAATTGTTATAGCATTTTATTTCATTTTTCACTGTTCCCACGTAAACAATTGTATTAGACTATAATTTATAATTAGTATCTATATTTTAAAATGTTTTGAGTTTATACACTGACAAATTTCATTGCTATGTACTTATTTTATATCTTAAAGTTAGATTTAAAGATCTTCATTGTTAAAAGATTTTTATTTGTGCTCTTCTGAATTCCATTTCTATGTACTTGTTTTGTGCTTAAAGATAAAGTGTATGCTTGTTGGGTTTTAGCTTTGGCCTTGAGGGGGAAGGGCAATGGAGAGCGCACCCGAGATGCTGCCCTTCCTCCCCAGCCCTGGGGGAATGCGGAAGCAGGCCACAATTCTCTGGGTCCAGAACCAGAAGAACTGGCTTTGCAACCAGCCCCGCAACTTTCTCACCAGCCCATGTGCTCCCCGTTCGCGGGCTTTTCACCCCTGGGGTGGCGCTATCCAAGTGAGGTTAGCTCATGAGGGGGTCCTATGACAAGCTCGCCAGCCTATCGCCAGCTCTCTGGTCGATGACCCCTTCTCTCATCGCCCTCTACTATATCAGCTGCTAGCCCCTCCCTTATTAAATCAGATTTGCTCTTGAAGTGTCTCCGCATCAGTGGGAGGAGCTCCCAGAATTTATTCCCAGCTAGACCAGCTAGCTGACTTGGTAATTAAGGGCAGGGATACTTCCGTGAGACATTATGGGAGAGATCCCAATGTGCTAACAATTCCCTACTGGTTGTCAGATTTTGAATGGGTCAGAAGGAATAATGCACGTGTGTCCAGTGCCCTGGAGGGCTTTATGGGAAAGGTAGATTGCCACTATAGCACCTCGAGGTGGGTGACCTCATTCTCCAAGCTACAATGGACACCTCCTGTACTTTTTCTCTACCAGGCCTCTTGTCAAGGCTGCCAATGTGTTTACAGATGGGAAAAGAGCAGGGGCTGCCGTAGTGGTGCACTCCACCTCACCCCCTGCCAGGGGGAAAGAAAACACCCATTAATTTGAAGCAGTCACTGGATCTGCACAGTTTAAGGAATTGTACACAATCGCCCTGGCACTGACCCATGTCAAACAGCCAATGAACTTGTTTTCTGATAGTCTGTATGTGGTTAATTTGCTACCCAACCTGGTATTCTCATACATTAAATTAGATGAAAACCCAATCACCCCTCTGATGATCCAAGTCAGATCTCTGTTAAAAGAACAAGCTGAACCTATATTTTTACAGCACCTTCGTGGACACCAAGGATTGCCTGGGGACCTGGCACAAGGTAATCGTATGGCTGACCAGCTGGCCACTAATGGAACCATTATAGCTCTGGCCATTGTACAACCTCAAAACTTTCAAATGGCCCAAGGACTCCATGAGTGTACTCACTTAAATTGGAGAGGGTTACATCAGAGATTTCCTTCAATTCCTATAAAAGACTTAAAAAAGATTATAAGGACTTGCAAGTCATGTATGCCCTTTCTGCAAGTCCCTCCTCTGCAATCTCCTGGGGTTAACCACAGAGGCCTAAAGCCCAATGTTATCTGGCAGACTGATGTAACCCACTACGCTCCTTTTGGAAGGCTAAAATATATATATTTATGTCTATTGACACATGTTCTGGCCCCTGCTGGGCCTCTCTGCATGCGGGGGAAAGAGCACGGCATGCTGAAAGCCACTTCGTACAATGTTTTGCTATCCTAGGGCTTCCTTTACAGGTAAAGACAGATAATGGACCTTGCTTCACCAGTAAGCCTTTACAGGCCTTTTTCCAAATGTGGAATATTAAACATACCACTGGAATACCATACAACCCAAAGGGTCAGGCCATAATTGAGAGGCATAATAAGACCCTAAAGGATCAATTATTAAAACAAAAAGGGGGGGGGAAGCCCCCATGACCAGCTGAGGACAGCAATGTTTACATTGAATATTTTAAATTTCTCTAAGGACCAACCTCTGTCGGCTTTCCAGAGACACTGGTCAAGCCAAACACCCTACTTAAAGGTGGAAGTCCCCTTAAAGGTTGGAAGGACCCCCTCACAGGGGCATGGGAGGCCCAGACCCACTTATCAGTGCGGGAAGGGGCTTTGCATGCATTTCCCCAACTGGGGAACCAAATCCAATCTGGATACCAGCTAGAGACTTAAAATATTGTTCATCAGAATGACCATCCAAGGGCACTTGCCCTTGAGGGATGTCTCTCCTTGTTTCCTCTCAGGAAAGCAAAGACCATGGTGGATTTTTCTATGGAGAAACGGGAAAGCCTGCCTGTACTGGCGATGGACCCAGTGTTGGCCCTATTTCTTCCCTGGACCTTGCCTGGGGTCCTTTGGAGTAATGTTTGCCGTGGCAGCATGGCCCACAGCCTTGAACAAGAACCAAAGGGAAATTTTGCACACTGTTGCTCCGCCCTTCTCTCCCCCCTTTGCTGCTTATCTTAGGGGCCCCCATTGGAGGGAAATAGGAGCTAAAGGATTTGGACACCTTAATGTTTTATGATAAATGTTTACAATAAGCAAGGGATTGGCACCTTGCTGCAATGTTTACTATAAAGTGTTTACTAACCTCAATTGTTAAGTTACCAGCACCCTGGCTGCCAGATCACCAGGGCCTGAACCTACCTCTACCTCACCATCGAGGAAAGCGAGAGCCATCTGCACTACCTTGAGTGACACCAGAATGGACCAGGATTCCTCTATTTCCTGTGGACTAAGCCAGATAAAAGACCCTCCATTGCTTTGTGCCTGTGTTGTAATTGCTCATGTGTTACAGTTACTCACGTTTGCATTTGCCTTGTATTACGATTGCTTATGCTCATGTCTGCCTTATGCTCCCATTTACATTATGTTTGCATTGCCCTGTGCTAGACACATGGGTCTCTTATATTGTAAGTGATAGGCCAGATCTGTCTAGATAACAAGTGGCCTTTGGCCTTTTAGCCATCTAGGAACCCCATGAGGCTCGTCACTTGACCATTAGGACCTGCTGCTCACTGAGGTCCGCTGGCATGAGAGAAAAATTATCAGGGCTTTCTTTCAAGTGCCAATCCCACTCTCCCCGAGTCCTCTCATGGGCCGGCCAGCCCGGCAGGAAGGTCAGCCTGAAGAGCAAGGGCGTGGCCCAGGACGGGTATGACTCCCCATGGGGGGGCAACCTAAGACATGGCACGCTCTTGAGTAGGGCGCCTCCTGCTGTTCAAAGAAAAAATAAAAAATAAAAGTAAAAGGGGCAGATGTTGGGGTTCAGCTTTGGCCTTGAGGGGGAAGGGCAATGGAGAGCGCTCCCGAGACGCCCTTCCCTCCAGCCCTGGGGGAATGCGGAAGCAGGCCACAATTCTCTGGGTCCAGAACCAGAAGAACTGGCTTTGCGACCAGCCCCGCAACTTTCTCGCCAGCCCATGTGCTCCCTATTGGTGGGCTTTTCACCCCTGGGGTGGTGCTATCCAAGTGAGGTTCGCTCATGAGGGGGTCCTATGACAAGCTCGCCAGCCTATCGCTGGCTCTCTGGTCAATGACCCCTTCTCTCGTCTACCCCTCTACTATATCAGCTGCTAGCCTCTCCCTTATTAAATCAGATTTGCTCTTGAAGCGTCTCCGAGATCCGCGTATGCCTGGCTTTCTTCACGGGTAAGGAGGGAGGTAAAGCAATCTTGTACGCCCGCGTGCACCTGAGGTCTTTCCTGAGCCCCCCACTCCACTCTGGCCTTACCTGCGGGTCGGGTGACCAGGGGAGAGGGTGAGAAAGGGAGTGATTACAGTAGAGTAGAGCCTGAACCCCCGCGCCAGGGGAGGTGACCCGAGCCCGGCATATGCTTATAAATTAAAGTGTTTAGCTAAGTTTTTCTTAATAAAATCTAGGAGAAAAGATACATAAATTGGGTTATTAGTAGCATAAGTATTATCTTTTAATTTTTAAATTTAGTTTCATTTCACTTAGTATAATTTTTTCCAAGTCCTTCTATTTCCTTATGAATGGGGCAATGTCATTCTTTCTGATAGAGGTATAAAATTCCTTTATGTATATGTACCACATTTTCCTGATCTATTTGTCTACTGAGAAGCATGTAGGTTGGTTCCATATTTTAGCTATGACAAATTGTACTGCGATGAACATTGTTGTGCTGGTGGCTTTAGTGTGTTCTTGTTTGTGGTCTTTTTGGTAGATGCCCAAAAGTGGGGCTGCTGGGTCATAGGGCAGCTCTATGTTTAGTCTTCTGAGGAATTGCCATACTGCTTTCTAGAGTGGCAGAACCAGTTTACATTCCCACCAACAAAGGGTTCCCTTTTGGCCACATCCCCTCCAACATTTGCTATTGTTAGTTTTCTTGATGAAGGACATTCTTACCGGGGTGAGGTGGAATCTCAATGTTGTTTTGATTTGCATTTCTTTTATGGCCAGTGATGTAGAGCACTTTTTCTTATGTCTCTTGGCCATTCTCATTTCCTTATCAGAGAAATGGACTCTATGGTCTCCCTCATAGGGAATAATTAGCACAAGTTTAGGCTAGTCACAGCAGAGGATCACAAGAGCCTAGTAACTATGCCCCTATGAATGCGTAACATGCTTCTCAGTGAAATAAACTCCATGTTATGGAAATGACTGTTATATCACTGTTGTCATCACTTTCAACATGCCATGTGAAAGTAGTTTCTATTGTTGGTGAGTGTCTTGTATTCCCTTCCTGTAGTAGTACCCACACTATCATTGTATCTCATCTGAATACACTGGATACTCTATATACTTGTATTAGAACTAGGGAAGTGAAAGGGAATAACAAGATCTAGAGACAAGGGATAAAAAGACAAATGACTCCAAAAGCAATACTTGCAAAACCATTTGGTGTAAACCAACTGAAAAACTCATGGGGGCGGGGAGAGAGGGAAAGGGGGAGGGGACCGGGAAATGAGAGAGGAGGTAGCAAACAGTACAAGAAATGTACCCAAGGCCTAACATATGAAACTCTAACCTCTCTGTCCATCACTTTGACAATAAATAGGAAAAAATATTGGGGAAGAAACAATTTCAATTACAATAAAAAATTTAGTTTCATTATGAAGGATATCTGTGGTTTAACTATATTACCAATCTGCCAACTGATGATGAAGTATTTCTGTCATTTATCCAACTCTTCCGAGCTTTTATACTGATAAGCATAGGAAAGGAACATATATATTAGGAATTAATGGTAGGTCAATTGCTCTTCTGCTAGAAAATTTTTAAATGGTGTGATTATTTCATTATGCACATTCAAACCTTGAGTTAAATATTGTTGTGAAAGGTAGGACAGAAAAAAATTGAAACATTTATCAACAAGAACAAACATACCACTATACTAAAAAGGCTAACATAGGAAAAGCAAATGAGAGGAAAGGAAGAGCAAGAAAAATATTTGGATATGCATAGCTTCAGCTATTTTTGAAGAAAAATTAATTTATGGAACTTGCTAAAGTGGTAATCAAACCATATTGATAACCACTGCAATGGATGTAATAAATATTTTTTATAATTATATTTACATATATTTACATTTGGTGCACAGTTGTGTCCAATACAGAAAGTTGTAAATTTTGGCCAAGGGAAGAGTAGAGGGACACAAAAGTTTTACTAAAAGTTTTACACATTTATATCGATGCTTACTTGATCTCAAGAGTGTGTGTGTGTGTGTGTGTGTGTGTGTGTCTGTGTTTCAATACAAGCAGCTTCTAAGTAATTTCTTTTATAAGTAGTGATTTGCAGAGGTAATTAGCATAAAATTAAGTTATTAGTTTTAACCTTAAATAAATTTTACTGGCGGGCTTAGGAAGACAACCCTCTTGGCCACATAAATAATAAACTATAGAATAAAGAACAGATACTACACTTAGAATAAAGAAGAGTCACTGGAATAAAACAGCCACCCAGGGCTGGGTTAGAACTACATCTAGCCTTAAAAACTCTGAGATAGGTAAATTATACTTGTTTTCTCCCGACACAGTGTTATGGAGAAAGTATCTAATTATTTTAACATAGATTTAGTCCCAAGAGAGTCATTTTTGCATTGTTAAATTTGAAACTAAGGGAACTATATAGTGATGTATTTATTTGTTGCCATGCTGTAGATTTGCATATTGAAGTAAATATTACCAGATTGGTGAACAAAAGGAAATTACATGACGTTGTTTATCTTCTAAATACTAATGAATGTCAACTTGTGTTCTAATGATGCCTCTAAGGGAAAGCCTATTGATCACACAAAGGCTGAATTCAAGAAAAAAGAATCCCAAGGCAGCAATTCTACCTAGTCATAAAGCAAATTATAATCAAGCAGATGATGATATGTTCTTTATTCAGAACAGAACTTACAATAGTCTGAAGTTCATAACAATTGATTTACTTTTAAGAAAATTCTATTTATAAGCTGTTCAATTTGTGGGAATGACAATGTAAGAAATAACAGCTCAGGACATATGTTTATTAGAGGCTTTTTTCTAGTTTAGTAGGTTACTTTGAGAAAGAACTTATATAGTTGTTATATTGTCCTATTGGAAATGACTAAAGATGGTTTTATAAAATGTAAAATAATATTAAATGACTTTCCTTATTCAGTCAACTTTTTTTCTTGATCATTTTACTCCAGACCACTTCCTACCTATGTTGAATTAATATTCTTGTAGATCTAAATAGCCAATAAAGATAGGACTAGGCTCAGTGGTAAAACATTTGTTTGGCATGTGCAAGGAATTGTTTGAAATACTCAGTTTGGAAAAAACAGCCACTAATATCTAACAGGCAAAAAAGATACCAGATGATAGAGCGGGGGAATGATGTTGTTTTTCTTTAAAAGGCCTGATTAGTTATAGGTTTATAGGCTCATCTGAGTTACCACAAATGAGGGAAACCATACAACCTTTGTTTCCCTGGGGCTGATTTACATTACATACTATGGTTTTTCTATGTCCTTCTACTTCCCTAGCAATGGTACAATAATGAGTAAAATTCCATTTATAGTGTTACAAATGAATTAACTGATGAATATGAAAATCTCAAGTGGTGTAATTTGTTGAAAGACAATGTCAAAATGCAACAAAAATAGGCACCAGGAGATTGGCATTGGCAAGGGAGAGATGGGGCGAAGGAAGAGGGATAAAGGAAGGAAGTAGGGAAGTAGGAAAAAATTCAGTCTAGATCTCATGGCATAAACTACGTAGCTTAAAAAGTTAAGGGAATGAATGGGTTGAAGAGGATGAGAATGGTGAAGGGATCACATTGATCAAGATGGATTGTATTCATAAACTGCTTTGTTAAATAGTGCCTCCTTTGTACAACTACCTAAAGATAGTATTGTTTTCAATGTGTGATTAGATTATCATCACTGGGAAAATCTTTTCAAGAAAAATGTAACACAGATTTTCTTGTACAGAAATTAAAATTGGACTTTATTTGCAGTTCCTGAAAAACAAATTTCCAAGCTATGAATATATTTATAAATCTTAGATTCAGACCACCATTTGACAATATAACAGGTAGTTTTAAAAGAATACATTTAAAAGAATACATTTTGAGAGATCATAGAATAAAAGATGAATTTCACTTTAATGTCTGAAGATATTTATGCACCTATGCACCTTGAAACACATGATAAAATGTCATAGTTAACTGTAGATGAAAATTTTAGGCATGAGATTTGCATAGCCGGAAGTGGAGCTGTGGCTCATACGGTAGAGCACTAGCTCAGGCACACTTCCCAAGGCCTGAGTTCAAGCCGCACGACCAAGCAAAAATTTAAAAAGAGAGAGAGAGAGTTGCATAGCTGTCAAATAATGTCATCCAAAGAAATTTGTAAAGTGAGAATAACTGAAGGAGATTGTTGATATTAGTGTTGCTGAAATTCCTGAAACTTCTCTCACAGGGAATCTCAACAAATGTGTACTGAGCCTTCAAGGCAATTATTCATAGGAAGCAAAAAAAAAAAAAAAGAAAAAGAAATGAGCAAAAACAGACTTGATTTTTCAGAAGTCTTATTTCCTCAATCATAAAATAGGTGCAACCCATAAATCTCATTCCACATACTATCTTTTTATAAGTGGTTTAAATATTTTATAAAAAGAAAACAAAAAAGAGTACCCAGGTCTATTTTTTTCTTATTTCCCAGAAGCCACTAAACCACTGCATAAACTTTCACTTTTTTTCTTAATATACAAAAAGAGAATTCACAAGAAAATGTGAATTAATCATTGCATTCAGGTAGAAGCAATGATTATAGCAGAACAATCTTGTTGATCTGTTGACAAATATAACAATGTTATGTATTTAAGGATACAAATATTTTTCAACAAAAGCTTGAAAATAAATAATAGTAAAACCAAACATATAGCACTTGGGAAGTGGGCATATTTCTGGATAGATTCACTGAAATTGCCATTATTTATAAATAACTCATCAAAAAAACCATACAGTATGACCAGATGTGATTTATCCCAGGAGAGTCATGCTTATTAAACATACCAAAGTCAATTAGCATCTTATAATACATCAACAGAAAAAAGGACAATAACCACATGATCATCTCAATATATTTAGAAAAAGTCTTTGACAAGACTCAACATCCCCTTATGGTAAAAGATATGGAAAAGTTATGAATACATGGAACATTCCTCAGTATAAAAAAAGGTTGTATATAAAAAAAACCTACAGTAAGCACTATACTTAATGGTGAAAAACTAAAGCTTCCCCCCCGCCCAATTCAGGAAGGATACAAGGATGTCCACTCTTTCCACTCCACTGCAGCATAGTATTGGAATTCTTAGCATACCTAATGAGGCAATAGAAAAATATAAATGGGATCCAAATAGGGAAGGAACAAGTAAAACAATCTTTTTTTTTTTTTCAAAATTTTATTTCTTCTTGTCCAAACTACTAGAGGTTATTCAAATCTTTGGCAAATTACCTGGGCCTAAAACCAACCCCCCAAATCAATAATCATTCTGTATGCCAACAAGAAGATTGAGGCTGAAATTAGAAAAACAACCCCATTTACAATTACCTCAAAAGAAAAAAAAAATGCCTAGGAATTAATTTAACCAAAGACATGAAGGAACTCTGTCGTGAAAACTTTAAAATTTTGAAAAAGGAAATTGAAGAAAACTTGAGGAAATGGATGGATCGTCTATGATCCTGGATTAGAAGAATTGTAATTGTGAAAATGCCAAACTGACCAAGGAACTACAAAAGCAGTGCACTACCCATCAAAAATCCCAACAACATTATTAAAAGAGATAGAGAAAGCAACCCCAAAATTTGTACAGATTAACAGAAGACCCCAAATAGTAAAAGTGATCCTAAGCAGGCAGAACTGTGTTGAGGAAATAACAACACTAACTTTCAAACTCTATTACAAAGCCATACTAATGTAAAAAGCTTGATACTGACACAAAAATAGGCTCGGGGACCAAGAGAACAAAATAGAAGACCCAGAAATGAACCCACAGACCTACAGCCATCTAATATTCAATAAAGAGGTCAAAAACATAGGGTAGAAGAAAAATAACCTCTTCCATAATTGAAGAAATCCCTTTTTATTATTTAAGATACAATATTGTCATTAAAATTAAGTAGTTGTGGAAAGGCATTACTATTTAAGGAAGCCTTTTATGAATACAATATAACTTGATCAATGATCAATGCCATCACTTTCAACTTTCTCACCCACCCCTTTCCTATCTACCCTTTTTCCCACTCTTCTTAATTTTGTAGGATATACATTAGATTTTTGTCTGTATTTTCTACTCTTCTCTTCCTTCATCTATCCCTTTCCCCTTAACCCCATCCCACCCCGTTTATGTGTTTTATTTTGCTGAAGTTCAGTTTTGGGTTTCCAAGGAATTTTGCTGTTTATGATCTCCCTCAGAGTTACAGTGTTTCAGTTAATACATGTGTATACC
Organism: Perognathus longimembris pacificus; assembly: GCF_023159225.1. Taxonomy (NCBI): domain Eukaryota; kingdom Metazoa; phylum Chordata; class Mammalia; order Rodentia; family Heteromyidae; genus Perognathus; species Perognathus longimembris. The sequence goes on from NC_063163.1 coordinate 18,201,385, forward strand.
CTTGCATACCACCCAATGTATGAACTTAGTTTGTAAGCTAATTCAAGTTTTTACATATAAGGGAAGACATGGATCCTTCTCTGGGTCTGATTTACTTAACACAGTTTTATCCAGTTCTTCCCATTTCTTGAAGAAATTCTTAATATTTGATTTTTCTTTTACTAGCATAGCAATTTTACACATTAATGAGGTCCACACATGAACTTACACTGTTCAAATCAGAGAAATATAAGCAAAGCCAGAGGCTTCTATTGTGGAATTTTCTCATATTCACATAGGAAAGATTTTCCATATCAAAATCAGGGACATTTACGTATGTTTTTATTTCATGGTCATATTTTTTTAAAAACATCATGTTTTCCAATGTTAGTAATATACTGGAGTGTAAAGTTTTATTTTGTAATGAGGAAATCTAACATTAGACAGAACAAACCAGATTAATGTATCCTACAAACTCCTGTCTTCTAGAGGTTTGTAAGATGCAGTGACCTATAGTCACTACTCTGGCTGGGTTATAGCATTCTAAATTGTTTTAACCCCTTTCGAAGTTATCGTAACCTAAGCATGCATTTTTTTTTTTTTTTTGGCCAGTCCTGGGCCTTGGACTCAGGGCCTGAGCACTGTCCCTGGCTTCTTCCCGCTCAAGGCTAGCACTCTGCCACTTGAGCCACAGCGCCGCTTCTGGCCGTTTTCTGTATATGTGGTGCTGGGGAATCGAACCTAGGGCCTCGTGTATCCGAGGCAGGCACTCTTGCCACTAGGCTATATCCCCAGCCCTTAAGCATGCATTTTTGGTAAGTGTCATGCCCTCCTTCACTACCACAACTCCTCTCCAAAGAATCAGCATATTCAATGTGGTATTTACCTACAAATGACAATACTGATTTCTTAACTTACTTTAGAAATTAAAGTAGTAATGAAATCATAATTTATAAGAAACAGATCATAGCCTTCAAAGTTAATTTGAATTTGTCTTTAATGTCAAGTTAATGAAACTAAAGCTTATGTTTCAACTATACTCTCTCTCCTTAATTTCTTTAGTTATAATTAATTCATGACCAATTTTTCTAGGCTGTGTGCTATGTTGTATAACTCATATGTTAATGATACCTTAGTGATTTGGAAAAAAAATTTTAGAAACGGAGAAAATGTATACATATATGAAAATACATGAAGTTATATCACAAAATGAATAAATGCAGCCTCTTATGAAATGAGATATTGGTAGGAAATTTATAAATGTTTTTATAGGCTTAATACATTTGGTATTATTATCTTTACCATTGTTATTTCTCATAAAATTTAAATAATCCAATTGAAAGAAAATCTCAGCTCAAGTACTGAAAAGGAATTGTGCTTTTTGATTTTTCATTTCCTTTTATGATTTTGTTACATTAAATACTAGAATTCCTGGGTACTTTTTTACATCTACAGTGAGATAATTATCCAACTGTATATTTCAGTGTAACGAGAATAAAACCAATATATAAAACTAGGCAAAGAAATACACTTGAAGATAAAACTTTCTGTGTTGTGTAGATTTTAGTCATTTTATGGTCAACTTACCACATTACTTATCACAATAATGTAGGTATCACAATAAACCTTACTGATTTCTTTTAAGGAGCATGTATATTTGTGAATACGTATATGCTTTTGTATATATACCTATGTACACACAAGTAGATGTATATATGTATGTATACATCTACACATGTAGATGTATATATGCATGTATATTTGTATTATACATCTACATGTATATACAGTTTTTACAATTTACAAAATTAAGACTTTATAAAACATATCTGCATAATTTCTTTTTGGAAATTATGATGAGCTGGTATATCTGTAAACTCTAGAACTTGACACAAGTGAATCACATATTCAAAAGAAAGGAGCACAACTCAAGGAAAGAACAAAGAATACATATTCCTTGGTCCTATGAGTTGAAGTTGTATTGATTATCTGTTTCATTACTTCTTTAAGATATTTGTCTTAGGGGCTGGGATATGGCCTAGTGGCAAGAGTGCTTGTGTCGTATACATGAGGCCCTGGGTTCGATTCCTCAGCACCACATATACAGAAAATGGCCAGAAGTGGTGCTGTGGCTCAAGTGGCAGAGTGCTAGCCTTGAGCAAAAAAGAAGCCAGGGACAGTGCTCAGGCCCTAAGTTCACGGACTAGGACTGGCCAAAAGAAAAAAAAAAGATATTTATCTTACTTACTCCTTATTTGATTAATTAATTATTATTATTCTATATATTAAATTGTAACACTTATCTGATATTATGTGAATATTTTCAGCTGTTCTTATAAAATAAATTGTAGACATCTACATAGAATTGTTATTATTTATTCAAATTCATTCTAACCTAAAGTTAAGAATGTTAGTTTGGCTCCTCATTTCTAGTCTGGCCCTTATTATTACTATATGAAATCCAGATTCTTTTTCAAAGGCTTGCAAAATACAATTATCCTTCAGGGAAGACGCATTGGAGTAAAGTTATAAAAACTTTATTACTTCATTAAGCAGATTTAATATTATGAGGCTTCTAAACCAAAATGTGTTTGCTTCCTTTTCATCAGCATATCCTACTAGTTTGCAAGTGTTCAAGAACATTTTCCATTACTATATTCAACAGCATAAAGTGAAAATTAAGTGACAACAACACGTAGGGATTACATAAGTCTGAAATATTCACACTTGACATATAAGTCCTGCACAGAAAAATCAGTAAGTTTTTAAGAAGCACATTTTACAGTTAATTATAAAATGTGAGACTAATTTTTGTGCTACAAAAATGGTTAAATGATTCAACTTTGATTGGCTATGGATTTAAAGAGTACTATAATAAAAAAAATTAAAAACATACATTCTCAAAATTATTTGCTATAAAAATCAATTTTGTTGAACTACTGAAAAGAACTGGTTTATAAGAGTATACTTTTACTGGCCCAGAGCATGCCTCTTGTGGAATGTTCTGCTTCTACACCATTGTTCAGTCAGTGCCAAATCCTGAAGTGTTCCCTAATAAATCTCTACTCTTATATCCAAAAGGAATTGCTTTCTCTAAATTTCCACCTGTACAATAGAGAATCCATTTGTCTTAGGAGAAATAATGACATGTATGTTTGAGATTGTTATATGCATTTTTCCAGACATTCTCTCTTAACTCATTAACCTCATTAATACTTCTGATACAGTAAGGACAGAATTTTTATATTACTTTTATTTTATTAGTAGAAATAATGCATGAATTGTACTGCTTTAAAATGTTAATAGAATTTAGCAAACGTTTGAGTAACTTTTAAAAGCAGGGAAAAATATAAAAGTGAAGTTTTGGAAACATAGTAATAACCAAACAAGTAAGAATAGATGGTAATTTAGGGAAAAAATACATTCTCTATTTCAAAGCCTAAAATTAATAACAAGGCTTTTGGCATCCATTTTTTTCTTTGTTAATATCTATGAATGATGATTTTATTTCTCTCAATTCCTCTCCATTTCTTGCCTATACTTTCTTAACAAATTCTTTTCTATTATGAGCAGTAAGTAAATTATCTTCCTAAAATCAGTGAAACATATTAAATCCATCAGATGAATTTTGGTTAGTTTCTTATTTCCTTTAGAAATCTTCCTCCTACTATGCATACACCTAATATATACAGGTAACATTAATTGTATAGTCTTAGAAGCCATTTTTGTTTTGAGATATAAATGTAAATTTCTGTTTGTGGATAACGATTATATTTCTTCAATAAATATGACCTGGAATTTTCTCAATAGAATTAGTTTGATTCCTTCATAAATGTTCTAGTACTCAACTGTAACATACACCAAGTGTACTTTCTTTGTAAGTTTTGGGAAAAATTTAATTAACAAAGGAAAGTGTATGTGTTTATCTTACCAAAGGGTATTTTGACATATGTGTACATAGTAGAATGGCTTAATTGAGTTGGTTAACATACATACTTAGATCCACTCTATCATTGTTTATTAAGTGTTTAACCCTATTAAAAACAACCACATATTATACAATAGAGATAGTGGACTTGTTCCCTCAATCTAACTGAAATTTTGCATCATTTGAGGATTGTCTCCCTATATGTATATTCTTACAACACAACAGCTCCTGGTGACCACCAATTGTTCTCTACTTTCATGAGTTCACATATTTCAAATTGTTTTCTTTTTTGTCTTTTCTTTTTTGGTACTGGGGATAGAACCCATGACATTGTACTTGCTAGGCAAGTGCTTTGCCACTGAGCTACATCTCAGCCCTCAAATTATTTTCTTTTCTTTTGTTTTTTTTTTCTGATTTTTTTTTTTTCTGTAAACACAAGGAATCTAACACCCTAACAGTGGTGGAAGCTGGAAACAAAAACAGAGTTCTCCGAAGTAATCAGTGAAAAGCCTGGTGCATAACACACATCATAAATAGTTCTTTGATAAAAACAAAAAAGAGACCTACTTTAAGTCCTTGAAGTTTTAGGATAGCTTATTATAGTTTACACACAATACAGAATTAAAAGAAAGAAAATTTTAAACAAAGAAGAATTATATGATCCTTCACTTTACCACTGGTTTCTACATCCAAATGAGATAACATCTGAATATCAAAGACACCCATACTGTTGGTTTATTACAGCACTAATCACAATAGGGAAGAAACTGAAAGGGCTGATGAATAAAAATGAGAAAAAGAAAATATGAGTGTCATGCACCTTTGGAAGATTGCATGTTCCTTCTTCCTTGAAGAATTTGCATGCTAAGCATTGCTAAGTCCTTGGCAAGGAATAACATAAGAAATTGTTAGAAAAAAATGCAACCTTTTAAATTTAAATTGTTGTTTTAAAGAAATGTAATCATTTTTTTCAGGTACCTTGTTTGGATTATACTAATAGGATTTGGAAATGGTATGGATTTCCAAGCAATAACATATTCTGAATTCCTTTATCTTACATTTCTGTTTATTTGTTCAGGAAAATAAATTTAGATTTTTGTTGTCATTTCCCAAATGTCATTTCTTGGCTTTTGAAATTATTTTCTCTAAATTGTAATGCCATTCATAATATAACGAGATGATACTATTGACAATCTAGTTCAAATTTTATCAACATTTTATCTTTCTTATCTATGATTATAAGAGTCATTGCCAATGAATCTCCTCTTAATTGGAAAGTACTCATATGTGTTTGATTTTCATATCAGATAAGCTCCTTAGTTATTTTCATTTACATCTAAGGTTTATAAGTGAAACACATAAATAAAAAATATCTGAACTTTTACGTTAGTCTCTGCCGTGTTGGAGATTTGCTGAACTACCAATCCATATTTAGCAAAAACACTAATTTTTGAAGAGTAATAAGAAACTTGACTTACAATTTTTTTCTGGCTCAGTAATAGTCAGAAGTACCCCAAATGAAGCAAGTTATTTTAGAAAATAGATATTAACTTAGCAAAAATTAAATATAAGATACAGATAAGTATTCTTTTATTTTTTTATCTTTGAGTGTTTTTATAATTTTATCGAAGTATATTATTTTCAGTAAAAATTTTAAACATGTGTCATATAGTATTATAGTATTTTAATATTTTGTTTATAGTTTAGTGGAATTGAGAGTTGGATTCTACACTTACTTTTCACTTGGCTTGTACTCTACAGTTCAGTTACAATTTCAAGCCTATTTATACTTGTTTTTTGTTGTTGTCTTGCCCATCGTACATATTGAATTTATTGCTTAGGCACTGTCCCTGAGCTTTAGTGCTCAAGGTTAGCACTCTACCACTTTGAGCCACAGTACTATTTCTAGCTTAGGGGTAGTTAGATGGAGATAAGAGTCTCATGGACTTTTTTGACTGGTTGGCTTTAAACCATGATTCTCCGCTCTCACCCCGTTAAGTAGCTAGAAGTACAAAAGTGACCCACCTTACGTGCCTACACTGGTTACTTATAGAATAGGAACTCACTTTTGTTCTAAGTGTGTGTGTGTGAGCCATTATCCAACCTTGATTAGACTTCTTACTGTTCTTCAGATCACAGTCTCCTACCATCCAGCTTTGCTTCTATGGAGAGTCTTGTGAGTTTTTCTGCTAATATGGCCTAGACCCTTGATCCTCCCCAACCTCAAATTTCCAAAGAGCTTGGTACAACAGCATGTACCCAACTGTTGACAAAGAATGGGTTTCATGAACTTTTCATTCAGGTATTTACGGGAGACTCAAAAGTCCCACTATTCCTTTATAGGCTTGCCCACGACTTGAAGGCCCGTCATAGGTCCTTACTTGCTAAAGATTTATCTCCTCACAACATAACTCCTATAGAGAAGAAGTATTCAACATGGGCTTTCCACATTCCCACTATTTCAGTAAGGCAAAAACTTGTTGAAAGAAATTGGTATGGAAAGAAACAGAGTAAATTTATTTGAAGAAACCTTATTCTGCTTTTCAGTAATGTGATTTTTTAATTCTTAAAACAGGATGCAAATAGGCAATTCCAGAAACAAAATATATGCTGAAAAATTAGCAAATAGGTGGCAGATGGTGGGAGCCATATTATTCAGTATGGAATGTGATATTACAGATAAAAGAAGTTTGACAATCGGAAGGTAACATATGGTAATTATACCTAGAGACATAAGTGTAAACTCATGTTCAACTTAGCCTGCAAATGTTTATGTAGAAAACTATTTACAAAAATGTACATAACGGGTGAATGTTGTGTTAGTACACTCGAACTGTTAATGATCATAACCCAGAAGCAAGATTCTTCAGGAGGACTGAGCACACCTTTCACTCATATCCTGAATTATATTACCATATTGGTGATGATCCTCTTGTATCCCCTTCCTGTGGTTGTACCTGCAATATCACTGTATCTCATCTGAGTACACTGGATACTGTATATACTGGTATTAGAAATAGGGAAGTGAAAGGGAATATCAAAATCGAGAGACAAAGGATAAAAAGACAAATGACTCCAAAAGTAATACTTGCAAAACAATTTGGTGTAAACCGACTGAACAACTCATGGGGGGAGAGGGAAAAGGGGAGTGGGTAGGGGGGATGAGGGAGAAGGTAACAAACAGTACAAGAAATGTACCCAAGGCCTAACGTATGAAACTGTAACCTCTCTGTACATTACTTTGACAATAAATAAAAAAAATAAATAAATCGAGGTTCCTAAAACAATCGCTATTTCTAAATCATGGAAAAGAAGTACACTGTAGCTTAAGTCATCTTTTGACACATGCATGGTAGAGAGTGATGGAAAGTAGTCCAATAGTATCAATGTAAGAGTAACACAGGAAGATAATGACAAAGGCCTACAGGGGCCAATAATGCAAATACATCGGTAACAGGTAAGAAATTGTCACAGTGGAACTTGTTATTGTGTATATTGGAAACCGTGTATACTGGTATTAGAATTAGGAAATTGAAAGGGAATACCAAAATTGAGAGACAAAGGGTAAGAGAAACAACAACAAAAGCAATACTTGTAAAACTGTTTGGTGTAAGTGAACTGAACACCTGGGGGGGGAGGGGGAGGGGGGAGGGGGTTATGAGGGACAAGGTAAGAAACAGTACAAGAAATGTATCCAATGCTTAACGTATGAAACTGTAACCTCTCTGTACATCAGTTTTATAATAAAAACTTAAAAAAAAAGAAATGTAACATATATCCATACATACATTCTTATCAACATTTTTCTTATATTAAACTGAAGAAACTCCCTAGAATTTCTACTCATTTCTCTTGACTCTAGATCTTTAAAAGGCTGAAACACAAATTTTAATATTTCATCTCTATGAAAATATTCATGTATAAAGATGCCAATTATATCTTCTTGAATTGGCTTTCAGCTCTCTACAATAGGTTTAATGGAGGAGTTACCGTTCTCCTCATCAATATTCTATCAAACAATGAACTAAGGTGATGTCGTCTTAAGTATATTTTGGTTAAGTGAATACTTTTCCTTTGTGCATGGATACAATTGCTTAAAAATGGAAGAGGAGAGATATATCAACAGGAAGAAAAGGGCTTCAACCAAGAAAATGGTGATATCAAAGATTATTAAAAAATAAAAATAAGGATGGGAATGGGAAACTGGAAGCAAATGAAGAAAGGGATTAAATTGTCCAAAAAGATATGTACTCATAATTTATTTTATAAAACTGTAAGCCCTCTGTATATCACTCTTATAAGAACAATAAAAATAGTAAAAGAAAATCTGAAAAATAAAAGTGATTGTTCAAAAAAAAAAAAGAAATTGTCACAATGGAACTTGTTATTGTGTACACTTTAGGCATTCTAGTATAAATGTAAAAAAAGCAAATTCTCAATCTTTAGTGCAAGATTTGGGGCTATAAAATTAACCATGTAGAATAAGATTGTAAAATAGCTATTCAGTAATGACAGATAATAATCTAACATGTATCCATAAAGTACAGTTATTTCAATTATGGTTCTGAAAGACATGTTGAAGCACTCTGAACCCATACTTATTTGAAAATAAAGTCTCAAAGATTAGTTAAGGGTCTTAAGGTAAAATAATCCTAGACTTAGAGATCATATTTAATTAACAGGGGAAAAGCTGAGTTAATGTTCCAGAGAGATTGCATTGATAGGTATGTATGTTTGTATGTATGTATGTAGGTAGGTATATACACACACATACGTTCGTATGTATATGTTACTTTAGTTTGTAATCTGTTTTTTTCTTTTGCAAAGACCAGGAACTTTTCATTACTTCTTTTCTTGTTGATGGGGAAATAGTAGAACCACGAAAGTAAGTGGATATTCTCTTCAATGTGAGATTAATACTAGTCCCAGACTTTGAAACTCCAAGTTAATTTTCTGGTTCTTTAAATGCCTCGGGTTTCCTAATACCTTATTATTAAGGAAATCATTTTGCATACACAGGTTTCAAAGTCAGGAAAGACACTTAGAACCAAGAATGTATATAAGGAATGACTCCACTAAAAATATCTATATCATTAACTTTGTATCTAAGATAACTAAGAAGTTAATAATGATAAATTGTCATAAACGATTGGGTAGGAATATATATATATATACATATATATGCATGTATATGTAAATTCCAGAGTCTTAACGGAAAATTATTAGGGCACTGCTTTTAAAATGATACAAAGATCTATGGAACCTGGTGGAGGGCACATACACAAAACCACACAATTGCACCCCATTGTGCAGCTCTACTTCTGCCTCTATGTCCTGTATATGCTTTGAACATATTGATCTTTTAAACCTGACTTGGACATATCATAACTTTTCCCAGGTCTACTTACTTCCCTGCAAATGACATGACATTACTCTTTATGACCACTGAATAAAATCCCACATTTTATCCTTGCATTGGGAAAATTGTTACTTGCTTACATTTATTTTTATTTTTTAAGTTTTTATTATAAAACTGATGTACAGAGAGGTTACAGTTTCATACGTTAGGCATTGGATACATTTCTTGTACTGTTTGTTACCTTGTCCCTCATACCCACTCCCCCCTCCCCCTAACCCTTTCCCCCCCTGAGGTGTTCAGTTCACTTACACCAAACAGTTTTGCAAGTATTGCTTTTGTAGTTGTTTCTCTTTTTTTACCCTGTGTCTCTCAATTTTGGTATTCCCTTTCAATTTCTTAGTTCTAATACCAGTATACACGGTTTCCAATATACTCAGATAAGATTACAGAGATAGTGTAGATACAATCACAGGAAGGTGATACAAGAACATCATCAATAGTAGAAGCTACAGATACAGATGGGATGTTGAAAGTAGTTACAACTGTGATATAACAATCGTTTCCATAACATGGAATTCATTTCACTTAGCATCATCTTATGTCATCATAAGGATATAGCTATTGGGCTCTTGTGATCCTCTGCTGTGACTTGCCTAAACCTGTGCTAATTATTCCCAATAAGGGAGACCATAGAGTCCATGTTTCTTTGGGTCTGGCTCACTTCACTTAGTATAATTTAATCCAAGTCCTTCCATTTCCTTACAAATGGGGCAATGTCATTCTTTCTGATAGAGGCATAAAATTCCATTGTGTATATGTACCACATTTTCGTGATCCATTCTTCTACGGTGGGGCATCTGGGTTGGTTCCAGATTCTCGCTATGACAAATTGTGCTGCAATGAACATTGTTGTGCTGGTGGCATTACTGTGATTTTGTTTGTGGTTTTTTGGATAGATACCCAAAAGTGGGGTTGCTGGGTCATAGGGGAGTTCAATATTTAGCCTTCTGAGGAATCTCCATACTGCTTGCCAGAGTGGCTGAACCAGTTTACATTCCCACCAACAATGAAGTAGGGTTCCCTTTTGGCCACATCCCCTCCAACAATTGTTATTGTTAGTTTTCTTGATATATGACATTCTTACTGGGGTGAGATGGAATCTCAATGTTGTTTTGATTTGCATTTCTTTTATGGCCAGTGATGTAGAGCACTTTTTCATGTGTCTCTTGGCGATTCTCATTTCCTCATCAGAGAAGTCTCTTTGTAAGTCTTTAGCCCACTTGATGAGGGGGCTATTGGTTCTTTGCGGTTTTGTTTTGGAAGAAGGTAATTTTTTTAGTTCTGCATATATTTTAGAGATGAGGCCTTTGTCCGTTGAATGTCCGGTAAAGATCTTCTCCCAGTCTGTGGGCTTTCTGTTTATCTTGTGAGCTATGTCCTTTGCCGTGCAGAAGCTCTGCAGTTTGATGCAGTCCCAATTGTCCAACCTTTCTTTGATTTGTAGCCTTTCTGGGTCTTTGTTAAGGAAGTTCCGTCCTGTGCCAAGTAGCCCAAGTATTTCTCCTACTCCTTCCTTTAGTGTTTTCAGGGTGTCTGTTTTGATTTCGAGGTCTTTAATACATTTGGAATTGATTTTGGTGCAGGGTGATATATAAGGATCTAGTTTTAGTTTGTTGCATGTGTTGAGCCAGTTTTTCCAGCACAATTTGTTAAAGAGGCTATCTTTCTTCCAAACTATTGTTTTAGCCCCTTTATCAAAGATTAAGTAGGCGTAGTTCTGTGGGATCATTTCTGGGTCTTCAATTCTGTTCCATTGGTCTTCAGGCCTGTTCCGGTGCCAATACCAAGCTGTTTTTATTACTATAGCTTTATAATACAACTTGAAGTTGGGTATTGTAATTCCTCCCGCACTGTTCTTTCTGCTTAGGATTGTTTTTGCTATTCTAGGTCTTTTATTGTTCCATATGAATTTCTGGATTGCTTCCTCTATTTCTTCAAAAAATGGTGTTGGGATAGTAATGGGTATTGCATTGAATTTGTAGATACTTGCTTACTTTTATATAATTAAACTTTAAAATTTTAGTCCTTAAATGCATTCTGTTCCTAATGTAGCATCTCTTTAGAGTTAATAACAAACAGCATGAATATTTCCTCATATAAACCAATATATTAGTAATCTAATTACATAAAAACAACACAGACTAGTTTTAAAACTATGATGTATTAGCAAAGTATAAGTAAATTGGCCACCAACTTGTACATGACAAAGTAAAAGGCACTTTATTTTCAGATTTATAACATTAACTATATTCATTCTATGTCATGGAAACAGAATGAAATTCAGTAATAGAAAACACTATCAAAGGTGAAAATGAGTACTTAATATACATGAACAGCAGGTACCATGGTAGTGATAATTGTGCCCTAATCCTTTCAATACTATGTGTTTCAGAAGAAAATTGGGGTTTAAAAATAATTATTTCAAGTCCTCAAAAGAAAAGCCTCTCGTTCCATATCTAATAATGAAAACATGTGTGACTCTTACTTTTGTAATTCAGGCTGCTGGAAAATATTTAAAAATAAATGAATAAAAGCTCAAATCTGTCTCTCCCAGAGGTTTTTTAGTAAGGAGATTTGTACTTAGGAAGGTTGGAGGAGTATTTTATTTATTGGAAAAATGAAATGAGAAGGGCTTTTTAGAGTTCCTTTGCAAAGATAAAGCTCATTGTCATGCATAGTGACGGGTCACTTATTGCTTTGGAGGCAAAGGTGTGTTACGGTCCCTAGTAGGAATTTTGAATTTTGGTCTCTAGTAGGAATTTTGAATTTTGGAATCAAAAGCTCCTCAAGACCTTTTGGCTATTAGACATACCCATTTTTCAAAGCAAATTTCAAAAATATGTTGGAGTACATGCTGGAGTTTTTCTCCAAAAGAAAATGGAAGTACCTTGTTATTTACAGGATTATGTTCAAGTATAGCGACGCTTTAGCAGATTTCCGAGCATCTATCTGTGCTGTCCTTTCAAACTATGCAACCATCGCTTTCTCTTACTCTAAGATACACAACATTCTTCATGCTGACCTTAATATTCCTTTGCCTATTCCCTTATGGTTTTTTTATATATTCATGCTTCTTTTACACATATATTACCAAATTGCATATACTCTAGAATTTTCCAAAAAATACATGTCCTATAATTAATGTAAACAGTAAGAGGCAATAATAATAAGCATGATAAAATGACTTATAGGATGAAATTGACATCCTCCAGTTAACCTCGAACATCTTGGTGGGCTCCATTTAATAACAGGAGTCTTTAGAAGCAGATGGCCTGTCGGATACTTATAAGGAGAAAAAGGGTAGGCAAGTTCTAACACTGTTCCCTTTGTTGAAGTAAAACTAATACAAATTAAAATCTAGAAGGCATACTCTCCCTTGAAGCATCAAGAAGAAAAACAGAAAACACAAACCGTTAATTTCAATCTGGTAAGTACCATGTAGGGCTTTTGATTTATTGAACAGTAATCTAATTTGTGTTGTTTGAATTTACTAATATTACTATAAATTGTTATTGATCAGAAAAATAATTCTCTACCACATGTATCACTTTGCAGTTTATTCTGACTATAGGATATATATGTGCATATAACCTATTGTATATAGTTGCATAAAATTAATAAATTTTATATTGTATAAAAATATATATTTATTTATTTTGTATATATAAAATACACACATGCACAAATATCCATAATGATATATGTATTTTTACTTCATATATTTTTATTTTTTAACTGGCACCATTTTATAGATTTTTACTGACTTCTTCCATGTTTCTATTCAATATACCTCAGACTGAGTGAATTTCCCACTAATTGTGATATTAATATTCTCTTCTTAAGTGGATATTAATATTCAGGCAAATATTTTTTATGAGCATCATGGTGCATACAATCAAGAATCTTACCCCTGTGTTGGCCCCTAGTTTAATCTGTCAATGGTTTTGTTTAGCCAGTGTATAATCACTACATATGAGAACAAAAATTTATGAATCAAATTTAAATAGACATAGAGCACAAAGACAGATGTTGGCTATTGTAAATCTTTGCACAAATAAAAAGCTGAAAATAAGAATCACAAACCAAACACATTAATCGTTAGGGTATAAGTCAGTGGTAGATCATTTGCTACCAAAAGTGAGTTGAAATTCCACAAGCTTTCCCCACAAAGCACAGACACAGAGGCATAAGTAGCATTGGAAGTGAAAACTTTTCAGTTTCATATATTAATTAACATAATAAAGAGCTACTTATATAGAAAAGTACTTTAGATGCATAGTCTTTATTTTTCAGGTATATATGGTTATCACTTGGAGATCAGTATAATTCCTATAATACCAGAAAGTTATCATCTCAGGAGACACAGAAAAGTAATTTGAAAAACTGACCAATTGTTGATAAGAATTTAGGAAATTTGGAACAGAAAGTATAAAGAAGAATTAAATAGCTGGACTATAATTGATTATTTATTGAATGTTTTTATTGAATGATGTTGCTAGATAAAGAATAAAAGGCTCAAAATGGAATTTAATAACCATGCTAACTGGACCTCCAGTGAGTAAACATAGTAATAATCATTGTTAGAATAAATAAATTAATCTTGCCATTCAAATACCATTAATTCCACCAGCTAAGAATCTCTTATAGTAAATAGAACTTTGGCTCTGGGATACATGGGCATCTGTGGAAAGTAATTGAGACAACACAAGATTTAGAAGTGTTATACAGAGGAGCTCATATCATAAATCTCCAAAAACAACATATATATTTTAAAAAGTTCATAGACATTGTTTACTGCATTACTTTCCCATGACTCCTAGAGTAAATTACTATATATTTGGTGGATTAGTTACAATTTGTCTATGAAAGAATCTTACTCTTTCACTATTCTTTCAGCCAAAGACCAAACACTGCGCTATCATATTGAAAGTGTAAGGACAAAGTCTCTGCTCATGCTGCAATAAGGAAACTGTACCACCTTCCTTCTGGTGGTTGGTTGTGGGCACAGTATAAATTGTACCTCTGTTCTCATATTTAATCATGGTACTCTTACTGCATCAACTCTCCTTCACATCACTGTTATCAGGATATATGACATTCCATTTAAGACTCACTCACATAATCAAGGATATTTGCCTGCACTCATACGTTTATTTGAATCACCTCTTCTTAGTCATTTCTTAAAAAATTGATATCTATGAGTTTGACAGATTAGACAACATATTTTGGGGTAGGGTGATTATTCGGTTTAATACACTATAATAATGTCAGGTAAATATAATGGCTCTTAGTGAAAAGAAAATTTGCATTTAGGTTTCTAGACATGTATCTAATTATTTTAAGGCTGCATTTCTTCTTTTTCTTCTTCTTCTTAAAAGAAAACCCATTGGCCTTCTTAAGGAAGACATTTTGTTTATTGGTATGTACATATGTACAATATACATCTTACCTAATACCATTCAAAAAATAAATAGAATGTAACATTGGATAATATATGTGTATATACATTTGTATATATTAGTTTGCTAAACTTTTTTTTTTTTCTAATTTAAATAAAGAGTTTCATTCTGGTTTGTTTTTATTCTGCCGGTCCTGGGCCTTGAATTCTGGGTGTGGGTGCTGTCCCTATGCTCCTTTAGCTCAAGGCTAGCACTTTACTGCTTGATCTATAACAGCACTTCTGGATTTCTCTGTAATTAATTGGAGATAAGAGTATCATGGACTTTTCTGCCCTGGTTAGCTTCAAATCACAAATTTCAGATCTCAGCCTCTTGAGTAGTTAGGATTACAGGCATGAGCTACTAGTGCCTGACAATTGTTTCAACCTTAATTGACACTTCTTATCAAAATAAGCTTTTAAATTGAAAAATATTTCACAAAGTAGAAAACATTAAACATGCAGATAACCTACAAAGGTTATATTGCTCATATATATGCCGTAAATGCCTTATCTTGCTTGTATACCTATAAACCAGTATAGAGCTTACTAAGAAAGGATCACAATCTATGATTGACATGCCCCACATATTTCAATAAGCAATTCCAAAGAGATACATAAGTGAACTTAGCATACATTTTGATGGAAAGATGCTCACAAATATTGTCCATCCTTGACCAATGACAAAGCGAATAACATCCTGATGGTAATTTTGAAGTTTGGAATACCAAAGGTTACCTAAGAAACAGAAAAATTGAAATGTTCACATGCAGATATATAGTCACAATTACTGAAAAACCTTTTCATATTGACTGAGGCTCACCATAGATATGCACTGGGATAAAGCCCTCCCATGCCTACATGTATACCTAAAGTAGGTGCACATTGAGATATGACAAATATATGAAATATTTCTGAATATTTTTATTCAAAACATTAATCACTGTTTTTGAGTAAAGAAAATATCGCATTGTGTTCTACCACCCATTCTCAAAGCTACGATAAAATCAAGTTCATAATAAATGTAAACATGAATTGTATGGTCTGAAAGTAAAACAAATCATCAAATTTGTGATCCTTGGCATGGTGAGGAAAAGGCTTTACCTTATCACACTCCTGACACTTAATAGTGTGTCATTTTGACTGACGCACTTAACTTCCCTTCACATGGCTAATGACAAAATTATTAAGAACATAAAACTAACATTCTAACCAAAGTCAGTGAAAATAATAAGGTGGCCTGTATTGCACCTAATATAGTAGCTTGCTTTTCAATTTCCACTTAAACCAAGAACAAACTAAATCTGGATTCAGAAGGACAAGAAAAGTCCTCATGGGAATTCGCATGAATTCTATCACCCTGTGAAACTCCCAACTCTTCTGAAAGTAACAAATCCTAAGAGGTCTCTTTTTGTGTTTTTAAGAATATATAACTTTATGAAGAAATATTCATATTGTATAATTTTAGATAATCACATTTATTAATTTCTTCTGAGAAATAAAAATAAAATAAATGAATGACTGCTTCTCATATGAACTTACTAGTTTACCAAAGCTGAAATGAAGTTTGTAAGGCACATAAATTGATATTTATCTGTTTGATCACAATGCTGCCTGATGTGCAATTTTTAGTTTCTTTCCTAATGCTACTGCAATCTGACTGAGAGATTTATGATAAAAATTAGGGAAATGATATATTCTTCATTAATATTCATAAGGCTTCATTACAGCTGCAATGATAAAATACTCAAAAATGTCTAAGTAGCTTCTGATTTTACTTTTGTTCCTTTTTAGATATTCTGTTTAAAACTAAGCCACACCTGATCTAAGGATTCATTCCCTTGCTACAAATTGGCAAAGCAAACAACCAACCAAACCTCATTCTAGCTGCAATGAAGAAAGAACAGAGCATCAGCTGTATTTTGCACAAACATTTAAATTTTCTGCACTTCTTGACACTAGTTTTATTCTCAGTTTCCTACTTGTCTTTGAGATGCCAAGTATTTAACTACTAGTTGAGTATCAAAAGTAAATGCAGGTAAACAAATATTCTTTCTGAAACTTAATATTCTTCTCTAGAAAAGAGTGAATTGTCTAATTTCAAAGGGAAACAGACTCATGGATTTATTACTACATTGTCCTAAAACAATGATATCTAGCCAAAATATTTTGTGGAGTGTTAGCCCAATTGGTTGTTGGCAAGACACAAATTACACTGTATTTGGTAAAGGGGGGTATTTTGGATATTGGAAAAAATAATCGGTCATCTAATTGATCAACATGCTTCAAAGTCCCTTTTGTTATTTATTTAGCTATTAAGAGGTTTCAAATATTAGAAATTAATGTACATATATTTGAAAGAATAGAAATCCATGTCATACTACAGGTTGTATTTTCAGACTTTAATCAACAAGTACTTTATAACAGATACAATTCTAAGCTAAAGTTTGCATGAATTGAACTCTTGTCAGGGGACAGTAATAGACATCGGATATATTCTCTTATATGTAACTTCTACTGTCATATACTAAAATGAAATGGAATAATGGATTTGTTCCTCCTTTGTCCCTCCATTTCTTTGCCTCCCCTTATACTCCAAAAGATATATAAACTGTAAGATATGTCCTGGAAGAGCTCTATGTAGATGCTGCCACCTGGTTAAGTCTACACCCAGTTACCTGGGTAACGGGCATACCTAGAGGCAGTTACTTTCCCCTTCCCTAAAGTCACATCCTACTCTACCTGGCCACACCCCCCTACTCTTGTCCTAGAAAAGGCAGGGCCAGACTGGGGTTGCCCTTTCACTCTGTCATGTATCACCTAGGCCACTGGGCAGCAGTTTGGTAATAAACTTTCTCTCCTGCCTGGATACCACCTGTTTTCCTTTATTGGCTACCTATTTTAATAAACCTAACATAAACAAAGAAACAGATCAAATGGAAAAGAAAACAAAAAACAGTTAAAAAGGAAAACCTCTTGTTTCCATTTCCTGGAGTTTATTTTGATAAAAATTATTTTTTATGAACAAATACAGCAGTGGTTCTCACTAAACACTGTCTTGAAAATGAACTATACAACTTGTGGGTGAGGATGGGAAGGAAAAACAGAGAGTGAGGGAAGGGTGGCATTATCTAAAAGGATAGTTACTCTTTATTTGACTGATGTAACGGTAAGCACTCTCTCAGTTACCTTTATAATAACAATTAAAAAGAATCTAGAAGCAAAGAAAAAGGAATTTTATATATGTAAATTATCAGAGAAGCCACATATTGAAGGATCAAATCTTGGAGTTTTTATTAGAGCATTGGCAGTCTGCAGGCAGCCAGTTGTTACAAAGGCCTGCACCTCACAAATATACTTAACACTACCAGGAAACAGGCCAGAGAGGGAAGGAAGAACAAAAATCATTCAACAAATCAATCCAGCTCCAATGGAGAACTGATTTGGGATGCCATGGTGACCTGAAAGAAGCCTGGAGACATGTGGTATAGCTTAATGTTACCTGAGCTGGTCTGACCCTAAAGAGGGTCAGGTCAGGGGGCTGGGTAATAGGAAACTCGCAGTTCCAGGCTCTTTACTGACAGGTTCAGTAACCTATAGGCCAAATGCCCAACCCTGTCTCTTGGGATTCAGGAACACCGATCATCTGGGGAAGTGACTAGCAATCCAGGCACACCCATCAAGGCAAGTTCAAAGATAGCACAGCTCACCACGTGACTAATGACTGTGCTGGCCAGATCTGACCCCATATGACAGAATAAAATACAAATAAAATGAAATAAAGCAATATATGTTATTATGACCTGAAAAATATTATGCAAGAGAAAGGTAGACGTATTTTAGATGCTGAAGTTAACAAAATGCATGTTAAAACAATTATATTAAATGCTGTGTAAAATGTGGAGGAAAATATGTGATTAGAAAACAATAGATTGGTTGTTTAATAATAAAATTGCAAGAAACGAAAAATACTCATAAAAGTACCTATAATTGAAATTATGTAAATAACTAATCTATTACTATACTAGTTTTACACAAGTATTGCTAATATTGTTTAGTATTAATGTAATTGTTCAATGGGAAACTTTTCTGAAACTGGCGCTTTGCCCTGTATTATGTGGTAGCAATTGCCCACACCTGTTTTGCTCTGTATCATGTAGTCTCAATTGCCCACACGCATTTCACTCTGTATTGCCCACACCTGTAAACCCCCAGGGAGCACTACATCCTGTTTCATTACCAGATGGATTCCATTGTGGTCAAGATGCCCTGACCTGTTTGTAATGGGTTTCTGGACATTTCTCGAAAGTAATGAACTGGCTCCTGGACACTTCTCAAAATTAACAAGCTCCTACACTTAGACAAAAGAGAAAATTCCTGTGGTTTGGGGGTTTAAAAACAGCCTACCGAGATGGCTGGGGACTGCATCTTGAGATCTTGACCTCAAGTACAGTCCTGTCACACCAGTACTTTCTCGCTCAATAAAATTCTTTTCATTCCTGATTGTCATCTGAGTGGTCTCATTGATTATCAATTTCCAGACACACAAAAATAATATCTAAAAATACATCTCACTGAATGGGTTTAGCAAAATTCATGTGACAGAATATTTAGCCAATGAGCTTAAAAACACAGAAACATTCATCTGAAGAATAAAGATTTCACAGAAAATGAAAAGAAATGTATTGTTACATGAGACAGAAAGTAAGTTAAATATATGTATAACTCAAATAGCATAATGAGGCAAAAAAGAAGACACTGAAGGAAATAATGAAGTAATAATCATGAAAACCCTTCAAGAATCAATGAATATGAGCTTAATGATCCTGGAAATTCAATTCAATTAATTACACTAAACATTAAAAAAAATACCTAAGCATAATATTGTCAAACTGCTTACAACAAAGAACTAGTCGCAATTCTTAAAGTACATAGAGAAAACAGCATAATATAGTAAAGGCGGTAAAAGTACAAGAAATGTACCCAAGGCCTAACATGAAACTGTAACTTCTCTGTACATCACTTTGACAATAAAGAAGGGGGAAAAAAAGTAAACTATGAACCACCAAATTCTCTTGAAGTAGGTGGAAAAATAGAACAAACACACTTTTTATGGTTGATTTGTATTGCTTTGCATTGGTTTGTTTGGTTTTGGTACTGGACACTGAATCCAGCCCCTCCCCGCCCCGCCCCCACCTGCTAGAGAGACACTCAACACTAATCACCATGTTTAGCATCAGAAAACACACTTTGAATAGAAAAGGGACACAAGGACATTGAGAGATTAATTTTTTTTTAAATCCTAAGAAAATATTTTGTCAACTGTGAATAATACTTTTCTTGTTAGTTCTCTTCCTCTGTTACTCAATCTTAGATTCACCTCTTTGGAAAAAATTATACAATAATTCATCTTAAAAATTCCAACTTGTGTTTAGAAAATAGTTACTGAGACCAATAGATACACAGGGAAACAAAGGAAGAGATATATGACCATTTTAGAAATGAGTCCAACTGTGAGCACTTTGGCTGATTTGCTTGGCACCACTTACTTGTGATTTGCTGGCTCATTAAAAATGGCAGTCGCTATGTTGCCTTAATTCTCAATCTGCCCTGCCAAATCTGATTCATTTAGAGATGGTAGTGAAAGGTCAAAAATAATCATTTGGAACAGGTTCTGATAGGTATAAAAAATGGTTTCCAAGTTCTTGATATAAAATTTCACTTTAAGTTAAACACATATAGGAAATAGCACATGGTTAAAGTAGCATTGACTGGATTGGGGAGTTTCACTGTTTTGGATTGTGTTTGCAATTAATGAATATCACTCACTGAAAAAAGAAACTGAGTCTAAAGAAACCAGTCTAAAGAAACTGAGCTAAATTTAGACACTAAGAAAAGGACTTCTTTCAATGTCTTTGATTGCAAAGATAAAAAAATCTAACATATGCTAGCTTAGTACCTGGACATAGAACATTACAGGGAAGGGTAAGTTACTAAATTGCCTAAATCTGACTACTCCCATTTGTATCTGTGGATCTAGTCCTTGACTCCGCCATAAATCAGTGTGGCCAAAGCTGCTTAGAGGAGTATTTCCCAAGCATCATTTACAGGGACCTCACCATAGCACATAGTATGTTGGACAGATGAAATTATTGGAAGATAGTTGTGTTGAGCTGTGAACTTTTACCAATACACTCAGAATGAAATATATAGAAAAGAAAGAAAAAGGCCAAGTTCTGGTCTATGATACATAGCACTTCTTTCTTACCTTTACAACTCTCCAATCTTTCTTCCTTCTATCTATAATCTCTCATCACTTGGTTTCTCATTATTGCTACTTCTTGAGGTTTTTGGTGTTGTAATTGGCTCCTCATTAAAGAATGTTAAAATAAAAATGACATCTCAGTTTTTGAACATGAGATTCAGTCTCAGTACCTTAAATTTTATCACTTGATATGTGACTTGTGGGATATGCTAGAGCAAATGATTATTTTTATGCTGAAATATTTTAGGGACATTTCCTTCATTTCTACTAAAAGAATATTAGTACATTAGATGTCACATCCTTGTTTGAATTTTGGGACTTTGAGTATTCATTACTTTAAAAATCTCTAGCTTCCCTTGACCCTTTCTGTGACTTATGATTAAAGCATATAGCCTGGCTTTAAATTGGTATCCTCAGACCTCAGTTAAAATTATAAGCATGAAGCTCCAGTGACAAGCTCAAAAATTTTAATATCATCTTTTCTCAAAATGAAATTTGTATTTAGTGGCATAATCTAAAGTATGTTGTGGGGTAATCAATTCTATTTTTAGTCACAACTAAAGATTCTACATAATATGACATATTACATTTTACTTTATCACCTTGATACAAGTTTGAGCCAAATCGTATTCTATTTTTTGTCATTCCTAAAAAATGTTTAATGCATCATTATGATAATGAAATGAAAATGATAACAAAAGTTTATTCAGTGGTCATACTTCTAAAAGGGTTTCAATCTAACACTTGGATAAAAGTGTGTTAAAGTCATATGCCATAAAATCAATGTCATAAATATAGGTGAATGACTCAGTTTAGGAACTAGAAAAGTACAATTTTGATTGATAACATACTCATTTACTAACTTTAATATTAAGCATTTTAACTACTTCAAGTATCAAATTTCACAACTGCTCCTATGGATAACTGTAAAAATCTCTTATGGAATGTCACAAGAAACTCGGGAAAAGAATTTTTTTAAGTTCTTGGTGATTGTAAATAGACACTGAATATTAACTGTTATTACTAAGTAAAATCAGTCCCCTTTATACATCCTTGCCATCTTATGTGATAGATATTATATTTACTCCCAGTAGATATGTAAAATAAAATTACAAAGAAAATTAGTGAACAACTGTAGATATCTCATGTTCAAACTACTTTGAATAACTAGTATTACATTTCATTGTAGATTTTCTTGATGTTTATCACTTTTCAGTAACTGTGCACTATCTTCTGAATACACATGATTTGAATAAACAAAGTGTTTGCTCCCAAACTTTTTCTCTTTGTCTAAAGAGGAAATGATAATTACTGGTCAGGGGAAAATGTTGGTATGCATATAGTGAAATACAGATGATGAAAATTATAAGTCACTTGAGGGCTGTATATTTTAAAGTGAAGATTTTTTTTTGGATGGCAAATATGTAACTTGAATTCTGTCTATCACAATACAATCCTGCTACCATTTTGATTTATTAATGTCACTTTTTATATTTCTATCTGTAGTAGAAAGCAAAATTTCTTACTGGGACCATAATTCACACAAATTTAAAAGCTGCTTGCATTAGCAAATAATCATATCTAGGTACTTATCAAGGCATGCAACTTTTATGTTGAAATAGTTGTATTGTAGTGTGAATATCTAATATCTGTATTTAAACTGATGACTCAAATAGTTAAACATATTTTACAAAACTTAATTCTTGTTTACTTCCAGGAACTATTTCTTAAGTTCATTACAAAATAGGAGGCAGAGCAATAAATTCATTACATCAATATTATTTGTCAGCTTATACATTTTTTATGAGATAACATTTCTCACTAATACAATAATGTCTTGTTATCTTCATTCTACAAATATCCAATATAAGCAGAGCAATTAAGCAATTTTCCAAAGGCAAAGAGGGGTCACTGTCAGCAATGGGATTAGAGCTAAGTACGCTTTGATCTTAGGACTGGTTGAGGATGATTAAAAGTGCCTCTTTCAGTCTGACTTCAACAATTAGTTACAAGATGGAGTATTCCATTAAAGTCAGATGTTTTCCCATTTGAAGAAACACTGAGGGTAGTTTATATCCTCTGGGCCAGGTAGAAATTCCTAAACATAACGAAACAGTTTTATCTATCTATATATTTTCCTTATTTCTGCTAATTTACTATCCTCTTCCAATATGGAATCTATCATAAAGAGACTGTCTGGAGTTATTGCTTTACTCCTCTCTATGTGAGAAGAAGCAATCTTTTCTGTCAAACTAAAATGTCCCCATCCTATAACCAGTCACCATCTTATGCTGATATTTCCTAGTACTGATTTTTCCTGGAATCATTTCCTTATTGACTTTGATAGTCATGACCCTCTATGATGTTTGTGACTAGTAACTCAAGTCACGTGTATAAGTAATAGGCACTGGATTTAAAGAATAGATTCCCTTGAGAAGGGACTTCTACTGAGTTTACCAAGATCCTCTAACTGCAATCCTTTCTAGCTCCATGCCCAACCAGCCTTATAAGAACAAACTCTTTTTCTCAACAAAAGATGAGACCCCTCCATCTGTAGGAATCTTTCACAGAGATTAGAGTGCTCTCCAGCTTCCTTATATCATCTTCTCACCATGGTGATGAACTACAAAAGAAAGGAAGGGAAGAAAGAAAGGAAAGAAAGAAAGAAAGAAAGAAAGAAAGAAAGAAAGAAAGAAAGAAAGAAAGAAAGAAAGAAAGAAAGAAAGAAAGAGAAAGGGAGGAAGGGAGGGAGGGAGGGCGGAAGGAGAGAGGAAGGGTGGGAGAGAGAAAGAAAGAAAGAAAGAAAGAAAGAAAGAAAGAAAGAAAGAAAGAAAGAAAGAAAGAAAGAAAGAAGAAGAAGAAGAAGGAAGGAAGGAAGGAAGGAAGGAAAGAAAGAAAGAAAGAAAGAAGAAAGAAAGAAAGGAAGGAAGGAAGAAAGAAAGAAAGAAAGAAAGAAAGAAAGAAAGAAAGAAAGAAAGAAAGAGAGAGAGAGAAAAGTGAGTCTGACTCTATGGCAACAAGGAGAAGGGACACTCTACCTCTGGGTTAGATGTGACCACCTCATTAGCTATGTATCCGCATTTACCCAGCCACACTGGACTAGTAAGAGCTATCAGAATCACTAGTGTTTTTACCTTGTATAGCCTATTACTTCTTACAAATTCAATACTTTTAATTGGAGGAGTTTGAATTTCCAAAATCTTGAAATGTTTGTTTACAATCTTAGCTAAAGTGCAATTTATTTATTTTTATATTATTAAAAGTTGTTATTCATTTTTATTATATTATTAAAAGGGGTTCCAATTTCATTATGCAGGTTATGAGTACAGTACTTCTTGACAATATAATTCCTTCCTTTATTCCTGTGTTGCTTAAATGTGAATGTCTCCATAATCACTTAACACCATTAAAATGTTCATTGAGTTCCATATCTTCTATTTCCTCCTAATCTTTCAGACAAATTTAAAATAACTAGTGAGTGTGTTTGTTAGGTTATAGACTGTATCCTCCACGCATAGAGCAAAGACAACACAAACAGGAATCCCAGCTATGTTCTTCATACTGGCAAATATCCTGTAACTACAGGAGTATGTGAGAGACAGGATATATGGAAGGAATAATGCAAATGTATTGATAATAATTAGAATATTCTAATTAAAATACTAGATTCAACGGTGCTCAAACAAAACATCAATCAAAGAAGAGCTCACACAAAATATCTTTTCAAATAGAGATAAAACTGATGAAAATTGTTTGGAGGTGTCTGAATGCCTGGTGGGACACAGACCTAAACAGTTTAACAACTATGGCTCAACACAAGAAGTCACTGAAGTACAATGAAACGAGATTTTAAAACTACAAAATCAAATTTCGTTGTAGCTTGTTAGTTAAATAAGCACGAATAAATTCTTTCATTTGCAAAACAATCTTTCTTCAGACTCTGACAACTATGTGCCTATGGCCTCTTCTTTCTCCTCTCTCCTCTCAATATTCTTAGTCTTCTGACCTCCTTCCTTCTCTCTTTATTCTTTTTCTCTCTCACTTTCGTCCTCAAGACTTAGATCTCTTTGTTCCTGACCATTTTGTTAATGTAGTTATGTTTCCAAGCATTAGTTGCTTTGCCATTCTGAACTTCATTATAGCTACTATTTTTTCTTAATGTATCACCTCACTTTTTTGCCCCAAAATTATAATCTATGTTGGAAAACAATTTAGCATGGGACCATTATACTTCTGAAAAATAAAAGGCTTTATATATCCCCTAAAATATTTTTTTCATTTCTTAAGGAACAAACAGTATTGGTAACACTGAAATTATCAGTCTGTGCTTTGTTACTTTCTAGATTTATCAGTATGAATTATAGCCAGTCATTTAAATAATCTTTTCTTATTAAAGAAACTGGAACAAGGAACTCTTAGTTGCTACCAAGTGATATAAGGAAATTTCCAAGTATGTTTCTAAACAAAAACTAAACTCTTATAAAAGCACATTACTTTAAACAGACATTAGTAATCCATGGTTTGATTTGAATTAAGAAAATTCCATTGGCTCCAAAATCATGCTTCTATGAGAAAAACAACAACAACAACAGAAAATAACAACAGGTTGCCAGCACTGGGTCTCACAAAACCATGTCACTATGGTAGATATTAATTACTTCCCTTGTTGTAATATAGAAGATACTGATATAAATGGAAAAATAAAAATAATGAATAATTTTGAAATTAAAAGGGGAAATGTTTTTCAAACAGAAACTATTTTTATTTTTAATCTAAAATTGTAATGTTAATGTATTGTTTACAAATTTAATATGAGATATTTTATTTTATTTTATTTTGCCAGTCCTGGGGCTTTGATTCAGGGCCTGAGCATTGTCCCTGGCTTCCTTTTGCTCAAGGCTAACACTCTACCATTTGAGCCACAGAGCCACTTCTGGCTTTTACTGTGTACATGGTGCTGAGGAATGGAACCAAGGCCTTCATGCATGCTAGGGAAGCACTCTACCACTAAGCCACATTCCCAGCCCCTAATATGAGATACTTTATAACTAATCTTTACTAAAGACTTTTTAAACCACATAGGTTAACTTTGGAATAAAGTAAGTTATTTTAGCTAATGGCTAAAATAAGTCCCTTCTATGTGTATTCTAGATTCCTTTTTTCAATCCTTTCTAAAATGTTTCAAAACTAAATCATCTTTCTGGAATTTTGAAAATCAGTTTATATTTTAAGTGTATATGATGTAGTTTAAACATTATGTCTGATAGTTACAAATGTAAGAGATTAAATTACTCCATAAAACTGCAGGAAAAATTGCTTTATTTGTCCTTTCAGTTACATAAATAACAGTGATTATTTGTGGGAAAGCAAACATAAAATAAACATTTATTGTATATTTTGTTTCATGGCAGTACTCTACGCACTTTAAATACATTTTCTTACTAAATTTTCACAGAAAGTCTTTAAATTTGGGATTCTATTGCACATAACGTGATAAAATTGATTTTGGATTGCTAAATAGTCTAAGACTGAATTTTAAATTCATTAAATTCCTACTCTACAGACAGAGTTTCCTGTGTTTTGCTTATTAACTCTTACAAAGGAGGCAACTATGCAATTTCCATCAAGAAAAACTATCATTTTCTTTGCCTTTTAGCATGTTCTAAAGGATGAGTCTGTCACTGTCAGAACATTCATGGCAAGACAATCTCACAGGTTCAGCACTGAAACCTGCCCTGAATAATGCTATTTCTAAATGACTAGAGATCCTATGAAAAGATTGTGCAAGTCTTACATAGGGCAGACAGTTTTAAGAATGAAATGACCTGACAAATCATAACTCAACATAGTATATAGAAAACAAACAAAAAAGTTATAATAAGCTCAAATCTATTATTTGTCAAGGAAGATAAGGTATGGAACTTGATTCTTAAAGATTTAATATTTTAATCTTGAATGAATAATTATTTAATCTGAAAGATTTATTAATAGCGGCCAGAAGAACAGCGGGCTGTAAACCTACCACCAGAAATAGTCAAGTAAGAGGATTCTGGGTTGAGTTGGAGCACAGCAGGGCAGCAAGACACTGACACATCAGCTAGCAAAACAAAAAAAGAAAAAAAGTAAGAATAAAAATTTAAAAAGCTGCTCCAAGAATATCTAGAAGGTTAATTTGAATGAAATAAGTACATGAAAAGATTGTTCATAAGGAATGAAAAGCAGTTACAATAATATTAGCCAGAGCAGAAAATGTGAACAAGGCCACATTTACTAGCAGGTAAAATACCTGGATTTATCAAAACATTAAAAGCAATTTTACTATCAGGAAGGAATGCCAGAATGAAAAGAGCATACTGTATTTTGTCATATTTTTCTTCTAATCCAGTGATTTAAAAATTCTCAGCAAGAATGTAGCCCAATTACTTGAAAACTTCCAGCAAACTCTAAATTTTCTACTTACCCCCCAATTATACAATGGTTCAGGTACCGAGAAATTACCAAGTGAGCTTTCTAGTGTCTCCTCATTCCCTATGAAGTATCGTCTATTGCACTTCAATTTCATTCAAATTAATTTTCTTTTTGGGAAATTCTAGGTCCAGTTTGTAGCGTCTATTGAGATGTAGGACAACCCCCACATAATTTGGAATTAAACTCTGACCAAATACATGACTTGCAAAATATGTTCTCAAGTTTATGGTTTAATTTTTCAGTCTGGTGATGTTTTCCTTTGCTGTATAGCTTTTGAGGTTGATGCCGTTTCGCATATCCCATTTTTGCCTTTGTTGACTGTACTTTGGAGTGTCATAGAAAATTAACCTTTTCAAAGGTCAGTCCCAAATAAGTATATTTATATTTATAAGTTTTCACAAATTCAGGCTTTATATATAAGCCTTTAAGCCATTTTCAGTAGATTTCTAGTATAAAAACAAGATTCCAATTTACTGTTTGGGCATGGTTATATCATTTTTTCCTATATGATCTGCTGAAAAGATTGGCTTTTCTCATTGCATATTTTTGGCATCATAGTTAAATATAGGTTTACTGTAACTTCTGTATACTGTACCTGTCTGTATATGTTTCTGTAATGGTGTGTATATTTATATGTATTTCTATTCCTTATATTTTAATGTGAGAATTGTACATTTTTATGCCAATGACACACCATATTAATTGTTGTAACTTTTTTTTTTTTGGCCAATCCTGGGGCTTGGACTCAGGGCCTGAGCACTGTCCCTGGCTTCTTTTTGCTCAAGGCTAGCACTCTGCCATTTGAGCCACAGCGCCACCTCTGGCCGTTTTCTGTATATGTGGTGCTGGGGAATTGAACCCAGGCTTCATGCATATGAAGCAAGCATTCTTGCCACTAGGCCATATTCCCAGCCCCTGTTGTAACTTTTTAATAGATTGTGAATTCATAACTCTGCTACCTTTAGTCCTTTTTACTTCTGCATTTCACAATGTTTCCTAGATCAATGAAACTTTGGAAATTTTTTTTCTTTGAAAGTTGTCATTGATTTTGGTGAGGATAACACTAAACTATAGATGACTTTTAGTACTATTTATATTTTAACATTTTTTTCAAATAACTCAACAAGGTATCTTCCCATTTATGTATTTGTAGCATGCATTTTACTTTCACTTGTTTGGTTAACTTTTTTTTTTTTTTTTTTTTGGCCAGTCCTGGGCCTTGGACTCAGGGCCTGAGCACTGTCCCTGGCTTCTTCCGCTTAAGGCTAGCACTCCGCCACTTGAGCCACAGCGCCGCTTCTGGCCGTTTTCTGTATATGTGGTGCTGGGGAATCGAACCTAGGGCCTAGTGTATCTGAGGCAGGCACTCTTGCCACTAGGCTATATCCCCAGCCCTGTTTGGTTAACTTTATTCACAACTATTACATTCATTTTGATGTTACTGAAAGTGTTTTCTTAATTTTCTTTCCAAAAGAATTGCTGCCCTGGTGAAATAAAACTGCTTTTGCAAATACTTCAATTTTACTGATTTTTGACAATTTTGTGCAGCCTTAATGCCTTTGTGTATGTAAGATTATACAATCTGTATAGATATTTTTCATTCTCTCAAATTTTGATTATTTTCACTTATTTATTAGTTGCTCTGGGTAGAACCTAGCACTGTGTTAAATTGAATACATACTGGTAAAAAAGATACATAAGAGACTAGTGCGAACATTTGCCTGTTAAAATGTAGGATAATCTAAGAAAATGCATTATTCCTTAGATAGATACATACTATCTACTAAGAATGAATCATGAAGAAATAGAGGAGAAGAGGGGGAGATTGTGGTCTAGAATTCAGTGCATAGCCTACAAAACTAAGAAAAGAAAAATAAGGGGTAGATGTGGGAGGGGAGGGTTGAGACGTTGAAAAGGGTGACATTGATCAAGATGGCTTGTATTCATGAAATGCTTGAAGAAATAATAACTATTTTAATGAGGACAGATCAAATTATCCTGATAATAAAAATTAACAAAGGTATAATTCTAAATTTCACCAAACATGAAAACATAAATACAGTAATTATCAGAACCAATCAAATATAGGGGTGTTAAATTGCCCAACTCAATACATTGTTACTTCATTTACATCTCCAAATCACACAACAAAAAATAAAATAAATGAGACACAAATATCCTTGATAAATGATTACAATACACTGATAAATACAAGTACAAAATCTAATTAAACCCAATCCAATAGCACACTAAAAGGATCATTTCTGAGATGACAGATGTTTCGATATACACAGACCATAATTGTATTATACAACATTATCAGAATAACCTCAATAGATTTAAAAAAAACAGGTGACTACATTCAACATAATTTCATATTTTAAAACAGCACTAAAATCTGGGCCCATACTGATTTTTTCTTAACCAAATAACATGCTGCTGTAAGTCTATATTTCATATTGCATACAATGGTGAAAAGCAAAAAACAACCTTACCCTAGGGACTTTTCACATACATATTTGTCCTTTGTTTCTATGACCATTCAGAACTTTGGCTGAACTATAAATAAAATGGTTTGTCCCTTTCTACTTCAGTCTTATGAGTTTTCAGTGTTATGGATCACTCCATTTTTGTCATTTGGGGATTCATATTTTGCAATTATTATTCTCACATAGATATCTGATCTGTATATAGTGCCTTTTACAGAGAAGTTTTTTTTTAATTTAATGAAGTCCAATTAAATAATTCTTAGTTACTTTCCAGGAGATTATCTTCTCTTGCAAAAGGATATTTCTCTAATGTGTTTACAAATTCCATAGAATTCTTAACTGAATAGCTTACAAGGATTCTGTGTTCCTCTAAGAGTAGGCTATAGGAATTTTATGAATTTAAGACTTGTCCTAACTAGGTCCCTATTAATTGTTCAATTATTGATCATGTGCCCTGTGATGGTACTAATGGTTTTTGTGGCTTCTTGCAGGTTTTCACTCCAAATAGATATATATTGATATAGCTACATTTCTCACTATAGTTGAGGGTAGCAATTAGCCTGTGACATTGATTTACTGATCAATATGAAAAGGACTTTAAGTCTTTCATTTACTTGTTGTAAAGTTGGACTGGGAACCTTCCCTTCTAACATTTCTGCTAGAACTGAGTGCTTTTCAATCACTTATTTCCTTGTTATCCATAACATACAGAAATTTTTGCTTACAAATAAACCCCATCACGTATTTTCTACGAAGCTTGCTATAACTGCAAGCAGAATTTGTAGTTTATCTGTATTAGAACTTTATTTCTCTGGTAATTGGACTAGAGCAGTTTTGCAAATATAGAAAGATAAGGAAAAAAATTGGCAAAAAAGTCACAAATTTTTTTTCATAAGATTTTATTACACTGAAGTGGATGCTCATTATTAGAACACAGTAGGTTACTGTTTGCACTTTTAATTACATTATGCATATAAATATATTATGTAACTTGCTAGTATTTATCAAAATTCCCATTTCCCAATTTAGTAATTAATTTTAATTATTGCAATGAAACCCAATGGTGATTGGTTTATAAACAAAAAGATCACAGTTGCAGTTTGGATCCAAGGCAAAAGGAGTATATCAGGTCAGAAACACATATTAAAATAATGAATCACATTATGAACCAAGGAACAGAGAGTCTGAGTGACCAGAATGCCACATTTTCTCTTTGGCATGCTCCAACAATGGGTCTAAGGCCTTCAATTTTAGACCCATATGGCCTCTAGTTGTAAATGTATACTTGCATTATAAATAAATGCTATAACACTGATATTGTTATATCAATGTCTTTTTCATTAAAACACATTAATATTGATATTACTCATTATCACACAGATGTACAGGCTGATCAATTGATCACACCACTAAATAAATATTTCCCTACATTAATGACTTAAATTCTTAAAATGCTCTTCAGCAAGTAAACAAGATTGGTCATGTAACTACACACTCAAATACTCTAATATTCAACTAGATTACAAAAACAAGCAGCTGTACCAACAAGACTGGCAATCAAATTGACGAAGTATGTCTCTGAATTAATGGAGCATGTGCCACTTGACAAATTTAAATAAGTGCTGAAATGGTGAAACAAGTAGATTATCACATTCATTCAGAGTAGACACAATTTAAATGAGATAATTATGCATCTGCATCAAGAAAAGACACACTTCCTTTTTAGGTCTCAAAACATAAAATATATCTAAACATAGAAGTATAACTGTTATATAGCAGGTAAAAATAAATAAAATTTGACATTAAAACACTAAAATGCATAAACAGCAAATTAGCTGATCTTTCAAACATGTATGATGATAATTCCCAGACTATAATCAAGTTCTTTTCGCCCTTTGATTGAAACCAGATATAGGCCAGTATGCTAGAATTAATTAGTAATGACTACATATAATTAAATACATATTTTGCAAATTCAAAATTTAAATAGTAAGAGCTATAATATAAT
The DNA here is from genome assembly GCF_023159225.1 of Perognathus longimembris pacificus. NCBI lineage: Eukaryota > Metazoa > Chordata > Mammalia > Rodentia > Heteromyidae > Perognathus > Perognathus longimembris. Next base: position 18,233,378 of record NC_063163.1, read on the forward strand.
TCTGTCTTCTTTTGTTTATATTTGGTGTATTCACATACAAAAACGCATACACACATATTCGGGAGGATGGTGGGAGGGTAAGAACACGAAGGGGAAAATTATGAAAAAGTGCAGCAGTGGAGCTCACTAGACACTAGTGAAAGTGAACAATACAACTTGTGGGTCTAGATGGGAGGAAGGGACTGGGAGAGAGTGAGAGAACAGCTGACACTGTCCAAAAAGAAAGGTACTCATTACCTGACTCATGGAATTGTAATCCTCCATACAACACCTTTACAATAACAAAAAAATTAATTTTGAAAAGAATAAGATCATACAATGATCATAAAATAAATACTTTTCTTGAGAATATTCAAGAAAAGTTTTTTAAATAATTCCCAAAACTGATATAGACTAGAAAATAACATAAGTAAATTGGATTACTTTGTCATTACATGTAGTATTGCTTAAATATATGCAGGATGATGATGATGATGATGATGATGATGATGATGATGATGATGATGATGATGTGTGTGTGTACCCTACTTATTAGTCAAGTTCATAAGTTGGTTTCTGTTCATTTTTCTTCTACCTCTTGTATGGACAGCCAAGTTATATTAAATGCACAATACTATGACTCAATAAAATACACTCTAGAACAATTTTAACAATTGTGCCATAAATTTGATCCTAATAGTTTAAATTTACTTATCTTTTTACACTAATGGGTTGCTTTGTGTGTATATAATGTTTAGTGACTGTACCAAGGTACTTGGAATTTGTCTCTCTAAAAATGTTCCAATAATAATATGGTGACTATTAACACTTTGAAATTACATTTTGATGATTCCCATATGAAAACATTTTTCTGAGAGCAAATGTGAATTACTATACCATAACGTTACCCTCAAACATCAATTAACCTCACTCTGTTAGGAAAAATAATAAACATTGTAATGAGAAATAGTTTAGCAAATAAATGTATACATATGATATAATACTACATAATACTACCCTTCTTTGTGTCTTTTCTCCTTGATTTATTTTATTTAGTGTTAACCTGGGATAGTAGCTTTTCAGAATAATTCTAAGGGAATTAAATGGCTCCAACCAATAGCAAAAACAAAAACAAAAATCTACAGTAACAATTATATCATTTCTCTTCATCCCTCACCACAATACTTGTCTGTTACCCTTCAACTGTTATGGCTATTCCAGGAAACTCAATTGTTTAACGGACTCTATCCACCTATAAAACCAAGTGACAAAGTGCCTTTAAGTCAATTAAAAAACAAAACAATAAAATCTCCATTTTATGCTGTTATATTGACATCCTAGCTATTTGCATGCTGTTGAATACTGTGAAAGTCTCATAGATGACATAGTGACCATGACAGTTTGGAGTGACATTTATAGCAAGAATCTCAGTATTTTTTTAAAATTCAAGCAGCCTTATTAGGATAAAATTAAAATGCATTAGGCTAAACTAAAATTAATAAAGTATAAAATTGGATATGTTTTGAGAAATTATAATACAAAGAAATCTTTGTTTTCAATCAGAAGTCTGGTTATAAGTAGAATTATCTTCATCAGTGTCACCACTTCCATCTTTCTCTCTCATTATCCTCCGTTCCAGCGCTACCCTCAATGATTATTTAAAAAAAACACTTCCATTATTTGTTTTGATTCATGAACACTAGTCCATTGTGTAGATTGTACAACTGTTTAGCATTGCATCTATTAGAGGACAGAGTAAGTGCAAATAAATTTGCTCTGAATATTCAAGTGGAAGTCTGTGTAAACATCTTTAACTTCTTTTGGGTAATTTACTTGGAATCCAAAGACTGCATAATGAAGTAGGTAGGTATAAATTAAGTTGCTTAAGAAGACACAAAACTTCCCCACCCCCACCCCAATCTTAGAGGCTAAGAAGTCCAAAATGAAGGCTATGTGAATCTGTGTTTCATTTGCAGTGCTCTTCCTACTTTATCAGTCACTTCTGCTTATGTTATACATCACCATCCTCTCATCCTGCCCTCCAATAGTAAGAACAGAGAGCAAGGGAGAAACCTCTTTTATTTCTTCTTTCTCTCTTTTAAAGGCACTAAATACTTTCTGAGATTTCTATTCTCTTAAACTAATTAATTCTCAAATGCCATCAAATGCATTGGGCATATGAATTTTGGAAGAAAATAAACATTCAGTCCATACCATCGAGCTACCTTTGTTTCTCTGGACTCTCAGCTCTAATTCTCTGAAGGAATCCACTTACCTCCATGGGAGTACCTTCTTTCCACTCCACAGATTGAAAAATATTTTCATGTTTACTTTGCTCACATTTTTACTGCTTCTGGTAGGTGGAAATTGTACCTTCTATTTAGTTCCATGACTTACATTGTTCACTTTGGAGCAATAATGCAGTGCTTCAAATTCACAGAAACAGGAAATTGGGATACAGTGGTCTTACATGATGATCCATGAAGACCAAGTACTTTGGATAAATGAGTTCTAAAACAATCTAGAAGGATGGCAGTGTATATTCAGCAAAGCTTAGCAAACAAGTCAATCTACTGTAGCTATTTCACTTGAGATTTGCGATCTGAGGCACGTTATTTAACCTGTGTAAGCCCTGAGTCCCCCAAGTGTAAAATTGTGATGGAAATAAGATTCACTACATAGGTTCTCTCTATCTTTAGAAAATTGTGTGAGTTAACATGCAAAATGGCTAGCATATTGCATTTGCTAAAGACACTGAAGTTTCCATTTATCTGTCATAAAGATTATTACAGCATGAGGGAAGAAATTCCATTTAAGCCATTTTTGGCTGAAGGGAGAACTTAAATTGAACATACTTTCACCCTCGAGTGTAAATTCTCAACCTAAAATTGCAAAACTATACTTAGGGAGTGGATGAAAAATCAGGCAAAGAAAACCACATTTCAAGTTTTATCTTGCAGAAAGTGAGAACACTTGCTGTCGGTATGGAAAGTTTTGATGAATGCTGGAGGGATTCAAACTCTATATTAGTAGCTAAATAACTTATTTGGCTGCCAATTTCACCTAGATAATTTCAAGCTAGTGTCAACATTTTCTCCCTGCCAGTGCTTTAATGAGAGTAGGATCTGTCACTTTCTTAATTTTCTTATTTCTATTATACCCTTTGGTTTGCTAACCTCTCACTTGAAAACAAAATTAATTTCAGGTCATTGACTATTTTCACTGCTTTCTTTTTTTTAAGTAGCCAATTTTAGAGTACTTACATGTGAAGGTCTCCTGAATTTAAGGTTGCTACATATAAAGTATTGTGTTATTCAGGTGTGCTTCCTGTAAAATGTACAGAAATTTATGCCATAAGTAAACTGGCAAATATTAAATGTAGAATGCTTTGTCAAATGGCAAATTTCATGAAATATTTTGTTCTCATATTTATGCCATAAGTATGTTTTGAAGCCAAAGATTGTTGCACTAAGAAGAGAACTTCTGTGAAAGAAATTAGATTTCTAAATCCAAGAAATAACCTAGGAGAGCATTTGCAAAGTTAAATAGTCTATACATTAATTTTGTTGATATCCAATGGTAAATTTAGACAAATTAGGTAAGATGGGGTTGGGTCCAGAGTTTTCAGTGCACCTGAAACAACTACTTTGACTACATTCCTTGTCATAAAAATGTCATAAAGAATAATTGAATATCTGGCCCCAAGTTCAAACTTTGGTACCAGTGTAGGGTTGGAGGGCAGTTGGGCAAAGAGAGGCAGAGAGGGAGGGAAGAAGGGAAGGAGGGAGGGAGGGAGGGAGGGAGGGAGGGAGGGAGAGAGGGAAGGAGGGAAGGAGGATAGATAGATAGAAGTCGCCACTCAAAGGACAGATCAAAAATGTCCTTTACTTTCAAGTTCCAGACACACAGATTACAAGTGACACTAATCAGCTAAAAAGTGGCCACAGATATCTAATTACATAGGGAATGATCTCCATAAATGAAGTTAGAAGAGCATTGAAGACAGATATTATATGATCAGTATCTGGAATATCTTTGTTCAGAATACAAATGAGTAATCCCCCAAATTTCCGTTTGTTTAACAATCAATTAAAAATTGTTTAAATGGGTGAAAATATTGAAAGGGGTCACACTGATGATTCAAGACACATTATATTCATCAACTGCTTTGTTTAATAGCACGTCCTTTGTACAACTATTCAAAAATAATTTTAAAAATTACCAAGATATAATAATACCCCAAATCCCAAGATATAGTATGTTCTGTTTCTGGTTCTGCATATGATTTTGTACTGATAGCATATTTGGGGCAAAGCAGAAGCAAAATCCAGATTTAGCTACAATAGAAATCTCACACGGGGAAAAAAATGAATTTACACTAATTCTTTGAAACATGAGATAATACAAAAGGAGAATGGAATTGAGATGAGGGCCAATGAACAACATTCAATGAATATTTTATTTATGGTATACATCATTTATGTGTCAAATCTGAAGAAACAACTGCTCTGCTCTCAATGATTCTAGTAATGTAATATATCCTGAAAGGAAACATAGGTTTTAGTTAAGTACAAATGATTGCATCAACACAGTAAATACATTTTATCTTTTGTCCTTGTTGTTGTTCCTGGTGACAGGCTTTTATATTTCCACCCTGTTCATAACTCCCTGTCAACACCTAACTGTAACATTCTAAGCATCAAATCTTCATTCATAGAAGAAATTCTTCGTGCTTTCTGGTTTCAGACCACCAAATGAACAAGCAAGAGCTTCAGTTGGCTGTTAGACCAAACATATTGAAATGGAAACTATAATAATCTTACCCATACTGCTATATTCCTTTGATATAAAAATCATGTTCAAATTTTCCATTGTGAAAATCAAGAGCAATTCCAAACCATGATATTGAACTTAAAAGCTCACATTATTTTATGTAAACATTCAATGCTACTGAATAAACAAAGAACTAAATCTCATTATAATGTTGGGAGATGTTGAAAGTGGGGTGCTTTGGACTCCATGTCTTGGAGATCTGAGTTCACTTAGAAGGTCAGCCGGAGAGTTGCCCTCTGCCAGGGTAGAACTTAACCAGGCCTTGGGCCTGGGTTTTTGTTGTTGTTTGTTTGTTTTATTTTTATTTACCTAAGACCTCCATATGTACACATTTCAGCTCTCAGGGGACTAATCTTTTCCTGAAAAATTCAATACATTTTACCTTAAAGGATTAATAGTACAGTTAAGATGCTATAATGTGACAATGCTCAAATTTAGCTTCTCATTTATAGAAAACCCACACCTTTACAAATTTCAACAAAGTATCAATATCCAGTCAGGCAAAGTAAGGTTCTGATTATCAGGCAATATCTTGACTTAAATATTTGAGATACTATACATAAAATCTTTATTTACTCTATGTAGCCAATATGTTCAAAATCATGAAAAGGCTCCATGTCATCCGTAACGCTCTAAATATCTTCTTTCATCGGCAAACAAAAACACAAATTAATTTAAATAAAATGCTTTTTGTCCGAGTTTTACATATCAAACTTTCCACATTTGAATACTATAATGCTACTTGGATCCTTAAGTCCTTCTAACTCAGAAGGAAAGAAAATCATATCAAAAATGTAGTCTATGATGGTAGATTGTATTTAGGTTGCCAATTTCTATATAAGCCAGATTTAAGAGTTGGATGGCTAGCTATGGTTTAATGCAGATGGACAGTTTTAATAAGACATAATTAATCTAACAGAATTATTGAAGATAAAATTTTGAAAGCTCACCAAATAATAACAACATTAATATCACAGAGTGCTACCAGCCAAGTCCAGCTAGATTAAGGTCTAGAGCTGAGTTGTTGCTTCTGCCTCCCTGAGAGACACGGTTGCTCTTCTCGTTTTCACCACCATCAGCCCCTTTAATAACAATCTCATTCCTAAACATGATTCTCAGTAGGACCTGCATCTTCAGGACATGTGACTCCACCCTCAATATCAGAAAATGTTTAAATGTAAACATCTATCATGATTCAAGTCTCAAAATGTGCAAATCTTTTTTTCCCATTTGTCTGGGAAGCTGTAAATTATATGGTTAATACAATACATAGTAAGAAAATGTTAAAGAAAAATTTTAGGACATTCATTTTTAGATGATTATTCAGTGTACCAAGAATTGCTCGTTTCTATATAATTTTTAAAATAAAATACAAAAGTAATTGTGTATTTATAAATAATAAAAATTGTGAAAATCTAAACTTAAAGCTCAATGAAACATGATGAAGAGACACCTGGCTGGCCACACTAGCTCACACCTCTCATCCTAACTATTCAAGAATCTGGCATTTAAATACTGTGATTTAAATACTGATTTAAAGCTAGCCCTAGCTGAAAAATCTGTAAGAATCTGAGGTCCAATTAAACAGCAGAAGAAATTGAGGAGGGACTGTGGTTCAAGTGGTAAAGCACTAATGTTGAGTACAAAAGCTCAGACAAGGTGGCCAGATCCTGAGTGCAAGTTCCAGAACTATATAACACACACACACACACACACACACACACACACACACACACACAGAGAAAATAAATGAAATCATATAGAACAATAAATGTAAAATAATTAATTTTACAAAAGTTTTATTATTCAGTTTTCACTAAAATGTAGAAATTTGAATTAAAATTAAACAGGCATTTCAACTGAGCATACTATCAAATATCCAAATATTTATCGATTACTATGAGGCCGTGTGAAATAGGTTCTCTCATATTTGTTAGTGGAATTGCTAATTAGAACAGCTCTTTACAGAAACTCTAATGGTTGCATTAAAGAATTTAACCTAGAGAGACACCTAATATAATTATGAAAATCACATTCTCATCTATTATTTTCACCTTGTTTGTGACAGTATGATTCTACAAATAACACAATAGTCCATAATTAGATTATAGGCTGAATACATTGTGCTAGACTTCATAACATAATATTACATAAATTTAAATATAAAAAGAAAGAAATATTAACACATACACACTTGGAATAATCTCTAGAGTTTAATGGTAAGCGAAAATTAAGTTATAAAACATTTATCATAGTATTAGTAAACAAAAAAACACTATTTGAAAGGTGATGTAAAAAATGAAACGATTTATAGAAAAAAATTGTTTGGCTGTTTGGCTGTCTTGAAAGGTAAAAGATATTCCTGTAGCATTACTCACTCAGAGTTAACATTATGAGTCATCATGCACACTGTGTGTGTGTGTGTGTGTGTGTGTACGTGCGTGTGTGCATGTGCATGCGCATGAATATGTACACATATCCAGGGATAGAAATTTTAGCCAACTCTCACAATATATATATGATTAACAGTTTGGCACCCTAAATAATATCTAAATTGGGAACCTAAATCTCTGAAATAAAATTCGGATCCATCCAGTGTTATAATATAGTAAGTTTTGATATGCAAAACTTTGACAAAAGGTTTTTGTTTAATTTATGAATTAGTTTCACTATCAATACATCAGAATTTTAAGATTCTAAGTGTATATTCTGCCAAGAACATGCTTTTTCCTTCACAAGAGGCAAAAAGTAAGTATTTACATGTTAAGAAAGTTCAGGATACAGAAAAAAAAATACATATTTTAGCCAAGGGAGTAGAAAATAAGCTGGGATGAAGAGTTTTCAGAGGTTGTAACCACTGATACTTAGGAAATTATAACTAATGATCTAGACATGACGTCACAAACATATCCTGATACATAACCAAAAACTCTAGCAGACATAGTTTCCATCCCACCTATAGACATATAAGGGGGAGAAATACAAGTTCATAGCATCAATTAGGAGAAATGATACATGCAATAGAAATTGTCGAAACTAAATAAAATGAAGAGGCTAGAAATAAAACAAGATAAACTTAGTCTTGGAATATAATTTTAGTTTGTTTTGACTTTATAGCAGGAATTATATTGCATAATGAGAATGCAAATTTAATTTAGAAATGAATTATTAAAACTAAAAATAAAATGAATGGACACGGAGAAAATATCATAAGAGCTTTTAAAAGACATTACAATAATATTTTGACTGTGCATTCTTGATGGTATAAAATGCAAGTCCTGAATAGCTGCAGCATTTGTTAGCAGAATGCTTTATTGTGTAATAATTGTCTTTGTGTTATTGTTTTATTTTCCTCTTCAAGGAGAGTTATAAATTTGCTGTGAAATGAAACATGAGTTACTGTGTGGAGATCACTGATAACAATCATTTCTCTTTCTGGAGGAGGAGAAGATACATATGGAAGAAATTTGCAGTTATATAAAAAATCTTTTACCTTTAGTGCAAATGTAAGTATTCAGTTTGGCCTGATGTTATTATTGTGTTTGAGCTCTAACTCTTTGTTTTTAATATAAATTTAATTTTATTGTCAAGGTGATGTACAGAGAGATTACAGTTACATATGTAAGGTAATGAGTACATTTCTTGTCATATTTGTTACTCCCTCTCTAATATTTCTCTCACTCTCCCACCCCCCACCAATTGCGCCACTAGTTGTACAGATAATTTCCAACATATTGTTTTGTAAGTTATACTGTTGCATTAATGGGCCCATTACCCCTTTTCTCACCATTTAACTTTGGACCCTTGTACTTTAGAAACAGTTAATGAAGTATTTGTAGAAGTTCTGTATTGCCTTGGAATAATTTAACTAATTTAAACATAAAGGCTTATGAATATCCTGAAATACTAATGGCCACATAACGATGACTGTTAAAACTGAGTAATATGAACAGGGCTTGGTTGAGAACATGTGAATCCAGTTAGTAAGGCTACATAATAATACTCTGACTCACAAAATACAAATAAAAATAAAATAACAATCAGTCAAACAAAATAATCTGTGTGGTGTGTCCTTCTTTGTATTCAGTGTAGGTTAAACTAAATAATTCTAATATCTAACAGGCACAAAAGAAAGAAATTGATGAATTATGAGCAAGTACTTGTTTAGAAGTGTGAATGAAGGTCTTGAGCCATGAAGAGACTTACAGGTCAAACTGTTATGCTGTACAAAGTTCATGTTTGAAATGATTTAAAAAGAAGTGGTTTTGATTAAGACAAGTTGACTAAGATCTGCCCACCAACTTTTCTGCTCTCCTTTTTTTTACTTTAAAAAATTGTTCTTTATTTATTTATTGTCAAAGTAATGTACAGAGGGGTTAGAGTTACATAGGTAAGTCAGTGAGTACATTTCTTTTCAAACTTATTACCTCCTCCTTCATTTTACTCTCACCTTCCCCCCTCCCCCATTTCCTTCCCACCCTCCCCTGAGTTGTACAGTTGGTTTACAGCATATTTTCTTTTTTTAAAAATGTTTATTGTCAAACTGATGTACAGAGAGGTTACAGTTTCATACGTTAGGCATTGGATACATTTCTTGTACTGTTTGTTACCTCCTCCCTCATTCCCCATTCCCCCTTCCCCCTTACCCACCCATGAGTTGTTCAGTTCATTTACACCAAACAGTTTTGCAAGTATTGTTTTTGTAGTCATTTGTCTTTTTTACCCTGTGTCTCTGGATTGCAGTATTCCTTTTCAGTTTCCTAGCTCTAATACCAGTATACATGCTTTCTGATGTACTCAGATAAGGTACAGTGATAGTGCAGGTACAACCACAGGAAAGGAATACAAGAAGATCATCAATAATAGAAGCTATAGTTTCACATCATATGTTGAAAGTAATTACAACAGTGATACAACAGTCATTTCCATAACATGAAGTTCATTTCACTTAGCATCATCTTATGTGTTCATAAGGGTATAGCTATTGGGCTCTTGTGATCCTCTGCTGTGACTTGCCTAAACCTGTACTAATTATTCCCAATAAGGGAGACCATAGAGTCCATGTTTCTTTGTTTCTGGCTCACTTCACTTAGTATAATTTTTTCCAAGTCCTTCCATTTCCTTATGAAAGGGTCAATGTCATTCTTTCTGATCGAGGCATAAAATTCCATTGTGTATATGTACCACATTTTCCTGATCCATTCATCTACTGAGGGGCATCTGGGTTGGTTCCATATTCTAGCTATGACAAATTGTGCTGCGATGAACATTGTTGTGCTGGTGGCTTTAGTGTGTTCTTGTTTGTGGTCTTTTGGGTAGATTCCCAAAAGTGGGGCTGCTGGGTCATAGGGGAGCTCTTTGCTTAGCCTTCTGAGGAATCTCCATACAGCTTTCCAGAGTGGCTGAACCAGTTTACATTCCCACCAACAATGAAGTACCATTCCCTTTTGGCCATATCCCCTCCAACATTTGTTATTGTTAGTTTTCTTGATATAGGGCATTCTATATATATATATATATATATATATATATATATATATATATATAATCAAACTGAATTACAGAGAGGTTACAGTTTCATACATTAGGCATTGGATACATTTCTTGTACTGTTAGCTCGTCCCTCATTCCCCCCTCCATTCTTACTGGGGTGAGATGGAATCTCAATGTTGTCTTGATTTGCATTTATTTTATGGCCAGTGATGTAGAGTACTTTTTCATATGTCTCTTGGCCATTCTTATTTCCTCATCAGAGGAGTCTCTTTTTAAGTCTTTCACCCACTTGGTGAGGGGGCTATTGGTTCTTTGTGGTTTTGTTTTGGAGGAATGTAATTTTTTTTAGTTCTGCATGTATTTTACATATGAGGCCTTTGTCCATTGTATGGCTGGCAAAGATCTTTTCCCAATCTGTGGGCTTTCTGTTTATCTTGCAAGCTATGTCCTTTGCCCTGCAGAAGCTCTGCAGTTTGATGCAGTACCTTTTGTCTATCCTTTCTTTGATTTGTAGCATTTTTGGATCTTTGTTAAGGAAGTTCCGTCCTGTGCCAAGGAGCCCAAGTGTTTCTCCTACTCTTTCCTTTAGTGTTTTCAGGGTATCTGTTTTAATTTTGAGGTCCTTGATCCACTTGGAATTGATTTTGGTTCAGGGTGATATATAAAGATCCAGCTTTAGTTTGTTGCATGTGTTGAGCCAGTTTTGCCAGCAACATTTGTTAAAGAGGCTATCTTTCTTCCCCACTATTTTTTTAGCTGCTTTATCAAAGATTAAATAGGCATAGTTCTGTGGGTTCATGTCTGGGTCTTCAATTCCATTCCATTGGTCTTCAGGCCTGTTTTGGTGCCAATACCAAGCTGTTTTTATTACTATAGCTTTATAATACAGCTCCATCACTGTTCTTTCTGCTTAGGATTGTTTTTGCTATTCTAGGTCTTTTATTGTTCCATATGAATTTCTGGATTGCTTCTTCTATTTCATTAAAAATCTGCTCTCCTTTTTTCCAAGCACTGTCCTTGTTATTTGTCTTAAAGGATATTCAGGTCATTGGGTTCTTTTTTTTTCCCCTAGAAAAGGTACATAAATATTGATTTTCTGGGGCTGGGGATATGGCCTAGTGGCAAGAGTGCTTGCCTTGTATACATGAGGCCCTAGGTTCGATTCCCCAGCACCACATATACAGAAAATGGCCAGAAGTGGCGCTGTGGCTCAAGTGGCAGAGTGCTAGCCTTGAGCAAGAAGAAGCCAGGGATAGTGTTCAGGCCCTGAGTCCAAGCCCCAGGACTGGCCAAAAAAAAAATATATATATATATATATATAGATTTGCTATTTCTTTACATTATTTACATAAATATGTTCTCGCTTTACAGAATGTAGCAACTATCATGTTTGGCTTTCTTATTCTGTGGTAGGTAACAGAGTGCCAGCAAATTACCTCATTTTGTTGTTCCTGGCTTGTGAAAAGAGAAAGATAGTATCAGGTCTAGCCAGATGGCCCACATTCAGAACCTGTCTATGCATCTTACTGATGCTGTAGCTATAGAAAATATAATTACTTTACTTTGGGTTTCTAATCTCATGATAAAATTGAGGATAATAGTATTTCTCATTTCTAAGGTCATTACAAAGTTAAAATGATAACTTACTACGTTAAAAATTATGATATGTAGTTAGTGCTTAATAAATGTTATGCTCCTCAGAAGTTAGTGGTTAGAAGGAATCTTAAGAATCTCAATGCTGTTATTACCTGAGATAAGTAAAAATTTAAAAGGATACTTGAGTGTTTCAGAAAAGCCTGTTAGTCTCAATGGGATGAGATAAGGACTTTGAAAGATTATCTGGCTGCTTTTGCACAAAGAGCTATGTATCTTCTATTAGCATGCCTTAAATTACAGACTGTGTTGTCACATTACATTGTATATACACATATAGTGTACTTTGATGATATTCTTCTCTATTATTCTCTCTTATTCCACCTATCAATGCTCCCCCTCCCTTTCATAATCTGAGAAATTTGAATTGTCATCTCTTTGTCTTCTAGATTACACATGCCATTCTTGCTTTTAGGAAATTTTACTATTTTGCATAATATGATTTCCATTTTATGCATTTTCCTGCACAATATGCTTGCATTCTTCCTTATGGCTTAGTAAGTCTCTGTATGTCTCTGTCTCCATCTCTCTGACTGTCTCTCTCTTACACACACACACACACACACACACACACACACACACACCCCATCTTTGGAATGAATAAGAGACATAATAAATGGTCAACAAGTACTTATAACTTGGTCAACATAGTTACACACTAGACCAGTGTAAATATAAACTATCTTAACTATGCTGGAATTGTTTCTTATTCTAGTCAGTATGACCATTTTTAGGAATAAATACAACAAATGTTGGTGAAGATAGATGTTGGTAGGGATAAGAACCTTTTTTATTGGTAGTAATATCTGCTCGTGAAGCCACCATGGAAATCAGTATAGAAATCTCTAACAAATTAAAAAATATTACTTCCATATGACCCATGTATTACATTCTGGGTAAGTAGACTGAGTGACAAATCATAGAGAAAAGTGTACACCCACAAATCACATAGAAACATGTATACAACCACATGGCAAAAATATTTCCTTAGTCCAATTAGTCAGCATCATTACAATTAATAGATTAAAAGATTAAGGTATTGTATTTTTAAATCAGGGGTTTATTGCTTTTCTTTTCAATAATTCAGCCCACATTGAGTTTGAATTATAAATTAGTTCCAAAAAGAATGTTCTGTTGTGAAAATCTAAAAGTTAAATAATTTTATTTCTTAAGAAACAACTATTTAAAATTTTATATAGAAGAAAATTTGTCATTGGACATTTGAAAAAGTGTAACATAAAACAAAATTCCTTCATGTTTTTTTAAAAAAATAGAAAACTCCCACATATTTCATATGTCTAACATGTTAAGAAATATTAAATTAATATACAAATCTAATTAGCTTTAACAGGCATTTACCTGTTCCTAAATTATCTATTCATGTAGCTGAATCACCTATAGATGAATTATCTTTAGAGAGAGAATATTTTACTTTTTTTCTTTTCAAAATATTAGGACTCTAGGAGCAATAGGAATACTGAAAGAATTTTGAAATATTTTATAGACTCAGCATATATAAATAAGGGCTATGGATGTGTTTTTCATTACTTAAATCCTAAGTTACTTCAATTTCATAATGCCAATGCTGAACAAGGTTGTAATTAATCTTGTAATGATTAACAAAGAAAGATACTTTTGATGTCAAATAAATGAGAATAATTGCTTTCATGACTTTTATGAAAACCAATTTATTAAATTGGTCCTTAATATCTTGGATAACTTCCAGTAACACAAATGAATGAAATCCAGGAATGAAGTACTTCCTTTGAAGATAGAATTAATCCATGGAAGTGCTTTGAAAGGAAATCCACCACTTTCATAGTAGTGATGATTATGAAGTTAAATACACTACTTCTTTTTCAAATGTAGCTGTGAATAATGAGGTTAAAATAAAAGAAACTGCAAGGCATATTTGGTAATATAATTTTCACAGTTACTTTAGATATTTTATTGCCAAGGGACATTTTGAAATGAAGTGGTTAAGAGTCCTTAAACAACCTTGGAAGTGTCTGAATTGTTCATTGAAATAGCAGTCCTTAGAACCTCCATTTAAATCCACTTACATATTTACATCTATGTTACAATGAGGATTGAAATCATAGCTATGACACTGACATGTTTACTTTCTCATTCATATATATGTGAGCACAATACATCCAGCATGGCATGATTTTATCCCTTGTTCATAACATGTATATCTATTCTAGTGGATGCTTTTTACTGGTTACAAAAATTTCATATGTTCATCCATTTCAACTAAGTCTCATTGAATTTTTGCCTAAGGAAAAAAATGTTGATGCCAATATATTACAGAATATGGACAAACTTAAGTTAGAAAAATAACATGAAATTAGCAAGTTTAAAAGAACACAGAGGCTTTGCTAGGATTTGGGGAAGGGCTTCATATCTAGCCTCACTCCAGTGGCTGCCCAGGGGCCAATTTAATTAGACTACAATTCATATCCCAGAAAGTGATCTTGTAATTACCTTCAAATGACCAAGCAATGCAGAAATCAAAGGAGAGCCTCACAATCCCAGTAATGAACTATTTGCAGTTCACTGAGTTTTTTATGTCAGGCATTTATTGGGTAAGTAATATTTAAATCTATGTTCTTTCTAATTTATATTCGTATGCAGTTGAATTTTAGGAGCTTATTTCAAAATAGATAGAAGTAATAAAAATAAATAAAAAATAAAGTCTCCACTTTTTAAAATGTTTTCCTCAAAGTAAAATCACTCTGTCTAAAGCAGGGAAACACATATAACTCTTAACTAAGCTTCAATTGGTCCATAAGAAATTAATTAGCTAAATATAATGACAGTTTTTAATTCAAATCTGTATTTCTTAATAATGAGTAAGGAGGGCTGGGGATATGGCCTAGTGGCAAGAGTGCCTGCCTCATATACATGAGGCCCTGGGTTCGATTCCCCAGCACCACATATACAGAAAATGGCCAGAAGCGGCGCTGTGGCTCAAGTGGCAGAGTGCTAGCCTTGAGCGGGAAGAAGCCAGGGACAGTGCTCAGGCCCTGAGTCCAAGGCCCAGGACTGGCCAAAAAAAAAAAAAAAAAAAAAAAAAAAAAAAAATAATGAGTAAGGAAATGCACTTGATTTTCACTTTTCAGACACAAGGTGTCTAGAGTCATCTTCGCTATCAAATGGACTAAAATAATCACAGCTAAATGATCACAATTTTTCTTTATGTGTATCATTGTTTTTTCAAGGGATAAATGACCTTGTAATAAAACCTAAACTTGAGAAATGTTGTTTCTAAACCAATGTGAAATAGATTCTTCTCTTGTGGGTAGGGAAATTAATATTGGATTCTTTTAATTACTTTAAAAGCCTTGGCATTCCCAGACATAACAATATTATCAAAAGAGTATAACTAATTGGCAGTGAATAAGGAAATATTTGACTACTTATACTGATATACTTATTATTTTGAGAATAAAATTACAAGAGAAAAATATGGAAATGACCTATAAACTTGTAGCAAATAGTAGATATAAATTATTACAATAGAAACAGGCAATGGTTTTCCAAATGTCTAGTCAAAATAAATACATATATGAATCTAAATCTCAAAAAATATTTAATTTGGGCTGGGAATATGGCCTTGTGGTAGAGTGCCTGCCTTGCATACGTGAAGCCCTGGGTTCCATTCCCCAGCACCAAATATATACAAAACACCAGAAGTGGTGCTGTGGCTTAAGGGCTAGAGTGCTAGCCTTGAGCAAAAAGAAGCCAGGGACAGTGCTCACAAATGGACTCCAAACAATTTACTTTCTTAGCTGACATTCCCAAAGGTAGTCCATAAGACTTGTTCACACTTCATACCTGTGTATATAGTATAACATCTCTTGATTAAATGCAAATATATACACAAATTGCATATTGACACGGCCTTTTTTTTCTCTTTTTCTTTCAAAGTGTTTACTTTTTAATTTTTTTAAATAATTACTTATTGTCAAAGTGATGTACAGAGGGGTTACAGTTTCATACATAAGGCAGTGGGTACATTTCTTGTACAATTTGTTACCTCCTCCTTCATTTCCCCCCCCCTCCCCGTTTCCTGCTCCCCCCATGAGTTGTTCAGTTGGTTTACACCAAATGGTTTTGTATGTATTGCTTTTGGAATTGTCTTTTTATCCTTTATCTTCCGATTTTGATATTCACTTTCCCTTCCCTAATTCTAAGACCAGGCCTTTCAAAAATTACTAGGAAGTATTAAGAGAAACAATGTTGATATGTTTTCTGGTAGTTAATTGGAAATGAGTCTCTGATACTTTCCTGCCCCCAGGATGGCTTCAAATTGTTATCCTCAGATCTTATCATCCTAAGTACCTAGGATTATAGGAATAAACCACCAGATTCTGGTGGATTTCTATTTCTCTATTAAAGTGTGTTTTCAAGTCTTGCATTGACTTCCTTACTTCCTTAATTCATTTATTTGTGTCTCCTTTGATTTCCTTAAACTGCAGCTATATTTTCATCGGCCTTCCTTTCCATTCTTTGGAATTCATTTAGCTTTATATTTGTGGTCTCCCTAAATTCTTCCATTACCCTTTTATTAGCCTCATCTCATTCGCCAGATAATTTTCAAAATATTTACTTCTTGGAAAAGCACAGACAAAGTTTACAATTACCAGTTACTTAAAATAGATTCTGTCAAAGAATATATATACACTGGAGGTTTCGAGGTAGAATGTGTTAAAAGTTTAATGAGTCCTACGTGAACATTAGTGGCGTCTTAGTCACCACTTAATAAATAGTGATGAATAAAATAAGGCAAAGATGTTTTCATTGTTGATCTTTTTCCTTGCCACTACTTTTACCATGCCTTTTAGGTCTTGGTACATTTGACCACATAAGATGATGCTAAGCAAAATCAACTCCAGGATATGGAAATAAGAGGTTTTTCATTGTTGTAGTTATTTTTAATGTACTATGTAAAATTATTTTTTTGTTTCAATTTTCTTTCCTATAATTTACCCCTGTTGTCACTGTATTTGATTTTGGTACTCTAGGTATTGTTTATATGTTTATCTGAATTAGGGAAGGGAAAGGGAACATCAAAATGGTGAGACAAAGGACAAAGGATGAGCCCATGCAACAGCAATATTCACAGGACAATATGTTGGAAATTCAGTGTACAACATGGTAGGAGGTAGGGTTGAGAGGAGCAAACATGGGAGAAAATAGGGAAGAGGTAACAAATTTGAGGAGAAATGTACTCTTTACCTTGCATATGTAACTTTAACTCCTTTGTATGTCACCTTGAGAACAAAATAAAAATTTTCAAAAGGAAACATAAAACTATGTAGATTGAAGTTTAGCCAATACTCTGAATTGGACCGCAGAATATAGAAAATATACTTTGAATCTATTTTGAGTTTTCTTTGATAATGCAGCATATTAAAAAATCACCTCATTAATATAAACTTGAGCATGACTGAAGTTAATAAATCTAAGATGTATGTCAAGGTTATCATTTCAGAATGGAAGAAATGATTAGTAAATGGGACTAATATCACTGTTAAGCTCAGACAACCAGGCAAACCCCAAATTGGGAAACATCAGGTGAAGTACATTGCATGTCCAATTATTTTGTAGCTATAAGGAAAAAGTTCAGAAATAGAAAAAATAGTGTTTGGGGATTTTATTGACTAAGTTTTATCAGGTACTATCAGAAAGATAAGAACAAATTTTTGCTGAAAAATCAGAAGTAAAAGGATGTTGGAACTCTGGGCTGTAATGCTACATAGTTCCAATAGTCAAAATTAATTGACAAAAGTTTTGAGACAGGACACTTTTGCAGCTCAGAAGTTTAGCAAGATAAGAATGCAAGTGTAGCTTTCCAATTTATTGCTAAAACTTCTCTGAGAATTCAAGTGCCTGAGGGCAAAGATCAGATTACAGATATGGAAGACAGTTAAACCTCAGTATCAAGTTGAATTAACTTATTTAGAGGAATCCAGGCTATAGCTTTTCTGAAGGAACTTAAATTTAACTTACCAGCTTCAAGTTTAAAGACAGCATGGATAACAAAAACAATACATACACACAAACACAAATGCACACATGGTGATATGAACACATACATAGGACAAAGAAACATATCGCGATATTCATGCATACATTTGTATTGATGTTTATAAATAGATAAAAAAGTATTATGGTATATATTCATACATATAACAGTGTGACATAAATTTATACATCCACACATATGTTGATACTTTGAATACTTACCAACTTCCTTTGAAGGGAACTCGTAAATCTTTATCCATATTTATCTGTTTTGAGATAAATTGCTAAAAACAATATAAACTTGAAACTGGTTCTAACACACATACATATATATATATATATATATATATACAGTATTCAAGGTACTAAGATCAGATACAGTAATAGCAGGAGTAAAATCATGGGAAGGGAATGTAAGAGAAAAAAAAAAGAAAAAAAGCGTACTGTTTCACATGGCATGTTAAAAATAATTACAACTATGATATACCACTTGTTTCCATAATGTGGAGTTCATTTCTCTTAGCACCACCTGTTCATACGGGTATAGTAGCTATTGGGCTCTTGTGATCTTAAGCTATGACTAACCTAAACATGTATTAATTATTACCTACGAGGAAAACCAGAACTAGAGAAGGGAAAGGGAATACACAAATCGAGAGACAAACAATAAAAAGATAAACCATTCCCAAAGCAATAGTTACAAAACAATTTGGTATAAACAACTATACAACTCATGGGGGGGGGCAAAGGAGAGGGGAGAGGCAGAGGAAAAATGAGGGAGGAGGTAACAAATTGGATAAGAAATGTACTCACACACTGGATACTGTATTTACTGGTATTAGAACTAGGCAAGTGAAAGGGAATGTCAAAATCGAGAGACAAAGGATAAAATGACAAATGACTCCAAAAGCAATACTTGCAAAACCATTTGGTGTAAACCAACTGAACAATTCATGGGGGAAGAAGGAAAGGGGCAGTGGGGGAGAGGGGAATGAGGGAGGAGGTAACAAACAGTGCAATAAATGTACCCAAGGCCTAAAATATGAAACTGTAACCTCTCTGTACATCACTTTGACAATAAATAAAAAAAGAAATGTACTCCCTGCCTTACATATGAAACTGTAACCCCTCTGTACTTCACTTTGACAATGAAGAAAAAAAAAAGAAATGTACTCACTGCCTTATGTATGAAACTGTTACCCCTCTGTACATCCCTTTGACAATAAAGAAAGGAAGAACCCCCCCTCCCCCAAATATGTGTCTATTAGAAACCTTAATCCACTCTACCTACCCATAATTTCTTAAGGAGACAGAAGTTTAGAAACAGCCAAAAGGGAGTCACATTCATTTAAGGAGAGAAGAGAGGAATAAGAAAAAAATCAAGTATCATTTCTTCATGCAGGACCAAGACAAATGAAAACAATGTAACTGTGGCACAAACTTCTTACAGCAGAAGCAAGGCCTGATCAATGAATGTCATGAATGTCACTGTGATCACTACATTTCTCTCCAGAAACACACACACACACACACACACACACACACACTATACATATGTACATGTTTATGATTTATGTGCGCCAGTATTTGGTGCTTGAACTCAATGCCTTGCTGTTCTAGGTTTATACTGTAGTACACCCTCAGGCTGGACTTCCAGCTTTTTGGATATAAAATTCTTACAGATTTATCTGGCTGGCTTCAAACCATTTCTTCAGAACTCAGCTTCCTGAGAAGCTAAGACTGCAGAAGCACTTCAGAAACTTTCTCCTTCTGTGATTCTTGGCAGTCTATAATACTTTCAATCAGCAGTGAATAAATACTTATGGTAGGGAGGTAAGTTGTCCCACATCTCACAATTTTTTTTTCAGATTAAGAATAGCTACAGTTAGGGCTGGGGATATAGCCTAGTGGCAAGAGTGCCTGCCTCGGATACACGAGGCCCTAGGTTCGATTCCCCAGCACCACATATACAGAAAACGGCCGGGAGCGGCGCTGTGGCTCAAGTGGCAGAGTGCTAGCCTTGAGCGGGAAGAAGCCAGGGACAGTGCTCAGGCCCTGAGTCCAAGGCCCAGGACTGGCCAAAAAAAAAAAAAAAAAAAAAAAAAAGAATAGCTACAGTTAGACTTGTCATGAAAGTCACTATATAGTACACAGTGATTATATAATTTGGTACCAACTTAGTGGATATATAGAAATGTCTCCTAGAATTTATGAGAAATGTCCTCCACAGTATTATGATTGAGTAGGTTCTGAAAACTTTAATAGGTGGACTCTCGATGGAAGAAGTGATTACGAAGTGTAGGTCCTTTAGGATACCGTGTCACCAGGTTTCTTTCTCTCTGTTTTCCCTCTCTCCTGAAGTCAAAAAGCTGTCCTGTGCTCACACTCCTGCCACTGCCATGATGTTTCTTTCCAAGGAAAGGGGTCAAGTGACCATGGAGGAAGCCTCAGAAACTGTACATGAAAATTATTCCACCACTGAAGTTGTAAATGTCAAAATGACAGAGGAGGTAACAATATTTGACAAGAAATGTACTCACTACCTTATGTATGTAACTGTAACCCCTCTATATGTCACCTTGACAATAAAACTAAAAAGATACAGTGATATCAAATTTACTAAGACAGGCTGTTTCCTTCAGAGATAATTGATTACATAGTATGTTGAAAAATGGAGATATTTGGAGCAAAATATGAACAAAGATTTTTGGTTACTAAATAATCTGTGTCCTGACTTTCAGTGTGTTCATCATAAAGAACATGACTGCTATCCTGATTAGATTTATTTAATTGGTATAACTCTCAATCCTTCTTCCGAAGTTTTTCACTTGTTCCTCTGTCTCCACAAATAAGCACATGATGATGTGTTTAAAAAAGAATTTTCCTTGTCTAGTGTAATAATGAAGAAGTGTAATCTCCTTATATCCAGAGTCAGAAGCAAGGAGTAACATGAATCTGAAGCCAGCCTTGGCTACAAAGCAAGACTCGCTCAAAAAGCAGCGGACTTCTGAAGACTATGTTGGTCATGACTTGAGAGTTTTAATAACATGACACTGACTTTTGTGTTATAGAGTTATTTTGTATTTTCTCATTTCTTTATTTTTGATTTCTATGTTGATCATTTGAGCATATTTCTCAAATGATCTCCAATGTATTTGGCCCCCAAAGTATTTATAACATTGTGTATTAAAAATTCTATGAAGGCATTACAATAGCTATTATTACTGCTAGCTATTGTAGTTTTGTTATTGTTTTCTAAATACATTATGCTTGAGTATATATAGTATCTGCTAGCATAGTGACTCTAATTGAGGGAACTTTCAATATACTAACCAAAGAAAATTTCTAGCAATAACTCACTGACTTTTACAAAGTAATTAGTCAATAAATAATTAGTGAATTGTATAGAATAGACTATTACCTTAGATTGTGCCATTACATCAAAATGCCTAGATTGCAATTTTTTTATGAATAACAGATACTTTTTTTTCACAATCTGAAAGGCAGTCAAGATCAAGGTGCTTATCCCTATGCAACCAGGTCTTTTTAGACATGGCAAACTCCTCATAATGGATGGATCAGAAATTACAAATAAACTGAATGCTAGTTACCATATGAAGGAGAATATCAAGAAGAACCTAATTAACATCCTGTATGTTTCCATTAGGCACTGACACAATCAAGAGGAGTCACTTTGGGGCATTTACCCAAAGGATTACAAGCAAGATCACACTGAAGCTACCAGCACAACTATGTTTAGTGCAGCAAAATTTATCATTGCTAAAATATAGAACCAACCAAAATGCCCATGCAGTAGATGAATGGATAAAGAAAAGGTGATACATATAAACAATGGAATTCTATGTTTCTATTAGAAAGAATGACTTGGCCCCATTTGTGAGGAAATGGAAGACTTAGAAAAAATCATACTAAATGAGTTAGACCCAAAGAACCATAGACTCTATGGTTTCACTCATTGGAAACAATAAGTACTTGTTTAGGATAATCCTAGCAGAGGAGTACAATAGCTCAGTAGCAATGCCCATATGATCACATAAGATGATGCTAATCAAAATGAACTACAAAACTTGAAAATAAGTTGTTTATCTTTATTGTTATTTTCAACATATCATATGAAATTACACCTTTATTTTGGGTCTTTCTTCCCCATGATTTTACACTTGATGTCACTTTAACTGACTTTGGTGCATGGGGTATTGTATATATGTTTATCAGAACTAGGGAAGGGGAACACCAAAATGGAAAGACAAGGATAAAAGGTGAACCAATGCAACAGCAATACTTACAAGACAATATGCTGTAAACCAACTGTACAACTCAGGGGAGGGTGGGAAGGGAACTGGGAAGAGGGGAAAGGTGGGAGAAAAATGAAGAAGGTAAAAAGTTGGATAAGAAATGTACTCACTGCCTTATGTATGAAACTATAACCTCTCTGTACATTACTTGGAAAATAAAAATATATATATTAAAAAGGAGGAGTCCTCATGATTTAATCACTTTCTAAAGATCCTCCTGTTGCGTTATCAACACAATAGAAACCAAATTTCAACTCATGAATTTTCGGGAAAATTCATACTGTTGAAGTCACAAATTATTTAGCACACAGAGATCACAAAATTTTCTTGGTTTTTTTTTTCAGTTGTGTAGAAATGAAATATGGATCGACATCAATTTATGTATAAGTATATTATGTCCATATCATGTTATCATTTTTTTTTTGCTTGTGGGTTCTGGGTCCCTGGGATTTGAACATAGGGCTTGAATGCTATAGCTAGCACTCTACAGCTTGTGGAGCTACAGCTCCACTTCTGCACTTTGTTGGTTAATTGGGTATGAGTCTCATAAAGTTTCTTTCCCTGACTGACTTAGAACCATGATCCTCAGATCTCTGCCTTCAGCCAAGATTAAAAGCATGAGCCAGTGCCTTGATATATTTTTCTGGACATGTATCTGGAGCATTAATCTATGTGATATAACTCTCAGAGATTATATTTTTATGTCTATAATCATTTTTCTACTAGTAATAAAGTATATTTGAAGCAAGTCTAAGAGAATATGTCAGTGTTTTATTAAGTATCTCCTGAAATACAGTGTCTCTGAGATATCTTGGGATAAATTAATATGAAATTAGATTATTGTCAAAGTTATAGTTATTTTAAATCACTTGGTGCTATTCTCTAGATATGTCAATAACTATTGAAACATATTCAGGAAAAATATTTTGGGAAAAGTTAGTGGTTAATAACAATGTAAAATTGGAACTATATTTCTGATTCTATTTATTTTTTCTCTTAATACAGATATATCCTCATTTTGGTGTGTTTGTATCAAATAATGGTGCCTGAAATTTCTTTCCTTTATAATAAATCATATTAAATAAAACTGTATAGAATTTTATGCAGGTTCACAAAGCACTTAGATGTGCAGTAGTGGTTGGGTTTCCAGATGGAAATTTGTTTTTAAGTAGTTTACAATAATCCAATTGTATTTTGACAAGTTACTGCTGAATATCACTCAGTATTTTTTTCAACTTCAGGAATAAAATTCTCAAGTATAAAGAATAATATATATCATTTATGTCAAAACCATTCATTCTAACTATGAGAAAGCTATTACATAGAGGAGAAAAGTGACATGCTTAGTCAAACAGCTAATGGAGATGTGAAGCTGGAAAATATTTTGGATATGACTAAATTTCAATATTTTTAGTAATACTTTCTAGCAAAGAAGTCATATAAAGGGAAATTTTGAAGTGTTGTTGAGGCTTTTAAATAAATACAAAGTTAAAGGAAATTTTATTATGAATGATTTAAAAATCTTTTCATTTACCAACTAATTTGTCAGTAAATCTCTGTACATGCATCAATGAAAGATTAAAGAAAATAAAGGTATTCCAAAGTCAATGAATGATGGCATTGCATTTTTTGTATAATCAGTAGGTGACACTGTAAGTTCACTGCCCTAAGAAGGAAGCAAATGATGAAGTTATACACTATATTAGAAATAAACTATAAAAACGGGTGGGGGGTGCAGAGGGGAGAGAAAGAGGGAAAACAGTAAGAGTAAAGGAGGGACAGGTAACACTCTTCAAAAAGAAATGTTGCTGGGAATGTGGCTTAGCTGTAGAGTGTTTGCCTAGCATGCAAGAAGCCCTGGGTTCCATTCCTCAGCACCACATAAACAGAAAAAGGCAGAAATGGCATTATGGCTGAAGTGGTAAAGTGCTAGCCTTGAGCAAAAAGAAGCCAGGGACAGTGCTCAGGCCCTGAGTCCAAGCCCCAGGTCTGGCCAAAAACAAAGAAGCAAACAAAAACCAGAAAGAAATGTTACACATTACCTGCCTTATGTAACTGTAAACACCTCTGCTACAATAAAATTTACATTTAAAAATATAATAAAATGTATAAAAGATGCATAAAATGATTTGATCTCCATGATTATTTTAGTCATTTCTTTCCAAGAAGATTTTAGAAAGTCTACCAATGATCATATAGCTCCCCATAAAATTAGGTAATATTTGAAAGTATTTAAATATAATATGGAGGAAACATTTTAGAATTGAAACTTCTGAAAAATAGCAAGAAAACCAGCTTAAGATCGGCCACCTGAGTAAAATAAAAATTAGTAAGAATCCTCAGATTATATACATAGACAAAGAAAAAACAGATTATAAAATCACATATAAGGTTATTTTAAGATTTTTTAAATATGTACCATTTAAATAAAATGGTGAATGAGATTAATCATTGTCACAACAATCACAGTCTGCAAAATAATTCATTATACTATATATTTCATAATATTTTGTGTAGTGTGTAAAGAATAATTGATGAAAATAGCCTAACCGTCACCTATTTCGAAATTATGTGGAGAAATGCATATTTTGGGGGGGGGGAAACAAGCATGACAAGAATTTTAGTGAAGAATAGTAGATAAACTTCAAAGGTAAGATGAAAAATAATTTTAGAGAGATGTAAGAAATGATTTTTAATGAAACTTTATGTTTCCCTAAAGAAGAACCTGCCATTGAACCCATAGTATAGTGGAAAATATATATTCACAAATGAATGTTAACATGGTCTCTTTCCATCCTCATGTTGAGGACAATGAATACTGATGGTAGCAACAGAATAGTTTTGATATATTTTTCTAGGTAGATAACTCTATGCCTAGAAAAATTGAAAAGCTGAAGGTAAAGCAAGTGATTGAGTTATTAAAAGTCTGGAAGAGATGAGACTTTCCCGCAGCTCTCTAGTGCTGTGTCCAATTTTGTCATGCCCACTGCACTGTCGAGTCTTCCTGCTAATTTCCAAGTCCAGACAGTTCTTACATCATGAGCTATTTGTATCCAATTTGCTTACAACAATTTGGTCAAATTGTTAAACAGATTGTCACCAGATAGCTTTGTCAAGTACTGTCCTAAATGCCAGTTGCAGTGAATATCACAGCTGTCAGCTTCCTTTGCCAAGTATTATGTGGGTTTTATTTTGTGTATGTTTGTTTTTGCAATGGAATTATCATTTTATGAAGTCTGCTGAAATACATTTCTGTTTTCTCCTCATAGACAGAAAAAATAAAAGTGTTCATGTCTACTAATGCACCAAATTGCTGTGTCTGGAATTCAAAGGAGTTACTGTTAACATAATGGGAACATAGAATACAGTTCTTGCATTAGCTGATTTATTTTCTCCACCTTTCTCATTTATTTGTAAATTCAAATCCAAAATTTAAAAAAATGTTCTTTGAAGAATTTCACTCTTCATTCCTTTATGTTTTTAATTTAGCAGTCTAACCACATATTGTATTCCTTTTTTATCTCTGCAAGGACAAAATTCAACAGTTTCCATAAAAAGAAACACATTGATTATTACTAAACATTTGAAAAAACAGAATCATTGTCTGCAATGTCACATCATGCGGTAAAAAGCCAATTGTATCAACTGATTATCTACAGATATTTTCATAAGAAGCCTATAAAAGAGAAGTAAAATAAATGGTATGATAGGGAATAAATAAAATTTAGTTGTGTCTCAGAACTGGCAATTGGGTCAAAACATCTAATCACAGAACAAATTCCTCATAGGAAAGATTAAGGGTTGTTCTACTATAAAGTACTCAAAATTAATTAAGATGTTGGATGACTTGTTTTAATCATTTATAATCCATTCTCACATTTATGTTAATGTATTTTGTTATTTGTTCATCATTGATTATATAAGATCACTTAATATTATTAAATGACTATATTACAGAGCTTAAAAAATATGAACATTTACTTTCAGATAAAGATATCTAAGTGTTTTCTTAATATCACTTGCTTTGATATTCTCATACAAAAATGTTTGCATTTAATTCATCAATAACAGTCATACGATGTGTCTTCTGTTGCTAACAACAAAATAGCATATAGTGGATATCATAAAGAAAATGCATTTCAGCTCAGGGTTGTATGGCAATGTAGGGGACGATCTTAGTGATAGTAATTTTGTTGGTAGAGACCTGTTTATATCATTTGGCCACAAAAAGTGAGTGCAGAAGAGTTAGCCAAATTAATGAACACACTCTCAAGGTAAAACAACCATAAATATAAAATCATTAATTAATCTTATGGATAGATTAGTTTAATATGAACAGAACACTAATTTCTTCCTAATGGCTGTTGCACCCGTTCCAACTACTTAGTGTCTCTATATGGAGATTCATTTTCAACCTGAGTTTCACAGGGGACAAACCAGAATAATTTCCTAAAAAGGTATCAGGTATTACATTGTAAGTAAGATATTTAAAACTGTTGAAATTAACAAGCTTCCCTGTCTATGTTTTTCTGTTTACTCTATTTATTTTGAGGTTCTTTTCTTGCATACATATTATGGATCATTGTGTCAACTTGTTAATGTTAATTTAGAATATACGTCAAAGTATCTAATGGTGCTAGCCCAATAGTTTTACTTGTGTTCTTATTTTGTTTTGTTTTTCTTCTTGTTGTTAATTCTATCCATCTACTTGTATCATTGGGTTTAAAATATATTTTCTGTGGAGAGTATGAGTAGCTGGAATTTAACTTAATTTTTATTTTACTTGCATGTATAGGGCTCTATCACTTGTGCCACATTTCTAGTCAGTCTTTATGCTTGTTATTTTTGGAGATGGGTTCTCATAGACTTTTTTGCATGGATTGGCTTCTAACTTTAATCTTCCCTCAGACTCATGAATAGTTAAGATTACAGGTGTAAGTTTATCTCTCCTAAGTGATAGATCTCCTAGATGACATGCTCCATTCTTCTTCTACATTCACAAAAATATGACAGTCCCATGCCAGTTAGATATAAATTCATACTTCCTCCATCTCTATTGGGTTAAAAGATCTACTCAGATCTTTCTTTAGGAAGGTCACATGGGAAATAGAAGATGTGTTCATCACATTTCATAAAACTAGTTTAAATTTTTTTGCATATTACTTTGAGCAGGTTACCATCCACAGGTTATATACTAAATTAGCTGACATGAGGTGACTGACATATAACAATAATCTATTTTAAGAATAGTAAGAAAGACACTATACTTGAATATTTACCAAATGATTCATTAAACTCCATACTTTTCTGGTCTTGAACAAAGGACCCAAGGTAACACCATATGCAGACTAAGTTTATGCTCCCTTGAGAACCAACTAATGTTATGCTGTGCTTTTTAGGTAACTTCTCTAGAGGAAAGATATTATTCCTATATTTCTATTAATTTTGGCCAAACCTATTTCCCTTACAAACATTCTAAATTTGTTGTCTAAAAAAACGACAAGGAAGATACAAGGTGTCATATTTAGGAATAATAGATGCTCAAGTTCACTGACTCTGGCCTCTATTTTATAAAATATATTACTGAATTAATATAATGTTTCAGTTTCATTGATTATGCTTTTCAACTCCCAAATTATCTTCGTATTCAATAAAATCTGTTGAATCATTTTTCTCTTCCTTTCAAGTTGTAATAATTGTATTTGTTTTCTTTTGATAGTTTGAACATAGTACTTCTTCTTCAAAATTTCACCTGGTCACTAAAACAGCTGAGGTCACAAATACTTTGATTTTCCATTTTTATTGTAAATATGGCCAACACCTTCTACTTTTATAACATGTAATTTCTAATGAAAAATTAGATTTTCATAGGAAAAATTCTAGCAAATCTATAAGGTTCATGTTTTCTATGAATTTTGTTCCTTTAGTTAATTTTGTTTCTTTATTAATTTAGTGTATGAAGTCTGTGAAATCCAGTATCTTATGTGGTATGTGGTCACTAATGATTACAAAACACAACATATACATAACATATGCAGAGTAGAGACATTACTTAGACACAGAGGATGATGAAGGAATCCAGGTAGTATGGACAGTCTGAGGCAAAAGATACACATGGTGGTAGAGAAGCACATCTATGAAGTTCAGATCAACTATAATAATCCTGTAATTTTGCTTTCTCTTTTCTACATCTTGAGAATATTCACAGAGCCTATGAAGAAAATTTGAATATCTTGAACCCCACTGTCATACAGTAATACACAAATTAAAGTATGTTTGCTGTAACTACAAAGGCAACCCGCAGACAGGAATAGGTAAGCCACTGGCCGGCCTAAAGTCTTCCACTTTCTGTGTTAAAATATCCAGCATCAGAAATGCTCAAGGAAGTTCGCTCAATGTCATGCTCAGAATACAGTGTACTTCTTTCCACTGTTAGAGAAGATGCCAGTTCTTAGAGCCTACTCCAACATTTGGAAATGTGCAGACTAATAGATTTAAAATGGAAAAAGTTACACATCAAAATAGTATCAATTCTCCTTGTCCTTAACTACAGTTCAATTTTATTCAGAAGAAAATGTATCAAATTGTGTGATTTTATTGTTTCCAGAGCTTAGAAATGGTAGTGTTGTTAAATTATATGTGGCTTATTGTTTAGTGGCTTTTGTAGAAAAGGTTTGCTTTTTACTGGACCTTTGCTAGAATTCATGTTGCTGTTACTCATGATTCCATCAGTATAATTTGACACTTCAAATATGGTGATTCACTGAACTTAATTGATTACTATCTTCAGGTTTCTCAATCATAAAATAAGGTTTGATTCAAAGGGACATAATGAAAATACCCAGTCCATGTGGTGTTCAAGATGCTCAGTTTAGGCATCCAATTTATGCTGGAAGATTTTGTTTTATTGAGATTATTATTTTGTTTTATTTTTTTCTATATTTTCCATTGGCTATTCGTTATGATTTTTTTAATTTAGTGGATAATCTAAATACAGATCCTTGACATTGGTTTTCTCTCCTGCAAATCATACTGAAATATATGATAACATACCGCTAAATGCATATATGAAAGAAATATGACTGAAGAATTCTACCTGAAAAATTTAAAAAAGTATTTCTTGGAATCTATGATGCATCTCCCCTGGTTGATATCAGCTGACACTTTGTTTTATACATGAGTGTTTTTTCTCCACTTTTTTCATGTATAGTTCACATCTTTCCATGTGAAATTCTAGGAAATAGAAAAAAGTGGTCAGTACTAGTACTAATAGTTGGCAAGGCATTATAAGAACATAAGTTAAACTATTTAAATTACCTCATATATGGTAAGATATGCTAAAGTACATATTGTTGCATGGATTATCATAAGTAGTTAAAATATAAAATTATATCAGCAGATGCATAGGATTTGAAACTTCTATACTTCTAAGCAGAACAGCAGTTCAGCAGCAATCCTTGAATTTAGCTCTGGAAGACACAAGCTATCCAATTAACAATCTATAGCCATTGAGTGGACAAAAAAATTGAAAATAAACATTCTACAAAACAAATATCATGCATTATGATGCAGTAGATTTTATTCCTGAGATGTAAGGCTAAAAATACATAACCCTACAAATTTCCTTACCAGAGCCAAAGATAAGAACCACATGACCATCCCAATACATGCAGAAAAACATTTTGAAAAAATCCACCATTCATTTGTGTTAAAAGTTCTGGAGAAGGTAGGAGGAGAAGAAACATACCTAAGAACAATAAAGTCTATATATGACAGACCGACACTGAACAATGAAAACCTAAATCCATTTCCTCTAAAGTCAGGAACTAGTCCAAGATGTCCAATTTCTCTACTCCTTGTCAATATAGTTCTGAAATTCTTATCCAGAGAAAAAAGGCAAGTTAAGACATAAAAGGAACTATTCCTATTTGCAAACATGATCTTATATATAAATGACCCAAATGACTCCATCCTCAAGCTCCTAGAGCTAATCAATGACTTTGAGAAAGTAGCAGGAAAAAAAATTAACCCCCCCAAAATCAGTCTTTGTCCCAAAAAATGTACAAGCAGAGGGAGAAACCAGGAAAACAACTCCATTTGCAATAGCCTCTAAAAGTATTGGAATAAAGCTAGGTAGGAAGCAAAAGACCCTTATTTTTAAAATGAGGAAAGAAACCAAAGACAACATCAGGAAATATAAAGACCTTCCACATTCATAGATATATAGAATTGATATTGTGATAATGGTCATACTCCCAAAAAA
The DNA here is from genome assembly GCF_023159225.1 of Perognathus longimembris pacificus. Lineage (NCBI taxonomy): Eukaryota > Metazoa > Chordata > Mammalia > Rodentia > Heteromyidae > Perognathus > Perognathus longimembris. The sequence continues at coordinate 18,263,948 of NC_063163.1, forward strand.
TGTCTACAATTTTAATGCAATCCCCATAAAAATCCATGCCATTCTTTCCTGAGAAGGAGAAAATAATCAAAAATTATTAAAATTATTATGAAACAAAAGATCTCAAATAGCCAAAGCAATTCGAGACAAAAAAGAAAAAAGGGAAAAAAAAACCCACAATGCAGGTGGTATCACAATCTCATACCTTAAACTCTTCTACAGAGCTATACAAACAAAAATGGTTTGATATTGCTGTAAAAATAGACCTAAAGATCAATGGAACAGACTAAAAGACCCAGAAGAAGACTTACTGTTATCTGATAATTCATAAGGGAAATAAAGATATACAGTGAGAAAAAATAACCCCTTCAATAATCAATGTTGGGAAAACTGGGCATCCACATGCAGAAAACTATGAGTGAATTCCCTGTTTGTCAACTCAAAGTGGATCAGAGAAAGCTCTGTCAGCTCTAAGACCTTGAAATTTCTGAAAGAAGGAATAGGAGATAGAGTAGAGCTTATAGGAATAGGCAGAAGAATTTGGTAAGAATCCCAGTGACACAGCAGATTAAAGAGAGACATGACAAATGGAATTACAACAAAATAAAACATGTCTGCACAGCTAAGGACACTGAACTAGAAAGATAGCCAACAGACAAGGAGATCTTCTACTAGCAATACATCAGACAAAGGCCTAATATCCAGAATATAAAATGATCAGAAGAAACTAACCCCTCCCAAGATTAATAAACCAGTCACTAAAGTGCCTGAGGAACCAAGGACAGACTTTTCTGAAGAAAGATAAACATAAGAGGAAATGTTCAACTTCCCTTGCCATACGGGAAATGCACATGAAACGACTTTGTGATACTGTCTCACCCCGGTTAGACTAGTCAACATTGTAAATTCAAACAACAGCAAATGCTTGCAATGATGTGACGGAAATGGAGCCCTATTTCACCACTGTGAATATTTAAACTAATACAATCACTTTGGACAACAGTCTGATGGTTCCTCAAAAAAACAAACATAGATTTTCCCTATGAACATCCTGGTCATCTACCCAGAACATAACAAGCCCAAATATCATAAAGAAACTTTTACATCCAAGTCCATTGCTGCACTATTATTGCATGGACATAGACTGATTATCAAATTTTGAGAATGTTGCCATTAATATCCATGTCTCACATACTTGCCATTTCAAAATCAGTTTGCCTACCCAAAAAGTTATGATAGTGCTGAGTGTTGATGGCTCATATCTGAAATCCTAGGCACATAAGAGGCTAAAATCTAAGATAGCAGTTCAGATCCAACCAAGCAGAAAAGTCTGAGACTTTTGTCTCAGGCCATTAAAAAACAGTAAGTGGGGCTGGTGTTCAAGGGTTAGAACTAAGTTTTAAGCAAGAAAATCTATTGGAGAATACTTAGACTCTGAATTCAAGATCTAGTATCACCTTAAAATAATGATAATGATTGTGAAAGTTATGTCTGTTAAATAGGTCATAACAAAAATGAAGAATTATATTTCCATTTATTTGTAAAGTCATTAGGGGAAAGAAGTATATTGTTAAAAATTAATTATGCCACAAAATTTCAATAAAATATTACTATTATTAGTTAGGTTACTTTACCATTATCAATAAAGTTGACAAATATATACTCTAATTTATGGGAAAAATTAAAACTCCAGTAGTTGCAGAATGAAGATAAATTATAAAACATGAAATATTAATATAACAATTAGTAAGTTCACTGAATAGTAAAATCATACATGTTAACATTGTAAATATCTAAATTAAATAAAACCAGAATGTTATTAATAATGTTGTTGACAAATCACATTTTAGCCTAGACTTTTTCTAATTTAATTATTATAATGCTCTATGTGTAGGCCTACTTTATAGGAGGGCCTAATCAAATAACAAATGACCAGTTAATATTACAAAACACATCCTATACTATCTTACATAATATCTGAAGCATATCATGAATGAAACCATTTTCTGAGTCATCAATATTATTGGTCTGTGAACTTCTTCCTTTTAATTCAGCACTCAGCAGTACTGTGAACATATTGATCTGTAATCAACTGCTGACACTGTTATTTGGCTTCAGCCATATATTTACTGAACTGCAAACACAGCATTATGACAGGCATATATAAAACAGTTTTCTACTAAGCACAAAATCTCATTGCAGACACTTTATCTCAGTGACAATTTTATCTGTAGTTTTCTTTTTTCAATTTGTTCAGTAAACACCATATTTGTTGTCTACCATAAAAGTAATATACTTCTATGAAACATCTCTTTAAAAAATAACTTTGTTTCCTCATTTATAATAAAGAACTTAATATACTTGAAATGCCCATAAATGCAACCACTTAATACAACTTCATTGTAAAACTTTTCTTGGCACAGTAATTTATAGACATCTAAAAGTACAGAGACAGCATTGGAAACATTGTGAATTTTATTAGTTTAGTAAATGTAAAAATTTAAATACACTGTAGCTAATATACTTTTTAACCACTCATGGAAGCAGAGCAATGTACTTCCTATTTACAGTTGGTTCTTCTATTCTTCAGTTCCTTTAATATTGATACAGACATAAGCTTGGGTTTAGACAATGTACGAATTGAGTAGACCTAAATGTAAAAATTTTAATCTTTATTATTGTTTGGAAAAAAGTTTGCCAAACATTTCCCTGAAAGTAGATACTGTGTGTTGTCTTTAATATACTAATCCTCAAACAAACCCAATTTCTTTTATATTGAGTTTCTAAATAAGACCATTGGCCATGAAAGTGATATTAAAATAACAAGATTTTCAGACACTCTACTATGAGACTTAAGGAACTCTGAAAGATTAAAGGTACTTGTCAAAAAATACAGATTATGGGGCTTGGAATACGGCTTAGTGTTAGAGTGCTTGCCTTGCATGCATGAAGCCCTGGGTTCGCTTCCTCAGCATCACATAAACAGAAAAGGCCAGAAGTGGCACTGTAGTTCAAGTGGTAGAGTGTTAGCCTTGAACAAAAGGAAGCCAAGGACTGTGCTCAGACCCAGAGTCCAAGCCCCAGGATTGGCCAAAAAAAAATACATACAAACATACATACACACACACACACACACACACACACACACACACACATATATATTATGGAAACAAGAGGTTTTTCATTGTTGCTGTAATTTTTAATGCATATGTGAAATTATTTCCTTTTTCTTTCATTTTTCTACACTATCGGTCAGCCCCTGGAGTCATTGCATTTTACTTTGGTACCCTGGTTATTGTATATGTGTTTATCTGAATTAAGGAAGGGAAGGAAAATATCAAAATGGTGACACAAAGGATAAAAGGCAACCCAATGCAACAGCAATATACAGAAGACAATATGTCGGAAATTAATTATACAACTGGGGCAGGAAGCCGGGGAGGAGGGAAGGTGGGAGAAAAATGAAGGAGGAGGTAACAAGTTTGACAAGAAATGTGCTTACTACCTTACATATATAACAGTAACTTCTCTGTATATCACCTTGACAATAAAATTAAATTTTAAAAAATATATTTTAAGAAACTGATTTGGTACCCTGGATACTGTATGTATGTGTATTGGAACTAGGAAAGGGAAAGGGAATATTAAAATCAAGAGACAAAGGATAAAAAGAGAAACCAATGAAGCAGCAATACTTACAAAACTATCTGATTTAAACCAACCTTACATCTCATGGGAGGCGGGAGAATGGAGAAGAAGAAGGTAAGGGAAAAATGAAGGATGAGTTGCATAAAAAAATGTAGTCACTGCCTTTTGTATGAAGCTGTAACCCCTCTGTACATCACTTTGACAATAGAGGCATTTTAAAAAAATTCAGCAAGAGACTGCTTTGAGAGACTATTTGAAAAATTTTGTTGGTTAGTCATGTTTCAAAGATCGTGTAGACTTAGACAAACCTTTGGACTTCATCAGAGTTCATTTTCTTCCCTAGCTTAATCGTATTTCTCCTTTCAAATCTTCATGTTAATAAATATACATTTTTAATTGCGTATTTTATTCTTCTTAAGGACCCACCATATAGAAAGCAAATGTGTCGCTAACCATCTTGTCCTTCAATGTTGCTATAGGTATTTAAGTCTCATGCTCTGTTGAATTTGTTGCTATTACAGAAAACATTTTTAAATTTTCAAACTTCTACAGTGTCTTGTAAGTTTTGCATCCTCTTCTTGTGCCTTGTTCCTGTGCTCTACTATGTGTTATACACTCTTTTTCATCTTATTCATATGATAAGACATAGAAAATGGCATATAGAGCTATTTATTACACCATTCAGCTGGGTGATGCTTCTGACCTAATTTTAACTATTTTCAATTCTGTTACATTTTCTGTATTATTTCATATAAAACTGGGTTTTCTCAATAGGTCAGATGCACTACTACTATATCAAATTCATCATTGTGTCCAGTAACTAGTGTTTTTCAAGATTTTTTAAAAATTTTCTAAAATTTCCTGGTGTAATAAAAAAAGAGAGATGAATTTCAATGGTGCTCAGGTTTTTCTTCTTTTATTTGGCTGTTTGGTTGTGTTTACTGGTTTTTCTTTGTGCTTCTGTGTCCTGTGGGTCGTGCTTATCACTTAAAGCACAAATTCTCACCCAGGTTTGCCTGAAGCAGACCTTAATTACTTAAAATTCTACACACCCACAAAAACACAGTAGAATGAAAGTACTTACCATAGAATTTGTCTTCAAATACTATGGAATTCAATTTTTTGGCCTTATATTTCAAGCATCTGCTCATACATTAATATGAAAACATTCAAATGAAGGATATAAGTCAACTAAACATAAGAGGTGAAATTTATAGTAGTAAACTTTTGTATGTTTTAATTCTACATTGCTGTTATATGTACAATAATCAGTGGCATATATGAGGACATGTTATAATTACACTTGTATAAATAATTTAATAATTCCCTTTATAATGAGTCTCTATGGCAAAACAGATAACACTCAGGAATACTATACAGAATATTAGTAAGTTATATTCACTTATATAGTATACCATTATTTATGGTTGTGAAAATAATATGGGAAATTAATACTAGTAGCTAGGCCTCTTTTGCAATGACATAATTAAAATTCTATTCATTTCTTTAAATAATTTTGTGTCAGAGAAAAAATCTGTTTCTCACCTTTCTACCCCCAGTCAATTATATTTTAAAACATAATTTTGCTTATTGCATTGGTTATAGTAAAGAGCATGTCCTTATCTCTATCCAATGTCAATGGACAAATACTGACAACATTAGTAAAAATTAGAAAGAAACTGTCTCATAATTTAACTTTGATTATAAGTAAGAGATCTCTGAATTATCCTGAAATAATCATTTAAAAATAATCAAAAAGTCACTACCAACATAGAATTACTAATAGCAAAAGTATGATGAATTTTGTGAATCATTAACATTTGTTTTAGGAAGTATGGTCAAAATCTTCAGTCATATACTATGCACTCATTATCAGCAGAAATACATGAACTATCTGCATAGCATTGGCACACAAATTAGTGCTAACTTTAAAAGTTAATGTCACAGCTACTTCTGTGGCATTTTCCTGAAATGAATAAAGGTATCTCTTTATACATATTTTTAAAGTATGATTATAGTAAATACCACAAAAGAAATTGACTTTAGTCTATGATTTTAAGTGTTAAGTTTATTTTATAGAGTAATAGTAAAATTACCATATTGATGTATTCTAAAAGTCTAGTAAATTACAGTCTCAGAAAACTCCCACAAATAATATTGCACAAGTACTCAGTAAGGTTTAGGTTCAGTAGTGCACAATGTGACTGTCTAAAAAAAGAATAAATGTCAAATTGACAGATAAATTCACAGAATATCTAAAGGAGTCCTATTTTTAGTCATTTTAAGAGAGATAAAAGGTTGCTAAGATTAGATTTCTTCTTTAGGCATTTTCTTTTCTTGAAATAGCTAGTTCTTAAGATTCTTTTAAAGTATTTCAAAATTTTGTTCTCTGTAGTTTTCTTTGTAATGCAAATTTCATTCTCTTGTATGGAATGGTTTCTCCATTCACTAATGACATGGAACACTTTTGTACAAAGTTTAAGGTTAATACATAGCATTTAAATTACATATGATTTTTTAAGAATAATAATTACTTATTTATTGTGAAAGTGATGTACAGAGGGATTAGAGTTTCATAAGTTAGGCCATGGGTACATTTCTTGTACTATTTATTACCTCCTCCATCATTCCCCCCTTCCCCTCCCCCTTTCCCTCTCCCCCATGAATTGTTCAGGAGTTTTTTTGCAAATGGTTTTTCAAGTATTGCTTTTGGCATTGATTGTCTTTTTATCTTTTGTCTCTCGATTTTGATATGTCCTTTCACTTCCTTAGTTCTAATGCCAGTATATACAGTACCCAGGGTACTCAGATACAGTGATAGCACGGTGACAAACACGGGAAGGGGATACAAGAGGATATCAACAAAAGAAGATACAGTTTCACATGGAATGTTGAAAGTAATTACAACAGTGATATAACACTTGTGTCCATAACATGGAGTTCATTTCACTTAGCATCATCTTAGGTGTTCATAAGGGTATACCTATTGGGCTCTCGTGATCCTCTGCTATGACTAGCCTATACCTGTGCTAATTATTCCCTATGAGGAAAACCATAGAGTCCAAGTTTCTTTGGGTCTGGCTCACTTCACTTAATATAATTTTTTCCAAGTCCTTCCATTTCCTTATGAATGGGGCAATGTCATTCTTTCTGATAGAGGCATAAAATTCCATTGTGTATATGTACCACATTTTCCTGATCCATTTGTCTACTGAGTGGCATCTGGGTTGGTTCCAGCTTCTCGCTATGACAAATTGTGCTGCGATGAACATTGTTGTGCTGGTGGCATTACTGTGATTTTGTTTGTGGGCTTTTGGGTAGATACCCAACAGTGGGGCTGCTGGGTCATAGGGGAGTTCTATATTGAGCCTTCTGAGGAATCTCCATACTGCTTGCCAGAGTGGCTGAACCAGTTTACATTCCCACCAACAATGAAGTAGGGTTCCCTTTTAGCCACATCCCCTCCAACATTTGTTATTGATAGTTTTCTTGATAATAGCCATTCTTACTGGGGTGAGATGGAATCTCAATGTTGTTTTGATTTGTATTTCTTTTATGTCCAGTGATGTAGAGCACTTTTTCATATATCTCTTGGTCATTCTCATTTCCTCGTTAGAGAAGTCTCTTTGTAAGTCTTCAGCCCACTTGTTAGGGAGATGTTGGTTCTTTGAGGTTTTGTTTTGGACAAATTTACTCTTTTAGTTCTGCATATATTTTAGATATTAGGCCTTTGTCCATTGTATGACTGGTAAAGATTTTTTCTCAATCTGTTTATCTTCTGTTTATCTTGCAAGTGATGTCCTTTGTCCTGCAGAAGCTCTGCAATTTGATGTAGTCCCATTTGTCCAACCTTTCTTTGATTTGTTGTAATTCTGGGTCTTTATTAAGGAAATTTTGTCCTTTGCCAAGGACCCCAAGAGTTTCTCCTACTCCTTCTTGTAGTGTTTTCAGGGTATCTGTTTTTATTTCGAGGCCTTTGATCCATTTGGAATTGATTTGGGGGCAGGATGATATATAAGGATCTAGTTTTACTTTCTTTCAGGTGTTGAACCAGTTTTGCCAGCACCATTTGTTAAAGAGGCTATCTTTCTTCCATCCTATGTTTTTGGCTCCATTACCAAAGATTAAGTAGGCATAGTTCTTCAGGTTCATTTCTGGGTCTTCAGTTCTGTTTCATTGGTCTTCAGGCCTGTTCTTGTGCTAATACCAAGCTGTTTATATTACTATAGCTTTGTAATACAACTTGAAGTTTGGTATTGTAATTCCTCCATCATTGTTCTTTCTGCTTAGGATTGTTTGTGCTATTCTGGGTCTTTTATTGTTCCATATGAATTTCTGGATTGCTTCCTCTATTTCATTAAAAAATGGTGTTGGAATATTAATGGGTATTGAATCTGTGGATTTGCCAATATTGCCATTTTGACAATATTAATCCTTCCAATCCAGGAGCATGGGAGGTTTTTCCATTTTCTTAGTTTTGACTTAATTTCTCTTTTTAGGTTTTTAAAGTTCTCATCATAGAGGTCTTTCACTTCTTTGGTTAAGGTTTTCCTAGGTATTTTATATTATTTGAGGCTATTGCAAAAGGAGTTGCTTTCCTGATTTCGGCCTCAGTCTTCGGGTCATTGTCATACAGAAAAGCCATTGACTTTTGAGGATTTATTTTATATCCTGCTATTTGCCAAAGTTTTGGATTAGCTCTAGTAGCTTGGGAGTAGAGTCTATAGGGTTCTTTAGGTATAGGATCATGTCCTCTGCGAAGAGAGAAAGGTTAACTTCATCTTTTCCTTTTTTGGATCACCTTTTTGTTTTCTTCTTGCCTAATTGCTCTGGCTAGGAATTCTAGTACTATGTTGAAGAGGAGGGGAGAGAGCAGACATCCCTCTCTTGCTCCTGATTTTAAAGGGAATGGCTTTAGCTTTTCATTTTTTATTACCAATCACTGTACTTTGGGTCTGTGGTTATTTTTATTATAATTAACATAATTGGGTACCAAATTAAGAGAAAAATTACACTCTTGATAAGCCATTTAGATCCTCCATTGTCTGTTCCTTGGCATAGTGCAGAGCTCAGAAGAGATCAGAAGCACACTTAATGTTTTTACATTTCCAAATTTTTCATATAATCGACTTAATCTTTTATATTATTTCTTTTGTGTATTTGCATGTGCATCTGTGTGTTGTGTGGAAGGTGGGGACTTCCTGTGAGTAGTGACTAATTGCAGACAAAATAGAAAGAGGGAGCTTGGTATCCTGAGACATTTAGTGAGCTACAGTGTTACAACATTGGGAAGATTTCCAGGGCAGAGGACTACTGATTCTTGTGGAATTACAGACACAGAAAAGTCATCTTAAATTATTCTTCTTTAAAATGTATGTTGTGTTTTATATTCACTTTGTTATTATTATGAGAGGTGATATACAGCAGGATTACAATCACATGAGCCAGGCAATGAGTACTTTTCGTTTCACAGAGTGTCATCTGTTCCCTCATTCTCTCTGTCTCTCCCTCCCAACTCCACCCACAGTTGTATAGTTCACTTTCATCTGTGTCTAGTGAGCTCCACTGCTGCACTTTTAACTCTATTCCTCTTTTGATTTCTTTACTTCCCCAAAATATACACAAGAATACATAGAAAGAAGACAGAATCATCAAAAATTAAGATATATATATATAATATTCAATCTTCTGTACTCTACCTATTTCTCTATTTCTCTGTGTCTATATCATTATACTGTCTTTTCCTCATCACCCCAAATTCTTTACTTACTGATAATACAGAATGATACAATAAACTGAGACAATAACTTCAAAATTAACATCAGTTAATAGGAATATTTTCACAGTGGTATTTGAATAGTAGTATATTGTAGTGTATTGTATAGTAGTGTATTGTACCCATGCACATATATTCCACAGTTGTTCACTCAAGGGGCCCAGAAACTATGACTTTCAACATCATCAATAACAATGAACATAATCTAGCTTACTTTTGATATTTAAGACTCATGTTATAATGAAAATAATTTTAGTACCTTTGGAAATTATGGCTAGTGAGTGAGTTCTGACAGCAGGTAGAGAAAACTTCCAGAACTGTGATATCTTGTTGTGTGAGAAAGTATGAGAGTTGTCAAATTATAAGATTATCAATGAGCACCTCTACATGAGCCTCTTAGAGACTAGGATAAATGAACCATCAAAACATAATGACAAGTAAAACTTTATTACAGGGGGCTGGGGATATGGCCTAGTGGCAAGAGTGCTTGCCTCTTATACATGAGGCCCTGGGTTCGATTCCTCAGCACCACGTATACAGAAAATGGCCAGAAGTGGCGCTGTGGCTCAAGTGGCAGAGTGCTAGCCTTGAGCATAAAAGAAGTCAGGGACAGTGCTCAGGCCCTGAGTTCACGGCCTAGGACTGGCAAAAAAAAAAAAAAAAAAAAAAAAACTTTATTACATATGACTATAAGTCATTAGACCATACATATATATTCAATAAGTGATCATAAATAATACAGGTAACACATAAATACATGAGAAAACTATTAGACTATAAACTATGTATGGAAATATTAAGAAACTGGTTAGAATTATTTTCATGAGAAAGCAGGTCATAATTATAGATTTCTCTAATTATTTTCAACTGGTAGTAAAATAGTGGGTAAACATCACAAAATGCATTTCAGTAGTTTCAGAGTATGACTATGAAAGTGGAAAGAAATATTTATGGAAAATAATCAAATACAGTACTGTGCTCAATACATTTTTTTAAGAATCTTACATGGATTTTTGTTTGAAATATCCCAAACACTCCATAAAATCGCTGTACAATTATATTCATTTTCTTTGCTTTAGAATCCAGAGTATACACATTTTAATTCAAAATACAAATATAGCAAAGCAAAGTGATATTTGTCATATTCAATTCAAATTAAGATCAGAAGTCAGGGATTGTTATTTGAAATTTACAGAAGCATTTTTGAGTGTTCTGTTTATGCTATTGATGTGTGGAATGTGTTCTAATAGATACAGGACATATTGATGACTTGCTTGCAGAAAAGAACAGTGATTTTCAAATATTCCAATGATTAATATTTACATTAAAATCCAGATGCAATAACATACTCAATTAATTTTGTTCTCCACAGGATTTTAGATTTACTTTACTTCATTGTTTCTTTCATTTATTTTTATTAATCGTAGCTGGTGTCATCAAATTTAATAAAATGGATTTCCCTAGATGTGCTTTTCCTCCAGAACATATACTTTAGGAGAGATTTATTAGAAATGTATTTGTCTTAAATACATTTTCAAAGATGGGAATGTCATATCAAGAATTAGTTCACTGAAATTCAATACTATTTCAAAGGTGTATTACTTGTTCTTTTCATGACAAATCATGAAATTCTTCCCTCTTCTTTGCTAGTTCACTACTCTCATAACAAAAAATATGATGTCTTATCATACTATTTTCAAAATTTTACTTTCCCATAATGAGTAATTACCCATCACTTTTTCTTACTGTATTACCATGCATCTATTTTGAGTGGTCTAGGTATAGATGAGATATCTGCATGAAATATGCAGTGTTGCTTTGAATTGACTTATATGAAAATGAGAATAGATAGGTTTATGCTTTATAATGAATTAAAACTCACTTTTACTTCTGTTACATTTTTTCCAATGGTTATTAAATACTACCAATATACTTTTTTAATTATTAAATTTAATTTAATTGCCAAGATGATGTATAGAAAAGTTACAGTTACATCTATAAAGTAGTGGATGCATTTCTTGTCAAACTTGTTACCCCTTCCCTCATTTGTCTCCCACGCCCCCCCCCCCAAGTTGTACAGTTAATTTACAACATACTGTCTTCTCATTCAGCCTCTTGATGGGACACCTGGAAGATTCTGCAAGTAGGCTGAGTTTGACTTCTGCTTTCTGGTTTGTTCGGGCTATTGTTCAGGTGATTTGGTTGGCTGGACTTGCTTTCTTCATTCCTGGATGGTCTAAGACTAGTTGATAGCTGGTGCCATAATCACATGTGGCCTGATAGCTTCTCAGGCTAAGTTGTATGAAATCATCAGTAAACTAAAAAGCAATAAGGCAAATGATTGGTAGCATTTCATTTTGTATTAATTTATTTATTTATTGTCCAAGTCATTTACAGAAGGGTAACAGTTTCATTTGTAGGGCAGCGAGTACATTTCTTATAAAACTTGTAACTTCCTCCCTCATTTTCTCTCACTTTTTCCCTTCTCCACCCCCCCCCAGTTGTACAGTTTGTTTACAGAATACTTTCTTGTAAGTATTTCTGTTGCATTGGTTTGCTTTTTACCCTTTGTCTCTCCATTATGATGTTCCCTTCCCTTCCCTAGTTCCAATAAATATATATGGTTTGTTATTTTGTTTTCCCAAACCACCTACTATATGATAAGAGAAAAATCACAAGATGTAAAAATTGTACTTTTAATCACTTAATAAGTTCTTCCAATATTTGCTATTGATCCAGGAAGAGGTAAATACGCTAATTTTGAAATTTGACTTAAGCAGCAGAAACTATTATATAATTGACACTTCTAGGTATTAATATTAAAATATGTTTCTTAATTAGTATGCACCATTTGTAAGCCCAACTCAATCTTCATTCTAGCTTAATACAGCTATTTTTTTTCTATTCTCATGTTCAAGAGGCTTTTCTCAGCTCTTTAATACCTCATAAAGCTATGAAGATGATTCACTTTATAAATCATGGTTTCTGAACTCAATAAAATAAACACTACATCCTAGTTATCCATCCTTTTATGGATAATCTGTGAAACAAATAGTCATTTCAAGTTTTATTTAAGTTGTAGTTAATATGTGTCATTGTATACATTAAGGTTCCTGAATCAGATTCTCTTATCAGGGAAACAGTGGTAAAAACACCATTTCTCATGTTAATTACACAGAAGTGTTTGCAAGATAGACTACTTAGTAGCATTGTTTATAAGAGCAGCTGACTGGATGTGCAAGAGAAAAAAAATGTCTTAACAACTACACTAAAGGTGATAGTTAGACTGTAGGCCAGTGTATACAACACACTTAATTATTGCCAAGCTATAGTTCTAATCATGAAGGGAATGCAAAGTGTCGAGAGCGGCGACACAAGAGGGAAGATGGGCCTGGAAGCAGGAAGAGCAAAGCAATGCAAGAACAATTGGAAAATATTTTTTGATTGTGGTGCTCGGAAAACACACTGATTGTAAAAAGTCCTGTATTCCTTAATATGTACCCTAACAGTTGCTTGACCTTACAATGAAATTACTTCACAAAGTTATACAATGGAAGTGACTGTACAGTCACCACATTGAATGGATAAGAAAACTTTATACTTAATTGGATCTAATTACTATCAACTAGATAGTGCCAAGAGAGTAAAAATAAACCATCTATTAATTAAAGTGTAATTAATAGCTCTGTTCAGAAACACAAATGCTAATGGCTTGCAGCAAATTGACACCATACTGCTGTAAGTCAAAGGAAGACAACAACAATGACAAAACCTCTGTGTTTGTTATCTTTACAATCAAGAAAACTGAAATGAAAACATTACTTTTAACAAGTCAGACATATTCCATTTACTCAATAATGTTCTTAAAGATAAAAAGTAAAGAAAAATCAATTACAGACATGACAATGAGTCAAATAAATAATGATTTCATTAATTTCTTTTGGTGAACATTTATTATCCTGCTTTTTTTTCTTTTCTGGCTGACAATAATCAAAAGTAATAGCTGTGCAACGAAGAAGCAGATCTAATTATCTCATTTGATCCTCCTACTCTAACAGAGATTTAAATATAAATTTAATTTACAATATTTTTCAAAGTCTTTAGTTTGCCTGAGTTGTAATCAAACATAGTTTGTAAGAACAGATTGAAAGACAAAGTGGAATCCTCCTAAAATTAATATATTCTTTACAATATTTCTCAATTAAGATGATGACAACGTCTTGCAATTCTCAGCCAATAATATCTAGCCTCATGACCTAGGTCATTGTCTGATCCTCAGTTTCTTTTCTTTAAAGGAGAAAGATGCCAGAGCGTTACTGTTTTACTATTTCATCAGTGTTTTAAGGATAGAGAAGCTATGACAGCAGTGTGCTCTTTTAACATCTAATTTGAAATAAATCAAACAATACTTTTAAGTCCTTCTCAATAAAATTCTATTTCCCTTAAACATTAACATATTCTTGTCTTCTTTTTAACTAAAATGACATTTAAAAATTATTCTTTACCTTATCAAAGAGTTTCTTCTAATTTAATTTTAGTGTCAAGTTAATGTACTGAGGGATTACAGTTACATGAATAAGGTAGTGAGTACCTTTCTTGTAATATGTTGTTAGCCCTTACCTCATTATTCTCCAACCTTCCCTCCCCCCATCCTGTTTTGTACAATTAATTAATTTCCAACATACTGTCTAGTGAGTATTGCTGTTGCATTGGCTCAACCTTTACCTTTTGTCTCACAATTTTGATGTTCCCCATCTTTTCTGTAATTCAGAAAAACATATATACAATACCCAAGTTATTAAAATCATGTACAGTGCCAACAAAGGACAAAACATAGGAAAGAAAAACAGAAAAGAAAAGAAATAACTTTACATAGTACATTATAAACAACAACAATGAAAAACTTCTTGTTTCCATATTTTGGAGTTCATGTCACTTACTTTCTTCTTATATGACAGTCCTATGCTAGGACTATATATAATAAATATTAGCAGTGAAGTAAACCATGGAATTTATGTTTCCTTGGGTCTGTCTCACTTCACTTAATATGACTTTTTTCCAAGTCATTCCATTTCCTTATGAATGAAGCAACATCATTGTTTCTGATGGAAGCATACAGTCCCATAGTGTATATATACTCGTGTACCTATTGACTATTCTTATTTCATCTTCAGAGACGTTTTTCATTAAGCCTTTATCCCACTTTTTAATGGGGCAGTTAATTAAAACATCCTGATCATGGCACAAGAACAGGCCTGAGGACCAATTGAATAGAACTTACGACCCAGAAATGAACCCGCCCACCTATGGCCACCTAATCTTTCATAAGCAAGCCCCCCAAATAGAATGGAAGAAAGACATTCTCTTCAACAAATGGTGCTGGCAGAACTGGTTAAACACGTGTAGAAAATGTTAGTTACACCTTATATATCCCCCTCCAACAGAATCAATTCCAAATGGATGAAGGACCTCGAGGTAAAAAGAAATACCCTGAAAACATCACAAGAAGGAGTATGGGAAACATTAGGGCTCCTTGGCACAGGTGGAAACATTTTTAATAAAGACAACACAACAAATGAAAGGAAGTTCGGACAAATGGGATTGCTTCAAACTGCAGAGCTTCTGCATGGCAATGGACATAGCTAGCAAGATAAATAGAGAGCCCACAGATTGGGAGAACAGACAAGGGCCTCATATCTAAAATATACTTAGAACTCAAAAAATTAAATCCCACCTCCCATAAACAAATCCTCAAAGAGGTTTAATTTCAGCAAGTCAGTTTATAAATACAGTGAATCTTTTTTTTCCTTTTTCCTGAGTTTATTATTATTATTATTATTATTATCATCATCATCATCATCATCATCATCATCATCATCATCATCAAACTGATGTACAGAGAGGTTACAGTTTCATACGTTAGGCATTGGATACGTTTCTTGTACTGTTTGTTGAATCTTGATGGAGGTCACTAATTCCATCTTCCTCCCCAAGCATTTCCAAGCCCCTCCATACCCTCAAATTACACCTTTTCACATAAATACATTGTGTTTATTTAATGCAAGGTAAGTGACTTTTTCCTATGAGTAATAATCATTTTGTGTACTTATCCTATAATTACAGTTGTTAGTTATCCAGCAGTCCACATGATATTACTTTCAAGGACTACTTTATCATTCTTTTATAGTTGTTAATTATACATACTTCAAAACTACCTTAGTGTATAGTGAAAAACTTGCAGTCAGCATTTCAACATCTTTCAGGTTATATCCTTTATTTAAAAAATGAGGATATTTATAATTGTGAAAAAAAATTAAGAATTTTTAAGACTAGGAATTACCTAATGTGGTGTTTAAAATCTTTTGTGTGACATTTCCTTTATTTTCCAGTTCTAGAATTCTTTCATGGTACCTGTTTCTTTTCTGTAACTGAAGGGCACAACCACTGAAAGTTTTTTTGTTTTTTGTTTTTTGGTTTTTTTTTTGGCCAGTCCTGGGGCTTGGACTCAGGGCCTGAGCACTGTCCCTGGCTTCTTTTTTGCTCAAGGCTAGCACTCTGCCACTTGAGCCACAGCGCCACTTCTGGCCATTTTCTGTGTATGTGGTGCTGGGGAATCGAACCCAGGGCCTCATGTATATGAGGCAGACACTCTTGCCACTAGGCCATATCCCCAGCCCCTGAAAGTTTTATTTTTCCTTCCCCCCCGCAAAAAAAAAAAAAATACAGAAGCTGAAAATAATCATTTAATGGTAAAAGAAAAACAGCATTTTATCTATTCTTATTAAAACCTATTCACAAAATATAATTCAACTTATGTCACTGCACAGGATGGTTTTCACCTCCTTTCCTCCAGATCCAAGCTTCCTGAGTAGCTAAGGTTCCAGATTTGAGACCTTAGTACAGGCTCTTTTGTTTGCGTTTAGTCAACAATTAACAACAAAAATATTCATAGTTCAGTAAGTCTACATCATATACAAACCCAAAGACTGCAAGTAATAACTCAAAGAAGTTTAAAAAACAGAGGTTTAAAATGTTGAAATAAATGAGTTCGTAAACACTGTCAGTCTCTGGAAAAACATATTGGACAGTGAAATAAACAAAGGTCATTAGCTATTGCTTAGGCCTTTCAGCTTCTAAATAATTTAAGGCAATCGATTTAGATTTAATATATTAATGTTTCCATATAATTCCAGTGGGTTAAATCATTCAGCAGATCAGTATCTCAAAATAATTGCTCTACTCCAAAATACAAAGAGATTTCTAAGAAAGAGGTTTTCATGAGAGCACATGCGATATTTAGTTCATTTCCAGTGTCTTAGAAGGATAAGTAACCCTTAAGAGTCTCTACAAAAATTCAGCAAATATGTTTCATATTTCTTCCATATGCATATAAACCCAGCCAAAAAAAGTAAAGCTGACAATAATTCAAAATCACAGTCTTACATCCTTACATGTATTCTTCCCATTCCATTCTTCCTTGAAAACATGAATCATTTTGTCTTTATCTGCAACTGCTTTGTGTTTTAATGATTATTTGTTTGAAATTAGTGTTTTGTTACTATATAAAATACACTCAGATTGGGAGAAAGTAATATGGACAATTTATGCTCCATATTGGATTCTAAAGAAAAAAAATTGAAGATAGTATTTTAACCTGTCAAGTTTATTCACTTACACCCAGAAATATATTTATTCAATACACTGATTCTTAAATTTTGAAGCTTTGAAAAGTGACCTGGTTTCCTAAAATAACTTATCTCATCTTTTATACATTTACCCTTTCTGGAAAGACCATTTTGATCACTAGATAATCATACCAAGACTTGATAATACACATTGTGAGCAGCCTTGCCAAAAGCAGCTTCATAAAGGTATTTCTTTCCTGGTGGGCTTAAAGAAAAGGGAACTGATATCTGCAATTCTTCATTAGAAGGTCTCTGCTAAGTAACTCAATGAAAGAAGAGAATTGGCTAGGGAGTGCTGGTGGAGAGGGTGAAATTCTCAGTGGGATGTGCTATTTTCTTTAAAAATCAAGAGAGGCTGACATATTTCTTTTTCCTCATAGCCTATTCTGAAGGAATGGGAGCAAATAGTGGCATACTATTTTCACTATAAAAATAGAATTTTTCTTATTGACTTAGTTCAGCAAAATTCTTTTTTCCCAGTGTTGAGAAACTGATACCTTAAAAAATTCTGAATAGCTTATAATATGATGTGTTAGAAATGTAAGAAAGAATTCTTAATTTATTAGTATTGGTTTCCATTTTTTAAATATTGGTTTAAGCAATAAATAAAAATTTGGCATGATTATAATTATGAGATAGGTGGAGAAAGGAATGTTATGATATAATGTAATTATATTAAAAAGGATTATTAGTGGTGTTAGAACTTTTCTCATATTATGGATTCACACACAAATGGGTCTTGTTTTGCAAGCTAATTCATTTTCTATTAGCTTTGGCACATGCTGGACAAAGTTCTTTGAAAACAAATGTATTAATGAATTTTGAAGTGTTGGACACTAAGCTCTTGAGTATATTAGATCATTGGTGATGAAAACATTTGTGTCTGTCTCCTTGCTTCCTGGGTATATTCAGGTCATCAACTTTCTCCAGCAGGGACTATTGCTATGAATCAAAGGTTAATGGTCATGTTAAGTGATTGAAACTACTAACTTAAGCCTGCAAAACATGAAAAAACTTAAGCTTTACCCCATTTTTTTAGTTACCTCAGTTATTTTTTAACATTCATGTGTTTGTCAACACTTCATTTAAGAAGATGTGTGTGTATCCATCTTCACTTTCATGGAAAACTGTAATTCTTATTATTTTTAATATAATTCCTCTTTTTTAGCATTCTAAACTCTTACTCAAAAGGAATTTCCAAGCTATAAAGAAGTCATAATCTATTATATACTCTTGAGATTTCAGTTAGTAATCCTCTTTAATATGCATTTGGCAGTCAGTTTTAATCTGTGTCTTTTTAATATAGAGAAATAACAAAGCTGGAAATGAAATATTGCAAAGGCTAATTTTAGTTGATATTCTCTGCTTTGCTTTGGATTAAATCTGATTTTAGTCAATGTTCTTTATTATAGAAATTCTATATAAAGTATTAACAGGCTTTAAAAATAAAAAATATTTCTTAGCAAATAAAATATTATCTAAAGATGTTAAATATCATTAATTTTAATTTTATAAATATATGATTAGAATTTCAGTCATCATTCTGTAAAAGCAATTGTAAAATCTATAATTATGTGTAACAAGTAACGTAGGCCTTATCTTCATGGATAAGAATATATGTACCAGATAAACCCAATTGGTTTTCCAAGAAAAAAGGGCAAAAATTGTACAAACTTATGGTCATTGCTATAATGGTAGATAATACTGCTGTGCTCTTATTAGGAGCCAAGTGGATGTGAATAACATCTCCTTCTACCATTTCCAGAGCTGCACTTCCACACATTTACTTTTAGTCCCCAGTGAGTTTGTCTAATACACATACAAAAAAGTATAATTAATTTTAATTAAGTGTACGTCCTTATATTTATTACTATTTACCTCAAAAGTTCATACACATTTTCAGGACATACATAGAAATGAAGAATGAAGAAAAACGTCATGAAACTGGTGGATATGCAAACAAGCTAATTTCCTTTCCTCAAATCTGGGCTCCCTAAATTATCAAAATGTTGAATTTGTAAATAAAGTCATTCCATTGAAAATATGATTGGTCAAGGGAGTGTATGATTTTAAACCAAACTAAAATAAAATAACCTAGTCCAGTGGTGTGTGTGTGTGTGTGTGTGTGTGTGTGTGTGTGTGTGTGTAACTGGTGTTTGAAATTAGAGCTTTGTGTTGATCAACTGGAGCTCCACCAGTTTAACCATGTCTTCACCCATATCTTTTTCTGGTTATTTTGGAGATTTGGCTTTGGCTGGACTCCAGCCAGTGCTGGCTTGAAACTACTATGATCCTCTAGCCCTTACTCTATTGAGCAATTAGGATTACAGGCATGAGCCAACAGTGTATGTTATAAGCTATGACTTTTACCTTGAATAAGTACATAACTTTAATATTACAATGGTATTCTACAGTATTTAATATTTCAGTTGTAATAGATTTATAAAATGGTATTTTTTTGGTATTCTTATATAGACTGTGATCCTATTGTTGGTTATTGTTTTCCTTCAAATTATTAGGCTCATTTGATAGAGGAATCTTTAATGTTACTTTAGGTTAATTAATGGCAATTATAATAAGAAAGTAAAGACCCCTGTGAATAACTAACCCGATTTTCAAATTAGAACCTTAATTAAAAGGTTATGGTCCAGTAATTACAGACTGATTAAATTCCCTGTGGTGTTCCATCTTTGTTTTCCAATTGTATTTATTTATGTAGTTCAAATCTTCCTCTCACACATTTTCTTCAGTACAGGAAAAAGGAAGGACACAGTGTTGAACTAAATTACCACCCGGTTGCCACACAGGCTACATATTCCCATTATCTTTCCTTTATAAGCAACAGTGATCACTTTAATTTAAAAATACCAACTACTTATTTGAGTAAGTTCCTTTAAAACAGCTCAACTAATAGTTATTCATCACGTGACTTGTTCTGAATAGAAAGAAAAGTATTTATGGAGTTGATTTAATTCTTTCCTTTCTTTCTCTGTCTTTCTTTTTATCCTTCCTTCTTCCTTCCTTTTCCTCATGTCTCTCTGTCTCTATCTTTCTGATTTACTAGATCTTTTTATCCTAAATACTGACACTTTCCTGTAAATGAGATCTTATCAGGTCAGAAACCTAAGCTGGTAATCTGTTTAATGGGGGATTTAAGGTAAAGCTTCAAATTTACTTTTGTTTCATTTTCTGTAGACTGTATGTGTACCTGATACATTTGTTTGATATTTAATTGAACATTTTTTAACTTCAATCGAGGAATTTGAAAAAATAAAAAAGGTATACAAAACCATTATCTTTCAAAGACTTCACAAAATATCTTAGCCTTGGGTGAAAAAAAATCTATTATTGCAATGTGTACACTAGCAGAGGATATAATGGCATGTGTTGGCTATTTTTAGAGGCAGAGTGTGAGGAGAAGCCTGACTGCAGTACGTGCTGGTGCGTACATATTGTGGCAGTCTAGGGGTATCATGCCCTCCTTTCAGCAACAGAGGTGAGCCTGTCTATTGTGAATAAAGACTTGATGAAAATAAAAGTTAATCCCAAACCATTAAGTTGTGCTTGATCATTTAATATCTATTCCAAGAAAGCTATAAACCAAAGGTTTTTATGATTTCAATTGTGTAATGTAAAATTGTGATGACATTAAATGTTTTGTATAGTAAGTACTTGTTAAAAACATTAAATCTCAAATATCTATGTAAGGGATTAGATGATGGTCAAATGAAGTATTGGGACACTTGATAAATGAAAGGATGCATTTGATTCTTCATATATAGAAAATGGCAATTAAAAAGTAGAAAGGCTCACACCTGTAATCCTATCTAATCAGGAGACTGAGATGTAAGGAATGAGGTTAGATGTAAGGATTGAAGTTCGAAGCCAGCGCAGGCACTAAAGTCCATGAGACTCTTCTCTCCAATAAACTACTCTGAAAAAGCCAGAAATGGCACTGTGGCTCAAGTGTTAGAGTGCTAGCCTTGAACACAGAGTCTCAGGAAGAGCACCTAGGCCCAGGGTTCAAGCCCCAGGATGAGAAAAAAAAAGTAGAAAGGCAACTGCAACAGCATCACTTGGGGGAAAAAGAGGAAAAAAACCCATATTACAATCATACAAATATATTTTAAATGTGAAATTCATAGAAAAAAAGCTCTTTCTATATGCCATTTATTTGAGTCATCTTATGGATGCATTTTTAATATTATCTTTAGGTAGTAGTACAAAGGAGGAAACATTTATCAAAGCCGATTTTGAATACAGTTCATCTTGATCAGTGTCACCCCTTCAAAATTCTCACCCACTTTCGACCTACTCCTTCCCCTACTTTTGAAAAAATTTTGTGGTAGACACAACGAATTCTTGACTCCATATTTTAGTTAAAATTCCATATATTTTCCAGTGTAGAAAAAAATATTTAATGTCTAATATGAATAGCTTTTATATGGCAAAAATATTTTTAAAATAAATAACATCGTGCTTTATGAACACAAATACATATACAAACAACAAATATGCTACAAAATTTAGGGTACTATTACTTAAGTATCTCAGAATTTATGTTATCATGGCAATAATTCAAAACCTCTATAATCTTTTGAGTTCAGTGTGTGTGTGTGTGTGTGTTGTGTGTGTTGTGTGTGTCTGTGTGTGTGTTCATTTTTGGTGGGTTCCAGCAACTTGAACCCAGGACCTTGGTGCTCTCCCTGAGCTTTGTTGTTCCAGACAAATGCTGTACCACTTATGTCACAGCGCTGCTTCCAATTTTTTACAGGTTAAGTAGAGATAAAAAAAAAATCTCACAAACTTCCCTGCCCAAGCTTGCTTTGAATTGTAATCCTCAAATATCAGACTCTTGAAAAGCTAGGGTAAAGGGCTTGAGACACTGGCACCCTGTTCCAGTAGGCTTCTTTTTGGTAAATGCAGGGCTTTAGATATGTGCAGTGAATGAGAGAAGTAACTTGAACCTGCCAAATTCAGAGCCTAAGTCCTAGTGAATAGGAAAGATAGAAGAAAACAGAATCCACAGAGACCAAAGAAATCGCCTGTTTCAAACATTGAGCAGATAGTAGAGGAAAACAAAACAAAATTTACAGCCATAAACCCAAGTGTAAAATAACCTAACATTCAGCAACTCTGCAAGCTACGAGTTGTTTTTGGATGATGCTCTTGTTTATCAGTAAACCAGGTGCCAACATAGCAAACAAAAATCTCTCTAGAGGGATTTCTTGTGAGATTGACACAGGTACTTTGATCATGCATGATCACTCGCTCACTCAGCTCAACATACAGAGAGGAAAGAGCCCTTCACACAGAGCTGGCAGAAGAAAAGAACTTCAGAAAACTAATGATGCAATCATCACGTACAGAATATGATATATACAGATTCACATATGCACATACACAGAGTCAGATACTGTAAAACAAGAAGAACCCTGTTCTGACAGGAACAGATTTACAACATTAAAATGGACATTGCGAAATAAGGAAAATTTTGCTAGAGCTATTTTCATTTTATGAGCATGTTATGAAGTTGGCTCAGCCAATACTCATATCCCTTCTCACTTCATTTCTTCTACTTTTATTTAATTTTTATTGTCAAGGTTGTATACACAGGGGTTGGTTACAGTTACATACATTAGGTAGTAAGTACATTTCTTGTCCCCCTCCCTCATTTTTCTCCCTCCCTACCTCCTCCCTAATTCCCCCCACCTCCTGGAGTTGTACAGTTAGTTTACAATATATTATCTTGTAAGTATTGCTGTTGCAATTGCTTGCCTTTTATTGTTTGTCTCACTACATTAATGTTCCCCTTCCCTTCCAGAAAACAATCAAAATATTTATCTTTCAATTTGAGGGTGGAAACTATTTCTACTACACATATGTCCCAACTTGTAAAATTCTTATAAATAATTTAATTAGTTAAGCTTTATTAAATATTCTATAATTCACAGATATTTACCTTTATATATCTATAGTTCTCTCAGTGTGTGTGTGTGTGTGTGTGTGTGTGTGTGTGTGTGTGTGTGTGTGTTACCAGGATCAAACCTAGTATCTTTGGCCAGTTGAAAACCACTCTACTATTGAGCTACATTTCAAATTCTTCCATTGATTTTTCAAGACAGTGATTTTTGTTTCTTAAAGTCTTTTGTAAATATAATTTAATTCATTTATATATGTGTTTATCTGTGCATATCTATTTTTATGTGTATATACTATGCATGTATATGCATGTTTATGAGGTTTGTGTTTATACATTGGCATGCTCTCTGTACTTATATGTGTTACATATACTGGATTATATAGTGATAATAATAGACCTGATTTTGGTAGTGATTTTGTGTATATGTGACAATATATTCATTTTTAGTATTTGCTACATATTCCAAGGCATATATGTTTCTGCTTGTAGTTGTTCCTTTGAATTTTACTTTCTACTTCAGCTGATACAGTTTATATTTTGGAAATAAGTACATGTATCTTAATTTGGTAACTGTTCCTAAGCAACATTTAAGTTGCAGAACATACCTTCTTGGTGAAAGCTAATTCTACTTCAGTAGGAGAAACAATTCTTTATAATCTTTTTAAAGATATAAATCACACATTTTCTGTTTCTGTCTGCTCTATCCAATAAATTCAGAAAGATTAGCTTTTCAGAGCTTTGGAGTAGTCCTCTAATATATCTTTCAATAGAGTATACGTGTGTTTTTTTTTTCTTCCTATTTCATTGTTTCAGCTTTCTGCTCTTCATTTGTTTTTCTCTCCTATGATAAAGTGTCACAAAAATATTCTTTCACTCTCTCCAATGAAATCAACACCTACGTTTACAGGTTCTGGCAATATTCACTGCCCTTGGTCACTATTTTCCTATTACATTGGTAGTGCACTTGAAAATACTATGAGTTTGGTGTCAAATTTTTCTTAGAAATCCTTTTAATTTTACATAAAAGAAGGAGATTTTTGTTTACCATCTTCTTGGTATTAGGGATTTAAAAGAAGAATGAGTTAATTCTGTGGCTATTGGGATATAATAACTCACTCAAATATTACTTTAGCAAATAAAAGAAATTTAACTCTTTTACACAGAGATGCTCCAAGGGCAAAGAAGAATCCTTGTTTAAAAACTATTTCACTCACATTTTTATGCATTATTTTTCACAAAAGCTAAGGAATAAATAGAACCTAAATATTCACCAGCTGATGAATGGATAAAAAATTGCACATTTGAACATTTTTTTTATAATAATTTGTGAAGCCTTTGCAATTTAGAAAACATGGATAAAGCTATGGATAATTATAGTTAGAGAAATAAGCTAGATACCAAAGACAAGACAAAGACACCACAATGTCAATTTTATGTGGGATCTAAAACACTTACCTAATGGAAATAAAGACGAATAACAGTAACAGGGTTGTTAAGGGGTGTGGGAAGGATGGGGAAAGTTTGATTGATGGATGGACAGTTAAAATTGGCCATGAGCAAGACTTTCTGGTGTGTTAGTGCTTGCAAAGGTGATGTAGGTAAAAAATAATAATAATAATAATTTCTTTAGCATGCATTCCTTCATACTTGTCTTCTCATGAGTCTCTGTAACCCTGACACCTATCATTTCCATTTGTGTTCCAGAATACTAAAATATGAAGGACAACAATTAATCCAGTAAAGACACGAATGGAGATGCAGGAATGGGTTTATCTATGTACCGGCATGTTTTGCAAACCACAAAAAGCACTATGAAAGTAATAATACATGAAAGTTGCTTAGAAGTGCTTTTTCCTTTTTTTTTTTTTTTTTTTTGGCCAGTCCTGGGCCTTGAACTCAGGGCTTGAGCACTGTCCCTGGCTTCTTTTTGCTCAAGGCTAGCACTCTGCCACTTGAGCCACAGCGCCACTTCTGGCCGTTTTCTGTATATGTGGTGCTGGGGAATCGAACCCAGGGCTTCATGTATACGAGGCAAGCACTCTTGCCACTAGGCCATATCCCCAGCCCCGTTTTTTTCCATTTTTTAACAGGTAAAATAGTTTATTTTCATTTTGACATATTCAGAAGTTTAAGAATCTGGTCATATATCCAACAAAAATGAAAGTGAGATGACTGTTTGCCTAACTTACAGTTGAACTCTATGTAGTATTTATTTATTCATTGTAACTGTTATAGGTTAAAGTTTGAATGTGCATACTTATTTTTGTATCTTTTTTTGTCTTTAGATTCTCATGTCTAAAAATAGGGCATATGATTTGCAATATTTTTGTGATAATGCACTGCTATTATACAGAAGCCTTATTAATAGGGTACAAATGAAGGAAATTAACCAAAACATTATGACTGCGTTTCAACCATTTGTTTAATGTTATAACGTTGTTTAATGTTATAACTTTCTAGAAACGTCCAATATTGTCTGTTCTCTTTAACAGTGGTCTAATTCGAGGAAAATTATTTTGTCCTATGATATTAAATTTTAAGACACTTATGTCTATGCATACACAACTCTATTGAGGCACATACACACTTTTTCATCATAATTGTTTTCCTACCCCGCCACAACTGGTGCACATGAAAAAAGTGATGATTTCAAAAAGAAAGTGATGGTTTGTTATGTAATGGAGACTCCAATGAGAGTAGGTTAAGAGAGGAGACAAGGAGAGCACCTTAATTCTCCTGGACAATTACACATTACTACCCAATCAGGATATATTAAGTGGTATGCCTGTTTGTTCTAGCATTAATTCTAAGGGAAAAGGAATAATGGACACAATTTTTCCCCCAAAAAATGGATCTTAACATGCATGTTACTATTGATTTGACTTAGTATAAATCCATAGAGGTAACTAGCAAATGTATTGGAATGTAGGATTTGGAAGGCATGAGTGATAAGAATGGACCTTCTCAAATAACGTCTCCTAGAAGGTATTTTACTTCAGTCTTGCAGAAATATTGAGGGGATAGTTGTACTAGTCCTCAAAGTTTGAAAAACAGTGTGGTTTTTTTTGTCTTAGAGTAGTCAGTTATTCTGACTATGCAGGTAAGTTCATTTAAGGAATGTAGTAGAATCATTCCATCACATTTTATTTTGGGGAGGAGTCATACAAGAAAGTAAATTATTCATTCATTGGAATTGATTATAAATGATGTATTTACTCTGATGTACATAATTTATCAACTTTCATTATGGTTAATATTTCCAGAGCAATTTATTTTATACAGAAGCAGTAAATAAATCATTTACAATGATGGCCTCACTAAATAAAAATGCAGAAACCAAATAAATTTATGTAATATTTAATCACTCTCTAAACAAATTACTAAAAATTGGGAAGTAAGGTCAAATAAATTACATGTTGCATTAAATGTTATAATTAAGAACTCATGTAGTGATCTATTATTTAAATTGTATACATTTGGACTATGCTATCACTTGGTTTTATAAATCATACGTTACTAATTTCAAATACTTATTTGTACTTTTTTAAAAAACATAATGATAAATGTCAAGCATTCCTACGTTAAAGGAAATTGTCAATAATGGGTAGTAATAAGTTTGAGAATGAATATTTTTCTACTTAATCATTTAATGTAGATGTAATTGCAGGTACCCTTATCTTACTACTGTTAAGCTGGACATATTTAGATCACTCCCAGACAGGAATGGTGACTCTCATAGGGAAGGGAAAATACAAACAATTTTGATGGAGGTATTATTCAATATAAAGAGTATCAATGTAGGAAATGTGAGATTGGCTCAAATGGTCCTCTTCTTTTACATCTCTTAAAAACATTAGTGGCATTTTTTCTAACTATACAGAAGTTATTTTGACTTGCTAGTGCCAAACATTGGAAAGTCCAGCCTTTCTTTTCTTACAAAAACATAAAAATTCACAAACTGAAAGAGTTGAGATAATTTATAAATAAGTAAGGCTGTAATTTTTATCTTAATTTTCTTTTTTTTTTTGGTCAGTCATGGGGCTTGAACTTAGGGCCTGGGCACTGTCTCTGAGCTTTTTCTCTCAAGGCTACTGCTCTACCACTTTGAGCCACAGTACCACTTTCTGTAATTTTTGATAAAGTACACTTAACTAAAAATTTGTTAACCTAAACCTGAAATTTTCAAATACATGATCGATAATCCTGAGATGCATCTTTGGTTTAAACAGTTAATACTCACTGTGCTAATTGGCTCCTGTATATTCATCATGCTAGTGGACCTAAGAGAATACACATGAATTTAATTTTAATATTTGTAGCATTGAAAAAAGAAATGACACCAGTAAAGATCATTCACCACTAAGAGAGTTATCTACCCGTGGAAGAAAGGCGATTCATATATCAGGTGTTCTTTCTCTATGAATATATCATTGCACTTTAATTTATCAGAAAACAACAGGGATTGCCATGCGGTGGTGGAATGGCTTGCTGTATGGTGGGGTCAGGAGTGGGGCTCATCTGAAATTCTTCTCCCGCTGAGTGGCTGACCAGTGAGGAAGAAGCCATGGTGCTGTGGGTCACCAGGAACAAGAAAACTAATGATAACAATAAGGCCAAGGTCAGCATGACAAATGCAGCTCCTCTCCTCGTGGCCACTGCTGCAGCCTCTGACCATGGGCTGAGGGAAAGAAAATTTCTTGGAGAAGCTGATAACAAAATCAGGGAATGGCAACAGATGAGGCCGAATTTTGCAATCTTATTTTTCTTCCTTTTCCTTTTCTTATTTGTTTCCTTTTTCTCTTTTCTCTCTTCCTTCTTTCCTCTCTCCCTCCCTGTTTGCCTTCCTTTCCTTTTCCTTCCTTCTTTCCTTCCTTCTTCCCTCCCTCCCTCCCTCCATCCCTCCCTCCCTTCCTTCCTTCCTTCCCTCCTTCTTTCCTTCTTTCCTTCCCTCCTTCCCTCCTTCCTTCCTTCCTTCCCTCCTTCCTTCCTTGTTTCCATTCTATATCTGCAGAATGGCTTATTTAGCTGAACATGTTCATGTCCAGTTCCATTGATTTTCTTGTAAATTATATGACTTCGTTCTTCCTTACAGCTAAATACAGTGAATACACACCAGTTTTTCAGGTTACTTGAGAAGCTCTTCCTCTTATGCAGCTCTTCCTCCTGGCTTTTAATATAGTATAGTAAGAATGAGGATGCAGCACTCTGATAAGCCAATAAGATATCACTTTGGTTGTATCCCCCCTACCACTGTATCTCATCTGAGTACACTGAATACTGTTTATACAGGTATTAGGATTGGGGAAGGGAAAAGGAATATCAAAATCGAGAGACAAAGCACAAAAAACAAACCATTCCAAAAGCAATACTTGCAAATCACTCTTGGCTGGGGAGGGGGAGGTGGGGGGAAAATGAGGGAGGCAGTAACAAGTTCAACAAGAAATGTGCTCACCACCTTACATATGAATCTGTAACCCCTCTGTACCACACTTTGACAATAAAAAGTTTAATTTAAAAAAAATGAAGTATTTGGGGGCTGGGAATATGGCTTAGTGGTAGAGTGTTTTCCTCATATATATGCAGCCCTGGGTTCAATTCCTCAGCACCACATTCACAGAAAGGCCCAAAGTGGCACAATGGCAAAGGTAGTAGAGTGCAGGCCTTGAGCAAAACGAAGCCAGGGATAGTGCTCTGGCTCTCAGTACAAACCCCAGAACTGGCAAAAAGGAAAGAAAGAAAGAAAAAAATGAAAAAGAAAAAAATAGTATTTTATTTAAACAGTTGATAAAAGCCTTGTTATTTACTACTTTATGAATACAGTATATCTTGATGAATATTATCCCTTTCAAAAGTATCACCCATCTCTCCCCAACCCACGCCTCCCCTCATTCTTCTTAATTTTGTAGGATATATACTGGATTCTTGTTTGCATTTTCCTCCTCTTTTCCTTTTCAATAGTCCACCCTTTTCCCCTATACTCCACTCACTTTTTTTTTTTTTTTTTGCCAGTCCTGGGCCTTGAACTCGGCGCCTGAGCAGTGTCTCTGGCTTCTTTTTGCTCAAGGCTAGCACTCTGCCACTTCTGCCACAGTGCCACTTCTGGCTGTTTTTTGTATATGTGCTGCTGGGAAATCAAACCCAGGGCTTCATTTATATGAGGCAAGCACTCTACCAGTAGGCCATATCCCCAGCCCCTCCACTCACTTCTTTTGAGTACCTTTTCTAAAAATAATTATATTACTGGTAAAAGGTGAATGTGTTGTCTTGGACAAAATGCTAGGAGGGAAATTATATACATATATATACATATATATATACGTATATATGTATATATACATATACATATATACGTATATATATGAGGTTCCAGACTGGATATGGGTGTCAACTTCATCAATGTAGGATGCAGAAGTTTTAATCACATTGTTGCTAAAAAGGAGAAATATTTTCAGCATAAAGTTTAAAAGTAGAAAAGTTAAATAAATTCATATTACATTCATTAATAATATGCAAATTATAGTTGGCAAAGAATGAGAGTTTGATTTTTTTTTCAGTGACCTCACTTGACTGTTCTTTCTAAAGAGTCAGAAGCTTAGATATTTTTGAGAGCTTTAGGAGAAAACATTTGTACTATCTGGTTCAGCTCATGGCACTAGTGAGAGAATTGGTTCACTCCACTGCATAATATTCACAAACTGTTAGTCAATTAATCTCCCAAAATGATAAACATAGTTCTTTCGTGTATTTTATATATTTTCTTACATTATTTCTATCACTATTTTAACCCTAAAAGCTTATCAGTTCTCATTCTCTGGTCACGGTAGTGCAATTTTTCCCATTATCTGTTTTATTTTTTCCCTCTTTCTCTCTCCACCACCTTTATTATGCCCTTATTTCTACTCTGAGAAAGTATAAGCAATGACAGTTGCATTAATTTCCTAAGTACAATGAAATCTATGCTAATTTTTAGTCAGCACTAATGAACATAGTAGTAATCAATAAAATCCAAAGAATAATTCTGAAACCAATCCAATGTGTTTAATCAATTCTGAATTATAGATTTGTTCTTCAGTGTCTAAACTTAAGTAATCAGGATTCACTTGTCTCTGCATCATTTTATCAAATTCTTGATAGTACTTGATATTACCTCTAGTTTGTACCCTATACACATAGATCTATACAAATGTATATATAAATATATATCATTCAATTTCATTGAAATTGATTTGTTAATCTAATATGAACATCAACTAAGTGGGTACCAGTGCTGTCAAAGGAAGTAAAATCTGCAAAGTAATGTGTATTCCACTACATTTAAGACAACACACATATATGATGAAGGTGACTTGCAATCCAGAACTTTTGGTACTTATGAATTATGAATGTCTAAATTACAATATGAATAAATTTTTCATGTAATTGCATGTTTATTGGTTAGTAATAGAAACTCTGAATAATTTCAGACATGATATCATATACAAATTCAGAAGCAAAAGTGCCACAGGCTCACATCTGCCATTTTAGTGACTAGGAAGATTGAATCATGGAGAGTCATGATTCCAAGCCAATTTGGGAGGAAAAGTCTACCTGATTCCAGCTCCAATTAGCCAGGAAAAAACTATATTACAGATGTGGCTCAAGTGGCAGTGTCCCAGCCTTCAGTGTGGCATACAAGGGAAATAATTGCGTTCAGATCCAGGTACTGATATTAAAATTAAATTAAATAAGAAATTACCAAGCACTGAGTGTTGCAATGTAGAGATATATACCAGATATTCCAACTAATTAAGAGTAAGAAAGCATAATTGTTCTATATGAAATGTACTAATTTTTAAGCATTGGGTTATTATTTAAATTTAATTATATTATCAAGGTGATGTACAAAAAGTACAGATACATACATAAGGTAGTGAGAACATCACTTGTGACCCCCTCCTTTGTTTTTCTCCTGCTTTCCCTTCCCTCATGCCCCAACCCCCAGTTGTATACTTAATTTGCAACGTATCATCTTGTGAGTATTGGTGTTGCATTGGTGCACCCTTTATTCTTTGTTGAATCATATTTAAGTTACCCTAAACACTGGGTTATGAATTTTAAATTATTTAAGGCATACATTTCAAACAACCTAGCACTTAGAGAGATTTTCTTCTAGTATTCCAGCAAATAAACACTTAAATGCCAGTTTTGCTTCTCTGCAATAGCACAATTACAGGCAAATGCAGAGAGACAGAGAAACAAAGAGGGAGAGAGAGAGAGAGAGACGAGAGACGAGAGAGAGAGAAAAGGAGAGAGAGGTTTGTTTTTAGTCATATACAAATAATTTCTCACTTTTTAGGAGTTGAATAGAGGTATGATTGTCATTTTCTAATTAATTTATTTTCTGAGGCAGATTAGAATGTTATTTTTCATATAGTATGACTATATGTACCATTTGGTGTGAACCAACTGAACAACTCATCAGGGGAGAGGGAAAGGGGGAAGGAGGAGGGGGGAATGAGGGAGGAGGTAACAACTTGTACAAGAAATGTACCCACTGCCTTATATATGAAACTGTAACCCGTCTGTATATCCCTATGACAATAAGTAATTATTCGGAAAAATAATTTTTCTAAATTTGTTCTATTTTTCTTGTTTCCTAGCATAGTGATTCCAGTCCTAGATAAACAAAGCTAGACTCTCTGTACATGAGTTACAAAGTGCCAGGTTTTTCACTGTATCATCCCCTTGATGTAGAATTCAGAATTCTGAAATGTTGCCATTATGTGGTTGGCTTCATACACTATTTCTACTCATTTATATTGATAAATGATTGCAGGTTAAAATCCTAAATCCAGATGCCAATCCATAACTCTCCTGATTATGACCTTAAATGAAAACAGAAATTGTGAGGGAGAAGAAGAGAAGATGGCGGAGGAGCAGCAGAGCCCTATCTAAGCTCGCTCCAAGAACCCAGTTTTTCTTCTACAGGGAAACTTCTAATCCTAAAGACATAGCCCAAGCCAGGTACAATAGTACAAAGCTTCAAGTTAGGAAGGAAAAATGAGAGAGCAGATCCAAGAATCCAGATTTCAGCTGCAGATGGCAGGGCCACCGCCAGCCCACCACTTACTAGGCGGAACCAAATCCACACCCACCTCCAGCACACACCAGCGATGACAGGAGAAACCCGCCAGACGGCAGCAGACAGATGCAGGTCACAAGCAGAGCGGGGAAAGCACCGGGGAACCAGAGGAAGCGTGAGTACTCCACAAAAGATAGTCTCACTCAAGTCTGCACCCACAGAATGCCATTTGGAAAATAGCCCTTCCTCCCATCCACCATAGTGAATCTCCATCTTTGTCTCTGGCATAGAGGACCAGAGCAAACCGGAAATAAAGCATGCCAGGGGAAAGTAAGATCAAAGAGGCCATCTTTGAAGAGGGCAAAGGTGCTGGAGTCCCAAGCCCCAGCTCCGCCCAGGGGAAGGAGTCTCTGCACAGATGCCAGGAAGCAACAAGGGGAGAGAAATGCGAATGGCCATGCAACACCAGTAAACACAACAAGAAGCCCACCTCCAGGCTGCCATCACTGCTGCTACTGCAGAGACAGTAACAGATTGGTTTCCCAGGCCAAACCTTGTTCACCAGTGTCTGGGGGCACCCAGCCTCTTCCCACAAACCCCAGTGAAGGACACAGCCAGCCCAGCTCAGGAGGGAGGAACTTCCCTGCAGGCAGATCCATCCTCCCAGCCAGAGCCAGCCACGCCCTTCAGCAGCCCCAAGGCCCCACCCAGAGCCTGCCACTGGCAGTCTGCAAGTCACAGCCCAGGCTTGGAAAGCGCTATTGCAGTCTGGGTGCCACTGGCAATTCAGGAGTTGCAACCTCAGTGCTGCAGCCAATTTGGGAGTTGCAGTCCAGGTGCCACAGGCAATTCGGGATTTGAAGGCCCTGTGCTGCAGGCAATTTGGGAGTCACAGCCCCTATGCCACAGCCAATTGAGGAGTTGCAGCCTAACCTTGGCAGGCAATTCAGGAGTCGCAGCCCAGATGCCACAGGCAATTTGGGAGTTGCAGCCCCCACACCACAGGCAATTCGGGAGCTGCAGCCCCCACACCACAGGCAATTCAGGAGCTGCAGCCCGGTCTTAGCAGCCAATTCAGGAGCCACAGCCCAAGTGCCACAGGCAATGCTGGAGTCTTATACCAGGCACCACTGGCAATTCTGTAGTTGCAGCCCCCCTATGCTGCAGGCAATTTGGGAGCCACATCCCGGCCCTGGCAGGCAATTACGGAGTCATAGCCCGGGTGCCACAGGCAATTCGGAAATCGCAACCGTCCTTGGCAGGCAATTTGGGAGTCACAGTCCCAGTGCCACAGGCAATTCAGGAGTTGCAGCCTTGGTGCCTCAGGCAATTCGAGAGTCAAACTCAGGGCCATGCAGGCAGTTTGGGGGCCTGAGCAGAGCTCTGCAGGTAGTACAGGGGTCCAAGTTGGGGCTCTGTGGGCAGGTCGGGGGTCCCACTCAGGGCTCTGTTCACAGTTTGAGGGTCCCACCTGGGAAAAATTGAGCCAATATATCTCCACCAAAACAGCATTACAGAATATCCCCAAAGATGTCCGCCACATCAAAAACCACCAAGACCACAATCCAGACAAGGAAAGCATCCCTAAATAAAACTCCAGATTAGTAAAGCAAAAAGGGAAGATAGAGCCTCGACAAAGATAGATACGATGAAAGAAACAAGCAATCACCTCTCAGTCCTGACTCTCAATATTAATGGACTTAACTCTCTAATTAAATGACATAGATTGACTAGTTGGATTAAAAAACAAGATCTATCTTTCTTCTGCCTCCAAGAGACTCACCTTGCCAGCAAAAGCAAATATATTCTAAAACTGAAATGCTGGAATAAAATCTATCAAGCAAATGGCCCCCATAAGCAGGCTAGTGTCACAATCTTAGTGTCAGATAAAATTGACTTCAAACTAAAAACAGTAAAAAGAGACAAAGAAGGTTACTATATACTAATAAAAGGATCTCTCTTACAGGAGGACATAACCATCCTAAACATCTACACACCAAATACAGGAGCTCCCAACTTCATCAAACAAACACTACTGACTCTAAAAACTCTCATAGACCCAAACACACTGATTGTCGGAGACTTTAACACACCATTCTCACATCTGGACAGAACAACACACCAAAAACTGAGCAAAGAAATCTCAGAACTAAACAACTGCATAGATCATCTAGACTTAACTGACATCTACAGAATATTCCAGCCCACAACACCAGAATATACATTCTTCTCAGCAGCTCATGGAACATTCTCCAAAATAGATCACATGTTAGGGCACAAAGCAAACCTGTACAAATTCAGAAACATTGCAATCATCCCTTGCACTCTCTCAGACCACACTGGAATAAAACTAGAGCTCAACTCCAAAGGCCACCAAAGAAAACTCCACAAATTATGGAGACTCAACAACACATTGCTGAACCAGCAATGGATCATCGAGGAAATCAGAACAGAATTTCAAATGTCTATGAAACTAAAGCAAGATGAACACACAAATTACCAGCTCCTCTGGTACACAGAAAAGGCAGTACTCAGAGGAAAATTTATAGCCCTGAGCACCCACATCAACAAATTGGAGAAATCCCAATTCAACAACTTAACAAAACAACTCAAACTCCTTGAAAGAGAGCAACAAGCCAAACCCCAAGCCAATAGATGGAAGCAAATCATTAAAACCAGAGCAGAATCAAATGACTTGGAATCCAGCAAAATCATAGAAAGAATCAACAAAGACCTAGTTCTTTGAAAAAATTAACAAAACAGAC
The DNA here is from genome assembly GCF_023159225.1 of Perognathus longimembris pacificus. Classification (NCBI taxonomy): domain Eukaryota; kingdom Metazoa; phylum Chordata; class Mammalia; order Rodentia; family Heteromyidae; genus Perognathus; species Perognathus longimembris. The sequence continues at coordinate 18,298,785 of NC_063163.1, forward strand.
AAACCCCTAGCAAACGTGACCAAACAACATAGACAGCACACCCAAATAAACAAGATCAGAGATGAAACAGGTAACATTACCACAGAAACAACAAAGATCCAGAATATAACAAGGGACTATTTTGCAAACCTATATGCCAACAAATTTGAAAACCTGGAAGAAGTGGACAAATTCTTAACAAAAATTGATATGCCCAAACTTAACCAAGAGGACAAAAATCTACTGAACAGATCCATATCCAGCAATGATATTGAAACTGCAATACCTTCCAAGAAAAGCCCAGGTCCAGATGGATTCACAGCAGACTTCTATAAGGCTTTCAAAACAGATCTCACACCAACACTCCTCAAACTCTCCAGTGAAATAGACAGTAAAAGCTCACTACCAAACATATTCTACAATGCCAGCATAACGCTAATCCCAAAAGCAGATAGGGACACCTCAAGGAAAGAGAACTATAGACCCATCTTCTTGATGAACATCGATTCAAAGCTCCTCCACAAAATTCAACAAGTCATCAGAAAAATTATACACCATGATCAAACTGGATTCATCTCAGGGATGCAAAGGTGGCTCAATATACGCAAGTCATATAATGTAACCCACCACATCAACCGAAGCAAGATTAAGAATCACATGTTTAGGGGGCTGGGGATATAGCCTAGTGGCAAGAGTGCCTGCCTCGGATACACGAGGCCCTAGGTTCGATTCCCCAGAACCACATATACAGAAAACGGCCAGAAGCGGCGCTGTGGCTCAAGTGGCAGAGTGCTAGCCTTGAGCGGGAAGAAGCCAGGGACAGTGCTCAGGCCCTGAGTCCAAGGCCCAGGACTGGCAAAAAAAAAAAAAAAAAAAAAAAAAAAAAAACAGAATCACATGTTTATATCACAGATGCAGAAAAGGTGTTCAATAAAATCCAGCACCCATTTATGATAAAAGCCCTGGAAAAACTAGGATTCCAGGGAACATTCCTGAACATAATAAAGGCAGTCTATGACAAACCAACAGCAAGCATAATTCTAAACGGTGAAAAGCTAAAGCCATTCCATTTAAAATCAGGAGCAAGACAGGGATATCCGCTCTCCCCTTTTCTCTTCAACATAGTACTAGAATGCCTAGCCAGAGCTATTAGGCAAGAAGAAAATATAAAGGGGATCCAAAGAGGAAAAGATGAAGTTAAACTTGCTCTCTGCACAGATGACATGATCCTATGCCTAAAGAACCCCATAGACTCTGCTCCCAAGCTACTAGAGCTAATCCAAAACTTTGGCAAAGTAGCAGGATATAAAATAAATCCTCAAAAATCAATGGCTTTTTTTTTTAACGCTAACAACCTGAGGAGCGAGGCTGAAATCAGAAAAGCAATACCTTTTGCAATAGCCTCAAATAACATAAAATACCTAGGAATAACCTTAACCAAAGTAGTGACAGAACTTTATGATGAGAACTTTAAAAACCTAAAAAAGGAAATTAAGGCAGAACTAAGGAATTGGCAAAACCTCTCTCTGACGCTCCTGGATTGGGAGGGTAAGCATCGTGAAAATGACAATATTACCAAAAGCTATCTACAAATTCAATGCAATACCCATCAATATCCCAACATCATCCTTCAATGAAATAGAAGAAACAATTCAGAAATTCATATGGAACAATAAAAAACCCTGAATACCAAAAACAATCCTAAGTAGAAAGAACAGTGCAGGAGGAATATCAATACCAAAATTTAAATTGTACTACAAAACTATAGTAATAGAAACAGCTTGGTACTGGCACAAGAACAGGCCTGAGGACCAATGGAACCAAACTGAAGACCCAGAAATGAACCCACAGACCTATGGCTACCTAATCTTTGACAAAGAAGCTAAAAATATACGTTGAAACAAAGATAGTTATGTTTATTTCTGAATAAATATTAAATGATGCCAAAATTCCTATAAAACTACCAAATACCCTCCTTCCCAATTAAAACATTTTAGGAAAGAACAAAGCTGTGTCATATTTCCTAATTACAAAGTTCACTGCAAAGCTAGTGAATCAAAATGGCATAGAAGAGGGGAGAGGCGGAGGAAAAATGAGGGAGGACGTAACAAGTTGGATAAGAAATGTACTCACTGCCTTACATGTGAAACTGTAACCCCTCTGTACTTCACTTTGACAACAAAGGAAAAAAACATAAATATAGACCAGTCCATGTACCTGTGTATAATAAAATTTTCATGGGGGCATTCAGGATATTGATAACTTCTGTGCCATAGTTTCCATTTGTACAACAGAATAGGAGTATTATTAATACAAGGCATTAAAAACAGCACTGTTTCTAAGCACTTATCTGATCATGTGCTTTTATGTACCACATTAACCACAAACACAATTACCCATATAAAAGAGACCAAAGCTCATTTTTTTTAGAAAAGACTAACTAGTGGCTTTCCTTTCATGAGTGTGATGAAATACATTTGGAGCCACCTTGCAAAGATTGTTAATAACTACATTTAATTTAATCACTGAAAACTCAATAATTTAAGACATGCATAATCAAGTTATCTAATACTTAAAGTAATTGTATTTTTTATCTATTACATTATAAAAAACATTTTGTAGCTATTCATTTATACTCTTTGTTATTCTGATCACATTGTCCATTAAGTGATATTGTTCAATATTATTACTGAGTGAAAATATGAGTTTGATGATATAAACATTATTGTTTTTAGAAAATCCTAAGTGTATTAAAAGAACATTATCCATATATTCTTCTTACTGTTGGTGTATGCTGGATCAGAGTGTTTTAAAACCATTCAAGGTTTGATTATAATTTCAATGTAACTCAATTGTAAATGTATATTTCTTACAACATAAGGAGAATACATAACTCCTGGAAGTAACATATGCAGAGAATGGAAAAGAAGTTATTCTGAGTGACATACTTAAAGCATTTTTCAAGAATTATGGTTAAAAAGTAACAACAGAAAGAGCTGGAAAATCAATGTTACAGAAATAATGTAAATTGTCACAACACCTGCCTGCAGCAGTAGATGAAAAGATAAGAAAGAAGAAACTTGTCAGTCATCAGAAATTTAACAGAGGAACAGGAAACAGTGCGGGTTGCAGATCATCTGTTAGAGAATTCCTACTTCCATACCCAAGTCCAATTTGCTGAAGGTTGATCAGAGCAGTTGGCTCAGCTAAAGCAGTCAAAGGCATAATAGATTCAGGGTAGAACTTGACAAGTTTCTTCCTTCTTCATCTTTCTAATATAAAATAGGTCTTGTGTTATGATTTTTTGTATGAAACACAATTACTTTATTGATTTCTTACAATCAAATACTGCCAACTAGCATTATTTCACTCATGCATCATTAAACACAAAGGACATCTCCTTGGTATTTCCAAATGATGCATTATATAACAAAGTTAGAACTTAAAATGCACCCTGATTAGTTACGTAAACTGGTAATTTTCATTAAAAAGAATAACTAAAATTTGGGTCCTTTCTTCATAAAATAAAAATTTAAATACTTCTTCTGATAGTATTGTGGTTATCTTCATGTTATGAGTAGTGCAAAGTATGGCACACATAGTTTAAACAAACAAAATGTGCATAACAGAATGCATACAGTCATTGCATGATAGAAAGCATGTTTCAGGTACAAGGCAGCCTGCAGGCTACCATATTATTTAGGGTTTGCATTATCATTTATGGCATTAGATTGATTATGCGTGACATACTATTTTTATACATTTAACCCTTAAGATAAGCAAAATTCTTGCTCGAAAAAATTATTCCAGGTAGCCATTTGGTTTGTATCAGGAGAAAACAAACCTCTAAAAAGTTTAGTGTCTGCCAAGTCGGAATCATTAGCTCAAGTCAGTGAATCTGGTATGCAACACATTTCACAGTGACTGTTTACAACTCCTGGAAAGCCTCTTCTCCCATGTTGCGCCAAATGTGTTTCCAGGATTACCCTTAGGTGTGGTTTTCCCTTTTTTATTCATTTCTGGAGTAACTGTGTCACTGAACTGTTACTGAATAATTTCTGCTTCTGACCTCTCCAATGGCTTTCATTTTAATTATTCATAAGTCCTTCCAGAATATTTTCAGAGAGCTCCATCCGTGGAAGTTCTGGAGATGGAAAATCCAAGGGAGGAAAAGATTGGGTATTGGAATGTCCTTGGCCTTCCTGGCATTTGCCGCAAATGTCTGCCAGATTGATGAGACTGCGGCAGTCTCTGCCTGTGGTGGTAAGCTCTACAACTCAGACTTTTCTACAAAGTCAGCATCTACGTCCAGCTCCTTGTCTACTGGGCCTTTCAGAAGTCTAGCCCTTTCTGCTTTCAGTTGTTTATTTTCTTTCCTTAATCTTTCATTCTCAGCCACAAAGAACTCCACATGCCTCTTCAGTTCTGCAGTTGTGGTTGCCTGCTCCTCTATAATTGTTTTTGTCATCTTTGGGGGCTTTGCTTCCTATACATGATTGTGGTGGTTCACTCTTCTGCTGAAGCAAAAACAGTAGTGTGTCTGGATCTCTGTCAAAGACCCCATGAATTTCAGGGAGGTGTTTCTCCCTCTGGCCCTCCGCATCCTCAGCAGAGGGTTTGTGAGATGCCTGAAGATGGGTAGCCACGTCCTTGTTTGTGTTCTGCTGAGCTTTCAACCGCTCCTAACGCCTTACCCCTTTCCACCTCTGCTGGATAAGGAGGAGCTGCTTCATGTGGCTCTCCCTTTGCAATTCCGGTGATAAATGAGCCTGCTCAGACTGTTGTCAGCTTCATGGCCTCCCAAAGATATGCTGCAGCCTTTTTGTGACAAGAAATAGCCTCTTCGTGTGTTTCCCCGAAGCTAAGAAACGGTCTGCTCTTCTGTTCTGTTGATGAGCGAGGTTCAGCGGTCCTTCCAGTACTTCCAGAGTCCCCGCCCGGGGTAAGCGGCGGCCTGAGAAAGAGAAGCAGCAGCGCCGGGGCACATGGAGAAGAGCTGGAGGAGAAGGTGATGCGGGCGGCGCAGACCTGGACTCCGCTCTTGCGTCCTGTGAGCCGGGGGAGGGCGCAGTGGGAACAACTCCCTGCCCTGACGCCATGTGGGGGGCCCGCCCCCTGCGCCTTCGCCTTCACCACCACCAAGCACGGCGTCATGGCGTCACGCACGGCGTCATGGTGTCACGCACGGCGTCATGGCGTCACGTACGGTGGAGGCTGGTTCAAGGTGGGAATGAGGGCGAGGAGTGGGTGTTATGATTATTAATTTTCCTTTTTATAATTCTTATAAAATCCAGTTAATTTTTCTTTCACACAAATATGGGTCCTCTGGACTGTGGGACTCATGGGTATAAGCTGTGTGATGCAGACCTGCATGAGCTATCTCGTTATTGGGTGATTGGGCCACGATCATGACTGTTAGGTAATATAGTAGTTCTCTCTGCAACATTTTCAAGAACTCCATGATCATTATTATTGTGACTGCACTACACTCCACACCACTTTGAGTGATTGATGACACACTTGACTCTGGGATACTATTAGGTCATCATCTTTATTTCAGTAGTTCAAAGCTGTCTGCCTACTTATAGTATTATTCACAGAATGAGAGAGACAAGAAAGCATTGCTAAAAAGAGAAATATTGTCATATATAGAAAGTGTTCTATATACCAAGTGTCCTGTTCAGAAATTAATTTGAATTTCATGACCATCATTTACAAGTTCCAAACCATTTATTGAGCCATTCTTCAAGGATTTGCTCTGCAGAATACTAAACGTAGCCTATGAACTGCTTGTTGCTGTGGCAATTACTCCAATGTCTGTCTCTTCAGCAAAATGAAACTTCAAAGTGTCGTGATAAATTTTTCAAATTCTTAACTACTGCTTGTAATTTGCTTCATGCAAACCCTGGCTCTGAATTAAATGTTGACTCTACATTGCCCTTGGATATTTGATCTGAGTCTTTGAGTCTCCAATAAACACAAACAACATTTTTTCCCTTTCTCTCTTTCTTTCTCTATCTCTTTTCTTCTCTCCCTCTCTTTCTCATGTGCCTCTCTTTCCTTCTCTCATGTGTGTGAATGCTTGCACATACACATACACACACACAAACACAATGAACAACAATGATATCTCAAGCTTGCACAATAAAATTGTATCAACAACAAAGAATAGACTAAATTAACATCAAATTTTATAAAATTAAAGCAATATTATGTGAGTATTGGTTCAGAATTTATTGTACTATATTTGTAACAATTTTACATGTATTTTTGAGTAATTTTCACAAAACATCTACACAACTAGGATTTCTTCTTTCACTTTTTGCTAATAATGAGATTTTAACTAAAGATTCACACTTACTAGGCTGATTTACCCTGAATACTGAGCCACAACTCCAGTTATAGCAACAATTGCTAATTTACATTACAAAACCTCCATCAGTAAGCATTAGAATCATATAGCAATATTGTTTTGTCATTTTCTTCATGAAGGAAAAGATTTTGATTTTTTTATGAAAAGGAAACATGGGTATATTTTATGTTTTTCTGTCACAAGCAAAACAGAAGTACAACATTTATAAGAGTAATTTAAATCTGTTTTATTTTGTCCTCAATGTACCATTGAAATTTATGAAGAAAAATATACTTGTGTTTCAAATAAATGTCCTTTGCGGCTTACATAATTCTCATATTCTTTGTAAAAACTCTGGTGGAAATTTAAAATTCATATTCCTATTGTATAGTCCTCACGAAAGATTTTGTTTAAATCTAAAAATATGCAGCTACTGATATTTCCCACTAGTGCTGCAAGTTAGGAATGAAGATATCCAAGGCTAGATCATTACCTTCTTTTTTTGAGTGGTTAAGACTTAGCTTACTAGAGACATGCATATTTATAAATCTGACCTTACTAAAACAGGTCACAGAAATACCTCCAACAGGGCACTTCTGTCCTACAAGAAAAATGTAATTCAGTTTCTGGGTGAACAAAGATTTCCAAATTCTGTCTCAAGAAATTCAACCAACACACATCTTCCTTGGAACAACCATAGGAAAAAAACAATATAATTTATCCTCATAAGAAGTTTGAGGAAACAGGTCCACTATGTGAAACATGTACTTTTGGAAAGCAGTTGTGGTATGCTACTAATTCAGGAAGTCTGACATGAATGTATTCACTTAAGTAACATGTTTCATTTTAGCATTGGAAATTGAATCAAAGGCATTGCATTGCTAAACAAATTCTCCACCACTTGAGCAAAAACTCTATGCATTTTGTGTTCATTTTGCTTTGAGATAGGGTGATAATAACTTCATTCAATTTCACATTTTCTTTCCAATTCTTCTGCCTCTTCTTCTAATGCAGCTAGGATTTACAGAATACTCCCCTACGTCCATCCATATTAGCTGTGATGTTAATTGACTGGTTTGGGTTACTTCTGAAACTGAAATTGACCAAAAAATAAATAGAAATAAAGTATAAGATGGAGGCCAACTAGACTAAGGAAAATGAGACCTGGTGAAGGCAACTCAGAAGCTCGCTCTTGGGTAAGAAATGTGCCCTTACCTCAAGACTTAACATTTCTAAAAATGTGGGCTCAAATCACAAACAACCAGAATGGTAAACAAAGAGCCAGGAACATAGAAAGTGTAACAACACCAAGAATGATTAAGAGCAAATATAAATACCTGAATTTATATATGTTTAAATCAGACTAGTTTGCCTTTATCATATGCATTTCCTTGATGCCAAAAAATCTTTTTGCTGGGAATATAGGTATTTTCTTTATAATTGAGGTGTAAATTTATATCAAGTTAATATTAGTATTGTCTATAGATAGAGGTGATAATATGGTGAAGGATTGACAAGTCATTACAAGATATGATATTAATACTAATGTATAATTTGTAGCAAGATTTTAGGAGAATAGTTAGAAGGATTTTCTAGAATGACTTTTCCTAATTCTTTTGCATACACACTATTTGTGTATTTGTTCTTTCAAATATCTTTTCTTGGGCCTGGGGATATGGCCTAGTGGCAAGAGTGCTTGCCTCATATACATGAGGCCCTAGGTTCAATTCCCCAGCACCACATATACAGAAAATGGCCAGAAGTGTCGCTGTGGCTCAAGTGGCAGAGTGCTAGCCTTGAGCAAAAAGAAGCCAGGGACAGTGCTCAGTGCCTCAGGCCCTGAGTCCAAGCCTAGGACTGGCCAAAAAAAAAAAAAACTATATATATCTTTTCTCACATCCTGAGATAGCAAGTGAGTTGTAAAGATGGAAGATAGAAAAGCAAAGTGACTGAAAATTTTTGCATGGCAAAAAATAATGACAATATGAATATCCTTTAAAAATAATGTCCATAGGAATGATCTCTGCTTGAATTGATATAACATTTACAATGCTTACTAATAGATTCCTGGGGTGAATTAAGTCTTTCCCTAATCAGAAGAAAACATGAAGGTACACCCAGGTATCAGTAACCCTGCTGCCCAAGGAAAGAACAATATGAAGTATGATAATAGATATACACTTAAAATTAAATGTTAGGATAACATTACATGGAATCTTTCATATATGAGACTTAGATAATAAAATTGGACAAAACAATATTTCCAAGAGCTCTGTGTAAAGCAGGATGGAAGTTCCACTTTAACAATATTAGGTCTGAGCAGAATAGGAAAGTACAAGAGAAGAAATGGAATTTGAAGAGAGTACGAAAGAGTTGAAGACCAGTCGAGGATTTTTAACTGTTCATTTTAAACTGTTCTTTCTGAAGATGAGCAGTGTTCAGATAGTTATACATACAATTATATCCTGATATTCTGCACATAATACATAGGCTTTGAAAATCATGTTACAAAGATGGAATAAAATAAGAGACACAGAGGTAAAAGTCTTCTCAGTGTCATGAACATTATTTCAGTGGAGTAGCAGAACATTACAGAAACTGCTGGTTTGGGAACTCACTAGGGCTAAATTAAACATTTCTGAAAATAGTTCCCTTCTACTGAATGTTCAAGAAAAACCTACTATTGCTCTAAGTGTCTGAGGTGGATAAGATCCTGGAATTATTATGTTAAATTTATTAAGTTGATATTATAACCATACTCACCTAATAGATTCTGAAAGACAGCCATGTAGTTTTGTTTTTTTTTTAACTTTAACTGGGGTTATATAGCTAAGGAAGCATTGTGTTAGACTGAATCTATAGTTCCTACACCAAGAGGCTCAATTATACTTTTTGAATTAAATTAATCCCCACACTCCACATATTATAATTAATCCCCACACTCCACTAGTCTATGTGTTTACTATTTTAAAAATATAAGTTAATTACTACATACAATTCACTTTCTATATCTAGAAATAATCTCATTTGGCCTCACTACTTATATCCTAATGCTTTAATATATCTTTAGCAATTTCATTGGCTTCTCCATGATTATTCTTTAAAATCACAAGCTAGTAAAGCTTGGTAGTCCATTTTCTCTTTCCCATTTCACCTAACAAGTGAGATCAAACATAAGTTAATTGAAACTTTTTAGTACTCAAAATGGCTTCCTTTATTTCCTCGTAGGAAAAAAAATAACACCTTGCTTTTTAAATCACCTTCATTAGCCTTAACCCAATAAAACTCAAAAATGATTTAAAAAAGACAAAATCCTTTAAGTAAATTATTTTACTCAAAATTATCAAATCTGATAAAGTATCTGACATTTACTGAGCCTCAGGTTTGCGAGCTCTTTTTTTTTTTTATAAGCTAAAGGTTTTAACACTATGATAATGGTAAAGGCATCACCACGCCTTGAATGCATATTGTTCCTGAGCTCATATCTATTCTATATGTCAACATGCATTTACCATATGCATGATGAAGCAATCCATATGATAAATTATATGCCTGAGGAAACTTTGCCTATTTTCAAGATAAGCATTTCTCTTAAGCAATGTAAAGAGGGACGTTAATGTGTGAACAGGTACTTCTTTTTTTTTTTTTTTTTTGGCCAGTCCTGGGCCTTGGACTCAGGGCCTGAGCACTGTCCCTGGCTTCTTCCCGCTCAAGGCTAGCACTCTGCCTCTTGAGCCACAGCGCCGCTTCTGGCCGTTTTCTGTATATGTGGTGCTGGGGAATCGAACCTAGGGCCTCGTGTATCCGAGGCAGGCACTCTTGCCATTAGGCTATATCCCCAGCCCCTGAACAGGTACTTCTTGATGAACCATTTGTAATAAATTTTTCAATAGCTTACTTGTTTATTTACACAAACCTCAGGTATTAGATTCAATGGCTAATAAAAATAGCTCTCATATTATTAGGAAATGCCAACTAATGAAAAAAGAGATCTTTGTTGTGCATTAATCTTTAAACCTTTATTGTACATCATTCCCATGTATAATATCACAGATAATCCTCCATATTATTTCTTTCCAATTTTATATTTCATGGAGAAATCAATATTTTCATTACCTCCACAAGAATAACTGGCACTAGGCTATGCATATTCTAGTGTGGTTCTATAAGTTCTGATCACACAAGATCATTTGATTAATTTTGATAATAACTAATTGTAGTTTGCAACAAATTATCCAAGCAAGGTCATCTCTCAGATGGCGATAATAAACATCATAATTTTAATTGTAAATTTAATGACATTTCTCACAAAACTTTTGTTATATATTTATTTACTTATATACTTATGTATTGAAGATACTACTGTGATTTTTTTCTGACTGTTCTTGCTAAAGAGAGATTTAAAAACAACATAAACAAACTGTTTAAATGAATTTCATTTCAAGAAGTTGTCAGTACTTGTTGACGAATGACTTAAGTAAATGTCCAAGGCATTGATTATAATTTGTTTCCCATTTGCTTAACTTTTGTTCTATCAGATGATTTATCATTAATATCTATGCAATAATAACAGTATTGTTAGTACTACAATAATACTAAAATCACAGTAAAATAATATAGGAGACATATTTTTGACGATTCTGGTTATGAAATATCCTAATTTAGGAAATAGAGCTACTTAAAAAAAATGTGAGTGACAGTACAGTACGTTCTCACAGGTACCAATACCAAGAGCTAGGGACTGGAAAGAAGAAAACTAGTCTCCCTTTCTATTTCAGAGAGCAGTTAAATATACTAAGTGGAGGGACACTTCTCTCAGCTCTAACCTTCAGAGTTCCGTTTTTCCTATAAGAGTCAGTCACTACTGTTGTAATATTGATGACTGTAAAATTGAAGTCATTATTCATGTCTTCCTACAGGAAAAAAAACAGAGTTTCTGCTTTTAACAGCAAGACTACTTTGCCAGCGTACAGAATACACTTCTCTAGGAATTGAGGTGGGATGCAGATTAGAAAAATTGCTGAGTCAATTAGATTTAAAAAGCATTTAATAAACTTTAACTCTATTTGAAACTTATCATAGGAAATGTGTCCAGTAGAAATATGAGCAAGATGTGTCTTTGGCCCTCAAGAAGAGTGGTTCAGGAATAGACACACTCCAAATTAAAGAAAATTGGTTCCAACCATTGATCAGCACTGACTAATTTTATAATATATATGCAGACAATAGAAGTATAAAAAATGGGTTTGAAAGTTCATTTTTGGTTTTCCAAGTGTTAATGATATTAAATATAAGAACTGATGAAAATTATAAAAGAATTTGATGATATGAGAAATAAGAATTTGAGAGCAAGGAGAATTAAGAAAAGCTTATTTCTGGAGGTGGAGATTTTAAAATGTAAAAAGGGTTTGATGAAGAAGATTAAAGAAAGTGCATTCCAGATGTAAGTGTGTTTACCTATAAAGAAATACAGAGCACATTTGGTGAATAAAAGAAAACAATCAGGTAAGGTAGTTTATATTCATAATACTCCCCTTGACAGACATATAACTTGAGAAAATTTTTGATGATATGCATTGCATAAATGATCTTTTCTTTCCACTGAGCAATTTCACTTTCTATCTCTTCTTTTTTCTTCTGGTTTTCACTAACCTCATCGAATCATCTGGGGAAGGTCTCTCTGTTAGTGTTTTCTACAACTATTGCAGGTATAATGAGGCTTGCTGCTCTGCCCCACCATGTGCTAGGCACCTCCACATATTATGATGCATATTTCGGGTATTTCTGGAGAAAATAGCAAACACCTGGAGCAGAAGTGCTCCTTTCTGTTATGTACTCACAAACTTACGAAAAAAATATAATGAAATGTTAATGCATAGAGTAAGCACAAAAAGGAATCTAAACTTTTATGGGTCAAAAAAGAAGAAAGGAATTCTGTAACACAATGACACAAAATATGAGACATTCATGAGATACATACAGATCAAGGTGATAAACTTAGGTATAAGAACTTTAAAATTCCCACTGATGCTAATTTGTCAGCATTAATTCTGATGTGCTGGAAATCTGCAAGCACCTGAACCCTGGAGCTCAGACATATTGCCCTTGCTTAATGGAAAAAGTTGGGTTATAAAAGATAGTGGCTCAGACTGTACCTTGGAAATTTGTTATAATCCCAGTGTCAAAGTAAATGAACTGAAAGTCATCTTTAGGGAACTTAAACAAAGAATAAATTTGATTTCTGTTATAAATTCCATCTTTGGAACAAAGAAATATAGACATTGATGTGAGCTGGGTATGGTGGCAGTTAACTGAAACTACAGCTACTTAGAAAGTGGATACAAGAGAATCTCAAGAATCTAGTCTAGGCAAAGTCAGGGAGAGTCAAAAATAAAATAGAAGCAATGACTGTGAGGATGGTTCAAGTGGTAGAGTATTGAAGTAAGCTGGAGTTTCAAACTGCAGTACCAATGAGCCAAGTAAGTGCTTCAGTTCTCAGAACTGAAACCTAACTGACTAATTAATTAAAATAATTAATATGATCCTATGCATATACATTCCTAAACCATGCCAGAATATAAGCAAAACTCTTACATTTTATTACATTGTAGTAAAAATATCTGAAAACCTACTGTCCAATCATGTTGTCATTTACTTTTTCAGATGTACTAAGACCTTCAACATGCTAGACAAGTGCTCTATCACCAATTTACATCCTAAGTACATCTTCACTATTTCCAGGAATATTGTAGATACTATATCTGGAGAAATTCTAATAACAGCAAACAATAAAACACTGAGGGTTACTTAAGTATTTTTGTGGTACAGATCTATCCTGGTGAAAACTTTAACAGTATATTGACTGCATTAAAATTATTTTTTTAAAAAATGAAAAAGAGCAAGATGGTTGAGTTCTGAAACTTTTGAAACTTGTAGTTATCCTGGAGATAACTATTGTTGAAGGGCTCACATTGCAATAAACAGAAATTAACAAGAAAATATATTCTTAAAAAATGTGATTTCAGAAGAGAATCCAAAAGACTAAGTTTATCTAGCAGTTTACATTAATGAATGCAAAAAAATTACTCTCTGTAGATTCTACATGAGTAAGAAGTCAATGTCATGTAAAGGAATCATCCTAAAAGAAATTACTTCATATCACTATACTGAAAAAGAGAAACACTTGAATTTGTTGAAGTGATGGATGGAATATAAATTTTAGCAATGGATCTCTATTCCTGACAAGTGAAAATTCTTATTGTTGTATAAGTGCTATATTGTGATTGATCTTCTTGGAATATAAAATTCAAGTAAGAAAGAAGTAATTAAGACAATGAGCTCTAATTTTAGTATAGGACTTAAGTACATTGGAAAAATTGAAACATTTGTTTATATTTCAAAATTAGCTTAACATAAGCTGTGGGGGTTCATTGTTGCATTTATTCACATGTTTACAATTATACATTCTTTCATTCACTCTTTCCACCTTCACCATCCCACAAAGGGTTTCATTGTTTTTGTTCTATTTTCATTGAGATGAAAACTGAGGTTGAAGGTATTCATTGTTTTTCATCATCCTGTCTAGCTTAACCCTCTTCTTTTATTTCCCATCCCCTATAAAGCCTGTTTCTCCTTCCCACTCATTCCATCCTCTTAATGGTTAGTACTTTTCATTGAGGACCTTTATGCTGTTTTCATAGACAGAAGCAATCTATTTCATAATTATTCACCCTCTTTTTTTTCCTTGTCCCCTTTCCTTCTACTAATTAATCTCCTAGTTTGAACCATGTTCTAGGTTTATCCATAAGGATATATGTGATATATATGTGTGTGTATACATATCTACGGATATCCACTTTTCTTCCTTACAGACATGTATACATAAATGCATATATGTATGGATACATACATCTACATCTACCTATGCACATGCATTTATGTGTAGCTGTAGATATGTGTGCACTTTCCCCTTGCTGAACTATAATGAACAGCAGGAATTGACTTTTGTCTCCTTAAGAAATTCTGGCACCTACTTACATCACCTTGATAATCTCTTCCCTCACCAGTGTAATTCTTGCAGGGCTAGGAGTTATAAAAATTACAAAGGCACTGAAATCTCAAGTGTGAATAGCCTCTTAGTAATTTGCAATTCTTTGCTTTCAGAGTCTTTTTCTTAAACTAGCAGTTTCCTGTTTCAATGACTGTTTTAATACAACAGATCATTTGTCAGGAGTTCAAACCTCTCTGATGGGAGACAGACTGTTAAAGGATCTAAATTCCAATTAAATGCACTGCTGAACTCTATTCTTTCATTGGAAAAACTGGGAATAAGAACCTCAGTGACTTAAAAGATGTCTTGATGGATAAAACATGCTCCTTAACTTTTAAATACTTAACTGGAATCAAAAGATATTTGAATAGTAATTAATTTGTGAGATAGACTTATAGTTAAATATTTTTTACACTGATTCTTACAGTGTATGTATTGTTATGCCCAAGTCCTCGCAGACCACCAAGAGACCACCGAGACGTTCCGAAATGCAAAAGCAAGGCAAGGCTTTATTAGGCGAGCTGCAGCCCGGACCTCGTCCTACACACCGACACAGCGGAGGTTAGGAGGAAGGCCACGAGCAGAGTTTTACATGGGTATTTAAAGGAAAAAATCACAAAGTTACATAAACCAGGTGCAGGCAGGATTGGGGTGTGAGGACAAATCTGATCGACATGAGCCAGGTGTAGGGTTGGGGTGTGAGGACAAATCTGATTGACTCGGGGCTAGAGGGTCCCTAAAATTGGTCTGACGACATTCCAGGGTGGTTAAAGTATCTGGAACATTACTGGACCGGTTGGGTCATCCGGGAAATGGGTTTTTATGACCTGCTGGTTTCGGCATAATCATCCGCACAAACAACTTGATTCCTGGAATCTGTACAATGCCTGGTTAGTTTCACCATGAACAAGTTATTTCCTGGGTTTTATGTATGTGCTGGGTTATTCTTAGCTTAACACAAACAACAAGATGGTTGCAGTTTCAAGATGGAGTTGTCCTAGTCTTTCAGTATTATTGCATCTGTTCAATTATGTAGGTCATCTGAAGAAGTAACAGAGTAACATTATAATATTACAAGCCACAAATAATGACCCTCTATATAAGTTTTCTTCCCATTGATGAAAAGTAAAGAGGTTGAATTTGGCTTCTGCTTCCATGAATGGAGATTTCAGATGCAACGCTTTAAGGCCAGAAATCAGAACATCAGTGATACAAGGGGACAGTGATGAGATGAGACAAAATCAGCGCCTGATATTTGTCAGGTGCTATTTAAAAGAAAAAAAAAACTTTCAGTAAATATTTGTAGTTATTGAGAAATCACTTCAATACAATTCAAAATATCACAATGCAATTTAGTTTTACTATTGATTACTTTTTCTTAATTACTAACTTTTGTGCCAATCTTGAGACTTGAGAATAGGGCCTGAGTGCTGTCCCTAAGCTTCTTTTGCTCAAGGCTAGAACTATACTGATTGAGTCACAGCTCTATTTCTATCTTTTTGGCTGATTATTTGGAGACAAAAATCACATGGACTTTCCTTACCCAGACTGGCTTTGATATTCAGGCTTCAAAACTTAGCTTCCTGGTAGCCAGCATTAGCGTCAAGAGCCACTGGAGCCCTGCTTAATTGCTAATTTTTAAAGAAAAATAACAACTTTGAAATAGAATGCCATGCTAGGTGTCAATGGCTGAGCATGAACTAAGGGTCATGATTCAAAGCCAGAGCAAACAGACAAATCTGCAAAACATAAACAATTAACCAGCAAAATGACATAAAGAGGTGTGACATCAGGGGTAAGAGCATCAGTTGTGGCTATAAAAAGCTCAGTAGGAGTGTAAGGCCAGGAAGGAAGGAAGGGAGGAAGGGAGGAAGGGAGGAAGGGAGGAAGGGAGGAAGGGAGGAAGGGAGGAAGGGAGGAAAGGAGGAAGGGAGGAAGGGAGGAAGGGAGGAAGGGAGGAAGGGAGGAAGGGAGGGAAGTAAGGAGGGAAGGAGGAAGGGAGGGAGGAAAAGAAAGAAAGGAGGAGGGAGGGAGGAAGCGAGGGAAGGAAGGAAGAAGGAAGGAAGGAAGGAAGGAAGGAAGGAAGGAAGGAAGGAAGGAAACAAAAAATACTTCCTCTGATATTCACAGGAGATATTTTTAGTACAACTTTTAAATTCAGTCTCCTGAATTGTGAGATGGCCCACATACTGGGGGCAGGTCATGCTCCATGGTAAACAGCAAGATTCCTACCACTACAGCTTATAACTAATCATTCAGACTGAGAACATCAGAGCAGTGTAATGAATCAGTCTCCTCAATCAAAAGAGTTCTACCAGAGCGATTGGCTGAGTGTGTGTGTGTGTGTGTGTGTGTGTGTGTGTGTGTTTTATGAAGAAGAGAATAGGCTGAAGTAGTAAAATACTGAGCCTGCATTTGTACTGAACACAGGTATAATATTTTGCCAATTTAATTTGCTAATTTAATACAGTCAAACTCTGAACCTCATTTATCACCAACAATGTTCTAGAGGATTAGTTTCCAAACACTGTTCCCACCTCCCCCCACCCCACTTTGGTGATTTGCTAACAAAGCAAGTGGTTGATAATTGGGATATTCTCAACCCAACACCTCTACTTTTATTTGAGAAAAATAAAATATAATGAAATACTTGAAATATGAAATAGAAAGGGCATTTTCACTGCATTTTAAGAAGATAATGGCATATCTATGTGACAAGAGTTGATGGAAGAGCTGTGGAGCAACCAAATACTAGTTCACTATACTTATGCAGGTATGCAGTGACAATTATACAATAACACTGGTCAAACCACCTCAATACTATCAACATTTTTTAAGAACTCTGAACTATAACCTTAGCTTTAAAATTTACAATGTCTTTTTTTAAATTTTAGCCATATCCCTCCTTTTTTAAAGATGCATCCATATAATGCTATTGCTGGGTATAGCCAGAGCTTTGTTTCTTTGTGTAGAATCTGTGGTCGCACATTCTACTAGAATGGATAGCTTAAATCACCATTAGAACATAGTCAAAGAGCCAGTGAAATAAAACGGTAATGTATGAAATGATTTTCATTTTCTACAATTTAATGGAAGGGCAAGTATTCTGTAAAATTTTTGTGAAATGCATTTGTTTTTTTCTTTTGTAAATCTTCCCTTTGTTGTAAGTACTTCACTTCAGGAAAGGAGATAACACTGGATGAGAAAGTATTCTTCCCTGGTGAAGAATCAGTTGGAGTATTTTTAGCTTGTCCTATTTCTTCGATCAGCATACAGATACATAAACACACTCAAACGAGTATTTCCTTTACTTATACAACATTTTTAACCAAATAAAACTGTTAATAAGGGTAAAGCAGAGATATAAATTGACTTTTACTGGAAAAATTGTTCTGATTGAAAAGTGATGGTTTTGCTAACCATGGATAACATTTCTGCATATCTGTGTTTTTGTAACAGGGTCAGGGGAGAGAAAAGCAGGTAAAATCCATCCTATGAATTTGTGTACTCAATTCACATCATTTTAATTTCTTTTTTATGGTAGATTCCTAGTCTATCTTTTATGGAATATAGAGATCATCCTGCCAGAGGTCAAGAGGTGAGATAAAATTGGCAATAGGAAAAAGTTCCATTTCCATGACTATTTTTTCCTCTTTAAATTTATCAAGAATTTCTTCAATAGCCAAATAGAAAAAGAAAATGTTTATAGTCTTATCCTTTCCCAAAGGCTTTGGGAATGTATGTTAGAAAATAACCAGAAAGATTAACATACAGAATATATATGTATAAATGGATGTAAACATATGATGCATGAAAGAAACATAAGTCAGAGATAGTATTAATATGTATATCCAACAGTGATAAAATATAGTACACATTTCCTAAAATGGACCACAAATTTGATTTGAACGTTTCCAACTGTCAAAGCATAGATCTGTAGAGAGATTTAGAATGTCCCTAAAGGGCTAGCAACAAACAGTTCCTCAAGAGAAGCACAGCTCTCCTGATGCTCACACTGCAATAAATGTGTCCTGCGGGCCCCATAAAGAAGACTCTTCCAAGTGGAGAGAAGTGATCGCTCAACCAGTGCGAGTGCCTATCCTGTGCGTGCGTTCGCTCCTCCCCAGTCGTTCTAAAGGATCGTAATTCTAGTTCAGTGACTTTGTTGGCAGAGGCCCAGCACTAATAAGGTATTTTATTATTTAGCAGACAATTTCTAGTTTTAAAAAAGGAGTGTATTTCTTCTTTTTGGCTGCCTATGTTTAAGGCTATAGCCATCCTTTTAATTCTCCAAAGGAGAAGAGAACACGAGTGCTATATGTTCCGCTTTTAAATAATTTAAGAATAGCTGCCACTGTTCCCGATTCAAATACACATTCATTAAGAATGTGCATTGTGCTTCTGCAGTTTACTAGGTACTAGGCTGCTGAAAGTGTAGGTGTTGTAACTGTGAATATAAAAAGCCAGCTCTTATGACCACAAAGGATACCAAGAGTACATAGATGTCTTTGCGTTTCTTCCTTGTGTGAAGAAAACATCATAACTTCGGAGGCCTTCATCATCCACTACCTTTCTCTGTGCCCTTGGAGCCTGAATCCAAGTCTTTTAGATAGTCTTTTTTTTTTTTTTTTTTTTTTTTTTTTGGCTTGGACTCAGGGCCTGAGCACTGTCCCTGGCTTCTTTTTGCTCAGGCTCCACCACTTGAGCCACAGTACCACTTCCAGCTTTTTCTGTTTATGTGGTGCTGAGGAATCGAACCCAGGGCTTCATGCATGCAAGGCAAGCACTCCACCACTAAGCCAAATTGCCAGCCCTCGAGAGAGAGTAAAGAAGGGAAGATTATGTCAGCTACTTGAAGACAGCATCAACTGACTTCATGCATCAAACCAACGTGATGGCTTCTATGAGGTAAGCTTTTTGACAGTGGCAATACAATCTCACCCCACAAACACACACTCACATACACCATGCCTTCTGAATTTCTCTCTATCTCTTTCTCTCTCTCTCCTCCCTCCTCTCTCTCCTCTCTCCTCTCTCTACCTTCTCTCCCCTCTCTCCCCCTCTCTCTCTCCTCTCTCTTCTTTCTCCTCTCCTCTCTCTCCTCTCCCTTTCTCCTTCCTCCTCTCTCCCCTCTCTCCTCTCTCTCCCCTCTCTCCTCTCTCTCCCCTCTCTCCTCTCTCTCCCCTCTCTTCCCTCTCTCCCCCCTCTCTCTCTCCTCCCTCTTCTTTCTCCTCTCTCTCCTCTCTCTCTCTTTCTCTCTCTCTCCTCCTTCCTCCTTTTCTCCATTTTACTATGGTCTGCAACTCTTTCTAATTCAATGGTACTCTACATTTCTCTATGCATATAATTACTGTCATATCTCATTTGTTTTTTCCCCAGGATCATACAAATGACAACTGATAGCACCAATAATGACAATAAAATAAAATAATGATAGCACCAAATAACTGATAATGACAAACAATGCCAAAAAAAAAAAAAAGGTGGCAGTATGAAGTTAATGAATAGTGAATAAACACTTTGGGGTAACTAACATCTACTTTGCTGGAGAATCCTCTCTCCTCATAAGGGCAGGAAAACACAGTGAAAGGGTTCAGTGTGTTTACAAAAATCACCTTGTTGTATATTTAAATGTTAGTAGACAACTAAGTAAGCTACTGAGTGAATTAAAAATCATAATCACAGTACAGGGTTATTTCTGTATCAAAGTGTGTTTCCTTGTTATTTTCATTTTTCCTCAAGGTCTTCTCAGAACAGAGTAAAGAAATACTTGTTTTCTGGGCTGGGGATATGGCCTAGTGGCAAGAGTGCTTGCCTTGTATACATGAGGCCCTGGGTTCGATTCCCTAGCACCACATATACAGAAAATGGCCAGAAGTGGCGTTGTGGCTCAAGTGGCCCAGTGCTAGCCTTGAGCGGGAAGAAGCCAGGGACAGTGCTCAGGCCCTGAGTCCAAGGCCCAGGACTGGCAAAAAAAAAAAAAAGAAATACTTGTTTTCCATCCAAGGTGTCTTCTAAAAGACAATTTTATCATGCATGAGTCTAATAAGCATAAAAGCTTATAATTTATTAACTTCCTTTCTAACTATAACTTATTTTTCTATGTAAGAGCTTATAATATTTTGTAGACTCCTTATCATACTATGATGTTTCTTTTATTTACTTTGTCAATTTTTCCCTATGGGACACCTAATTTTCCTAACCATATTTGAAAAGTAATTTACTCAATGTGTATGCTAGTTCGTGGGGAAATGTACAGTGTGTTGTGGCCACACATACATACTTTTACATAATTGAAATTCTCTGGCTTTTATGGCAAAGATTTCATTTTCTCCAGCTTCTGATAAATTGTTATTCATATCTACCTGAGGCATCAATAAACCTAAAAATTTAATATTTTTATTTAAAGCAATGTTTTGGCATTGGTGTAGATGTTTTCTCTGCCAAATTGAGTTTAACTCAAACCTCTGTTTGCTACACAAGTGCTCTACCACTTAATCCTTGCCTCCAGCCATTTTTAAATTTAATTTTAGGTACAGAATCTCAGAGTCTTGAACTTTTTGCCCAGGGCTAGTTTCTAACTACTGTCCATCTACCTATGTCCAATTAACTCTAGTATTTTTTAACAAGCAACTAATGAAATAGTCCTCAAATCTCTATTATTCAATTCCTAAACCACTTTTTGCCTCTTTAGGTATTTATTAGTAAACCTATTCTGCTTTACTCTGTCTCACATGAGTGGGGAACCCTGAGGTATAATACTAGATAGTAGAGTACTCACTTAATTCTAGGACATGCTATACATTTCTATGCCTTCAAATATTTACCTTTTTCATATATGGTCCAGAATTCATAACTGTTATAAACAGGAGTTAGGGCAGTACCATATTTCTTCTACTTTGATCTCTACTGCACAGTACCAAAGCTTATGTTAATTTGTTAGGCCCACTGAACATAGTACTCACAATGAGGAAGGGTGAATAATAATATAAATTTATTTTCTCCTTTCTGGGAGCTAGAGGATACAAGTAAATGTGCTGGCAACCTTAATTACTTAATAGGATGTAGAGGGAGAATCTGTTGTAGATCTCTCTCTAGCTTAAAATTTTTTTTTCCTAAGTCTCTGGACATTTCCTTCCTATTATGAATGCCTCTCTTTATGTCCTAATACTTCCTTTTTATTAGGACACCAAACAAAGTTTATTTTATTCTTACTGTAATTTTTATTTTATTATTGTAACATTTTAATTATTACAGTATATTTTCTGGATTAAAGTATAATCTCTGCAGTAATGAATTAAAAATCAGCATATGAATTTAAGGTAAAGGGTACAATTTAATCTAATTCACATCTGAGAATTATTGGAAAAGTAAAAATGTGTATGAATTCTAAGCACCTTTTTCATGTGCAGAATGCTCTCCTAGAAATACTAGATGTTACAAAACATTTCAGCTAACTTTAAATTCTACATTAATTATAGCAATGTTCTTTGAGGTGGGTATTATTCTATTACATTAGTAGCTGAATATTATAATTAAAATAATTCAATGTAGAAATAACATTGCTTATTGAATAAAACTCAAGATTCTATCTGTAATGCCCTATATAGGTTCCAAAATAATGGCATGTTTGAATGGGTGAAATTATCAAGATGTTGAATTAAAATCCTTTGTACAACTATTTAAAGGGTTGCTTTCTTTTTAACAAATTAAAAAAATGGGCTGAATAGCAATGAATCATACTTGTAATCCTAATTACTTAGGAGGCTGATGTCTGGAATTTCACAATTCAAAGTCAGCTCAGTTATAAATGTCTACTGGACTCCATTCCTATTAGCCAGAAAAAAAAAGAAACTGGCAATGAGGCTCAAGTGATAGAGTACCAGCCATGAACAAGAAAGCTTAGAGAGGGTGTGTGAGACCTTGAGTTGAAGTCCTAGCAAAAACAAAAAAAAAAGGGTGTGTGTGTGTAATTTAGCCAGGTGCCCAAGGTTCATGCTGTATACCTAGCTAAATCTTGGAAGACTGAGATTTGAAAATGGTGATTTGAAGCAAGCCTGGGAAGCAAAGTCCATAACAGGCTTATCTCCAATAATCCATCAAAAAAAGCCACAAGTGGAGCTCTGGTTCAAGTGGTAGCATTACCCTTGAGCAAAAGAAGCTCAGAGATAGCAAGCAGATCTGGGGTTAAATCCGCAGGACTAGCACAAAAATAAGGGCTGAGGGACTTATGCCCCAAATATAATAAATGTTTTAAAATATTTAAATTAATATTTATTAAGTGTTTGTTAATATTTACGAAGGTAATATTAATATTAATTGGTATTTATTATATATTATATGTAACACATATAATATATTATTTGAAAGTTGTATGTATAGACATATATATGTATAAAACGTAAAAATAGTTCAATTGAGAAAACAAGACATTGAGTTCAAGCCCTAATATCAACAAAATAAACAAATAAAAGCATTAGAATACTTACCTTTTCATTCCTAATATTTTTAAGGGCTATCTATATTTCCATCTGGTATTTGATAATCTGTAAACCTTGCAAATTAACATTCTTTTATATCTATTAAAATGAATATAAAGTATAGGTGGTCATTCATAACAGTACAAACCTCTAACCCAGTCGTCTGTAATGGACAAAGTAGGTGGTTCTCAGTCTAAAACCAACCAAGCCAAAAAGTTAGAAATACTTTATCTCTTAAAACAAACCAGGTGCTGTGGTACTATGTATAATCTCAGCTACTGGGGGTGGAGGTGGGGGCAGACATGAGAAGATTAAAACTCAAACTCTACCTGGATCAAGACAAAATATACTATATGAAAAATAAACTAAAATAAAGTTCATTTGGTAGACGGTGTACCTAGCAATGTGAAGCTGTAAGACTCAGATCAATCCACAATACTGCCAAAATAATTAAGCATTGTATTTGAATTTGTTGAAAACAATAATTATTGATTTTGCTCACCAAAAATGCTGATACTACTAGTTTTCTACAACATTGATAAATGCCTTCCAAAACAAGAATTCAAGTTTGAATAAAATATTTACCCTAACCATAATATAAGGATAAACATTAATTTTAATAGAAGTGGCAAGATAAAGATACAAAGAGATCTGTGGCTTCTACTCATTACATGTTTAATTATTGGCTAATTAGTAGATATGAATGAGTTCATTTTCTCCTATAAAACAGAAATTTCTGTAATATTGTGAGACTATGTTACAATATTAAATACTTCCTATGCTGCTTCTCACAAAGTAGATTCTTAATAAATTTTTCCCATATTCCTCTAAAATTAAGTCAGAATCATTTGCAGATAGGGAAAATACTACATTCCATTAATAAAAATGCAACTTTATATGCGTTTATTTAAAATCATTTTATTTCTTGCCAGAGATTTCAACACCACATTTTCCATTAATAAACATGACATTTTTCAATTTTCAGTAGCTATACAAATTTCTTTGAAGTATGAGTATTTCTTCATGACTAATGAGTAAGCTGACATGAGCCAGTCTTTCCAAAGTTCAAATTTTATAACCTTTTATCATCCTAAATTTTCTGATAAAATACAATAGTCATTAATAACATTTGTAAGTTATGAAGCACCTATGTTCCCTGTTGCTTAATTTACCAAGGATTTTGATCTACCCTAATATCAATAAATATTTAGATTTCCACTTATCTCTTTTTTCAATGATTCATAGTTTATTATTCATCATGAAGTTATTCTATTATGTATAACTATGAAACTGATGTGCATATTTTGTTAAGAATTAGCTCAGAGTCTGCTCTTACTGATCAATAATCACTGCATCAATCATCATTAAAAGCAAGCAACAGTAAATTGAAGAGCAGTCACACTTTTTGAAAGAGCCTAGAAACATGCAGAAACTATAACTGATTGTGTTTTGGCATCTGCTGGCAACTCAATGCAAAAGAACTGGAATTTTTCGTTAAAATGCCCTCTGTCAAATGGAAGGAAACAAAATGAGCTGCTGGATATGTTTACAACATGTAACTCTCTCTCTCTCTCTCTCTCTCTCTCTCTCTCTCTCTCTCTCTCTCTCTCTCTCTCTCTCTCTCTCTCTCTCTCTCTCTTCCCCCTCTCCCTCCCTCCCTCCCTCTCTCAATTAGCATTTCATTTCACTATAGGAAACTTTCAAATAAACATTTCATTTCACTATAGGAGATTTTCAAATAAACTTCCCCAGGATGACTACCCTCTTCATGTCTAATTTATCCATATATAACACTTAAAGTTTTGTTTCTATTACGAGCAAAATTGGCCTCCCGGTGGCTTATAGGAATCATTTACATAGTTACAGTTTATATTCCTTTTCATAACTGCCAGCCCTTATCTATTCATAAGAAGGGGAGACACAGGACACACCTGTTATAAGTGAAGTAACACAGCAATATTGGCTCTCCTGAACAAATATTGGCTTTTCTGTTTCAGTTGCATCAGTATTCAGCTAGATAATCATAACATGTTGTCCATGTAAAGTTTCTCCACAAAAATTTCTGAAATAATTCTCTCTCCACCATGGGCTTATGTGCTCATCTACAGTTTAAATGGGATCCATATTTTTCTTATATTCTGAAAATAAAACTCCCAATCCAAAGAACATAGTGGGATACTTGTATCAAAAAAAAAAATGGTCTGGGAATATGGCCTAATGGCAAGAGTGCTTGCCTCGTATACATGAGGCCCTGAGTTCAATTCCTCAGCACCACATATACAGAAAATGGCCAGAAGGGGTGCTGTGGCTCAAGTGGCAGAGTGCTAGCCTTGAGCAAAAAAGAAGCCAGGGACAGAGCTCAGGCCCTGAGTTCATGGCCTAGGACTGGCCCCCCAAAAAATTAACAGAGCCCTTCTTTACATAAAATTATTTCCAAATATTTTCTTGGACATTGACATTCTCCCATATTAGGTTTCTTAACTATAAGATTCTGTAACCCCTGATGATATATACTTTCCTCTTCCTCCTCTTTCTGAACTTTGTAATGAGTTGCTGCTTTCTATACTACATAGCATGTTTTCCTGCTAAAACCTATCCACCCCACTGTCTCTTCTTGATATTTATATAAAACAAGATCACTTTCAGTGGGTATATTTGCTTGTTTTCTAACGTGTTTCCATCTCTTGTGCTACACTTAGTTCTATGAGGCTCTAGAAAGAACTCATCATAGGATTCCAAGCTAAAGAAAACCTGCACATCATACTTCGTCTGTCTCCACACACAAGCATGTACACACACACACACACACACACACACACACACACACACACACACATACACAGACCATAAGAGTGTGTGAGGATAAAGAGAAGAAAACATTTCTCTTCTGGGCTTGCCCTAGCGCTAAAAATAGCAAATGCTGACTATTTAAAAAGGCTGCAAAGGCACCTGAGCTGCATCCATACCAATAGTGCAGTTGCTCTGCTTTAGACAATAGGGAAAATTGAATTGGCAGCAGTAAACAGATACATCATTTATGATTCCAAATCTTTCCTCAAGCAAAATGAATTAAATAAATCTTGAATAAGAAATTATTGTTTTCCAATAGGACTAAGCATCAATGCTGTTGCTTCTTTACACAAGTTAAATATCGGTCACAAAAGTCAGGGTGGCATTTATAACTGGAAAATTATGATAGATACTTAAAATTATACAAACACATGCATATCATGTAATTATAGCACATGAAAACAGTCCAGTCATATAACTTCTTTTTTAACAAAATAATAATGAAATACTGGAAACAAGGCATTTATATTCACTATATTCACTCAATTATGTATTACAATATATTCACATTTAAAAAATAAATGCCTAAAGTTTCAGTGATCTTTAGATTTATAAAAAATGGTCCTTGGAAATATGTTAATGGGTCTAAGGGATAATCTAATGAAAAATTAAGCTGCAAAAGCAGCAGAATTCTGAATAATATTTCAGAGAAATGTTTACTTCAGTGACATCACATAGTTTACATTTGTCTCTCAGAGACACAGGATGAACAGAAGATTTCTTAAATATATTGATTGTGTCAATTTATACTATACATATTATTTATTATATATATAGATTTATTGATCATTTCACAGTAAATAAATTAATCAGATTAGGTTTTGTATAAAAAAGCTTTGGCAATTTTTCCAACTCAATTATGCTACATATGAAATGTTCACAATTTTCTTCATAAAATAAAATAAAGTTAAGAATGTGAAATAAAGAAGCTCAAAGAGAAACAAAATTGCCTCAAAGGACAAGTTAATGAACACTAGAGATTAAGATAATATATCTCTATTGATAAAATATTTCAATAAGTTGGAGAATACAAAATTATTGTAGTTGTTACAAGAGATGATTATAATTTTGGAATATAATCCTAAAAGATATTATGTAGGTTTGGAAGACTGAAATAGGAGGATCAAAACTTCAAGGTCAACATTTCTCACCTAGTAAATTCCAAGTTAGCCTAGGATAAGTAATGAGACACAGTACTCAAAAAAAATAAAGAAAGAAGGAAGGAAAGAAAGAAAGAAAGAAAGAAGAAAGAAAGAAAGAAAGAAAGAAAGAAAGAAAGAAAGAAAGAAAGAAAGAAAGAAAGAAAGAGAGAGAGAAAGAGAGAGAAAGAGAGAAAGAGGAAGGAAGGAAGGAAGGAAGGAAGGAAGGAAGGAAGGAAGGAAGGAAGGAAGGAAGGAAGGAAGGGGAGGGGAAGGGAGGGAGGGAGGGAGATATAGAGAGGAAGGGATAGAGGGAGAAACAGAAAGAAAGAGGGAAAGAAAGAGAGACAGAGAGAAAGAAAGAAGGAAAGAAAGTGAAAGAGAAAGAGTGAGAGAGAGAAAGAAAGAAAAAAGAGACAGAGGAGAGAGAGGGAGGGAAGGAGGGAGGAAGGAAGGATGGAAAGAAGGAGAAATTTATATAACAAAATTGAAACATAGTATGTTACAAAGATATTTCATACTCCATGTATGGTATCATTGGGATTTTGAATCTAACAAATCAAATAAATCATTCCCCCCTCCCTTTTTTTGTCAGTCTTGGGTCTTGAACTCAGGGCCTGAGCACTGTCCCTTGGCTTCTGTTTGCTCAAGACTAGCATTCTGCCACTTGAGCCACAGTGCCAGTTCTGGCCATTTTCTATATATGTGGTGCTAGGGAATCAAACCCAGGGCTTCATGTATATGAGGCAAGCACTCTTGCCACTAGGCCATATTCCCAGCAAATCATTCCCTTTTGAATTTAAAGTTTAATTGCTATGAAGATAGAAATTCTGTGCATGAAGAATTTAAATATGAATTTTAAACATAGAAATCCAATATAATTATCTGATTCCGTTTTTAAAAATCACACAATATATTCGAAATATGACTATGCATGCTGTGAGAATCTGGATATAATAAGTGTATGGAATTATCAATAATGAGTCATTAATTTCTATAGAGAGATAGATGATAGTCTCACCTAAAAAAATTACACTCCATAATTGTTAGCCTCTAGCCTCTATATAGTGGCTAAAATATTAGAGTATGCATGTGCAAGGACCTGATTCAATGTGCTATATTGGAAAAAACAAAATAGATTGAGATATATTCACATTTTGCAAATCTGTCTCATATAACAAAGTTTGCAATGTATCTCTTCTATATTTTTATCTTGAAAATATGCTTCTTACAGGAGTAGGATAAAAGATTAATTTTCATATTCTAGAAATTATTTAGTATGCTGAAATTTAGGTTCTTGTTCCAGTTAATACAGGCATATGTATATATACACACACATACATATATATGTGTGTGTATATTAGAATAAAAACATTCATATTGGTTATGGATGTCCTTGTTGTAATGCACCTAAATGAAGACATATTGTTTCTTTCTGAATTCCCACCTCTTTCTGTATATCAGGGCTCAGTGACTGGAACCATGATAAATCTAGTTGATTAAGTCTGAAAGTTTGGATATATTTGACTGGACTACCATATATCATCCTCTGTCATTGCTTCAAAGACTTTGTTTCAACAGTTTTCCCATTTCACTTTCTTACATCTTAATTTTTTATATAATCCACTTTATCACTTCCATTGGCACAAGTACTCAGAACTCATATGTTACTAAGGACATCTCTCACTTGACTGCATTTTTATTTTAATGCACCATTCCAACTCATTGCTCCCAATTGTAATACATCCTTCTGAAATACTTGCTTATATATTTCAAACAAATTGTTCTTCCCCCCGCACCTTTTACCTTAACACTATATAATTATTCTTCCTATTGTTTCTGAACTGCTTATTATTTTCAAATATAGTTATGGTTTCTGTCCATTGTGTATATTTGTATTACTCTGAAATAATTTAACTCTCAGGAAGTAAAGCAATTCATCTCTTCATTTTTCACTTACCAAAGCAATGTAAAAAAGTTGAGGAGCATGAAACAAGAACCAAGTGAATATCTGTTGAAGAATTTAGTGAATGAATTCCTGACTTTCCATTTCCATCAGCTTTTCCATGTCTTTGCTATCCCATTTCTTCTTCATACAATTTATTTAATATTGTATCTTTTTCTTTTACTCAGTACCAATGCTTAGTTCTAAGCCACTGTCAAATATAATCTAATCGACTCATAAAGTTTCTTAAAATTCCTTACATTTAAATTTTTCTTCTTGTATCTTGACCTACGGAAGTCAAACATGAGTACCACCAGAGAGAGATAAAGAACAGACACAAAGAGAGAGAAGAAAAACAGACATAGAGACTAAGACAAGTTTATTGTGACTCATAGCACTGAAATTCTTAGTTATTTTAATTTTCAAAGATTTATTTCAAAAGTTATATACTTTGAAAATTATATATATACACTGAATATATATTCACTTTAAGATATATTTATATATTATATTTATATATGTATAGGTAAATATATGTGCATATATATGTCACAGTGAATATTTATTGTACCTTGAATTAGCCCTGAGTGTTGCACTCAAATAAGATGTCATTTTAATTGAGGCCCCTCTACCTCCTGAATAGCTCAAATACAATTTCTGAGGTATGTCATCTAGCCTTCCTTATGTGAGTTAATAATAGATGGTTTCCAAGTTTCAGAGAATCAGTATTGACAATATTATGTTTTTACTCTTATTGGTTTCATTCTTTCAGTCTACAATTATCTATTTTAGAGGATACTTCTTAAAGAATACGTATGTATGCATACGCAAATTTCATAAAATGCACATATTCTCACTCTTACTAAATTTAATTGGGAAATAGTTGTGCTCACTGGCTCATATATTTTCCATAATTGGGCCTCATGCTAAAACAACAAAACAGTGTCATTTCCACCAAAAGTATTTGGCTTAAAAAATGGATACTGTATTTAAAATAAAATATTTCTGATACTGGTCTAAGAGATCTAGATGTACCCAAGGATGGTGAGGGATGTGCTTCATGCTTCAAAATATTAACAATAAACAAAGCTGACTGAGCACATCTAAGGGATAAGTAAATTGCACAAATGCCAGGTAAAATCATTTAATTAGGGTTTCATTCATCAATGAATAAATTTATGAATGATGCAGTATTGGAATACTTTGAGTTATATTCATTATACATGGTACAACAACAAATAATAATATAACTTGCATTATTTTGTTGAAACAAACACCTAGAGGAGTAGTATGCATTAAGAAGCTTTCCTAAGAACAACTATGCCTAAAACACAGAGAATTAATACCATGGCTTGCTCAATTATTAAATGACCCTTTACATTTCTAGTATAAAGGAAGTATCTTGTTGTGTAGATGTTTTATCTAATAACATTTAACTAATATCTGAGAATGGATGAGATATTAGTTAATAAATAGAAGAAGCATTTGAAGTCTTTTTTTATTTATGAGGTAAGGAAATTAAAAATCTAAACAGAATGGATAATAGCCTATTGGTTCATTTTTTTTTTAATGTAAGCCAGGAGCTGATGGGTCATGCCTCTAATCATAGCTACACAGGAAGCTGAGATCTCATTATCATGGTTTGAAGCCAGACTAGGCCGAAAAATCCCTGTGAGACTCATCTCCAATTAACCACTCAAAAATCAGAAATGGTTTGGGGCTTAAGTTGTGGAATGCTAGCCTTCAGCAAAAGAGCTCAGGGGCAGTACCCAGGTCTTGAGTTCAAGCCCCACAATAAACCAAAAAAAAAAAAAGTAAGTTGGATGTCTTTTACAAAGAAAGTATACTAAAGAAAGATTTCAAGGAAAATGATGTACCTTGAACCTAAATAGCTATTGATATGTTTTATTTAATTGTTTCTTCCACATTTAATTTTCATTTTTACTAAAGTCTGAAAATTATGTGGGTATAGCCTCTATTAGCACTATTGTAGAACTCATCAAAAACTTCACCCTTTTGATGAACGCAAAGTAATATCATCTATCTCACCTTGAAATAGAAAAAAATAGAATAATAGCAATGAATTGCTGGAAAAAATAAAATAAATCTACACTTTAGTTACTAGCAAAGCACCATATATTGTTTGCGTAGACTGTAAGTTGTTCAAAATTATTGGAGAATGCATAAGAACATTTCTTGTTATCTTTGTCTATTCTGTTTCAGTTTGCAATTCAAAAATAAAGAGTTCATTTAAAAATATTCATTGTTTAAGCCTAAGGTAAAATGCCAACTTTACAAGAGCCTTTTGCATTTCACAGTATAATGATATTCCAAGATTATCTTGGTAAGTAAATAGGCTCTTCTATTTATGACATAGTAACTTAAAATGTGACCAGTGTTATCTTACTTTGGATATTTGGTATTCTAAGTTATTCTAGACTATATATGTGTATATACATACATATATTCATATTCTATCTCTATATTCATATATATGTACATTATATATATGCCATATATATAGGCATATATATGGCAGTGTAAACAAGGATCTTAAGGAAAATATCACAAATATTTTCATGCTTTCTGCTTTATATGAGGTTTCAAGGAAATTGTATCCACAGTAATTCTGTGAGGATATATAATTTTATTTCTAATATTTTTAGACCATCAAAACCAGTGTATTAATTATACTGTGATCTTTCAAAAAATCCATTGTGAATGACATACAATGCAGCCTCTATGTTGAAAAATACCATAAAGAGAACCTGCCTCCACCCTCTCCCACACACAAATGCACAAGCTAAATTAATTATATGCTCTTCATCAATGATAAATAGACACAGAAATTAACTTGTTCAGGATGACAGAGAACTAATGTACCTATTCTCCCTTCAACAGTTACTCTTAATGCCTAACTGAGTACAGTTCAGACTGAGTGGAAAAGATATAGAGGAAAGTAAAGTTCTCAGAAGTAGTCAGAATAATCTGTGTCCACTTCCTAGATGCTGGTTTTCCTGAATGTCTCAAGTTCTTCTGGACGTCTGTGTAAAACTACAGCACAGTGAGCATCTGGGTTTGGATCACTGTCCATGAGGGCACTTTTGTAGACCTAAAAATACTACACACACACACACACCAAAAAAAAAAATGTCTGGCTTGTCTTGTTTTGTTATTATCTAAATCAGGAATCATTGGGAGAAACTATTTACTTCATGGAAGATAAGGGATAGATAGGGGTGCTGTCTGCACTTAACTGTACACGGAGTGGTAGAGGTATGTGCTTCAGATACAAGCCGATCTGAAAATAGATAAAAAAAAAAAGTGTTTAACAAGACCTGGAAAATGATTTACAATGGAGCAGTCCATTAATCTGGGGGAATAATAACTCACCAATGATTTTAGTACAGTGGTTAATATGGCCAGCTTTAGCGGTAAGTAATGGATTATGGAAAAGGATTCAATAAAATCTAGGTGGAGTGATGCTTAACTATGACACTAGTGATGAAATGCTGAGGTTGCAGCACTGAAAGTTTGAGGTCAAGTAGGCCTACATCACAAAACTCTATTCTGACCTCCTCCAAAAAATATCTCAAAAGTTGCTTCTTAAACACCTTAAGGTTTTTTGTTGTTGTTTCTGGATACTAAGAAATGAAGAAAAATTAACTTGTCTAACTCAATTTTTATTTATTATTTTTTTCAAATTTTTATTATCAAACTGATGTAGAGAGAGGTTACAGTTTCATATGTTAGGCATCGGATACATTACTTGTACTGTTTGTTACCTTGTCCCTCATATTCAATTTTTAAACAGCTTTTTTAAAGACCATAATACATACAGATTGAAGACAAATCCAGCAGAGGTAGACTAAGAGAGTTGAATGAAAGTCTCATAATCAGTAAGAAAAGATAAGTTGCCAATAAAGGTTTACTATGTATCTTTCCATAATAACAAAAACAGACAAAAATCAATCTATATCTCTATCCTTCTATCCATCCATTCATCCATCCATCCATCTATCTATATTACAGTTTTCTAATAGCCTAAACTCTTTTAAGGATAAACATAATGAGATGTGCCTTGCCTCTCAAATATCAGAGAGGTAATATTTTTGCAACCCACCAACTTTAAGATTACATTGTACAGTTGAAGGTTTTATTGCTTTCTGGGAAGAAGTGAAGCAGGTAATCATAAAAAATAATCTCTAAGAATATAATTTAAATTTTGATACAACTACTCTGAAGGCAAAGCAAACCAAAATGAAAAATACTGTGCATTGATTTTTTAACCTCTGCTTTATTAAAGTACCTATAGGGTTATCGGATCTCACAGGCAAAATATAGCACACACAGCCTTTTGCTAAGTGCTGACATTTGGACCTGGAATGTCTTCAGAAGGCCTATGTGATAAATGCTTGATCCTCAGCTCATCTTTATTGAGAGGGTTAGAACCAAGTAGGCATTGGGATCTAAAAGATACATGTTAGCTCACACTGGAAAAGGTGAAGTAGACCTACATTCCCCAAACTTGTGAGGTAGGATAATCAGGATAATCAGGAGTTTACAGACAGCCTGGACTAGATAAGGGGACCCTACCAGAAAAACAAAAACAAAAACAAAAAACCCACTGAGACAAGTGAGGTCATTGGGAACAGGATTTTTATGAAAGTTGTCATTTTCTTCTTTCTGCTTCTGACCATCATGAATGATTTCAGGCATTTCTTTACCATGTGTAATTGCCATTTTACATCATGCCTTAACATGGCCACTCAATGTGGACTACAATAAATGAGATGAGTGTCTCTTCCTTCAGCTGACTGCAATTAGGTGAAGAGAAAACTAGCACAATTTACTGGGTATCAGAAGGTTTTGTAATCATTGAATGAGTAAATTTATCCCATACATACATAATGGTCCATCTGAAGTATTTAAATAACTTTCAAGTTATCAATCATACATGTCAGAATATTATCCCCACCAAGAGTTTTCTAAAGGAAATATGAAAATCCATAGCATATGAGTGAGATTTTTCTCAGTAGAGATCGTTGTGAATTCAAAAACAATGTGTGACCATTAAAAAAAAATGGATAAGCCATAGGCCAGT
Source organism: Perognathus longimembris pacificus (assembly GCF_023159225.1). Lineage (NCBI taxonomy): Eukaryota > Metazoa > Chordata > Mammalia > Rodentia > Heteromyidae > Perognathus > Perognathus longimembris. Next base: position 18,332,684 of record NC_063163.1, read on the forward strand.
GTAATCCTAGCAACTCAGGAGTATGAGGTCTGAGGATCACACTTCAAGGATCACAGTTCAAAGCCAGACCAGGCAGAAAAGTCCCCATGAGTCTCTTATTGCCAGTAAACTACTTAAAAAATCTAGAAGTGGAGCTGTGGGCTCACATGGTAGAGTGCTGGCCAAGAACACAAAGAGGTTCAGAGACAGTCCAGTTTAACCTCCAGGACCTCCAAAACGTAAAGGATAGAAATTATTAGGATCAGGACGGGAGTTCATACGATAAATGGGTGGTTAATTAAGAAAAGTTCTTAGTCATATCAAAACTTTATAAAATCAATAAGTACATATAAGCAAATATAAAAAATGTAGAATCTTATGGAGATTTTTACACTAAAATTAAGCTCAAAACAAAGATATCTGAAAAATTCCTTAATAATTACAGATTAAATAACTCAATTATATAATATGAGTCACAATAATTTTCAAGAAGTTAAAATTCTTTGGACTCTAAGGGAAGAATTTGTCAGCTTTGTGAGACTATAACAAAAGCAGAATTGAGAGGGAAATTAACATCATGAATGATGTACTAAAAAATAGAAACTTGTTTCTAAAGCAGTACTCCCATAATCTACCTTGCAACACAAGAAAAGACAACTAAACCAAAAGCAAAGAGAAAAAAATGATCAGTGAAATATACATGACAATCAGTTGAACTAAAAGAGAGAAAAGTAGAGAATATTAGTGAAAACAAAAAGCAGGTCCTTTGAAAAAAATTAATTTAATGAAGAACTCTATAGTTAAGATACACAAAAATAAATGGGCATAGATTATTATTTTTGTAAATAGAATATATCATTGTCTTTAGATTTTTATGGGATAATCTAAGAATATTAGAAAAAATAATTACAGGCAATCAAATTCTAAAGCAAAAACCAAAATGGATCAAAACATTTTGTCTTTTTATGAATTCTTACTTTCTTCCTCTTCCACATTAATATCCCACCAGCCCAAGTGAAAATAGCCTTGATGTACTTTCTTATCTACATGTTGTTAATTATGTTCATGTTATTATTTCTCTATGCTTATGTTATTATTTCTCTATGCTCATGTTGTTATTTGTGAACATGTGTCCAGTTTATACATGTGCTATATTATATAGCTCATATGAATATTACTTAGCTTACTGATGAATAATTGTACCCAGGAATACCACAGCTTGAAGATCAAATTTGTTAATAAAATAAACCTGTTAATTACATGATAATTTCAATTTTAACCTAAAGCTATATAACCAGCAACTTTAAAAGTACATTTTTCAATATCCCTTAATAATCTGCCTTATTTCTGAAAGCACACTGTCATATTAGCTACCTCAAAATGAGTTATATTGAATCTTCAAAGAAAAAAATAAGTTACAGTAGACTCATCTTACTAATAATTATCCAAATGCTAAAATGGCTTCACTCACTGAAGCTTGTATCTATCTGGCCATAATTAAACACAGCTCTCACTTCAGTAAGGATTCGTTTTCAGTAATATAATGACCATTTTCACATGGAATACAAGTTATTAGGGAACCTGCCAGCAGCTACCTAATTTTCATTTCTTTAAGCCTTTTATATTTTATGTTTCCAAGATTTGGATCATTAATTCTTCCCTTCTGCATACATTGCATATTTTAAACATAAGTTTTGGCCTTTACACTTTCTTCAAAGTTAGAAGCTAGTTGAGTCTTACTGAAGACATTTTATGTTTCCAATTTTTCCAGCTAACTAGAATTCACAGTAAAAAAATATATTAACTTGACATAGATTAATTATTTCTTGTCGTGCTTGGTCAGCTAGTGCTCTTCTGCCTGAGTCTTGCCTTTGATCTTCATTTCTTTTTACTAGTTATATTGGAAATAGAATCTAGAAGACTTTTTTGACCAAACTGATTTGAACTATGGTCCTCCAGATATCACTTCCTAAGTAGCTAGGATTGGAGTTATGAGGTACTTCGACATTATAAGGTTAATAAACATTACTTTATTCCCATGAATTAATAACAATATAAAATGGAGTGAATTGAAACATTTTGCTGCAACAAAAACAAGTAGATCTATAGAAATCTATGTGAAAACATCGATTAATAGAGATGTGGGCTTGGGCTTCAACCTTCTCTGAGACTTGTGATTGTCCTCTCAGGTCTTCAAATAATGTACATATTACATATTGTGGTCATTATCTATACCTGTTCCTACAGAACCTTCCAACATTATCAATAGTCATACTTTCTACCTGGAATCCCAAATCTCCAACATTGTGTTTAATAAGCCTGTTCATTGTTTTCCCCCCCCCCCCACTGGTGTCATACTAGAATAATCATTCGATTTGATTAAATAAAACTCTTCTATTTTCAATGAATTTTCTAAATATCAATTAGGAGAGTGATCTTATTTTTCAGGACTTACTAAAGGCTACAATTGGAGCTACAAGTAATATCAAAAACTTTGGTTCAGAATCTGGAGATTTCAACAATCAGCTGAGCAACAGATGGTGGAATTTGGTACAAAATATGAAAAGTAGAGGTAGCTACCAGTGGTTCACCCCTGTAGTCTTTGCTATTCAGGAAGCTGAGACTTGAAAATTATATTTCAAGTCTATTTCAGTCAGGGAAGTCCATGGGATTCCTATCTCCAACTAACCACCAACTAACCAGCCAGTTTGGGGTATGGACCAAGTGGTACAGTGCTAGTCTTGAGCAAGAAAGCTCAGGAATAGATTCCAAGCATTGAGTTCAAGCCCCAGGAGCAGCACAGACACAACACACACACACGCACGCACGTGCGTGTGGGGGGGGGGGACAATATTCTCAGACCTAGCTACTACTGATTTGTTTGTTCTTTCTCCAACTGAATATACAGTTATCTATACAAAATCCAGGTCTATGTAAATCAGAACATTTAAATATGACATGGATCTATCCTGCATTCATTTCTGCATTTTCTTTTTTCCCCCTTGTAGTTTGAATGCTTTTTGATTGCCCACCTAATTTTCCATTTGCTAATGAGATCTTCAGTTGTTCCCAATCCATTGTTGAATTTGCTCCATTTGAATGTTATTATACATCTCACTCCAAGAACTGAAATGTCATTGTATTGTCATGTTGAGAGCATCTGATTCTTTTATGAAACCTACATTTCACCATCTGTTTCCTTATACATATTAATGTTATTTATAGTTTTAATTTGTTTTTGAAAAATTTAAGTTTTTGAATTAATTTCAACTGCTAGCGTTTTGTTGTTTTTTTTTGTTTTTTATTTTTTTTTTGTTTTTTTGGCCATGCCTGGGGCTTGGACTCAGGGCCTGAGCACTGTCCCTGGCTTCTTCCTGCTCAAGGCTAGCACTCTGCCACTTGAGCCACAGCGCCGCTTCTGGCCGTTTTCTGTATATGTGGTGCTGGGGAATCGAACCCAGGGCCTCATGTATACGAGGCAGGCACTCTTGCCACTAGGCCATATCCCCAGCTGTTGTTTGTATTTTTTAAACATTGTCTGCTCTATTAGCCATTCTGTTCTTTACAGAATATTTGAAACAGTTTGTAAAACCTGGAAAGCCCAAGAGTTATGTTATCTTTCCTCAGGAAAGTTTTATTTAATCATCAGAAAACTAAATTAAGGCAATGACAGTTTCAGGCTTTTGTGGGGTTTCATTCCCATTAGCTTTCAACTCATTGAGTTAGTCCATCAAAGAGTCAATTGAGAATATGATTGCTGACCTATTTCTCACCTTCTCAGTAATCTTTCTATTACAATTTTTATCTCCTCAGGACCAAGAGTTCTGAAAGTTTGTTTAACTCTTCAACGTTTTAGCACTGACTGCTTTCTGTGTCTGCAGCCCGGACATCTGAAAATGCATCCAGAAAAGTGTTGAAGAATGTCAGATTCATTTCTCACTGGGAATTCAGCCCTTCAAGCTTGGCTGCCTTTGCTGGCCTGAAAGCCAGTTTTCTCCTCTCCCAAATTGTATACCTCTCTAATGTCTGATTGCCCCAGATATTGTTCAGTTTTCTGCTAGGAATTTTAGTCTGTCTCCCCATACTGCATATCAGCAAAAGTCATGATAGGAGAGCAAAGAAAAGTACCAGGCACACCACTATCATGATTACTTTTCCCTGAGATCTTGGCCCCACAAATTCCAAATCATTTCATGGCTGTTTGATGCCTTCACATTGATTTATTTAAAACCAATATTGTGTGAGTGAGTGTGTATGTGTGTGTATGTGCCCACGTGTGTGTCTGTACTTATGTGTCTACTTGAGTCAGAGTTTTCTTCTCCTATATTACTTCAGTTGATCATGAAACTAAGTTCCTTCTGACTCTTCCTGTCTGGCACTGATTACAAGCATATCTGGCTTGTAGGAGTTTTGACATTCTGCAAATTAAACTCATGTCTAGAAAGATTTGTGCCATTCTTTTTATTTTAAAGCAGGAAGTAGATTCTCAATCGAAATTGTGCTAGTGTATAAGAAATCATTTCCTGTGTTAAATTTCAATATGTTAACTAATTGTGGAACTAATTGTTATACAAAATCATATAATTATTCTCATGTCTTAGATTCTTTCTAATTATGTAATCTACAACAAGGACCTGTCATTTTCTGTGCACAAGTGGATTGGCACAGAAGTAAAAACTTTTTCCATTAGGAGAGAAATAGCCTTGGCAATTTAAGGAACCCAGGATAGAGGAGAGCAAGGGGAACAGCTAGGATTGGAAATCTACTGAGAACTGGAACAGAGGAAAAGGGTTATCAAGATTTGCTCACTTCAGCTTGTAAAAGCAGCCCATGCATAGAAGCCAGGAGATTTTGAGATGTAGGCGTGAACACCAAGACTACAAATGCAAAGGGCAAGATCACATTGCTGAAGGGACATCGATGACTAGTGCAGCAATCTTCGGAGACCATCAACCGCCATATGACTCATACCCCATCTTGTGTGAACATGACAGCATTACCTATGAGAAACTCCAGGTAAAACTGTTTTCAATAGCGCTGCTCATACCTAAAAATGTAACATAATGTTCTTATATCCAAGTGGCAGACGCCTTAGACATTTTTAGTTAAGAAAACAACACGGAATTAAAATACCCCTTTCCTGATTTGAATTGAAACGATAAGAGAATTTCTCCCAATTTTTTACCTTGTTTTGAGCACTTCCTATTAACCCTATAGGTAAAAGGATGGATCCTATTCCAATAACTATCAGTTTCTAAAAGGACATCTGACAGAACAGGTGAAATTGAAAGCAATGTATACCATTCAAGTGCAGTTGCAGCTAAGGGAAGGGGGAAATGACTTACTATGAAAGTTTTTAAGCTGACCATCTCTGAAAAGCAGCTGCTCTCCAGAAAGCAAGCCATTGTGCATGTGGAGTGAGGGAGGAGTGGAAGGGGAAGGATTACTTGACTACAAAAGTTAAGTCCATGGGGCCTCTGAACAAGTAAGATATTATGGGGCTGAGAATATGGTCTAGTGGCAAGAGTGCTTGCCTCATATACATGAAGCCCTGAGCTTGATTCCTCAGCACCACATATATAGAAAATGGCCAGATGTGGCGCTGTGGCTCAAGTAGTAGAGTGCTAGCCTTGAGCAAAAAGAAGCCAGGGACAGTGCTCAGTTCCTGACTTCAAGGCCCAGGACTGGCAAAAAAAAAAAAAAAAAAAAGGCATTATGGTAATAGATGAAAATACATTTTAAAATCTCATTGAAAACTGTAACTATTTCAAGGGATAAAGTGCAAGGAAATTTAATTTCATCAAGATACATCATATGTATCTATATACATATTCCATTTGTACAATTAACATAAATAATTTTTAAAATAAGTAAAGATAACATCGTGAGCGAGCCATGAAACATTAGATCTTACTTCCACTGCTTCTATTTATAAGAACTTGATATAATTTTCCTCTCACGCAACCATTTTCTGATTTTCTATGTATCAATAGGGTTTACTTAATTTTTATTCACTATAAAATATTATCTAGCTATTATCTCTTGAACCACAGCATATTTAGATGTCATTTTATAGTTGTAAATATTGGGTTGTGGTATATATATATATATATATATATATATATATATATATATATATATATATATATTTTGCTTCTGTTCTAATTAGGAAGTGTATTTTATATTATACTATTTATAAAAATAATTTAGGTTTTTTTAAACAAACTGGAGGTACTATTTTGAGTAATGACACAATGCTACAGTTGAAATTAATGTATTTTGTAGAATTGGAGGGTTTTTCTGTAACTGTATACTGGGACAATTTATTGGAAGATTTTTAAAGTTAGTTTCTGTGTTTATTTTTTTTGTACTGTCAAGTACTGAAATAGAAATGATGAGGATGCATTTGTCATTATGGATTTGTCCTTTTAATCCTATAATTGTTTCATTCATTATGAAGCAATAATAATGAATATACATATATACATATATATTGCTTTCATATTTCTTCCTGAATTATTGAATCCAAAATAATTACCTGTATCCATGATTCATTCTTTTGTAGTGTTAATTAAACCACTATGTGTTTCATCTAATGTTTGAATTTTTTTGATTATTTTAATTTTATCCTATCTGTAGCTTTATAATTACTGTTTGTTTCTCATACGGGGCATATGTTTGGATTGATTTTCTTAATTATATCTTTGAAATTACATTTAATGGATAATTGATATGTGTGATCTTAAATATGTCATATTTCTACTTGTTTTATTCTGCTTATATCCTTCTGTCTCCCAGTCATCAATTAATTTGAAGAAACAGTGCATTAGTGCTGTGTATTTGCCTTCTACACATACTGTGGGCCACACAGATATTGTAATTCTTTAGTCAAGAGAAATTTAAAAAGACATACAATTTGTATTGGTATTTTTAAGCCTTATATATTTGAAAGTAATTTTACCATGTTTTTCCCTATATTTTTTTGTAGATCCAAATTTTAATAGTACATCTAGTATAGTACATCTAGAATCCGAGTAATAAGGCTCTGTTGATAATGAAGTTGTCCAGCTTTTCTTTCAGTAAAAAGGTTTTACTTCAACGTTGCTATTGGAATATGGTTCTGCTGGGCATGGAATATGAATCGAAATTTCTGTTGTTTATCTTTTTCAGATCACCTTTTTCTGGATTGCATGATTTCTAATAACAAATTGCTATTACTCTTTTCTTTCTAGGTTATTGGTAGCAATTCTTTTTATTGCTTTCAGCATATTCTCTATATTTACTTTTCACTTGATTAGAATGTACATCTACCTATTTTTACTCATTGCTGCTCTGGCTTGTTTGTTGACACTAGGTTCTTAAATGCCACTGATGTTTTTCACCTATATTAGAAATATTAAAGAGTTCTTACCTAGCAGATGCCAGTTTAAATGTTTTTCTGCCCTGTCTTTTCCCTGTTGTATTTCTATGTTTCAAATTGTCCCTAAGTTCCCTCAAAGTCTTTGTTTGTTCTGTAAATGCATAGTTCTTGAGGCTCTCTCTCTCTATGAAGTACTAAAAGCTTTTAGTACTCCTTCCTTTTCATTTTAGAGCAAATTGTTTGTCTAGCTGAAATATTTATAGTTAAGGCAGGAGAATTTTCCTGTCCCTCTCAGTGCAGAAACTGATAGGTTTCTATTACTTCCTTGGTGTTAACTTGTTTTCCATTATTATTGGCCATCTCTGCTCCCAAAAACAGATCATCATCACTGAAAGAAGTCTTGTTTCTAATTCAACTGTTTAGCAGTAAGCTCTATATAAGAAGCATTCAGGAATTATACAGGTGTTTGTTTATGTTGGTTTGTTTTTCTGTGGCAGTAAATGTAGCCTCTCTCTTGTTATCCCTTTTGTTCAAATGTAATGTATCAGCACCATGGAAAGATTACTGATTCTAACAGTTAATACCAACTTTTCTTGTCAGCTCTCAAAGGATTTTTCCAAATGGTTATCTTAGCCTAGAAATATACACAAATAATTCATTGTGCCTTGCACTATTTTCTTGTCGTCACTTATGGTGGTCACTTCTTCATCTTGTATGCTGCCAGTAGTTAAAGAGTTCTTATAGCTCAATAGCTCCCTGGGACTCTAGTCACAATTCAGAAAAAAAAAAAAAATTACTAGCTATCATTCAGTGTCATCCATATTTGGAGAGATAGAAATCTATGACTTTTGAGAATCATTGTTTGTTTGTTTTTAAGTTTGTGTTGTTGTAGCTTCCTTCATCATTGCCTAGGCCTTCGTTGTTGAATGTTCCAGGTGTCTTTCATGATGGCCTCTTTGCTCCACGCCCTAAATAGAAATAGAAGGCTTTTTCTTTGTTCTTTATCCCAAGAACCTGGTAGCATTCAGGGAGATAAAACCTATGAAAGCACAGAGCTTTGAAATACTGAGTCTGCAGGAATCTTCTTTCTCACATTAGACCATAACCACCTCCAGTGATTTGTCGGTTAGCATTGTAGTGTCTCATCACGTCCGCTAGCTTCTGTACCCTAAGCTGAGCATAGCTATAATTCTCTGTATGAGTCTGTCCCTCTAGGTTTTCAGGTGTGTCTTGCCCCATGACCCCAATTTTCTGATGGGTTTATAAAATCTTTGATTTCCCAGTGTGTTCTACTTTGCACTTGTTAGAAAGGCAAGCATGATGACTTCTAGGCTGTTTTCAGTCAGTGAGGACAATCAAACCTTTTCCGGAGTTACTTTTCTCATTTCAGAGGCACTGATATTTTTCCACACACATGCACATGTATCAATTTTAATTACATGTTTGCCAGCATGTCTTGTTTATCACAGTGCAATAGAAAATATATAGAAAATAATGTCTTCCCACCAGATCTTAATTTTGTGAATTGGTACATCAATCCTGTGAAAAAGAAAGGTAAATAACTAGTAGCCCTAAAGGCAAATAGAGCATACAAAAAGAATGTGAATTTAGGTCGGCCTAAGTCAGATGTCTGATATCTAGAATACCTCAGCGCAAAAGAAAATAAAGACTAATTTATACAATAGCACTTAAGGAAAACAATGACAAATAAATAAAAATTTCATTTGACAGGTGTCTTTATTAGAAGTTGAAATGATAAAGTAAACTTAATTTGCATCTAGGTTTCTCTAATTAATTCCTAACATAGCAAAATATGATGTTAAAAACAATTTCAATCATACTGTACACCTATCACCAATCACATAATTTTGTATAACTTTACATTATTTAAACCATGATCCAATATCACCTTGCAATTGAAAACCAGGGCAGGGAAAAGGGCCTAGTGGTAAAGTGCTTGCCTCGTATACATGTAGCCCTGGGTTTGATTCCTCAGCACTATATATATAGAAAAAGCCAAAAGTGATGCTGTGGCTCAAGAGTTAGAGTGCTAGCTTTGAGCAAAAAGAAGCCAAGGACAGTGCTCAGGCCTTGAGTCTAAGCCTCAGGACTGGCAAAAAGAAGAAAAAAAATGGAAACCAAACTTAGAGTGAATAAGCCATAAAAATAAAATAAAAATAAGCCATATTCATTCTACTGATAAATTCTATATACTTTAGAAAATATTTGGGTTTATAAATAGCATATCAATATTTTAACCCATGTGAGCAAAGGAAATTAAATCTACTGATTGAATTCAGACTGGAGACAAAAAGTTTTGAACATCAGAATAGTAATCCAGGTTAAATTATATTTCTTAATTTAAAATTTACATTCACACAAACAAATATAACTTTGGAATAAACAATTTGAATTCTTGTCTTCAAGCCAAGACAAACAAAATAGGTCCACAGTCACAGAATAATCATTCACAATTTGTGGTAAGCATTGTGGACATCCTTGAAAATTTGAATCTTTTTCTTCATCTATTCACCACAAAATACTTACAAAATCTAATTACACAGGAGTAGTCTTTGCCAGTAAAAAATGACTATGTACATCATGCAAGGCCTTAGCCTTTGAAAATTCCTAAGTAAATAATTATTCTCTCTTCTGACATGGATAATTTAGAATGTTCATTTCAGATAGTAGAACACAAACATTAAAACAGCCTCAAGGCTAGAGATTTGCCAAAATCTGCTGAAGAATATGTTTGAACGAGAAATTAACATATTTCCATAAAGCTCTTGAATTATAGCCATTTTAATACTACAACAAAAGCTTACCAAATTTGAACAACACACTTTTAAGATGAGTATTTTGACCAATTTATCAATCTCCTAGTCTCACAGTCCATGCCTCAGGAATTAGATATGGGAGATATTAGATATCATTTCTTATAATTGGTATCTAAAACTACTATGTCCTTCCATATATAGTAAAATAAAACTTAAAAAATGTTTTGGGATAAATGACAATTAAATTATAACTCATCACATTTCATAGCCTGGTGCCCAAGCAGCAATGAAGATGATAGAATAGGCAACATCTCAAGACAAATTTAAAGACTATGACTGATTTATATATTCTAAATAAAGTGCAGGACTTCATGAGAATTTAAATTTCTATGTCAGAAGTTAAAAGAAGGGAAAAGTAGACTTAGATAAAGCAAAAGTACTTAAAAACAAAGACCTTCATAGATATTAAGTAAACAATAAACACTAGAAGTAATCAACAAAACCATAGAGATGAAAATGGATACACAAATAACAAATTTGCTGGAATAAAAACAAAAAGCATAACAAAGCTAGGCACCAGGGCCGTGTGCTAGTGCAATCCTTGCTACTCAGGTGGCTGAGAACTAGGAATCAGAGCTTACAGCCAGCCCAGGCAAGAAAGTCTAAGTCTCTTACCTCCAATTAACTATCAGAAGTTCCAACTGTACCTACAGAGGTCCAAAAGGGAAGTTGGAACTGAAGTGTTAAAGCCTATCGTGGAGCAAAAAGCTCAGGGACAGCACCAAGGACTAGAGTTCAATGCCATGATCAGCACACACAAGCTCACACACAGAAAGAGTGGAGAAAGAGAAGAAAATCAAGAGAAAGAAGTGAAGACAAAAAGAGTAGATAGAGCAAGGCTGAAAGAAGAATATAATTGTGTTAAGAATAAAAATGGAAGAATCACCAAAAAACTTTGTCAGCACAAAGGTGAAAGAATTGTATGAACAATTAATTTACAAATATAGCTAACATCCAACATAAATATTCAGAAAGAAATGTCAAATTTGAATGAACTGGTTGCATGAAAAAATTGATTACTTCACTATAAATTATGTATCAAGTATAAAATAACCCTAATATGGAAGTCTTAATTTGTAAAACACTTTTGAAATTTAAGATTTCACACATGCTCCTTAAAAATCGTGTAATGATTATAAACGCTTCCAGATTGTAGAAATAATACGTATTTCTCAATTCTCATTTAATATTATAATGTTCTTAATACAAAATTTGTACTTAAACACATTTGTCATGAGTTATATTAGACAGTATAATTAGATAGTGTATAATATCTAAGTTTAATATAATCTAGGTGGTCAATAAATTAATATTGGAAAGTCATTCAATCAGCATAATTTAGCTAATTAATGGTACAGTAGAAAAAAGTTATAAAATCATAGATCCAAACTTTTTCGAAGTCAATATATCCATTTTTTTCAGTTAGTAGATTGTGAATTACAGGAGACATGATATATCATTTAAAATTTACAAGTGATTGGACACATTGTGTAAAATACTCAACTCTCATCTACTCCTACAATCAACAATAAGTTTATAACTGATAATACTTTCCTATAGTAATGATTCAATGTAATTTAACATAAATAAATAAGTTTGAAATACGAAATAGAATATGGTTCATTTTCGGAGACATCAATGCCTATCTAGAACATACAGAATATATATATATATATAAATAGTTTAAATATAGCAAAATCAGTACATAAAATATTAATATAGAAAGTAATTATCTTTAGTTTTCCGATGCGCCATGACAAGGGAAAACTAAATTGGAATTCATATTTATACTACTAGGAAAACTAATTAAATTAATTAAAATGAGGAAAGTCTTCCTCACTGAAAATTGCAGAACATTATTAAGAGAAAAATTAATAACACTTGATCTGAATGAAGTAGTAGTCTAGTCCAGTGAATTGAAAAGCTCTGTGTTCTATAGTGATGTTGTCCCCAAGTAAATTCCTATAGACAGCCCTTCCAGTTTTGTACATGGCTTGGTATGTGTATGTGTGTATATGTGTGTTTATGTACAATAAAATTAAAATATTTTTCTAACAATATGTAAAGGAAAACTGATAACTTCCCCCAGAAATATCCTGCTGTTGAGGTGGAATCTATCTGGGATGATTGTTAAGAGGGCAAATACCTGAGTCCAAACCCAAACATGGACTCTGTGCGAGTGGGCCTTAGCAAGTACTCTTAAGAAGATTCCCATGAACACTCACGGGAAAATCACTGTGTGGTTTGTGCTGCTAGAGCTTGAAGACCAAGCCATTACCAGATCTCAATCCCAATGCTTTTCATTGGAATCACCTGGGGAATTTGAACAATTCTTGATGCTTGGATATCACTCTTGGGGATTTGGATACAATGGAGATAGGGTGGAAACAGGGCAGTAATATTCTTTTAAATTCATAGATAATTTTCATGTGTAGCCAAGTTTGAGAACTCTACATTAGATTTTCTCGTTTAATGGGGACTGAGTTGGTTTTCATTAGGGAAACCTGAGGCTGTGAAGATGAATTGTAGAGCCAGAGTGAAGGACCAGAGTAACTCCATATTGTACTAAGACCCCATTCTGTACCTGACTGACCTTACCGTAAGTCCTACCCCCACCCCTCGATTCCCAGTAAAGACCATATCCAACTGTGAGTGTGATTTCCAGTAATTGTGAGTGAGATTTTCAGTATCTAATGGTGAGTGTGATTTCCAGTATTTGTGAGAGGGATTTCCAGTATCCAACTGTGAGTGCAATTTCCAATATCTAATCAAAACCCTGCACCCGTGCACACACACCCCTTGCTACACCCCTATGGCTTAACCAATCAATTTTAAATGTGTCGGTCCCTTGATCTGACCAATGACCCTTTCCAGATTCCTTCCCACCACCAAATGCGCTAAACATGCTTTAGGATTATTTTTTAATTTTCCAGAGGTATGTGTTGATTTCTTAAAAGATGCTATGATGTATGCTAAGTCCCTGCCTTTCCCAAAGAATGTATAAAATAGCTGGAAGCCCAAGGCTCAGGGCCTCTTAGCGTCAGCAGTTGCTGAGTGCATGGAGGACCAAGCTAGCTTGAAATAAATACCCTTGTTGCTGCTTGCATTGATCTTAGTCTCTGGAGGTCTTTGGGGGATCCGAACTCCAGCATTTCAGAATCTGTGGAAGCTCGCCTAGCCTGGCTGGTTAATGGGAGGCAGCAGGGCTGGGACAGTTGCTTAAGACTGCCCTACCTCATGATTCTGTAAATAGTGGGTATAGACCTAGACGTGTCCATTTTTGTTGGAGTGATAGGGAAAATCTAGAGCAAGAGGTCAAGATGTAGATCTAGGAGATGGGGAGTTATTTCTGATTTGTAGAAGGTGTTTACTTCATAATAAGCCTGCCTACAGATAGGCAACATTAAAAAAAAGAAATAAGAAAAAAATTTAAAAAGAATAACTTGATTTATACCAAATGGAACACTTCAAGTTGTTTGTGTGGCTAAGATGATAATTTCAATTTATGATGCCATTTTCAACTGGAAAAAAATGATTTAGGACACTTACTCAATCATATACATAAAAGTCAGTAGGGTTTTGTTGTTGTTTTCTTTCTTTCTTTCTTTCTTTCTCTCTTTCTTTCTTCCATCTTTCTCTTTTTTTTTTTTTTTTGATTGGTAATAGGGCTTGAATTTGGAGCCTGGATCTTTTCCCTGAGCACTTTTGCTCGAGGCTAGCATTCTACTTGAACCTCAGTGCTGCCTCTGGTTTTCTGGTGGTTAACTGGAGTTAAGAGTCTCAAGGACTTTCCTTCTCCAGCTAGTTTTTAACCACAATCCCAGTCTCCTGAGTGGCTGGGATTACAGGCTAGAGCCCCCAGTTCCCAGCCTAATACATTGCTAATTCTGTTATAAAGGATAAACAATACATATCATATGGGAAACATCATCAAGATTTTAGGATAAAGGTCTCTGGGAATGCCTGGGCCTGGCTTATTGACTCTTGGGCTCTCCTCTCACATGATGCTTTATTGGCTCTGCTATGGAAAATCATCTGTGCCAAATCAGAAGAAGCTACATGAAATCAAAGTCATGGAATTTTCTTATTGTTCAATAAGCACAAGATTTATACAATAAATCCTAAGATTTATACAAGTCAAGGCAATACATTGCAGGGTGAAATTTACGACATTTTTATTATATCTTCAGCTGCTGTCTGTACATTAGCTTTCTTGTCAGGCTCATAGGATACAAGAGAAATTTCTACATTGGAGCTATATACTAAGACAAAGAAAATTTTGCTGACAGAAAGTTTCATTCACTAATAACTAATCTGAGAGGACTCTTTAGAATGAAAGTCTGTGCTTTAGCAGAAGAATCTATGGTAAAACTCCTAAACAATGCATTTAATCATAAATGACATCTTTATCTTGTAAATTCTGTGTAAAACCCCTTTTACTGTAATATGCATATAAAAAAGACTCCAACATGTCTAATCCCCAGATCATAATAGATTGCTTGTTCCTCTATGTCTAAAACAAGTTTTTAATGAATCCATGTCAGCATTCCTCAGATACTACAGCATCTGTCCAACAAGGAGGTGATATTTGATGAGGTTTACAAGAGAGCTAACTCATTGGCCTTTTATGTAGTTTGTGGGTATTAATTGTTCTGTTAGTGATCATTCAATTAGAAACTTAGAAAACCCATTCCACTGAAACCCCCTCACAAATTTGAGTGATTTCCATGAGATCAATAGCAAATACTCATATGGATTTTTGTCTTAGTGTAAATGGTATGCTTCCTAGGAAAATAAAAGCACATCTCCATCCAAAGATGAAGTATTAGGACTATTAACCCAGTAGGTAAATGTTGGAAAGACAAAGTGTCCATCAGCCTATAAAATATTTAAAATGTGTATGTGCATATCATGAAATATGGAGTATTAAAAAGAATAAATTGGTGATACTTAAAGGAATATGTATTCGCCTTGAAAAGTTTATACTACATAAAAAGTTCAGTCATAAAAGATGAGAACACATCTTATATAATTAAGTTCTTAAGAACATATTTAATTTCTCTTAAGATAGAGAAATGTATATAAATAGAAAGGATTGGTAATCAGGCAGTGTTTGGAGAATAAAGCTTAATGCAAAAGAAAACATTTTGGGGGATTACACTCTTTCTAAAATTGACCTTGATTTCTGGTGAACAACACATCTGAATATAATTAAGAGTTTTAAATATTTGCACTTTAAATGGGTGAATTGTATGTTATAATGAATAAAACTGCTACAAACACATACAGAATAACCAAATACTCATTAGGTTAAGTCATGGATAATAATGTACTGTATGGTAGTAATTCTAAACTAGCATGACTATGCTAATAAACAACAGCTGTCACTCGTTTTAATCCTTCTGTATCTGAGTAGCCTATTTGGAAAATCAAGATGATAATTATTTTCTCAAGGACTATGCATATACATACAAATATTTTAGTGTGTGCATTAGTATACCAGTGTGTGATTCTACACAATAGGCAATGTGTAAAATAATCCATTCAAATACTTAGCAAAATATCTGAATGTCTGCCAACCAGTAGATAAGTATGTGTTTAGCAACCACACTGATCATTCAACAAAGAGTTCCTTAGTTAGAAACTGAACAGAATTTGTAGGACTTGTCTGAGAAATAAGGAGCTGCCATTGGTATAAATTAAGCAAAATTTTACAGTAGAAAAGAAAAACAAAACGTGTCCATCACACCAACAAAACTCATTCTCCCATCTGTGTGTTGTCTCTCATAATGATCTTTACACCAATAAAATAATTTCAAAGGGTATAAACTTCCATCATAAAGAACCTAAATAAAGAGACTGAAATCAATTCAAGTTGACCTTTTGTGTGAGTCTGACAGTATTTCAGTAAGTTCTACCTTAATTTACCATTTTGTCACTAGGTAAAAATGAAACCTTAATTCTCTGCTGTATTTTCTTCTGCTCAATTTCATTGAATGCATTTTATGACTAAGAAAACAATTTATATCATTTTTTATATTACTGTGTTAAATAGTGAAATTATTTATGATTAAAGGAAGAAAGCTATATCAGGCAGTTTTAAAGGTAAGCCAAAACCACAAAGAAGGGAAATTAGTAATGAAGTCGAAATTTAATTCTTCAATCACTCTTTTATGTCCTTCTATTGTCTTATACAATGGATAAACAACAAATCAGAATTGAAAGTCTCTCTATTTAAAGAAACTTCACTGAACATTATTCTGCTTAACTCCTCTGACTCACAAAACAGTGAAATGGTTTAAACTTTATGGATTTTAAAAATCAAGAAGAGCTGGGGGCTGGGTGAATTGCATTTGTTAATTCTAGCCACTAATGAAGCTGAAATCTGGAGGATTGCAGTTTAAAGCCACCTTGTATAGAATAGTTTTCTAAACTTCATGTACAAACAATAACAATCAAAATCTAGGCTAGAGGTATGGTTCAGATACTAGAGTGCCAACCAAGCAAACAAGCAGAGTAAGAATGAGGAAATAATTTATTTTTATTGAAGTTTTTTAATGAAGTTTTAATGGTGTGTTCCCACACAAATATGTGGAAAATTAGAATTTATATTGTGAATCATGAGAGTCCAATGTTGACACATGGTGATCAATTGAAGATATAAACCATATTTTTGAACCGTGAATCTGAATCTCTAAAAGTTAATTTCAGTGATTGATATGGAGAATTATAAAACTTTTGACAATGTGATTGCGATTTAGACAATGTGTGTGTGTGTGTGTGTGTGTGTGTGTGTGTGTGTGTGTGCGCGTGCGCGCGCGCATGCGCGCGCAGGGCCTGAGGCTTTAATTGTCAGCCTATGGGCTGGCTCTGGGCTTTTGTGCTCAAAGCTAGCATGCTAGCATTTGATACACAGCTATACATCTGGCTTTTTTTGTTTTTGTTTTTTGATAGTTTAGTGGAGATAATAGTCTCTCAGACTTTCCCCTGGGCTGGCCTCCTGAGTAATTAGGATTACAGGAGTGAGCCATTGACTGCAACAACCTAAAATCTGAGAACTTTTGTTGAAGAAACTAATATTACAAATGAGCCAAAGTTGTGATATGGAGCAATCTGCTGTCTCAGCAATTTAGTAAATTCGTTGTTGGATTCTGCTATTATAAGTAGCATACTCCATAGCTAGTGTCTTGCCTATATTTGAATATCTTCATTTTTAGTCATATCGTATGCATTAAGGTTTCCTTGAGTGATGAGTTAAATAATCTGATTTGAAAGTATTTGCCATAAGGTATGTTAAAATTTTAAAAAAATAGAAATGTTTCATCTAATTTGATGATTATGTAATGTACACACAAAATATGATTTTAAAATAGATTGTTATGGGGATGGGAATATGGCCTAGTGGTAGAGGGCTTGCCTCATATACATGTAGCCCTGGGTTTGATTCCTCAGCACCACATATATAGACAAAGCTGGAAGTGGCACTGTGGCTCAAGTGGTAGAGTGCTAGCCTTGAGCAAAAAGAAGCCAGTGACAGTGCTCAGGCCCTGAGTCCCAAGCCCCAGCACTGGCAAAACAACAACAACAAAAAATGATTTTCATGTCTTTCTGAGAAAATTATGTGTTATTTTTATAAAAGCAAAAAAAAAATACTAGCTATAGTGAAAGCCTGTAATGCTAACCACTTTGGAGGAAAAGATAGGGGGAACCATTGTTTGAGGCCATTCTAGGGGGAAATTAAATTTCACAAGATGCTATCTCTCCCAGTGGTTTCCTGTAGTGGTGCAAAGCCCATCATCCATACTAGGAGGGAAGTTTAATTCCTTGGTTGGGTGCTATGTGCCTGTAATCCAGTGAGCTAAGGCAGGAAAAATAGGAGTATCACAATTTAGACTTACCTAGGGATAAACCAAGACCCTATTATAAAAAAGTACCAACAAAGTATCAGCCAGTCAAGTGGCTCAGTGGTAAGAATGCCTGAATAGTTCTACCATGGCCCTCAGTTTAAATTCCTCTGTTCCATCATAATCATAATCTAAGTCATAATGATGATGATGATGATGATCTCACCCCTGCAAAGATACAAATCAAATTCTATCTATAAGACTTTCACAACCTCTAAATAATTGCGTAGGCTAATATGGTTCACCAGGTCTGATGAAAACTGGTATGAATTTAGAGTCTGAGGTCATGTGTTTCACTTTGATTCATATTAACTGAGTAAGGTAGGAGACTCCCTTTCACTAGATACCATTCCTCATCTCCAGTATGGCTGCCATTGGCCCTCTATGGTTCACATACATAAAAGACGTCCCTGAAACTCCACTTATCTTTCTCTATTCTTCTATGTTTGTTGGTTTTATTCATTTTCAAATTCACTAGATCTTTGCAGTTCAGATTTTAGCAAATATTTTAATTGTATGCATTATTTTTTAAGATCTGAAATTATTACTCAGAAAATTATTGATTCTGAAATAAATCAGGAACCAAAAGTTTTGAAATTCATCTGTAATCACCATGGGTGTCAGCTCACTTTTGTTTAGATCTTCTGTAATATCATGTTGATTATAGCATATGATAGAATGATCAGGCTGAAAGTTGCCAATAAAATAAAGAGGACATGAAATGATGTATTTAGCAGAATGAGCTTCTTCAGAGTAAGAATTAAAAACTAGGACAATGAAATAGTTCAATGAAAATGGAAAGCTATTACAAGCATTGTAAATCCTTAGAAAGGAGAAACATAGAGATTCAAAGGAAAATACAATATATGAAACAATATAGTATAGGAAAAATTTTCCTAAATTTATCATATTTTAGCTCATTTAGATGTGAATTTGTGATCTACAAAGTAAGTGGGAAAATATTTAACAAAAATGAGTGTACCTGCATTGGTTAGGCTATGATATAGCTCAGGCTTTCAACAAACTTCTGTTCCTCTGGTCTCTGTGCTGGAATTAAAGTCTGCCTAGAATGGTTTTCAATAAATGACTTTTTTTTCTTCCTAACCCTGCTGTTGTCACAGTGACATTGTTCAGGAGAGTTGTTATAGGGTAAACGGGTGCTGTCAGCATATTCTTTGTCTTATACAACATACTTTAACATAATCTTTAAAAGAATGACCTTTATAAGTGTATTTTTATGCCTTATATTTATTGTGCTGTAGCTTTTTATGGTCTTCTTTAGAAATCACAGTTTTACTACAGATTTAAGCAATGGACAATTGAAATCCAGACCTAACAGAAGTGGCAATAAAGTAAATGAGCTAACATGAGGATAAATTTACTTAAGGTAAAACATAACATAAACAATTTTTTTCTACTAGGAATCTTCTTACTCTTTCAGAAAAGAAAGCTATTCATACAGAGATAGATAAGTATTTACCTTGAGGCACCTGTGCAATGAAATAAATCTATTTCCATTTTTCTGTGACAGAAAAAAAATATTCAACTATGGCATGTATTTTGAAGAATTTGATTTTTGGCCTTTCAGATGGATAATGAATGTGAGCTTTTATTCAGTTCTACCTGAAGTTTATGTGGAAAACAATGAAAAATAATCTATGTTATAAGTGGAATACAAAATTATGTGTTGCCATTTAGATTTACAATAGCCTAACAATTTGCTTTGCAGATACACAAAAGATTTAAATGTCATGTTATTGCCCAAGATTTATGAATTCTTAAATCACTGAGCTGTTCTTGGTTTATAGTGGTCATTTGATTAAGTCAGTGAATCAATAAAAATGTTAATATGAGGTGGATATTTGACATGATTCATTTTAACATTAATTATTTTGTTTCATCTTATGAGCATAATGCATATCTCTCATCTTCCAAAGGAGTCAAGGATGAAGTTAAAGCTTATCAAGTTATCACATGGAAATAATTTTAATTACTTGATAAAAATGCATCACTAGATAAAAAGCATTATATGTGAAAAGTTGTAACATGAACAATTTACATTCTTATTAAGGAAAGCTGGTTGTATATGTCACATATATTTAGGAAAAACAATCTGCTTTATTATAAAATATAGGAAAAATGATGTCGATATGATGTGATTACCATATTACAGTTGATATTTATATCCAATATGCATTCTGAATAATGAATGTGAGCATATATAAAATTTCCAGATATGAATAATACTTGAATTTATTATTCCATATATTGTGTGTTGCACATGTGAAATGGGAAATAGAGAGAAAGATATGTATTCCCATTGGTGTCAATTAAAATTTGGCAAACATTACACCATTATAGAAACTCCTATAAAGCTGGGGATATGGCCTAGTGGTAAAGTGCTCGCCTCCTATACATGAAGCCCTGGGTTTGATTCCTCAGCACCACATATATAGAAAAGTGCCAGAAGTGGCGCTGTGGCTCAAGTGGCAGAGTGCTAGCCTTGAGCAAAAAAGAAGCCAAGGACAGAGCTCAAGCCCTGAGTCCAAGGCCCAGGACTGGCAAAAAAAAAAAAAAAAAAAAAAAAAAGAAAGACTGAAATTCCTATAAAGTGCAAAATACACGGTGCTGCTTTTTTCAAAAAGGTACTAAGAGCAAAATTTACAAATGCAAATTTTAAACAGGCAGACACATCTTTTTATTATCAGTTATAGGTAAGTGTCTTAACTATTTTACTCACACATGAAGTAAAAACATTTTCCTTTTCTCAATTTTGAGATCATTATATTAAAAGTAGGACATGTAATAAAACTGTTAGACTTAAGACTAAGTTGTTAAAAAGGAAGACAGCATGTTTGCTAAAGCAAGTTTTGCTTCAGTCCTTTTTGGAAATGTGTTCTGCTTTGTTGAACTCAGATTCTGTGCCCTGAGCTTCTTTGTGCTCTAGCGCTTAAACCATAGCACCGCGTTTGGCTTTATCTAAGTAATTTATTAGAATTTAGTGTCTCACAATCTTTCATGCCCTGGCTGTCTGAAACTGTAATTTTTAGATCTCAGCCTTCTCTGTAGCTAGGATTACAGGCATGAACTACAGGCACCTGGTTCATTTGGGAAATTTTGATCCAGGACTCACTACGCCATAGTCAACAACTATAAAAATACACAAAATATGTGAGTGCATCTTTTAGACATAAAAAACAAGAAATTTAAAACGGTGACATTTGAATACAGGAAAACAAATAAGGGATGCCTTCCATCTTAATATATTTTTCATTATACTTAATGACTTTCCAACCTGTAGCGGGAAGTTATGAGTGAAACATATACAAAGTATTGGTTCTGAGCTTAGATTATAGAGTAGTGTTGTATTTTCAAAATCAGCTGTTAGTGGAAAATGGTACGTAGTCACAAGTTTTTCCCCAAATATTTTTTTTAAATCTCCTGTATTTAAAGGTCATGTAAAGAATGAGTTTTAAGTCTTGAGGAGTGTAAGACTGTATATCTAAAAGCAAAATGGAAGATGTGTAGCTTGGCATTCCTAGGAAGTGATTGAGTTCTGTTTGCTCAAAGGGAAAACATCACAGAGCACCTTTAGCCTTCCGCTTTGATTCTGGACATCCTTTGCAGTCTTGGTCAGTTGCTTGCTCTAAAGCACTTGTCCAGGAGTGAGGGAGAGAAATCTCAACAGACTTGATATGTTCCATTAAGAGAAAAGAAGTAGAGAATTTCCTCTCGTCTTGGTCAGGTACAGTAATCAACCTCAATTCAATTGAATACAGATTATACCTTCTTAATAGAAACCATTATAAAGAAATTCTTAATGGGAGGCATAATGCAATCAGTAGTGAAAATGGGATACCACTCCTCATGTATTGAAATGTATTTTAACTGAGGATGCAATTCTTGGACTTTTTAAAAAAAAACTCATTTGAAAAATAATCTTTTATTACAAAAACATAGAGTAATTGGCCTTACTTCAACCTTGACATAGTTCTGTTTCATTATTTGAATATGACAATAGGCTGTCATGCTTAATATAATTGGAGCAGTTTAATATATTTTGATTTTTGCCTGTCTATGATGGACAATAAGTTATTCAGATTTATTTATTTAATCAGACATGTATTGTTATGAATTATGAGTAAGTTTAGAATCTTAAATTAAAATTAGAAATCTACTACTGTCAGCATGACTTGGCAATTACTATGTTCAAGATTCTTAGAGAAATATTGAAAACCTGGAGATACAATTAAGGATTACACATAACCTATAGGATATTGAAATTTCAAGGAAGTAACATTGTGCTGCCAGCACTACTAAAATTTGGATTCACTAGTCTCCAATATTAAACTGTCTATAGAAGAGATATTAAGTGTGAAACATTCACAATACAAACATGATTGTACCAGTGCACAGATGGCCTGTTCCTATAATCCTAGATACTCAGGAGGCTGAGTTTCGAGAATCCAGGTTTAAATCCAGGTTGGGCAGGAAGATTTGTGAGAATATATTTCCAGCTAACTGTTAGGTTTTTAAAGTAGGTGCGGGGCGGGTGCGGGGCGGGGGGGGGGGGCGGCAAAGGAGAACGCCACTCAGTATTCAGGCAGGCAGGAGAGAAAAGTTTATTCTGCTGATCTGCTCCCAAGTTCAAGGTGTACCACGTGGGCAAGAGAGCAAGTCACACCCCTAGAGGATGCCTTATGTAGGGCAGGGATGGGGACAAGTGGCTAGGATGTGACATCAGGGAAGAGGGAGGTAACTGCCTCCAGGTATGCAGGTTACCCAGGTAACTGGGAGGAGACTTAACCAGGTGGGGGCATCTGCATGTAGCCCTCCGGGCTACCACTAAAAAACCAGAAGTGGAGCTGTGGTTTCAGTATTAAGCGTCTAAGTCTTGCATGGAATAGCCACTGGACGCATCCAGGCCTGAGTCATAGTTCTAGTACCTGCACACTCACAGAAATGATTATATAAACACTCAACCATAAAATTAAAATGACTTGTTTCAAATGACAATGAGAAAATATTAAGTGTAGTATTCTGATAAGTAAAGTATTTCGAAATTAATGTCACTCCCAAGCCTAATTTAAATTAGACTAATTTAAATACGTAATTTAAATTAGTCATTTCATTATAAAAGGAGAAAATAATTCAAATAAATAAGTCTATTTTTGAGAGAAACACTAATCCAAAAATAGTAAAACTAAAGAAATATATGAAAACATATTTGGAAAATTGAGATATTTTACCACATTATTTGGTGCTAGATGAAAGTAATATTATTGACAAGCAAATACCATTTTCTTCTCTCAAGGTCAATTTTCTTAAGAGGGCTTACAGATCTTTCTTATACTTATCTGATTCTTTTCATCACAGAATTACATTTTTATTAACCTAATATTTTTATAGTTTACTTATTATTTTTGTTATTTGAACTTTCAAGCCCTTGAAAATATCCAGGCTCATTAATTTGCTTAATGAGGATGAATAATCTGATACAGTTGATTCAAAATCAGACATATCCCTCTCCATCATTTGTGACTATCTAGATGATTCCAAAATTTACTAGTAAGCACAGTGTGCGGTTGCATTCTAAAAGATGCTTATAGACTCAAAAATTCTCATTTTGAAAATAGTATGTTCGTTTGTTTTTCTTCCCATGAATTTAAAATATTTTTAGATCAGAAGTTGTACAAAATAATGGCAGCAGGCTGACTTTTTTTTAAAGCAACCATTCTTTACTTAAACTTCTATACACTATATAAATAACATGAATGCTTAAATGACAAAAGAAAACTTATGGCTGTGAGCACTCTTCCAATTCTTGCTATATTTTATGACAATTAGAAAATGTTGTCATACTAATATTGAAAATTCATAGATATCAGGGTAAAATGACATAAGTTCCCCTACTGAGTACTTCTCATTTCCTGAACTTTAAAAAATTTGTAGAGGGGATTCACAATTTAACATGTCCTTGAGCTGTCTACTGCTTCTTGATTAGTCATTCTTTCCATCATTTCCCCCCATTCTTTCTTTTCCTTCTTCCCAGACTCATTTCCAATTACTCATTTTCCTTATCACATATGTACTTTGAGTATATTGATTATATTTTTAATCAGGGGTCTTCACAAGCCTTTATCCATGGTACAGGTTGTCCTGAATATACATTGAGGAACTCAAGAATGGTGTCTCAATATAATAAATTTTGAAACATGTGTTGGAGGTAAAGAAGAAATGATAGGTTTTAGTAGAAAATGGGAAAAATTAACTGTTGACTAAAGAGGTGGTTCATGAGTGCTTCAAGAAGGGTAAGCAATAGGAAATGATTGCTTTGTAATGGGGGAGTAGCCATTTAAAATTAAAAGCGAAAGCAATGAGGACATTTTTGACAGACCAAAAGCATTTTATAGGCTTGGCTATAATATGAAATGTGACCAAGATACCATGTGGTATTTGCTTTTGTTTTGCCATGCAAATTTTTTCTAGCAGCCCAGTGATGACACAAATAATGCAGGCTATGAAAAATATAAAGCCTAACATCACCAATCACATCAGAAGTTTTAATATATTTGTAAAATATTCCATTTTAGATCCATTTCACCTTCAGTCACATTCTCTTTCTTTGAAAAACTGAGTAGTGATATCTGTTATAGCACTGAAAGATGGCTACATAAAGTAATTAGTAACTGCTATAGTAGGCAGGTAGAAAAGTTATGCATTTGTTCTTGCTAATTTTATTTTATCTGAATTAGTGATATAACTCAATAAGCCATGTTTTAAACTGGTGTGATTAAATTGAATGTTCTCCAAATGTACATATAGAATTGGTCAATTGGATTACATTATGAAATTTATTTCCTTATGTGAAGTTAGCAGAAATATAATAACCAATACTAGGTGAAACAAAGTCTTCTCTTATTTTGCTTTAATTCACTGTGTGGGGTGTATCAGAACAGTCAGTGCATAAATAATATGATCCCATTCTAGTATTTTTTAAATATAAATGTATAATTTTATTTTATTTTCCCACTCATTTACTCAGAAAATAAGTACAGAGGGTACAGTTGCAAGCAGCAAGGATTTACAAGTTATAACTGCATTTTTCTATTCTGCAGAAATCCAAAGTGTAATTAACCACTTTAGTAGGAAAGATACAGTCTTTCCCTGCCCTTCAAATAACCCTGAATGAATTATTTATTACTCCATAAAATAGATGGTCAATTGAACACATTTCATCTCCTCCCCTTTTTTGCTGTATTAAGCACTAAGCATAGAATCCACTCAGCTATTGGCCATTATTATGGTGCTATTTTCTTCCTTATGTTACTTTTGACCTCTATGTTGGTCTCACTACAGAATGCTCTCATTAAGAATAATTTGTCTTATAGACACTAGACTTCTAGTGGAAAATCAGTCTTCTCTATGTAGGAAGATATGTAAAAAGTACTTTAACAGCAATTCCACTTTACAAATTAGATTTACTTCATTAGATTTCAGGCAATGTGGTTTAACAGATTGAGTCAGAAGATCCTGCCCTGTGAATTGTGATTTGTCTTCAGGCTATCCAACATTCCTTTGAGACTTCATTCCACAGACTTATATGTGGCCTTTGGAATGTCATGGAAAGAAGCTCCAGGTTATTCATTTGTGAAATGGCAGCATAAAGATCTTCAGACCTTATAGCAATCCGCATGAATAATTATTAAATTATTGTAAAATGTTAAGCAATACAATGTAGCCTTGAACTTAGTGGTTTATATCTCCAAGCCATATACAAATTATGCTTGTGATCTTAAGGTGTGTTGCTAACCAGTGACAGATTGAATACTCTAGAGAACTTGACTTTGAAATTTTCATTTTGTTTTATTCCAAAGAAAAAAAAATGAGAATTACAAATAAAAGCCTTTGGAAAACAAATTGAAGATTACAAAATTACAAAACTTAAGCAACAGAATCAATAATTCAATCATATTGTTTGTGTTCATTATAAAAGCTCTATCTTGGTTCAATGGGAGAATGGACAGTTCATCATACAAGAAAAATTACCATAATTTTAAGATTATTTTCTACCAAATTAAGAAGGTGAACAAATTGGTTGAAGTCCATTGAAATAAGTAGGATGACTTCTACTTTAGTGTCTATCTCTATTGTTGGGTTTAGTTAAGTTTCTTAAAAGCTTTCTAAAATTGTTTGTAAATTAGTTGTACAAAGGAGTTGACATTTAACAAAGCAGTTGATGAAGAGAATGCATCTTGATCAATAGAACCCCTTTCAACATTTTCACCCATCCTTACCCTACTCAACCCTTCCCTCAAGTTTCTTAATTTTGTACCATATACATTGAATTTTTTTTTAATTTTTTTTTTTGGCCAGTCCTGAGGCTTGGACTCAGGGCCTGAGCACTGTCCCTGGCTTCTTTTTGCTCAAGGCTAGCACTCTGTCACTTGAGCCACAGCGCCACTTCTGGCCATTTTCTGTATATGTGGTGCTGGGGAATTGAACCCAGAGCCTCATGTATATGAGGCAAGCACTCTTGCCACTAGGCCATATCCCCAGTCCCTACATTGAATTCTTAACTGCATCGTCCTCCCTTTTTCCCATTTCATTGAATGAAAAGCAATTCCTTCATTAAAAAAAAAAGGCTTCCCAGGGCTAGAGTTTAACACATCCTTGTGCACAACATCCTAGGTTCTATCTTTAGGACACACACACACACACACACACACACACATACACACACACTTGTGGAAGTGATAGATAAACAAGGAAATCCATTGATTATAACTATATGACAAACAATGACATACATTGCCTCACTTAATACTTGTTACTAAATATAATTTTATCAATAAAATCAATTTCAAAGTCTAAATATTAAACAGTCTGACTCAATAGGTAATTTTAGTAAAAGGTTATCAAACCAAGACTAATCCTAATGCAACATAAGTATACTTCACCATAACACATTATACCTTCTCTATGTAAAAAATGGAAATTTTGTCATTTTCTCTATTCTCTGTATAGTGAATATATATTGCTGCTGTTTGCTATAGTTTTTAAGTGTAATTTTCGTAATTTGAAAGAATTTTGAAGGAAGTTTTAAAGTGTGATTGTTTTCCTGTTTTTCAAATGAGTACAAAAGCTGATGAAAAAGGTTGGTAACGGAGTCACTCAGAAGAATAAATTTGTTGACATAAAAAATCTGTTTGAAATGAGATCAGCTTATGGAAGATAAATACACAGGAGAAAGTCAAGGTCTCATACCTTAAAAATGATCTATGGAAATTAGAAGAAATCATATGTAAAACTCAAGAAAAATAAAATCACTAGCCTTAGACAGGAACAAAACAGCAACCTCCTGTGAATCACCATACCAAATGTTAAATTACATAAGCACTGAGTGGCCTATAATCACAACCAATGATTACAAGTAAAATACAGTTGCCCTACCAAAGTCCAATCACATGTTTGCAACGACAGAAGTTTTTGAGGAGAAAAAAAAATGCCAAATACACCCATGTCTCTCTTTGTCACCTATGAACGAAAGGTGCTAAATATTGGGGGGCATAGGGAAAAAAATAAGCATGACAGTAGTCAAGCTGTTCAAACAATATTTCTGTGACTTAAACTCAGTTGGTTCCTGAGCACCCAAGCGAGATTCCATTGTCAACTCAGTGGGAAGAATAATTGAGCTAACAGTGAGATCTGCACTTCTAGAAGAATACAGCTCAACTCTCAAAACATCAAGTGGGTAATGACTTCTAATCTTCAGGACAAATAGTTCATAAATGGCTGGGAGTTCTAATGGATCTCTGTGCCATTGTTGGTAATCCTCTTTAGAACTACTATGGAACTGCTAAGGAAACATGTTTAACAATGAATACTTTTTAATGCTATAATGCTTTCAATATTGTGTGTTAGAATTTTACTATGCCTACTGTAATATGGAGGTCAGATCTGGCCAGTGCCATCATTGGCTGTTGAGGGGTGTCAGATTGACTCCATCTCAGTTAAAGAGAGCAGAAGCTGACTCCATCTTCACTAAGCTCTCCTGAACCTCAGGGTTGGGAGTGTGCCATGTCTGCTCAGAATCCAGGGGAGTTCCCCTTCACTTTGATGAGATTGTGTAAACTGCTTGACCACTTGAGGCGTGGAAAGTTCAAGGAATGTTCAAGGTTAAACCTGTGCCTTCCCATGAGTAGGCATGTCCACCTGCATCATGTGAGCCCCACCTAATCCATGCGCCAAGTCTAACTAGAACAATAGGTTGGTTCAAACAGATACTGTGAGACAGACTGTAATTCCATTGGCCACCTGCGTGTGGCAGGTTTGACTATGTGATGTTTGGCTTTATAACCAGGCCTGGAAGGCTGCATGTGGTCGCAGTTTCACCTCTGGAGTCTGGGCTGCGACCCTGGCCAGTTGGTTTATTTTTTACTTCCCCAATAAATCCATCCTTTTATCATCTTTTTGCTGGAGACTGAGTGGTGGACTCTAGGAATCAGGAATCCCCTCCCTTTTGGAGGTGGGGGATGACTCCATTACACCTCCCAGCACGATTACATTGAGAAGGGACAGTTAATGCCCTAATACTTCAGGGAAGATTTTTGAAAAGGTAATACCTATGCTTTGATTTGTCTTAAGGTAGGAAATTCTTATGTTGACTTAATATTACATTCCCAAATTACTACCTGCTTTCTGCTTCCCTGTTCAAATATCACTTTCTTTTAACCAGTCTTTTATTACTCAAGTTTTTATGATTTGCAACGTTTTTCACTTATCCACACCATTTTTTATCTTCTAACTTAATTACAGAGGCTTAGATATAGTAAGAATAATTTTGTTGTCATTAATCGTATTTTTATGCCAATATTGGAGCTTGAATTCAGAGCCCTCATGTTCTCACCTAGTGTCTTGGCTCTTAGCTGGCATTCTACCACTTGATTCACAGGTTCAGTCTGGTATTGTCCTGACTGATAGTAGATGGAGACTCACTGATTTTCTGTCTGCGCTAGCATTAAACCACATCCTCATATGGTAGCATTCTAAGAAGTGGTTTTGAGCCACAATGTGTGGTATCTGACTGTTACAGGATTCAAGGGAGGGGATTCAACATCCCTACAAGAGTCCACCACTCAGAGACAATCTTAAGCAAAAAGTTGAAAAAAAAAATCTTTATTGGGGAAGTAAAAAGCGAACTGACCAGCCAGGGTCACAGCCCAGGGTGCTGGAACTATGACCACAAGCCCTGCTCAGGTTGGGATTATAAAGGCAAATACCATATGGTCAAGCCTGCCACAGGCAGGTGGCCAATGAGGTTACAACACTTACAGAGCATGCCAGGTCTCATGCAGCTGTCCAATGGAGTTACAGTCTGCCACATAGTATCTGTTTGAACCAAACTATCACTCTAGTTAGAATTGGCATGAGCGCATTTGACAAGTCCCACATGATGCAGGCAGGATACGCCAACTCATGAGGGAGGGGGGTAAGGGTGCTCCTCGATGGAAGGGTACAGGTTTAACCTTGAACATTCCACAACTCAGGTGGTCAAGAAGTTTACACAATCTTATCACAACGTAGGGGACCTTCTCTGGATTTCTAGCAGACTGGGCACACTCCCAACCCTGAGGCTCTGGGGCAGGGGAGATCTTGGTGAAGACGCAGTCAGCTTCTGCTCTTTTTAACTAATCTGAGATGGAGTCAGTCGGACTCCCCTCAGCACTGACATTGTTTTGTAACATTTCTTTCATTTCTAGAATAATTTATTTCACCACTTTTCTTTAAATCCCATATATTTCAGGTGGTATTTTAGATTTTCTACTTATTCGATTATAATTAAAAACAAATGAGCATCATTTCTCAATTCAATTTGACCCCTGCCATCCCTGTTTAGCTTAGTTCACAGTATTTGCTCACAGACTACACCAACTTGAAGACACATGGGTTAAAGCTCCAATTCTTACTCCCATGCACCTCATAGTTAATCAAGGAAAGCCTGGTTATATAAATAATAACAATTCAGTATTGTGTGTTAGAATTTGCTTATGCCTAGTTAGCATGGTTACATTGAGAAGGGACAGTTAATTCCCTAATAATTCAGGTAAGATTTTTGGAAGGTAATACCTATGCTAATTGTTCAAGGGGGTTCAAGGGAAGAGGTTCCCGATCCCTCCAAGAGTCCACCACTCAGAGACAGTCTCAAGCAAGAAGATGGGTTTATTGGGGAAGCCTAAAGCGAACTGACCAGCCAGGGACACAGCACAGACTCTGGAGCTGAACCTGAGACAGTGAAAAGTCGGCTGATTGGCCAAGGACACAGTGCAGACTCTGGAGCTGCCACTGTGACCCTGAGTAGTCCTCAAATTGGATTTTATAAAGGTAAAAGCATAGCACAGACATAGGGGCTTGATGCAGGGGATAAAGCAAGCAACAAACAAGCAAGCATGGCACAGATGTAAGAGGTTGATGCAGGGGACAGAGCGAGAAACAAATTAAATAAGAAGCAGAATTTGGGGGTCAGGTTGACCTAACAACTGAGATGGAGTCAGCTCGGTTCTCTACAACACTAATGATTTAGATGAGAGAGTAGTAGACCATTGAAAGATGAGGAAAAATTGTTTCTTTGAGGATTTGTTTTGAGGGAATTTAATTTTCAGAGCTCTAAATATATTTTAGATATGAGGCCCTTGTCTGTTGTATGGCCAGTGAAGGACTTCTCACAATCTGTGGACTTTCTGCATGTCTTGCAAACTATTTCCTTTGCCATGCCGAATCTCTGCAGTATTATGTAATCCCATTTGTCCAAACTTTCTTTGATTTGTTGTGTTTCTGGGTTTTTATCAAGAAAGATTCAACCCGGGCCAAGGAGCCTTAGAGTTTTTCCTATTCCTTCCTGAAATGTTTTCAGGGTGTCTGCTTTTATGTCAAGTTATCTGATCAATTTGGAATTAATTCTTATGCAGGGTGATATATAAGGGCCTAGCTTTAGTTTTCTACAGGTGTTTAACCAATTTTTCCAGCAACACTTGTTGAAGAGGCTATGTTTCTTCCATCCTATCTTTTATGGCTCCCTTACCAAAGATTAGGGGGCCGAAAGACTTAAAGAGAGACTTTTCTAAAGGGGAAATGAGAATGGCCAAGAGACACATAAGGAAGGGCTCAACATCCCTGGCAATAAAAGAAATGCAAACCAAACAACATTGAGAATCCACCTCACCCCAGTAAGAATGGTCATTATCTAGGAAATTAATAACAATGGATGCTGGCAGAGGTGTGGCCAAAATGGAGCACTACTACACTGTTGGTGGGAGTGGAAACTTATTCAACCATTCTGAAAAGCGGTGTGGAGGTTGCTCAAAAGGCTAAATATAGAGCCCCCCCTCCCCCCATGATCCAGCAACCCCAACTTCTGGGCATTTACCCAAGGGGTCACAAACAAGGCCATATAGTAAAGCTACCAGCAGAACCATGTTCATTACAGTATTATTTACCAAAGCTAAACTATGGAACCAACCCAGATGCCCCTGAGTAGATGAATGGATCAAGAAATTGTGATATATATACACAATGGGATTCTATACTTCTATCAGAAAGAATGATGTTGCCCCATTTGTAACACAATAGAAAGATTTAGAGAAAAAAAAATCATACTAAGTGAAGTGAGCCAAACTCTAAGAAACATAGAACTTATTGTCTCCCTCATTGGTAATAATTAGTATATGTCCAGGATAGTCCTAGCAGATGACCACAATAGCTCAATAGCTATGTACATATGATCACATAAGATGAGGCTGAGCAAAATGATCTCCAAGTTATGGAAACAAGCAGTTTAATCATTGTGGTTCTTTTTACATACTACATAAACTTCTTTCTCTTTTCTTCTGTTAATTTTCCCTGTTATTTAGCCTATGTTGTCATTGTCTTTGATTCTGGTACCCTGGGTATTTTATATATGTTCATCTGAATTAGGGAAGGGAAGGGGAATATTAAAATGGTGAGACAAAGGGTAAAAGGTGAGTCAAAGCAACAGCAATACTTACAAGACAATATATTGTAAACTAACTGTACAACCTGGGGGAAGGGGAGAGGAATTGGGGAGGAGGGGGTGTAGGAGAAAAACAAGGGAGGGGGTAACAAGTTGGATAAGAAATGTACTGACTACCTAATGTATGTAACTGTAACCCCTCTGTACATCACCTTGACAATAAAAAAGAAATATGAGGAGCAGGCTGGTGGAGTGAGGAAGCAAGGAAAAAAAGGAAAGCCACAATCTAGGTGTAGGTCTTGACAGGAATGGGGGAACAGTTACATGACCTAGTATGATATATTATGGGAAAACATGAGCCATGGAGAATTGGCAAGCATAATAATATTTATGATTTGATTTATGTACTTCCATGACCATCATGAATAGTTGAACATAACTTTAAAAAGGATCCCATAAAACACACACACACACACACACACACACACACACTGAAATAGACCTTGCATAAAAATTATAACATAAAGGCCTTTATTACATAGTAGTGTAATTGGGAAATACAGTAGATAGTTTTCATGATAAAATCCTGTGAGAATTAGTTAGATGTGAAAATACAAAGAGAAAATGAGAAAGTAAAAGTTGGCCTGTGTCTGGACAATCATTGAGACATTTAGGGAAGACGACATTTCTTTGATCATGAGACAAATTTAAGAGTATGATGAATACAGAAAGCTCCATTTGAAATAAAATATGATTCTTGTATCCATATTTAATACTTCCCTTGAAAAGTAAATGAAATATACAACCTGTAACAACAGCATGATAAGGTTTATATATTATGGCGTTTGCCAAATACGTTTTCTCCTCTTTCATGTTCAATTTCTCAATTATAAATTGAAAGTAAACTGAAGAATATGAATATCTTAAAAATTTTATAGACTGACTGTTCTTTACCATTTGGAAATGAGGAGGCATTCTTCTTGTAAAATATTTAGTACAGTGGCAGTAAAATAAATGATGGATTGACACAAACTGCTAACAGCAAGTTTTTGTGTATACAATATGTATTAAACCTTACATACATATTAAAACATATAAGAACTAAGAAAAACCCTTAAAATGATGCATATTAATCAAGTTTCTATTCCTGGAAATTGGAAATCATAATGTTAAAATAAAAGTGAGAAATTATTCTATTATTGCTTAAACAACAAAGAAAGGCCTTCTTCAATGTAGTTAACACATAAGTAATTGCAAAAGGAGTAGCTGAATGTACTTATCAGATATTCAGAATTCACATTTGATTTTTCAAGCGCTCCACACTCACCACAGACAAAGGTTGAATGGAATAATCCTGTAGTAAGATTAAAGAAAGCAGTGACATTAATAGTAAAATAAAATAAGGAAAAGATGTAACTTCATCTGTAGCAAACCAAAATCACATTTGCACCATAAATAAACATATGCAAATAATAGTGTTGTGTGCATTATATTCTCTTAATTTACTATAAATGAGAGGTTATTTTCAAGGATTCTGCAATTTTGGTGAAAGTTATTAAAATTTAGGTTCGATAAACAATTCCATGGGTTATTTCCCACAGAAATTTCCCCCTAGTTTTCTTCTTAATTGATGGAGCAAGAAATTAGGGCATATGCTTCGAAAAGTTGCTTATGTTTTCATTTGTTAACTATGACGCATTGTTAATCACTGGGTCATACACAGCAGCTCAGTTTCCAACTTCTAACATAGTCACAAAATGTGGCCATGGTCAGATATTTTAATTTTTCATTTAGTTGTGGCAGAGGTTCTCACCTCTGTCTGGTTCCAGAATTTCTTTCATTAAATCAGCAGTGGTAGGGCTGACAAGAAGAGAATTATGGTGAGGAATGAGCCACTATTGTTCCTCTCCATAATTCATATGTTTTCTTCCCCCAGAAATCACAGCAGTGAACGAGTAGAGGTGATGGACCAGGAGCATAGAGCAGAAGAGTTCAGTAGCATCAGTTACCTCATACACCCTAATGAATGTGAATGAGTGAGCCAAATAATTAGAAGGAAGCAAGTGGTTCTTCCAATAACTCAGATATTTGATATAAAAAGAAACAAATGCTCTTTGTCCTATAATGATGACACATAATGAAGATAGTGTGTTGAAAGATATGCTGAAAATATTCATCATTAAAACCACCACAAGTTTCTGCTTAGAAAAGTCAGAGTTAAGGATTTAAATGTATCAAAAAGCCAATGGTGAGTATGCCAGTATGCCATGAAAATCCAGAATTGTTTGTTTGTTTGCTTGTCGATTGTGAGGTTTGAACTCAGGACCTGGGTGCTGTCCCTGAGCTCTACTCTACCACTTGAGCCACAGCACCACTTATGGATTTCTGGTGGTTAATTGTAGCTATGAGTCTTTGGCATTATCCTGCCTAGGCTAGCTCCTCAGATCTTATCCTCCTATGTAGCTAGGATTACAGGTGTGAGTCATCTACACACAGGTAAAATAGTTTTTAAATAGCAATATATAATATTTTAAAAAAACAATACAGGGCTGGGAATATGGCCTAATGGCAAGAGCACTTGCCTCCTACACATGAAGCTCTCGGTTCGATTCCCCAGCACCACATATATGGAAAATGGCCAGAAGGGGCTCTGTGGCTCAGGTGGCAGAGTGCTAGCCTTGAGCGGGTAGAAGCCAGGGACAGTGCTCAGGCCTTAGTCCAAGGCCCAGGACTGGCCAAAAAAAAACAAAAAACAAAAAACCAAACAATACACCAAAGATAGAATAAAAATACAAAGAATGGCATACCAATTCTTGTCTAAATACTACAACCCTAGCTTTCACTTTTATATATATATTTTTTTATTATCAAACTGAATTACAGAGAGGTTACAGTTTCATACATTAGCCATTGGATACATTTCTTGTACTGTTTGTTACCTCGTCCCTCATTCCCCCCTCCCCCCTTCTACTTTCCCTTCCCCCTCCCCCCCATGAGTTGTTCAGTTGTTCAGTTCATTTTCACCAAACAGTTTGTAAGTATTGCTTTTGTAGTTGTTTGTCTTTTTTTACCCTGTATCTCTCGAGTTTGGTATTCCCTTCCAATTTCCTGGTTCTAATACCAGTATACCCAATTTCCAATATACTCAGATAAGATACAAAGATAGTGTAGGTACAACCACAGGAAGGTGATACAGCAATATCATCAATAATAGAGGCTACAGTTACATATGGCACGTTGAAAGTATTTACAACTGTGATATAACAAAGGTAGATTGGAAGCCTGTGTGTCTTTCCGTACACCAATGCACTTGTCTATGGATAACTGCCCCACACTTCTCTGGATAGGTTAATTCTCCCATTGTGAACACTAACAATACCACATCCACTGCACCGGTAGCTACATTACAGACTTACCTTGTCATTATCTATTTTCCCTGCAGAAATGCTTAGTGTCCATTAACACAGGCAGTATAGTAGACTGTAAAAATAAAACATATTTTCAGGCAAATAGGCAAGAACATTTGGACATCATCTCTTAAAAAATCTTAATAATGTAAATTCAACTTTCTGAGCAATTCACAATATTAAAGTAGTTTACTTGAGCCTCATTCCTCATAACTGACGGCAAACAACCTAAGGTCATGTTATCCTGCTTTCTACACTTTAATTCAATGACTTCTTATTGAAGTGAGTGTTTTATTTTTAGTTTGGATAAGGGCAGAATAAGGAGAATGCAAATCTGCTGCTGTAAAAGCTGTTCAAATTGCCCTAAAATTTATATTGACAAGTGTTTTAACAATGGTCTTTGAAAGCTTTATAAATTCTTGTATTCGTAGTTCTTTATACTATTTTCTATAGGTATTTATAGTACAGAAAGGGGTATTACTTAAATTATTCAAACTATACATAAAATGTCTTATGATAAGGACATTCTTAGTATGATCATCATGATTGTTTATTGTAAAGTTGATGTTTAGAGGGGGCTACAGTTACATAAGTAAGGTAATGAGAACATTTTTCTGAGCAGTGTTACCCTGCAAATATAAGGAAAAAATTATTTCTACCTTTTGTTTCAGAAATGATCCCTGATTCATAACACACCTCTCTCCATGTTACATTTAATATGTCTACGTAAATCAATAGTTAACAAAAAAGACCTCCCAAGGCTTTACATTTCAGATGCTCTGGTTAAATTGCACATCATATATCATTTGTGTTACAGAGAAAGGAATTAAAAATAAAATTAAAAAATCATTTCATAGAATAACAATAGAGCACATGTTATATGTAATATGATTCCCAGTAATTAAAGCAGAAAAGATTTTTATAGCTCTAACTGATTTAATTATTCAATCTATTAGGATTATGTGATAGTTAGCATGTAATTCATACATTATTTTGATGAAAATATTGTAGTACTTCCAAAAATTTTATAGAAAATGTAATGTATAAAAAAGATCATAGAGGATATACATTCAGAAAATGTAGAAATGTATAACTATAATTAGAATAAATATTCATATTTTAAATACAAACTGTGGGCCAACTGCTGTGATACATGGCAACTCAGGAGGCAGAGATTCAGAGGATGGTGATTTGAGGCCAACATAGGCAAAAAGTTAGAGAATCCCAGCTCAGCCAATAAGATAAGCATGCTGGTGAAAGCACTGTCACAAGTTTATTGGGAAGCCATAGTTAGGGCAGCAAAAAATATGAAACAGTATCTGAAAAATGACCAAAGCCAAAGGATCTGAGAAGTGGATTGAGTTTTAGAGCATCCTTTTCACAAGCATGAGACAAAGTTTTAAAAAATGAAGAAATATTTTTGTTATGGGGCCTGGGGGAGGTACCCCAAGTGGGACTCAAATCCACATCACTCCAGAGTCCACAACCCAGAGAAAGTCTCTAGCAAAGATTTTTTTAAAAAAGTTTATTATCAAATTGATGCATAGAGAGGTAACAGTTTCATACGTTAGGCCTTGGGTACATTTCTTGTACTGTTTGTTACTTCCTCCTTCACTCCCCCCTCCCCCTTTCCCTCTGTCCCCATGAGTTTTTCAGTTGGTTACACCAAATGGTTTTGCAAGTATTGCTTTTGGAGTCGTTTGTTTTTTTATCCTTTGTCTCTGTGTATCCAGTGTATTCAGATGAGATACAGTGATAGCATGAGTACAACCACAGGAAGGGATACAAGAGGATCATCAACAATAGAAGCTATGGTTTCACATGGCATATTGAAAGTAATTACAACAGAGATATAACACTTGTTTCCATAACATGGAGTTCATTTCCCTTAGCATCATCTTATGTGTTCATAAGGGTATAGCTATTAGGCTCTTGTGATCCTCTGCTGTGACTAGCCTAAAGCTGTGCTAATTATTCCCTGTGTGGGAAACCATAGAGTCCATGTTTCTTTGGGTCTAGCTCACTTCACTTAGTATAATTTTTTCAAAGTTCTTCCATTTCCTTATGAATGGGGCAATGTCATTCTTTCTGCTAAAATTCCATTGTGCACATGTATTACATTTTCCTGATTCATTCATCTACTGAGGGGCATCTGGGTGGTTCCATATTTTAGCTATGACAAATTGTGCAACGATGAACATTGTTGTGCTGGTGGCTTTAGGGTGTTCTTGTTGTGGTCTTTTGGGTAGATGCCCAAGATGCCCAAGGGGCTGCTGGGTCATAGGGGAGCTGTATGTTTAGCCTTCTGAGGAATGTCCATACAGCTTGCCAGAGTGGCTGAACCAGTTTACATTCCCACCAATAATGAAATAGGACTCCCTTTTGGCCACATCAGCTCCAACATTTGTTATTGTTAGTTTTCTTGATAAAGGACATTCTTACTAGGGTGAGGTGGAATCTCAATGTTGTTTTGATTTGCATTTCTTTTATAGCCAGTCAAGTATTATGTCTCTTGGCCATTCTCATTTCCTCATCAGCGAAGTCTCTTTTTAAGCCTTTAGCCCACTTGTTGAGGGGGCTGTTGGTTCTTTGAGGTTTTGTTTTGGAGAAATTTAATTTTTTTTAGTTCTGCATATATTTTAGATATGAGGCCTTTCCTAAGCAGAAAGAACAGTGATGGAGGAATTACAATACCAAACTTCAAGCTGTATTATAAAGCTATAGTAATAAAAACAGTTTGGCGTTGGCACAGGAAGAGGCCTGAAGACCCATATATGAACCCACAGAACTATGACTACTTAATCTTTGATAAAGGAGCTAAAAAATAGGATGGAAGAAAGATAGCCTCTTTAACAAATGGTGCTGGCAAAACTGGGTCAACACCTGCAACAAACTAAAACTAGATCCTTACATACCACCCTGTACCAAAATCAATTCCAAATGGATCAAAAACCTCGAAATAAAAACAGATACCCTGAAAACACTACAAGAAAGAGTAGGAGAAACACTTGGGCTCCTTGGCACAGGAGGAGTAGGAGAAACACTTGGGCTCCTTGGCACAGGAGGAAACTTCCTTAATAAAGGCCCAGAAATGCTACAAATCAAAGAAAGGATGGACAAATCGGACTGCATCAAACTGCGGAGCTTCTGCAGGGCAAAGGACATAGCTCGCAAGATAAACAGAAAGCCCACAGATTGGGAGAAGATCTTTACCAGCCATACAACAGACAAAGGCAAAGATGTTTTATTGGGGAAGTAAAAAGTGAACCGACTAGCCAGGGACATAGCACAGACTTGGGAGCTGAAACTGTGACCCATGACAGTCCTCAAGCTGGGGTTTAAAAGAGTAGCACAGATGTAGGGAGTTGATACATGGGGTACAACAAGCAACAAATTAGATAAGCAAGCCATTTACAGAAGCAGAATGTTGCAGTCAGGTTGACCTAATATTTAACTTCATTTTAACAATTGCTACCATGTTTCGCAAATCAAGATGGAGTCATCTCTCCTCCCTACAACCTTTTTACTTTGAATTAGCACATTTACTGAGAGAATCTGTACATCAATATTTCTTGAAATTTTTTTTGAAGCTCTTGCCAGTTTAAATCTTAATTCCTTTTACTAGCTGAAATCTTAGGTTGTCTATCAGTAAATTTGTCAGTGAGCAATAATATTTGTTCATGTATTTTAAAATGAAAATGTAGAACACATAAAATTGAAAGAACAAAGGCTTTCTGTTCCTGTAATGCACTGCAGATTCAAATGTAATTGCCTTATTGACATCATGATAAATTAGGTTTAGAGAGTTCAAGTAAACATCTGTTATCTCCACTCAGAAATGTGTTCAACCATTTATGCTTCAAATGCATATCATATTTTAAGTGAGAATAATTTATAGCCTAATTATAGTCTGTCTGTTAGTGTACGTGCATGTGACATGAGGGAAAGACATATTAATATACCCAACTTTGCGGGAATATCATTTAAACTTAATGAATAATTTTTTCGTTATACATTCTTTCAATGTAAGGACAGCAAAATGAACCCATGTAATATTTTTAAATTGTTTTTACACAACGCATTTGAACAAGTATTTTGAATGAATATGCTCACAGCAATAAGAAATATAAAATATAATTAGAAAATAAGCTGAGAGTGCTATTTGATGAGTGAAAGAATGGAGGAGAAATCTAATTTCACCCAGAGAGGAAGATAATGGTGGGCTAAGGGGTCTGATTTAAAAGAGAACTCAGGAAACAGTCAAGTCTCCCAAGGAGGACTATTTTGATTGTTGTGATAAAGAAGTTATTTGTGCCTTAATCCTTACAAAAACAAACAAACAAACACAACAACAAACAGCTAGAGGAAAGTAACCTGATTACTTTTTTGTTGTTGTTCTTTCGCCTTATCCCCTGTTTACAAAAAGAGCACCTTTGAAATACCCATTCCAGCTTGATTTTCTTCCCTCCTCCTTCCCTCTGTCATAAAATGACTCACTTTTCTGTGTAAACCAAGCTGAGAGTTATTTTGTTTTGTGTTGTGAAGTGTTACTTAATTCTAAAAACAAAATTGTTAATCATAAACTTTAAACTATGTTGGTTGGGTTTTTTTTTTTGTAATTTAAGGCGACTTGTTTTGGTAATTGGTATTAAGTTTGTTATTTCCATGCTACTTCACTTAATTTCCAGATAAATATTTCTTTGCACTTATGGGTTAACTCTACAACCTCTAATGAAGTACAAAATACCACAAGTTTCTGCTTTCATTGCATTTATTTCTAATAGAAAAATCAGTAAGAAAGCTCTCATTACACCCATTTCATCCTTCCAGACACTGTAGTTTACAATTGGTTTGGACACTTCTGGAACCCATATGTCAGTAGAGGTGCATTTCCTTTTAAGCTTCAAATAAAAGTCTCTGCAATTGTATGCCATGTTCAATAAGACACAGATGCAAGTGAAACTTTTGAAATTCACATCTGGGCTATGAGCTTCTGCTTCTGCTATATTAGTCAGTGAACTGTTCCCATCATGTCTTTGATTGTAGAATGAATGCAGCTCAGAATGAGTCCCAATTAAATGAACATAGTTGTCAGCCCTTGAATTTCTTTCAAAGAACAACAACCACAAAATGGTACTGAAAGTGTTAAAAATGCAAAGTAGAGCAAATAACTCCTGAAATGATTTTAAAATTTTAAGTAAATTTAACCTATTTCTGAGATAGTAAGCTCTTAACATTTCTCTTTCATTCTTTTTCTTCCTCTTCTGCTTCTTCCAGTTTCACATTTATACTTTATACTCATAGATTTGTCCAGTATAAGGCATTTTATCTGTGTGCATTTGGTATTTTATAAAACCATCCCCAGTACCTTCACCTGTATCAGATGCAGGTCTGCATAGAAATTATAAATGGGCCTCTATATGTAACTCTAGACTATTATCTAAGTGACTACACAAGGATACTCTTATATGTGATGCCATTTGCACATTTAGAAGCTAGGATTCATTGCATGTACATGTTCTAACCTCACGTAATCAGTCTGTGTTGCTCTGAATGGTTCTAATTGTAAGCTAAAAATTGTTTCATGTTCTTAATGACAAAAATGTAGGCTTAAAAGTACACTAGCACAAATGTGCTATTTTTGAAATTAGCTTTTCTAAATTTAAAACAAGAGCTATCATTTATTACATTAAGTTTGGAATAATGATACAACTGTCATAATGTGGCGATATTTGATCAATGTGAATGTGTAGATTTTGTTTTTGGAAGTTGTTGTTTTGATCTTTTTTCTGTCTAGAACCTTGAACTCAAGGAATAATGGTTGTTTGGCTGGTGCACTACTACTTGGGCTATGTTTGTAGCTCAATTTTATGCTTGTTATTTTTGGAGATAGGAGTCTCTTGGACTTTTCTACCAAGGCTTGCTTCAAACTAGGATCCTCTAGGTCTCAGCCACTTCAGTAATTAGGATTACAGGCAAGAGCCACTGGCACTCTGCTATAGATGTAATTTATAATAAAGTAAGTACTTTACTAAATTTAAAGAAACATCTACAAACTTTGCATTTCACCCTTTTTAATGGTTTTTGCTACTATTTAATACATGTGACCTTTGAATGGTTATTTTATGGTTATATATTATATATACATAATATGTTAAACTTTTATACTATTAGCAAGGGCTTTCTATTTCCATGTTGATTTTATAATTAATTTCTAGAATATAAAATTAATTTCTAGACTATTAAATGCTACATTTTTGATTATTTAAACTTTATTTTAATGATATAATACGAATGCCAAACCTAATACTAGTCAAATCAATGAATTGAATATCTATCTATCTTTCTATCTAAAAATATATACATTTATACTGTCATATTGTCCAAAGTTTAGTAGGGTGATACAGCATTTTTCTTGGATTTATTGAATATCACATTGAAAAAGCCTCCTGTATTTATTAAATTTTGAGTAATGCCTACAGTTGCTTTGGCAAGGTCAGACCAAAGGTACAAATTTACATGTATCTTAAATAGCCTGCAAATATTTCCCACCACATACTGTGTATGCTTCACATTCATTCATTCATTTATTTGTTCATTTGTTTGGTTGATTACTTAGTTATCTAGCTAATTTCTTTCTAATTTTGTTTCTTTTTTATAATTGTATTTTTATTATCCTTAAATAGTTTACAAAGGTTTACCATTAAACAAATAAGTCTGTGATTACAATGCATCTTGAGTGATTCATCATTTTACAATATCTCTTCTAAACCAACTCCTCCCCACAAGCTTATTCATTTTATAGGATATACACAGAATATTATGACTGGATTTCCCTCTTCTTCCTCTCTTCATTTGTTTACCTCTTTGTCCCTCCTTCATAAACACATACATTGTTATATGCAAGTGTACACAAAAGTATCAACTGAAGTATGATATTGCAGAAGAAAATTCCAAATGTAATTTCTTAGGAAATCTCACAGACCAAGAAAATGAGTATCTAATTTTGTTTCTTTTAGACAGTTTCTCATTGGCTTTGCACACATGATCCTCCTGCTTTGGCCCCTTAGTTTCTAAGATTATTAACTATAGCATGTGTCAACATGCTTGGCCATGGATAATTTTTTCATATGTAATTAAGCATTAATATGGTGGATGGTTTATCATATCAGTGGATGATCATTAAAATAACCTGATCATTCTTTAAAAGAAGTTATTGTCAAGGTGATGTACAGAGGGGTTACAGTTGCATATGTATGGTAGTGACTACATTTCATGACAAACTTGGTACCTCCTCCCTCATTTTTCTCCCACCTCTTCCCTCCTCCATACCTTCTTTCTCCTGACCTGGTTTTACAGTTAGTTTACAGCATATTGTCTTGTAAGTATTGCTCTTCCATTGGTTTACCTTTTACCTTTTATTGAACCATTTAGATGTTCCCCTTCCCTTCCCTAACTCATAGACATATTTACACAATACCCAGGGTACCAGAATCAAATATAGTGACAACAGGGGCTAAATTATAGGGAAAATAAGCAGCAGATGAAAAAGAAATAATTTCACATAGTATGTTAAAAATAACATCGATGATAAACTGCTTGTTTTCATATTTTTGGAGATCATTTGGCTTATCATCATCTTCTGTGATCATATGTACATATGGCTTTTCTCTATGGGAACAATCCAAAGAGCAAGGTTGAAATCTGGAAAACAACTCTTTTTACAATAGCCTCAAAAATAAAATAGCCTTATAATTCTTAATGGAATAACTTTATGAAACTTAAATCTCTCTTAGGTCATGCTTTCTTTATCTAAATATATTCATTGACACATCAAGCTTGAGAGTTACATTAAAAGCATAACCTATCTCCATGTTTTTAAGTCATATTAAATTAAATGACTAATATAGTACATATTACAAACCAGTAATCATTCCTTAATTCAGATTAAATATACATGATCAGATTCACAATTCTCCCAGGTGATGAGTGTGTTAGGTCAGTGGTTTTAGACATATTTGCTAAACATATTTTAAATCCTGGCTTTAATCCATACCTCTCAAAGAGAAATAAAATATGATAAAATAAGAAATAACTCCTCTCAAAATGAGTGCCTATACTCCAAGAGAACATGTTTTTCAATTATCTCTAAAATGAAGATATCAGGATATTTTAAAATGGTAGAAATTGGATATATGTTTCTGATTCAAGTAATTGAAAATGGAAACAAAATAGATGGCTTTAAATACAATGTATTTCTTTATATTACTCTTAACTCTGCTATTATGAAATCAGGAAATACCTTAGCATATTTGTTATCAATTAATTTT
Source organism: Perognathus longimembris pacificus (assembly GCF_023159225.1). Lineage (NCBI taxonomy): Eukaryota > Metazoa > Chordata > Mammalia > Rodentia > Heteromyidae > Perognathus > Perognathus longimembris. The sequence goes on from NC_063163.1 coordinate 18,376,491, forward strand.
ATATCTCTTTATTTTCTCCCAAGTCATTTTCTATAATTTTCTTCAAGTACAGAAATAAATATAGATATCTATTTTTGCTATGATTTGATAGGCAAATGTATTGGAGGAAATTTTGAGAAAATTTCATGTGAGATTCTTATTACTGTGAACTTGTTATAAAACAAACTGATAAGATTAATTCAAATGCAAGTCTCTTTTTCAAATACCCTAAGTTTATTATATTTTTTTGCCAGTCCTGGCACTTGAACTCAGACCTTGAGCACAGTTCTAGCTAGCACTCTACCACTTGAGCCACACCACATTCCCAGCCCCCAAGTTTATGTTTCTTTAGGAAAAAATTAACACTAATTCCCTGGACTTCACATCATCTCTATTGAAAATAGTTGAGGATCTTGACTTCAGTTCATTCTAATATAACAAACTTTCAGTAAAGTAATATTTGAGACTGAATATAAGGATAATATGGACAAATATTATTATATAGATGCTTTCTCTAAGCTTGAAGTACTCAAAGAAATAAATTACACATGAAGTAAGTTTAGCAAATGCTAGCTTGGATCCTTAGAGGATGGAAGACCCGGGAGTAAAACAGCTGATAAGCAAAGCAGAGTTCTCCTAGGACACTAGAATCCGGAGGAAGTTGAGGTTGTTTCAAAAATCTTTCTGAGGACCTGCATTCTTCAGGTGAAATCTCAGTTTGAAAAAGAAATGTGTGAATTAAGATCATGGAAACAGATTGGAACTCCCAGGGTAAAGTTCACTCTGTAGACAAAAATATCCATAAACTGTAAGTGGCAAGACATTTTCTTTGACCAGCCTAACTAAAGAACCTATCTGTAGGTCTTAGAAAGAAACAAACTTTGTCATTAAAAAAAAATAAATAAATAAACCAACAACTTGTGCATAGTAAGATATTGGTTGGTACTTTATCTTTATTGTTGTTTGTTTTTTTTTTTCAGGGTTGTTTCAACATTACTTTTTTTTCTTATTTATTGTCAAAGTGAAGTACAGAGAGGTTACAGTTTCATACGTTAGGCCTTGGGTACATTTCTTGTACTGTTTGTTAACTGCTCCATCATTCCCCCTCCCCCTCCCCCCCTCTCTCCCCCCGTGAGTTGTTGAGCTGGTACACCAAATGGTCTTGCAAGTATTGCTTTTGGAGTCGTTTGCCTTTTTATCTTTTGTCTCTCGATTTTTATATTGCCTTTCACTTCCCTAGTTCTAATACCAGTATATACAGTTTCCAGTGTACTTAGATAAGGTACAGTGATAGTGCGGGTACAACCACAGGAAGGGGATACAAGAGGATCATCAACAATAGAAGCTACAGTTTCACATGGCATGTTGAAAGTAATTACAACAGTGATATAACACTTGTTTCCATAACATGGAGTTCATTTCACTTATGCATTCATAGGGGTATAGCTATTAGGCTCTTGTGATCCTCTGCTGTGACTAGCCTAAACCTGTGCTAATTATTCCCTATGAGAGAGACCATAGCATCCATGTTTCTTTGGGTCTGGCTCACTCCACTTATTATAATTTTTTCCAAATCCTTCCAGGTCCTTACGAATGGACAGAGGCATAAAATTCCATTGTGCATATGTACCACATTTTCCTGATCCATTCGTCTACTGATGGGCATCTGGTTTGGTTCCTTATTTTAGCTATGACAAATTGTGCTGTGATGAACACTGTTGTGCTGGTGGCTTTAGTGTGTTCTTGTTTGTGGTCTTTTAGGTAGATGCCCAAAAGTGGGGCTGCTGGGTCATAGCTCACAAGATAAACAGAAAGCCCACAGACTGGGAAAAGAGCTTTACTGCTCATACAATGGACAAAGTCCTCATATCTAAAATATATGGAGAACTAAAAAAATTAAATTCCTCTAAAACAAAACCACAAAGAACCAACAGCCCCCTCAACAAGTCGGCTAGAGACTTAAAAAGAGACTGATGAGGAAATGAGAATGGCCAAGAGACATAAGAAAAAGTGCTCTACATCACTGGCCATAAAAGAAATACAAATCAAAACAACATTGAGATTCCATCTCACCCCAGTAAGAATGTACTTTATCAAGAAAACTAACAATAATAAATGTTGGAGGGGATGTGGCCAAAAGGGAACTCTACTTCATTGTTGGTGGGAATATAAACTGGTACTTTATCTTTATTGTAATCCTAAGAAGAAATAGTGAGGAAAATACAGGTAGAGATATACTCGAAACATGACAATTTTATTAAGATAAAAATCCTAAGAAATATTGAATTAACTCATAAAAGTGTAACTATTCACATTTTCCGAATGTGTCTGCATCTATTACTGTAAAGAGTCTAGGTTACTTAATTGTTGTGCAACTTTACTTCGCTGATGCATTCACTAAAACCTTAACATATTTTCAGATGTCTCACTTCTTATAGTGGGCAGGCCAAGACTATAGATCTATACATTCCAAGGAGAAACTTGAAATGTATTTGAGGAACTTAGATTGTATATTAAAATTTGGAGGAATAGTTAGACTGCTTGCATACATCTTCTAGGCATGGAGTTTATCAAAATTTAAACATTCATCTCCTCTATGGCACGTAATTCCATTTTCATATACTTACCTAACAAATACATAAGTAAATACCTAGTAAGAAGTTTATGTTAAAGTTTCACAATAAATGCTCCAAAAACACCAAAACCTACAATATGAAAATCTAAGAAAAAGATAATTAGAAAAAATTGTTATGTATTCATAAAATGAGATACTATTAAACAATAAGACAGAAGGAATTATTAATATATATAGTGTGGAAATCACAGAATATAATTTGATAGAAAAATAAAACAGATTACATTTTATTATATTATTCCTTTGACGTGTAACAATGTGTACACATTAGTGAAGTATTTGGAAAGTATGTGACTGGAAATTAGCCTAAGGAAACTCATATTTCAAGAAGGTAATATATACTGCCTTTGATTCTTGTTTCTTCTTGTGAATACAATCATGGAAACTCTATGAACTGAACATTTAAGGGGAAAAAAGCAATCCTTACAAATAAGATACTTTGCGAGGATTATAAAAATAACCTTTTGTTGCCATAAGCAAGGGAAGTTGACCTTAGCTTACTTAAAAGGCTTGAAAAGAAATTTATTAGAGAAATACTTGAGAGATCACAGAAAGTAATGACATTTTTAGATTCCTGTCCATGATTAGCAGAACCAATTCCAGCCCTGAGTTCATGATAACTGACATTTAAAAAAAAAAAAATCTGAGCCGCAATAGACAGTATGTACTCAGAAGAAGGCATAGGAATGAAAAGATTCCAACTATTTTAAATATGTCTCATTTTCTATATAATTGCAAATATCAGAATGACATTTGCAGTGTTGGGGCCAGCAGCTTGTGTACTACATAGGAAAACTCTACTTGCCCTAATAATTTAGAGTCCTATGTTCCTGGAGAAATGACCAGTTAATCTTGTCTCCTGTATTAAAAGATGATGGACAGTCAACTGCCTCAACAATAATGAACATTCATCCTTTCCAACAGTACACACACACACACACACACACACACACACACACACACACACACACACACCTTCAAAGACATAGCTACAAGAAAACAAGAATCCAATAACAGAATCCAATAGCAGAGGCTAGAGTGTACTTTAAGATAAACCCACTGGGGGTAAAGTTAGACATGTAAAGAAGGAATGAAAAAATAAAATACTTTCATAGTGCTGGACCCAGGAGGGCAGAAGTTGAATTCTGATAAGTATGTTTACTGACAAAATTCTACTATAATACAAAATGTAAGACACTAAAAAACACTGAGGAGAATAGACCAAAAATAGATTTTAAGGATGACTCGGGTTCTCGGAGAAAGCAGTCAGAATAATTGTATTTAAATGTCAATAATGTCATGTTAGATTATGGGAAAAGATATAGAATTCTCAGAAATGTAGATATAATAAAGGGGAATCCACACATGATAATATAATAATAAAGTCTACCACTCAATTATTTTCAACTAGAGAGGATGAAGAAAATCATCAGCTCACCGGAACAATAATTAAAGTAATGGTGGGAGATACACCAGCATCTTTGTACAAGTTTCCTTGTATTTATCTTTGACCTAGTTGTAGGTAGAAAATGACTGCTATACAATGGTACTTCTCAGTAGAAGTTGCAATTATGGCATTATGAGCCTGGAAGCGGATCTACAGAAATTATGGGGATAGTAGGAGACATCATTTATATGGTTTCCTAAAATTGTGTTGCTTGGTCTACAAAGAAAAATAAAACTTGGAAAAGTCTGAAAGCCAAGTAAATTATCTAGTAAGTATAATATATAGTAATGATGTGTATATATACATATTTGTGGTGCTTGATTTCTATTCATAACTTGCACTATATTTTAGACTGATGAAAACATGGGCCACCATAATGAATAGACATGAAATTCCAATCAGCCCCTTAGTAATCAAAGAGCATATCTTTCAGTATAGATTTACAAAACTATTCTAGAAAAGTAAGAACCCTGATTACTTTTCCGTAAGAAATATTAGAGACTGACAGGCACTAATACATCAGTCATGTAATCCTAACTACTCAGGAGGCTGAGATCTGGGGATCACATTTCAAAGCCAGCCTGGCAGGAAACATTGTGAGACTTTTATGCCCAATTAAGTAACCCTCACACCCTACCCTATCTCCCACCCCCCACCCCAGCCTGGAATCTAAGGGTAGAAGTTAGAGTTGCTAATCACCTAAACTTGACAAGAAATTCCCAACCAGGAACAGCTATTCAGACACACTATTGACTGTAACAAACTTGAAAGAATATATTAATTATACTTCAAATAAAACTTAACATTGTATTTTACTGAATAGTCAGATGTAAATATCCTTTTTAGGCTATTTTGGTTTTATCTCTTTTTTTCCCACTGACTTTAAAGTCTGGAGCCATATTGCAATGAATAAATTCTATATAAGAGAAGCAAAGACAGTATTTCTCAAGGAAAATAATGATATTTTTTGCTTTCTGCGCCTAGTATATTTCCTCCTACTTCGAGAGCTGTGTTGTTTTTCGAATTTTTTCTCATTAAAATTCATTAAGAAAAATATTTATTTCTCTGAATCATAGTAAGTGGAATTGACAACTATCATAAATTATTATTCAGAAAAATCCAATGACTCATACAGTATGACAAAATCATAAAGAATCTGCTAATTCTAGAGTATCTAAGTATGTAAAACCTTGAAATACTAAACTACCAAGTTTAGACCAGTTTTTGTTCAATTTATATTTCACCTTTCTCTTATAAATGTAGTTTAAAAGGAAATAATCACTAAAATTACATCCACATCTTAACTAATTGATGCTGTACAAAGTGCATGGTTGAATTCTGATAAAAGTGCAACCTACTTTATTATTATATTCATTCTTTACATGACAGATTTGGAGTGATTTTTAATTCTTTTTATATGACTTATCTTTTTTTTTAATTAATAGAATGATGATGCACCATGTGGATGGCATCTGACAATGGAAATAATCACGTGTCCCTCAGAATAAGGTTGACCTTCTCAGTAACATTGCAATAGATCATGATGATTCAAGTTGCTCCATTATACGTAAATGTAGAGGACAAGATGACTTTGTAACCCCAATTGCCTGGGAACAGTGCCAAAAAATGGATTTTGTGCTACATTAATGTAATGGAGACTCATTCTTGAATTGCACTTATCTTATATTGGATTTTTTTTTTTTTGCTAAAAAAGAAACTTACCATAACCTTGACTAGAGTCATTGTATGGAAAACCTGGAGATAAAGCAAAATTATGACTGTATGCATAGTTTACATATTATAGTATTTTTGAAATAAATAATGATATGAATAACAGTACAGATGTCATGAGACATTCAGTAATATTCACACATGCACACACCAAGTTTACATTATGCTCTTGTTAAACTATGCATTTTTTCTGGGCACTAAAGCCAGAAAATCAATAAGAACAAGAAGAAAATGAGGTCACTGCCTCCTTGAATACAGTCTACATTTGAGCAATCTACCCAATAAACCATTTATCAAAAAATGGCAGTTAATGTTAAGTACTACAATAAAGCCCAGCTGGTGCATTGTAAGAATGAGTGAGATGTTTAATATGAAATACATAGAGAAGGGGATATTATAGGTTGAATTTTTGTTTACCAATGAGTTCCAAGTAAGCTCTAACCTCTGACTTATAAAAGGAACATTATTAAAAAGAGTTTTTTTGGCACATGCAATCAAATCAGTAGATCTTTAGTGAGGTCTTTAGCTATAATACTACAATACAACTAGCATTTGAACAAAATACGAAATATAGACACAAAGACCCATGTTCACCATGGGAATACAGAAGCAGATTAGAGCAAATCATCTGTCAGTGAAGAAATTCTGGATACCATTGGAAACTAGAAGCAAATCCCAAGATAAATTCTCTTAGAACTCACAAGAGAAGCCCATACAACAGAAAAGTTGACTTTAGATCTCAAATCTCAAGAACTGTGAGAGAAAAATTATTTGTATTTTAAGCCACAGAGTTTGTAGTGTTTGTGACAGTAGCCATAGAAAAATAATATATGGTATCTAAATTAAGATGCCATTTACAACAGTAGACAACTCTATGAAGAATTGGAGAAAGTCATTTTTAAATAGAGGGTCAGATACTGCAAAAACTAGAATGCAAAAGCTAGAATGCAAAAACTACTGCAAAAGCTAGAATGAACTGTCCTGTACCACAGGAAAGAAAGATATAGTCTATTTCCACACTATGATTATAACAGGTCACAGAGGTCACTGCAGAAACGGATGCAAAATAGGTATGCAGTTATGACTATGAATGATTTTCATTCACATATTACATACTGGAGATGAAGAAGAATAAAGGAAATCTGATGACAGAAATTCCTGGGAACAGATTTTTTTTCAGTCTTGGAGAAGGAATCAACTACTGAATCAACTACTAAAGTAAAGATAGTTCCCATCAAATGAAAGACTATTTATAAATTCCTGAGGATCTACAAGAAAATGAAACATGACAAAAATGAAAAACATCATGGTGATGCAATTCAAGCAAATGAGGCTGAGAATGGAAGCAAGCATAAGAAAAATGAGCCTCAACTTAAGCATGCTGTCTTTTTTGTTGTTGTTCTTGTTCCTGCCTTAAAGCTGGTATGCCTTTAACTGTTAGAGACTGGGAGAATAAATATGGTAGAAATATAGATTAACAAATTAACAAACTATTCTCCTACTTTTACTGTGACATGATGCTACACAATATACTTTCATGTTTCTGCACTAATGCCTGATAGTTATTCTTATCACAAGAACAACTATGTCCTTTGACGAACATTTAAATCCCTACAGTTTCAGCATACTTCAATGTATGCCCTTTCATCCTGAAAAAGTTGCAAGTCAGTGTGCAGTGTGTCTTGGAAAATGTTCAATAACTTTTGAACCATGATAAATCTTGATTTCAAAATGGTAAAGAAATGATTAATATAGAGTCCAATTATGAGCTAATCGTTTTCACACAATATGATTTATCCTTTTCTTCCCAACTTCTCTTGTCTCTCTTTCTCTCTCTCTCTTTCTTTCTCTCTCTGTCTCTTTCTCTTGCTCTCTCTCTCTTGCTCTCGCTGCCTTGCTCTCTCTCCCTCTCTCATCAAGGTCAATATAAGTCAGTTTAGACCAATACTTGTGTCATTTTGTGTAATTAGTCAGATTTAGGTACACATTTTCTCACTCATGTGTGTCATAGATTTGATTATAAACTAAATTACAACATTAGCCATTAGCTACAACCAAGGAATGTGATGGAATTACAACTATAAATATACTGACAATGATTCACTTTTATCATTCTCAGCATATGGGATCAAGTTAGGTTCACTGGGGAATGACATGTGATATCCAAAGCAAATAATCTTCCTAGGATAGAAACTATTACTATATTAATAATTTTAATGTTTATGTAAGGTATTTAATTTAATATAGACTTACATAAATTATATATACACATATGAATGTTATTTTATAAGAAATTTCCAATTTTTATGAAAACATTTAGGGGCTATTTTACAAGTATATGTTAAAATACACTTTGAAATGTGGCAAAACAGGACTAAAACCTTTGCTTATAGAGTTTTGGTTGCAACTTAAATATATCATTGTTTGATATAATTATTAACAAATTGTTTAGTAAACCTCAAAATACTAAAAATATACGCTGTATTGTCATTTTTCCTGGGAGTTTGAATTAGGCCTTAGTACTTGGTCTAATTACTCACTAACAGAAAGAAGTAATAAAATATTTAGGATACTCAAAAAATAAAATATACAAGTAGCATCGGAGAACATAACAGAAAGAATAATGCTTGAGAACATAACAGAAATAATCAGTTAGCATACAAGGGACACACTGACATACTTGAGCTTATTATGGCATTGTGCACAGTAGTCAACTTACATAATCAACTGAAAAACATAGCAATGAGAGGATTAAAGAAAATGTGTTATAGATTTATTCAATGGATGATTATTCTGCTATGAAGAAAGTTGGAATCATGTTATTTTGAGGAAACAAATAGAAGAGAGATATCATTTATCATGTAAAGTAAAATAACCTAGACTCAGAGAAATATTCATGCTGCCTCTCCTATGTGGAATCTAGAGAAAAGATGACATAAAATTATAAAAGAAGTTGAAGAATGAGCAAGAGGATCATAGAGAGGGCTAAGAGGACTAAGAATGGAGAGTGGGGAACTGGATGTAGTAGCTCATATCTGTCATTCCTACTATACAAGAGGAGATGGATACAATCTCCTTTCAAGGCTAGCCACACAAAAATTCTCATTAGACCCCTATATCAAACCAATAAAAACTGGAAGTTATGGTATAAAGCTATCATTCCAACTATGGGAAGTGTATGTAGGCTCAAAGGCATGGCTCATGCAATAAAATGCCTGTCAAGCACAAGGTCGTGAGATCAAATCCCAATACAATCGAAACACAAAAAACAGAAAAGGAATTTGTGTGAATGCGATCAAAGTTTGCAAATGTTAGGATGAGACTCTTGTTTTAGCACAATTAATATGTGCTAATAAAATATGGATTTATAAGTTAGAACTTTTAATAAAAATGATTCAACATGCAAGTAACATGTAACATAATAGCAAGTAGCAAAAAGTAATACACTGAATTAATAATTCAGTTTTGCCTAACATAAATTCTTATATGCAAAATGCCCAGTTGGTCTGATGTACATTTTGAAAAATTATTAGTTAAATTTCCAGTGTTGAAAACATAAGCTGCCTAAATGGGTAAACAGGTGCAATTCATAAAATGTATTTCAATCAAGATATGTATGAAATTAAAATGCAAATTAGAACTCATTTACAAATAAATGACAATGACTTTCAAAATTCTGAGTCCATTTATACTTAGATATGATAGCAAATTCAGTTAAAGATATTTGTTTGAGAGGTTTTCTGCCAAATGAGAAAAAGCCACGGAGAATTTCTGTTGTGCATATAGCACCCTCCTTTTTCTGCAGTTCATCCAGGATTTGAGTTATAAATGGCTGCTGCAAATGTCAGCCAGAATTCTCCATATTAAGGAGAATGTTCAAGGGACTCCTGTGGGGGAAGGCGGATTTTGTTTTAATGAGTCAATCTCTCTTTCTATTTGGTGTGCTTTAGCCTCTCGTTTTGAGTCTTAATGGTTATTGCTGGAATGGTCTCACTTGGCACATTGCACTGAGATGGATTGCTATTTGCTCACAGGAAAAGTTTTGTAACTGACTAATTATGTAAGGCACTGCACTATTTCCCTCAGTTCAACAACCACAATCTGAATACAGATTTGTATGTATGTTGTATTTTGTAGCATTATTACTCTGAGCAAAAATAGATCACCTCTCAAAATAGAAACACCTCTAGAGAAAATACCTGTAAACACCCATCTATGTATTTCAGGAGATATTGTTAGTAAAAGAGATCTCATTATGTTGTTAATATTCCTTTAGTTCTTAAGAAATATAATTCATTGTTAAAATGTCTTTATTATAAAATTTGAATTAATATATTTCATTCTCTTTAATTAAAAAAGAAACAACAGGTTATATTGCTTAGAATCATGGAATTGTTAATCATATGTAATGAGACTTCTTTTTCTTGCAGTGTTATAGTTCAAACTCAGGAACCTGAGAATGCTGCAACAGGATTCTACTACTGAGCTACACACAGTTTGAGAGGAGACTTAAAAGGGAATATTAATTAAATAGAAGCTGAAAATGATACTTTCAATATATACAGTAGTTCTAATAACTTTCTAGAAGGAAAGAAGAGAAAGATGGAAGAGAGTGAGGGAGAAAGGAAATAAGGGGGGAGGAAGAAAGAAAAGAAGGAAGGGAAAAGAAGGAGGAACAACTAATGCATGCAAAAATAAAATAATTCAGTTTATGTCATTCCAACTATGAAAAATGATGATATGGATAATGAAATTATTTGCATTGCTTTAACCTCCTATTCCTTATCTGTTGAGCAAGTATACAATTATTGGAAAGAAAACAATGAAAAATATGTTCATACAGTAAGGAGTTGATGTTTGCAGTCTTTTAGCTTCCTTCTATGAACTTCAACCTACTTCCAAATAGCATTTCCATCTCTTTTCCACTTTCAGTGGAACAGATTAGCAGTAACCCAGGATACAGATAGACGTTACTTAACAAGTCACTTTTTTTTTCCAGTTTTCTCAATGTAATTTCTTGAAGATATCAGTTAAATTGGGCCTCTGACATCTGCAACATTTTAAAACTAAAAGCATGTGTTAGCTATCACTTTAAGTGAGTGCTGTTTGGCTTTGACTTTACAAGTACTGTGATCTTTTTAAAGTCAGGTGCTCCTTCTATTTACCTTTTCATCTTCTATTTAGGGTGCACTGAAATTCATGAACATGAACTTATTTATTAATGAAAGCAGGCAGTATTAACAAACATGCAGAATATGTATTAACTAATTATACAGGATAATTATATTTGAGAAAGAGTATCTTAACATTAAACATAGTTTTATTATTCTAGAAAAGGTGATGTAGCAGTATTAAGATTCAATGACTTGTAATTTAGTGGAAAACAGGTACAAATATTGATATAATAAATTGAAGTCATCAACTCCCTAAGTTTCTCCTTAGAATTCTGGTAAAATTTTGACCCAAGTAAATTTGTCTTAATGCTTTTATTAAATTCTATTTTAATTTCATTATGTTTTGAAACATGTTCCATTAGTGAAGATTCTGTTGATAATACTGTTGACTTTATTCTTTCAACAAAAGTCTGGTAGTTCTTAAGAATCTAACAGGAGAAGTGAAAGGTCAATAAAATCCACATGACGGTTGGAAATGTAAACTATCAGCCACTAATACATCATTAAAATTTGTTTTTCCAGTTATTCAATTGCAATGTATGCTTTTCAGTGAACAAAACATGTTTCATTTGTTTTGAACCTGAAGAATCTCTTATCAGTAAAGTATAAGAATTTTAATCCATGATTATAGGGCATCTATTGCAGATATACAGAATCTCTAGTATCTTTCAATCATTAGCTCTGTTCAACTATGTTTTATGTTGCTGAGTGATTACAAGACTACCAAATACTGTGCATTGCTTTTAAGTTCACAACATTGAGCTGTGGCTGATGTTTTGTTTTGATTTTTCTCACTCTTTTTTCTAAAGGGCTACTGTGGAACAAGGGTACTTCTCCTTGCTTCAAAGTTTTGGATATTTTCTGAGGGAGGTACCCATTTTTAACATGTATTCATAAGTGGGTCAATGTTTAATACAAGATAGGAATGAGAGACCAAGTTAAAAAAAATTAAAAATAACAGCAAGAGAAAGAAGCAAAGGTTGGAGGGAGGAAAAAACAGAGGGAGTAAGATGGAGAAGTTAGAAAGGACTCAAAAGAAAAGAGCTTTCAGGAGTATTTGACTTCAATTCTCAAGGAAAAGCACTCCACATTCATGAAGAATTATATGAGGATTTTTCAAAGCTCCATATTTCAGTATTTTGAATTTGGTGAAATTATTTAAACTTCTAAACTTATTTCAGTAATTTCTAATGTAATTTTTCAAAAAATATAAAATCTCCTTTCCTATGTCATGGACTTTCATGATAAGCAAATTAATTAATTCATGTGCAAAACTAACTGAACTGCCTTTCAGCCATCACTGAGCTGATAGATGCTATTTATTATCATTATAAATGGTTATGTAATCCAAAAATGAATGCAATGGTGATGTGCTCCCAATTAGCAAAACTTTGTATTTCTTTGATATGAAAAATGAGTAAATACTTACAGAAAAAACATAGATGATGTCTAAATTCTAGTTTCAACATTGCTTGTTTATTGAGTTTCAAACATAGATGTTCAAGTAGAGAAATAGGGCTTCCATGCAATAATGATTTTAGTTTACTTTGGCAGATAATTACAATGAACATGCAAACATACTATAATCAATGTAAGAAAAGTTACAACTGAAGTACATTGAAGGGAAAATTGACAAATATTTGTATTAGGAAGTGATGTTTCTGAGGTAATTTTCAAGAATGGGTATCTTTTTCATAGAGACATTAGAAGAGACACATAGACTACTGGAGCAGTGAACAATTAGCTGAAAATGATTAGACATGAATGACAATACAGAATGCTGTCTACTTTGTGAATTTGACACTATCATAAGTAGTGTCAAATAAATGGCAAGAACTAGATAAATGACACTGTTTTAGTTCCATTAAAATGATAATTCTGACCATATATGGTATAAACCAATTGCTCAATTCATGGGGAGGGAAATGTTGAGGGGGGAGACAGAGGAAAAATGAGGGAGGAGGCAACAAGTTAGATAAGAAATGTACATACCACCTTACTTAGGAAACTGTAACCCCTCTGTACATCACTTCGACAATAAAGAAAAGAAAAAAAAGTATTTTAAGTGACTTTCTACATAATGTTCCACTTTCATTATTTGGACTTTTCCCATTGTATTGGAGTAGATCTATATCCAATGAATCTTTATACAAAGTATTGTGCAGTAAAAAATGTATATTTCGGAATAATCTTGCTAATGGGTATCCATTAGCTATTGAAATTACAAGTTGAAAATCTCAAATGAGCAATAATTAAACAGGATAATATTTTGTACAACATAGCTGATAAAACCAGTTTAGCATAATATTGATTAACATTATGTCATAAAATGTCTTTTCTTGGATGGCTTCATTATGCAAAGATAAAATGGAAATTATTTCTGAGAGTATAATTAACTGGACTCTGACTTGAAATACTGCAATTGAAATATTTCAAATTTGAACATAAAAGAAATATATCACATGACAATGTTTAGGTAGTTTACAGCAGTTATTAGGGGGAAATACATGGTTAAAATACTTAACAACTTGGAGAAGAGAGGATTGGCAAATCAATGATTTATTTTTGTATTGTAAGAAGCTGACTCAAGAGTGCTTTAAGTCCAAACAACTAAAAAGCTAGGAAATGTTGTATTTCCACTTCTCAATATATTTAATTCAATACATTTCCTGATATATTTTGCTGTTTATTGGCCCATGGTTAATTTAGTAATTTGTTGATTAGTATCTGAACATTGTAAAATATTCTAGCTACATTAATATAGGCTTGCAATTTAATTTTGCTGTGGTAAAAGTATTTTATGAGACTTGAATATTTGCAATTCTATTCTATTGCAATTTATTTTATGATCCAGCATATGAATTCATCTTACTGAATATTTATTGTAAGGACAGCAATTTTGAGATGTAGCATACTGTACTTCCAATTTAACAAAATGAAAATAGTGTTATTCAGATGATCTATATGATTTCTTTTTCTTTCTAGCCACCTGCATTATTTCGAGATATTTGATATCATGTTTTGATAAGAGAAAATTCATGAAAAACGATACAGGCAACTAGGAAATTATGATCAAATAATATTCATGAAATAAAAATGCAAACAAAATTTTATGAATATTCACATGGTAGATCAGGAGAAAAGAGAAAATAAAGTCCATCAAATGAGCAATCATATAATTATAAACATCACAGAAAATGAGCCTAAATAAAAGGAATATTTTTTATCAATTTCAACAAATAATTTAAGATGAAGTAAAAATATTCCTAGCAGAATCAGTTATGCAAGTCTGTGAAAAATATTAAATAAAATATCTGAGTATCTATGAATATGATTGATTTCCTTGTTAGAAGTTTCCTCGTCAAAACCTGGAGCATCATGTTATATTTTGAGTAATAGCAATTTAAAAATATAGCATAGTCAAGTGTGTTGGCAAGTCTGGACTTCATAGCAAGATCTTGTAAAAAAAGAAGAAAGAAAGAAAGAAAGAAAGAAAGAAAGAAAGAAAGAAAGAAAGAAAGAAAGAAAGAAAGAAAGAAAGAGAAAGAAAGAAAGAAAGAAAGAAAGAAAGAAAGAAAGAAAGAAAGAAAAAAAGAAAGAAAGAAAGGAAGAAAGAGAGAAAGAAAGAGAAAAGAGAGAGAGAAAGAAAGAAAAAAGGGAGAGAGAAAGAGAGAAAGAGAAAGAGAAAGAAAGAGAAAGAGAGGAAGGAAGGAAGGAAGGAAGGAAGGAAGGAAGGAAGGAAGGAAGGAAGGAAGGAAGGAAGGAAGGAAGGAAAGAAAAGTAAAAAGTTTAGAAAAGCTTTCAACCTCTCAACATGAATAAAGAAATCTACTTATTAAGGTCATATTTCCCAAGTAAGAAGCAGCAACTTATTTTACATATTTTTAGGCATATGTTTTACTGTAATTAATTGAGAGTTAAAAAATCTCCATATAGATAATTTTCATGTTCGTGAGAATATTTAGGGAAATGAATGCAGGTCTTAGGACAATGTCTTCCAAATTCAGCATGCACAGGCATACTGCACCTGGGACTCTGTAGAGATGCAAATTCTTAGCATCCATTCATGGAATATTGAACTGGGAATTCAGGGATTGAGACCTAGTAAGTTGTATTTTATGAAGCTGTCCAAAGCGATACAATAAACACTTAAGTTGCAAAGCTACTGGATGTAAGATATTTTAATGACTTTCTGTCAGGAACCTAAATGCTAAATGTTGTCAATGATACTGAACATGATATTGCTGCATTAACATTTACTGAGTAATGTGCTAAAACGTTAAAAATAAAAAGGTAGATAAAAATCACCTGTTAACCTCAAACTGAAGTAATTGCTATAGCAAAAGTTCACCATATTTCCAGCTGAATGAAGTATTCAGTATTAGACAAGTGTCTGAAATTTTTCCATATAAAATAAATTAGATATAATATAATCTGCCTGAAAGATAATTCAACTCGGTCTCTGAAGAGTTACTTGATCATTGAAGATTTGTAAAGTTAAATGATTCAGTTAAAATATTAATGCTTAAAATATGCCTTCCTTGGATTGTGAACTGTTTTGAACACTTTGTAGGAATGACTGGTGACGTAGGTTTGGATTTTCACACTCAGTGAATAGATACAATAGAAGCTACTATTCAAAGAAGTTACATGAAGAATTCTAACACCTTATTGAAATTCCAAACTCACAGAATTATTCTTGGGTATTTTTTGTGTGTTATGAATTTATGAAGTTTAATTGAAGCTCTAAAATGCCCAAGTATAAACAGCTGTATTAATTAAAATTCTGTCATGACAGACTAGCATCATTGGAACCAAAATGCTCCTGAGATAATTATAGTGTATTTTTCAAGTCTGAGCATTTCTAAGATTTCTTTGTTTCCAGTTAGTAAGATTTATCTTGTCTTCTTATTATTTCTTTTCAATAAATCTTACATTGTTGTCAGTTTCCTAAGAGAGTAATTTAAATACTTCATTTAGTCCTCCAAAACTTAGTCACTATAAATAAAATTGTTCTCACTTTTGTTTTTAGCAACATACATTAGATTTACAAGAGAGGATTTCATTGTAACATTTCAATTCGTGCATTCAGTGTGTGCCAATCAATTCTGAATCCCTCTTTCTTACCTAATTTTTCCTTCTTTTCTTCCTTCCTTCCTTCTTTCCTCCCTTTCTTATACAATTCTAAGAGATTATATTTGACTAATTTCAAACTTGCCAGCAATCTTTTCTACAATATCTCATCCTCTTCCACACTCTACATTGATTTATGATCTTTCTTATGGCAATAAAATAATTTTTAAAGTCTTGCAATAAACATACTCTGAGCAACAGAAAAATATTACAGAAATTGGTATAACATAGGCAAGATGTTTCTGACATTTTTAGTGTACCAGCCCAAACTCTCATTTAAATATTTGTAAATATCCTGTAGTAACTGAATTGGCAGTAACATCTTAATTTTATGTGTAAAGTAGCAAGAAATAAAGACTGAAGTAAAAAAAATATGTTATAAATTGTGCTTGAAAATATTTAACCTTAAAATTAAAAGTCTGAAAATCCAAACTATACAAAAAATAAAGAAACATATTATCAATGTCTCTGGACAAACAAGCTACAATAATAAATACACCAAAATAGGAGAGAATAAAAGTTTATTCCTTTTTCAAGTCTGATGTAGTTGATCAAATAGCAGCTCTCTTTTATGAAATGAGTCAGACATCCAGGCTCTGCATATGTGTGTGTGTGTGTGTATGTGTGTGTCTGTGTGTATATACACTATCCTTGAGCCGCTTTGCTCAAAGCTCTACCCATGAGCCACAGTTCCTTTTCCTAGCTTTTTGGTGGTTAACTGGAGACAAGAGTCTCATGGACTTTCCAGTCCAGGCTGGCTTTGAACCACAATCCTCAGATCTTAGCCTCTTCAGTAGCTAGGCTTACAGGAACAATTGACCAACATCTGATAGAAGTAAAGGTTCTTTGAGTCACTTGGTGATCTCATCCTACAGGCCTAGGGTGGGCCTGTGATTACAGGAATCTAATATTAAGTGAAGTGAGTCAGACCCAAAGACACATAGACTCTATATTTTCCCTCATTGGTAATAATTAGTATGTATCTAGGCTACTCCTAACAGTAATCACAATAACTCAATGACTATGTACATAGTATCACATAAGATGATGCTAAGCGAAATAAACTCCAATATATGGAAACAAGTGATTTTTTTATTGTTGTTGTTATTTTTAATGTACTATGTGAAATCATTTCTTTTTGCTTCTGCTTACTTTCCCTATGATTTAGCCCCTGTGGTACTATATTTGATTTTGGTACCCTGGGTATTGTATAAATGTTTATCTGAATTAGAGAAGGGAAGGGGGACATCAAAATGGTGAGACAAAGGAAAAAGGTGAACCAATGCAACAGGGATACTTACAAGACAATATGTTGTAAACTAACTTGGGGGGAAGAGGGAAGATGGGAGAAAAATGAAGGAGGAGGTAACAAATATGACAAGAAATGTACTCACTACCTTACGTATGTACCTCTACATCATCTGTCCATCACCTTGACAGTAAAATTATTTTTTTTAAAAAAATAGAGGTAGTTTGTATAGGGACATTCTTGCCATATTTGCTGTTGAGATAACACCCATATCCTTTCTTCCACTGTCTAGAATCATGCAAAGAGCTTCATAGTATGGTGGAAAATTAAAACAAAATAGCTATGTTCTGAAGATGAGAAAAGTATGGGTTTGTTTTGTCTTGTTTATTCTGCAGAGAAGGTCTTACCATGTAGAACAGCCTAACCTTGAACTAGTCCTCCATTTGCTTCAACCAGCCACATGATGGAGTTATTGATAAACCACACCACGCTCAGCTGGGAAACCACTGGATTTTTGCAACACTTGACAGTCTCTGCTACAGTCACTTTCAAGTAATTTAAAGCATGGCTAAATCAATACTTTTCAGAAAGGCTAATTTATAGAGGCAAACCAAAGTTCCATGATTTCATTCCCCATCCCCTCCACACCCACCCCAGTGTAACTAATGGGATTACTGAAATGAAAATAAAGAGAAGTTACGCAAAGAAATCACAAATCATAATCTTGAAATGCAGGCCTGTATGTCTATGAGATTGCTGTGATTTTTATGATACTGAGGTCTTTTGAATAAAGGAACATGTATTTGTTGGACCTTCAAATTCAAATTCAGATCAAATCACATCAGTGGGACACAATTATTTTCTCTATGAATCCAATTATCTCTTTTAGATAGAAACATGCTACTTTCAAAAAAATTTGTAAGCTCTAGGTTCAAACTTTCCAAACATACAATCTTAGTGAAAGCTGCTTACTAATTTTATAGCTTACTAATTGTGTGACTTTGGGCAAGTTTTTTAATCCTTTTCAGATCTAATCTCATTTTGAAAGGGCAGTGTTTCTGCTTTGAAGATTTTGAGGATTACCAGAGATAATGCTTGACAACTCTGTGACCCAGAAGAAACAAATTATAAATAGTAACTATTATTTTTGAGTTTCTATCTCTAGTTCTGATCTCTCTCCTGAATTTGTGTCTTATTTTCCAAATGTCTTACTAGCTACTTTA
Organism: Perognathus longimembris pacificus; assembly: GCF_023159225.1. Taxonomy (NCBI): domain Eukaryota; kingdom Metazoa; phylum Chordata; class Mammalia; order Rodentia; family Heteromyidae; genus Perognathus; species Perognathus longimembris. Next base: position 18,395,062 of record NC_063163.1, read on the forward strand.
ATCTTTTCTTACTTCATGTTCCAATAAATAAAATATTCCTTCCAAATTTAAATCAGAGAAGTAGATTCTACTATTTTGAAAACTAAATCTTTAGTACTTACCTCTGCTTCCAAAACAATGTCACAACTAGAGCCTCATTATATCTCATGATCAATGGCAAAAAAGCATATATTACTTCATCATAGTTAGGAAGTTTCTGAAACATTGCTTTTGAAAGTTTAATTTGCAGTCTGAAAGCATCTTGTAACCTAAGTGACATGGGAAATATTACTTTTTTGTTTATTTTTTATTTCTTTTTTTAAAACATACCCATACCATCTTCTCCCTTTTCCAAGATTTCACTAACAAATGATGTTTACAGACAGATATACACACATGGAACACACATACACAATGCACACATAGGTTTTACAGCACACAAAAATGAATTTCAGCAACAGACCCTCTTTTGGAATTCTAGCAGCAAATGACATTTTGCCCAATATTTTAGAAGCATGTGGTCAGTTTTGCTAGCAAAGAAAAATTTTCAGGTTACCAAATGAAGAAATCATATTTTGATAAATTGAATCTTCTCAAGTGGGATGCCATGGTTATGGGAGAGGGGACAGGAGGACACAAACACACTAACAGAGAACACTTGGTATTATGGGGTTCAACAGAGGGGATTCCTCATCCCTCCAAGAGTCCACTACTCAGAGACAGTCTCAAGAAAAAAAGATGAATATATTGGGGAAGCAAAATCGAACTGACTGACCAGGCACGCAGCACAGACTCGGGAGCTGAAACTGCGACAGTGAAAAGTGAGCTGACCATGCAGCAACACACTGCCGACTCCAGAGCTAACACTGTGACCCGGAGCAGTCCTCAAATTGGGGTTTATAGAAAGGTAAAAGTGTAGCACAGAGGTAGGGGATAGTTACAGGGGGTAGAGCAAGCAACAAACAAGCCATTTACAGAAGCAGAATTTTAGGTCAGGTTGACCTAATCTACTCCCCCCAACATTTCCTACCATGTTTCCCTAATCAAGATGAGGTCAGATCTGCCTCCTACAACATCCCTCCTTTTCTTTCAGCCTAGTCAAACCATTTACTTATTTCATTAACATTGAGGGGGTGTGTACTGGATGCGTAGGACAATCAGTTTTATGGCCCCAATCCTTTGTACACATGGGTCAGTTCGGTTTCCTGTGCCTTTAAGTGCTTAAGGCTGGCCAGTGATATCTGTGAGGTCCACCCCCAGGAGAGCTCCATGCAGGTGCTTTCTCCTGTTTAAATCGCCATCCAGTTACCTAGGTAACTGGCACACCTGGAGGCAGTTACCTCCCTCCCTGGTCTGAGGTCACACTCTAATCCATGTGGACACACCCTAATGCACTTGGACACACCTTCCACCCCAGGAATAGCCTGGGAGTCACTCTAGCCTGCCACACATACGTTATCCAATTTTGTTAATAGAGCTGGTGAACTCCAGTCAACTCAGAGGAGTGGGAAGATTATCACAGAAAGAAAGTCCCCCCAAAATCTTAGTTTCAGCAGATCCAAAGCAGCGTTCCAGCAGAAATCATCTGCATGTGATGGAGTCCCATCTGCTTTTACCATGGTAGGGGTGCTCAGGATGAAGATGTAGTTTCCTCCAGATGTCTCTCAGGACATCCTTGATCTCAACTCAAATGGAATGGGCAGGGGCAGTGGCTTCAATAGAATGTCACACCTTCTGCTGGGTTGCCTGCAACTTTCTGCGTAGACTGGTTAAAGAAGCATCTCTCACAAGTGCAAGTCTCCAAGCTTGTACACTTGTTACCACTATTTTCGATGCCTCTAGTTTTTCCTGCCTCATCTTCCCAAAATGACTCTGGTACCATGATCTTAAAGGGGAGCTTGAAAGGAAAATTATCCCAGAAAACTACAGATCATAGATGAAGTCACATAGAGCAAAAGACTTTATTGCCAGCAGGGCCGGAAAGGCCAAGTTCCCACAGAGGAGTAAAGGAAAAATGGCCGATATACACTTTCCTCCAAATCCCTTAGAACCCTGTTATAGCGATTGAATTGAAGAACTGATTTTCCTTCTATTTTCTGGTTAGGCTACATGAAAGAAAAACGCCAGCAGCAAATAAGACCTTGCACATAAGTAAAAGGTGAAGAGACCTTTAATTCCTCCCTTCTCCCACCCTGTGTGAGGATTGCCAGTGGCTGTGTCTTCTTGTCTACAGCCACAAAGGCAGGTCAGTGGATGTGTACTACAGAAACAGCTTTATCCGCCTCCCTGCCACTGCTCTATGCCTGGAACCTTTAGAGACAGTAAAATATTTCACCACTTTTTAAAATTTCTCTTTATATTGCTAACATACTAGAAAAGAGAATCCTCGCTAAACTTCACTAAGCTTTATTTGATTACTCCTTTCTGAAGAATCCCTTTCTTATTCAGAGCCGATATATTCAGCAATGAGTGCTTGTTAGATCCACTAAAATGAGAATTCCAGGAATGGACTCATCATAGACCTGAAGTGGGAAAGCTACTGAAATAATACAGATAATGCTGGACTTTCAGGACTCCCTAATTTTGCAGACATACTTTTCAACATAGCCAAAAAATAATAAAAAAATTAGGGAGTAGGTAAATTGTGCTGGATGTTCTTTATTTGAATCTTTGAAATAATTGATATTTATTTCAGTCAGCTTTTACTGCATAGTATATCACACACATTTACAAGTTTAATCCATCCTTCTTCTTCCTTCTTTATCCTATATGCCCTTCTCTGCTCTATTTTTTTTATTTGTTTAGTGTTTGCTAGCATATGTATATAGGAGAGAAAACTCTGAGACAGTTGTATATATGTCACAAATCTGTTGTGATCGATGGTCTACCCACACTTTTCTTTGTGAAAGCTTGTTTTGATTAATGTGCAAAGTAGACACCACCTCTATTCTGCTAAGCTTTCAACTCTAGTTTTCTCAGACAGAGGTCAATAGGATTTTACCATGTTCATTGATTATTTGACTGCCAGAATGTGTGAAACTGTGCTTGTCTAAAGTTATCAATAATCATACATACAAATCATATATACATTTAAAGACAATGATTAGTAAATGGTTGAAATTCAAAGACATTAAAATGTATCATTCTGTATGGATACAATACCTCACACAGGTATTCCTAGTTACTGAGGAGCCTGAAATCAGAATGATCATGGTTCTAGGCAAGTATAAAAATACAAGACAAATTTTCATTTATGATAAGCCAATACATTACTTATGTGGAAACTAGCAGATTTACACTTTTATTTTAAACTCGCTTCTTGAATCAGAAGTGTACTAAATTTTTTGTTATCATTATAAGAAATATTATAATTATTGTTTTTTCTTTCATTTCATCTCTTTATTTTATTCTCCTACAAATTCTTTTATGTTTCTCTTTTTATACTGTTTATATTTCCTTTCATTTCTTATCTTGTCTCTCTTTTACTGTCTTCTTTCCTTTTCTATTTCTTGCCCTTTCTTCTTCCTTCTTCCTTCCTCTCTCTTCTTTCTTTTCTACCTTCCTTTCTCCCTCCCTCTCCCTCTTTCTTCCTTTCTTTATTTCTTTCTTTTCTTTTGGTCACACTCCAGCTTGAACTAGGGCCTCTTTATTTTGATCATCTGTTCTTTTTTTTTTTTTTACTAACAATTCTTTTAATTTTTTTTTAAATGGCAACATTTCTGATGTTTTTTCATTGTATACCCTTAGATGATAACTGGCTAAAACCTACATGGTTTTAGAAGGGCAATTTTAGTACTTGATTCATTTGGCACATCCATAGTAGTCTCCAGAATAAAGATCAGTAGAAGAAGTAAAGTATAATTTTCAAAAAAGATGCTGAGGCTTGGGAAAAGGAGCTGTTAAATGCAGATGAAGGTTCTGGTTAGCTTCCTAGTAATGGCCTTTCTCCTCAGGGAGTAAGCGAGGCTTTCTGGTTTGTTTGTGGAACTTTTGTTTGCAGGAAAGCATATACATAGGGCCAGATCTTATTTGTTTCTGTCCCAGAAAATGTTTCCAACACCCCTTTTTTCTGGTAATAGTCCAGGACTGGCTCAGTTAGTGCTTCATAAGCCTTCAGCCTCTTCACCACTGTCTCTGGTTTATCATCCTCCCGTTGAATCAGAGGCTGCCCCATCAGATCATCAATGCTCACAGTTTTGGGAGGGTTGAATTCTGTGTTGTAGACTCGGCCACTAGCTGGATGAATCCAGCGGGCAGTGAGGCACTGCTTAATGACCTCAAAAGGCACATTCAGGTTAATCACTGTGTCTATTTGATAAGCTTTATCCAAGGCTTCTGCCTGTGGAAGGGTCCTTGGAAAACCATCCAATAACCAGTTATACTAGGTGAGATTTTTCAGCTCATGAAGGGCCAGGCGAGTCATGACATCATCAGGGATGAGCTTGCCTTGGTCAATGAACGTTTCGGCTAACACACCAATTTCTGTACCCTGCAGCATATTTTGTCGCAGCAGGTCCCCGCTGGAGAGGTGCTTGAGCACTAAGTGCTGGGTGATGCGCGAGAACACGGTGCCCTTACCCGAGCCGGGGCGCCCATGGTCACTGCTCACAAGAGCCACGCGGACGCCCCCATGGTGGTGGACTAGAAGCCCGGGTGACGCTTATGGTGGCGGGGTTCGGCCTGGCCTGCACTCTGTGGCTCCGCGACCCCGGGCCCGCCGGCTGGTTGATCAGCTGTTCTTGATCATGGCTGGCTCTTCTCTACATTGGAGCCATGCCTCCAAAGTGGCCTTTTGCTGGATTATTTGGAATGGAGTTGACAGATTTTTTTTTTTTTCTGTCAAGGGTGGTTTTGAACCGTAATTCTCAGATCTCAGTCTTCTGAGTATCTAGAGTACAGGTTTCAAACTACAAAGTCTGGTTATATTTGCATTTTTAAGAACACAAATCTGATATGCTTAGGTAAAATTCTCTTTCTTATTATTCATATCAATCATTAAAAGATATTTTGGTAAAAGGTTAAAGATTTATACGCTCTGACAAGAAACACGCGATACTCAGAAAACAATATGTTGTAAATTAACTGTACAACTCGGGGGAGTGGATTGGGAAGGTGGAGAGGTAGAAGAAAAATGAGGGAGGAGGTAACAAGTTCAACAAGAAATTTACTCAGTGCCTTATGGATATAACTGGATTCCCTCTGTATGTCACCTTGACAATAAAAGTAAATTTAAAAAAGATATTATGGTAAAAAATTGAATAAAAAAAATTGATTATGGGGGCTGGGAATATGGCCTAGTGGCAAGAGTGCTTGCCTCCTACACATGAAGCTCTTGGTTTGATTCCCCAGCACCACATATATGGAAGGGGCGCTGTGGCTCAGGTGGCAGAGTGCTAGCCTCGAGCGGGAAGAAGCCAGGGATGGTGCTCAGGCCCTGAGTCCAAGGCCCAGGACTGGCCAAAAAACAAACAACAACAACAACTAAAAAAAACTGATTATGTTAGACTTAATAAAGATGATTTGAAATCAGTATAGGCTTGCTATGAAAACATTTCCATATCTCCATATCTTTTCTTTTCATATGCATACCCTGTATCCTATCTAAAGGAAAAATGTATACTTACCTCACATTCCACATTAGGCAACATGATTTCAAGGACTCAACAAGGTCCTATAATATAACTTCTCTCTGTTCATACTTGTCCAAACCAAAACAAAAAAAAAACTGAAAAAGTAAAAAAAAAAAATCACCACTGTAACTCTTCTTTCTACTATTTCAGATAATAGCCATTCACCTTATCAAATCACAGTGATGCTTTACAACCATGGACATTAGAGGTGAGATTTACTAGTTTGTATTTACATTTAGCAGATTATATTTTAAAAACATTGAGTGAAAAATCACTGTACCAGAGGACAACATTATGTTGGCAAGAGTGTTGGTGAGACAATGAGTAAGATGCAGAAGAAAAATATGCACTTGGCAAAAAAAAGCAGCAATGAGAAAACAGCACAGAGTAATCATATACCCTTTGCCAATGTTGGTATATATTAAATGATAGCTGAAATAAAAATCTCCTTAGATTTATGATAAATTAATAATTAAAAATGGTTTACTGAGCAATAAGTATGATTAGTCAATGTAGTCAAACAAAAAACAAGTTTCTCTGAATGTATTTCTTTGAACACTAATTCATTAAAACATTAACACTAGACAAGAATATAAAGCTTGTACTGTATATAGAGTACAGCAGTGGGGGAAAGGTAAATTGAGAAGGTGAAGGACTGTAAATATGGCTAAAATATTGTATGTGCACGTGTGAAAACAGAACAAATCTTGCTATCGTTGTTTGGTATGTGGTTATGGAGGAAGGGAGCACATGTCAAAATAAAAACTTCTTGAGCAACTAATGGAGACTAATAAAAAAAAGGGATAAAACAACACTAAATGGAAATTTGATGTTGAATGATTAGGAAAAATAACGATAATTACTCTGACAGTGGCGTGAGCAAGAGATTTAGAATAAAAAATTTTTAAGCACTCATCCGCACATAGAGACATCTATTTAAGCTATCATGCTTGCATAAAAATCTCTTCAGAAGAGTGAAAGAGAAGGGAGAGTCTTAGACACCTTCATATAACACAAAAATAAGAAAATATGATTGAAGATGGTAATAAAATCAATACACGTTTTCATATTAACCATGCCCTGTTTTACTGTAAGCATGCAACCTGAAGAGCTCAGCTATCATCCACGTAGAGTAAGGAGTGTGAAATAAGAGCCCAGCTTCACCATGAACTGCCTCACTGAACAGTGGTGTCTATGTGGATTCCCTGGACCCAGAAAAAATTGTGAGATACAGACTCATACAGCTAATCCCTGGCATTATATGGAGTTATCTTACCATCTTTATCCTTGAAAGGATATTAAAGTGAAACCCATTCAGTAAATTGTACTTTGAATTTTTTCTCTTTTCCTGTGCTAGGTATATGAACGCTCACATTCTATTCCACTGCAGATGAGTGGCAGGGACCTGCAGCTCCCAACTGGACCAGAGACTAGACTACAGATCATGAGGGGAAACAGTACTGTGGATTGCACTGCTGGGCTGTGATGTTTGTCAGTTAGGTGGATTAGATGTAACTATGCACTCAATATTTTCAATGCACTGTGACTGCACAGGACATAAGCCGCCTACAAATCAACAACCATCTGTGTGTGTGTGTGTGTGTGTGTGTGTGTGTGTGTGTGTGTGTGTGTGTGGCAAGATATTTTTTTTAAGATAAAAAGTCTGGTATTTGCAAGAATGAAGTAATTAAACTATTCAACTATGGGCTATTTTTGCCTTAATAATTCACATGTTTCTACACACTGTCAAGGGAGTCTTCTTTTGCTGATAGTTGATCATTCCTACCCTTGACTTTCTCTTCAGTTTTTCCATCTTCCTTTGCCTTGCTTTCTTTTTTAAATTTAATTTTATTGTCAGGAGATGTGCAACGGGGTTCCAGTTACATATATAAGGTAATGGGTACATTTCTTGTTGAACGTTATTACCCCTTCCTCATTTTCCTCCCACTCTCCCTCCCCCCCTCCAATCACCTCTGCTCCAAGTTGTAAAATTCATTTCCAACATATGGTCTTGTGAGTATTGTGGCTGCATTGGTTCACTGTTTGTCTTTGTTTCACCATTTTATTGTATCTCTTTACCTCCCTAATTCGTATGAAAATATTTATTTGCTTTTTTTCTTTTTGCTTTGGTTGGTTTTGTGTCACATGTATTTTATTTTTATATGGTTTATATTAATATTCCCATGCTTTCCCTGGAGTTGTAGCTTTAGAAGGTATATTTCTAAGACATTAGATGGGTTCAATGACTTGCTGTTTGCATGCTTTCTTATGCCATGTTCTATGATATTGACATGATCTGACAACATTGTTGCAGTTTGACCTTCAGCACTGGCTCTAATGGTGGGGCTATTCTTTCTCTTATTCCAACACTGAATTTCCCTCCCATTCAATTCTCTCATTAAATTTTCTTAAATTTACTGTATTAATTCTCCTTCAGATTTACTCATCTGCCACTCTATAAGAAATAGCGTTCAAGTTTCCACTTAAGCTCCACTTCTATATTATGTAACTTATAGGAAACATATATTATTTTACATTCTGAAAAACTAACATTTTCTAAACACTTATGTTGAGTGTATAATTAAAATTTCCTAATACACTATTTAAGAGTCTCAAAGGATGTCACCCAAAGGTTTACCCAGTATTATGTCTTAGAGTTCAAATTCTTCTCAGTTCTTGCCTTCTAAATATTAGCAAATATTAGAGTACAATTTTCTAAAAATCATTCTGTGCTCAGATAGGAGAGCTTGGGTAAAATATGACTTTTTATAATACTTTTTCAGAAATTATTAGAATTTAAAATAAATTAGGTCTGAATTCTCTGGAGGAAACTTTTTTGGTTTGTTTGTTTTGTTTTTTGCCAGTCCTGGGGCTTGAACTCAGGGCCTGAGCATTGTCCCTGGCCTCTTTTCACTCTAGACTAGCACTCTATAACTTGAGCCATAGTGCAACTTCCGGCTTTTTTCTATATATATGGCGCTGAGAAATCGAACCCAGGGCTTCATATATATGAGGCAAGCCCTTTACTACTAGGTTATATTCCCAGCCCTAGAGGATACTTTTGCTTTTTATGTGTTCAGTTTTTTTATAATCAACAGAAACATGTTTTCATAATACTAATTTTTTCCTTGTTAAAATGTATTTTTTCCTGAGTACCTACATACTCAATACACAATTGTATATTTTATCTGTTTAAGTCTTTGAAATGAGACTTGTAACAAGTTGTCAAACATCAAAACAAATGAGTCAAAAATTATTAGGTGAATAACAATTATTGATAATTGAGGTTCATCTGGAGCAATACATAACTAAAATTATAATTGCAACAATACTTTTGATGTCTTCTCATAGTTGATCCTGGTATTTTTATACACAAAATTTAGTCTGATATCAAATGCTAAAAGAATATAGCATATAAACCCTTTTCTCAGGGTCATTGGATTTGATAATGAACAATATCATCAGCCATGAAATTGAAACTATTTTTTAAATGCATAGTGTGTTTTAAAAAGGAACTGTTCCATTATCAGACTATCATGTTTGACTTGGTTTTGTAGAGGAGGTTTTAAACTTTCTCTGGTATAAACACGTCCTTTACTTAAAACATAAGAAAATCTTTTTTTTTTTTTTTATCACACTGAATTAAAGGGAGGTTACAGTTTCGTACCTTAGGCATTGGATACATTTCCTGTACTGTTTGTTACCTCGTCCCTCATTACCCCCTTCCCCCTCCCCCTTTCCCTTCCACCCATGAGTTGTTCAGTTCATTTACAGCAAACATTTTTTTTTTCTCAAATTTTTATTGTCAAACTGATGTACAGAGAGGTTACAGTATCATACGTTGGGCATTGGATACATTTCTTGTACTGTTTGTTACCTTGTCCCTCATGCCCCCCTCCCTCCCCCCTTTCCCCCCCCCCCAGTGTTCAGTTCACTTACACCAGACAGTTTTGCAAGTATTGCTTTTGTCGTTATTTCTCTTTTTTTACCCTGTGTCTCTCAAATTTGGTATTCCCTTTCAATTTCCTACTTCCAATACCAGTAAACACGGTTTCCAATATACTCAGATAAGATTACAGAGATAGTGTAGGTACAACCATAGGAAGGTGATACAAGAGCATCATCAATAATAGAAACTACACATACACCTAGGACGTTGAAAGTAGTTACAACTGTGATATATCAATTGTTTCCATAACATGGAGTTCATTTCACTTAGCATCATCTTATGTGTTCCTAAGGGTATAGCTATTGGGCCTTGTGAACCTCTGCTATGGCTTGCCTAAACCTGTACTAATTATTCCCAATAAGGGAGGCCATAGAGTCCATGTTTCTTTGGGTCTGGCTCACTTCACTTAGTATAACTTTTTCCAAGTCCTTCCATTTCCTTACAAATGGAACAATGTCATTTTTTTCTGATAGAGGCATAAAATTCCATTGTGTATATGTACCACATTTTCCTGATCCATTCATCTATGGAGGGGCATCTGGGTTGGTTCCAGATTCTCGCTATGACAAATTGTGCTGCGATGAACATTGTTGTGCTGGTGGCATTACTGTGATTTTGTTTGTGGGCTTTTGGATAGATACCCAACAGTGGGGCTGCTGGGTCATAGGGGAGTTCTATATTGAGCCTTCTGAGGAATCTCCATACTGCTTGCCAGAGTGGCTGAACCAGTTTACATTCCCACCAACAATGAAGTAGGGTTCCCTTTTGGCCACATCCCCTCCAACAATTGTTATTATTAGTTTTCTTGATATATGACATTCTTGCTGGGGTGAGATGGAATCTCAATGTTGTTTTGATTTGCATTTCCTTTATGGCCAGTGATGTAGAGCATTTTTTCATATGTCTATTGGCCATTCTCATTTCCTCATCAGAGAAGTTTCTTTGTAAGTCTTTAGCCCACTTGTTGAGGGGGCTATTGGTTCTTTGCGGTTTTGTTTTGGAAGAAGGTAATTTTTTTAGTTCTGCATATATTTTAGAGATGAGGCCTTTGTCTGTTGAATGTCCGGTAAAGATCTTCTCCCAGTCTGTGGGCTTTCTGTTTATCTTGAGAGCTATGTCCTTTGCCATGCAGAAGCTCTGCAGTTTAATGCAGTCCCATTTGTCCAACTTTTCTTTGATTTGTAGCCTTTCAGGGTCTTTGTTAAGGAAGTTCTGTCCTGTGCCAAGGAGCCCGAGTGTTTCTCCTACTCCTTCCTTTAGTGTTTTCAGGGTGCCTGTTTTGATTTCAAGGTCTTTAATCCATTTGGAGTTTATTTTGGTGCAGGGTGATATATAAGGATCTAGTTTTAGTTTGTTGCATGTGTTGAGCCAGTTTTGCCAGCACCACTTGTTAAAGAGGCTATCTTTCTTCCATACTATTGTTTTAGCTCCTTTATCAAAGATTAAGTAGGCGTAGTTCTGTGGGTTTAATTCTGGGTCTTCAATTCTGTTCCATTGGTCTTCAGGCCTGTTCCGGTGCCAATACCAAGCTGTTTTTATTACTATAGCTTTATAATACAGCTTGAAGTTGGGTATTGTAATTCCTCCAGCACTGTTCTTTCTGCTTAGGAGTGTTTTTGCTATTCTAGGTCTTTTATTGTTCCATATGAATTTCTGGATTGCTTCCTCTATTTCATTAAAGAATGGTGTTGGGATATTAATGGGTATTGCATTGAATTTGTAGATAGCCTTTGGCAATATTGCCATTTTGATTATATTAATCCTCCCAATCCAGGAGCATGGGAGGTTTTTCCATTTCCTTAGTTCTGACTTAATTTCGTTTTTCAAGGTTTTAAAGTTCTCCTCAAAGAGGTCTTTCACTTCTTTGGTTAAGTTTATTCCTAGGTATTTTATGTTTTTGGGGGCTATTGCAAAAGGAGTTGCTTTCCTGATTTCAGCCTCGGTCTTCGGGTTGTTAGCATAGAGAAAGGCTGTTGATTTTTGAAGGTTTATTTTATAACCTGCAACTTTGCCAAAGTTTTGGATCAGCTCTAGTAGCTTGGGGGTAGAGTCTATGGGATTCTTTAGGTATAGGATCATGTCATCTGCGAAGAGAGAAAGTTTAACTTCATCTTTTCCTATTTGGATCCCCTTTATATTCTCTTCTTGCCTAATTGCTCTGGCTAGGAATTCTAGTACTATGTTGAAGAGCAGGGGAGAGAGTGGACATCCCTGCCTTGTTCCTGATTTTAAAGGGAATGGCTTTAGTTTTTCACCATTTAGAGTTATGCTTGCTGTTGGTTTGTCATAAACTGCCTTGATTATATTCAGGAATGTTCCCTGGAATCCCAGTTTTTCCAGGGCTTTTAGCATAAATGGGTGCTGGATTTTATCGAATGCTTTTTCCGCATCCAGCGATAAAACCATGTGGTTCTTTACCTTGCTCCGGTTGATGTGGTGGATTATATTAATTGACTTGCGTATATTAAACCAGCTTTGCATCCCTGGGATGAATCCAGTTTGATCGTGGTGTATGATTTTTTTGATGACCTGTTGAAGTCGATTGGCCAGAATTTTGTTGAGAATTTTTGCATCTATGTTCATTAGGGAGATTGGTCTGTAGTCCTCTTTCCGTGATGAGTCTCTGCCTGGTTTTGGGATGAGGGTTATACTGGCTTCATAAAATGAGTCTGGTAGTGAACGTTCTCTTTCAATTTCATTGAAGAGTTTGAGAAATATTGGAGTGAGTTCTGTTTTGAAGGCCTTGTAGAATTCTGCGGTGAATCCGTCTGGACCTGGGCTTTTCTTGGATGGGAGATCATTTATTGCTGTTTCTATTTCAATACTGGATATGGGTCTGTTTAGAAGGTTTAAGTCTTCATAGTTGAGTTTGGGGGTATCAATTTTTTCTAGGAAATCATCCATTTCTTCCAAGTTCTCGAATTTGTTGGCATAAAGGTTTGCAAAATAGTCCCTTATTATTTTCTGAATTTCGGTTATTTCTGTGGTGATGCTACCTGTTTCATCTCTTATCTTGTTTATTTGAGTGTGCTGCCTTCGTTCTTTGGTCAGGTTTGCCAGGGGTCTGTCTATCTTGTTGATTTTTTCAAAGAACCAACTCTTTGTTTTGTTGATTCTTTCGATGGTTTTTTTAGTCTCTAATTGATTTAATTCTGATTTGATTCTAATTATTTGCTTCCGTCTATTGACTTGGGGTTTGGCTTGCTGTTCTCTCTCCAGAAAATTAAGGTGCTTTCTTAAATTACTGAGTTGCTGTTTCTCCAGTTTGTTGATGTATGTACTCAGAGATATAAATTTTCCTCTGAGTACTGCCTTTGCTGTGTCCCAAAGGAGCTGGTACTTTGTGTCCTCAACTTGGTTGAAGTCCATAAACATTTGAATTTCTGTTTTAATTTCTTCAATGATCCACTGATGGTTCAGCAGTGTGTTCTTTAGTCTCCATGAATTGTGGGATTTTCTGTGGTGGCTGAGTGAGTTGAGCTCTAATTTTATTCCATTGTGGTCTGAAAGAATGCAGGGAATGATTTTGATACTTCTGAATTTGTACAGATTTTCTTTGTGCCCTAAGATGTGATCTATTTTGGAGAATGTTCCGTGTGCTGCCGAAAAGAATGTGTATTCTGTCCTTGCTGGGTGGAATATTCTGTAGATGTCGATTAAGTCTAGTTGGTCTATGCAATTGTTTAGTTCTGTGGTTTCTTTGTTCAGTTTTTGGCGTGTTGATCTGTCCAGTGGTGATAGTGGAGTGTTAAAGTACCCCACTATCATTGTGTTTGGGTCTATGAATGTTTTTAGAGCCAATAGTGTTTGTTTGATGAAGTTGGGTGCTCCTGCATTTGGTGTGTAGATATTTAGGATGGTTATTTCTTCCTGTTGGAGAGATCCTTTTACTAGTATGTAGTAACCTTCTTTGTCTCTTCTTACCTTTTTTAATTTGAAGTCAATTTTGTCTGATACTAGGATTGCAACTCCAGCCTGCTTATGGGGGCCATTTGCTTGATAGATTTGTTTCCAGCCTTTCACTTTTAGAAGATGTTTACTTTTGCTGGATAGATGTGTCTCTTGGAGGCAGCAGAAAGATGGATCTTGATTTTTGATCCAAGTTATGAGCCTATGTCGTTTGATTGGAGAATTAAGTCCATTAATGTTGACAGTTAGGATTGAGAGGTGATCGTTTGTTCTTTTCATTATCACTATCTTGTTTAAAGGTGTGTCTTCCCATTTCTTGATCTAGTGTTTACTAATTAGGGTTCATTTCTCTGTCTGTGTTGGGATCTTGATTATTTTCCCTGTAGAGTACATCTTTAAGGATTTTGTGTAAAGCTGGTTTGGTGGAGATATATTGTTTCAGTTTTTCCTTATTGTGGAAGACTTTTATTTGACCTTCGGCTATGAAGGAGAGTTTGGCGGGGTACAGAATTCTTGTTTGGTAGTTATTTTTATTTAGAGTTTGGTATACTTCATTCCAGGCTCTCCTTGCTTTCATGGTCTCTGCTGAGAAGTCTGGGGTAATTCTGATTGCTTTTCCTTTATATGTGATTGTTTTCTTTGCCCTAACAGCTTTGAGTATTTTTTCCTTGCACTCTGCTGAAGCTGTTTTGATCACAATGTGTCGGTGGGAAGTCCTATTCTGGTCAGGTCGATTTGGGGTTCTAAATGCTTCTTGTACCTGTATAGGCCTTTCCTTCTGGATGTTTGGGAAGTTCTCAGCTAGTATTCTGTTAAATAGGTTGCCTATCCCATTAACCTCTTTCTCCAAGTTTTCCTCAATACCTATTATCCTTAAATTGGGCTTCCTGATTGTGTCTTGAATCTCCTGTAGCGATCTGTTTTGTTGCTTGGACTGGATTTGTATTGATTTTTGATCTTTCTCCATAGAGTCTAAGGAATCTTCAGCTCCTGAGATTCGATCCTCTGCTTCAGTTAGTCGGGACTGTAGGCTAGCAACTTGATTTCGAATCTCTTTTCCTTCTGACTGGTCTTTCCTGATGATTTCCATGTCATTTCTTAGGTCCTGTATGGACTTCTTTACTTCATTAACTTCATTACTTTGGTTTTGAGTGTTGTCTCTCAAATCTTTAAGTTGGGTAGCTATCTTTTCATTTGACTCTTGAAGCTCACTTATCTTTCTATTTGTGGATGCCATGAAATTCTCCATTAATTTTTGCTTTGCCTCCTCACGCTCTAACATAATTGACTGAAGAGATTCAAACTTTTCATTTATCATGTTTATCAGTAAACTTTGTAGAGCATTTTGGGGGTTTTCTTCTATGTTTTTGATTGACTGTTCTGCTTCCTGCTTGTTTTGAGTGGGGGATAAGACTTCATTATTTGCCATCTTTCTTGTGTTTCTTCTGCCCATTTGAATTGGGAATGCCAGTCTACCAGCACCTGTGAGCACTGTTTAAGACCCAAAGCAGCCCTTACCAAGCACTGTTGTGTAAATCTTACAATTTCACAATTATATACAGATACCTTGTATACCTGTCTATAAAGTTAGATTTGGTGTTCCTAAAGAATACAATTTCAATATAACATCCGATCCTGGGCCCTGTATTCAGTAGTTACTTATTTACTGTTACAACCCTATATGCAATTCTTGTTTTTATATTAAGTTCTTTTAGGACTGGTTTTCTCTATGAACCCCTTTGATTCACTCGTATTAAGCTGGGATACCCTCTATCCAATAACCAGGAGTCAATGGAACCTGGAGGTCCAGGCAGTAAGTCAGGCGGGTAAGTTGGAGGTAGTAAAGAGAATAGAGTAAAGTGTATTGGGGGGGGTGATTTTGGTTTAGTTTCAGTGACGTGGAAATGTGGAGAAGAGTAGAATCAGTAGAAAGAACATTGATAAAATGACAGACACTGGAGAGTTAGCAGAAAAGGGTGTAGGTGTTATTTATAGGAAAGTAATTTTTAAAGGAAGAGGACGCATCGAGAGAAATGAAGTAAAAATACTGGAAGACAGAAACACAAAACAGAGAAAAATTATTTAAAAAGGAAGCATAAGTAGATAAAAAGGAAAATAACAGAAAAAGAACAACCCAAACAAATAAACAAACACAAAAAAAACTTGATAAAACAAACCAATAAAAATGGAAAACAAACAAAAAACAAACAAACCAAAAAAAAAAAATAAAATAAAATAACCAGCCAATGATGTTTCAGGTGTGAAAAAATTAAAAAGAAAATTTAAAAGAAAAGTTTTTAAAAAAAAAATGTTTGAAAAGAAAAAGAAACCAGTCTCTGATTTCCCTGCAATGGACTGCAGTCTATTTTCCTGATTGGCTGGTTTGACTTGATTTCAGTTGGCAAGGGGTGGTTCTGTTCTGACCTTCTCCCCTGTTGGTGCAATCGTGGGTCTCTGAGATTCCCACAGCTTGCAGGCAGGCCTTGGGCGTCCTCTGTCGATGGGGACGTGAGCAGTCTCAGGAACTGTGGCTCCTCTGTCTGCTGTGGGGCCGCTGCCTTTGATGCCTGGTCTTGACTACGCTGTGACCACAGCAGGGTGGGGCGCCTCTGGGCTGTTTTGCTCCGCTGAGCGTTGCTTGCCTGAGGGAGGCGGCCTCTGTGGCATATGTAGCTATGGAATACAGCTCCGTTTTGGGCTGGGAATTAGCTTCCTCTGTGATGGGACCGTTTAGCTGTCCCTGGAACTGTTTGTTCCTCCGTCTGTTGTTTCCGTGCCCCTGGTAGCTGCTCGCAGCTTTTGCTTTAAGTTTAGAAGTTCCGGCGGGCAGGGCGGGGCATCTCTGGCTAAGCCCCGGACTCGCCTCCCGCCAGGGCAGGGGGGCAGGGGGCGTTCTTCTGGGCTGGGCTGGTTCTCACTGATTCCGCCCCTCCTGCCCTTTTCAAAGATGGCTTTTTTGACCTCACTTTCCCCAGGCCCGCTTCAGTTCCAGTCTGGTCTGACCCTATGCCAGTGTCAAAGATGGCGCTTTGCTCTGGCGGTGGGGACAGGGATGCCTTCCAGAAGCTGGACTGTGGGCACAAGTGATGATAAATTTTGGGGGTACTCACACTGTCTCTGCGATGTGAGGTCCTCCGTGCTCGGCTGCCGTCTGGAGTATTTAACACTTTAGCTGTGCGGAGTGCGGGGGCGGGGGAGGCTGTGCCTGGCACTGTGCCGGAGCCGGCGCTGGCGCGGCGCGGCGGCGGGACGCCGCTCGGAGCTGAATTATGTGCTTTCAGACCAGCAAAGTCGATTTTTCCTTCCTGTTCAGAATCCCTGTACTGTTAGAAATTACTTTGGCTGTCTTTCTCGGAGAAAGAGTTTCTATGAGGTGATAAAGCTATGATATCGGAGGGAGCGCTGCAAGGGCTCAGCCACTCCTCCGCCGTCTTCTCCAGAAATACTGACAGCAAACATTTTTGCAAGTATTACTTTTGTAGTTGTTTGTCTTTTTTTTAACCCTGTGTCTCTCGAATTTGGTATTCCCTTTCAATTTCCTAGTTCTAACACCAGTATACACGGTTTCCAATATACTCAGTTAAGATAAAGAGATAGTGTAGGTACAACCACAGGAGGGTGATACAAGAAGATCATCATTAATTGAAGCTACAGTTACACATGGCACATTGACAGTAGTTACAACTGTGACATAACAATCTTTTCCATAACATGGAGTTCATTTCACTTAGCATCATCTTATGTGTTCATAAGGCTATAGCTATTGGGCTCTTGCGATCCTCTGCTGTGTCTTGCCTCAACCTGTGCTAATTATTCCCTATAAGGGAGACCATAGAGTCCATGTTTCTTTGGGTCTGGCTCACTTCACTTAGTATAAGTGTTTCCAAGTCCTTTCATTTCCTTACAAATGGGGCAATGTCATTCTTTCTGATAGAGGCATAAAATTCTATTGTGTATATGCACCACATTTTCCTGATCCATTCGTCTACTGAGGGGCAGTGGGTTGGTTCCAGATTTTAGCTATGACAAATTATGCTGCGATGAACATTGTTGTGCTGGTGGCTTTAGTGTGATTTTGTTTGTGGTCTTTTGGATAGATACCCAAAAGTGGGGCTGCTGGGTTATAGGGGAGTTCTATGTTTAGCCTTCTAAGGAATCTCCATACCACTTGCCAGAGTGGCTGAACCAGTTTATATTCCCACCAGCAATGAAGTAGGGTTCCATTTGGGCCACATCCCCTCCACCAATTGTTATTGTTAGTTTTCTTGATATAGGACATTCTTACTGGGGTGAGATGGAATCTCAATGTTGTTTTGATTTGCATTTCTTTTATGGCCAGTGATGTAGTGCACTTTTTCATGTCTCTTGGCCGTTCTCATTTCCTCATCAGAGAAGTCTCTTTTTAAGTCTTTAGCCCACTTGATCCACTTGATGAGGGGGCTATTGGTTCTCTGCGGTTTTGTTTTGGATGAAGGTAATTTTTTTAGTTCTGTATATATTTTAGATATGAGGCCTTTGTCCGTTGAATGGCCGGTAAAGATCTTTTTCCAATCTGTGGGCTTTCTGTTTATCTTAAAGCCTGTAGATATTAATTTTGCATGTTCTTTTGACTATTAATGTTATTTGGAATATGGAATATTTAGCAAGAACTCAGTAGCACTTAGTTCAAAATCATGCCCCTTGCCAATTGAGGTATAAATTATTTGTAGTCCAAAAATGAAGATGGGAACACTACCGTTCTACATCTTGATTTTAATGAATTTATTATTTCAATTCTATAGTTAATAATATGATAAATTTTGCTTATCTGAGTAGCTATGGAGGGGACACATTTCACTCAGTTTTGTATTTGTATAGAGGAATACGACTGAATTTCCTTTGAATTTCTATTATAGTCACAAGAAATATGTTCAATAGAAATAGTATGCTATCAATTTAAAATTGATGTGTTCTTTTGAGATTTGAATTCCAGAACAACCATTTGCTTCATGCTTCCAGCCCAGCTTTTCAGTTGATTACTTTGGAAATGGAATCTCGCAGAAGTTTCAGCTCAGATTGAATTCAAAACATGATTCTCCAGATCTTAGTCTGAGTGGCTAGGATTCCAGGCATGGTTGACCAGTATCCAGCCTTAAATTTATGAATTGATTTTTCAGCCCTTCAACTACATCGATTTGACTCCCAATTTACATGTGGTATGGTTATATGGCTATATGGGTAAATGACTAATATTTTTAGTTCAAATCAACACTATATAATAAAGGAAAGATTTACAAAGGTGCATTGAGTTACTTGTTACTGGTTCTGTAACATTTAGCATACATTGTCTTATATTAGAGAACCAGCCCGAAAAAAAATGTGTCTAATTATATAGCACCTAGTAGAATTTGTTGTGCTACTTGTATAATAATAAACTTTGCCTAAATTAATAATGCTTTCCTCATAATTATGATGCATATATGATAGTATTTTTTTCTATGAAGGGTTTATGTATTCCTCCATTCTCAGTGCTGCCTGCTGTTATTTTTGTTTTACTCATGTTGTTTGAGTTCTCTTCCAATTCTCCTTTACTGGTTATTATTTCCTGTTGCTATTAGACAGGAGATATTTTTCCTTCCAACTTGATCAAATCTGATAATCCAGTAGGAGCTACAATTTATGCCAATTGCGGGAGATCTGTCAAAGTTAAAGCAGTTGAACAAGCAAAGAGAATTTTCAATGATTTGCTTTACAAATTATGAAAACTCTTACCAAACAAAAATGTGTTTGAGTCTCCATTTTTGTTACTTTTATTTCTTACTAAACAAAAGTGTGTCTGTGTCTTGTTTTTATTCCTTTTTTACTTCCAATAGAACTTCTGAATCTGTGATGTGCTTTCCCCAGTCAAAGTGTTGCTAGCAATTTATTTGACTGTGAAAACTTGATAGAGATCCAAATGAACAACAATAAATTAATAGCAAGCTTTTGGTGCCTTATGTTGTAAGCTTTGCATACACTAAGTCTCCCTGGTGTCTAAATGGAGCAGAGAGCAGATGTGTCATGCAGAATACGTTTTGGTGTGTCTTCATCAATGGTTGATGAAGAACAATTGAATGGGAACAAAAACAAGCCTTCCTCAGTGGCTTCTTGAAAACAACTTAATAATTTTTTCTATCCATTGTTACCTGCACGGGTGAATTTGCAGATATGAGCAGCATTGATATTTATTGGTTGTTCCCTAATTGGAATATAGATGGGCCATTCAATCATTGCTTCCGCTCACACAGAATATTGTCAATTTGGAACACTGGGTGGTTAAAACAATCTCTGCAGCATTACTACATACTTTATTAACTACCAATTTGCTTTTCACTGAGAAATACATTGAATTATTCAAGATCTATAAAATAAAAGCAATTTTCCTCATGATTCAGGCTGCCAAATGTGGCTTTTTAAGTTAGTAAGGCACTAAAAATAATTTTGCCTCCTGGTATAATTTAAGACCAGTAAAGATTATGATCATCAGCAACAACAAAAACAACAACAAAGTGCATTCCTAATATTAACACCATTTAAAGTCAAAGCAGACATAAAATATCTAATATAAAACTATTTTTAAAGGAGGAAAATAACTTTTTCTAGTGTCTACTGTTGAACTGTATATATGCATTCATTACAAAACATGCATGCACATTAGTGTGATATGGATTTCAATTTTATTCTATATTGCTCTAAGTGTAAATATTTTTAAAGTGATTTTCCTTCTTTTAAGATTTAAAAATATTGACTGCTGATATATTTATCATATATTCTTAATTTGCAACCCTGTTAAACCTGCCTTTATCTAGAAGTGATCAGATGATTTTATATGCGATAAATATATTTTACTTCTAATGAAGTAATAAAAATTTTAGATGTTATTAACAATCATTTTTATTCCTATTCTGTAAGATAACTCAAGTCTTTAAAGGTAACCATGTATTATAGAGATGCTTTGGAAATTCATATTATGCATCATACGAAGTATTATTTTGAAATCCATGGCAAAATCTATTCCAATTAAGCATCTAAACTACATCATTTGAGATTATTTAATATTTTGAGAACCATAATAGTAATGAAAACCACTTATCTTAAAGGAGTTAAAAAAATGAATAGAGAATTTTGAAATACTGAGTGCTCCTTGAACAAGGCTAAATTTGATTTTCCTTACAATATTCTGCTGGCTGATATAAGAAGTATATACCAAAGGACCTTAAAAATCTGGACATTTGCCGGGCTAGATTCACCTCCCCTGGTGCGGGGATGCAAAGCTTACTCCCTTATCAGTGCTCTCCTTTTCACCCTCTCCCCTGGGTGCCCGACCCTCGGGCAGCCAAGGTGGAGCGAAGGGACATGGGCAAGCCTAAGGTGCATGTGGCCAAATGAGATCCCCTTTTCCTCCCTCCTTACCCACCAAGGAAGCCAGGCGCACACGGATCTCAGAGACACTACAGCGAGCAATCTGGATTATTCAGGAGGGGCTTACAGTAATATGGTGATGATGACGAGGATTGAGCAGGAGCTGGCAATAGACTGGCAAGCTTGTCTGTCCAAGAGCAGCTCCCAAGGACCTCCCTCATGGGTTAATGTCACTTCCCATAGTGCCGCCCTCTGGGCAAAGCCCTCGAAAAGGGAGCATACATGCTCGCTGGTGCAAGGTGGGGGATGGTCTTAAAGCTAACCCTTCTGGTTCCGGACCCAGAAGGAGATAGGTGTGGCTTACTTCCACATTGCCCCAGGGCTGGGGGAAGGGCAGCATCTCGGGAGCGCTCTCATCGCTCTTCCCCCCTCAAGGCCAAGCTGAATCCCCAAAAAACATTTATAAGAATTATTTATTTATGAGTGGCTGACCTTATTCCTTAGTTAACATTCTATTAATTGAATCTATACTTTGTAGTAGTTTAGTGCTACATTGTATGTCTCATTGATCTCCCTTATAAATATTAAAGTGAATGAACTCTTTCCAGTTTGTTAACATAAATAATTCATCTTAGATCCTGGAAAATGACAGGAAATTTCTTATATTGTTATTAGTACCTTTCTCTACTTAAAACTTTCAGATTATATTGTATATGATTTTGGTACACTGGATATTATATGCATAGTACCTGATCTAGGGAAGGGAAAGAAAAATGAGGGTATAAGATATCATAAGAAATGTATCCATTGTCTTATTATGTAACTATAACCCCTTTGCACAACACCTTGTCAATAAAATTTAAGAATTTATTAGGTTAAAAAAAACAAAAACAAAAAAACTTTCAGATTAATGACAGAAGAAAAAGTGATGATTAATCTTTTATATCAAATATGAACATCATTAACATAAAAACTTTAATAAGTAAGGGATATATTTATTTTGACTCTTTAGTTTGGTACTGAGCTTTGAACTTAGGGCCTCTCATTTGTTCAGCTTGATTGTCCAGTTGGCACTTCTCCACTTGAGCCATGACACTACCATCACTCTTTGTTGATTAGTTTTTAGATAAAGTCCTATAGATTTGCTTGCTCTTGCAGAAACTATGGTTTGAAACATCCCATGAGTAAAACACTATTGTTAATAAAGATTTGTTTCGCACTTACAATCCTAGTAATTTTCTGTTGTTTTGCTTTTTATACAATATGAATGGTATGTACTCAAGAAAATTGACATACTATTCAAAAAACCAGAACTAAATTTTCTCTGAGGTCAAATCAAATAATATGGAGGATATTTTAGTTTTTGCTTTCTGATGTTCCTGTCCCCTCTGACTTTTAGATTTTTGATATTTGAATGCCAAAATAACACTCTGAAATATTGCATCTGTTGTATTACATAACTTTAAGGAAGTAGTGACAGTACCCACTCTCCAATGCATCAGTACTGGATCAGATACAAATAATTATGAGATATGAGCTATTATTGGTGAACACAGACAGATCACATACAAAACCATCAGAAATAGGGAAGAAAAGAAGTACATGCTAGAATTGTTATTTCTTTCTAGAAAATATATGCTTATGGTTATTTTTCAAGTTATCTTAGTGAGTTTCTTCTCTGTGTGAATTTAACTGTAATTTGTTTATATTATTTACACTTCAGGTGTAGGTTTATAATAACAGTTCCTCTCTGTCTCTTAATATTTTATGTGTATGTATTTTTGTTTACATATACATATATACATATACTTACATGCATACAATATATGATAACATAGGGAGAGACTATAACATTAATATTTAAAAGGTTGAGCAATCTAGTTTTGATTGAAGAAGTGACAAAGCCTGCTAAAACGTATGATCTTTTTAAAAAAGATATCTTCAATAAACACTCAAGTGTAACCAGAAACCTTTCTAATTTGTGAAACCAGGAAATCATTTGAGCCTCCTCTTAAAAGTCATTTTTCTATTTTTTTGTATTTATCTAATTACCATTTACAAGTACATAACATCTCTTATATGCTTGATTCACATTAGGGAGAGATGAAGTGGTTATAACTTCACAATAAAAATCAGTCTTGATAATTACCACATTCAGCCTGGATACATGGGTATTCATGCATAGATGGTGAATAATTGTGGACAATTATAGAGTTTGTAGCATTTGCAAAGCCTTAGGAATGAAAAAAATAAAACAACTTTGAGGAAATATGAAGAGAAGACACTTTGAATGAGTCTCTCTGTACAATTCTTCAAATTCCTGAGTTTTGAAAGAGATCACTACTTTGAGATGTGTGCGTGTTTTGGTTTATTCTCCTTCCGGCACAGATTGTACATCAAATTATGAAAAGAATTGATATTTTCTCGCAGTTTTTTCAGTGACGAGCTTTACCAAATGATCCATAGGAAAAAAGATTGCATTTGTAAATAAAATAAGAGGTGCAAATATTAACAATATTAAACAATTCATGAATATGTATGACTCTTCACCATGTAGTTTGATTAGTAGGATTTGCGAGGCATCATTATTTAAATGATGTGAAGTAATTCTAAAGTCAATAATTTATTCTCATATGTACACATACTTCAACACTGGAGGTTGCACAGTTTGATAAAAATATAAAAACATTGCTGAAAATGTTTGATCCATGGAAATGCTTAGGTTCTGGGTGCATTGCAGTCATTCACTGCTTTAGTTAGGAGTAAAAAAGAAAATGGGAAAAAGTGGGGGTATCCAAAATAAGAGCCATCATGTTCCCTACAGTAAAGTGATATGGGCACTGACCCACAATATTATAAGCCAGGACAAAAGAAAACAACCAGCACACTGTTCATTGCAGCAGTCATAACCAAGGTATAGAATCAGACCAGAAGCACCTCAGTGGAAGAATGGATCAAGAAAATGTGATATGTATACATGATGTAATTTTACTCATCTACTAGAAAGAATGATATTGTACCCCTTATAAAGAAATACAAACACTTCAGAAAATTATGTTAAGTGAACCAAGTCAGGCTCAGAGAGACAAAACAAACAAACAAACACATGTTTTCCCTTATATGTGGAAACTGGATTTAGCTTACAGACTAGACTTATCAGTAACTATGTTGGGTGGTACATTAGGGCATACAAGGAAGAGAAGAGGGGGGGAAATGCAGGCAAGACATTGGTCCTTAGGTGCCAATGCACCTGAATGCATTCTAGGAAAGGAGAACTGCAAAATTTAAATGGACTAATTTACCAATTAAAGGATATGAAAAGCCCCTCGGCTTAGCTATACTTCCCCTTCCCACTCGGCCAAGTGTTCATCATGGCATCAGTGAGGATGCCTGAGGTCAGACTGGCTTGGGACTGATTCGGACACAGAAGTAGGTAATAGGATCTAGCTTCTCACATTTATATAATTCCCTGGTCTTTCCTTGTACAACATAACCCTGGAAAAGCTGTCCTGGAAAATAGTTTGACTGTTAGGAGATTCATATATGCTATAAAAGAAGCAATCTCCACTCTGTCAAAATACAAGAAACTGTTGCATATTTCAAAATAAAATTAGAAAATACAACTCATAGATTAAAATGTTTTAGGGGAAAACATGTTAGAGAAGTGGAAGGCACACACTGGCGAGATGAAGAGTGAGCAAATACAGTCATTGTATTCAATGTACAATACGTGAAGACTGAAACATAACTTTAAGGCTGATATGGGAGGGCAGAATGGGGAAGAATGATGGATAATGATGCATATTCCTCATTACCTGACTTAGGGAATCATAACCTTTTTATACAAGAGGAAACAAATTGGAGAAGAAATGTACTTACTGCCATACATATGAAACTCTTTACTTCACTTTTACAATAAATAAAAAAAGAAACCCTAAAAAATAATAAACCAGTGCTATCTAATTCTCAAAAAAATTAAACATTTTTCAGAAAGTCATAGTTATCAATTGTAACAAATCATATAGAAGAAACACAAGAACCTTGGTGTCTACATAACATTTTCTTTCTCAGTACAATATTGTCTCTCTTTTAAAAAGTACTAAAATTATGTTAGTTTGTAGATATCTTCATGCTGCTTTTAGAAGCAAACTACCGAAAGTCATTGATGTTTACTTCCTATTTCTAAGTTTAATTTAATTTGCCTCCATGATCTGTATTTTCTTCTACTATAACAGAATTAAAATACTTAAAAGAACACACACTTTAATAGATTCTTTATGGCTTCCATTTTATCTTCTTAAAAACTGTAAGAAAGTTAAAGGGGCTTTTTGTACATCATTAAAGATTTCATAATTTACATAAATTTTGCTGCGAATGAGTTTGAACTCAGGGTGTTGCACATCTTCAGCTTGCATTTTATTACTTGAGTCAGGGCTCAGCCATAACTTTTGTTGGTAGATGCAGTTTTATGAAGATTCTATCCACTCTGGTTTTAAATTGTGATCCTCTAATTCTAGCTTACTGAATAGGTAGAAATGCAGGAATGAGTCATCAACCACTGATCTAATTTTATAATGCTTTAATTTGTGTAGTGTTATAACATTTGTTTACATACATTTTTCTATCATAGGCAAGAATCCCTTCTGTGTTTATATTAATGAACACATATACATGGAGAATTTGGTATATAATTAAGTGTAATATATTTAATTTAAAACTAAAACTAAATGCTAGATCAGGGTGATTGGCCCATGCCTATAATCATAGCTATTCAGGAGGCTGAGATCTGACTACCCCAGTTCTAAGCTAGCCCAAAGCAGGAAAGTTGGAATAGACCATGAGATACAGATCTCCAGTTAACCACCAAAAAGTAAGAAGTGAATCTGTGGCTAAGTGGTAGAGATGACTCAGGGATGGTACTTGAACAGAGTTAAAACCCTGTACCAGCACAAAAAAAAAAAGTGGTAGAAGCACCATAAGTGATGATTCGATTATTTTAAAAATTATACTACCTATGACAGAAAAAACATTAAAATATGTAAGTTTTACAATATTGTTAGCCATTGTATATAAAACAAGTACTTAAGGGTTGTGGTTAATCAGAATTGCAGAAGATTTTAGTTGGAGTTAATTTGTGTCTATATTGTCATTTTCCTATTCACTGCACAGATTGTCCATTTGTTTGCAAAAGAAATGAAATTTTAGCACATGAAACTATAAATCAGCTGCAGAGCTTAGCACTTTACAAGGATATTTCCTGAAATCTACAAAGAAAAGCTTTGAGAATGCAGCAATGCAGACTGAATATCAGCACTACTGTCTGAAGCTAATGCTATAAGAGCCAGACACAGCAGCAGAATAGTCAATGAGGGTAGAGGTGTGGGCAGTGGTCCAGGTAGGTTCAAGTTAAACTGCACTATCTCACAAGAATCAGACAGTTTCAATGACTTGGCTCTCTCATCAGTTGTTTAATTAGAAAACATACAACAAAGAACAGTATGAAAGAACAGCAAAATCATTCTTAAAAGAAATTTACTCATTGCCTTACATATGAAACTATAACCCCTCTGTACATCACTTTGACAATAAAGAAATGAAAAAAATGAAACAAAAGGAATTTAGTAGTGATATTTTGTAGCAAATGTATATTATTGCTAAACATGCTACAATACTATGTAACAACTTTGATGTTGATATATGTACTTAACAAAATTGGATATGAACTTGAAAATATGTGTGGTTTACTAGACTTGAGTTAAACAGTATCTGAATGACAAAAGAATATTCTTTCAATGGTAATAACAAAATGATCTAAAACATCCAACAGATCAACTCACCTTCATCTTAAATGGTTTGAGCAGTTGACGAATCAAGGTCTGTGTTTAAAATGAGATTGACTGTGTCTTTTTTCAAATTTAAAAATGAATTTTTCAGAAATATTCTATTTTGACCTAAAGGAACGAGAATAAGAATATACAACATTCAGGTATCAACTAAATATATTTCAAGATCAATTGAATTTTTAAAAAATTAAAATTTACAGATTTGTTTTCAGAGAATTTGTAACTACCAGATAGTTCAACATCAAGATGAGAGAACATACTTCATTTTTTTCATGTAAACCCCAACCTTGGTTATGATATTCTACTAGGTATCCAATTTGGGAAGTTTATACTGTAAAAATCATTAAAATGTGAATTACTTCACTCTAAAAAATTCACTATGCTTGCTAAGTTACATACTATGAAAACAAGTTCTTGTTAAATATTTACTCAGTGTTTAGCAAATTGTGCTTAATGCATGCGATTGTTTCAACTATCTTAGAATACTTTCCAAAGTTGATTCTGTTTTAGTTTTAATCATAATGGTCATTATTTTAATACAATGTAATGAGGAAGCTAGAACTTTAGATATTAAGGCTTTGAAGTCAGGTGGAGAGATGAATGAAGAGAGAAGATCATACCTGTATATAATGTATATATAATACATATTATAAATAAATATATATTGTATATATGTGTATAATATATGTGAAGCATACATAAGAAAATGGGAGTAGGAAAATCTGAGTATAATTGGGGTTGGTAAAGATCAGGGAGAATGGTGGAAAGGGTGGCATTGATCAAGATGCATTGTACTCAGGAAGTAACAGGTTGAACTGAAATCCCTTTGCATAATCACTTAAATATTTTTAAAAAGTTCTGGCCTAGTTGGTTGAAATTAGGTCATTGGGGTTGTATGCCCTGAAGAGGATATTTGAACCCAGCCCTCGCCCTCTCCTTTTCTCCTTGGAGGCCATTCATTGAACAAGTTTTTGATCCATGTGCTTCTGACATGACGGACTATGGTATGAGCACATTAGAGGAATGAAGCCCAGTGAACTTAGACTGAAACCTCAGAGACCACGAGACCTATAAAGTTGTCTACCTCAGGCATTTGACACAATGTTAGCAACCTAACACAACTCACATTTTATGAATAATTTTTGTTGTTATAAAGCACTGAACATGACAGGATTTCTAAGAGATAACACACCAGTATTTAGTAGATAGGACCTAACCTAAAAAAGATTTAATAGAAAGAAATATCACCTCTGATTCTAAACAACTGCACTTTGGTTAGTTTGGATTTACTTTTGGGTAATTCTAAATATTTTATGTATTTCACCATGTACTATAAAGAGATTCAAGAATCCTGAGATATTTTTTATGCAGAAAGTACTTTACTGAGACTAATGATTATTTATTTTATGTTATAAAGTCTGTAATTGTCTTAATATTTTAATTCCTGGAGCTAATCAAATTTAACTATAGATGTGCTACAAGGCAGTTTAATGGATATTTATTAGTAGATTTCTGGAATCCAATGTGTAAAGGCTGATAACAGGGAGTAGATATGACTCAAATGATGAGAGAAACAAACATAAAGGGAGCGAGGCCTCCTCGGGAGAGATGACTAAAACATTTGTCATACTCTAGTTCCTTCTCATCTCCATGATGCTGTGAGCTGCTCATAAGTGTCCTAAACTAAAATATAAGACCTGGCAGACTTCCAGCCTAATCCTCTGCTCAAATGCATTCACTAGCATGTTATTTATCCCGAAGTACATTTTTAAGTACCTAAGGGATAATGGATAAGCTTTTGGGGCTAGAGAGAAATAAGAAGAAATAGGGAACTTTTAACATTTTTTCTTTGTCCACAATAGTAAATATTTATGTGGGAATAATCATTTATTTCAATTGTGCCTTAAAAGTGGAGAGCAATTTTTCTATGACTTACAAATCTGATTTGCTCTTGAACCTGCTGTGCAAATGTATAAATACCACATAGGAGGCTATGTCTGATTCTCCTGTCAATTAAAGGTTGAAATTCCTTGAAATTGAGGCTAAAATCTGTTTTCCATTTTATAATTGTGTTTAAGAAGCTGTTGAAAGTGGTGTCAATTCCACATATTAGTTTATGAGTACAAGGCTTCTTGATTAATGTCAGCCCTGTCAACTTTCTCCTTTATGTCTCCCAAGCACTTATCTCCTGAATTTACCACATTATTTTTTCTTGACATTATACCGTATACATTCTTTCTGGCAAAGGATATTATGGGAATCTTAATAAATACTAAAGATTCATGTCATTGATATATGTATACCTAGCTCATTTTACAAGACTTAAATCCTGAAAGGCACACTAACTGAGTGGTTTTGTCCTGGACACTGTCCCTGAGCTTTTGCTCAAGGCTGGTGCTCTACCACTTTGAGACACAAATATGCATCCTTTTTTCTAGTGGAGGTAAGAGTTTCATGGATTCTCCTGCCTGAGCTGACTTTGAACCAAGACCCTTAGATCTCAGCCTCCTGAGTCACTGGGATTACAGGTACAAGCCACTAAGTCCCATCTATTAACGGAGTGTTTTGGCACAACTGTATATTCAACTAACATGTTTGAAATAGAAATTCAGTGGTCTGAAACTCAATATATTTATCAGAGGGATTTGTTGTTTTAATTGTTCTAGATTCTAGTGTATTTCCTTGAAATTGCATTTGTACACATTAGGCATCTAGTAAAATTGACTAGTAGTCTGGAAAGGCTTTTTTTTCTTTCCTTTGTTATCTGATTAGAATAGGAAAAATAGGCAGAAAAGTTACATAAAACTTAGAGTTAACATTATACCAATGATGTATAGTAAAAATAAATCAATTGCTACAGCAAAAACCATCCTTAGAAGGAAGAACAGTGCTGGAGGAATATCAATACCAAACTTAAAACTACATTACAAAACCATAGTAATAAAAATAGCTTGGTACTGGAAAAAGAATAGGTCCGAGGACCAATGGAATAGAATAGAAGATCTAGAAATAAACCCACAGACTTAAAATCACCTAATCTTGGATATGGAATCTAACAACAAAGGATGGGAAAAAATGATAGCCTCTTCAACAAATCATGCTGGTAGAATTGTGTATACACATGAAGAAAACTAAAGTTAGATTCTTAAGTATTACCCTGCACCAGAATCAATTCAAAATTGAACAATGACTTCAATATAAGAACAGATACCCAGAAAATATTACAGGAAGGGATAGGGAAATCACTTGGGATCCTTGGCACAGATAAGAATTTCTTAAGTAATGATACAGAATCCAAACAAATCCAACAGCTGGATAATTGGGATTGCATCAAACTAAAGAGTTTCTGCATGGTAAGGGAAAAAAACTAGCAAGATAAATAGAAATCTCAACGAATGGGAGACCTTTACTAGCTATGCAACTGACAAAAACCTCCTATCTAAAATATAATTAGAGCTCAAAAATTAATGCCTCCCAAACTAAATCCTCAAAGAAACAACCCCATTAATAAGTGGGCCAAAGACTTACAGAGAGACTTCTGCAAATAAAAAGTAAAAATGGCCAAAAGACACATGAAGAAATGGTCAACATCTCACAAAAATAATGCAAATCAAAACCACATTGAGATTTCACCTCACTGCACTTAGAATGGCCATTTTTTATCAAGAAAACCAATCGTAACAGATGCTGGTGAGGATGTGACCAAAAGGGAATGTAAACTTGTTCAACTACTCTAGAAAGCAGTTTGGAGGTCCCTCAAAAGACTAAACATACAGCTTCCCTATTTCCTAGGCATTCACCCAACTGACCACAAAACAGTCTGCACTAAAGCTACCAGGACAACCATGTTCATTGCAGCATTATTTACCATAGCTAAGATATGGAATCAACCCAGATATCCCTCAGTGGATGAAGGGATCAAAAAAAATCTGTTAGATATACACAATGGAATTCTATTCATCCATCAGAAAGAATGACTTTGCCCCATTTATAAGAAAATGGAAAGGCTTGGAAAACATTAAGCAAAGCAATGTAGACCCAAAGAAACATAGGCTGCATAGTTTTCCTCATTTATAGTACTTAGAATATGTCTATAAATCTTCAAGTTAATCCAATGGATAGTAAAAGACAAATAATTACACTTGGACATGATTAAATGAACATCGAACAAAGAAGGGTATTCTTAGGAGAGGACAGTAAGGACTCAATAGTTATGTGAATATGATCATATAAAATGATGCTTATTGAAATGAACTCCACAAAACAGAAATGAGAGCTTTTCATTGTTCTGTTTGCAATTCTTTTTCCTTTCTTGCTCTATTTTGGTTTCCTTTTGTCACTTTTTTATTTTGAGACCCTTTGTCTTGTGTATAAATTTATCCGACTTAAGGAGGAGAAGTTGAATCACAGAAATGATAGGATGAAGGATGAACCAATTCAGTAGTGATACTCACTAGACATTATGTTGGAAATGAATTTTATAACTTAGGAGTCAGGAGGAGTTGGGAGGGGGTAGGTGAAAGACAACGAAGGAAGGGTAACACTGTTGAAATAAGAAATGTCCTCATTATCTGACTTTGGTAACTGTAAGCCCTATGGACATCACCTTCACAATAAAATTTAAATAAAAAAATCATTTGCTAAGTAAGACATTTCCCAAATGTTATGACTTAGCTTTGACCACTTTCAAGTGTCCAGAGATAACCAGACATTGATAATTTGAATACATTTAGAGTGCCCTAAAATAAAATAAACCTAACAATCATTTCATTTAGTCTGAGAAACTATGTGCCACTGATAAATTGAAGGTCAATTCTGGATGTTGCCATTAGGTTTATTGAATGTTACAAGTTAAGGAATGAATCTAACACAGTAAAGTGGTACATAGAATTGCTATTGCATAGTAAAATGATTCCAGCAACAAGAAATAGGTGAATAAATTCCAAATGACTAGGGAAGTTGCATAACTAATATTGTGTTTTCTTGATACGTTCAATAAGCTATTACATGCAAGAAAATTAAAAAGGGTATAGAAATGAATGTTAATGATAAAAATTAAGTCATTAGTTAGAAAGAGACTAATTTTATTATAAATAAAAAACAAGTTGCATAAGAAATGTACGCCTTACATATGAAACTGTAACCCTTTATGTACTTCACTTTGACATTAAAGAAAAAAAAGTTTAAAAAAAAAACCCAAAACTTAAAATTGGGTCTTGATTTTGCAATCATGTATTATGAACAAATTAAATGATTATGACAGATAATATTTGTGCTTGTATATGTGTTTATCTGATTTGGGGAAGGAAGGAGAATAACAAAATTGTGAGTAAAAGGACAAAGAGTGAACCATTGCAACAGTGAAACACACCAGACACTATGTTTGTAATAAGCTTTACAATTTGGAAGCTAGGGGACTGGTGGGTGGGGGGAAAGTGACAAAAATCAAGGAAGGGAGTAACAATGTTTGACAAGAAATGTACTTATTACCTTACTTTATGTTACTGTAACCCTTTTGACATCATCATTACAATAAAATAAAATTAATAAACAAACGATGAGAGATAGTGAAGTAAATCAAATAAAAATAATAAAACCTTTTAAGAATTCATGATCCAAAGCTTATAAATACCATATTATTCACTTTAATTAACATCATTGTTGGCTTGTTTAAAAAGTGTGTATAATTTAAGAATATATCCAAACGTTAACAAAAAATACAGATTTAAAAGTACTTCCCAAGATGTGAACTAAATCACCAATTATATGCAAGAAGCAATAGCTCAATTCTTCATCCACACACTGCTTTCTTGCCACCTTGAATCCATTTGCAATGTTTGTTCAGTGCTTGAATCCTAGTATAATTAATACAACTCTATTGTTAGTGAGGCTTTCACAGAGCCAAGTCTGAAGATGAGAAACTGTGGCCCAAAGATAAACTGAAGTTTTCTTTAAGAATCGTGTGTGTGTTGCTGAGGAAAATTTGATTACAAGTGGACTGGTATAACTACCATATATCATACTCTACTGAGAAAAATTCAAAATCAGATGCTGTTCACAATATAGTAAGCATCGGGAGAAAAACAGAATAGATCTACCTACAAATCTGAGTTTAAATTTATCAGGTTAGATTATTGAGAACCACATGGTCCAGAAAATGAGAACCACGAACATTTTAAAGACGTGAAAACAACCCAACTGGGACTTTTATATTCCATTTCATCACCATTTCATTGCTCTTTGAGATGAGTGGTGAAAACACTTGCATCGAGGAAACTGTTGACAAAGGAAAACCACTGGAGTGATAACTGATAACACTGCTAACCAGCTTCCTTACCTGTACAAAGCTTTGGTACATTTTTCCTGAAAAACTTTCATCAACATCTAAAAACCTAAGTTCTGTGATAACTGCACAGGCTTTGCCTCAGCAACAGGTTCAAAGTGCAATCTCTAAGTTTTTATCTTATAATTTTTCCAAGAACTTACTGACACATACAGTGCTTCCTGCTGTAAAATCCAAGCATCAGAAGACACAGTAGACTCTAAGTAAAATGAACCATCAAAACTATGAACACATACAGTTTCAGTCAACATATGAAATCTCGCCAATATTTGAAATCAACAGCCATGATTTGAAGCATTTTTTTACACATTACTTGCCCTCTTCAATAATTTTTAATATTGGGGCTGGGAATATGGCCTAGTGGCAAGAGCGCTTGCCTCCTATACATGAAGCCCTGGGTTCAATTCTCCAGCACCACATATATAGAAAATGGCCAGAAGTGGCGCTGTGGCTCAAGTGGCAGAGTGCTAGCCTTGAGCAAAAAGAAGCCAGGGACAGTGCTCAGGCCCTGAGTCCAAGCCCCAAGACTGACCAAAAAATAAATAAATAAAATAATAATAATAATAATTTTAATATAATTTTTATAAACTTTAGGTAATATAAAAGGGTTTCAATTCAACATATCAATTTAGGAGCACAATGCCTATTGATCTACTCACTCTACATAATAACAATGTGAATAGTAAATAAATTAAATGTAAAGTACCAAGAAGGGTAATTGTTGCATAATCATGGTAATACACTTGTTCAGTTATGTCTTAGACTGGTTGTTTTTCAAAAATAGACTTGAAATATTGTAACCACCTGGAACATATGCTTTGTGCGTTTGCATGCTGGGAAGTTCAACATCAGGAAATAGCAAATTTAGAATATGAATAAAGTCTAATCTGGTTCATATGTGGCTGACACCCTTTTGTGGCCTCAAAGGAGAGAAATATGAAAAAATTCTCCTCTCTCCTAAGGACAGCAGTACTATTGATACCTAGAGCTAATTATATAACAAATGCATTATTTTCAGTGTTCCACACCAAAGACTAAGATAACAATATATAAACTTGGTGTTGAGGTGGGTCACGTGTAGTCTACAGTAAACATTGCTAATACTCTTGCTATATTTACTGCGTAGCCATTTTTTTCCTGCCTAAAAAAATAAAACTATTACAATGACAACCCAAAAAATACTTTTAACAATGCCCACCCTGTGCCATTGTAGTTGTACAAAAACTATTAAGATACCACTCATTAATAAAATTTTACTTTATTTAGACTACTATCACTTGTTGTTCTTTCTGTTATAAATGTTAGTTCTAGTATCACATATATTTTATAAATAAATGTTTCTATCTTTTCTTTTGCATCAGAAGCTCACTCATGTATCATACCAGACAAATCCTAATAACTGACTCTGCCCAAAAACCATGGTTGGCAAAATTTCAAGCATCATTGATCAATACTTTTCTATTTATTTATTTTTCTTCTGGCTGCATTCAAACCCAAAAATTATTTATCTCACAATTTATTTATCTCAGTCATAGTTTCAGTCCTCAGAAACTATTCCTTTCTTATTGTACATCAATCAGACTATGCCTCAACTTTATCATTAATCATTTTCATAGCCCTCATTTCTCTCTTTCTTTTGTGTCTTTGAATGGTTTGCATTGTGAAACTCCGCTGTACATAATTATGTGTTTAGTCATCTTTCCTTTACTTTATGACAAATCTTTCTAATAAAGGGTGTTGTTTTACACACACACAGAAACACACACACATACATTATTCAGATCTACTTACATAGAAGCCTGGTATTTCTTGGATCGTCACCGTTTTATTGATTCTTCACATATTTCTCTGTAAAAAATTCACTAGAGATTTTGTAAAGCAGACACACATTTCCAATTTATCCTCAGGAGTAAACACTTCTCTTTCACTGAAGTCATCAGGAATTTCCTGTAGAGCACACTGAATCTGGCTGCCAAGAACATTGCTACAGCTGTGCTCACTTCAGTGATTACTTTTTAATTACCAATAATCCTCTTAATTTGGCTTGGGTGGCCAGGCTAGCATGTGGGAATTAAGACAGACACACAAAATGATTTCTTTAATGCAACATAGATTCTTGGATTTGCAAATCCCATTTTGACAGTGTTTATTTATTTATCTACTTATTGTTGAGATTGTCAGCATCATCAGCTTTTCTTTTAATACATTGTTTGTAAGTGATTTTAAGCACACTTCTAGATAAAGAGATAAATAAATAAACCTCTGGCAAAGCCTGGTAATTAAATCAGTGGGTCAGATCTCTCCCCAATGGAATTTTCGAAGTGCAATGCCTACTGACACAACAGATTCTAGAAAAGCCTAAGTTCTATTTTTGACAAAGGTTCTTTCTGAGTCAAGGACTTACTTCTGAGATGAGGTACTAAATTACCTTTCAGCTTTATAACATTTCTACTACTTTCAATGTCTTCTAAGGTGCTGGGAAAAGTTCCCTAGATAATCCACTAGGCTGGAAACATACTTCCTTTTCCAAACAAACAAGCAAGCCAAGCCAAACCTGAATAGAAAATAGTTGCTTCAGAATTAGGGGAAAAGAGAGCCAATCCCACAGAGAATTTTGTTTGTTTGTTTTAACATCCTGAGATACTCTGATTGTAGAAAAGGCTCACAGAGTTTTTTTCTCTTAGTTTCCCAAACATATCCTGTTGAAATAGCTTTGTACTTAGTTCTGTTACAAAAGGAAGACCATTTTGTTCTGTGTCTGTTAGGTCTATGATATATGTATCTTTTGACTGGTTTTGTCCTTTAATTTTATTATCTTTAAGTAGTTTTACAAAGGGATTTTAATTCAACAAATCATTTCATATGTGCAATATATCTTGGTCCATGTCACTCCTTTCATTATACTGCCTCATCTTTCCCAATTCTGAGTTTTAAAAGAAATATTTTTCTCTCTTTTATATATGTGATGAAGTATTGGTGTAATAATAATATATTTTAAATATTGTACTTAAAATAATGTTTACATAATATTTTATATATTACAAAAAGTGACATTTATATTTTATATATTATATAAAAATATTTTATATAATATTTAAAATAATATTGTCCTATATGGTAGTAAAGAATGTAAAACCTCATTTAATATTTCACACCAGGTAAAGGTATTTAATATTCAACAATGATTTGCAAGTTAGTGACGTCCAGTTTCAAACTATTTATCACAGTGGAGAATCAAATTTGTATGAGTTAGTAAAATTCTTAGGACCTGTGAAACCTACATCAAACAGAGAAGCAATAGAATAGAGAAGGAGAAAGAACTGCATTCTAGGTATGCATTGTACCACAAAGCTATATCTCCATCACCAATTTCATACATTTTGATCCCAATAAGGACATTGTACCCCAAAGCACTGTTTTAAGAGGTGATAGAGGACATTGTTGAAAAGCCATTAAGAAGTAAGTTTTTCCTGTGTTCTAACAAACTAGAATTAATGCCAACATCTTGAAGTTTTAGGGAAAAGTATAGGGTTATATTAAAGACAAAGGAAAGACAAAGAGGGTTACAATGGTCCTAATAGTCAAGGGTTCAGAATTTGGACTTTTCTTTTGAAGGCAATGAGATTCAGTTACTCTTTTAAGTTGATATGGTTTTACTTTAGTAAAAATCAATGTCTCATCCAACTGAGGATGGAGCAAAAGGGTCATATAAACAGAAATATCAGTGTTTCCAGTTAGAAGTTAGGTTGAATTAGGTTGATTGGATTAGGATGACAAGTGAATTTGAAAATATGAGAGGGAATTTGTTCTTTTGTTATAAGGTATCAGGATTAGCTATTGGTAGGACGGTAAAGAGATACTCACATGGAGCACTTCTTTCATGTAAAATAGTTTGTCTGAATAATGGTATCCATTACTAAGGAAGAAAACGGTTCAGTGGGAAATTTTTGAATTGAGGAAGAGATTTTTTTTAACATATTGATTTTGAAAACAGAGTTGGTATGAGACAATTTTTACTTTATTTCAAAGGTGACATTTAAATTTGAAATTCATTAAGTGAATATTATCCATATTGTGATACTGAACAAACATTGAAATATCATGTACACAAGAAAGATATGTAATGCTAACTTGTACATTTTATAATATTTTAACCATAGAGAACAAGATGAATTAATCTAGTATCTGTTGGAGATTAGTGGAAAAATAAAAATAAATGTATCCTAGAACATAGAAAGCATTCAGCAAAGTAAAGGAATCAACAAAGTTATTCATGGAAGAAAAAAGAAAAAGGAATTTAGAAAAGGAAAGAACCATGTACAAAGTTAAATGCTGAAAAAAGGAAATAGTTATTGGATTGGGAAAATAATTATACTTGACAAATGATGTTAATGGAAAGAAAAGACTAGAGTCCAGGTATTACAGAATGAACATAGATTTTTTTTAAATCATTGTTTTTGATTGTTTGAGTTTTGGAGGCAAATATAGTAAAAAAGAAATGTGTATTTAACATGTTATTATTATTCTATACCTTTGAAATTAAAATTTATTCTAATTAATCATAGAAGAAGAGTAGCCTCAATGGTAATCAATCACTCTAGTTTTGTGTCATTTTCTTCCAGAGTAGATAATATTACAAATTTAACAATACTTATTATATGCAATTGTGTTCAAAGCAGAAAAATGGAAAATATTCAACCTATAGAAATTACAATTTATAATCTCTACAGACCCACTTTTCTATATAAGGACTGAATTTTATTAAATTCTCAGTTTTAATGTTGTAGCTCTTGTTATTCATTCAGGACACCAAAATTCCATGTGCATATTTTTCTTCCCCTTCATTTTATAGTTGTTTGTCTTGCTTAGTTTTGTTTTATTCACTGTGCTGGCAAGCAAACCCAGGACATTTTGCATGCCAAGCAGGCCTATACCACACAGCTAATTCCACATCCATAATTTCATAGATTTTGATACCAACAAATACTTTTCAACCAAACTAATTATTTACCTTACTGTTTATACAGCTCAACTGATGAAAAATACTCAAAAAAGCGACATTTTCAGCAATGCACTGAAAATGACTCACACCTATACAGAGCCTGAGCTCTGAGGATTGTAGCTCAAAGCCAGCCTGGGCAGAAAAAGTTTGAGATTCTTATGTCCAATTTATCACAAAAATCTAGGAGTGGGGCCATGGCTCAAGTGATAGAGACTGAGCCTTGGGCAAAAGAGCTCAGGGACCCAGAGTTTAAGTCCCAGTACCTGCAAACATACAAAAGAAGAATAACTTTCTG
Source organism: Perognathus longimembris pacificus (assembly GCF_023159225.1). NCBI lineage: Eukaryota > Metazoa > Chordata > Mammalia > Rodentia > Heteromyidae > Perognathus > Perognathus longimembris. Next base: position 18,433,392 of record NC_063163.1, read on the forward strand.
TGTAATGTCAACTCTGGTTTTATTTGTTACTTGAAAAGGAAAGAAGTTTCCAAAATTATTCATAAAATATACATCTTTCCATGTAGAAGTTAAGTAAGTTTATTTATTAAGTTTTCTTCTAAATAGTAATTATTCCCAGTTCCAAATGATTATTTTCCTATCTATTAATTTATCTAAACCATTATATATATACATATACATGTATACATTCACTAGTCTCATATGTAATGTATTTCTTTCTTACAGTTTAATGTCACGCCAGTTAACTTAGTTTCTTTGTTATTTTACTATTGAGAGAAAAATAGGCTCTTTGTCTGATTCCTGATATTCCTCTATTTTTTCTGGTTTAAATCCATTCTGTTCAACTCAAGTTGACTTATTTTTTCCATAAGAAATATATCCTTCATATTCCATGAATTCTGACTCCTACACTGTCCTCTTGTCATACGTATCTATATATGTATGTAGGTATATGTACCCGTTCATATTCAAATATATTAGATATATTTCCCCACCCTTCTATTAAACTTCACACATGATAAACTGTATTGCATACCTATATCTGTGAATCCATGGCTTCTGTCCTACATAATGTCTATTTTACACATAAAACAACATAAAAAACATTTCTTTCCTAGAACTCATCATTTTCCTACTCTAGTGCAATATAGTTCTTAGAATTCCTGCTTTCTTTTTTTTTTTTTTTTTTGCCAGTCCTGGGCCTTGGACTCAGGGCCTGAGCACTGTCCCTGGCTTCTTCCCGCTCAAGGCTAGCACCCTGCCACTTGAGCCACAGCGCCGCTTCTGGCCGTTTTCTGTATATGTGGTGCTGGGGAATGGAACCTAGGGCCTCGTGTATCCGAGGCAGGCACTCTTGCCACTAGGCCATATCCCCAGCCCCTCCTGCTTTCTTTATATTATCTTGATTTTATTCTTCCATTTCTAATAATACATATGCTGAAATTTAGTTTCCAAGTCCTTTCATTCATAAAAGTATATGACCATTTATTTTGCTCCCTCTAATTTACTTATCTATAGGTAGGAGAAAGAACTTGAGACTAGGAAGAGAGAAGTTTTGAAACACAAACTCCATTGTGATTGATGAGAAATTCAGTATCATTAAATTGCTATGAATTTGTTGGATTATCCAGTTTCTTAACAAATAATAAAACTTTACTTATTGTACTTATTTGTATTGCTGGTAGTTCATAGGTATTTTCTAAATACGTGTAGGCATTTTATTTTGTTTGAGAAGTGATAAATCTTTTAATTGGAAGGACGACTTTTAAAGATGTGAGATTTGAAAAGAAAAAAAGAACTTTGGGAAATACTTCCATTTTTGTTTTTCTTTTAGAAAAATATTTATTAAGATTTGAAACTCATGCAGCGTGTGGGTGGCTCATGTCTGTAATCCTTGCTACCCAAGGGGCTGAGATTTAAGGGCTGCAGTTTCAAGCCAATTCAGGAAGACTGGAAGAAGAGCTGGGGCTCAAAGTTGTAGAATGCAAGCTTCAAGCAAAGAAAGGTCAAGGACAGCACTCAGGCCTGAATTCAAGTTCCAGGATCATAACACAAAAAATATGTTAAATTCATAACTAACATTCAATATTTTAAATCAATGATTTTATATTTTATTCCTTTAAACTCTATTTCTTTGCTATTTCTTAAAAATCTGTATAAATTTTAAGAGATTTCTTAATGAGCAAAGGAAATCTAGTAAATTATTTTCTATAATTGAGTCAAATCCTCAGGAACCTTTGCTCAATACTTTGGAATAAGAAGGGAAGGGAAGCTGCAGAACATAAAAGAGAAATGTTAACTTTTAACTCAGCTTTCTTTAATTATCTTAACTAGTTCACTGATTTAATTTTATATGGGACTGATCCTGTCCCTCCATTTCTCTTTACCACTGCTCTTCTTTTCTTCTTCTTGGTGTGTTGATATTGAGCTGTGTGAAAAATAGATTGGTTGACCTGTCAGATAAAGTGTCCTAGAGAGCAAAATGATCAATGTATGTCATCTGTGGCATCATTGTTTTCCACCTCAATGGGGTAGAGATAGATAAGTTTGGAGAGTCTAATACCCAAGGTGCAACTCTGCCATGATATTTTGATTGATAATCAATCTGCTATTTCCAGAGCATCCCAACATTACACAAATATTCTACCTATCTATCTATCTATCTATCTATCTATCTATCTATCTATCTATAATCTATCCATCCATCCATCCATCTATCTACATGTCTATCTCATCTATCAATCATCTACCTATTATTTGCTGTGGGTCTTTCTATGGAATGATGACATTTTCAATTTTGTGTCTCTATTTCTGCTTTCAGAAAGTTGCCAAAAACTTGCTGACTTCATACAACACAGATTTTACAACCGTACCATAGCTGGAGTTCAAATATAAAGTTTAAAATCAAAAGTATTGAGAAAGCTATATTCTCCATGAAGACTCATGGGGAGAATTAGTTCCTACCTTCTTTCAAGATAGAAGCTTGCATACACACTTTGATTTATGGTGAGATAAAATGTTCTCTAAGGACTACTGTGATTGCATTGGTCTCATTCCTAGTATCCAGAATGATCTTCCCATCCCACGAACCTAAGCACTTTGTAATTAGATAACTCACTTTTACAAGCCATAGGAAACACATTGGTAAGCCTCAAGAAAAAGGCTATGTTTGGGATGAGAGGGGAGAATATTTCCTCTATTATGGTATTTAAGTTTCTACATCACCTTGCCCTACCCACAGTAGCTAATTCATCAGTTTTACAATACTAGTAGCTCTGAACACATCTCTAGAGTCAGAAATTGGAGCCAACTTAATTTTTCTTTAATATTTCATTTTCTTTAAGTAGTTGTACAAAGAAATTAAGATTCAATGGAGCAGTTTATGAATACAGTGCCTCTTGATCAATGTCACCCTTATAACATTCTCACTCACCCTTCCTTTCTGACCCCTTCCTTCACATTTTCTTTCTTTTTTTTAGTTTGTATGCTACGTATTGAATTTTTATATATTATATGTTATGTATATAATGCATCTTGATCTGTGTCATGTCTTTAACATCTTTATCTCATTTGACCCACACCTTTCCTTATTTTTGTCAGTTCTGTGGCATTTGCAATTCATTCTTGCATGCATTCTATTCACTTCCCCATTCATTATTCTACCCCTCCCTTCTGGCCCCTCAGTTGTAAGTACCCATCTGCTGGTTCTTATATTGTTGAGTTTTGCTATACCATAACCATATTTATTGCAGCATTATATACCCTAACCATGAGATAGACTCAGCACAGACTCACCTCAATGGAAGAATGAGTCAAGAAAATGGCATATGAATACACAATAAAATTATAACCATCATAAGGAAATGAAAAGATCTAGAAAAAAATTATGTCAAGTGAAGTAAGCCAAACCCAGAGAAACACAGACTGCATGGTTTTTCTCATTTGTAGGAGCTAGAAAGTACCCAGAAATGTACACACTGGGTAATATCCAAGTAGTTATAAAAGAATTCACTGAAGTATAATAAACTCTAAAGAGCGCACAATTAGTGTAATTCTTTAGAACGTCTAAGTGAAAATCAACTTAAAATTTGAATCACTTTTTATCTTCTCATCACCTATTTCCACATTCATTGTGCCATGTTGATTCAGTAGAAGCATTTAGCAAATCTGGTGAAAATCTACTCCAATTATCATAAGAATTATGAATCAAATACTATCTCATTTTGATTTTTCTTTCAAAAGATCCAGAATGCTTTTGTTTCCTACTTCGAGTTTGTGCATTAACTGGGGAAAAATACACATTTTCAAAATTTGCTTTTAGCATGTATGTATCTATTTATTTTCCAAATCATTTGCTTCTCTTATGACAAATGGCTTTCATTTGTTTCATGTTTTTATGTCATTTGACCTTCTTTTGCATCACAACATTTTGTGAAAGTGAGTTTTTTATTGCTTTTCAAAATCAAATTTCTTGGTATTTGTAATCTCTCCAATAGACTTCATGATTAATTCTCAATAAATTAATATTAATTTTAAAAGTAATTTTCCAGAATTTCAATATCAACTCTCACTTTATATTATTGTTATTGTGCATTTTAGACCTTAGGACTCTGTTCATAGTCTAATTTCAAATGTACTATCTAACCTTGGAAAAATCAATATTCTTTCAGGATTTTATTTTTCTTTGACATAAAATGAAGTTATAGGACTAAAAATTATTTTGTAGTGAAAGTTTTAAAGTAACTTTCTGATGCAATTTTATTCATAACTAAGTCTGTGTAGTTTCTCATGTTAGAAAGAAACTTTTACTAATGATAAGACAGGCAAAAGAAATTTATACCTGGATACTAATTAAAATTTATAAAGACATATTTTACTAAGACATTATTACAATTTGAGAGAAAGACTTGTATATAGAACAAAGGTGAATTCCAAAGAAAACACGATAGGATTTATAAGCAAGCTAGGAGGAGACAGTGGAGAAACATCACTGAGAATAAAGATCAGGAGAATTCATGAAAACCTAGTTTAAGATTCTGCCTGCACCTGTGTTGGAGAGGCATAAGAACAAGAATCAATCCTAAAGAGTGTGCAGAGGAACCTGCATTTTTCCAGGCCAAAAAAAACAAAAAAAAAAAAAAAAAAACCCCAAAAAACGAAACCAGGATGCCCCATTAAGTTTGAATACTCTAAAAATATTCCTTCAACAATTGATATTTCAGCCTATCCCAACATACTACAGTAGTTCATTCTTTAATTTGCCAACAGAAAAAACATTATGGAAAAATTGCAGTGATATAAAATTAAGATTAAATGACATGTTGTTTAGAGAAGAATTCATTTGTTCAGGGTTATTGATGTTTAACTTGACTGATCAATATTGTTGAATATATATTTCTGTCAGTCTGTAGAACAATATTTAAGAAAATAGCCAAATGGAACCATAGTAACCACTCTCATGCAGAGGTTAACATAAGCTGTCAAAAAATTACTAGTATGCTGCTTATATTATTAATGTGACACTTTGAACACTCAGCACTGAGCACTTTTTCATGAATTGTTCGTATTCTTTCCATCGGTTTAATAATACTTTTATAAGCATCAATTTATTGTATAAGGGTGTTTCAATTGAACATATCCATTTATGGGTAGAATGCATTATACCCTCCATTCGTCTTCATCTTATCCCCTCCTGTTTCCCCAACTAGTCATACTGAGTTGCCATGTTTATTTTAAAAAATGAGCATAGATTTTATGACCACAGTCTCACTTCTTTCCCTGTCTCACTCAACTATACCTCTTCCACTACTACCTTACCATGCACATCCCAAGCTAGCACTTGTTAATTGTCCAAAGTGATTTCATTATGGTGCCTCAAACATACAATGGTCATATTTTTTCTAGGTTGATATATATATAATACTTTATACATCCATACATAACATAAATACAATGTGTTCCTATATATGTTTATATATGTGATTATATTTGGGGCACAAATGAAAAGAAATTACCATTAATACAATTCATTGGGCTTAGAGCACTACATAACTGAATTAATGTAAAGCTTTTGAATAATGTCAAAAATAATATTTTCCAATGATAAGAAAAGCTTACAAATCAAACTTAGGGATTTCAGTACTTACATTGGCATTAACATAAAGCAAATCTTAACACAATGTAATAATTTTTCTACTCAGAATTTTGAAAAAATATTGTTGGGGAAACATCTTGGAGCCCTATTATTTTCTAGAAGATGTTTAGCCCCCAGTTCTGATGACAATGTTTTCTCCCATGTTCAGAACTTAAGATATATTCCTCATAAGACGCACTGCACCACTGACATGTAGCTGGGTCCATTAAATTACTTAAAGCGAGATTTAAGTACAACAAAAATACTAATATATTTTTCTTAAGTTAAGCCTGGCTTTTATTAGTCTTTGTTTAAATAAGAAATGATATTTCGGTTTTTTAATTGATTTACTTATTGTCAAACTGATGTACAGAGGGGTTACAGTGTCATACAGAAGGCAGTGAGTATATTTCTTATCAAACTTGTTACCTCCTCTCTCATTTTTCTCCCATTTTCCTCCCTTCCCAATTTCCCCCCTCCCCAGTTGGTTTACAGCGTATAGTTTTGTATGCAATGCATTTCTTATTGAAACAAACTTATATGTAACTTGTATTTAAATATATATTTAATATTATTAACAAAGAAAAATATTTTACCACCTAACATCATGGATCACTATTATATTACAGAAATATTGAAAAGATTGATAAAATGTTTTTATTTTAATGTGGTATCTTTGCATGTCTTTACTCATGTATTTGATATAAAGATTTGTGATTAAAAACATTGTGTAAACAGGGATGGCTGGAGACATCTTGAAAGTCATCATTTGAAAAAATTCTATTCTAATAAATAATTGAAAGAATTTGGCAGGCTTTGAAAAACCAATGTTTACTCCAGAAGATTTGAGAACTAAAAAGAAGTGGTCAATTATATTATGATCTTATTTAATGAGGATGGAATGGAATTACTAAGTCAAATTTGTTACTAATTATTACTAAGTGTAAAGTGAATAAAGCATGGGTCCTTTCAAATCTCTGTAGCTAACTTCCCCATTAATTTTTATACGTGTAGCATGTTCTAATTCATGTGATGCTCAGTATGGAGACTAAAAATATTTTCCAATTATTTAATTCTTGGAATACATAATTCTCTTAGGTTTTCTATTATTTCTACAATCCCAACAACATTTCCTTTTTTTTCTGGTAATGGAACCCCAAGTTTAAGTTGCTATTGTTCCAATTATTTTTTTCCTGTGGTACTTCTAGATAAACTGAACTTCCCTGTGGTATCAAAAACTGAAAGATGACCAAGAATTAGTAACTCTGAAGAGATGACCATAAACTAGGTCATGTATGCCATCCAGATCATACAAGTATTTGGTTCTAGACAGCTTGCTCTGTGAACAAGAAATAGTTGATTTTCTTTTAACACACTCATGAAGTCTGGAAGATATCAGGACACAACATTTAACTAAAAGTAATTTACATCAGATGTTCTCTTACTTGAAGTTTGTGACCAAAATCACTGGGAAATTTTAGGCTCCCAGATCAATGTAAAATGTCAGAGAAAAATATGTATAATAATGGGCCAGAAAAAAAGACCCTCTTTTTTATTTATCCATTTCAACAATCCTGATTCCAAAGGATCAGACACTCAAAATTATTTGTAAAAATAGTTTTTTTAATATGAGAGAACTAGTTTTTGACAAAGAAATAAATATGACCTACAGTTATCCAAACACATTCATAATTATGACAATATGATACCAAGAGTTAATTGTATATGTTTTTATTATATTATTGCTTAACAAAGAAATGAGCAGGAACTGATGGAATTGTTTTAAAGTATATCCTTAGAATAAATTTAAAATTTCTGCTTTATATATAAATTTTTGTTTTAAGCATATATATATGCACATGTGCATGTGTATAGTAACATATGTATATACATATCTGTTCTATTCCTCTACAATTTCAAATCCAATATTATAGTCAATTTCTATGCAGTCTCTACAGTTTTTGTGCCTGTGTTGGGCATAGAAAATATAACAGGTGAAGGCCTTTTGATGTTTCTTTCATATATGATGACCCACAGTTTCTAAGTTCAGTTTCTCTGTTTTCCTGCCTGATTATCTTCCTTTGCTCTCTTTCCTTAGACTTACATTTCCCTGCTGTTTACTCTGTTTGTTTCCAGTACCTTCAGAGGGAGCTAGAATAAAGATAAAATTTTTATAGTGTAGTAATTAGAGTCGCAGGTAGTGAGATCAGTGAGTACATGGTTCAGTACTAAATTGCTGCAGATGTTTCTGACTGCATCTTTGCCAAGAATTAGAAAGCAATGTTGAATGGTTTCAAAGAGCTTCAGACAATCAGCTCTCTCTTTCTGCAATTTGCAGTTTAATTTACTTACAAGCAACATAATAAAATAACTTACAACTATCTAGTTTGTTGAGCCAATCAACATTCTGCAACTTGCTGATTTTTTTTACTTCTCCCTTTTCAAACCTCTTCAAAGAATGAGTGTGTTTTTACTATAAGTGAAAGTATTCTTTAAATCATCATGATCTGAGTTTCAAACATCTGTTGATAATTAGTATACTCATTCAAATGGAAGTATTTTTAGTACAGAATTGTCCAAGTCTTTTTAATTGTGAAATTGTCTATGGACTTTCATAAAAGTGTGGGTATCCTTGGAATTATCCCAGTAATAACTCATCGATCTCTATCTTGGGTGATCTTGTATTCAGAACTTTAAGAAGACTTCAAAGGAAATATTCTTCAGGAAACTCTTTGAAATGTGGATTTGAATGTAGCCAAATATATCCTGCTCACCCTTTATGTTCCACATTTAATTAGCAGTTAATATGATGAGCAATCTTTTCTTCAAGACTACTTCAACCTTTATCACCTAACCAACTGCCTCTGTTGTTACAAATCTTTAATCCTTAGATCCTAATTTTTCCTTATGACTTAGTTCACACTGATTTAACAAAGCACCTTAAATGTGGTGGCTTAAGCAACACACATTTACTTCACGTGAGCTTAAAAACTCAGTGGGGACTACAGAACTTTTCTAACTGAGAACATTCATATTCTGAGAGGAAGAGAGAGGATTGTCTTCCCTACCTCTACTTATAATGGCACTAAAATTTGTATGATGACTTTATGTTCATCAAATCATTACCTCCTTTTGCTCCTACCTTCTAATACAAACTTATTGAATACAAGAATACAAAAACTTCAATTTCTGAGGAACAACCATTTGATTCATAAAGCCCACTTTTTCTCTTCTTGTTGTGAAGCTTTAATTTAGCCACATGAAATTACTTCTGCTCATGTCTGCTGTATTATGTGAAATTGAATCTGTTTTTGAATCTCATATTTACCTTTTGCTTTAGTTTCTCAGAAAGTTACATATTTTTCTCCTATATCAACTTGAACACTGGTTTAAAAACAAAAGAAATTAATCGTAGTTAACCTAAGCAGTAAAAGAGCTTGTTGGAAAGACATGCAGTTGATAGATAAAAAATAAGGGGGTGGGAGAGAGAAAATGGTTTAGTCGATCATCAGGGAGAAAAATAAAGCTAACATCTTTGAGGTTTAACAAATCTATTATATAGCATTATTAGACTGATCATATAAATAAACATATCAAAATGTACCATATAAACACATCATTTGATCTGCTCTAAGTGCTTTCAGTTCACTGGCTTGCTTCAACATCACTTCATGAATACCACGTCTCTATTTAACCTACTGTCTTGATTGGCCATTTATTTCTAATTTTTTTTTTTTTTTGCCAGTCCTACTGGCTTGGACTCAGGGCCTGAGCACTGTCCCTGGCTTCTTTTTGCTCAAGGTTAACACTCTGCCACTTGAGCCACAGGGCCACTTCTGGCCATTTTCTGTGTATGTGGTGCTGGGGGATTGAAGCCCAGGGCTTCATGTATACAAGGCGAGCACTCTTGCCACTAGGCCATATTCCCAGCCCGGCCATTTATTTCTAAACTCGTTCCTCATTCAATACATTTGCTTCTGATTGTATGACAGAAAGTTATGTGCTCATCTGAAAGTGTTCAGGAAGTGAAAATTAAAAGTGTGTGAAACATCTCCACTCACATGGTAGGGATGGAAGAATTCAGAATTACATAATGGGAAATTACAGATAATGAGCAATATGCTCTCACTCTACATAAAAAGAATAAAACCAATATTGGGGCTGGGGATATAGCCTAGTGGCAAGAGTGCCTGCCTCGGATACACGAGGCCCTAGGTTCGATTCCCCAGCACCACATATACAGAAAACGGCCAGAAGCGGCGCTGTGGCTCAAGTGGCAGAGTGCTAGCCTTGAGCGGGAAGAAGCCAGGGACAGTGCTCAGGCCCTGAGTCCAAGGCCCAGGACTGGCCAAAAAAAAAAAAAAAAAAACCAATATTAAGCTATAAATAATAAAGTAATTGTAGAATGATGTAATAATCTACAAAGTGGCTGCTTGTTATCAGCATAAACCATTCTTTACAAGTATATATGTGTGTATGTGTGTAATATTATCCACAAGTGAAAGCTAGATTGGCATTGGATGCCTGTGATCTCAGTGATGACAGAAAGCCTAAAAGTAGTAACACCACCGCTTATGCAGAAAAGGAGACCCTGTCTTATATTCAATCAGTGAAAAACATGACTAGAAGCATGGGCCATCAATATGACACCAGTCTACTAAGTTTGAGGTCCTGGGTTCAAACCACAGAACTGGTAAAATTAAAATATATGAATAAGTACATCAAAAGGAATATCTTACTTGCATTAAAAGCCAAATATAAATGCGTGAGAAAAGAGAAATAAGCAGAAGCTATTTATACACACGTACAAGTCAATTATACACATGTACAAGTCAACCTATAATTATTCAAGAGCTCCAGGCAAATAACATAGAAATATCTTAGGACATTATTTGTTTAACAGGTGTAAATCAAAATGGGAAGCACTAGTACTAGCAACTTCTACATAGATCAAAGCTCTGCCTCTCCAAAACTAACTAAATAAAAACATTATCCACAGGGCAGGCATCAGCAGAAACATATGTTCCTGTAATGAGAATTTTCTGAAAAAGTTCTTAAGTTTCCACTGACAATAACATAATAATTTACCCAGGAAAGCCTGAGCAATTAAAACAAAATAATAAAGCATTGGCACAGTTATGCACTACCAAGAGAATTAGTCAATAGTCAAAAAGGTCTAAAACACTCAAATAGTACTAAGACTGGAATTTCATGGGAATACAATTTTCCAAACAATTAAGAGGCTCAGACACCAAAGGTAGAAGACTATGACTATCATTTTGACTGTTATAGTTGACTGTAATTCATGATCACTTGGATATGGAAACAGGTATGCTACATATAAATAGATAACAAGCAAGTCACATTGATAATATTAAGAGGAAATTAAGGAGTAAAGTATAATAGTTCATTGTGAAAATTCTATTTCCTGTTCTTAGACTTCACTTTCATTTAGCCATCTGATTCTAGTTTTAAAGGAACCTTTAGGGAAAGCTGAATTTCTCAGAATAAACCAGATTCAGCATTAAGAAACAGATTTTTTGCCTGTGACCATAGTTTTCCGCAAAGGCCTTTGGCTATTTCAGGAACTAAGTCATAAAGAGTAAAGTCCCCAAAGTTTTCTAATCATCTAATCATCCTGACTATACTTCTGGAAATCTAGTTAATTTGAAAAAGCTTCTGTTTATTTTAAATAAAAATAGCCCTTTAAAGGCTTTAAGGCTTTTATTTTGCTTTTATACAAATGAAAGAATTTTTCACGAGGTATGGTATCTCATGCATATCAGTGTAAAGATGCTAGCTTGGTCTGCACTTGAAAATACCCTTTCAAAGACATGAATTAATGAGGAGACTATTTTAAAAATCTGAAGAACAAAAATAGTTCAAATATTAAAGGTGCAGCATGGTACAGTGAAATATATTCTAATTTTAAAATCAGACATGGCAAGTCAGCTCATACAATTGGAAGTTAGATATAAAAATGACTCAGAACTGCTAGTCACCAGTGCAGGTCATGCCCAGAATCCTAGATACTTGGCAAGATGAGAAAAACATACATGAGAAAATGGTGATTTTGGCCAGCCCAGAACGAAGAAGAAAAAAAACAAAAACCAAGATTGTATCTAAAAATAACCAGTACAAAAACGGTGGTTAGACTCAAGCAATAAAGTGCCAGATAAAATGCGAAGTGAAATGAACTCCACGTTACGTTATGGAAACAAGAGTTACAACACTGTTGTAATTATTCTCAACATGCCATGTGAACTCATACTACTTTTTTTCTCTTTTCCTTGTCTGTTTGTGTGACTGAGTGGTTTGTCTAGTTTTGTTTCTCTTGTTCCTTCCTGTGGCTGTACCCTCTACCACTGTGCTGCATCCGAGTACCCTGGATATTGTCTATACGGGTTATAGAACTGGGGAACGGAGAGGGAATACCAAAATCGAGAGACAAAGAAGAAAAAGACAAACCATTCAAAAAGCAACACTTAGAAACCCTTTGGTGTAAACCAACTGCACAATTCTTCAGGGGAGATGGGAAGGGGGAGGGGGGAGGGGAGGGGGAAATGAGGGAGGAAGTAACAAGTAGAACAAGAAATGTACTCACTGTCTTTCATATGAGCCTGTAACCCCTCTGTATCACACTTTGACAATAAAGAGAAAAAACAAAAAAGCTCAAAGCCTTCAGTTATAATTCCATTACCAAAAAGTATCCTCAACAACAATTACAAAATATTTAGACAAAAAATATGTAAAAGTACTGAATGAAGAGCTCAATTTCTGGAAACTGATTTTAGTACCAACTAAAATGTTTGAAAACATTTCAGCCTGGGTGTGTTTTGTAATTCAGGCTCTTTCCCCTGTTAGACAATTCTCCTTGCCTTGCCTCTGAATCTCTTCTCTAAATCTTTGAGTTTAATTTGTTCTGTCTTTTAGTTTCGATGTTACAGATATCAGTTTCTCCAACAAGAAATTTCAGGTTTGTGAACCATCACATTCCAGAAGCACTGTTTCTATCATTTCAATGGGCTCTGTCGAAAGATAGCAAGACAGATGGAAATACCAAATAAAGTGAAAAATAAATGAGTTCAGAAATAAAAATACTTTGGAATCTAGTGGAGGATCGCTGTCGTTCAATAAGCCATTGGTCCACTTATGAATGTCTGTCTTTTCTGAGAAACTAAAATCTGTACATTATAAAAGATGAGTCACAGTGATTCTAAGCAAATATTTGATAAAGGTCCATGTTTAAATCATATGAAATGCCAGCTTCTAATTACACTGATTGACTTCAGGCCTTAAGACATGTCCAGAATACATTTATAAGTCACATTTAAATTGAACCATTCATGCAATTGAAAGCCAGCTTCATAGAAATTAATTTATAAAATTTTATGATAAATATGAATAAAATTCACATTGAAATAGTTTCTGCCTATCTGAATGAATTACAGTTCAGGGAGTGAATAATTAAGATTGAAATGAAGTTTCTGCAGTGTAAAAGTAAAAGCTACAAGTCATATTTTAGTCACCCTGCACTAATCTTATAAACATGTTTGAATGACTGATTTGATTAAATTGTTTTTGCTACCATCATTTCTAATATATTTTATTTTGATGAGAAATAAATTAAACGGTTCATTGAAACATGTTTTTAGGAGGTTAAAATGAGGTTGGACATTTTCTTCCAGTTGAGAGATATGGCGCTAAATAAAAGCAACTCAAATAAATAAAAACTGTTCAATGAAAACTTATCATAGTGCAAAAGAGACAATCAGCTTTGGACAGAGAGTTAGTCAGGAAAAGGAGTTCTGTTTTGTTTATCATAAATAAAAAGTAGATTTGCAGAAGAAATACAAAGTCGCTGTTCTACTGAAAGGAATATTTAGGTTCAATACAGTCCTCAGCAACATTCCTACAGAAATACTACGAGCAATGTATGGGTAATGAAATACACTAGGTCCAAGAAATAAGTTCATATAGCTATAATTTTCAATATATGTTGCATGTGTGGGAGAGCTAGCCTTTACAATAAGTGACAGTGAGTAAATTAGATACCCACACATAGAATGTTGAAATTAGATCCCTGTCACTTATGCCATACACAAGCCAATGCTCATCACTTTAGTGGAAGAATTGAAATTTTGGAATCCCTTAAGGAAAAATTGGGAAAACAATAAAACGGGCAATGACTTTCTGAATAGAGCTACTATAGAGTAGGAAATAATAGCAAGAATATACAAATGCAACCAATTCAAATTCAAAAGCTTCCACTCATCAAAAGTTATAATCAGAATGAAAGAGAAAATTTCTATCAGTTAATCATGTCAGTGCTAGATTAGGTAAATATCTGAAAAATTAAACACCAAAATAACATCTCATCCAATTACTATTTGGTCAATGGAATTCACTAGACATTTCTCAGAAAAGAAGTCTAAATAACAAGTAAATGAATGCAGTAATTTTCAACCTTGTTTTGGATGGGAGGTAAAGGGTAGGAGACATGCCTCGTATTTTGAGGAACATCAATTTCCAAAAAGTTCTTTTTTCATATTTAATGATCAGGACTAACTAGAACTATGAATAAACAGGTTCCTGTTAGGCACCAACTTAGAAAATAAATAAATATACAGTTATATTTGTCTTGTGTGGTGATGGGGAAGCATATCTGGAATACCTAACAAGCTTCCCTGAAGGTTGGACATTTGATATTAAACTTTTAAAATAATATGTGAATATTCTACATAAATAAACAAGTTATACAGCTTCTTAAACATTGCTTAATCATATCTGAACACTAAACTCTAATTATTTCTCTCAAACCTTGCTTGAATTTGATTAATACATATTCTAATCCTATAATTTCCAGATTCTGCAAAATTATTGTACTATGAATAAGAAATAACCATTTAAACTTTACCCTTCTCTTTCACAGATCATGACACTCAGATTTTATAGTACTACCACTGGAATGTCAGCTCAATTATTTTTAGAATAATTAGCTTCATTATATATGGAAGACACATAGATATAAAATTCAGTTTCAAGATTCTAAGGTAGCATTAGAAGTAATCAAATCCAAATTGGAAGAAGCTCACACCTGCTACCTTCATGCTTTCACATGCTTTTAGAGAAAGATTTACTATTGCAAGAGCTATACAGTTATAATCAGTATAGAACCAGTTGTCAAACAACAATACAATATATACAGAAGTTACTAGTTTGTGATTACCTAACATTATTTCTTATAATTGAAAATATAATCCTATGTGGAGTTGCTTATACTGCTATACTGATGGAATTCAAAGAGGGAAAGCATGAAATTGGTCTCAGGTGTTCTGACATAATCACTCCAGATACATAAAGTTATTTCATTCACTGAACAGAAATTCTGTATGTGAACTGAAAACTCTTTGGTTATAAGGCTCAAAAATCTTCCAGACCAGAAACTTCTAATTATAATGGATCAGTGTGATTGTCCAGGTATGTAAATTTTTAAGACCATAGAATGAATGATACAGTTTTGAAACAAGAAATGATTACGTTTAATTGCTAGAAAGGCCAAGAAATTCGAGTAAAATAATTTCATTAAGAAAAAAAGAACAGTAGAGGATTTTCAGATTTTATATATTGTTAGTTAGACAAGTAATGCTTCAAGTATGCACAAGAAAAATGAAGATACTTGATTTCTCATGTAATTTATATAAAAATAAAATGCAACCATTTCTATCTTCTTTCAAAATCTGACTTAATAAGTATTCAGCAATATGAACTTAGTGGATCAGAAATAATGTAATTAATGTACATTTCTTATAAAATGATACATTTTCTTTATCAAAAATACTAGAGGGGCTAGGGATATGGCCTAGTGGCAAGAGTGCTTGCCTTGTATACATGAGGCCCTCGGTTCGATTCCCCAGCACCACATATACAGAAAACGGCCAGAAGTGGCGCTGTGGCTCAAGTGGCAAAGTGCTAGCCTTGAGCAAAAAGAAGCCAGGGACAGTGCTCAGACCCTGAGTTCAAGCCCCAGGACTGGCCAAAAAAAAAAAAAAAAAAATATATATATATATATATATATATATATATATATATATACACTAGATGCACTCTTCTTAAAATTATACTGAGAGTACTTAATATAATATTTACCCTCTTGACAAATACTATATTGTGTTTACAATATAGTTGTTAAATTAGATACAAAATATTGTTCAGCAAATCCCTAGAACTTATTCATTCAACATGATTGAAATTTAGACCCATTAGATTGCAGTTTCTCATCCCCTTTCGGTATCACTGTAAATCATTACTTTACTTTCAGGTTCTATGAGTTGGTTTTTATAGGTGGGGACTAGGAATGAGAAATAGCAATACAGAGAGTGGCTATATCAAATTATATCCAATGTATATGTTGGAATATTAAAGTGAAACCCCTTTATATGGTAATACACAATAATTTGTAAAAGCTCATCATTCTATCTCCTTTAGTCTTTGTGGTAAGGCTTTTTTCCATAGGGTTCATTTTGATAAGTATTATTTTATATGATCAGAGGTAAGACACAGGGACATTGTGCCTTGGTGTCCCTCCCCTAAGACTAGAATTAAGGCTTTTTAAATTTTATAAAGCCCAGAGATAAACTGGCACCTTGATAAGTTATTTTTGTTGAGGAGTAACCAATATAACCACTGAAAGAAAGGAGGAGGGGAAGCATAGAAATGGTGGGACAAAGGGTGAACCAGTTCATCAGTGAAAGTCACTAGACACTTTGTTGGAAATGAAGTATACAACTTTGGGGAGAGAAAAG
Organism: Perognathus longimembris pacificus; assembly: GCF_023159225.1. Classification (NCBI taxonomy): domain Eukaryota; kingdom Metazoa; phylum Chordata; class Mammalia; order Rodentia; family Heteromyidae; genus Perognathus; species Perognathus longimembris. The sequence continues at coordinate 18,449,850 of NC_063163.1, forward strand.
TCAAGAGGGGAAAAACCTGGGAGAAAACAAGAGAGAAGATGATACTGTTTAAAAGGAAATGTTCTTGTTACCTGAATCATGTAACTACAACCTCTCTACACATAACCTTTACAATAAATTTTTTAAATGCAAGTTTTTCTGTGTGGTTTTTCTCAGTAGGTTTCTGAGATCATAGGATCATTGGAATCCTAGTAACTCAAAATGATGAGATATTTCCTGGGTGATGCTAAGATTTTTTTTTAAGGAAGATTGACAAGGAAAGGAAAATAAAATAGGCTAATGTTTGAGGGAGACTCCAAACCCCATTTCTGCATCACAAATCCTGGCCATTAAGTCTTTCTTTTAGAAGTAAGAATCATAGCAACATGATGGGGTAAAGTGAGATGAACAGTGGTGACAAAAATACGATAATCATGGTGTGATTTTTTTTTTTTTTTTTTTAGTGATGGTACAGGCATGAAACAATGAAAATAACTTGCAGCATACTGTTACATGGTCTTTTGAACACGATAATCATTAGAGAATTTGATACACTATAAATCCATAACAAACACATTGCTATTTATTTCATGAATGATTCATTAAAATCTTGTTTATATTATATTATGACTTAGTAATCACCACCCTCATAGAATTCACAAAAGCAATTCTATACTAACATAGAAAAATACTTCTTCATAAAGGCCTAATTTAAATAGGAATGCCTTAATCCTCAACTTTTTCTAAAGTGTGAAATTTCATAAAATGCTAGAAACTTGTTTTTAGATCTCTCTATAAAAGCTTGTATTTATAAAAGCTATTTAGACTCTTACACTGACAGTGCTCTCTAAGCAAGGTGATCTATAAGCAATTCCACCTATTCCCCACCAATTTTCCTACTTTATCCCTCTAGGGTTATGTGTAATTAGAGCAGAAAATTCAGCCTATATAAGCTAGGGTCAAATGTTACTTTTTTTTCTTCAGCAATTATTAACATCAACGGCTCAGTGAATGTTTAGAGAGCAAATTAAAAAAAAAAAACAAAACGATTTTATAAACTTAGAAAATGTTGAGAAATTTACCAGAGTCTTGCTAATGAATAATTTTCCTTACTGTGAACTTCATAGAAAAAAAGATATAAATTATTAGATCTCCATTAAAGCAGGTTAATTGCAGGTGCAAAGAGGTCCTTCTGGAAGATGACCTCACCTCCAAGTCTCAATGCTCACAGTCTGAAAAACATTACTTAACCAAGTCCAGGGTAGATTTATGTATTAAAGAGTGAGGCACTGAAAGAAGCCTCCAGGTTTCTGTGATATTTATGAAGTTCATAAGATTAATTTGTAGTCCACATGGAGTAGGATGGGTTCATGTTGACAGAACAAGATACTTGTTTCTCATGAAAGAATGATGGGAAGGCAGTTTAGCATAACCTAGCTCTGTTAGCAAGATTCTCATTCTCTCTCTCTCTCTCTCTCTCTCTCTCTCTCTCTCTCTCTCTCTCTCTCTCTCTCTCTCTCTTCTCCTCTTCCTCCTGCTCTTCCTCTTCCTCCTCTCTTTTCTCCGTCCTTCCATCCCTCTTCCTTCTCGTCTCCCTCAATCTCTTCCTCTTTCTCCATCTCCTTCCCTGTCCCACTTCCTTCTCCTCTCCGTGGACTCTTTCCCTCCCACTTCACGTCCCTCTCTTCATTTCCCTCTACTTCTCCCCCTCTGTCTCTGTCTCTCTGTCTCTGTCTCTGTCTCTTTCTCTCTCTTCTCTCCCTCTCCCTTTCCCTGTCTGCCTCTGTCCCTCCCTTCCCACTTCTTTTCTTGCTTTTGAATTTTAGTCATTTAAGCATTTCTCTTTCATTTCAATAAATATTAACTTATATGGTCAGATGCACAAAGGTATTATACCTTTGTGTTCCACTCCTAAAATAATTAGCATTTTGGGGGACTAAAACTTTCCTAGCTTTGGTGTGACAATTGTGCTAGGAAATCAAGAAAGACTAGTTTAAAAATGTGTGATTCCCACCATAACCTTACATTTCATAGATAGATATTAAGGCATATTATTCTAAATGCTACCCCTCTCTTAGTTCTGAAATTTTAAGAATTGTTTCTTAGTGCTTTTGTGATAAAAGTGTTACCTTATTCAGTGTACTAGGGCTCTTTATGGAGAAATTACTTGAAGCTGATCTCCTGGATATTTTCAAGTAGAGAATTGCCCAAATTTATCTACTCATAAGAGTCATGTTTATTCAAAATAGTAAAATTATATCCTTTGTTATTAATCTTATCATACCTAGGCTTTGCCAAATACTCTATTTTACCACATAATTGCAAGGATTGAGGAAATATACTAATATCCAAAGTTCTGTAATATAGCCCAATCTTTGACATATATTACAAAATACATATTAACTACAGTTAGCAGTAAACAATCAAATACCAGAACACGGGTTTAATTATAAAATGAATAGAGATTAAGAAAGTGTTTGAAAATAACATAAAATTAAATCTGGCAAAATGTCTAAGAATATATAACTTCTGTTATGCAGCATAAGATAATTCATGAAATTTAAATGATGTGTACAACTTAACATTTATTCATCACTGTCTCCATGACAGAGTCTATCTTTCACACTTGTGATCCCTTTTTAATCAACTTTTATTTAGATTTTAAGTAATGCATGGTAATGATACATCTTGTACTATATATGTCTATCAATTTCAAACAGAACATTCAGAATACTTTTACCAAAAATATGGTACAAATTAGAGGAAATATGTATGCTAATGATTATGACCTGATCATTTCTCAATATACTCATGTGTTGAAACTTCACGCTACGTTATACAAATATAGACAACTCATGTGTCAATTAAAATTTATATTTTTACCTGGTGTTTGATCTGTGAACTGATTATATTCATGCATCACTGGTTACTTCATTCATATCTAAACAAAGCGTATGGACATACAGCACAATCATAAGTTGTATCTCCCACTGCCGCCTGTATATATAGTAAATTTGTAATTGCTGAGTTTCTGTGACTTTCTAAAGGACAGTACCTATTCCAGAACATGTACTTGATCTAGTTTAAATTTTTTTCCAATTCAAAATTTCACACATTAATTTCACTTAGTCTTAAGTAATTAAAATTAAGTGACTCCCTCCCTCCCTCCTTCCTTCCTTCCTTTCTTTATCTGATATTGGGATTTATTACAGGACCACCAGTGAGTGTTGTACTACCTATGCATACCTAGCCTTGTTAGTTATTTCAGATAAGGTATTGTGTTCTTTGTCAGGGCCATCCCTGGACCATGAGCCTCCCTATTTACAACTCATACATATCTGGTATTTTAGGAAATCTCTATCATAGCTGACTTGTTTGTTGAGATGAAGTCATACTAATGATTTCCCCTCAGGTTGGCCATCAACCATCATTCTATCATTCTCCAGCTCCTGAGAAACTTGGATGAGGGGCATAAAACACATGCCTGGTGCTTCAGCTGGAATTCATTTTACCTACTTGAAAGCTATTTGTTCTCCTAATGCTTCTCTGAAACATAGCCTATGGTGCTCTTAGCTCCTTGGATGGCTTGCCATTGTTCACCATCCATCCATGCTGCATGTCTCTGTGGGTGCTGGATAAGATTTGGGCAGAGCTTTGGCAGGCTTCTCTTGACAACATTACAGAACTTACTTTCTTGGCGCACTTACGTAGGCAGATTCCCAGAAATGTGTGGATCCTGAAATAGGTAGGTGAGAAATATGGAGACAAATGAAGCCTCGGGGACTACCCCGTGAGCCTCAACAGATATACTTGTGTGTGGCCCAACCTCACTGCAGTAGTAAGAGTCTGCACAGGAGCGTCTTCACAGCCCAAAATGCCAGAGTCTCGTGCTCTCTCACTTATTAAGACACTCTGTTATCAATGAGTCCAAGCCTAGTGGGAGTCAAACCCAGACTCCATTGTCCATCACCATAGTCTTATCTTTTGGAAAAGGGGAGATGGTCCTTTTTTATTTCTTGCTTTGTAACATGCATGCTAGAGCCCGAACCTGACAATTTTCTTCTCTATACTGCAAGACAAACAATGTGCAATCTCAGTATCTCTGCTTTATTCTTTTATAAACACTAATCTGAATATTTGAAAACTCTTGCAATTTAAAATAATGAGAAAATAACTATTTACTTATTATTCAGCAGACTCATAATTAGCTCTTCCTATCTTAAATGCCACTGTGATAATTCACATAATTACTGATGGTTTGGAAGGCCTCTTGAAGTGACATCATTTGATTATTTAAATGATCAAATACTGCTCTACAAATTGAATAGAAATACTCATTTTAATACGAGTACATAAGATCTTTTCAAGTTTTGCTTGTAAAAAAATAAATATATCATTACAATATCAACAAAGCAACTCAAGTGTACAGTAACAATTTTCTTCTTTTTTCATATAAGTATACAAAGAGGAATGCCTCTGAGAAATTAGCTCTTTTTTCTTTTACAGCATTGGACTGAGTCCATCATACATTTTTTGGTGATACAACAGTGACACATTACCATAAATAATTGTATTTTTTTGCTTTGAAATTGCTCCAAATGTCTTTAATTTACTTTTTCTTCTTAGAATTTTATACAATAGACTTAGGACCTAAGAAAGAGAGATGGTAGTAATTTCTCTTTCGGGTTTTTGCACTAAAAGAGAGCAATCAAATATATCAGCTGGAAATAGATTTTGGCTTCAAGACAAGAGACCAGTTCATTCACCACATTTAGCGAGTATTATTGAGGTAATCCAGCAACACTAGAGTGTTTATTTTCAACTGAAGTCAAATTCATCTTAACTGAAGCCTGAGGTAAAGAAGGCCAAGGGCCAGACAACATGGAAATGAACAATTGGCCAGTATTTTATAACTGCTGATTTATAATAACTTGACCTTCAAAAATACTTCTGCATTATACAGAGCCAAAATTTTTCGATTTGTACTACAGCATGTGGAAGGGGCTCTTTGGAAATGCAAGGGAATTCAATGCATATCTTTAAGTAGTAGGTAGGGACAATATAGGAATAGATAATTGGATCATTTCCCTCTGATCTTAGTAAACTTTCTTTACAATATCACCGTTGACATAATTGAGAGAAAAAAATTATACTTAAGAGCTTAAGAAAGAGCATAACAGCCCTGGCAGTGAGACAAAGGGAACTGAATATACAAAAGCTGTTATAGAAGCAAAGAAATGTACTGCTTGAAAATTGTGCTTAAGGGGATATACACTAAATAATGAAGCACTGAACATGCAAATAAGACATTAAGAAAAGAAAAAAAGTGCTCTTCTATTTTTTAAGAACCAAGAAGATAAATTTTTCTAAGAACCAGAAAACTAACTCTGAAGAAAAAAAAATAACAGGGTAGTTGGAACAGGCATTGGTCATGTCTGGTTCATGTCAATTTGTAGCATTATTGCTACACAATATCATTATTATCTGCACATGATAGGATGGCTCTACTTAGTATTGAGTATGCTGACCTATTAGATTATTTTCCTGCCCAAAGGAACTCTCAGGAAAGAAGCAAGGTTAGTGTTTTGAACAACAATCTCAGGGTAATATTTGGAATAAAAATTAGCTGATAAATTGAGACTAATAATGTACTTGAGGCCAAGCTGAGACACCTTTGCTAGATTTCTAATATAAACACAAGCAAGTCAATTTGTCTTCCAATTCCCAATGTCCTCGCAGATAAATTGAGACAACAGAACTCAGTGAATTCCAGAACACTTTGAAATAAGCAATTTCTATAATTCCTGTATCCATCCATCATTAGTGCCTTCTTTTTTTTCTTTTTCTTTTTTTCTTTTGCCAGTCCTGAGGCTTGGACTCAGGGACTGAGCCCTGTCCCTGGCTTCTTTTTTTGCTCAAGGCTAGCACTCTGCCACTTGAACCACAGCACCACTTCTGGCTGTTTTCTGTATATGTGGTGCTGGGGAATTGAACCCAGGGCCTTATGTATATGAGACAAGCACTCTTTGCCACTAGGCCATATCCCCAGCCTCCCATCATTATTGCCTTCTAAATAAGTAATAACACTTCACTATATGTACTTCAGTGACAGTAAGTGACATTGTTTTATGAAAAAAGGCTTCCCTCACTATTTGAATTTTTTAAAAAAGGTTACTGTTTAAAAGTTGTATATCTCCCAAATAAAACAAAGTGAATATCAATTGAGCTTACAAAATACAAATTCAAGGATTCGTAACTCCATAACACATATGCATAATGTTCTTCTTCTATACCTAGTGTAATCATTTAAGGGCTTCATTCAAAACATTCTTATTTATTAATCTAAAAGGCAATCTATAGCCCTTGCTATTTCTTCACTAATTCCAACTATGGTAGTTTTATTGCACTGAGTTGAATTTTAAAACCATTGTTTAAATTTTTTCACGTCTCTGATAAGGAAATATTACTTTCAGATGCAAATTAGAAATTATCCATTGAGACTTCTTTATGAAGCAGTGCTGTAATTTCAACCTTTTCCCTAAGGGAATTTATTTTTGAAATATCTGTGTATTTCATTTTTATCATTTCTAGACTCTTGCTTTGTTTCTTTCCTCTGGGTTTCAAAGTTTCTTTTTGCTATTTTCAATTAAGACTGAAGTTTACTGAGTTTTGGATATTTTTTTCTTTAAGGCTCATATTAAAGATTTTTTTTTGGAAGAATGCCATCTTCCCTATCAGGAAGTTGTTTATGTGAGAAGTTCCTCCTTAGATAATGTCTTCAGTGCGGGCTCTATTCAAGACTAATTAGCATTTTGAAAGAAATAACTGAGAATTTTGCTTTTCACTTTCTTTGCAAAATTTTTGACATACTGTGAATGTTTTATTTTACTGGATTGTTCTTCATATACTCTGATACATCCTTACAGTGTGATGATATAAGTAAAGTGACCAGTCAGATATAGGAATATTGGTGAAGTGATGAAACATATTTCTTCTTTAATATTATGAGGACTGGGTAACTTTTTTATTAATGATAATGACACCATAACAGTAACCTAAAAATGGAAAATAAACTGAATAACTCAATTTCCTTGTCTTTTCCTTTGGAAAGTTTGAAGTCTCTTATTTATTTCCTTAAATCATTAACATTTTTATTTTAATACCAAGTCTCTCCAAGTAGACAGGTTGACAACAAAGTCTAGATCTACATATGTATGTTTCCCAAATGCTGGGCACAGTAATTGGCCACTATGCCTGATTTAACGATTCTGAATTTTTCAGAAAATTTAAATGCATTATATTTAGCTTTAATGCTTATTTCAGTTCTATTTGCTCATTGTCACCTTTTTAAGCTAAATAGAATATTATTTTCCAAGGTGAATAGAATGAGCATTGTAGAGATAATGTTACAATTACACACTAGTAGACAAATACTAATGTAAAAGGAAAGAACCTATAAAACATTAACCAAATCATTGACAAAGCAGCAAATAGAACATATTTGAGAAAAAATGGTCTTTAAACCAAGTGGAACAATTGAATTTTACATGCAAAACAAACAAACCAATAAATAAAACCCACTGTACATACAGTCCTCACACCATTCTCAAAAAAATAACTCAAAATGGATCATAGCTCTAAATATAAAATGGAAATATATTTCTCATAGAAGATGGCATATCTTTGGTCACAAATTTGTTTGTGTGGGAGGGAGGAGTGTGTGTAGGAGGGAGGAGTGTGTGTGTGTGTGTGTGTGTGTGTGTGTGTGTGTGCCAGTGCTGGGGCTTGAACCTAGGGCTTGCATGCTGTTCCACCACTTTTGCACGCAAGCTGGCACTCTACCACTTGACTCGAAACTCCATCTTGGTATTTTTGGTGGCTAATTGGACATAAAAGTCTCATGGACATTCTTTCCTAGGCTGGCTTTGAACCACAATCCTCAAATCTCAGCCTCCTGAATACCTAGGGTTATAGATGTGAGCTACTGATGCCCAGGTATAAATTTTACATTTGATACCAAAGCATGATCTATGCAAAAATTAGTAATAAATTGCCCTGCATTAGAATTAAGAATTAAGAACTTTTACTCAGTGCAAGACACTTGAGATAATGTAAAGACAAGCTATAGAATATAAGAATGTACTTGTGAAAGATATAGACAATCCTGATACAGGATAGCTATCCATAATATACAAGTGGCTTAAAACTCTACAATAAAACAATATGCAATACAATTAAATAATGGGTAAAATATGGGTAGATACACTCCACTAACAAAGATATACAGATGCTAAACAAACACAGGAAAAGAAACTAAGAATCACATGTTACAAGGAAATTGCCATGGGATAAAAACACTAACCAGTTACCAATGAGTTTATATTAGAATGATTAAAATTCTGGCAATCTGAAAGATTGTTGAAGCCTTTTGGTAGAAATTTGGTGACTTATCACAAAACCAAACACTATTATCCACAATCAAACTAAGCATGATTACCACTTCAAGGTGTCTACCAAAATAAATTAAAAATTAATGTCTTCCCCTACCCCCCAATCCTCCACATGAATGTTTTATGGCAGCCTCCTTGGGGAAAAAAAAACAAAACAGAGTTCAGTAACTGAATGGTTAAATACCCTGTTGTGTATCCAGAGCAGGAATATTGTACAGAGCTGAAAATTAAACTTATAAATTATGAAAATATGAAGAAAGCTTAAATGCCATTTAATTACTTAAAAAAGAGCACCCAAAAAAGGCTACTCACTGTGGGATTACAACTAAATGATGTTCTGGAAAAGGCGAAACTCCAGACAGAAAAATGTCAGTGCTTGCCCGAGGTGAAGGGGAAGGGATGATTAGAATCTTCAGGGAAAGAAAAGTATGCTTTTTCATATTAAAATGGCAGACACTTGCATTACACATTTATCAAAGCCCATAGAGTGTGGAACACTAACACTGAACCCTAATGTAAAGTATACATTTTGAGTGATTGTGACAACTCAGAGCAGAATGATTAGTGTTATTCAATGACTATCATAGGGGAAGATGTTGGTTGTGGAGATGGCTGTGCTTGAATAAGGGTAATTTGAGAACTTCTTATACTTTCCTGAAAACTGGCTCTAAAATCAATTCTATTTTTAAAAAATGAGAACAGACTACTAGAGCTTAAAATGTTTATAGACCACCCCTTAGATTTGAGAGGAAAAGAAGAAGATTGAAAAGTTGTACATGATTGCACAAGAGTGGACAGATAATTTAAGGAAAATTATTGAATAGTTTTCATTCTCCTTCCAGCCCCTGCTCACCAATAAATATTATGGCAGAGATTTGATTAAATATATTTTCTGATATTATATTACCTGAATTCTATTGACCTTACAGGCCACTTTTAGGTTTCCATGACAGTAAAACATATTCTAGGATAATATCACCAAAAGCTGCTTGTTCCTAATCAGCATAGCATTAATTTTAAGGTAATAAAATTCAGCAAATAAATTCAGCCCAATTTCATGCAATATAAGATGCTTTCTTTTCAGTCTCCAATAGTCCACATGCAGTATAAACTCATCAAATCAGTAAGCTATTTTAAGGTTAGTATAGCAAATGTGTATTTCATACATTTTAAGTTCTAGTCTAATGCTTCAATACTGTGTGAGCTTAAGGAAATCCTATATAATCTTAAAATTCTATAGAAATGAGATCTTTACCTAAAAGATTTTTTTAATTTTTTTTAACTTGTGTAGAGCTGTTGCAGTTCAGGTACTAAGTACATTTCTTTTTGAACAGTGTCACCACTTCTCTCATTTTCTCCCAGTTTTTTCCCTCATAACCTCCTTCCCCAAAAGTTGAATAGGTCATTTTTCAACACCGTGTGTAGCATCACTGCTGCATTTGTTCACCCTTTGTCCCATTTCTGTGTTCCCTCCTTACGCTTCCCCAGACAGATAAACATACACACAAGTTAAATGTATAGACATCAAAAACAGCAACAAAGATAAAATAAAAAAATCCAAATAAAAAATTCTCTTGATCATATAGATTGTATAAAGTGCAGTTTATCAAAATGAACTCCAGACGGGCAGGGGAAGTTAGGGAAGATGGCAGAGGAGCAGCAGAGCCCTAGCTAAGCTCCCGCTCATATCACAGTTTTACCAATCCAGAGAAACTTTTACTCCTAGAAAGACAGCCAAAGTAAGTTATAACAGTACAGGGATTCTGGCCAGAAAGGAAAAATTGTCTTTGCTGGCCTGAAAACACAGATTAGAGCTCCGGGCAGTGTCCCGCTGCCACGCCAGTGCTGGCGCCGGCACAGCACACAACATTCCATGCACCTAAAGCACACAGCGGTGACCAGGGAGAAATCCTCCAGACGGTGGCAAATACACGCGGATCACATCACCGACAGGCCAAAATCGCAGAGGAAGTGTGAGTACCCCATGAAAGACATTCTCACTCACGCCCACAGAGCAGCTTCTGGAAGCCAGCCCTTCCCCCACCACCAAAGCAAGGCTCCATCTTTGCCTCTGGCATAGACTCAGTCAGAGCAGACTGGAACTAAAGTGGGCCAGAGGAAAGCGAGGGCCATCTTAGAAAAGGGCAAGAGTGACTGAACGGTGAGAGCCAGCTCCGCCCAGGAGAAGGTCCCCTGCCCAGACGTGAGGTTCATCCCCGGGCCGAAGCTCACAGACTCTGATAAATTCAGCCAGAGGTGCCCATCCCCACCCCGCCGATGTCACAGCTGCAGACTCTCCAGCAGCCAGAATTTCTAAAACCAAACCAAAAGCAGTGAGGAGCTACTGGCGGCACAGGACAATCAGACGGGAGAGCAAACAGTTCCCGACACATAAACGGCCCCTTTACAGAGGATGCCCAATTCCTACCAGCAAACTGACCAGAATTCCACAGCCAGCTCCGCCCAGGAGGAGGTCATCCCACCCAGGAGGGAGGAACCTTCCCCAGGCCAAGCGGCTCTCAGGCAGGTAAACCAGGCCAGAGGTGCTTCCCCCTGCTGAGTCCAGTATGGGAAGAGCCATGGTTCCCTAGACTGATCAGGGTCCCCAACTACAGAGGACACTGAAGTCCTACCTGCAAGCTGTGTGAACCACAGAGCCCCAGAATTTAACAAAATGGGAAAGAGGGTCAGAGCAGATCCACCCACTGCAAACTGAAAGCAAATCAAACCAGCCAAGCACCAGGAAAATAGACTGTAGACCATTTCAAGGAAACCAGAGACAGTAAAGAGCCCACCCAAACAAGGAAGACTCATTTTTTTAGAAAAATCTTTTTAAACATTTTTACTTTTTCTTTTTCTTTTTTTTTTCAATTTTGAGTTGTCGTTTGTTTTTTGTTTTCTTTTTTTGTTTGTTTGTCTTATTGGGATTTTTTTGGTAAAGTATTTTCTTTGTTCTTTAGTGTGTTTGTTTTCCTATATTTTGTCTTTGTTTCTCTTTTCACATTTTCTTTCTTTAAAATTACTTTTCTGTTGACTCTCTATTCTCTATCATTTTAACCTCGTTCTTTCTACCGATTCTACTCTTCTCCACCTTTCCACTTCACTGAAACTAAACTAAAAATCATCACCTCCCATTCATTTTACTCTATTCTATTCAGTACCCCTAACTTACCCTCCTAAACTTACTTCCAGGACCTCCAAACTCCATTGACCCCTGGTTATCAGATAGAGGGTATTGGGCTGGGGATATGGCCTAGTGGCAAGAGAGCTTGCCTTGTATACATGAGACCCTGGGTTCGATTCCCCAGCACCACATATACAGAAAATGGCCAGAAGTGGTGCTGTGGCTCAAGTGGCAGAGTGCTAGCCTTGAGCAAAAAGAAGCCTGGGACAGTGCTCAGGCCCTGAGTCCAAGGACCAGGACTGGCCAAAAACAAACAAACAAACAAAAAAGATAGAGGGTATCCCTGTTCAATCCGTGTGAGTCAAAGGGGTTCATAGAGAAATCCCACTAGTCCAAAAAGAACTAAATATAAGAACAAAAATTGCTCATAGGGTTATAACGGTAAATAAGTAACTACTGAATAGAGGGCTCAGGCTTGGTTGTTATATTAAAATTGTATTCTTTGGGGACATCAAATTTGCTTTTATACACAAAAAATAGAGGGAAGAAATTTGTATATAACTGCATACTTCTAAAATTTATACAACAGTGCTTGGTAAGGTCTGCTTTGGGTCTTAAACGGTTCTCACAGGTGCTTGTAGATTGACATTTCCAATCCAAATGGGCAGAAGAAGCACAAGAAAGATGGCAAACAAGGGAATCTCATCTCCTACTCAAAACAAGCAGGAAACAGAGCAGTCAATCAAAGACCTAGAAGAGAATCCTCAAAATGCTCTACAAAGTCTACTGATAAAAAAGTTGAATGAAAAGTTTGAATCTCTTCAGGGAACTATTCTAGAGTGTGAGGAGGTGAACCAAAAATTAATAGAGGATTTCATGGCCTCCACAAGCAGAAAGATAAATGAACTTCAAGAGTCCTACCAGAGCCAGCCGGCAGCAAAAGGGAATCCTGATTGAGGGGGCGAGGATTAAAGAAAAAGAAAGATACAGGACAAGAGACAAAAGACAAAAGACAAAAGATGGGGTTCAAGAGGTCTGCAGCTCAAGACTATGGCTCAACACTGCAGCCCCATTTATTCTTAACTTCAAGTTTATATACAGTTTTCCCTAGTTTAGGAACTAGGGAATGGCATAGGATTAACTAAAGTTTAAGAAAACAAGAGGCCCTGAAGTTGGTAAATAACAAGAGGCAGCAAAACAAGGTTGAATGGTTAACATAAAACAGACTCTTGTGGGCATAATAAAACATCTCTGATTAGTGCTGTCCTTCAAGTAAGCCATGACCTTGCACTCCTTGCAATAACAACATAGCCAGAGGTCAGGATGAACTTTGTTGTTGGTTCCCTACATTGAATGAGCTATGTCCTTCCATGACCTTGAGAACAACATAGCCAGAATTCAGGATGAACTTCGCTGTTGGCTCCCTACAGAGTCCAATGGAAAGATAGCTACCCAGCTAAAAGATTTGAGAGAGAGCACTCAGAACCAAATTAATGAAGTAAATTAGTCCATACAGGACCTGAGTGAAAATTATAGCAAAGACATGGGAGCAATCAAGAAAGACCTGTCAGAAGGAAGGGAAATTTGAAATCAAGTAGCTAGCCTACAGAGCAGACTAGATGAAACATAGGACCGAATCTCAGGAACAAAAGATTCACTAAAATCTATGGAGAAAGTGTTGTGCCAAGTTGCAAGACCACCCCCAAGAAGACCACCGAGATTCAGACACTCCGAAATGCAAAAGCAAGGCAAGGCTTTATTTAACGAGCTGCCAACTCGGGCCTCGTCCTACCCACCGACACAGCGGAGGTTAGGAGGAAGCCCCAAGCTGTGATTACACAGGGCTTATAAAGGCAAAGAACAAGGTTACAACAATCAGCTGTGCAAGCAAGATTAGAACACAGGTACAAATCTGATCGGCTCAGGGTTTGATTCTAAAATGGGGTTCACGTGGTGGGGCCTGACTTCAAAGTCTGGCACCTCATTTCCCCCTTTTTCTTTTTGGTACCTTGGGAGCCAATCATGGCTCCATTCTGTCCATTTCAATGGCTTGCATGTCTAGGGGATGATATAGAGGTAAGGCATGGGCCAGTAGGGCCAAAAGTAGTATCCGAAAATAACTCTGGTCCCTCGGTTTTAAAGGGGGGCTGATGGGTGAAGATCATCCATCTTCTGTAATTTCTTCAGGCTGACTCAGGGGCGTTGACCTTACCTAGCCAGGAACCTATAACCTTAGTCTACTTTACCAAGGGACTGCAGGATTCACCTCACTTTGGAGTGAGCTGCCAAAATAACATTAACACTAGCCAGGGTAGTAAGGAAAGAAGGCAAAAAGAAAATTATAACAATATTCAGTCTAACTTTCTTTTCTTGAGGCGAAGGCGAAGCGGCTGAGTTGGGTGCTTGGAGACCTCCCATGTTCCACCACAGTAGTTGTCATCCAGGGCAAAGGGGTCAGCTGGCCTGGCGTGGAAGCAATGAACCCAAGTGGCGATGCCGTCTAGGGTTCCTTCCACCGTGGTTCTTAGGATTTCAGTCCCCTGGTCTGAATAAATGGGGGGTAGGGACAGAAGCAGAATCATATCTTTTAGAGTCCAATTCATTTTCTCTACCTGTCCTGCACTCTGGGGTCTATAAGCACAATGCAATTTCCAATCTGTCCCCAGTGCTGCAGCTATTCCCTGACTTACTTTTGAGACGAAAGCCTGTCCGTTGTCTGACCCAATGGTGGATGGGAAGCCATACCTGGGTAGGATTTCTTCCAGGATCTTCTTAGCCACTACATTCGCAGTCTCATGCTTTGTTGGATAGACTTCAACCCATCCTGAAAAGGTGTCTACAAAAACTAGCAAATATTTATAATTTCTGTGAAATCTACTTCCCAATACACGCCTGGCCTATTCCCACAGAGGCGAGCTCCTTTAGTAATCTGTTGATTGGGGGCATTGGTAAGCTGACAGATCTTGCAATTTTTAACAATATACCTTTGCAGGCCTTTAACAGATCTCAATAAGGACACAATCTCAGGTCTACAAGCTTTCTTTACTAAACAGATGTATGAGCTTAAAATTCTCACTGCCAGTCAGGGCACAGATGACTGGCAACTTCCTGCCCAGTAGACAGACATGGGCATTGGACTGGAACTTATTAAGGGTCAGTATTAGATCTTGACAAACTTGTAGGAATCACCTGTGCTTCTCTGTGGGCCTGCTGGAAACTGTTACAAAAAAACCTACAAAGAAGCTGGAATGGCAATTAAACATTTTGGTAGCCATAATTCTCCTTTTCTCACTTTGCAATAATTATTTAGGACAATTTTACTTCCAAATTTCTTCCAAAAGGCTACAAAAACAAAACAATTAATACAAAAGGAGGAAAACACACAGGCCTAAGAAAAGTTACGAGTTGGAGATCTCCCAAGCTGGCCCACAACCTCCTACAAGGGTGTAGAAGGAATGGACCCGAGTTGGCCCACAACCTCCTGCAAGAAGGAGTAGACCCGAGTTGGCCCACAACCTCCTGCAAGAAGGAGTAGACCCGAGTTGGCCCACAACCTCCTGCAAGGGTGCAGAAGGAGTGGACCCGAGTTGGCCCACAACCTCCTGCCAGATAAGCAGAAGGAGCAGACCCAAGTACAAGGTGGGCGGGTTGAGTCTCATTTAGGAGGCCCTCCTGGTCAGTTCCGGCCAAAAAACCAAACTGACTCGTGCCCTACAAGTATAAGCAAAAGCAAAACAGACAAACAGACAAATTACAGGACAAGACAAATGAACAGCGCTGTTTTCTTACCTTCGGAGTCTGGGATCTCGGGGTCTCTGGGGCTATCCCGGACGAGCCCCCAAATGTTGTGCCAAGTTGCAAGACCACCCCCAAGAAGACCACCGAGATTCAGACACTCCGAAATGCAAAAGCAAGGCAAGGCTTTATTTAACGAGCTGCCAACTCGGGCCTCGTCCTACCCACCGACACAGCGGAGGTTAGGAGGAAGCCCCAAGCTGTGATTACACAGGGCTTATAAAGGCAAAGAACAAGGTTACAACAATCAGCTGTGCAAGCAAGATTAGAACACAGGTACAAATCTGATCGGCTCAGGGTTTGATTCTAAAATGGGGTTCACGTGGTGGGGCCTGACTTCAAAGTCTGGCACCTCAAAAGGACAAAAATCAATACAAAACCAATTAATTGAAAAAAAAACAATTAATTGGCAGACAGATTGTTGGGGATTATTATGGCCTGGGAAAGACTGCCCTTCCACCAGCCTTGGGACAATAGAAGCCCCTCCCACCTTTTGACCTCCACCCCTTGGGAGGTGAACACGTGCGTGCCACCATGATGGGGTTGTCCCGCCCACAAAGGGAAGTTTCGTGATGTCACTTGATGAACGTGACCCCTAGCCTATGACTGACCCTTTGGCCAGCCCCCTTTCTTTCCCGCCATTACTTCTATATAAGTGCCCTTCCATATTAAAGTCTTTGAGACGCATTCCACCACCGCAGCGTGTCCCTGATGCCTTCCTTTTCGCCTCCGCCCTCGGTAACATGTGGGAGGACCGGGGGGAGGGGAAGCTTCAGCAACCCGTCCTCTACTTAGCGTTTGCCCATGTGAGCACGCCTTTGGCCTTCCGCTGGCGGAGGGCCAGGCTGGGTGCTCTTTCATAGAGTTTGTGGTTACCATTCTCCCCGAGGGGGGAGAAAGGGGGTGTCCAGAACCCCAACACAGATCACTCCAGGAGCTCCAAGATACAATCAGGAAGCCCAATTTAAGGATAATAGGTATCAAGGAAAACCCAGAGAAAGAAGTCAATGGAATAGGCAAATTATTTAACAGAATATTAGCCAAGAACTTTCCAAGTATCCAGAAGGATAGCCCTATCCAGATACAAGAAGCATTCAGAACCCCAAACCAAATTTGAGAATAGGACATCCCACCAACCCATTGTGATCAAAACAGGATCAATAGAGTCTAAGGAAAGAATCCTTAAAGCTGCTAGGGAGAAGAAAGTAATCACATATAAAGGAAAGCCAATCAGAATTACCCCAGACTTCTCAGCAAAGACCATGAAAGCAAGGAGAGCCTGGAATGAGTTATGCCACACCCTAAAGAAAACTAAATATCAACCAAAAATGCTGTACCCAGCAAACTCTCATTCATAGCCAAAGGTCAAATAAAAGTCTTCCATAGTAAGGAAAAACTGAAACAATACATCTCCACTGAACAAGCTTTACAGAAAATCCTCAAGGATGTATTACACATGGAAAATAATCAAGATCACAATACAGAAAAAGAAATGAACCCTAAATAGAAAACCAGAATATTAGATCAAGAATTGGGAAGACACAGCTTTAAACAAGATAGCTATAATGAAAGGAACAAACGATTATGTCTCAATCCTAATTCTCAATATTAATGGGTTTATTTCCCCAATCAAACGACATAGGCTCATAAGTTGGATCAAAAATCAAGATCCATCTTTCTGCTGCCTCGAAGAGACACATCTATCCAGCAAATGCAAACATCTTCTAAAAGTGAAAGGCTGGAAAAAAATCTAACAAACAAATGGCCCCAATAAGCAGGCTGGAGTTGCAATCCTAGTATCAGATAAAATTGACTTCAAATAAATTAAAAATGGTAAGAAGAGACAAAGAAGGTTACTAGATACTAATAACGGAATCTCTCTTACAGGAGGATATAACCATTCTAGATATCTACACACCAAATGCAGGAGCACCCAACTTCATCAAATAATCACTACTGACTCTAAAAACAGTCATAGACCAAAACACATTCATACTTGGAGATTTTAACACTCCACTGTCACCTCTGGACAGATCAACATGCCAAAAATTGAGCAAAGAAACCTCAGAACTATACAACTGCATAGACCAACTAGACTTAACCGACATCTACAGAATATTCCACCCAGCAACAACAGAATACACATTCTTTTCAGCAGCACATGGAACATTCTCCAAAAAAGATCACATCTTAGGGCACAAAGAAAATCTGCACAAATTCAGAAGTATCGAAATCATTCCCTGCATTCTCGCAGACCACAATGGAATAAAATTAGGCCTCAACTGAAACAACCACCAAATAAAATCCTACAATTCATGGAGACTAAACAACATATTGCTGAGCCATCAGTGGGTCACTGAAGAAATTAAAACGGAAATTCAAATGTTTATGGAATTCAACTAAGATGAGTATACAAAGCACCAGCTCCTTTGGGACCCAGCAAAGACAGTACTCAGAGGAAAATTTATATCTCTGAGTGCCTGCATCAACAAACTGCAGAAATAGCAATTTAACAACTTAAAGAAGCACTTTAAGCTCCTCAAAAGAGAACAACAAGCCAAACCCCAAATCAATAGACAGAAGCAAATAATTAAAATCAAATCAGAATTAAATGACTTAGAGTAAAAAAAGCCATCGAAGGAATCAACAAAAAGAAGAGTTAATTCTTTCAAAAAATTAACAAGATAGACAGACCCCTAGCAAACCTGACCAAAAAACAAAGGCAGCAC
This sequence comes from Perognathus longimembris pacificus, assembly GCF_023159225.1. NCBI lineage: Eukaryota > Metazoa > Chordata > Mammalia > Rodentia > Heteromyidae > Perognathus > Perognathus longimembris. Next base: position 18,467,927 of record NC_063163.1, read on the forward strand.
ACCCAAATAAACAAGATCAGAGATGAAGCAGATAACATCACCACAGAAACAACCAAAATTCAAAATATAATAAGGGACTATTTTGCAAACCTTTATGCCAACAAATTTGAGAACCTGGAAGAAATGGAAAATTTCCTAGCAAAATTTATATCCACAAACTCAACCAAGAAGATTTAAGCCTTTTAAACAGACCCATATCCAGCATTGAAATAGAAACTTCAATAAGAAATCTCCCATCCAAGAAAAGCCCTGGTCCAGAGGGATTCACAGAAGAATGCTACAAGGCCTTCAAAACAGAACTCACACCAATATTTCTCAAACTCTTCAATGAAACTGAAAGAGAAAGTTTGCTACCAAACACATTCTATGATGCCAATATAACCCTCATCCCCAAACCAGGCAGGGGCTCATCAAGGAAAGAGAACTATAGACCGATTTCCCTGATGAACACTGGTACAAAAATTCTCAACAAAATTCTCAACAAAATTGGGATTCCAGGGACCACTCCTGAATATAATAAAGGCAGTATATGACAAACCAACAGCAAGCGTAATTCTAAATGGTGAAAAGCTAAAGCCATTCCCTTTAAAATCAGGAGCAAGGCAGGGATGTCCACGATTTCCCCTCCTCTTCAACATAGTACTAGAATTCCTAGCTAGAGCAATTAGGCAAGAAGAAAATAGAAAGGGGATCCAAACAGGAAAAGATGAAATTAAACTTTCTCTCTTCCCAGATGACATGATCTTATACCTAAAGAACCCCAAAGACTCTACTCCCAAGCTACTAGAGCTGATCCAAAACTTTGGCAAAGTAGCAGGATATAAAATAAACCCTCAAAAATCAACTATATGCTAATGACCCAAAGACTGAGGCAGAAATCAGGAAAGCAACTCTTTTTGCAATAGCCTCAAAATACATAAAATACCTAGGAATAACCTTAACCAAAGAAGTGAAGGACTTCTAGGACAAGAACTTTAAAAACATGAAAAACAAAATTAAGGCAGAACTAGGGAAATTGGAAAAACCTCCCATGCTCCTGGATAGGGTGGATTAATATAGTAAAAATGGCAATATTGCCAAAGGCTATCTACAAATTCAATTCAATACCCATTAATATCCCAATACCATTTCAATGCCAAGCTTCAAGCTGTATTACAAAGCTATAGTAATACAAACAGGTTAGTATTGGCACAGGAACAGGCCTGAAGACCAATGGAACCAAATTGAAGACCCAGAAATGAACCGACAGAACTATGCCTACTTAATCTTTGATAATGGAGCCAAAAATATCGGATGCAAGAAAGATAGCCTCTTTAACAAATGGTGCTGGCAAAACTGGTTCAACACCTGCAACAAACTAAAACTAGATCCTTATACTTCACCCTGCACCAAAATCAATTCCAAATGGATCAAAGACGTCGAAATAAAAACAGATACCCTGAAAACACTACAAGAAAGAGTAGTAGAAACACTTGGGCTCCTTGGCACAGGATGAAACTTCCTTAATAAGGGCCCAGAATTGCAACAATTAAAGATAGGTTGGACAAATGGAACTGCATCAAACTGCAGAGCTTCTGCAGGGCAAATGACATAGCTCCCAAGATAAACAGAAAGCCCACAGATTGGGAAAAGATCTTTACTGGCCATACAAAGGACAAAGATCTAAGATATATGCAGAACTAAAAAAGTTAAATTCCTCTAAAAACTACAAAGAACCAACAGCCCCCTCAACAAGTCATTTAGAGACTTAAAAAGAGACTTCTCTGATGAGGAAATGAGAATGACCAAGAGACATATAAAAAAGTGCTCTCCATCACTGGCCATAAAAGAAATGCAAATCAAAACAACATTGAGATTCCATCTCACCCCTATAAGAATGGCCTTTATCAATAAAACTAACAATAACAAATGTTGGAGGGGAGGTGGCCAAAAGGAAACACTAATTTATTGTTGGTGGGAATGTAAACTGGTTCAGCCACTCTAGAAAACAATATGGAGAGTTCTCAGAAGGCTAAATATAGAGCTCCCCTATGACCCAGTAGCCCCACTTTTGGGCATCTACCCAAAAGACCACAAACAAGAGCACACTAAAGCCACCAGCACAACAATGTTCATTGCAGCACAATTTGTCATAGCTAAAATATGGAACCAATCCAGATGGCCCTCAGTAGATGAATGGATCAGGAAAATGTGGTACATATAAACAATGGAATTTTATACCTCTATAAGAAAGAATGACATCGCCCCATTCATAAGGAAATGGAAGAACTTGAAAAAAAATCTACTAAGTGAAGTGAGCCTGACCCAAAGAAACACGGACTCAATGGTTTCCCTCACAGGGAATAATTAGCACAAGTTTAGGCTAGACACAGCAGAGGATCACAAGAGCCCAATAGCTATGCCCTTATGAACACAGAAGATGATGCTAAGTGAAATTAACTCCATGTTATGGAAATGAATGTTATATCACTGTTGTAAATACTTTCAACATGCCATGTGAAACTGTAGCTTCTTTTGTTGATTATCCTCTTGTTTCCCCTTTCTGTGATTGTCCCCGCGCTATCACTGTATCTCATCTGAGTACCGTGGATATTGTATATACTGGAATTAGAACTAGGGAAGTGAACGGGAATATCAAAATCGAGAGACAAAGATAAAAAGACAAACGACTCCAAAAGCAGTACTTGCAAAACGATTTGGGTACAAAACAACTGAACAACTCATGAAGGGAGAGGGACAGGGGGAGGGGGGAGGGGGAATGAGGGAGGAGGCAACAAATAGTACAAGAAATGTACTCATGGCCTAACGTATGAAACTGTAACCCTTCTATACATCACTTTGACAATAAATAAGTAATTATTATTAAAAAAATGTGGAGTTAACCAACTGTATAACTAATGGGGAGATTGGGAAAGGGGGAGGGGGAGGAGGAAGGGGAAAATGACACAGCAGGTAACAAGTTGAACAAGAAATATACTTACTGCCTTACTTATGAAACTGTTACCCCTCTGTACATCACTTTGACAATAAATAAGTAAATATTAAAAAAGAACTCAAATCAAATCATATTTGTGTTTATTTCTTATGTATGTATTTACTTGCATACTCTGGAATTTAATGGTGGGACAAAAATATCTTTTATTTTATAAAATATACTGTTCTTTCGTAATAATATATAGTGAAAATCTTCCTTCAGTAGTAAAGTTGCTTAAATATTTATTAGGTTAACCAATTGGTACCAATTATTGAAATATGATAAATTACAGACTAAGAACCCAACTTCCCTACTTGTCAATAATGTTCCAAATATTCCCAAATATGTATAAGTAAATTCTCAAATGATTCTGATATTACTTTTGGCTCTAATGCATTTTAATAAAAATATATCTGTAAATTGAGTGGAGTTTCTACAGATGCCGATAACCATATATCTTCCCTATCCCTTTTTTTCTATTTTCTTGACCTTTATAGTTTCTTTCTTTTCAATTAGCTTTTCTTCAAATTAATCCAGAATATTTAGATTTCAACCAAAGCAACAAAACTATTTTCAACCATGGGTGCATCTTAGGCTAAATCAGTGTTCACACAAAGCTTCACTTAATTTTGCCCTCTTTATTAGATGATGCAGTAGTAAAGAATCTGGGTAATTACCACCATAGTTTTATATCACCCGCTGTATTGTGAAAAAAGTCCTATCCATTAAGTCAAGACAATTCCTTTCCCTTTCTATATGATTTGTTGAACATAACAAGTTTAATAATTATAGTCTACCCAGTGTTATCTACACAGTGTCTGATGTATTTGCAGTTTGAATGAGCATCAGATAATTAAGCAGTTGTAACTATGAAAAATGTATAGCGTAAAATCTCTATATAGAAAAATATATAAAGGAAAGAGTCTTAATTTGCATGTCAGGGTAACTTTACCTTACTACTTAAATGCAAAAGGCAATAATAATTTTAAAACTTTTCTTAGTCATAGAAACACACCTGTCTACAGTACATTATTTTTCTTTTTTCTTTTTCTTTTTTGGCCAGTCCTGGGGCTTGGACTCAGGGCCTAAGCACTGTCCCTGGCTTCTTTTCATGCTCAAGGCTAGCACTCTGCCACTTGAGCCACAGCGCTACTTCTGGCCATTTTCTGTATATGTGGTGCTGGGGAATTGAACCTAGGGTGTCATGTGTACAAGGCAATCACTCTTGCCACTAGGCCATATCCCCAGCCCCTACAGTACATTATTTTTAAGAACAGTATCTTTCACTGGATAGGAAAAAAGTTTTTGATTACTGCCACAATAAAAACTGTAATATGAATAGCTTATTGTGTATCTGATATAAACATTTGTGTTTTTATTTCATTTATATATCTCAATGCATTATTGTATGTATAGCTCATAAATTTAGAAAATTTGCATTACACAAGGCTAAAAGCTTTTGATAACTTAAAGTATAACCATTATTATGCTTTTATTGCACTCTGATTCTTTGTTGTGAGTAGCAAAGATTTTTTAAAAAAACCTCAAAGTTACTATTTGACCTCTGTTAAATATTTGGTTTTACTGTTGCAATTTCCTTTATCTTTCTGACAAAATACTATTCTTACATTTCTTGTTCCTTTTTCCTCAATTGCCTCTCTACACATAATTTGATGGAGTAGAGCAAACCGGTAACTAACAGACTGATATTACTCTCAACCTTGCAAAAGGAATGAAAGATTTTGGCTCCATGATGGGGCACTGATCCAATAGGAGGCAAGTGAGATCTACACCAACATTGAATGAAGGAGAAGTATTTTTATTTCAAGTATTTGAGTACTTTCTAAACAGATGTATGGGCCCTACCAACAAACTAGTTGTGAAGGAAAGGCTGTTTTGTGTTTTGTTTTATTTTTAAATGTTTGATACTAGAAGCAGTTATAACAGACCATGCTATTTGTAGAAAGATGGAATCAGTAGATTAAGAATGACCAGGTCCACTTCACATCTGAATTAAACAGACTTTGTAAAAACAGACACTTTTCCACAAAAGCTGAGGACATCTCTCATAGTATAGAAAATGACATTTTTGTCACTCTGAACTATCTAAAGAGGGTGTGAAAGCTTTTCACTGCCAATGAACATTTGGGTATTTGGGAGTACAAATCTATGTGTCTGTCCTATCAGATACCAAATTATTTCCCAGGCCAGATATCCCCCACCTCTGCAAAATGATGTATGGAAGAAATTCTCTTGTAGAACTTTAGAACTTTAGTTGTTAGACACTGTTTACCAGACAGGCAAAGTGGCTCATATCTATAGTCCTAGAAAAAGAGGAAACACATCTAAGAACCAGAAGAGGCCATGAATCAAATGGTAGAACACTTGCCTATTAAGTAAAAGGTTCTTAGTTCAAAACTCTGTAGAGACAAAAAAATAAAAAGAAAGAAGGAAAGAGAGAGAGAAAGAAAGGAAGAAAGAAATAAAGGAGAGAAAGAAAGAAGGAAAGAAAGAAGGAAGGAAAGAAAGAAAGAAAGAAAGAAAGAAAGAAAGAAAGAAAGAAAGAAAGAAAGAAAGAAAGAAAGGGAAAGCTACTTAAACTGCAATTTAAAGATTCTATCAGGTTCTTTAGGTATTCCTTCAGCCGTGGACTACATTCCATGTAGCCAATATACAGATGAAATAAAATAATTTACAGAGATCAAACCAAGGCAAAATCTATATAGATAAAAAATATAAATACTTTGATAAATGTATTTCTTTGAACCCAGCAACTCAGCTTCTAAATTTCAGCAGAACTAGGTAATATGTTTAAGTGGTAACTGGGGAACCCTTTCCAAGAGCAGCTTGATAACCTGTTCTAATTAAAATTCAGACATCTTAGACAAGAAAACATGTGTTGTTTATTCTTTCCTATGAGTGAACAGTTTTCATCATGTCAAAAAGTAAAAATGAGAGCTGCAGCATAAGGCCCATTAGAGAAACATGAAAGGGATATCAGGATCTGGAGGCCTGTGGAGTATACAATGATAGCTGCATCTTCTAAAACGTCTGGTTTTCATAAATCATTGCTAAATATCTTACTTTAAGTCCTTGTGAACAATTTGTTTCTCCAAAAGAAGACTGATTTGAAATTGAGGAGCTTGGGGGACAAGAATTCAAAAATAAGCATTTCTGTTATTCTTTTGCACTGTTAGGTCTCTATCGCCCAGAAATCCACAACAATTATCAGCTAATTCATTAATTACACTATTCAATCAGCTTTAGAGACTGATGTTTCATCAGATTGTATAACAACAGAAGGAGTCACAGAAATTGGGACTACAGAAAGGAATTAGGATCATATGTTCTTAAAGAGACAGAGAGACAGAAGATTTTCTTTAAATTATTGCCTCACGAAAGGTTGGATATATATGGTCATAATATTCCATGGACATATGTAAACATAGAACCAAGAAATCTGAGTGGATGGGTGTGGTTGGGAGAAATGGGATAGAATAATGAAAAGAACAATATTGATCAAGATGCAATATGCTCATGATTGGACTCATTAAATTAAAACCTCTTTGTGGAACTACTTGAAGATAATTTTAAATGTTAAAGATAGATGGATGATGGACAGATGGATGGATAAATGGATGGATGGACAGACAGACAGATAATGTCTCAATGTGATATTTTGGAGAAAAGCTAATGATGAAAAGAATTATGAGCATTATAGAAAAATAACTAGAATTACATAGTGATTCCTAAGGAAAGTTTACTTTCAGCATCTTCCTCTTATGGAAAGCTCAAGTGGAAAGACAGCATAGAAATCACAAGCCAAGCACACAAAAACAGTCTTAATGATATGCCTTAAATCCAAGACTGAAGGCAAAATTGTCATAATGATTTTTCAGACACTGTGCAGCCAATCCTTTTCTGGTATAAATCAGGTCAAGTTGAACTTTGTATCACTTGTAATAAGAATAGAATAGTTTGGTGACTAAAGAACATTTTAATTTCTTCTAAAATTATTTGTGATTGACACAATAACTACATATTTGTGGGTTAGAATGTGAATAAATTTATATATTATTATTATAGTCCTATCAGACTATATTCCCAGAGTAAACTCTTTTTTTTACTCTCCATATAATGTACATTGATTCATAAAACACAATACAGTATTATATGGGAAGATTGGTTTAAATACTAAAAAGTGAAATATAACAGTCATTACATGTCTTTAATGAAAACATGAAATATGGCTCACATTTAATAGCATATTTGAAAATATAGATTTATTTAAAATAATGCTTTGGAAGCACAAAAATGTACTTCCTTTTGAAAATATATTGACAGTACTTTGTAATTGAGATCGCAAAACCTGGCACATAGACTTTTCCTAATCCAGTGGTTGAAAGATGTATCTAACATTTTCATTTCTGTGCTCAAATAATCTATTAAAAAAGGTCAAAATAGAAGCTAGCTGTTGGAGTTTCACAGCTTTTGCAAATTTACCATGATTTTTCAGTGTATCTGTTGTTAATATGATGTGACAGCTTGGGGGTGAAAGTAATTTCAGCACATTTTCATGGTATCTCTGGCACATTCGAATACTATGATCCTTACCAATGATTTAGAAATAGTTTATAACAGAGATTTCTTCAATATTTGACTACTTTTTTCTCTGGATGTTCCTAAGCTACTTTTTTTTCTCTTGGTATAATTATACTTTTTTTAAACTCAAAACCTCTGATATTCAGTTCACTATTAAATGTAAGGTGACTACCAAAAGTTTCTCCTTTCACTTGAAATACCATGGTTAGCATGCAGGGCCATAAACTTTAGCACACAAACTCTCGCTACCAGTTGAGTTATACTTACAATCTCTTTTGGAAATTTTTATAGATTAGTTAATTTAACAGCAAAATTTAGGACTGTGATACATTATTGTTATTGTAGTCATTCATACTCCAATAATTTTGTAATGTTTTTATCTTTAAGTAGTTGTGCAAAAGAATTATCATTTAATAACTTTATCTTTAAGTAGGTATATAAAGGAATTACAATTTAATTAATCTGTTTATGAATACAATACATATTGTTCGGTGTCTCCTTTCCTCATTCTCCCCTCATCCTTCTAAACCCATTCCGCCTTTCATTTGTCTTTTTCTCCTACAATATACATTAAGTATGTTGTCTGCGTTCTCCCAATTTCCTCTCTTCATTCACCTACTTCTTCCCCTCAACCTTCCTCCTAATTTCAGATACCAGTTTTATTAGCATATTTAAATTGTACAAAGATGGGAGAATTCAGTGTGATACTTCCATATATGCCTACGTTGTATTTTGATCAATTTTGCCTCTCTATTACACTTTCATATCCCTTCTTTTTATATAATTTATTGATTGATTGTTAAAGTGATGTACAGAAGGGTTACAGTTTCATACAGTAAGGCAGTGAATTCAGTCCTTATCAGAATTGTTGCCTCCTCCCTTATTTTTCTCTCACCTTCCCTCCTCCCACCCTCACCCCCAGCCCCCGAGTTGTACAGTTGGTTTACAGCAACAACAACAGTATTGCTGTTACATTGGTTCACCTTTTACCCCTTGTTTCCCCATTTTAAGGTTCTCCTTCCCTTCTCTAGTTCCCATAAACATATAAACAGTACCCAAGGTACCAAAATTAGTTACAGTGACATCAGGGGTAAAACCACGGGGAAGACAAACAAAAGAAAAAGGCATAATTTCAATGGTATGTTGAAAATAACAACAATGATAAACCACTTATTTTCATAACTTGGAGTTACTTTCACTTAGCGTCATCTCATATATTCATATGTACTAGCTATTGAGCTATTGTGATCTTCTGCTAGGTCTATCCTAGACATGCACTAATTGTTACCATAGAGTCTATGTTTCTTTGAGTCTGACACACTTCACTTAATATGATTTTTCCAAGTGAGGCTTCCTCAAAAGGCTAAACATAGAGCTCTCCTGTAATCCAGCAACCCTGCTTTGGGGCATTTACCCAAAGGATTACAAGGAAGGCCACACAAAAGCTACCAGTACAACTATGTTTATCTCAGAACAATTTAGCATCACTAAAATGTGGAACCAACTCAGATACACATAATAGATGAATGGATCAAGCAAATGTGGTACACATGTGCAATGGAATTCTATGCTTGCATCAGAAAGAATGTCATTGCCCCATATCCCTTCTCTTTACTAATCCTTTTTACCTCCTTTTAATAATTTTTAAAATTTATTCATTATCACCTTTACATAACTACATATATGTCATCCCCACTGTTGCCAAATTTTCAAAATGAATAAACAAAAGACATTCATTTCTAGTACTCTAAGAGATGAATAGAGAATACACTGAGGATTTTTAGGACAGTGTAAATATTCTATATTATACTATGGCTTATCAGAGATACACCACTGCGGCCACCATGGCTATTTATGTGAAGTAATATAAGGCATATGGGAAGTCTAATTCTCCCTCATTTTTTCTATCAAACAAAACTCATTTTCAGAAATGTTATCTATAAAAATTGAAATGCATAGAGAAAATATTCATACAATTGCAACAAAAAGAATTTCCCATTTATATAAAATGTTTGAATCAGAAACTAAATGCTTATGTAATATGGAGGTCAGATCTGGCCAGCAAAAGAGGGCAGAAGCTGACTCCATGTCCACTAACTCCCCAGCACCCCTGCTCAGAGGCCGGGGAAGATTCCCTCTCTCTGTAAACAATAGTGCACCACACCCACTGAATCAGCATGTCAATTCTTGATGGGTGTGCCTGGATTCCTACAGGAAGGGAAGCCCCATCCCCAGGCAATGGGAGTTCCTGAATCCCAAGAGACAGGGGTGGGCATGTGGCCTATAGGTTGCTGAACCTGTCTGTCAAGTGCTTGGAATGGGGAGCTCCCCAGTTATCCCCTAAAGCTAAGGATGACTCAGGAGACACCATAGCGAGCCAACCCAGATCATTTGTCTAAACCAATCATTTCGAACCCCATAAGCTAGCCAATCACCTTCACCAGGCCCGTTCCCACCATTGATTAGGCCAATCATTCTTAAGAATTATTTTATAACTTTCCCGAGATATGAAATGATTTGCTGTGTGATGATGTGACGCATGGAATGTTCCCCCAAACCCTATAAACCCCGATGTAATCTGTGCTTGAGCTCTTCGTCCATCTTGGCTGTGTCCTGTGGGCATAGGTCCGAGCTCCAGATTGCTAATAAATGACTCTGCTTTTGCATCGGAATCAGCTTCTCGGTAGTCTTTGGGGGGTGGGGGTGTCTCGAATTTTGGGCATTTCAATTACAAATGAGTCTAGTTATTTATTTAGTACATTGTGTAGCTTCCATGTTAATTTAAAAACCAATCATTGCAGAGCTATTCTTGAAAATACTTGATCTACATGTAATATTTCTCTTATTTTTAATTGTTGTTTTTGTTAGGTTTTTAAAGTAGGTAGCCGGTAAAGGAGAACACCACGCGGTATTCAGGCAGGAAAGAAAGTTTATTACCGAACTGCTGGCCTGTGGCCAAGACGATCCATGGCCCGAGAGAAAGGAGAGAGAGAGAGCAACCCCCACCCAGCCCTGCCTTATATCTAGGGCAGGGGCAAGGGGTGTGGCCAGGTGGATTAGGATGTGACCTCAGGGAAAGGGGAAGTAACTGCCTCCAGGTCTGCAGGTTACCCAGGTAACTGGGTGGAGTCTTAATGAGGTGGGGGCATCTACATGGAGCCTTCAGGGAGAGGACCTAAAAGTTTTTAACATCTTTTAGCAGTTTTAGAAAGGGAGGTTTCAGTTCAACTTGTTTGTTTTCTTATTCAAACACCAAGAATATGCAAATGAAAAAACAAAGTTGTATTCTAACTTTTATCACATAAAAATACCCCCCATCAGAGTGGATAATCCATGGAAGAGCGTGACAATCCTTACCTGTAATCTCTCCTCACATGCATGTATCTTCTAAATTTCATTCACATGCTTAGTTCATAAATTCCTTAGAAAACTCAGGTAATCTTTGTAGGAAAGCAACAGTTTAAATTATTATGATTTATATATTAAGGCTTGACTAAGAAAAAACAGAGATACTTTTGCATTGTTTGCTAAATCTCTATCTTTCCAATCAGTTTTGCATTAGCATATTGAAAGACATCATTAACATTTTCAAATAACACTAAAATCATTTTATAATAATATATGGGATTATCTGAGTTAAACCAAACTAAGGATCCAAGATAAAGTTCATAGATTCCATCTCCCTGAAATTTCCTGTACTTATCACAATTAGGAATAAAAGAAATGTTTTTGTGGCCTGAAATGTTGACATTCATTTCTTTCTGTGCTCTCACATGTAAGTACATAAAGCATATTTCTTAGAGATTAATTATGCAAAACTAGGTAGTAATTGAAATCAAATGAGTATGTTTTCCACATTTAAATGATTTTAGGTTGCTAAGCTCTTTTGACTCCAAGCCCCAATGATTTAGTCACTAATGAGGACTGTTTTCTCACTGAAGACTACCAGCTTCAGAGTGCATTTATGGTGCTGACTCTGCCCTGTCGGCCCCCATCTTACAGCTCATTAACTAGAAACTGACTTCACCTAGTTGTAGCTTTGAAATGTGCTGCTTTAGAAGTGCTTTAAGTACTTGACGTTATGCTATCAATAGATCCAAGCAGGTTTCTCCAAAGACAGCATTTATAACAAAGAATTAAACATTTTAGAAACCAAGAACTAATTTTTTTTTTTGGGGGGGGGGGCCAGTCCTGGGCCTTGGACTCAGGGCCTGAGCACTGTCCCTGGCATCCTTTTGCTCAAGGCTACCACTCTTGTGCCACTTGAGCCACAGCGCCACTTCTGGCCGTTTTCTGTATACGTGGTGCTGGGGAATCAAACCCAGGGCTTAATGTATACGAGGCAAGCTCTCTTGCCACTAGGCCACATCCCCAGCCCCAAGAACTAAAAAAATTTAAAATAAAAGTTACATTTCTGGATTTTATAGTTAACTTTTACTTTTATTTTAATAGTATAGAACTGACTTTTGCAGTTTGTTATTTTTCTAACTCATAACCTTAGAAACAAGATATCATACTTTGAATATAATACAGTATTTATCTTTCAAATTACTCAAAGAGACCTTTAGTATATAATTTTCATAATAGTTTATTTAAGCCTGCAGCAGTTCGTATTGAGTTTCACTCCTTTAGATCATGATTGTCTATGAGACTTTCTTACGTATCCCTATTTTTAATTTTTTTGGACTTCAGGTAATATGTAGAAAAATCATGTTCTTATGTTCATAATTGGCCTCTATTGAAGTCCTGTTCCTGTCATGTTTTACTTCACTAACATTTCTCAGAGATTTAAAATATGTTTAAAATGGTTTCCCATTTCATGTTATAGACAACCATTTAAAATATGATTGACATCAATGTTTTTAAATGTCTTTACAAACTATGTAGTGTAGTTTTCATGTGCATGTATCTACTTACAAGCCATAGTAACAAAAATAAGCTTTCTACGGGCACAAAAATAAACTAAAATCCAATGGGACAAGATCCAGAAATAAACCCCACATATATGATATTATGACAAAAGATCTAAAATTATAAACTGATTTTTTAAAAGACAGCTTTTAATCAACTCCAAGTACTAATATCAATTCACAGTACACCAAAGTCATTAATGTATTATATGAAATGTTGAAACTACTGCAGGAAAGAATACAGGAAGAATTAGAACTCATTGGCATTTAAGCAGGAACATCCTGAGAAGAATTCCAGGTGCTTAGCGATAGGAGAAAAAAATTGAGTAATCAGAGTGCATCAACCTTAAAAGCCTCTGAACACTGAAGGATATAGTTTGTAACCTAAAAAGACAACCTTCAGAATGAGAAATCTTTACCAGCTATCCATGTGACAGGAATGTAATACCCCCCAAAAACAGGGAGCTGTAACTACCAAAACCTTGAAGGATTAATAGTCAAATTAATATATGGGAAAATGACATAAAAAACCACTTTCCCAAAGTACATATCAACAATAAATACATGATGCTATTGTAAACATCTTAGATCAATAAGGAAATACAAATCTAAACAACACTGTGATTCCAACTCACTCTAGTCAAAATGGCTATCCTCAGGAATACAAACAACAACAAACTCAGGTAAGGATATGGAGAAGGAAAAGCCCTAATATATTATTAATAGGACTGCAAATAAGGGCAACCATTATAGAAATCAATGTGAGGATTCCTCAAAAAAAAAAACAACCCTCAACTTTCATATAAATATCTTATGATCCAGTGATACCACTAGGGCATGACAGGATAGAATAAAAGCACCTGCATTGCCATGTTTATGTCATAACTGTTCACAACAGCCAAGTTGCTAAGGGTGAAGATTAATCCATTGAGAATTCATTGCTGCCTTTAATCTCTTAACCTACTAATGACTTTGTATGTATCATGAAACCCAAACGAAAGCATACCACCAATCAGCAAGAACAAGTTTTGAAAAGAGAAATACCTTTTAACCTCAATTGATCTTGGAAAAATGGAATATAAAACACAAAATTATTTCACTTTGAGAGTTCTATTTATTCAATGGAATAGGTTTCTCTTGATTAAAGGAAATTTAGACTTTATTAGGTAGATATCTTGAAAACAATGTTTTTTTATTGTATATTCATAGCAAATTCTTTTTTTTTCTTTCTTTTTTCATTGCCAAGGTGATGTGCAGAGGGGTTACAGTTGCATAAGTTAGGTAGTGAGTACATTTCTTGTCCAACTTATTACTTCCTCCCGCATTTTTCTCCCATGTTCCTTCTTCATCAATCCCTTAATCAGTTGTACAGTTAATTTACAGCATATTGTCTTGTAAGTATTGCTGTTGCATTGGTTTGCTTTTACCCTTTGTGTCACCATTTTAATATTCCCTTTCCCATCCCTAACTCAGATAAACATATATAAAATACCTAGGGTACCAGAATCAAATATAGTAACAACAGGTGCTAAACTATAGGGTAGATAAACAAAAGAAAAAAGAAATAATTACACATAGTAGGTTAAAAATAACAGCAATGATATACTGCTTGTTTCCATATTTCAGAGTACATTTCACTTAGCATCATCTAATGTGATCATATGAACATAGCTATTGAGCTATTGTGATCTTCTGCTAGGACTATCCTAGATATACTAATTATTACCAATGAGGGAGACCATAGAATTTGTGTTTCTTTGGGTCTGGCTTTTGGCCTTGCCATTTTGTTTCCAAGAGGGCAATGTCATTCTCTGATAGAAGCATAGAAATCCATTGTGCTTATATGTACCACAATTTCTTGATCGATTGATTCCATATTTTATCTATGGTAAGTAATGCTGCTTGTTCATAAGAAATTCTGTGATTGAAACTATTCCTATGGGAGCTGGGAATATGGCCTAGTGGCAGGAGTGCTTGCCTCCTATACATGAGGCCCTGGGTTTGATTCCTCAGCACCACATATACAGAAAATGGCCAGAAGTGGCGCTGTGGCTCAAGTGGCAGAGTGCTAGCCTTGAGCAAAAAGGAAGCCAGGGACAGTGCTCAGGCCCTGAGTTCACGGCCTAGGACTGGCCAAAAAAAACAAAAAACAAACAAACAAACAAAAACTATTCCTATGTATAATAGCATTAACTACCAAATAGAATGAAGCCTATGCATAGCTTAACAAAATCACTAATAAAAATCAACAAATATAAAGCAAAATTACACTGATTTCAATGCTAATCTCAATCCCTTAGCCATGATTTTTCTTTCTTTCCTGAGGTTACAATATCTGTCGCAATATTCAAAATAATACAAAATTAGAAAAACCTTGTGTATAAAAGTAAACTTCAGTTTTGAGAACTATTTTTAAAATCATTTTAAAAGCTCTTCTTTCCTAAAGTGAATTTTTCCCTAAGAAAAGATTTTATTGAACACATCCACAAACTCTCTGCCACAGGAATTGATTTAATTAATTGAAGTTTCATTTTAAAAGTGATTGATGTTCCAAATGTACTCTGCATTATCTGATTAATTAGCACAGTCTTAATGTTGCACTAATTAAAAACAGTTTATATTTAGAGCCAAGTAAAAGATGAATGCAGATGAAGGCCTTTTTTTCCTGTGGACTATGAAGAGGTTCAATATTAGTGAGAATATGCAAAAGTTAGTTATTTCTTCAATATTGTACTTACAACAGAGCAAACATTCCATTGTTTACCCTGTGATTTTACCACCAACTGCCTTGTAAAATAAGCCGATTTGTCATAGTTTTTTTTTTTTTTTTGTCTCTTAATCCCTTAGATCTAATTTTGGAAATGTCACTGGTTAATTTTAAAAAGGTATTACAGAAAACCATTTGCAGCTTTTTTCTCTAAGACAAAACCTTTTGTAACAAATGAAGCAATTTAATTGTTCCCAGTAGAAAATTTGCATCTTTCTTTGTGTAAGTCTTCTTAATGCCGTAAACATGTGTGGCTTCTTTTAATATCTTGCATGTTGATTATTATCATGGATCTGATAGTGTATCTCATCAACAAAAATAATTGAATAGATTGCTGTTGGTAAATTAATGAACAAATTACCTAAACTGATTGTATTTGTAAAAGAACTATCTGGTTCTCTTCGAGAGTTCAAAAATCATGTTTCAGTTACAAACATTTTTCACATATTTTGATGTAGCACATTTATAAAAATGCCTATATAGTTAAATATTTGGATACGTTACATGAAGGAGCCAAATCTATGGACAAAAATAATTATTAATATATTCTTAATGCTAAATATGCCCTATTAATTCTGCTTCCATTGCATTTGATATTCTAAGAGGTTCTACCCTTCACCTCTACCTATAAAAAGGTTATTTATTCATTTATTTTCTTTATAAAATTTGATTGTTCTCTAGCATACCTACAATTTTATTCTTAGTGTCTTAGCAGTTTAGTTAGACACCAGCGGAGCTAGCTGTTACTAGGTAGGTATACTGTTCTAAACAATTTTATAATAAAATCCTCATGACTAGTATGAATATAGTGGTACTGGTACCTATACTTGTCAAGTGAGAAATTTAAGGCAATGAGTCAAACAGCCTTTTTTCTTTTTTCAAAATGATCGTTTTTGCTTCAAGTATTCTACAGACTAAATACTCTAGTTCATTTTTCTTTTGCTTTCTGTCTCCCTCAGATTAACTTTCATTTTTATCATTCTCATGGGTTTTCTTCAATCTGTAATTCAAGAAATAGAAATGAAAAAAATCTTCCTTAAATAA
Organism: Perognathus longimembris pacificus; assembly: GCF_023159225.1. Taxonomy (NCBI): domain Eukaryota; kingdom Metazoa; phylum Chordata; class Mammalia; order Rodentia; family Heteromyidae; genus Perognathus; species Perognathus longimembris. The sequence continues at coordinate 18,484,224 of NC_063163.1, forward strand.
AGATCCCAATACATATGGTGGGAAATAAACAAGTTTTAGTCAAACACAGGTTAAAAAATAATAACTTTTACTTTCAAAAATTCATTTTCAAAATTCATTGACAGGTAGAATGAATATGAAATTATGGCCTATATAAAGAGCCTATAGGTTTCAAGTCAGACTGAAGTATCTATAAAGGAGATATATGAGATTGAAAATGAATAAAACCTTAAAAATAATGTTGTTGAAAGCCAAACATTACATAAGGGGCACAAATAAACTTCTACACATTAATTAGCCACATCAGTACCATACCTGGCTTTTCAATGACTTTATGTGCTGAGTTGCCTAGAACACAAAACATTATCAAACACCGGATATACTAAGCAGGTGAATTTAATAGCCTTAAATTTTACCTATCTGTTTTCTGATGACAATAACTAGCCTAATTTCAATTTGCAAAGATTCATTGCCAGAGATAATTCATACCAGGGGAGCTTGCAGCAGCTAAGTCATGTATCATTATTTTAAGTCTCCGTTTGTATGCTTGGGTGGGTATAATACATATAGTAACTATTTATTTTAAAGTCTTACACAATGTTTTCTTAAACGATATTGAGCTTAACACAAATGCCAACATGACTATATTATTGATGAGTACAGTCCCAGAGATGCACAAGTGGTATGGAAGAAGCAAGTGCGGTGAGAAAGGACAGGGTCCAAATGGAAAAGCATGCACGGCATAGCAGGCTACTCCTCATACCAAGCAAGCATGACTAGTTGGTGCTCCAGGATGTTTCCATAGTTATTACGTACTGTATCCGTGGAGATTGCGACACAGGTTAAAGTAGAAAGAGGAAATTTGTCTTCCTGGACCAGCTGCTTGTCCTAGTTGGGAATTGCTCTAAGAAAAACTGAAACGAACTTTCCATGTTATCTCTTTGGATCAGTTCCTTTAGCTAAACTAGTAGAATTAAAATGACTAGTCATCTGAAATTGCTATAGCCTGTCCTACACTATCGAACTGGGTATATTCATCAAAATGGCCCTTAACAGGTGAATGAAGGAAGCAGAAAGTTTAGGGTGACAGTCGTGCCAGGTGTAAAAGCCTTTGAAGCTAAAAGGGGAGAACAAGCCAAAGCATTGGGACATCTCTAGTTATTGGGAAAGGCAAGCAAATGTTTTTATTCTTAATCTTTTAGAATAAGTGATGGTTTTGTTTTCCCCCCCCAATATTTTACTTTTAGCCCAAGAAGGCTCTCTTCAGTCTTCAGACCTCCAAAACTATAATATGAATTTGTGTTGTTTTAAGACACTAAAGGTATTATGGTGACAGTTACTTCAACAATGAGCAGCAGATATATGTATGTTGCCTTTTCCTCAGAAGGGAAAGAGAGTCAACACCAAAGAAAGCAGCATAGATATAGAAACTGTTAAATAGTAAATGATAAGAAAATGACTTTGCATCAACCATTGTGCGTGCTTGTGTGTTTGTGATATGAGTTACTGAATCTATATTGAACAGAACTGATGTTATAGTCAAAATAAAGTTTGGGTATAATTAATAACTTTGAACATTTTAAAACACCTTACTATACTCTAAATATAAGACAGAGAACACAATTTAAGATTATTAATATTAATGGATAAATTATTAATGTTAATGGATTAAATTTTGAAAGAGTAGAGGTTTAATTTGCCAGATAACTCAAAACAATACTTTGATCATAAGGTAAAGTATTGCATCTTATTTTGGATATACAGAATGTACACCATTGCTTCAGCCACTCTGGAAAACTTTAGTTATAGTGAGTCACCATGCAAAGACCTTGGTTTAATCTTATCTCAGAATAAAAGATGTTACTAATAAAATTCACATTGTCTGTGGTTTTCTGATTTTTTTAATTGCTACTAGCCACATTGCTATTCATAGCCTCAGTCAAAGACTTGTGAATGTTATACTTCAGTGTTATATAGAGTAGTATAAAGGCATAAACTCCTCTACTTGTTTTAAGAGGAAAGCCACATGATGTTAGTAGCAAGCAGTAGCTCATAACTTATATTATGCATTGGGGATTAGTTTGATTTACAAAGCTCAGAAGCTTAAAAGAAAAATGTTTGGATTTACAGCATTTGGGGATTGGACTGTAATTCTAAGTTTTATGATATTCCAGAGGAAATTCTTTTTTTCTCATATAAAACACCCATGAATTTTTTAAAGAAAATTTCTAGCATATTCAGTCTATGAGTAACATTCCTTTGAGAACTATAAAATTTATGAAGTATCATAATTGAGAATATAATAAAATATTTTTACTGCAATTAAATTTATAGCAGAGCATTTATCTCATTATGATACTAAACAGAATAACAAAAGTTCTGTTTTCTTTACTTAATAACATATCTTATGACAATTTACAGATTTCAAATTATTCACTTTGGATGAATACACCAAGTTTTCTTAAACTGTAATTGTATTAGTTCCCAGGACTGTTTTATCGTGCTGTGTGATCTGTATGATTTTTACATATATAAAGAATCAGAAAATAGGAGCTGACCAAAACTTCACTGATCATGCAGGCACAAGTACTCATGTTATAGCTGAGAAATCAAATCTTAAAGACGTTATATTCTGTACACAAATTTCCATGGTGACTTCGATAAAAGTGGATAGTTTTAGCTCTCACCTCCCAAGCTATGGCTTTCCCATTTGAGTTATTTATTCTGAAACCACTTGACTAGCTCAAGTAATAGATGAAGATGCAATGTCACTGATGAAAAATGTCACGAGCTAATTAACAGATATCTTATTATTGGTTGTGTGAGCCCTTTAGAGGAAAAATAAATCACTATATCAAAGAGTTGTGGAGGGAAATTTTCAGTTCCCAGCATGTTTGGGTGATATTAATCTGTTTCTGTGATTCCATCTCTGACCCTCTTGGTCAACAACATACAAAGCTACCAAGTGTGAAGAAACAGTTAAAGAACAAGTAAAATAGAGACGATAGAGAAGAAAGTAAAGTGGCTGAGGGCACAGAGTAGAACAGGGCATACTGACTTCTTCTTTGAGGTTTATATCATTTATTTAAAACCAAACAATAAGAAATAAAAATATAAATTATTTTCTCTTCTCTGTGGGCATGTAGTGGAGCAGAGGTAGAGAGGGTGATTCCTGGAGATTGAACTCTGGGCCTGGACACTGTCCTTGAGCACTTTTGTGCAAGATTCTAAGACTTTCTGGCTTTGGGGGTAGTTTATGGGAGATAAGAGTCTCACTGACTTTCATGCCTGGATTGGCTTCAAACTGTGATTCTCATATCTGAGCCTCATAAGTAGCTAGGATAACAGGTATAAGACACCAGGACCCATCCTATCTTCTCAGTCTTTAAATTGCAGACAGAACATTAAACCCTAAAATTGTTTATTTGTTTAAAATACTGGTTATTTAAATTTTTGACCTATTTTCAAACATGGAAAGCTCAATGACAGAGGGAAAGAGACAGAGTACAAATACTTCATATTCACAAAGTCAGCAGCAATCTCTGAGAGCTAAGTTCTCTGGTAATGGACTATAGTTTATTACAACTTTATATTGCTATACTGTGTAGGCTATATTGTGCTATATAGATTTTACCAACTTCAGAGAATCTTCACCTTTCTTTGTATAGCTTGATTGTATAACTTAATAGTAATTCTATATTACAGTTTATGATAGTATTCATTTTCACCTATTCCTCAAAAGTCAAACTTAATTGTTTAGAAAATTAAAAGTAGAAGGCAGATCCCGTTTTATTACAGCAATAATTGTCACATAGTGCTGATTATGGATTCGGTGAATACTGAACAATATTGACATTGGTGTTCTACATCTGCTATATGGAAAAGTACTTGAAGTAAAACACTGTTGTATTTTTAATAGACCTTTCTGTGTATAGAGTTAACTAGGTAATCTTTCAGAATTCAGTACATATCTAAACAATCATACTACAGTAGATAGGGACTGTAGCAAGTTCAAGTCACATAGTCAGATGGATAATGCCCCTTTCAAATTGTTACTCTCCATAAAATGCAAATATATTATGTAGTTTTTACTAAAGAGTTTGTTATTTTTATAGCTTTATAAGTCGTCTAAAAGGCCAGGGAAACTGTCATCGCACCTTCCATAACCATGCCATTAATAATAGTTTCCTGTTGTTGTTTTAAGGGGTGTGTGGTATGTGGTGTGTGTGTGTGTGTGTGTGTGTGTGTGTGTGTGTGTGTGTGTGTTTACCACTTGAACCATGACATTAGTTCTGGATGTTTGCTGTTTAATTGGATTTGGCTAAATTCAAATCTTGATTCTCAAATATCAGACTCCTGAGCAAAAAGGTATATAGGTATAAGCCACCAGGGCTTAGGGCCAGTATAAATGGTTGCCGATCCTGCTGAGTCAACATTTTTGAGATATAATTACATAAGTATGATCCATAAGCCATCTAATGCTTCTCCTTAATTTAGTGGATAAGCAGCAAGTTGTTTTCAATGACAGTACAAGAAGCTTTAAGATATTTCTTACATTTGTGCTACAGAGGAGTTACTATTTCTTAGATACACAAGGTAGCTTTTGTCAAAATAGCTGATATTGTTTATTATGTTACACTGAGTAGTCAGATACTTGCACTGTTAGAATAGAAAACTATGAATCTTCTATAAAATTTCTTTTTCAGTATATTTAATGGCACAGCCTTCATATTTTACACACAGACATAAGGTTCAAAAGAATAGTTAAAACAATAAAGCATATATTCTAACTTGCCCAGGTGCTGAAATGTAGAATTCAATGTACTACTACATTAGTCACTATGGGTGGTAATAACCCCAAGGCCTCAATACCTTAAAATCACATTGTTTCCTTTCCTTTCACACAATGTACATGTCTATCGTTGGAAATGATAGCTGTAAATATCAATGTCACCATCATTATGATTTCCTTGGACAGAGCATGTCACGTGACCACACTTCATCAATGGCACTGTGTTGTCTCAATATATCCCGCAATAAGTAGAAAATAGAGTCAACCAGTGATAATGACTACCATAGGTACCAAGAATATCAGTTATTATATTCATTTATGAAATAGTCTTCCATTGTACCTACTCAATATAATGTGTGTTTTCCCGCATTTTCATGACTTGCTTTACAGCATACTTTTTATGATATGTATTGTTAATGAGTTGTAGCACTGCATTATTGTTGATAAATTTGGTTTCTACCATTTTTGCACTACTCTAATCTTATCAGTGTTAAAAGAAACACAGAATGTGACGTACATTTATAGAAGGAAGAATATATTTGATTTAAAAAACTTTCTAGCACTACAGCAAAATTTCCCAGAAACCATTACAGAGATTTGAACAAGGGGAAGAAGCAAATAGTAAACAGAAGGATGATGCAGGCAAGAAAATGAATTTCCTGTTAGGAGCAAATATTGAGGTTAAGGTGAAAAAAAGTTCAGGAAGCACTAAGCAAATTCTAAAACACGTAGGTAAATATGAAGAGCTACATTTGAACATTGGTGTCTTTTTATTATTGTATATTCAGTGGAGCAGAAGGACTAAGGTAGTTGTACTTTGTAATATTCTTAAGGCAACGAAACTATGTAAGAATTGCCAAATTGTGTGTGTGTGTGTGTGTGTGTGTGTGTGTGTGTGTGTGTTTGAACTCAGGGCCTTGAGCTAGTTAAGCTGGTGCTATATAACTTAAGGCACAACTGCAACAAATAATAAAAATTTCATATTAAGATTCTTAACTGATAAACTCATAAAAGAACTAAAACATATATCTAGTTCTTAAAAGAAATTCCAAAATGCTTTTATTAGACCAAATCTCTTCCTGGCTGTTTCCATTGAGGTCCCTGACAAGGTATAACTGACTTACCTTTAGATACAACATCAGCATTGTTTGTTTGGCTACAACAGTTATTTCAGAATGCTAAATAGGTACAAATTTCAAGTTGAAACTAAACTAAAATAAAATAAGCATTCTGTTCACAAAATGAAGAATGCAATATTCCTAGGAGCCTTTAAACACACCATTTCAAGTGTGTTTTGCTTGAATCCCCTCATGACATAAACTTATTAGCAGCTACAGGTTTATAAATGCACCAAGCAGGTCCAAGAATAAACATCAAACAAATAGGAAGTGTAGGCATTTGTACATTTAAATCCAATTCATACTACAATATTGCTGTGCTTAATTTCACTAAAACTCAAGTCATGCTCCTAGCTAAATATTTAAACTGGTATTATTTATTGAAATGTAGCAATGGAACATTTATATATAATTGTATTGTAAATTTTGAGCATACCTTAACCTATTTACAAAACTAAATTTGCTTTCAAGGTGCAGATGTGATGCTCATAGAACAAGAATTATTTTTAGCAAATTAAAGCAAGGTATGTTGTTGATTTGATTACTTATAAGATTGAGTGCATGCCAATCTATAAATCTTATTATAAAAACATACTCTATAATTCCCACATCAAGTCCAAAATGGATAATAATTAACATGATTTTTCTGTGTGAATTACATTGGCTATTTCAAGAATTTATCCCCAAATCAGATCCAATAATTGAATTCAGTGTGTTAGGTAATGATTCTTAGCATGATAAGTGAAAGCAAATAAAACTTACAGAATTAATACAGTATGCATTTCATCTTTTTAACAAAACATTTCCTGTAGACTTATAACTCAAAGTAATGAGAGAGAATTGAGAAGATCAGGGAGGCACAAGTGTGAGATTCTGGATCTGAGGCTGGCCTGAGCAAAAGTACAATACCGTGTGAAAGAACAAATGAAAACACAAAAGATGTGAGACTCACGTGGTCAAATACTGACCAGCAAGCTTAAAGCCCTGAATTCAGTTCACAATACCTAAACTAATAACAACAGAAAGTAATAGAGGATGCAGAAAGAATAACCCTCTATTGCCTAGCATGCAGATGATTGATTCCTGGACAAAGAAAAAAAAATCTAGTAACTTTATTCTCTTTAATCCATAATATGCATGAATGGGATTAGGCTAGGATACAATAGATTACTGTCAAGAAAGATTATAATTTTGTAAAATAATATTCATTTTAAGAATATTCCAATGGAAGACTGTAGGGAACTCTGAAGGTAAGCTGTGAGACCTGCAAAAGATTTGAGAGTCTAGAACTCCACCTTGACTGCACTCAGAATGCTAAATGGCCATGGAAAGCTTAAACCAGACAGCTCTGTAGAGAGTTAAAAGGCTGGACTGTGCCCTCCCTTTTAGTGATGGCTGAGAGCTAGACCAAGGCTAGACAAAGTGAAAACCCTGTTTGCATTTTGCCTGGGTTGCAGTCTTCTTTCCCCAAGTCATAAAAGAGCTAGTTATTCTCACATGCTGTAATGTCTCTGATTGTAGTAAAAATGCAGATGCTTTATTTTTGTATGTACTCATGGTAACTTTGCCTGTGATAAACCTAGTAAGTATGCTTATAGAAACTAGGGGTTCAAGAACCAGTGAGCCTTGGGCACCCGGGTCTCCGCTAGATGTCTCTCTTTCTCTGTGTTTTCCCCATTTCTTTTCTTCTGATATTCCATCACACTACCTCGGGTTGCATTTAGCAACATAAGACTTCATGTTCTTCTTCAATTAGATCTCCCATGCTCGTTGGATTGTCATTAAGAACAGTGTGAAAAATGAATATACTACCAAATACAATGTAGATTCAATGTTATACTCTTTAAGATCCCAATGCCACTCTTTTCACAAATACAGAAGTCAATTCTAAATCTTACATAGAATCATAAAAATACTTGAAATCACAAAAGTAAACTTGTTCAATGAGAGTAATGCTAGAAATATTGTACTACAAAAGCTAAGCAGGAGGGAAAAATCATGATACTGACACAAAAGTAGACATAGAGACCAGTGGACTAGAATAGAAGACTCAGGAGAAAACCATCCCTGAACAACTATAGCTAGCTGAAAATTGGCAAAGGAGCCAAAAATGCATACTGGGGAAAAGATGAGATCTTTAAAATAGGGTGCTAGGAAAAGTGGTTCTTTGCCTGAAGAAATCTAAAACTAAATCCTAATCTCTCACTGTATCAAAACCTGCCCTAAATGGATCAGAGACCTTCATATCAGAAAGTACCAGAAAATGTGGGGGGAAATTACAGATCCATGTAATTATTTTCTGATTATTTAGATTAGGATCTAAAATAGAAACAAGGTCAGAAAATTAAACAGCAAGAGAATGGTAGTCTTATACAAGGGCCAGCAGAATGAGCAGATAGTTCTCAGAAAAAAATGTCGATAGCTCAGAGTAAAGAAAGGCATGGTGTTGTTCAAAGGGAAATGTGCCCATTTACCTAACTTATGAAATGTTAAAGAAAAACTCTACATCACCTTTATAGTAACAATTAAAATATTTTAATGAAGAAATGTTCAACATTCAAACTACACTATGGTTCCATCTCTTCTAGTCAGAACAGCAGTCAACAAGTAAGCAACAAATGACAGAGAAGATCCAGGGAAAAAGAACCTTCATACACTGTCAGTATGAATATTTATTAGTGCATACTCCATGTGAAACATGTGAAAAGGCTCTTCCAACAATCAGCCTAATAAAACGACTTGAAATATGACTACCTTTAGACTCGGACATACCATTATTGGGTACATGTTCAAAGGACAATGAAGAATAAAAAACAGGAAGATACATTCTACCAGTGTTCACTGCAGCTTTATTCACAAGAGCGAAAATGTAGAATCAGCAAAGGTGTCTGAAAAGTGACAAATGGATAAAATTCAGCCATAATGAAAAATGAAATGTCATTTTTTTTTAAAAAATGGATGGAACCGGAATAAGATAAACCAGATAAAAAGACAAATTACACATGTTGTCACTCATTTGTGGAGTACAGACCTAAATTGAAGATGATGATGGTAACAGTAATGGTAACAGGACATGAATACATGAGTGACTATCATTGTGGGGAAATGGACAGGGAAGAAAAGAGTACTGGTTAGTGAAGAGATAGAAGAACTGGAATAATGAATATATATATATATATATATATACACATATATATGTGCTAAATTGAAGATGATGATGGTAACAGTAATGGTAACAGGACATGAATACATGAGTGACTATCATTGTGGGGAAATGGACAGGGAAGAAAAGAGTACTGGTTAGTGAAGAGATAGAAGAACTGGAATAATGAATATGTATATATATACATATATATGTGCTGCACAATGAATCCCACATTATGCCATAAAAATCTGAAAATGAGACAAGTTCAGGATGGCTTGTGCATGTACTCCTAGTTCTCAGAATACTGAGATCTGAGGATTGTAGTTCAAACCATCCTAGGCAAGGAAATAAGTGAGACGCTTACCTCCAATTAACTGCTAAAACAGCTGGAAATAAGCTTGGCTCAAGTGGTAGACCATTAGCCTTGAGCACAAAAGCTCATGAACAGTGCCCAGTAACTGAGTTCAAGCCCCTAGAGCAATACTAAAAAATATAGCTATAACTGTAGGAGAGAAGAACGAGGAGGGAGGTATGGAGCTTATGTTTCCACAGAGTGTGCTGTGTGCATAGAGGAAAATAACATAGTGAAAACCCATAATATTACAAATGTAAATTAACTCAAAAATAGAAAGAAAGAAAGAGAGAGAGAGAGAAGGAAAGAAAGAAAAAAAGAAAGAAAGAAAAAGAAGGAAGAAAAGAAGGAAGGAAGGAAGGAAGGAAGGAAGGAAGGAAGGAAGGAAGGAAGGAAGGAAAGAAGGAAGGAAGGAAGGAGAAACTTTATGCCAAAGTCTGACACATGAGGAGACTTACATGATGGTGAGGACACAAAAACAAAACAGAAAGTATTAACAATGCTTTAGTTGACTTATACATATTCCTTCTTATCTAATACTTAATGTATTATGAAACAAGCCACATTGCAGTGTTAAACCACATGAGAAATCTGTATTTAAACTATGTTCACTTAAATATATAGATTTGCCTCAACTCAATAACAAAAAATTGATTTGATTATGAACATCAATCTTCATTTACCAAACGCCACCAAATATACAATTGAGTCTAGTGTTTTTCCTTCTTAGAGGTCATCATGATAGCTTTCATCAAACAATGCCTAATTAAAATTAAAGTCTATAATCGACTTTCTGAATTTCCCAAACAAGTTCAAATAAAAAGCTAAAAAAAGAAAGAAGAAAATGTCACTGCTAATCTTGTCATAAATCTGATATTTTATTTGTATTACCTTCTACAAGGAGTGATTTTTCTCTAGTGAAAACAAGGAATAATAAAAATATAGAATAGATAGTCTGTCCCTGGAGAAGTAAAAAGAGCAATTCACTAGTGGCCACTGTAAATTGCTTTAGTACAATAAAGGTGGTTGATTCATTGGCGTTGTACAAAGACTGAGAACTTTCAGCAGTAAAATGCCGGGGGAAGTAGGTGATAGGTTGTAAAGGGAATAAGTTCAGTAGTAAAATAGAATGAGGAAAACTGCTAATATAATATTCTGTGGTGTAAAACTCCAGATCTGATGCAATATTTAAAAGCTAGCATGATTGTAGAAAAACACACTATAGATACATAAAGCAGAAGAGTATGCCAGGCACAAGAAAAGAAAGGAAGCATCCAGAATCATCAGACCAAAAATACAAGAGGATTACAGTCCTGGGAACTGAGAATAAAGAACAACGCTGAGCAAGACTGACAGGCAAAGGATAATGAGAGTTGAAAACATTGAGATGCAGTGAAGAAAGAAAGCATGAAGCTAACAGGACAGAAGGAAGAAAGGTTGCTGCAAAGCAATCAAAACAATAGCAGCTGTATGACAGAAAGGAGAGACAGTAAATCATACAATGGGCAAAAGGAAACTTGCTTGATGTAGGGATGATTGGGCTTACTGAAAACAAACAGCTTTTCTCTAACTTGAGAGGGAAAATGGAACCACATATTCTTTGAGAGGTTTTTGAATTTATACAATAAAATTGTCATTGGATTTAAGTAAAATGCATATTTAGGAATTTTCCTTCAGAGTATAGCTAGCTACCTTTCTTAAATGTTTTATTTACTTTATAGGCTGAGTACAGGATTTTAGTGTGGCTATTATTAAATTCTGTTAAGGAAGTTGTGCTTTTTAATAAGTTAAGCTTTCCCAAAGTAAAACAGTGTTTAGAGAGGTGGAGAATTGTGTTTGAACCCATGAGGTCAATTCGATTAGATTCTGCAGCAGTTTGGGAGTGAGAGGAGGTGAGAGGTCATAGTTTCAGACCTTGGAGAATTCTAGTTTACTTGGTGGAGTTGGATATTTCTCTTCTTGAAAAAAAATCCTCCCTTTTCATAATTTACATGGATACTGCTTTCTTTATTATTCTCCTTTATCTTTTTTCTATTGTTGTATTCTACCTTCATTTTCTCCTCTCACTTTCCAGTGTGTCTAAGCAGCAATTAATTTTCATAATGATCTCTTCCTACAACATCTACTTCTGGCAATGCCACATGTATTAATGAAAGCAACTTCAAACTATACCTCATGTAGAAATCACTTTGCCTCCCTAGTTTTCCTCATCATTTTAATTTCGGTTAATGACACCAGTGCCATTTCAACTGATAGGACTTAAAACTTTGGTAAACTTCCTTCTTACTTTTCTCCTCACAAGACATATGTTAGTAAGTGAACCAGGCCTCCCAGTCTTTTAGCTTTTAGTTTAGTCTTTCTTTCTTTTCTTTCTCTCCTTCCTTCCTTCCTTTTTTGATAAAGTCTCCACTTTTTCCCTAGGTTGGCTTTGAACAGTGATCCTATTAGCTTCACCTCCCAAGTATATAGGATTACAAGCATGAACTACGTGTATGCTCAAGATTTTTAATGTAGTAATGTAGGTCATTTCAATGTTAATCATTAGAGATTCTTTGCAGGTCACCTTGGCTCATGCTGGTAATCCTAGCTACTCAAGATGCTGAGATCAGAGGATGCTGGTCTAGGACAATTAACCAGAAAAAAAACAAAACAAAACCTGGAAATGGAGCTGGGGCTCAAGTGGTAGAATGCTAGCCTTAAACAAAAAGCTCAAGGGCTTTGCCCAGGCCCTGAGTTCAAGCCACACAAATCAAACAAAAATAAATAAGTCAATGAGTAAATAACTAGATAAATTTATACTCCCATCAACAGTATAATAATGTTCTTTGACCACATCCCTGCAAGCATCTGTTGTTATTAGTTTTCTTGATAATGAACTTTCTTACTGGGGTGAGGTAGAATCTCAATGTTGTTTCCATTTGCATTGATTGCAATGATAAAGCACTTATTTCCATAACTTGGAGTTCATCTCACTTAGCATCTTCTTATGTGTTCATATGTACATAGCTATTGTGATCATCTGCTAGTACTATCCTAGTCCTGTACTAATTATTTCCAATGAGGGAAATCATAGAGCCTATATTTCTTTGGGTCTGGCTCACTTAGTATGATTTTTTCCAAGTCCTTCCATTTCCTTAGGAATGGGGCAATGTCATTCTGTCTGATAGAGGCATAGTGGAATTCTATGCCTTTATTAGGTTATCTTTTGAATTATCAAATTGCACATACATTGGTTGAAAAGTTATTTAGAATGTACAACAGATGAATAATAGCATACCTACTCTTAGGCCTTAACAATTGCAAATTTATATCAGGAGCACTGTTGACAAGTAAGCATTATAACGAGCATATAGTAGGAAGCAAAAATACTGAAGGGAAATTTCATTAAGATGAATAATAATGCTCAATAGTTTTTTGTTCTTTATCTTGTCAAGTAGGAAAGATTGTCTGTAATTACCTTTGCCTTTTTCAATGCTCCAACACAACTGAATTATTTCCTTTCCTGTTAATAATAACTTACTGTTGGCTTAGGTGCCAAAAAGGATGATTGGAAAGATAGATTGTACTACTAATACAATCTAATTCAAATCTGTCACTGAATATTAACATCTCCATTTTCTAAGATCTCTTCTGTTTTTAAGCTTGCAGGCATCCTTCCATTCTTCTGTCTTTTCCTTTCTCTTTGTCTCTAGCCCTCTTTATACTCATGTACCAACATACATACACACTTGTGTTCATGCACAGGCTCTCAAAACAAGCAAACTAAATTGTCGCATTGGTTGAAGTGTATGGTATTTCCTTAGCAAGAGTGAAGTCTTGAGTTTAATCCTCAATGCCAAACTCTTTTTCATTAAAATTTAATTTTAAAAAGTCATTTCATTCCAAGGTAAATTTTAGTTCTGTGCCTGTTCCCACACCCTACTTTTGGTTAATACAGGCGATTCTTTAGTCGTTCTGAGGGAGCCATTTCCATCTAATATTCTATGAGTGATCACTCTCACCTACTTAGAGCCCTATTAAGGTATAAACTCTTATTTGCTTACAATAACTAGTGGTGTGTGAGACTACAGTTGTGTCATTAGTGCCTTGTATAATAATTAAAATATAACAAGAGAATTATGTAGGCTTAACTTTAACCAACACAACATTATTCAAATATTTCACAAAAGAGAGTATGTAGGGGGTCTAACTCACTACCACTTCTCAGAGGACTCCATGCTGAATTCCAAGGGTCTGCTTCCCAGTTAGAAGTTAATCACCTGACTCAGGAACCGGAATCTCTAGAGGCCCATTCTAAAAAGAATAGCAAGCAACCTCCCCCACCAACTAAAAAAAAAACAAAAACATACAACTCTTTACAAAGCTTTTCCATAACTTGTACTCAAAATATTAATCTATCTTGTTATTATTGTTGTTAATGAAATGAATATGCTTTCTTTAATCCTCTGGGCCTAAAATTTAACTCAAGCTTAAATATTCATCTTACGTAAAGCTGAAAGTAAAATATATAGCTAAAACAGGTGGAAAGAAAGTTAAGTCAGGGAACTTGTCCATCTAATGTCCATGCCTGAGTATAAGAACTGTCCAAGTAATCCAATTTTTAATTTTGTGCCCTAAACCCTTCCTTTTGCCTTAATTTTTTTTGTCCATCCCCTGCCTCATGAGACTTCTTCCAGGCTTCATTCAAGGACTGGCATCTACCACCAAGGGACCCTGCTGCTCGCCTTCTCCAGGAGAGGCCACATTTCTGCCTTTTACCCCTAATGCCGACGCCCCTTGTCAGCAGGAAGCAGCCAGAGAGAGTCTTAGTCCTTTTTCATAACTATTAAAAGGCTGGAATGTTAGGTCCTCTCCCTGAGGGCTACATGCAGATGCCCCCACCTCATTAAGTCTCCACCCAGTTACCTGGGTAACCAGCAGACCTGGAGGCAGTTACCTCCCCTTTCCCTGAGGTCACCTCCTAATCCACCTGGCCACACCCCTTGCCCCTGCCCTAAATAAAGCAGGGCTGGGTGGGGGTCGCTCTCTCTCTCCCTCTCCCTCTCCCTCTCCCTCTCCCTCTCCCTCCTCTCTGGCCATGGATCATCTTGGCCACAGGCCAGCAGTTCGGTAATAAACTTTTTCTCCTGCCTAAAAAAAAAAAAAAAAAAAAAGAAAGTTAAGTCAGGGAACTTTGGGCTTGGAACCATGCCATGTTTCCTGTTAAGTAAATATTTTTTCAAATTCTCCCCTACACACACACACACACACACACACACACACACAAACACACCCCAATAAGAAAGTCAACTACAGGGAGGGTGTGAAAGGGGACAATAAGTCTTTTTTTTTTTTTTTTTGGCCAGTCCTGGGCCTTGGACTCAGGGCCTGAGCACTGTCCCTGGCTTCTTCCCGCTTAAGGCTAGCACTCCGCCACTTGAGCCACAGCGCCGCTTCTGGCCGTTTTCTGTATATGTGGTGCTGGGGAATCGAACCTAGGGCCTCGTGTATCCGAGGCAGGCACTCTTGCCACTAGGCTATATCCCCAGCCCGACAATAAGTCTTTTGAAGACATCAGCTCACTGTGCTGAGAGAGGGACCAAACTCAAGGAAAGCTCTGATCTATAAATTAAACTGCTGCATTTTTTATGAATACATATAAATGTCCTGTTGTAATATTTGATCTTGAAAATAAAAATAAAAAGTTTTCAGTAAAAATAAAGTCAACTAATGAATGTGTATGATGAACATGTTCAGGAAGTGATTGATACATATTCAATATACACTGAAAATACACCATTTCTATTTTATAGTAAAGGAAAGTAATTCTTAGTAGTTGAAGATACAATTAAGAAAAATACTTATGTATCGATCTTGGTTCCTTACATGTATCTCTACAGTTTGATACTTGGAAACATTGGAGTTTATGGGGGCCCAATTAGTTTTTCGACTAGCAAGGAATCTGAGGCCCAGTATGGAGAAACACAGTTAAATGTTAGAGGCTAGAGGGTTCCAGAGCTTATATTATGAACAGTTAAGTTTAATAAATCTATAATATAAATATGCAGCTACAAGTTTAAATGTTAATATTGTAAGTCCTTACTGTAATAAACATGCTTTTATTGAACATCTAGTGTACTTCAGGCAATAGATGATGGTGTCACATTCTTACCGCAAAGTTTACCTATCCTAAACACCAAAACAAACTTTGTTTTAGCTCTCACTTCTACTTTCTATCATTCTCAGTCTCACTTTTTATGAGTTGGAACTGCTTCATTAGTGCCTACTCTTAATATTTCATTACAACCCCCCAATAATAAATAATGGATAAACGTAATTGAATATAATAGTCACATAATAAAATTTGCTTCATAAAAGCCAGAGTTATTTTTTACGTTTAAGTTTTTTCTATGCTGGTATTTGTGGCTTGAAATCAAAGTCTCAAGCTCTTTGTTTTCTTGCTCATGATTTGTACTTTCCTACGTGAGTCATTCCACCTGGCTGGCTTTGAGCTCATTAAATCTCCTTGACTTTTCTTCCAGGGCTGAGATAGAACCTCAATCCTTAGATTTCAGGCTCCTGAGTAGCTAAAATAACACATCTAAGCCACTGCAACTGTTTTTTTTTGTTTTTTGTTTTTTGTTTTTGGCCAGTCCTGGGGCTTGGACTCAGGGCCTGAGCACTGTCCCGGCTTCTTTTTTTGCTCAAGGCTAGCACTCTGCCACTTGAGCCACAGCGCCACTTCTGGCCATTTTCTGTATATGTGGTGCTGGGGAATTGAACTCGGGGCCTCATGTATACAAGTCAAGCACTCTTGCCACTAGGCCATATCCCCAGCCCCTGCAACTGTTTTTTAATGTTTGTACAATAAAACATATTCATTCACATATTATTTGTAATTATTTGAAAGTCATCAGTCATATTTTGTGCAAAGTATAGTTGAATATAAATGTTCAACTAATGTAAATTTTCGTGACATCAGCATACCAGAATTATATAAAATTGAATTTAAGTATTTCTTTTTAAATCTCTATATGTTTATAAGTTCTAGATTTACAAGAAAGCCTTGTTTTGTCTAGGATATCTTCTTACTGTTTACATGTTTAATATTAAATTTCAAATGGAAATTCTAGCTACCTTATTTATTTAAAATTATTCAGCTCCATTGGGAACTGGTGGCTTGCAACTTTAAATGGTAGCTACTCAGAAGGCTGAGACCTGAGGATCATAGTTTGAAGTCAACATGGGCAGAAAAGTCCATGAGATACTTATATCCAATAAAATTTAAAAAAAAATCTTGAAGTGGTGCTATGGCTCAAGTGATAGAGCAGTAGACTTGAGCATAAAGAGGCTCAGGGACAGTGCCTATGCCCTGCATTTAGGCCCCAGGACTGACAAAAATAAATTAATTAATTAATTAAATAAAATCACAAAGCTTTTATAACCAGAAAACCTCTATTAATTTATTAATTTCTATAGGATTTCTGACAGAAATCTAATTTCTATTTTTCTACTTGTAATCAAAATCTAATTTCTATTTCTAATAGAATGATGAAATCATGAAGGTATTCTTGAAAGAATCAAAAAGAGGACAACTTATCACTAACCATCCATCTGCAGGATAAAATCTTGGAATTCTTTCCTCTGGCGTTGGTCCCCTCTGGTTAATTTAGTTGGCTTGTTGTAAATGACTTGAAGCCTAACCTAATCTCTAAATATTGCTCTGTGAAATGTTTGGTAATATGTGTCGTCTATTTACTGGACTTTTGTGGAGTCGATATTTTCTACCAAACCACAAACCTACTTTTGTATTCCCTTGTTACATCCTTAACCGAGCAAACACTATATTATTATTTTTTCACTGTAATAGTTGGCTGCTGCCCTACAGCCCCTATCCACCTCAATTCCCTCTGGTTTTCAAAAGGAAAGATTGGAAATGCACATAAAGGCAACTTTCACAAATTCATTGAACCTGAAAAGCTAAGAAAACCTTGTTAAATGTTGGAGCAGCATACTAGAAAAAAAATCTAAAGCAGTTCAGGAATATAACACAAAATTAATTGTCTCACTGGAGAAGAAAAGGAATCAAAGCTGAAGGAACAGAACCTTTAAAAAAAGATTGGAAGAGGATGATGAACACATTTTATAATTCTTAATTAAAATATCTCTAATTTCAAAATGTATACAAGATACATCTAAGCAAGAATGCATTGTTTGGGTTTATTTTATATGTTCTTTTCATTATGAAATTTTAGACTATGTTTTCATTTTTTCTATGATTTCATAAATAATGTTTATTTCTAAATCATTCACCTATTTTAGTAGGTGGGGATTCAACACTTGCTCTAATGAAACTGAAAGATAATTTAGTATTTCTTAGGACTATATTACAAACAGAAGAGGAAATTAAATGTGAGATGAATAACAAACTAAAGCACAAAAGTTTAAAACTGGTTCCAGGCCAAGGGAGCACTTTGTTTAGCTGTCCCATTACAGTATCTATAACATTTATTACATGTTTTTGGTAATTTGTGTCTTAGCTCAAACTCACTGAGTGCAGGATTAATGTAAGTTAATTATATAATATGTCTCCTAATTGTGTAATATGTCTCCTTGTGCTAGTCATTTAGCATAGTGCTGCATTAGTCAGTACAATGGAAGAGATATTGAGGAAAGGAAAGAAGACAGGAAGTAGGAAAAGAAAAGAAGAAGAAAATAACACTCCTTAGAAACTTGCATGCAATCATTGTGAAGGAGAAGGTTCTAACATTTTAACAATGATCACCAAATGTTGGTCTTTCTTACTGGCGTTTCTCCATCACACTCTCTTTGTATGTTTGTCAAAGGCATATTGGCTATATTTTTCTCATGTTTATTTTTGAGCTCTCTATTCCTTTCATGAATCTATTTGTTTTCCTGCCAACACTATATTGACCATAGTGGTTGCTTTTCCATTACTAAAACATTAAAGCAATTCCTTCTTTTTTATTTTTATTTTTCAACACTAGCAATTGAACCCAGGATCTCCCATAAGCTACACCAGAACTCGCTCACTTGAGATATGCCCCCACTTCATTTTTTGTTTATTAAAACAAGAAATACTATCTTTGCCTATAGAATCTCAAACTCCAAATCCTCCCATGTCTAGCTCAGGAGCACCTGAGATTTCATGTGTATGCTACCATGCCTGGCTTGATGTTGAATAGCTTAAATGTAATTTTGTTCAGTTAAAAAAAATTTAAAGCAGGATAAATTTAAGTGCCATTTTTAGTAAATTTAAAAATAGTTATAAAAGGAAAAGCCTAGCTGTGTGTTTGTGGCTACACCTGCAATCCTAGCTATTCAGGAGGCTGAGATCTGAAATCAAGATTCAAAGTCAACTCGAGTAAGAAAGTCTGTGAGATTCTTAGTGCCAGAGAATTACAAAAAAATAAAAAATAAAAAAAGGCAGAGCAGGTCTGTGGCTTAATTGGTACAGTGCTAGTCTTCAGCAACAGCTCAGGGATAGTACCTGATGCCAATCTCAAGCACAAAGACGGGCATCAAAACAAAAGTAGGGAGAGCCTTTATATTGGAATTTTGCTTCTACATGGTAAATTACAATAGGAAATTTACATAATAAATTATAATTATTATAATTAATTATAATGAAAATTAATGAATTTGTAATCTATAGACTTTTCTGTTCAGTAATTAGTTGCCTATCAATTCTGCCAATAACTTTCTCTTGTTTCAGTAGTTTGTATTTGGCCTCATATTTTAATCTTGTATTTGTATTGCTTTTATGAGAAAAAATAACAATAGCTAGATACAACAATATCCATTAATATCCATGTATGTCAGTAAGTGGGATATGTATATTTATATATATTTATAGGCACACATATATGTGCACTTAATTTTACAAACAAGAGTTATGTGCACACTACATTCTCATAAATATCTCAACAGAGTAAATGAAAGAGAGCTAACAAAATGAAATAATTAAAGGATGAAAGGTGTTGTTTGTCACTATTTCAAAGCAATCTCAAGAATTCAATGAAACTTGATAAATGAAAAGTGTTCCATATATTTCAAACTACCGACTATTTGAACAAAATGGCAGACTTCATAATGAGAGAAAGGTAGACTTTACTGGGTGCCTTTAGATGTGCAATTATGGTGAATTTATGTTTTAAGTGGAAGTATACTTTGTAGCAGAAAATAATACTGAAATGGGAATTGAAGTGTGTATGAACCTACAAACCCAAATTAACAAAATATCCCTCATTAAGGTCTTATGTAAGGTAGATATTCAGGGCTGAATGTTTTAAATTTACAGCTATATCCCTAATCAGACTCTTCTGACCCCAAAATGCAAATCATATCTTTTAATTTTCCATGCCATCATTTAAGAAAGAAACAGAAAAACAGCAAAAACAGCAACGACACTGTTCAAAATCCACACAAGTGGTTATTACAATTGTTAGAATGTACATGATTATACTGGTAAATATGGTATGTTATGATATGATATGAATAGCAGTAATTTGAAAACTTATTACATGCTTTCTTCTGCAATAATCTATTCATTTCAGATTAATTGTAACAGGAAATATATATCTATGTATATTTTTCCTTTTTTAATTTTTTACATTTATGTGTCAAATGTTTCCTTATTGTAAAGGAGCTACTAGACAATTTTCACTATAAGTAATCTATTATTCCATGGTTCCTTTTCATTATAGTACTGCTTACATAGCCTGTCACTAAGAAGAAGGAGAATAAATAAGTTCATTTGTTTCATATTTCTGCTGGATAAAGTATCCATATGCATAGCATCACTTACTATTATTACATTTGATACACGAGGAAAGGATATGAATCATGCTTGAGTTGTTGAATTTAGATATGAAAATTGCAATTTTTAAAATAAACCTAACTTTTGTGAGTAGGTATATTGTTTCATTGTGAGTAGGTATGAGAAATGAAATGGACCAACTAACAAAGATGTGCCTGTCTGTTACATAAACAGAAGTTTGAGAGAGTTTATTTTCATTATGTCTTCAATACATGAGAAAATAAGGCTAGGAATAGAAGGTATAACTTTAAATCCTAGAATAAACTGTAAGCTGGTACCATATTGTGCCATTTATACCCACTGCACTCTGTATTTATAGATTTGTTTCATTCTAAAAATAATCAACTGGCACATTAAATTATTTTTAGGGATTATGTTATGAAACATTATCTTATAGACACAATCAGTGAATGTTAATTCTGTATTCTGAATATGCATTAATAATAATATCCACTGCTGAAAGATAATGCCATTTATTAATAATGATAAAGATATTTTTGGCATCCTTTATCTTTGATGATTTATTGAAAGAATGTAACAATTATATCTATAAAATGTTGAAAAACATGCAAGTGTATTCTCTCTTTCACTTCATTGTACTTTATGGAATTTCATATCACAAAAGATAATCTTTCCCAGGGAATGAGATGCATTCAGTTTGCCTCTTAATTTTCCTGAATATCTTTGTGCTCTGGTTGTTTTAATAGCTTTTATTTGGTCTCATTTTTAAATGTCTTATTTGTATAGCTTTATTTTATGACAAGGAAAACAATGACCAAAGTTAATGGAACCATTCATAATTAGTCTGTTGTGTTATAGATAAAAGTGACTAAGTAAGCAGAGATAATCTAAGTCTTATTATAAATTCATCTACCATGAATATCACAAGTTTATAATATGCATTGTTTTTCTACTGATTATTTAAATTAATTTTGAAGAGGATTTTATAGTGTAATAATATAGTCTCATATTTAGACCCCATTTTTTCCAAAACTATATATAAACATAAGATTAATCTGTTACAAATAATTCTTATGTTTAATTAGTTATTACTATTGTAGTTTAGCAAATTTTTTTAGTGCATTAATCAATTTAAATAGAAACGCTTCTTCCATGCTCATCTATACATACAATCACTATGACTGGAAAATTCAATGGTAAACACATTTATTTAAATATGTGATAATCCAATTTCTAGGGTGACAAAGATTAATAATTGAAAAATATACACAGCATAAGCAGGAAAGCTATTTGCAATTCTGTCAGCATTACAAGATCTTTACATATTTCTCATGCAGAATAGTTGAGAATTTAAATTCATATTAAGATATCTTTTTAACCAGATCATTCTTCATCTCAGTGTCTAAAGACCTATCTGTCCCTTGATCCATGCCTTAAGTCTCTCAGCAAATGAAAGAAGGTATGTTTCTGAGTGTTACTCTAAAATAACATTCCACAACACATTATGGTCACATTCTGCTGGTAACTAGCTTATATTTTATTAAATTTTAATCAAATTTTATTTTTAACTAATTACTGGAAAATGACAAAATTAAATGACAAATTTCCATATTCGTCTTACCTAGTTTCATTTCCCACTAATGCTATCACTTGTATATCCTTAGTACATTTGCCAAAACTAAGAGATGAATGCTGGTCTGTTTATCTCCAAGGCTGTGCAAGTGGCACTTTTCTATGATCTTGATTTTTATGTTCTAGTTATCATTCCAGGGTATTATATTGCACTTGTGTATGGTCAGTGTCTTAGCTATAAACCATTTCAATTTTCGTTTTTCTTTTTTTATGATCTGTGGAATTACTTATTTGATATTTTATCCTTGATTTGGGTTTATTTGAAAATGTTTGTTTCCTGATTACTAGAATTAGTGTTATTATTATTTTGAAAAGAAATCTTACCTATCTGACACTTTCTCATTACATAATGCCAGGTATCCAAATTACCCACATGAAATCATTCATGATATTTATCTTGATAACACAGGATTGTATCTTTAATGGTACCCTACAGGATAGTTTCTATTTTTCCTATATTTTATTATTTGATAATACATTTCTGTGTCCATTTACCACATAAGAAGTGTGGAAGACAAAAGTTCCACCTCCTTAGGATGAGAATAATTATTGCTACTGTCTGAACTTATTTTTAACAGATTTTTCTCTTCTCCATATTTGTAAGCAATTTATTTAAGAAACTGTTGATATATATCCATATGAATCTTTATAGAATTTTAAGCCAAGTATTAAAATCTAATGTCATACTATTTATTCTTCACCTCTTCCCAGCTCTGCCATTGGGTGCTCTTCCAGGTACATCCTGTAGTGATACTTTGTTTACTCTTTTTTTTTTTTTTTGGCCAGTCCTGGGGCTTGGACTCAGGGCCTGAGCACTGTCCCTGGCTTTTCCTTGCTCAAGGCTAGCACTCTGCCACTTGAGCCACAGCGCCACTTCTGGCCATTTTCTGTATATGTGGTGCTGGGGAATCGAACCCAGGGCCTCATGTATACGAGGCAAGCACTCTTGCCACTAGGCCATATCCCCAGCCCCTGCAGTGATACTTTGAAATCATAATAGTTAACTTGAATAAAGCAAAAATAGCAGTTTAGCAAATAACTATGTAAGGAGAACATTTCAGATAGGGGAAGAATTGGTGAGAAGAATATTTTACAAATAAAAAAAGAAAAAGCCAACAAAATATAACATGTTAGGATAGATGAGGTATTAATTTCACAAGTAGAGAATAACTTGTACCACAATATTTTACAGAACAGAATCAATCCAGTCAGCTACGAGGAAATCTATGATGAAGTCTAGGCAATAAGAGAAATATACTCACTTGCTCTTCAGTGGCAAATATTTTGTACATTTCACAGCTATACCAGGAGTCTAATTGTAACTTGCCAGAGCAATAGGAAAAGTAATCAGCTGAGATTAAAAGCAGATCACCTAAATTACTATAGGGTTTTCAATGAACTTTCTCCTATGAGTGAAATGACATCTACGAATGTTAGTATTTGGCTCATTAAAAAAAAAGAAAAACCTCCAATGCAACGTAGAATTAGAAGAATGAATAGAAAGATTAAACCAAGTAAGGAACTATGTTAGTATGAAATTATCCCTCCTAGAAACAATAGTGGATTGCACAAGTATATTAGAATTCGAAATGATGAGAAGAGTCCATATTTGAGATAAACAGGTGAAGGTAAAGGCAAGTAAATATTCTGATGGCATTATACAAATCAAAGATATTCACAAAGCTCTATGAAACAATAAGAACAATCCTGCTACTTACTGAGAAAGAGAAAGATTTCAGGGAAGAGGGAAAAAACGAGCCTTTGCAAAATCAAAGCTCACATTAGGATTTTGAATTAAGTTATTTTAATATTGTGATACTTAACACATATCTATCGAAGTTGTCATTTGTGTAGCTGTTTCTGAATTGGAGCTGACCTAAGAGATTCTTTCTGGAAATATAAACCTGAGGTTCATGGGAATATAAAGTTAAGAGCATACATTCGCAGTTGGGGTGTTGTCTCTATCAAACAGGTGAGAATTGTTTTTGAAGAAGGGTGGAAAAATCCTACAGTATTAACAGTGGTTCATGGCCCTGCAGAGTTAAATTCTGCCTGATAAACTCTTGTTCCTTAATATTTAAAGTATCTCAATAGGGAGAAATTCATTTTTCTCCTAAGGAAAATAATAATAATTAATAAAAAAAGATTTTAAAACACTGATTTAAATTTACAAGACTACATGGGATTATCTAAAGTGTAAGTTAAAAGAAAGGATTGAGAACTCTGAAGAATGAACCCTAGAGCAATATACATTATAGACATTATTGAAATATGAAAGAACTCAAAACTGAAACAAAGAAAGATTGACCACAGAGGTGCAGAGTGCTTATATACTGGGTTGATATGCCGAGGGGAAAATGTGGGGTGAGTGTGTGTGTGTGTGTGTGTGTGTGTGTGTGTGTGTCTGTGTTCACTTGTTTTCTGTTTCTAATAAAGAAGGAAAATATTATGTGGGTCATTATAGAAATTGCATTGAACCAAACTTAAAGGAGTTTTTGTAAAATTAGTACAAGTAAACAAAAAGAAGTCACATTAAATGAATTTTTTTAAATTTTAATTAATAGTAAGTTATTATGGTATAATAGTAATATAATGATAAATAATCAGTAGAGGAGGCAAATTCACACAGACCAAAGACGAGCCAAACTCTGGATCAATAGGTTGCAATGAGTTAACAACCATTGGCCTCAGTGAAAGAGAGGAGCTGACATTAACTATAAGCACAGTCACAATCTTAATTGCAGGAGAGATGACAACAACACAGCTACAGAGGAAGGTGTGTGGGTAAGTTGCAGGGAAAACACTCAGAATACTTTTCCTCATTGCCTGATGTCCCTACAAAATAAAAACAAAGTCATTACAAGACAATGAACAGCAGAAAGAGAGAGCTGGTGTTTTAAAGAAGAAGGACTAATCATGAAATACCCTGTCAATAGAGTAGGAATCTAAACTTGTTAAATATGATATGACTCTAGGTTGTTTGCCCGTTTCAACTGAAAAGAATCATTCATTTAAAGGGAACTGACGTTATATTGTTTGTATCATTTGGCTATCTAACTACTTAGGTGGAAGAGTCTATCATATAGAAAGTTGTGAATTGAACAAGTTTTTCAGAGGAGAAAAGTTAGTTGAAGACTTGTACACAATATTAATTGAATATTAGTTGTGATGATAGGTGATATACTATCAGGTCCAGGAGGAAATAGTTTATGATACTATGTCTGGTTTTGCACTGGGTTTGCTCTAAAGCTGAAATGAGTAGATTCTTAAAACTTTAATCAGCAGTTTTGGAGGCATGGTTCCTAATATCCTTTAGAGGCCTTACATTATAGCTGAGAATTAAAATTCTCTTGGTAACCTAACATATCTTCTATATTGTTTTTCTGGGTCTCCTATACATTTCAAAATTGTTTAAATATGCTCCTTATCTTCTGACCACTTTTTTTTTTTTGTCAGCTCTGAGGTTTGAACTTAAAGCCTCCTGAATTCAGTGGGCAGGAGTTTTACCTTCGAGTCATGCCCTTAATTCTACTTTACTGTTTAGTTACTTTTCTGAGATGTCCTCACATTTTTGCTATGGACAGGCCTCAGACAATGATTGTTACCTCGACTTCCTATGTAACTGAGATTGCGTAGCACTGTGTCCAGTGTGTTTGTTGAGATAAAGTGTCACTGAATTTCTCATTGAATGGTGCTTTAATTGTGACCCTGCCTCATCTAAGTAAGATGTAGGATGCCGTTCGATGCTCCTATTTTTACTTTTACACACATTGAGCGATATTTATTCATTTGTGGCGGGAAGGCTGTGGGTGTGGGTGGGTGTGATGAGGAGGAGGCTTGAACGGAGGACCGCACCAATCATTCCACATTTTCCCTGACAGCTCAAGTGTTCTACCACTTGAGCCACATCTCCAGTTGCTCTTTATTATGATCATACCATTGCTTGCCTACATCTAGATTCATAAAGCTTAGATAGCATTTATAATTCTATATAAATCCACATTCTAATGTGCCTTACTTGCTTGTCTTACTTATCTGGCAGGTTAACTCCCAATCGTGAAGAATTACAGAAATATATTTAGGACATATTTGTATAGATCACAGAAAGAAAATTTATGATGTTATTTAGCAAATGAACAAATACCTCACACTAATTAAGATACTAGTTATTAACAGTACATGTTGTTCAACGTAAGAGGTGTCAAAAGGAACCCCTCCAACCTTCAAAGTTAATGAGAGCTTCCACAGGTAGAAATCCATACACACTCCATCCATCACCATGTAGGTAGCAGAGGAAGAGCTAGAAGTCAAACCAGTTTCAAAGGATCAAAAGAGAAATTGACGAATTCGTTTAACCAAATAATTTACAAGGAAAGGAAACCAAATCCTTTTGTCCTATGTTACACATAGTCCCCATTCCTGATGAGTCCAGAGAAAAAAGAAGCACTCTTTTAATGAGTTCACAGTATCTTTAATATACCTGTCAGCATAATTCAAATGCTATATATGCAGTTGACTTCACGGAAAAATGTTCAATTTCTCCTGAACCTTTAAGACAGAAACATGATCATTTCAGTCTCTTCTTTCTCCATTTGGAATCAATTCTTCAATGAGCATATTTCCTGCTCTATTAGTCTACACAGAAGTTTCACATCTTTGGCTGGTAAATCCAAAAATCTCTTCAAGAGCGTTCCTAATTTTTGTTCATGATTGTAACTGCTTGCCAGCTTCTTTCAGAAACTTGGTTTTTCTTTTCTTTCCTTTTGCATTTTTTTCTGTGCATTAATTGGAGGCTATGTTCTTCCTACTTTCCTAGGGAAAGATATGCACAATGAACCAGAGAAGGGAAACATACAATATAACAATGTATTGTTCCGCAGTCTCTCTAAAGAGGTAAGGTCTTCCTTCATGCCATCTACAACATGAAAACTGAATGACACTAGAGTCTTTCTCATCTTTTTCCTACCCTAGAGAAACAGACATATTTCATAAACTATTTTAGAGACTTGAACCAAATGAGTAACCACACTGACACTGTGTAAAATATACTGAGATTGTAGAATTACTTTAAAGTTAAATATATATCAAGTTTTAAATGTTTTCAAAATGTTTTATTCATGTATGATATTTTGAATAGTATATGATATGTAATATCATACTGACCAATTTTTAATCTATTTCCTTATTTTGCCACATAATTACACCTGATGAAATACTAGTCAGATAAAATGAGCTAAACTGAATTTCCCAGCACATTAAATGCTACAAAATGATAATAAAAACATAAATACACACACACACACACACACACAGCTTCTGGAGTGAGAAAATGGAGAAATGAAGGGATGACATTTTGTTTGTAAAGAGAATTGTTGCTATGAGAGGACTTAATAGATAGATGGGAAACAGGTATTTCATATCAGAAGGATGTATAACTTTATTATGTTTAACTATATCATCTTAGTCCTTTATGATCTTTAAGTTGAGTTATGAATTGCTTACTTTGAACAGAGACAAATCAGTTTGACTTGTCTTTTGTTAGTCAAGATTAAGTGACAAATCTGACAGGAATCTTATTTTCTATCTTTAGCCATAAGCTTCAAAATATTTTGTGGAAATGGATGTAGATCAAATATTCCAGTTAATATTTTAAATGTGTGAGTGACTTCAATGAAGATCAAATTATATTTACAAAATTAGTTGATCACAGTATTTGAAATATAATTTTGAATTAAATCTTTTCCAACATGTTTTTAAGCAAGCAAAATTCCCAGTATCTACCTTAAACAATTAGAGTCTTCTAAAAATGAGGCCAAGCTATGTACTGCTATCGATCAGAATTCAGGCAGTAATGATGACTGCAAGAAATACATCAAACTAATGAGCAGCTAAGAGACATGAAAATCATTTCTGATGTTTCAGTTCTAGACATTCAGTGGCTGTTTGAAACATTTCAAAGATTTATTAATGTAAAAAAAGAATCCTTAAAATTTCTTGACCCTATTTGTGCATTGAAAATCATAACATTTTAATTGAAATATTTATTACAAAAACAAATCATGGTAAATTCATGAGAGTGACCACTAGTGTACCTTTTTTCTCCTCATGATTTTCAGGATAAATCTTAGATAGATAAAATAGGAGCTTTGAAATTTACCTTAACCCTTCTCTTTTCCAAAAAGAAATCTGTCAATGAACAAAATATACAGGACTTCATGATTCTGGTTTACATTTATAAAGTACTTTGAAGTCTTATATACTTCCTGGTTGGAAGTATGTGTTTAAATATACACTTTCATCCACATTTAATTGGTAACATTTATTCTTGTTTTTCATTTTCTCTCCTTTGATATATTGTTGGGTTTAGACTTCTGGTGAGTTGTTTGTATGAGAAACTGGTGAGCATAAACCAGGAACCTGCAGGAATATAGTAATGGGTGGGACTATTTGTAAAAATGTAGAAATGTGCAGGGATATTTGTAGGGATAAATAGGAATTATTGTCATTATTTCTGCTTAACATATCTGGTAGCTGTAAATGAATAATGAAACCAAATATAGGTAATAGTTTTTGAGATACTTCTGCATTCTAAAACATAATCATATTTGTTTTAAACACAGATATGTGGATTAACATGGCCTAATAAAAAGAAAACAAAAAGAACCATCAGTGTATGACCTTCATACAAGTGATCAGAAGAACAACTGGGCAAGGATCAGCATTTCAATAAATGCTTCTAGAGAAACTGGACATCACTTGGAAAGAATGAAATTCTAGCATTTTCTTACAATATACTACAATATAAAACCAAGATTCATGACAAGTATAAACATGAAAGACTTGAAAAAAAATTTAAAAAGAGCATAGAAGGACAGTCAAGACCACTTCAATGTTGGACTTGGTGGTTGTTTTTTTGGTAAGATATGAAAAAACACAGGCAAGAAATCAAAACTAAATGCATGGATTCCATCAAATAAGTTTCTGCACAACAAAGAAATCCATGTATAGAAAGAAAATGCAACCTACAAATAGAATGGATTAGTATTTGAAATTTATTGGGATTTCTTACAACTCAATAGCATACAATAACATAACTCAATGAAAGTAGCTAAAGGAATAAACATAAAGATGGGCAAAAATATATGCAAAATCATAGAGCATTAGTAACTATCAGAAAAATACAAATTAAGTCATATTTGTTAAGTAGTATCAGAAATAAAGAACAAAAAGAAAGGAAGAAAGAAGTAGAAAGAAAAGATTAAAAGAAACAATATGCTGGTGGGCTAGAGAAGTGAAAATATACATCATATGAAAGAATGTAAGTTAGTAACATCATTCTGAAAAACACCATCAATATATACCATATAGATTTATATGATATGATATGATATCTACATTCCCAGGTTCTTTGCATCATTATTTGCAACAAGCAAGGCATGGAACCACCCCAAATACTGACATACAGAAAGATGGGTAAATAAGACTTGATAAAGTCAAACCACAGACTACTAATCTTTGAAAAAAAAAAAAGAAATTCTGTCATTTATGGTAGTTAAAATGTATTTAGTACTACTGAGGCAATTAACATTTTATGTTGTTTAATTTAAGCATTAATTTAAATTTAAAGAGCCAGATGTTACCAGTGCTTAAAATTGAACAGCATTGTCTAGTTTTCTGCTCTACTTAGGTACATTAGGCTCTTTTTATTATAACAGTGTCTAAAGTAATTTGCTTGAAATTCTTGCTTCTAATCATAATGATGGATGTATCCACTTTTCTTCTTGGTACTCATGGATATTGCTAACAAATCAGGATCTCTAAGAATTAGATTTCAGCATCAAGGAAATGTATTTTTTTGACAGAAGTAAACACATTGTCTTTTGGGAATGTCTTAATACAAATACTAGATGGGAGGAGACATTGCTAGAAATGAAATGTATGACCCATTTTATACTACATTTAAAATTTTTTTTTTAACATAAAGTAACTATCCTATATATTTTCATGATTTCTGTCTGGATACATATGTCCGAAGAAACTGTCTACAGTGTTTTATAAGTAAACTAGAGAAATTAAGGCAGAGGGGTATTTCAGGATTGGAAAAATAAGTTGTATACAGTGGTAGTAATAGCAATGGCAGTAGATATGAGGAAATACATGAAATAAAAAGAGCATTATCTGTACAATTTACCAATCCCATTGTCCACCCAATGTGTGAGTTCAGAGTTTAACCTTGCAACAGCTTATGGCAGCTGCTAGCAGGTGAAGTGACAGGATCTGGGTGACAGATGTCTTCTGGGAATGGAAAAAATAGAAGAATGAGGTGATGATAGAGAATGAAGTCATTTAACAACAATAAAACATTTCAATACATTAGAAAATTGTTCTTTAGTAACATACAATTTCTCTTAGATTCTTAAATCTCTGGCTCTTTAATGAGGAAAATAAAACAGGTACATCACTGACTTCCACATTTAATGTTTCCAATCTGCACAAACTAGCATATTTACCATAAGTAAATACTGTAACAGATACAGATTGGTATTTCCTGAAAGGAAAGCAATGAGAAAACAGACAAGATAATGAATGTGTACAGCAAAGAATTACAAGAACAGAAACACATTGAATCTGAGAGGAGAATAAACAGGGACTGGAAATCCAGGTCTGTATACTCTTTTCTCCAGCCACTTCCAAAGGCATAAGTTCAGAAATCCACACCGATACCATTTCTATATGAGGGGCAATTCTTATCAGGAAGGTAGTGAACGCTAGGTGCTTATGAATCAGTATTTCCCATCAGTGAGACTCTGGAGCTTTGTGGTGATAATTCATAGTACTGATATGAAAAGCAAACACAAGCATCATCAGCTGACAAAATATGCTGCACTGGTATAAGCAACAAAGACACTTTCAGGGGGCTGTCTTTGGAGGACTGTTATGGTGCTCTGTAGACAAAAATGTGTTGATGTGATGTATTAAAGATCAGGGTATTTATACCACATACACAGCAGAAATGGTCTTCTTGGAAAGAAGACATATGTGTCATATACATTTTTTTTGTTGCCTTAGTAGGATTTATTGATAAATCAGCTAAACTGGCATAACATTTTGCTCCAGAAAAAGAAAAAATGTCCCTTGTTCAACCACAATTCTTAAAATATTTTATGTTAGTATCCATCAGTGCCATAGGAATTTTTACTTTGGCATGTCCATCTATATATGCAACATACCTAGATCAGATTCACCCCTCCATCACTCTTCTTTATTTCTCATTGTTCCTTCTCCAATTATCTGAGGAGCTCCATTGTTCTATTTTCACTTGGGTACATTAACTGCTTTAGCCATATTCATCCTCCTTAACATTCTCTGTTCACTCTTCCCCTTCCTACCAGTGCTTATATCTTTTATGGTATATGTTTCACATTCCTGTTATTCATTTTTGGTATGTGCCAACTATTTTCATAGGTCTCACATTGATATTTCACACAGACACCTGAAAAATATTACCAGATTTAGCCCTTTGCTTAATCTCCATTTCCTCATTCCCATTATTTCATTTTATTCGACAGCTTTTGGGTAATTTCTTGACTTACAAAACTCTAAAGAACATCTTTTGTTCTCTAATAATTGTTTGTTTCTCTTTTACTGAAAAGCATGTCTCTTCTCTACCATCAGGACATGATTGCCTCTCCATCTCAATAACAACTTGGGAGGGAGAATTTCAACACATAAATTTTGAGGGGACACAAACATTCAGAGATCTTATGTCTTCTTTTTTATGATTTTATTCCTACTACCTGGTGAAAAGCTATACAATGGTATCAAGTAAGCTAATAAATGCATATTGTAAATTGCATAGAAATAACTTATGACATATACCAAACCATAGCCATAAGCAAAATCTAGGGATGATTTACAAAGGGAGAAAGTATATTCCATGCTTAAGACAAAGGTTTCTCAAAATTTTAAAGATAAAGATCAAAATGTATATAAAAATGGCAAGAAAAGACACTGACAGAGCATTACAGAAAAATAAATAAAACTATCTCTTTAACAGGTATCATGACACTACATATGAGAAAGTCAAAATTAAAGTACAATTTATCATCTGCATATTAATGATCTCGTTTCAAAATATGTCTTATCCATCATGGATGGAAATGCAAGGGCACCATTCTTGAAGAAAACCAGAAAAAAATATGCATCCATCCTACCCTATAAAGCTGTAGCAATGATGCACTTGCAAGAGGATTTCTGAAAAAAGTTAGTTCTCTACCATTATTTGCAACAGAAATTTTCAAACAATCAAAATGTCCATCCACAAAAGACAAGATATAAATAGTACTAAAAATAACAGATATTCTCCAATGACTAAGAGGAACAGCTTCCCTTTGGTAAGACACATGAGCAAGCTCCGTACAACAGTATGAAAAGTTCGCAATATATGACAAGTAAAAAAGGAATATGTAACATAAAAAGCAGAACGTGAATACTTTTTGAATAAGAAAGTGAACATTTAAACACATATAAACCAGTTCTGTATTTCTAAAAAGAATACTGAACAACTGACAAAGGCTAATAAAAATATTGCGTATAAAGAAAGGATTACAAGCAAGACCACACTAAAGCCACCAGCACAACTATGTTCATTGCAGCACAATTTATCACCTCCCAAAATAGGGAACCTCAGTAGATCAAGAAAATCTGGTACATATACATAATGGAATTCTATGCCTCTATCAGAAATAATGACATTGCCCCATTCGTAAGGAAATAGACAGGAAAAACTCATACTAAGTGAAGTAAGCCAGACCCCACAAAACATAGACTTTGGTTTCCCTCATTGGGAATAATTTGTACACATCTAGGGTAGCTCTAGCAGAAGATCACAATAGCTCAATACCTATATCTATACGAACACTTAAGATGATGCTATGTGAAATGAACTCCAAGTTATGGAAACAAGTAGCTTATCATTGTTGTTATTTTCAACAAACCATGTGAAATTATGCCCTTTTTTGTCTTTCTATCCTGTGTTTTTACCCCTGATACCACTGTAACTGATTTTGGTACCCTGGATATTGTATATACATGTATTAGAACTAGGTAAGGGAAAGGGAAAACCCAAATTGAGAGACAAAGAATAAAAACACAAACCAATGAAATAGCAATACTTATAAAACTATATGGTGTAAACCAATTGTACAACTCACGAGTTGTGGGGAACTGGAGAGGGAGCAGGTGGGGAAAAATGAAGGAAGAGATAACAAGTTGGATAAGAAATGTACACACTGCCTTATGTTTGGCACTCTAACCCCTCTGTACATCACTTCAACAGCAAAGAAATAAAAAAAAGATAAAAGAAAGAGAGAGAGAGAAAGAAAGAAAGAGAGAAAGAAAGAAAGAAAGAGAGAAAGAGAGAGAGAAAAAGGAAGGAAGGAAGGAGGGAAGGAGGGAAGGAAGGAAGGAAGGAAGGGAGGGAGGGAGGGAAGAGGGAGGGAGGGAGGGAGGGAGGGCAGAAGGGAGGAAGGGAGGAAGGGAGGAAGGGAGGGAGGGAGGGAGGGAGGGAGGGAGGGAAAGAAAAGAAAGAAGGAAGGAAGAAAGAAAGAAAGAAAGAAAGAAAGAAAAGAAAGAAAGAAAGAAAGAAAGAAAGAAAGAAAGAAAGAAAGAAAGAAAGAAAGAAAGAAAGAAAAGAAAGAAAGAAAGAAAGAAAGAAAGAAAGAAAGAAAGAAAGAAAGAAAGAAACTGGCACTGTGGCTCAAGTGGTAGAGCGCTAGGCTTGAACTGAAGAGTTGAGGGACAGAGCTCAGGCCCAGAGTTCAAACCCCAGGACCAACAAAATTAAAAAAGAAAGAAAGTTGCAAAACAGAAGAAACAAGAATGAAAGAACTGTGTTGTGTGTGTGTGTGTGTGTGTGTGTGTGTGTGTGTGTGTATTTGCATAGATGGGTAAACTATAGGAAAGTAGAGAGATAGATTATGGACAGATATATAACTAGATATTCGTTGGTATTACTGGTTTTATTGCTAAAAAGTAAAAGCACAGCCTCGTTTATATGTATATGAAATTCTACAATCAGTCATAGAGAAGAAGGAAGTTCATTACAGAAAGCTGGAGGTTTCAGGACACGAAGTCATATTGAAAATTGATAGATTAGTAGAATGAGAATTTAATAAGTACTTCCTGTATAAACTACAATTCAAAATTGCTAAATCTCTCATTGTACAGAAATAAGGTAAAATACTAAAGACAAAAATAGGAGTTATTTGCATTTCTTCCAATAGATTTTAATTTCTCTGAATCTGAAATTAATTTCCTTTTGCTTTTAAAAGAAGTTCTGTGCTCAATAAGGATGTTGCTACGAAACATTAAGCACTGTCAATTCTTACTGTGATACTATATTAATACTGCAGAGCATCAATATTTTATATTAAGAATGTTAATTATCCCTGGGTTTCTGGGATACCTAACAGTGCTAAAGTACCAGTGCACTAATTTTATTCTTAATTCATTTTTCCCTTCTATTGGCTGTTCTCCCTGGATCTGCTTCTTCTCCCCGCAGTGAGAAATGAGTTAAATCAGCTCTCACTGTCAACCGGAACAGCCTTGGAGCTGAGTTAATTCATCACCCACTGACAAAAGGTTAAAAATATTGAATATCAATATCCAGAATGTTTTCCAACTCACAGCAATTGTTTGGCAAGGCTGAGGTCTAAGCTCTGGGAATAAAGTGCAAGTTTTGGCAATCTCCATGTTTCTGAAGTTACTTTCTTAAAGTGCTTTACCTATTAATATAAAGCATATTTCAACTTCACCTTGCTCTTCAGTGAAGTTGACAGGAGCAGAAATTTTGGTATTAAAGCCAATATTTAAATATACACACATATGCATTCACTAAATAAATGTGCACAGTACTTTGCATAGTAACCAGCTGTATTTATATTGGACAGACACATGTTTATTGATGCATATCTGATTACATATTCAAATCATTCTCACCGATAGAAACTACACAATAGCACCATCACATTTTGAATGAATTCAATGTAATTAACATCTGTAAAGGAGATTATGTGGGACCCTAGATCTCCATAAATTTTGCTATATATTCTAGGATTTCAAGATGTGATGGATTTATATATTTATATATACATATATATATAAATATATAAATATATATCATGTACACATTTGCCTGAAATACACATTAATAAATATGTCACATATTAGTATATCACAGAGCAATAGGTGTCACAAAATATATACTAGAAAAGCAAGGCAGCATAGCAGACAGACCAGGTTATTTCAAACAGGTTCTACACTCAAAAGAAAGGTGGTTTCATTGAAATTGCATTCTAGAGTTCATAACTTATGGACTGTGGTTTTAAGAAATAGACAAGATAATGGTGGTCAAATTTGGTGGTCAAACCCTAACTCTCCTCTAGTCCAAGGTACAGAATATAATGCAAATGAAAATATTCAGGGGACTAGTCAAAAATATGTATTCCAATTTCACTTTTCAAAATATACAGTGACTGAAGGTTTAAATTATAGGGTCTTTTAGTCACAGAGATATTATTAATAACAATGAAAATAGCTAATAATCTTTCAGGAAGCAAGAAATATAAAATTAGTTGAGTGATTAGTAATAAGGACAGTGTCAAAAATCCTTACAAATATGAACATTAAGTGCCAGTAGCGTAGCTCATGCCTATAATCATACCATAAAACTTGGATGATCATGGTTCTTAGCCATGATCATCTTTGAAACTTCATTTTCAAAATATCCAGCAAAATGCCAGACTTGAAGCATGAATCAAGAGGTTGAGTACAGACAATGGGCAAGAGCACAAGCCCCTAAATTCAAGCTTTGTTGTGTGCACGCACACACACAACTCACTATGTTAGTAGAGAAGAGACTAGTATTCTAGTTATGTACTAGGAATTTCAATTCCCCTTTCAGTAGTCTCAGAATGTAATAAGAACAGATGCGTTTTTGCACTAGGAAATAAGAAGATTCTTATTTCTTCACGGAGTCAAACATTCAACACTAACATCCTTGCTTGTAGATTTGGCTCAGAGCCAGAGCTCTTCCATTTGAACCATGTCTCTTGATCTGGCTTTTTGCTAGTTAATTGGAAATCAGGATGGCTTAGATTGGTTGGTCTGGGCTGACTTTGAACTGTGATCCTCAGATCTCAGCCTGCTAGGTGGCTAGGATTATAGGTGAGGCCGCTGGTATTCAACTTCAAATGCCTATCTATCAATCATCTTTCTATCTACCTACCAATGTTCGTGAGTTTAAGCCATAGTTCCTGTACAGAGAGAGAGAGAGACAGAGAGAGAGGAGAGAGAGACAGAGAGAGGAGAGAGAGACAGAGAGAGACAGAGACAGAAAGAGAGAGACAGGGAGAGAAACAGAGAGAGACAGAGAGAAGTTGTAGGAAAAGCAAAGTCTCTTTTGGCCGCCAGCTAGAGATTAAGAACAAACTTAAACCTTTCCCTTTGGGAGCTCAAATGGGAGCGGGTGATAACCTCGCAGCCCCTGATCACCTGTAGTGTAATAAATTCTGTAACAGAAGGAAACTGGCTGTCCCTTGAGCAGGACAGGAGCCTCTCTCTGGGTCCATGTGAACGTCTGTCCTTTTGGAGATTCTACCAAAATAAAATGACGCATAAAAAAGGAAAAAGCAAAAAGAGAGAGAGAGAGAGAACAGATGTGACGTTGTAGATAAGACAGATCGAATTGAATTTTGAATGATGGAAAGAGAAGCATGAAATAATGAGTCTAGAATTTCAGGCTTTACTGAATAGGCAGGTATAAATGCTGATATTTAAAACTGGCATGCAAGTAAAGGCCAAATATAGATATAGGCTATGTATGTATACTTGTGTTGTAACAAACACCAACACACAGCTATACTCTCATGAAAAGGAATTTGACTACATGGGGTTTGTGTTGTTAGTCACCACAAAGGACTTGAATGGTGATTTACACAGGTCAGCAGATAACTATATGACTAATTTCCCAGTATATGACTACTAGTATTCTTCTAGTGTGAAAATTGCTCCTTACCAAAAAATTATTATTAGAATATGTACTTTTTTGTGCTGGGGGTCTCTTGTGAAGCCTTTACCACTTCAATACTGACCACTACAGCCAAGCACGGGATGTTATTGAGTTTTATTTATTTTAATTTATTTTTATTATTTTTAAGTGGCTGTACAAAGGAATTCACTTACCAAAGAAGTTTATGAAAATAATATTTCTTTATCACTGACACCCCTTTCAAATTGGCACCAATATCTCAAACACACTCCTATGTCTATATTTTTCATTTTTTAACATCTGCATGTTTATCCCAGAAATTCTTTCTTACTTTTTATAGTTAAGAAATAAAAATTATGATAAATAATTTAAATTAATGCAGAAAATAAAACCACTGAGAACAATGTTTCATCATTTAAAAACCAAATGCAAAATCTGCCAATATCTGAAAATTCAATATCTACCCACCCAAGAATCAAAGGAAAGATTGCTTTTAAAAATTAAACTACAAATACAACATCTAATTCATTAAACTTATGATGCAAAAATGGTCCTTGTGGGGCATCCAAGCTAGTGACATTTGGTTGTAGTTTTAGTAAAGGTATGTGCGATGTTTTTAAAGAAAGGATTCATGAATGAAGAACAGTACTAATACCAGTGATGCATAAACTGCCCAAATACTTTTCTATTGCATAGAATCTCAGGAGAAAATGTCTTAGAATATTTTTGTACCCAACTGCACATGGAAACTAAAATTTTAAGTTCATAGAATTTCAAATCTAAATTCAATTAGTTGTGGTATCCGTACACTACGTGACCAAAAGCCTTACATTTGCACATTACATTACAAGACCATGCAGCACAGTGAATGTTACTATTATGGAAATTTCCACTGCACAATGCTGAGTTACTTAAAACTTATAAATATTTTGACGAGCATTGTAGTGAATGATAACTAAGGTGCAGATGATCAACTGGAAGTATTCTAATCACATTTCTAGAATTATCTTCATTATGAGATAAATTCCTGAAAATATACTCCCATGGTTATTTATTAGAGTCATTTGCTGCGCTTGCTTTAAACCATGAAACAAAATAATACATTGCCGCTTATCTTACAATTAAGCTGTATCTATCAGAAAACAATTGAATACCCATGAGCACTCAATTATGGCAAGCTGTATGAATGTATTTCTAACTGCAAATGAATAAGCTGATTTTGACTTTGCAATTAATGTATTAAGGAGATAATATGCAGATTGTGTCAACACAAGTATTTCTCCCAAGAATGACTGATATATTTTATTGCCAATTAATACACTGCCCATTTTTATTTATATATCAGCTGCATGTGGTTGTTTATTACCACATGCACCTAACATAATGTTTCAGATGCCAACATGTATAATGTATACACTTTAAAAATGTAATGACTGTATATTGCCAGATATATAGACCTGTGCAATAATAAAAGTCAACAAAACACACAAATAATCAGATATACATTCAAATATACCAGAGTACAGAGTAATTTTACCAGAGTACAGTGAACACCTAAAAATTTACCATTCTCAGTACCAAAGAACATTAATATAATCATCCTAAACTGTCACGTATATGTCTTATTTTTGGAGATTCAAATCAATGAATGTTAAAGCTTGCAAGGATTAACATAAAATAATGTATCTCACTAAAATTATATATCGTATATTTACCTGAGCCCAAATATTTCTCTAATATAATTCCATCAATAACATTTACATTAGACCATACTGTAGAGGTCCTATAAATGAAAAAAATGAGATTTAAAAAAAATTATTTTTTGCTAAAGATGTTATTTAGGTCAAATATCTTTTCCTGTTATTTATTTTCTTATTATCTTTCAATTATTTTCTTATTATCTTATGAAAGAGCTGCCATTTAACACAACAATTTATGAATACAATGGATCTTGATAAGTGTCACCTCCTTGATCATTCTGACCTATCCCTCACTGCTCACCCATTCTCTCAGTCTTCTTAATTTTTTAGAATATACATTGAATCCTTAATGGCATTCTCTCCCTGTTCTCTTCCTTTGTTTACATTTTTTCCCTTGACCTCACCTCTTTCAAATGCCTACTTCCTGATGTTTAACTTGTTAAATTTTGACTTTGCCTTTCTAAGGTATTATACTATTTGAGTTCTCCCTTGAATCTACAATATTTTAATTAATATATTTGTGTACACTTGCATACCACACACTTGGAATTAATGTAAGAATGTGTAAGTACTGGGCTAATTTCTCTAACTAACCAAAGCTACATATCATCATTGTACTGGAGAAACTATCCTACTGTACAAAACTAGCCTTAGTTCTGTGTTACCTACCTTGCTGTTTTTGCTATTTATTATGTCTGTTATACAAATGTTTATTATAGTCTGTACTGAGTTCTCCCCTCCACTACAGCCAACTTTCCTGCAATCATTGCTATGTTAACAAAATGTACACAGGATACCTGATATATAGCAGGTGCTCAACAGTTACTAAATTAATGGTTACATGAATAACTTTGAAAAGTACAGTATAGGGGCTGGGAATACGGCCTAGTAGTAAAGTGCTCATCTCATATACATGAAGCCCTGGGTTCGATTCCTCAGCACCACATATATAGAAACAGCTGGAAGTGGCACTGTGGTTAAGCGGTAGAGTGCTAGCCTTGAACAAAAAGAAGCCAGGAACAGTGCTCAGGTCCTGAGTTCAAGCCTCAGGACTGGCAAAAAAAAATACAAAACAAGAAAAGTACAGAATAAAAAGTCTTTCACTGCACTATTCATCCTCTCTTGTGGTTATAATGAACGAGAAAAATGTTCTTTAAAAGTGACTAGAGGGCTGGGGATACGGCCTAGTGGCAAGAGTGCTTGCCTTGTATACATGAAGCCCTGGGTTCGATTCCCCAGCACCACATATATAGAAAACAGCCAGAAGTGGCACTGTGGCTCAAGTGGCAGAGTGCTAGCCTTGAGCAAGAAGAAGCCAGGGACGGTGCTCAGGCCCTGAGTCCAAGGCCCAGGACTGGCCAAAAAAAAAAAAAAAACCCAAAATAAAAGTGACTAGATTTGCTATTACTCGATTTTCTAGTATTTTAACAATGTAAATAATCTTTTGTCCTCTCTACAACAAAGGAAAATTCAGGGACTGTCTTCAAGTAATTTCAATTTCATAGGTTGAGTTGGGTATGCCCAGTTCAGTGTCATGCCATGCAATGGCATAACAAAAAAACACTCATCTCCTAATTATACTCTACTTACAAGCATACACATAGTTTACAATACTGAATGTCAAAAATGTATGCAATAAACCATTACTGCAACAGTACCAGAAAATATACTCTC
The DNA here is from genome assembly GCF_023159225.1 of Perognathus longimembris pacificus. Classification (NCBI taxonomy): domain Eukaryota; kingdom Metazoa; phylum Chordata; class Mammalia; order Rodentia; family Heteromyidae; genus Perognathus; species Perognathus longimembris. The sequence goes on from NC_063163.1 coordinate 18,524,445, forward strand.
TAACTTAAACATAACCCAAATTCTGTCTTTATGAACTCTTGAAATCAGGTGATGAGATTGCACAATCATGAGTTTCAGAGTGCAAGAGCATATAAACTGAAAGAAAAACAAGAGCAGGAGTTGTAAGACTACACTAGAGGGCAAACAGTTTTGTGCTCAGTGATATTGTTGTTGCTATATCAGCTGTATCTAGGGTTGAAAGCAAGAGAGAGATAAAACAATGAAGAATGTGTAAAATCTTACAACAGTGATATAGGTGAAATGTGCCTTCATTCTTGAGTGTGTTTTTAAGTAACTTCAAGCAAATCCATATCCGTACTCAAACATTTAACACTAAAATAATCAGTGGTCACTCAGCTAATGAGAAATTCAAGAGAAAACCATAGAGCAAAGTTGGGGTTGTGTCTAGTTTTATTTTTCCAGTAAAGTGATATTAACCATAGTGATTTGATATAATAGCAAAATATACATTTAGGTTAAAATATTCATTTAGATTTCTAATCAATTATCTGATTTTCAGGAAAAGATACTCAGTGGTGTCTGAAGCAAGCACTTTCATGATTTAAGGTCAATTCAGCTTTAATTTGGATTTTTAAAAAATCTTTCCTTGTCATCATGATTTTCTTGAAAGCTTTAACCCGTGGAAATTTCTTTCTGGGTGATAGAAAATACTTCATAAACAGGGATAGTAAAAAAAAAATTCTCAATGCATGTATTTTTATTATAGTTTCTTTCTACACTTGAAAGCAGCAACACTGACAAATATATAACAACTTCATTCAGTTATCTTAGGTGTACTAGGTGTCATTTTTGTAAAGAAAATGAGTAAGAATAATCTATATACATTCTTTGAAATGAAAAGAGAATAATGTAGTTTGTTACTTGATTGTGCATGCTAATAATATAGAAATCTATATATCTTGAAGTATTAATATCATTATACAATGTAGATTATAAATTTCTCTGATATTCTCAGTATTACAAGAGAATTTTATATGTTTAGATTCAATTATATGTCAGAGTAAATGTTTGTGCTGTACTAGGAGTGGCTCACATTCAAACACAAACTTAAAATTATTTAAGGGAATGCTACCAGTCTGAGAATATACCATTGAAGTAATAACTATCCCTGGGCAATAAATTTATGGTTGTGTGGAAAGGTAAGGTATTTACAGAGAAATATGTAAAGCAGTAAAATATTAAATATTTCATAGGCTAGTCACATAAACCACTATCAAGGTAAAAGACATATTTCTGTAAGTCCCTGTGCACTGTTTCTGTGCATTTCATCTTAGAAATTTCATAACTTTAAATTTGCTAACCACAAAGTAAAACATTTGCTTGTGTAGTTTCTCACTTTTCTTGATACAAAATAATGTCATTTCAAGTTTATGCGGACCCAGGGATTTGAAACATTATGCTGCAGTCTCATTTTCCATTATAGCATTTTGGAATTCTCTCCTCTAATCCCTCACACATTTATCAATAAAACAATGCATTCAGACCCAATAGTTTAACTCTGTGTGTGTGTGTGTGTGTGAGAGAGAGAGAGAGAGAGAGAGAGTGTGTGTGTACCTATGAGATTAGACATATCTGATTTCTAGTTGACTTAATCAAATTTGTTATGAAAATAAAATAGAGAACAATGTTACTTTTACCATACTAGATTGAAAAGAAGTTTTATGTTGCTTCCAGCTAAGAATCTTTTGATGTTTTCCATTTGTTAAATAAAGCTAAAACTAACCAGGAATTAATTGCTATCTTCAGCAAGCCATCAGGTTTATGCAAATGAAGGATTAGATTCCTACAGAGCCTTGAAAAATCGCTTATATTTCATCCTTTACTTTGTAAGCAAGGACATTTGGAGACTGAATGAACTTCCATAACACTGTCTTTTCTGTCCTTGTATGTGGAGTTAATACAGTTGAACAGCACCTATAATTGAATTTTCATGATGTGTTCCTTGTCATCTCAGTATCTGTCTATTCACATGTGAGCAAAACTGACTAATCTACAACAAAAGAAACAAACAAAAACCATGACTCTGTTGCTTTTTTCTACAGTTATATTTTTTCACATCCTTTGCCACATGATTTTCCCTACCTGCTTTAGTTATGATTTGCTCTGAGACTGTCTGGGTTGTAGTTCAACATCCAACACAATGTACACTGACAACCCATTTGTGATGCTGAAATAAGAGATTGCTATACTCAGATTTCACCATTAACTTGACAACTAAGATTCCCAACATTCCTTTTTTGAAAATATATACACTTAAGAGTATTGTGTCCTATTACTAGTCCAAAAAGATAATTCAAAACCTAATGTCCATAATTTAAAAATACTGGTTTGTAGACTGTTTTAGCAATATGCAAAAGGCCAAACTAACAGTTCTACATGGATGATCTCAGAGGCAAAGAGTTCTTGTCCACATAAGAACAGTATAGCAATTAAGACAGGACAATTCCATTCCATACCACTTCCCATACAGTTTCCACTATGCAGTTTAGAAGTTGTAAGGAATGAAAACTTTGCTTTTTCTCATCTGTATCATTATCGAGCATATACCAGTGGATGTCATTCATCTGAATGTTAGAGAAAGTTAGTGCATAGACAATTCAGATAGAAAATTCATTTAGGTCTAGGAAAGTGGCTTTTAAGTCTTTAAAAATGCTCTGTACTGAATCCAAATAATCAACATTACTGCCGTATATAGGTATATATATATGCATGATACTATATATATATATGATACAATATGAAAGAAAATACAAAGGTAGGTGCCATTTTTCAGTCACTCTTCAGTGAGCTGCTAAAAATAATAACAATATAAATCTCATTAGACATCAAGGATATCTTAATCAGTACTACTTAATGGCTTAATGATTTGTGGTCATTATTTTGCATCAGGTAAAATAAAGAGAATATCACAATGCATTACTACATTTAATCAAATAACTAAGAAGTAGGACCTAATGTGACACAATCTTTTTCCTGAGGAAACTTAGGCTGCTGAAAGTCACACTAACATCAAACAATCCAACTATTTTTCAACACCAGATTTGATACCAGAGCATCCTATTGTGTTCCTCAGAGGTGTCCATATGTCATAATTAATCTTCCCATTCACTTATAAGATCTTTGATGTTGCCACATTACAAAAGTGCAGCATAACTTATAATTGTAGCTAACTGTTGATGGACTTGCAAAAGTTTAGTCATGCTAAAATTTCAACAGTATATAGTCTTATTTACCTGGCAAAAAGAGAATCTGAACATATTTTTTCACATTTATTACAATGCTATAATAAGAGCACAGCACAAATTTCTTTTACAATGAGGCATATATATTAGTACCTGACTTGTAATTATATATTGTTAAATGTCTAATCTTTGAGGAATGTGTTCTTTTGATTTGTTTCATGTTCCTATTTATTGCCTTAATAAAAAGGATTTAGCATACCATAAAACAGGATGTGAAATTAAAAGCCCACCTAATCCACAAGGAAAGTAAAGGAGGGCATTAGTCCTGGGATCCATAAAATTGATAAAAGAAATTCTAATGAGAATCTGAAAGGAGGTCATTGTTCTTCTAGACTGTCAATAGCCTAGAGCAATTGAGGTAAATCTGAATTTGTTTATCTTTAGGGAAATTTTCCCTATTTCCTTGAAGAATTGACACAGAAGCTAGAGATTAAGACCATAGGCTCCCCAACATCATGTTGGTGAAATTCCTGCTCTGAGAGTTATGAACATCAAGACCTGCAACAAATTACTGCATATGAGGAGGCCATAGTGCTGCAATTTTTCATATTACTCTTCAATATGTTATTAAACTGTTCACCTTATAGAAAGAGGATAAAATAATTCAACATAGCACCTTACTGTGTAAAACTTCCACAAATTTTTACCTATTTTTTTCTTATCACATTTGCATTGGAAGAAATGCTGTATTGGGTCATTGTATGTGCCTAAACATTTAAATTCATGTCAATAAATATTTAACTATGTGGTGTGTATTAAATTGTGCCCATCATGGAAGTTAAGAATGTACAGCAAATACCATAACACTGCTGACAGATGTGATTGCCTTTTATTTCTAGGAAACCTTGAACTGACTGGAATATCTGAGCAATGAAAGGAGAAAATGGAGTGCCTTATTTTAATAGGCAAGTGAGCCTTGATAAAAACCCTTTCCCTGCTGAAATTCATGGTCATAGTATAACAAGATATTTAGCCTTTCCATGTTTTATTTTAGTAAATTTTGATACTCTGATTTGAGACCAGAGGAAAGCAAGAAAAAATCTAATTTACCTTAAAACTGTATTTTATGAGGTCGGCCTAGTTTAAAATAGGCTGATGCTCTCAACAGCAATTTTATATAATTCTCAGATTTAGTGTATGCTTTACATTTGGGGGTGGGGCGTTTCAATTAGGATGTTGTTCCTCTAAGGTATAATATAAGCAGAAATGTAAAGCTAGAATCACATTCAAAGTGTTGGCTTACTTTACACTTGCCACAGCCCAACAGGTGACTTAGTGTTACATACATTATTCATTAGGACTCAGGGTTTCTGAGCTAGCAACCTCAGTGCAGTTGTTGCAGTTGAAAACCTGCTTTGAATGCAAACCATAATAAGTAAAATCAGTGTCTGACATGAAGGCTGCAGCTAAATCTACCTAATGCATTTCTCTGCAAGAAAAAGCATGAGTAAACATGCATTTGAGTTCTAGACATAGACAGCTGGTGACAAGAAGACCTAATTATATATATATTATATATATATATATCTTCAGAGTCAATTTAATTTCTTCTCATGCTCTCTAAGACACTGTCATTCATAGTTAAAGTAGATGCTGACTTACCTTCATGTTGACTACCCTTACATATGTAGTCACTGTCAAAAGGGACGGGTAGCTTTTAAACACATATCAAAGATGACATCATCATGCATGCAAACATTGTCAGGCAAGATGGAACTGGAAACTTATAGTTCTAAACTCTAAAGTAGTCCACTTGGTAGAATGATGGAGATGATAAGATGTATAGTATTGTTGATATACAATAAATGAAAGAAGGGATCATGTAAATGGCATGAAATGAAATAGGTTGTATCTAATTAATTTGTATTTTGTCAACTGTAATATGGATTGGTTTAAATGTTTTAACCATGGGAGTGATCTCATCGGATAAAAGCTTTCAGAAATTATTATTGATGCTTTGTGGAAAGTAATTTGTAGATGAGTCTGAATAGAAGCATGAAGGTCAGACAGAGGTTATTATAGTTATTGACTTAAAGAATGCCTGGTGCCTGTCTCAGTTTGATGGCTGGGATGATAATTCAAAATATGTAAAAATCTATATATAATGCATACCTATGAGAAACCTACAGACTTGGTGCTGTATTGACTGTAGATAGAAGGAATGAAAAATGACTCCTTCCCTAATTCAAGGAAGGAGAGAGGAACATCAAAATAGTGAGACAAAGGTTAAAAAGTGAACCAATACAACAGCAATACTTATAAAGACAATATGTAGTATACCAACTGTATAACTCAGGGGTGGGGAAAATAGGGGAGGAGGGAAGGTCAGAAAAATGAGGGAGGAAGTAGCAACTTTGACAAGAAATGTACTCATTGCCTTACATATGTAACTATAACCCCTCTGTACATCACTGTGACAATAAAATTTAATTTAAAAAATGACTGCTGATCTCTATCCTTGAAGGAAAAGGTGTGAGATGAATAGGCATGGTTATTAAATGCTCTATTTTAGATTTAATATGTTTCAGATAAACATTATTAGAAAAGAAAGGCATTTGAGGTTGTATTTGAATTTTTCACAAATTCCCTGTGCAATATCCTTCTGAAATTTTTCTTATATTTCCACAAGACCCCCAAAGTACCTTTCACTCTGTTCCCAGGTGATGAATCTCCAAAGACTTTGCCAGTCACAGTGCAGGTCTGGTCACAGGTGTGCCATTCAATAGCCACTTATTCTCGATTTACTTGCTTTTCTTTTCCAGTGTAGTGGCACTCACAGGAGAGAAGCTGCTTTTCTATATTTTATACCAACACTTCCCTAGCTATCCAGTAAACCTTTATACTCTCTGAAGTTCTTACTAATTCACTTAATTTTTTCTAGTCAGTTCTTTTGCTGTTTTAGCCCCTCAGATTATTCCAACCTCTGAAGAGCCAAAGTCAAAAGCTTTTTTTTTTTTTTTTTTTTTTTTTTCTAGACGGAGACTTTGCAATGCCTTGACACACACTGTCAGTAGGAACTTTGTGTTGAAACCTTCACCCTGTGCTTCTGTGCACTACCGCAACCTACTTTTACTCCTGGAACTCTATTACTTCTAAATATCCTTGTTTAATGTCACTTGAACCACTAGGCTGCCACGATTGTACTTTGAACTCAATCTTTTTACAATGCAAATAGCTGAAGGTTACAGAAGTAGTATCCTGATGAGTGATCTACTCCAAGAGTGGAGTGAAATGTGGCCAACTCCTAATACAGTCTATAAGAGTTAGGGGTCTCCTATAGACACAAAACCAAGGACTGGCCAGTGAAGCTGTTTTTATATATGGGCATATTCATATCTCTGGAAAAAGTAGGTGTTTTGCTTTCTTAAGCTTTCCTAGTTAGGCTTCCTAATACATTGTTCTAGAGAAATTCAGGAAAAATGTCTTTTTTTTATTAATTAATTTAGTATCAAAGTAATGTACAGAGGGGTTAAAGTCTCATATGTTAGGCAGTGAATACATTTGTTATCAAACTTGTAACCCCCTCCTTCATTTTTCTCCCACCTTCCTCTTTCTCCAATTCCTTCTCCCAATCCTACCCCAAGTTGTACAGTCGGTATATAGCATATTCTTCTGTAAGTACTGCTGTTGCATTGGTTCACTTTTCACCCTTTGTCTTCCCATTTTGATGTACCCCTTCAGTTCCTTAGTACTAATAAACATATATACTACAACCATGATACCAAAATTAGTTACAGTGACATCAAGGGTAAAACCCTAGGGAAGACAAAAGAAAAAGGCACAATTTCACATGATATGTTGAAAGTAACAACAATGATAAACCACTTATTTGCATAACTTGGAGTTCATGTCCCTTAGCATCATCTTGTGTGTTCATATGTACATAGCTATTGACCTTTCATAATCTGCTAGGACGGTCCTAGAACTGTTCTAAGTATTACCAATGAAGGAAAACACAGAGTCTACATTTCTTTGGGTCTGGCTCACTTCACTTAGCATGATTTTTCCCAAGTCGTTCCATTTCCTTACAAATGAGGTAATGTCATTCTTTCTCATAAAGGCATAGAATTCCATTGTGTATACATACCACATTTTCTTGATCCATTCATCTACTGGGGGGCATCTGGGTTGGTTCCATATTTTAGCGATGGTAAATTGTGCTGTGATGAACATAGTTGTGCTGGTAACTTTAGTGTGGTCTTGCTTGTAATCCTTTGGGTAAATGACCAAAAGTAGGGCTGCTGGGTCATAGGGGAGCTCTATGTTTAACCTTTGAGAAACCTCCACACTGCTTTCCAGTGTGATTGAACAAGTTTACACTCCCACCAAAAGTGTAGTGGGGTTCCCTTTTGGCCACATCCCAGCCAGCATCTGTTGTTATTAATTTTCTTGGTAATGACCATTCTTACTGGAGTGAGGTGGAATTTCAATGTTTTTTTGATTTGCATTTTTATGGCCAGTGATATTGAACGTTTTTTTCATGTGTGTCTTGGTCAGTCTCAGCATCAAAAAATATACTTCTAAATATAGTATAAACTATCCATTTTTGGAAAACTTTGAGCAAAACTTATCAGTAACTTCTATGACCTTACCACACAAGGAACAACTAATGGCACCCTAAGAACAGGTAAGAAGACAATTTCTGTAGCAAATCATATCTTCATATTTTCTCCATTGGAAACTAATACTTCAGAGTGTTTTATATTCTTTCATTTCTGCTGTACATAGCGAAAACACATAAATCTTAAAATTTGGAGAATGGTCTAAATAAAGATTATATAGTTTATTCCATTTGCTAAATAATTATGAGAACGTGTTCATCTTTAATTTGTTAAATCAGAATTTTGATTTACTTCATTTTGGTATGCAAAGAATTCCTATTCTTTTTTGCCAGTGAAGTGATTTATTACGAAAGGACAGTGTAAGAAGTAAAGTCAACAATAATGGTTTGCTTTACACTTGTGCTATCACCAAAAAATAGTCTAGGGAAGAAAAACTTTTTAATTGTTTTATTCATTGATGGGAGAAGAAAATATTTCTGATGAGTTGAATATATTTCCTAATATAAAATAAGGTAAGATGTGATTGGCTCATTCCTATTTATGGGATTTATATAATTAGAGTAAGCAAACACAGACAAATTGCTTTCCATGTTTTTTGTTGTTGTTGTTGTTGTTTTTTACAAACAGCTTGTGTCATTTTCCTCTTTTTCGGCTGACATTTCTGACAATGATTATCTTTGGGAGAGCTGTTAGGTTTGGTTTGTGTTTTCTCTTTCTACCCCCCAAAACTGTTCATAACTTCGGTTTTCTTGGTTTTAGAACTTCCACACACTCTACAAATTCAATGGAATAATTCACTTTGTAACTTGTTTTCATCAGTGTTTTTTTTTTTTTTAGAATAATGGGACACTGATTAAACATACTTGGAACATGATATCTCAGCTACAACTCACTAGTCTTGAGACCTAAAAGTTTGTCCCTAGTATGCGAAATAAGAGGAAAAGGGAAAGTAAACAAAAAAAGTAAAAAAAAAAAAAATCAGGAGCCAACCCTGGAAAATAGTTTGTGAAGTGCTTTTTATTACTTTTTGTGTTAGTATAAAAATATAACCCAACAGTTTCTGAGATACAAATATATCACTGAGTTGCTAATATATTATCCAATGTATATCAAACAGAAAATGTCAAACAGAATTCATGTTTATCACTATATCTTATAATTATTATCACTTTCTAAACTATCATGTTTTTATTTATTTTCTAATCACGGAAAGCCATCAAAGATGAATTTATTACAATTAATCATAGTTCATCTTAGAAGCAGTAATTTACTCCTGGCAGTTTTCAATTTTAATATCAATATATATTTTCTCATAAAGACACTTAATTACAATGTGTGTTCTATTACAAAGTTGGTGTTAATAATTAATACCTTAAAAATAAATTTAGTGAAATCTATTATTGAAAAATTTAGCTTTTTCTTTGATGAAAATTTTTTATAATAATTAACCTCTATAAGAATTACACCTAACGTATGAAACTGTAACCTCTCTGTACATCAGTTTGATAATAAAAAATCGAAAAAAAAAGAATTACACTTTTAAATGGTAGAGTTAATTAAAAACCCAAGTTGCCACTGAGAAAACACATCAGATATGACTTTTTTCAATTTTTGTGTATGAACATTTGTGAGTGTGTATCTTTATGTAAAGATATATTATTGTACACATAGAACATAATTTTGTGTCACTAATAAACTCCTGTTTTTAACCTCTTATTCCTTTTGGCCAAGATTCTCAATATTAGATATATTATTCTATTTTAAACTATTTTGTCTGTTCTAATTAATTTAAGGTAAGTATAATTACTGACTTGCAAAAGTTAACATTTCTGACATTTCTTTATTATCATAACTATCATTTTTTTCTTAGTCTTATCTCTCTCTTTGTTCATTTCAACTCCATAATTTCCACTGGATATTTCTTATAACTACCCCCCCCAAAAATAACATGTATCTTCGTTTGTGTAGCTCTTTGTATTTTATATTTTTTAGATAGAATCTCTGCTTTTTCCTAGGACTGTACATGAACTTCCATCTCCTTACTTTTACTTCCCACCAATCTGGAATTATGGGCATTAGCTACCTCATCTAGATTGTTTTTAAGACAGGATATATCTAACTTTTGTCTGGATTGTTCTGAAACCCAAATCTTTCCATTTGTGCTTCCCAGAAATCTTTAATTACAGGAACTTTTGTTATTCCTTAGTTTTACTATTGTGTTTATTTTGGGCAAGGAGGGGGTTCTTGAACTTGGGGCTTGAGTTCAGAGGCTGGACACTGTTCCTTGCCTCTTTTGCTCAATGCTAGCACTCTATCAATTTAAGCCACAACTTTACTTTCAGTTTTCTGGCAGTTAATTCAAGGTAAGAGTCTCATAGGGACTATTCTGCACTTGCTCAAATTTCAGGCTCCTGAATAGCTAGGATAATAGGTATGAGCTGTCAGCACACTGCGAACTTGTTATTTCATAGACTTTGAAAGAAGAGGGCTCCCAACTTTTACTAAACACTGATGAATCATGGTTCCACAAAGATTAATCTCCTATATTACACACTTGTAACTTGGTACATTATTGAAAGCAGCCTGGAATGTCCAGAGGCAAATTAACATCATTCTGTTCAAATACTACATCCTTAGCATATATATATATATATATATATATATATATATATATATATATATAATTAGTATAATTTTTCCAAGTCTTCCCATTTCCTTGTGAGTGAGACAATGTCATTTTTTTCTGATTGAGGCATAGAATTCCATTATGCTTATATAACACATTTTTCTTGATGCATTCATACACTGAGGGGCTTTGGAGTTGATTCCATATCTTAGCTATGATAAACAATGCTGCAGTAAACCTGGTCATGCTGTTGGCTTGCCCTATTCATAAGGAAATGGAAAGACCTGACAAAAATTATCCTAAGCGAAGTGAGCCAGACCCAAAGAAACATAGGCTGCATGGTTTCCCTTATTTTTAATAATTAAAATGTGCTTATAAACCTACAAGTTAACCCAATGGATGGTTAAAGACAATGATTATACCTGGACATGGTTAAGTAAACCACAGTCTAAACATTCCAAACAGTTAGAACAAAGAAGGATATTCTTAGGAGAGAATCTCAAGGGCTCCTTAGCAACGTGCATATGATCATATAAACTGATGCTTATCAAAATGAGCTGTAAGAAATGGAAGCAAGAGATTTGTTTATTGAACTGTTTGTGGTTCTTTTCTTTCTCTTTTTTCTTTGGTTTATTCCCTTTCATGGATGTTTTTGTTTCTCTGCCCTTTGTCATATATATGATTTGCGGAGGGGAAGTGGAAGCACAGAAAAGGTGGGACAAATGATGGATCAATTCAACAGTGAAACCCACTAGACACTGTGTTGGAAATGAACTATACAACTGGAGGGAAGGGAAATTGACAGGGGAAAATCTAGGAGAGAATGAAGGAGGGGGTGACACTATTCAAAAGGAAATGGACCCATTACCTGACTTATGTAACTGTAACCCCTTTGTATATCACCTTTACAATTAAAAAAATGTCTCAAGGGCTTTCCTGCCTGTGCTGGCTCTGAACCCTGATCCTCAGGTCTCATCCTTCTGAGAAGCTAGGATTACAGGCATGAGTCCCCAGTGTCTGGCATTAGAAGCATTTTTTTTTTCTCTGCATCCAAGTTTCAGAACTAAATATAACACTTTCTCATTTACATTTCCTGTACTCTTCAATAAGAGAAACCTAGGTACTCTAAACACAACATAGTACTTGAGTGCTATTCAGCCTGTGTGCATTAATTTTATCTGTTGTGCCTTTTAATGTAAATTCCTAGTTCATTTCAAACGAAGCTTTCTTTACATCCTCTCACTTCATCCTTGTCTAACAGGGCAATTCACTGAAGATCTTTGGTAGCATTCTCAATTTGTATGTTTAATAGTTCTCTTTTTTATGTTTTTCATTGGGTTCCTTCTACAATTTTTCTACAGCAACTTTAATAGAAACCTTCATTTTAACAGGAAGTCATACAAATGGAGTCTGTTGTTATTCTAGCTGTGTATAGACAATCATCATCTGCTGAGATACTGTCTAACTAATACCCATTCTTGGTAAAACCAGTTGTTTCACTTGTAATGTAATATTTGGGCTCAGCTTTTATTCATTTTTATGGTCTTCTAATACTGGGACTCCATTGTCATGGGAGCTATCTTTCTTCTTGTTTTTTAACTGATCATATCTTTTGACAATGACTAAGAGAATAGAATAAGCATTGCCAAGATAGATGATATATTTGCACAATTACTAATTTTCAATTAACATGGTTCAAACTAACTCCTATTTGACACTAATAGAAAAGTATCTACATACCTTTGAATATAGAAAATGTTGTAAATTTTAATCTTTATAGCTGAGAATTCCTTCCAGATTGTACTATATGACTAAGTGCTGTTGCTTAATGCCTACTGCAGAATTTTTGAATCCTACACATAAATAAGTTAGTCAATATCACTAATTTTCTTCCCCTTTTTTGACAGCAGTTATTTAGCCATTTGTCTATTCTTCTTTGTGATACTTAAAAGTATGCAAGAAAAAATGTGTTGAAAAACCCAAAGATAATTTGGCTACCACTGAGTACCTGAAGATATCTCTTAGCTATTGGTGTAAGGAAAGAACTGATCAGTTACTGTGGCTCAGCTATCTCACAAAGTTGTGAAAATCATAATATGACTGCTGTTTTCAAGCACTGTAGTTTTTTAGATTTTTGTATATTTTGATTATAGTGGTATTTGAACCCAGAGCCTTGCACTTCTGTGCAAGAGCCTTGCTTCTGTGGCTTGTTCTCTTGCACTAGAGCCATCCCACCAGCCTGGCTTTCTTTTGGTCCTTTGAAGAGATGGAGTCCTGAAGACTTTTCTACCTGGGCTAGCTTGCATTCACAGTCTTCTAGATTTGGAGCTTATTATTGACTAAGATTACAGGTATAAATCCAAGACACCTACTTCTAAAATAGTTTAATAGGAACAGCACACACAAGAATTAATAGCTTTCAGAGTTGGGAAAGATAATGTTTTCAGAATGTAGAAACAGAAGAAATCATTTGCTACTTGGAAAACCAGAATCATTCGCTTCTTGAGCATCATTTTTCTGAGGTCATGTATCTGAATTGATCATTTTGTATGGCCTTCAAATGATAGTGAAAGTTTACATTGGCCCTTGGCAGAAGAAAATTTCCCCATCCTTGAATGTTGTATCATTTTACTTAAATTCTGTCTTACTGTGAATTACCTATTTAATGCAGGTCTGTAGTATTTATATCTACCTCTATTTATCTATCTACAGATATTTAAAATCTTTATTAAAAGACATATTATATATTAAAAAGTTTACTTCATGGGCTGGGAATATGGCCTGCTGGTAGAGTGCTTACTTCATATACATGAAGCCCTAGGTTCAATTCCTCAGTACCACGTATATAGAAAAAGGCTGAAGTGGCACTGTGGCTGAAGTGGTAGAGTACCTTGAGCAAAAAGAAGCCAGGAACAGTGCTCACCAGGACTGGCAAAAGAAAGAAAACATTTACTCCAGGAATGTTTCAGAATTGAGGGCTTTTGTTTTACTTGTAGCTGATCTATTTATAAATAGCAAAGATTCAACTCACAGTGGTAGTCAGTGTTCAAACATACTTTCAATATTTTGTAAAATTTCATTGTACTGAGAATATAATTCAGTGTTTCAGCACTTTCCACACATGCTCAATATCCTGGATTCTACCAGTAACACTGATACACACACACATATATATATATGTGTGTGTGTGTGTGTGTGTATGTATACATATATACATATACATATATATTTAACAAATGAGTTTACTTTGAAACCCATTTAATTCACTCAATTCCAAGTAATCTCCTTACATAGACTGTATAGACCATTTTCCCTAATTATTGTATTTTGTTTTCAAAATGAATTTATGTATTTTCTTGAACCACTACTGTATGACATATATAGTATGGAGAAAAATAGAAAAGAATAATGTAATGATTGTATTCATTTCATCATGCAAGTTATCAGACAATAGAAAAAACATGTCTTCTTAGAACTGTGTATGAAAAAAGCAACTGCTGCATAAAATGAAAAATAGAGTAGCAAATGAAAACATGCCAAGGGCAGAAAAAGAACATTAGTTAACATAAAATATATAGCTTTATAAAGAAGTTTTTACATATTTTAGCCTTTACATTTTGGGAAGATATGTTTTTGTCTTGATTGCAGCAGAGCAAAGCCAGCTTAATATCTTTAATCTGCCTCTTCATCTAGTTACCATAGCAAACCCAGGATGTTTACAAATACTCATTAAGGCTTGGCTACTTTATGAGAGCCTTTACACTGAGCTGAGGAAAGTGTGCCTTGCTAATTCAAAGTGATAAGCACATTCTTCCTTCCAGAAAAAAAGGGTCATTTGTGAAGTTTTTCAAAGATTTTTAGGTAAAGGAAAAGGAAAGTGAAATGACTGCATCAGTACATATTTTTTTAAAGCAGTACCTTTTAAACGCCCATGTGTTGCATGTTAAGGGAATAAGTCTGTCAGCAGTAGGTGCTGAAGCTTATTTTTCTCAGCAGCAGAGATTTTTCTGAAGACTATATATAAAGTACTTGATCATAAATGATCAGGCTACTGCTATTATTGCTATGCTACATATATATATAGAGAGAGAGACAGAGAGAGAGAGATTGCTATATTATATTATGACACGATCCTGGTCCTTAATGATTATGGTGAATTTGTTTATTCTCCCGATAATAGTATCAAAACTATTGGTAAATCATCTACATGTATGTGTGGCTGTTTTAGGCATCTTATTTTTCTGGCAGTGGTAATGAAAATTGGGCTTTTGACCATTTTGACATACAGCTATTTCTTCTATGATGAATCAGAATCTCTTGATATAATTTTACATTTTTTGAACAGTGTTGATCATAAGCACTTAGTTTTTGTGTCTATCTGATCTCTGTATTGATAAAAACTGATGGATTGTCTGCTGTGTGTTCATTTTGTGGTCAATCTTCATGTTTTAATGTGTTGGCTTCTATCAATGGTCTTTCTTCTCTCTCATTGTTTTGAGTTAAAGTATCACCTTTGAATGAAAAATCAAGAATAATTACATTTGTGTGATATTTATATTTTATAGACTATCTTAAGGACTATTGAGATAAGTGCTAGTAGAATCTGATAGGCATTCCATTAGGATCACCAGTGCTTTGATGGAAGTGAACCAAGCAAAACCTAAGATTACAAAGAGAAACGACTGAAAAAAGACTCTACACAAATTGGCCAGAATTCCCTCTACAAATCACAGACCTCATCAAGGAAAGGTACAGGAAGAAATGAAAATAAAGTACAAAATAATAAGCCATTGACTAAATCAGCAGGAAAGAACAAATATCTACTTCATTCTCCTGCTGCTCAACAAATATTTATTCACTTTCAATAGACTGCATACGTCACAATGGGGTCATCCAAGCCTTATAGTCTTGGGAGTTTCATGAAAATTGAATAAGACATTCTCCCTTCCCAAAGGAATCACAAACAAACCAGATGAAATGTGAAAAAAGTTAGAGCATAGGTATGTAATATACACAATATGCACAAAGGCAAGAATCTGTGAATGAAACTAGAATGGTTCCTTTTTCCTTAATTTCTCAAAAGAAGTAATATCTTTATCTGTGTGATGAAGTTAGTAAGAATGAGGCATAATAGTAATTGAAAGATAGCACAGGCACATGAAAATACAGTAATTACTCAGAAAAAAAAGAATTTGAGAAATAGGAAGGGGCCTGAAGTTTGAGGTCTTGAATATTTAAATAATACATAACATTTATTTGAGAAGAGTGCAGTTAGTAGGAGAAATACCATTTAAAGGACACAGTGTACTGTGAGTCCTTCTAGCAAGGAGGTTTCTCTGAGCCATTAACTAAGAGCTCTAATCTATCAGGGAACTGAATCAAATAACAGAGAAGAAAGTATCCAGTTATAATTAGGTAATGATCAGTGCTAACAAAATCATCACAATCACTTCTCATGTCTGTATCTGTTACATTCTAACTCCCATCATATGAAACAGTCCTTTTACTTATAAAGAAAGAGGACGATTTCCTTCATTAGAGAGGATACTCGGGCCCTCATTCCATTCTGAATGCTCTTTTAAAAATAGTTCATGTCACTCTTCTCAAATACTGCTGTCATTCGCCCACAGCATTCAAAGTACAAACTAAAGTTTTCCTCAGGTTCACAAGATCCTGAATTATCAATTTCCCCATTATGTATTTGCTCTTGGTACCTTCCTTCCCACTTACTTCCTCTGTTCTGTTCTCTACCGGCACAGTTGTCTGACATTCTTCCCTTAGGAGATTTGTCTGAGATATTCTCTCTGCCTGAGATACTCCTACAAATCTGCTTTAATTCTGGCCTCACATTAGTTTCTGTCATAATATTCTTCCCTCGGTGCGATTTTAATTGTATGATACTAATGACCTTGAAAACATTAAGAAAGTCTCTCTGATAGTAGGGCATTCCCTCTTCACCACAGTCCCAACCCAATCATTACTAGGCCTTGCTGTGAAGGTCCATAGAGCAGGACTTTGTTGTGTCCACCCAGTTCAGAATGTTAGAGAATACCTAGGTAGGGCCACTTGAGGTTGAGGGAATATGTTACATCCCCTAGATGGCATTGAACAAAAGTTAATCTCAGCTTTTATGATAATATGACAAGTAGAAAGTTCTGTAGGAGAGTAAATTATTGAGGTATTGATGTGTTTTGAAACTGAGTTTGTGATCTAAAATTTATATCATGACTGCAACAAGACAGGAATGTTGATGAACCAGACTGTAGTCAACGAATCCTAAAAAGAGAAAGGCCTAAAGTAAGCATGTGTGAAAAACACAGGGATCTCAGCAGCGCCAAGGCTTATAAATAAAGAACTACAGAGTTTTTATTGCTCAAGGAACTAACCTCATTAGCTTTTCTCTATCATTTTACCCTGTACCTAGAAGACAGTCAAACACTTACAGGTATTCTACAAACTTCCCTCCCTGGTAAAAATTCTCTAAATGCCTTTGTGGTCAGCTAACCAAACTACCTGGCCTCCTTTGGCTGTGACTCCCCATATATTCACCCACTCATTATTACTTGGGTCTCACCAATTCTTTAGCTTGCTGTCTCCCCATCTACTACCCTCTGTTCATATTCAAGCGATCTTTCTTTTATTTTTTTAAGTTTTTATTATCAAACTGAATTACAGAGAGGTTACAGTTTCATACATTAGGCATTGGATACATTTCTTGTACTGTTTGTTACCTTGTCCCTCCTTCCCCCTCCCCCTCCCCCTTTCCCTTCCCCCCATGAGTTGTTCAGTTCATTTACACCAAACAGTTTTGTAAGTATTGCTTTTGTAGTTGTTTGTCTTTTTTTACCCTGTGTCTCTCGATTTTGGTATTCCCTTGCAATTTTCTAGTTCTAATACCAGTATACACGGTTTCGAATATACCCAAATAAGATACAGAGATAGTGTAGGTACAACCACAGGAAGGTGATACAAAAAGATCATCAATAATAGAAGCTACAGTTACACATGGCATGTTGAAAGTAGTTACAACTGTGATATAACAATCGTTTCCATAACATGGAGTTCATTTCACTTAGCATCATCTTATGTGTTCATAAGGGTATAACTATTGGGCTCTTGTGATCCTCTGCTGTGACTTGCCTAAACCTGTGCTAATTATTCCCTATAAGGGAGACAATAGAGTCCATGTTTCTTTGGGTCTGGCTCATGTCACTTAGTATAACTTTTTCCAAGTCCTTCCATTTCCTTACAAATGGGACAATGTCATTCTTTCTGATAGAGGCATAAAATTCCATTGTGTATATGTACCACATTTTCCTGATCCATTTGTCTACTGAGGGGCATCTGGGTTGGTTCCAGATTCTAGCTATGACAAATTGTGCTGCGATAAACATTGTTGTGCTGGTAGCTTTAGTGTGATTTTGTTTGTGGTCTTTTGGATAGATACCCAAGAGTGGGGCTGCTGGGTCATAGGGGAGTTCTATGTTTAGCCTTCTGAGGATTCTCCATACAGCTTGCCTGAGTGGCTGAACCAGTTTACATTCCCACCAGCAATGAAATAGGGTTCCTCAAGGGATCTGTCTTTACTTAGGGCACTGAGATTCCTCAACAGAAATTCTCATAATTCCTCATAATCCCTATATCCATTTGTAATTGGATCCTCCTCCAATTACTGACAATTCAAAAATGAATCTCATTTTAACCTGTTGCCTGCCAGTAGATTGCCTTAACTTGAAGGATTTCTTGGAAGGTGCAGCAAAGAGCAATTTGCAGTTGCCATAAATATGCCTTAGGGAATATCACAGAAATGGTAATCCTACTTCACATAAGTAGAATCTTTAGAGATTAATGCCAGTGGTCTCCATTGGCTAAAGCCCTTGAGTAATCATCATTGTGAACTATCTACACACAAGAAGGCTATGGGTAAATTCCCTACCTGAAATCTCAATGTAGAATAGCTTCTGATTCATAGCAGATACTAATATCATATCCAACTATGTAAATACACACGTATGTTTCTCTCTCTCTCTCTCCATATATATGTATACATATATATATATACATACACACATTTTTGATATAAGAAAAGAATTTATGGAGGAAGATCAATCACAAATCAATTTGGGGGCTAGGGATGGCCTAGTGGCAAGAGTGCTTGCCTCATATACATGAAGCTTTGGGTTCAGTTCCCCAGCATCACATATACAGAAAACGGAGGGAATACCAAAATCAAGAGACACAGGGTAAAAAAAGACAAACAACTACAAAAGCAATACTTACAAACTGTTTGGTGAAAATGAACTGAACAACTGAACAACTCTTGGGGGGGGAGGAAAAGGGGGAGGGGGAGGGGGAATGAGGGACGAGGTAACAAACAGTACAAGAAATGTATCCAATGCCTAATGTATGAAACTATAACCTCTCTGTAATTCAGTTTTATATATATATATATATATATATATATATATATATATATATATATATATATATATGAAAACGGCTAGAAGTGGCGCTGTGGCTCAAGTGGCAGAGTGCTAGCCTTCAGCAAAAAATGAAGCCAGGGACAGTGCTCAGGCCCTGAGTCCAAGCCCCAGGACTACTCACCCACCCCCACCCCCGCCAAAAAAAAATGCAGAGAGAAAAGAAAAGTCACATAAAAAAGTGTTGTTGTTTTTTTTTTTAAAAAAAAATCAATTTGGCTCCTATTGATTTAGAGTTTTCTCTTAAAAGGGGACAAAAACAGATTCCATTATTTTTCCTAATCTAATATAGTTTTACATTTGAATGCATTATACTAGCTATAAGGCAATAAAGGACCTTTGCATCTTCAGTGAGTGCCAGTGAGTGAGGAAAGAAGATACCTAAAAGTGAATCTCAGATATCACTATGGTCACCCAACAGCCTTGAGTCATCCAGGTGTTTTTCTCTCCTTTATTGTCAAAGTGAAGTACAGAGGGGTTACAATTTCATATGTAAGGCAAGTATCTGTGGAATCCTGCAAAGATTTGTGTGTCACGGGCTTGGTCAGCAAGGTGAGTGCTATTGGGAGGTGGTAGAAATGTTCAGTAGAGTCTAGTTGAAGGCAGTGAGGTCACTGGGGAGCAGGCATCCTTGAAGCTGTTGTTGAAACCCTTGCACCTCCCTCTCTGACACTGCTTCAGCAAGGCTGATACACTCTGCTGCCAGGAACTAAAGCAACAAGGCCACATAATCATAGATTGAGCCACTGACTTGCTGAGTCAAAATAAGTATTTCCTTCTCCAACTTGATTGAATTCAGATATTTTGTCCTAGTGATGAAAAGCTGATTAACACACTTGAGTTTAATCAAAAGAGCAATACCTCTGCATGAACTTAATCACATAAGAGCCCTTAAATGAGAGCATGGACTCCAGCTCAGATCAGACATTCTCCTTACTGACCTGAAACACTATGCAAACAAGCTTGAAAGCCTTACCCAGGCTGAGAGATATGGGCAGCTTCTGGAAAGTTCTAATAGGCTTTAAGACCAGACAGCAGCCTCTTGCCAACATTTATCAAAAAGTCGGCCCTTATTGGCCCAGCTATAACAAAAGAAGCTGGCCAGTCTCAAACTTCAATAAGAGCTCTCAGCATCCAAATGAGAATAGAGTACCACTGGCACCTGGATTACAATTTACAGCAACCTTAACAGGGGTTGAGTATGCTACATCCAGATCTGACCCCTTTAAAAAAAAGTATGTTTTTTTCAGCTGCTATATTTTTATAATTTGCTATGAAATAATAAAAACTAATACAACAGTACCTCACTGCACATGTGTATAAAGGCATATAAGTATAATTTGGGTTTGTGCGTTGGGTAATTTGAAAAATACTGATACTTTCTGTTTATTTTTTTTTAAATTTCCTCCTTTATACTCAGCCTTCCTTTCTTTCCCTTCCTTTCACTCAGGAAGTTACAAAATATCTCTGATGGTATTATAAAAATCTATTAGGCTACAACTGGCTAAGGGGACTTGTATAAAAATAATACACACACACACACACACACACACACACACACACACACAGAGAAACTCAGAGTTGCAGGAAAATCTGGTTCCATAAGCTTTTGTAACACTTAGAAAACCCTCAGGCCAAAATAAAACATTTTCTATTGCCATACAGAGACCTTTATGGAAGGTGTATATATACCTATCTGTTTGGAATTCACACCTAATCAGTTCTGTATTAGAGGAATAAAAATAATCTCACACCAAGAAAACCTAGGTATAAAAACAGCTAGTGAAAAAACATGTCATATTCTGATTCTCGATAAGGTGTAAAGAAATAAGAATAACCATGTTTTAAAATACTAGCTTTTGGTATATTTGCTTTACTCTTTAAGATCCTCTTACCTCAAAATTATCTTTGGAGAATGGCTCCTTAGATATTCTACTTTATCCTTCTAATGAGGCAGTAAGTCTTCCTGCAATTATTTGAAAAGTTTTATGGGTAATTATGAAGAAAATTTTAACAACCTATGGAAAAAATGCAATTAAAAAAATGAAATTTCCAGAGTTGTAATAATGCCTAATAATCTTGTATACTATTTTATTATCTATGTGAGCTCTTAAAGTATCTTTGGTATCTTTGGCCTATCTCCTGTCCATAAATCTACACTCTCTTCTTCTATTTGTTCTTCTTTTTATTTGGCTAATCATTTTACCTTCATTAGATCAATAATTTTGGCAAGTGGCAGACTACCACTGGATAGATACAAGTCCAAACTACAGAAAGGAGAATGGTGAATGTTTAATTTGTTTAGCAGAACATTAATTCTCTTTAGTAAGTCATTTAAATAAGGAAGAGAGGAAGGAAGATGACAGGAGGCAGAAGGGGGGAATAAGTGAAGGAGATGGGAAATAAGACAGAAGATGGGAAAGGGAGCAGATGAGAGGAGAGAGGATGGGAAGAAAGGGAAGGGAAGGAGAAAAAGAGAAAAATCTTTCTTTGGTACTAAACAACAAGTGGTTATAGGCTTTACACTCACACAATTCCACTGCAGACACTTATCTTCAAATGATTTCAAAGAAGTCAAGGCCCCATTGCATCTTCAACATTTATGTTGATTATGCTACCATATAAGAATAAAAATATCCCCAGAGATATGTACGTTTTCATTTATAATTTAAAGTTAAACAATAGTTAATTTTGTATTGCCTGACCCCATCAATCTCTCTTTTCTGCCATTTTACGGTCATCTGTCTTGGTTTTACATTACATTTTGTTCCTGGTTTGTGTTTATCTGGGAAGCAGAGAGCTTCCCTATTATTTATGTAAATGCAATTCTCATATTTTATTAACTTTTTATGAATTCATTTTTCATTTTGATATACTACTTCTCTAAAAGTGTTTTCGGAGAAGTTGTTCTCTGATGCACTACCTATGATTGTTGAACATTTTTTTTAATTTTCCTGGCATTTAAGTATTTTAGCCAATATTAGAATTTTCTAAATTATTTTCTTGTAACACCTTTACATGATTTCTCCACGACATCTAAGACTGCTCAAAAAAAAACCCTGTATGGTATTAACGTCATTTTTATTTCTTTTCAAGTTATTAAAATGTTTATTTCTTTTTGCAAGATCTCACTATATGTACAACAAATGGCTTCAAATTTAAACTCATCCTGCCTCAGCCACCTAAGTGCTGAAATTATAGATATGCATCACTACACTCAACTTATTGGGATAATTTTTAAAAGTCATTTTGTCATACTTTTTGAAAACGTATTTAACTGGCAGAGCATTTTTTCTTTTTATAGTATGGGTATTGTTATGTATTGTGTTTGTTGTTACAGGAAACATTTTAAATTAAAGTGTTTTATTTTCTAAGATGTAAACTCCATGATTATTTGGATATACCTTTACTATATTGACATTTTTGTCTTTTTCTAGTCTTCAATAAAAGGTAGGTGTAATTGGGCTTGTAGATTGTGGTGCTCACTGTAAGTAGCTGAAATTGTTCAGGTCCATCCACACAACAGATAAACATTCAACCTACTAACATAATAGATGTTCACTTATTTTCAGACCCATTAGAGTATTAAGATCAAAGAGAAACCTGATTCTTGAAAGACTGGAGAGGCAGCTAGGAAGGTAGGAAAACTTAAATTTCATTTGAATAATGGTAGGATATTCAGTGTGTGAGAGCATTAAAAATTCCACTTTAAAAAGTATAGTGTAGGAAGTTCCCCCACACAATTGTTGTTTCTACCTATAGAAGGTCTCTGAGATTGTAAGGGTGAAGAAATTCCCTCACTTCTATTAAAAAAGGAAAAAGAAAATTGTTATTTCAAATGCATACAGAGAGCATAGTATTCTGTTTCAAAGGGTCTGACCACAGGGAAACAATTTTAACAGACAGATTGAGATTTCAGTAGGACCTAACAGAGATGGAGGAAGCAAACTTATAAATGAACCCCTTGAAGGCTTCTACATATAGATTAGAAGAAAATTTCTAATTTTTTGAGGGTTGTACATATTGCAATCATGTCCCTTACCTTATTCCATGCTTTCTGATATATATGAACATTATTTAGATTTCATTCTGGAAAAATGATAATTGATGGTGCTAGATAATTTACAGCTTACCAAAATTTATGTCTTTTCATAAGATTTTATATAATCATTTTTTAAATTTTTATTGGAGTTATTTTCTAGACTATAGACATGTATATATCCATCTTTGTTCTGCAGAATATTCTTTAATTTATTTCATTTCTCATTACTTGGGTATGTTTTCATGAAGAATTTAGATAACATCTACCCAAATCTTTCATTTTCATTCTTTTATCTCATTTGTTTTTCACTTATTCATCTTATCTTTCTTCACTGGTTGTAAAATATGGCATATCTTGGTCTATTAATAAATAGCTTTACTTTTTTTCTAATCTTTTCTACAGGAAATTTATGAAATAATGACATAAAACAATTGGTAGGATTTTGTTTACTCATTTGGTAAGATACTAATCAAATTCAACCTGTACTGTACATTCTAAACCCACTTTCTCCACAGCCAACGTGTCTCCTCATATAGGTGATAGTTGTGTGTGTCAGTTGGCTCAGCTCTTTCCAGCTGAGCGGAATTACTACTTAAGTATTTGCTGGAAGTGTGGCTCAAGAAGGAGAATAGCACCAGGTCTTGATATTGCATTGTCAGTTACTATCAGAGGTGCAGTGAAGAATGGGGCACATTAAATTGATTTCCCTTCATCCTATCAAGTCAAAATAAATCTGATATAGTCAGGTAATCAGACTTAATTCCTTACTGGGGGCAGGCATGTTAGCTCATGCCGATAATCCTAGGTAATAATGAAGCAGAGATCAGAAGGGCTGTGGTACATGGCAAGCCCAAAGAAACTTAGTGAGACCTCCTCTTAACACACAAGCATTACAGACATGGCAGAGAATGTGATAAGCCTTGATAAAATATGATTATGCTCAAAAGTTTACACTGACTTCAAGTACAGATGCAACAGCATTTACTAGGCAACAAGAATGAGTGAACCAAATTGATTCATTGTTTTATATTTAAGGCAAACTGGTTATGTGGCAAACTAAACATAAAAAATAAAGCCAGAAAGTTAATTATAATAAATTAATATGCTATTCTGTGATGTATAGATAGCTGAGGAAGGTAATGACTGTTTTAAATATCAACATTTTATTGCTTTTTCTCATTTTTCTTTTATTGTTTATCTTTATGAATTTAAAAAAAATTATTGTCAAACTGATGTACAGAAAGGTTACAGTTTCATATGTTAGGCATTGGATACATTTCTTGTACTGTTTGTTACCTCCTCCCTCATTCCCCCCCCCTCCTCCCCCTTTCCCTTCCCCCCCACCCCCCATGAGTTGTTCAGTTCATTTACACCAAACAGTTTTGGAAGTATTGCTTTTGTAGTCGTTTGTCTTTTTTCATCCTGCGTCTCTCAATTTTTGTATTCCCTTTCAGTTTCCTAGTTCTAATATCAGTATACACGGTTTCCAATGTAATCAGATAAGATACAGAGATAGTGCAGGTAAAACCACAGGAAGGGGATACAAGAAGACCATCAATAATAGAAGCTACGGATACACATAGCACATTTTTCTTTAATACTTGGAGACTTGAAGGAATATAAACTGTGGCACATTTCTAAAATATTTTAAGGTATAAGTTTGATGAGTATTGCTTTTTTATTGAGGTAAGATTTTGATATGATTCAAAGATTACAAAGTTATAAAGTGGGAAAAAAATCCTAAAGATCTTTACAACTTTTTTTCATGACTTTATCTAAATATCTTAGCTTCTAAATTTTCCACACTTGTTTTAACACATTATGTACCAATGAATAGTAGTACGTATTAGTAATTATTACTAATTATTAGTTTGTACTAATAATTGTTGTTAATACCCTATTCCTGTGAAATCAAAGAAATTCTAGCATATATTTTAGTTTTATGACCTGATATTCTAGATTACAGTTGTTGTTGTTGTTTTTGCCAGTCGTGGGCCTTGGACTAAGGGCCTGAGCACTGTCCCTGGCTTCTTTTTTGCTGAAGGCTAGCACTCTGCCACTTGAGCCACAGCGCCACTCCTGGCCTTTTCTATATATGTAGTGCTGGGGAATCGAAACCAGGGCTTTATGTATAGGAGGCGAGCACTTTTACCACTAGGCCATATTCCTAACCCCAGATTACAGGTTCTTTTTTAATTTTTTTGTTTTTGTTTTTTATTTATGTTAAATTTATTGTCAAAGTGATGTAAAGAGGGGTTACAGTTTCATACATAAGGCAGTATGAGTACATTTCTTGTCAAACTTGTTACCTCCTCCCTCATTTTTCTCCTTCCTGCCCCCATCCCATTTCCCTCCCCTCCTTGAGTTGTACAGTTGGACTAAGACATATAGTTTTGTAAGTATTGCTTTTGCATTGTTTTGCCTTTTACCCTTTGTCTCTCCATTTGAACGTTATCCTTCCCTTCCTCAGTTCCAATAAACATACATACAATACTCAGGGTACTGAAATAAGTAACAGTGACATCAGGGGTAAAATCCTGGGGAAAAAAGACAAAAGAAAGTGGCATAATTTCAGATAATACATTGAAAATAATGACAATGGTAAACCACTTATTTCCAAAACTTGGAGTTCATTTCACTTAGCATCATCTTATGTGTTCATATGTACATAGCTATTGAGCTATTGTGATGTTCTGCTAGGACTATCCTAGACATGTACTAATTATTCCCTATGAGGGAAACCATAGAGTCCATGTTTCTTTGGGTCTGGCTCACTTCACTTAGTATAATTTTTCCAAGTCCATCCATTTCCTTACGAATGGGGTAATGTCATTCTTTCTGGTAGAGGTATACAATTCCATTGTGTTTGTGCACCACATATTTATTTTAAACTAAATGTGATCTCAACTTGATCCTGTTTCATTATTACAGTACTGCATTTGGACTTAGCTTCTCTCAAACAAAATCAGTTTTGTTTATAATTCTTTATAGAACATAACTAAAAATTCTGAAAAACTCAAAAGTTACATTTCTATTTTCTTTTTCGAAATTATAAAATATAATGTTTCACATATATCTATTCCTAATATAACATTCCCATTATATTCTATGATACTTATAAACATAATATATATTAGATTATGCTCCTAATATATTTTATTTACACATTGTAATAATAAAGTGACAAATAATGTCAAGAAGTCGAATCTATCATGTAGTGTTTACAGTATACTCTCCCTCCTTTCTTTGACCAATTATAAAAATAAATGTATCTCTATGTTGAATGGGTTACATTTGGAACTCTTCAGGAAATTCTAAAAGCATATGTTTGAAAGATCTTCTAATTATGGCAATATATTACTGGTAGGATAGAGCGGTTCATACACTATCCATCCCATCAAAATCTCAATGCAATCACCCCCATGCCCATTTTATACCTACCTTAATTAGGGTAATTGAAAATTACCGCAAGAATTAGGAAAAATAAACAGGTGTTCTTAAATGATGTCTGGGAAGATGAATTACAGACTAATTAGCTGCAGTACTATCAAGAGTGCAGTTTGTTTTCATTCCCCATATTTCAGCTCAATTGGGATATTTTCTTTAATATTATTACTGTCCTCAATAAAGGACATAAAGTTCCTGAATCCATCAGATATGGAAATGGCTAGCTCTCAAGCTTTGTAATTCAGAGAGAAGGATGAGGAATATGGACTAAGACCATAAAAGCAGACCGTAGGAAGAAAAACTTTGTAGGAATGGAAGCTTCCCTTAAATGGAGGTGGCCTTGGTGCTGCAAAAGACTTCACAGAAAAAGTAATTGTTTAGTCTACAGTATTTCCTAGAGCTTTTGTGTATAATGCTTAATCTAAGTATAAGACAATATTTCTTTAACACTATTACAAACATTCAAAGTATACCTAGATATTTATAAATGTTAGGACACAAATATATACTAAATACTTGTTCCAATTTGTATACTACAGTGATTTTTGAAGATTTTCCTAAGGGAATTTAAAAATTTACCCAGGAAGTTCAAAAGTATCAACAAAGTAAAGTGCAGTATCTAAATTTCTCTATATGTTAAATGCATTGTAAGTTGCCTTGAAGTCTAAATTTTTAAGGTAATGGCTGCAGGGACAACATAAAGTGTCCATTTGTTTCTTTGGGGTGTTGTACTGGCTTGGCAGAGCTCCTGTGCTTCTGGAGGGTGATTTTGCAGTCTTTATCCTTGCTCTGATAACGCAGGCATGTAAATCAAGTCTTTCTGTCTTTTTCTCTCTCACATAGGGCTTTTAATTCATTGTGATAGATTTTATCTTTCAAGTCATGCCAGACCTAGTGGGATTGATGAGCTTTCCATCTGTCACTCCTTTCACACTATTTGATTAAATTGGTACTCTTGTTCCAGGGAGACAGGCTAAAAAGCCTAAGAGGCCAATTCTGACTGGAATGTGTAACTCAACTTTTTTTACTCTCTGAATTCTAGTCATTATCCTGGCTTTGAATGTAAAGGAATTCCTGTAATCTGTGAAGTTTTTCCCCTACCACTTTCTGAGGACAAGACCTTCAAATGAAAGAGCACAGTTTATCTTCACAGTACCATCTACCCAGATGATGAAAAAATGTTTGTGAGAAGAGACTTTGTATTTCATTATGTTCCTTTTCGATAAAACCAGATACCCTTCTAAAATTGAAATGTAAGCATCCTTTAACGAAAGATGGCATAAGAGAAGAGTGCTATATTATACTTTTTCCTTGACATTTAGCAAAAATTATTATGACAGTATAACAAGCATGTCACTTATGTATGTTCTAAGTTATGCTTGAGAAAATTAACTTGGAG
Source organism: Perognathus longimembris pacificus (assembly GCF_023159225.1). Classification (NCBI taxonomy): domain Eukaryota; kingdom Metazoa; phylum Chordata; class Mammalia; order Rodentia; family Heteromyidae; genus Perognathus; species Perognathus longimembris. The sequence continues at coordinate 18,552,264 of NC_063163.1, forward strand.
CCAGTTTCTGAGATTGCTACTTAGAGCTAAGGCCAACCTCTGAACTCGGATGATTCACCTATTAATCTATAAAATGATAAGGGTAAATTTACTTAACTACTAGTGCTTCAACTCTCTTCACAATCTCCTTATAATGCTTCAGAATCTGTTTTGAGTTCATTCTGTCTCTGTGTCTGTGCTTATGTCTAGTATTTAGCCTTCTAAAGGAGAAATTCGATGAAAATAAAAGGGTGAATTACTTTTATGAAATATTCTTTCAAACATCCAGTTTCCTTCTTAAGAAGTTACATATGACTTACTTTTAAACTTAAACTCTATTTTTATTCATCTTTATGGGAATTGATACAAATCTGACTCAGATCCAGGCTCCCCATTTCACTTGCTGTGTGATCTTGAAACACTGTGTGCAGGAATTTTTCTTATATTTATGAGGATATTTGTATAAATATATATTGTTACAGATATGAAATCCATTATTCTTTCCTTATAGTTTTAAAAGCAATTTGGTTAGTGTATTGCCCTTATGGTTATATATGTAGTTAGATGTATCAAAGTCCCATATTGGAGGGGTGCTAAAGGCCAGTGAATTGTTGCAAATGTCTTTTTAAAAAATCCATGAGGTTGAATTCTGAGTCATTTATAAATTACTATTAAATAAACTGAAGTCCCTCGAACCTTCGTGTTCTGGAATTTTCTTCCACCTGCATCACCTGGATCCATTAGTTAAATTTGTCTTTAGTGATAAAGCACCATCAAGTAAGGTATTAAACCAAGCAGTTATTGTACTGAAAGAAAATACTCCATAGTTCACTTCTCTTTGGGTTGAGTACTTTTAAATATATGAGTAGAAGATTTCATACTGGTCTCAAGTTTAGCAAGTGGGACTTTCTCAAGATTTCTTGAAGTTTTTAATGTATGACTCGTTTTCTATTGTGAATAGAAATGGACATTGTCTTTCTACCTTATAAAAATCTTATACATAAGAGGCATGCATCTTTATAGCTTTAATAAGAATAATGCAGTCCAAGATTCTCAAATGTATGCTTTCACCTGAGATCAGTTTTAGTGTACATGTTATGTGTGTATTTCCAGTGAGCCGAAGATGCACAGACCTGATATACTTTAAATATTTGTCTAAGTCTTAGATATTCATAATGCAAAGGAATTCAAAGTGTTTGGAAGAAATAAATCATTAACCAATTATGCATAGAGATAGTGACATGCTAGTTATATTTAACCACAAATTCTCTGGGAAAAATAAATTAGCCTGTATATATGCACATAAATTTATTATAAATGTTGCTCATGCACAGGGTATACAGAACCAATTTCAAAAATAATAAATATACAACATTATTTATTATAAATTCCCCCTAGCTCAGCATTTCTCACAAAATGCTTACATTGATTTTTGCCTAACCATTGTTGTCAAAATACAGTTGTAATGGATGTATTACTGTTCCTGAAACATAAAAGTTCATTGCTATTTTCATCTGCACTCATAACGAAGATGTGAATGATACAAATAAACATATGTTGTTGCATAATAACTGGAAAACCTTATTTCTTATAGTTTACAAAAAATTTTGATACGGGAAAATATTTCCTCAATTTTTGAACTAGCCACAAACAATAACTACGGACCCTACACAATTTCAGATTACCAGGAATTACTGATCTTTCATATATCACGGTATTAAATCTAGACAACTGAAAACTAATATATAGCCCGGGCTGTTATGGAGGCTATTGTAACTTTTCAAATTTCTTTTGTCAAAGTACTTCCATTATGTTTGCTTTCAAGCTGCCACCGAACAGTACTGAATGCAGATCTTAGATGAGATGTTCTGGAAAATGCATGATACATGTACACAGTCATGAAAAACCTAGGGCATGTACTGCTTCAGTAAATAGGTAAAAAAGTTAGTTTTGATATATACATATTTCTTTTAAAATTATCTTATAAGCCATGTTTACAAATTCCAATTTATAATAATAGGTTGGTTTTTCAAACTATTTACAAATTTTCTGAAAATCTGACAATTTTAAGGCTCAACAAATGGCCGCTGCAGTGTCTGGATTCATCTAATCATTTTAGAGAAAGTGGAAGTGAGAAATCCCAAATAATGCACTAGGTGACAGGAGGTTACAAAGCTACTAGCTCCAATTCCAAGAGAAGAGTTCCTGTGAAATACCATTAGATCCTCAACATAAACTGTTACTTATTGACTTATATAGTAATACAAATCAAGCAACATCCCACCTATCTCTTCCACCAACATCTATTCCTCAGCCTCCTACTCGGGCTAGCATTCTCAGTCCAGAAGAAAGAGAAGAATTTGGTGCAAAAGGTAATGCATAAGGCCAGCATCCTACTTTCGGCCTGTTCAGCACTCCTCATTCTAACATGAACTTAGAAGTGTTCCTATTAAATTGAGTGAGCATTTTAATGATCACATAGGACTGCATAGTGAAATCCTCCACAGTTAATATGGACTTACTAATTTGTTTCCTAAGAGATAACTGAAGTGTAATTATTATTTTTTTACATTTTCAAAGGATACAAAAAAAGAGAAAAATTAGTAAATATGGTCAGGGCTAAGATCTCAAAAGACTAAGTATGTTTTATTTAATTGATAACTAATGCATATAAACATGGAAAGATAAACTTTTACTTTCTTCAAGCTAGAAAATAGTGAATGTTTGAAATATTTCCACAAACTTTCTACATTGTTATGTGTAAATAAATTTGAATACTGAAATCAAAGAGCTTATTTATGCATCATTATATCTCTCTAATGTTAACACATAAGGTAGAAAGGAAGATCATATGGACCTAAATCCAAATATAATTTAAAAAGCATTTGGCACAAAGAGAGAGAGTGCTCATACTCTGTAGAATTGTTAGTTCCACTTAATTTGACTATGTATTCTTCCTTTATAATTTGCCTCTGGATCATCTAATGAGGTTTAAAGCTTATCCCTAACTAGGACATAAAAATGTCCCTATCTGTTTTAGAAAGTGCACTGAAAGGGAGATAAAATTAAGTGAGTAAATGAAGAAAGCAAGAGAGTTTTTCTTATAGCCACCATTGCCTCCAATATTTTATTTATTTATTTATATCCATGATGACTGTGTACTACCTATACTATATATTTGCATATATATTACTCGGTTCTCTGTGTACTATGAGGTCCACATGTGGCTTTCTAGCCCAAAAGATGTGTGGGTTAATAAAAATAAAACCATAAACTCTATGGTCTTCCATATAGGTAACAATTAGTATATGTCTAAGACAGTCCCAACAGATGATCACAATAGCTCAATAGCTATGATCACAGAAGAAGATGTTAAGGGAAATGATCTCCAAAATATGGAAACAAGTGGTCAGTCATTGTTGTTGTTATTTTTAATGTACTATATGAAATTATTTCTTTTTTCTTCTGTCCATCTTCCCTATGATTTAGACCCTGTTGTCACTGTATTTGATTCTGATACACTGGGTATTTTATATATGTCTGTCTGAATTAGGGACGGGAAGGGGAACATTAAAATGGTTAGACAATGGGTAAAAGGCAAACCAATGCATCACTATACTTACTAGACAATATGTTATAAATGAACTGTATAACTTGGAGTGGAGGAGAATTGAGGAGGAGGAAAGGTGGGAGAAAAATGAGGGAGGGGGGAAACAAGTTGTACAAGAAATGTACTCACTACCTAACATATGTAATTACAACCCCTCTGTATTTCACTTTGACATTTTTTTTAAGATGACTGGGTTAAACTGCCATTAGGTTTATTCTACTACTCTTTCTCCACTTACATTCAAGTACAACTCAAAGCTGATACTCAGTTGTAGTTTAAATACTGAAGAGAAGTTACAAATCTCTCAACAGAATTTCTCTCATTCTAGAAGATTCTCAATAAAACAATAAAATCCTCAAATTATAGTAAATCACAAATACAATGCTACTATTCTTAATTTTTTTTAGTTTTTTTTTATTTTCAAATTGTTGTACAGAGAGGTTACAGTTTCATATGTTAGGCCTTGGGTACATTTTTGTACTGTTTGTTACCTCCTCCCTCATTCTCCCCTCACCTCTTCCCCTTTCCTCTCCCCGCATGAGTTGTTCAGTTGGTTTACACCAAATGGTTTTTGCAAGTATTGCTTTTGGAATCGTTTGTCTTTTTATCCTTTGTCTCTCATTTTTGATATTCCCTTTCACTTCCCTAGTTCTAATACCAGTATATACAGTACCCAGTGTACTCAGATGAGATACAATGTTTTTGTTACCTTTTTTCTTTATTGTCAAAATGAAGTATAGATGGGTTACAGTTTTATACATAGGCAGTGAGTACATTTCTTATCCAACTTGTTACCTCCTCCCTCATTTTCCCACCTCCTCTCCCTTCCTGTTCCCCCCCCACCTTTTGAGTTGTACAGTTGGTTTACATATACTTTTGTATGTATTTCCGTTGCATTAATACAGCAGTACTCATAGGTGAAAAAAATCACCACAACTTTACTGGAAATAGCAAGGTTAGGTTTAAAATTTCTTTACCCATTTAAGATTTCACAGTAAAATGTCAAAGAATGGGAAATAGATAAACAACTGAAAGTTTTTCTTCATTGTTTTGAAATTTGAGAAGTCCAAGTATCAGCAAAATGCACAGTTATATCTCTCTAATGTTCACACATAAGGTCTTTTGAAGGCCTACTTTCCAGTTCATAAAGAATGTTCAGGCTATCCTCACTTAAGGAGTAGGACTATCTATCTCTTAACAGTGTGTTATGAGGACATTAATGCCAAATACTTAGGGCTTTGTCTTTATGATCTGACTTCCTCTCCAAGGTCACACCTACTAATACCATCACAATGAGGATTAATATTCCAACTTGTGTGAATTTTTGAAATATTTAAGTATTCAATTTTAGAGACATCCTTAATCCAGATGATTAAGATAACAAATATTTCTCAAATAGAAGACTATCAGTGTAAATATCTGTTCAATTTGTCTAGGAATGTTTGTCTGTTTCAAGTGATTGTGTATGTCATATTATATGAATTATAATATCATTATAATATCATTACTTGAGATATATCTGTATAAATGTCAGCATAAGTACCTTTGTATATTGGAAACATGTTTTAAATGTTTTTTCATGTTATATTAAAGTGTTTTGTATTACAATCATAAATTTTCTTAATTGTCATTGTGGGTTGGAAAGTTTTGTCAATTAAATGAAAAAACATTCAGTACAACAAATTGTGTTTTTTTTTTTAAATGACACTGGGGCATTGTAAAAACTTGTTACATAATTTATTTGGCATAGTATGTGTAAAAAGAAAATTAATTACTACTTACATAACCATTATTTAATTAGTTTGTGTGAGCTTCTAAAAACCTAAACTAGGTTTTATAGATTAAGATCTATAACTAGAAATAAGTGTGCAATAAAATCTCAAATCAGTTGGAATTTTATGTATTTAATAGGTGAGATAAATATGTTACTGTAATAATACTCTTCTTGGAATTTTTGAAATATTGTTCTAGCAAATTATGCTGAATCTCATAACAAAGACATGCAAATAACCTTAACTCCAAGTTTATTTTTCTGTATTTTAGTATTCTCTTTTACCAATTACCTAGCATTTTAATATTTTTGTAAATATGTTCCTAATTCTTAGTACTATCATTACATTATGCTAAAAAGCATAACTTGAGATTTACTCTCTCAGAAAATATTTTGGAAAGGTAAAGACAACATTTTATAACCAACTTGTTGCACTATTTCTTCTGGCATCATTGGAATTCTGTATATGTTGAAAACAATTCCTCCATTTCTCCTTCACCTCATCCCTGGCAGATAACATTTGTCATTATACTATCCTTGGATACTGGAGTCATTCTGTTTCCATCAACTATTCTGAGGTGGAACAGAATTCTACCACAGACTAATTTGAACTAAATAAACCCTGTTCTATTTGCTACAGCCAAGTGTAGACTAAAAGTATGAAGTTTGAAAAATCTTGTTACTCGAAAGTTAATTTTATCCCAAAACTCAAAGAGAAAACGTTAACTTTTAAAGCTTAAAATTTCCTTAAAGACTAACTTTGTGATGGACTTTTAATGAATGTTGTTGTAGTCTGGGAATGTGGACTAGTGGTAGAGTGCTTGCCTTGCATACATGAAGCCCTGGGTTCGATTCCCCACTATCACATACATAGAAAAAGCTAGAAGTGGTGCTGTGGCTTAAGAGCTAGAGTGCTAGCCTTGAGCAAAAAGAAGCCAGGGTCAGGCTCTGAGTCCCAAGCCGCAGGTCTGGCAAAAAAAACAATGTTGTTGTAATTGGTTCCTGGTATTCTGGAACTAAATCTTTATACCTCATATCACCCACCTTCTTCGGTGTTGTACATGACATTAAGCAACTAAATCTTTTAGTGAATATTTAGGATATTATTAAATTTGACAAATCTTGACAGTTTATGTCAAATATTCCACTTTTTCAATAATCAAACAAAAATAAATCAAACAAAAATTCTGTTTTTGCCCTTTCAGACATACTCTATAGAAAGACCATTTTAAGGCATTATTTGTTGGGGTTCTTCTTTTTGCCTCTTACGAATTTTTGTATAGTTACATGTTGTTGTTCTGATTTTACTCTTAATAGTAGTCGTGTGTGTGTGTGTGTGTGTGTGTGTGTGTGTGTCTGTGTCTTGTTATTGGGACTTGAACACAGCACTTCCTGCTGTCACTTGAATTTCTTGGCTCAAGACTGGCACTCTTCTAATTGAGTCAAACTTGTAATTATGACTTTTTGCTCATTGATTGCAGTTAGAAATATCAAAGATTTTCTGTACAGGCTGCATCCTCATATCTCAGTCTCTTAAATAGCTAGGATTACAGGCATGAACCACAAGTACCTGAATGACAATAGTCTCTGATAGCAAAACTTTCCCTAATATCTCCAAAATCAAGATTTTTATACCCATGATATGTTTTGCATCACTGATTAGTTTTCAAATAGAACATATAACCATTAAAATTCATATAATTTCAGTATGAAATGAAATAGTTAGAGCATCTGAAATAATGTAGCATTTGGGATACCATTGAATGATAGAAATCTTTTTCCATAATGATGGAAAGGACGACCACATGTACACCCACCCGAGTTGGTAGAAACAACTTTTTCAGAAAAAGAAGAGCAAGTCTTTCAATTTGGCACAAGGAGAAATGAACTAAACATGTCAAGGAGTTCAAGTCATGAATGTCCTATTTCACTGGAACGAGGAAAAACGTGGCCCTTACTAACTAAAATATGCATTTATGTAATATTCCATAATATAACTGCATTACAAAAATAAACAACATGCCATCAAACAATATTCCAAAATCTACTGCAAAAATGGGTGCCAGTGGCTCACTCATGTAATCCTAGCTACTCAACAGGTTAAAATGTGAGCATCCTTGCTCAATGCCAATGGGACAAAAAGTAGCCATAAGACTCTCATCTGCAATTAACCACCAATACACCAGAAGTTAAGCTATGACCAAAATGTTAGAGTGTAAACCCTGAGAAAAAAAGGCTCTATAGCATTACAGTTTCTATAATTAATATTTTCTATATGTCATTTTTACATAATTATGTCATAATATCAATTATCTGTAGTTTAAAAGTGTGTACTTTTCAATTAATTAAACAAGTATACAATACTTTTAACTTTTACATGTCTCCAAGTGTTACTGTGTACATGTGTTTTCACATCTGAGTGCCCAGTATTCTTCCTTAGAGGGTAGTACAAAACACAATGGTGATATAAAGTAGATTTATGGTAGCATGCTTGAGGGAACATTCCTCACTTTACAGGAGGTAGCTGGTCCAGTTAGCCATCCATGTGCTCCTTAGCCCAAACTTAAATTTAATGGACCTTATGTCATGTTAAAAATAACAACCATGGGGCTGGGGATATAGCCTAGTGGCAAGAGTGCTTGCCTCGGATACACGAGGCCCTAGGTTCGATTCCCCAGCACCACATATACAGAAAACGGCCAGAAGCGGCGCTGTGGCTCAAGTGGCAGAGTGCTAGCCTTGAGCGGGAAGAAGCCAGGGACAGTGCTCAGGCCCTGAGTCCAAGGCCCAGGACTGGCCAAAAAAAAAAAAAAAAAATAACAACCATGACATACACTTGTTTCCATAACTTGAAGTTCATTTTGCTTAGGATCATCTTCTGTGTTCATATGGGCATAGCTATTGAGCTATTGTGATCTTCTGCTAGGACTATCCTAGACGTGTACTAACTATTCCCAATGAAGGAAACCATAGAGTCCATGTTTCTTTGGGTCTGGCTCATTTCACTTAGTATGATTATGCAACCATGCCCCGTTTATCATATTTCTTTCTCGTGATTTTACCCTGGATATCACTGTAACTGATTTTAGTACCCTGGACATTGTATATATGTGTATTGCAACTAGGGAAGAGAAAGGGAATGCCAAAATCTAGAGACAAAGGATCAAAAGACAAACCAATGCAACATCAATACTTACATAACTCTATGGTGTAAGCCAACTGTACAACTCATGGGGTAGAGAGGGAATGGAGAGGGAGAGATGGGGGAAAATGAGGGAGGAGGTAACAAGTTGGATAAGAAATGAACTCATTGCCTTACATATGAAACTGTAACCCCTCTTTACTTCATTTTAACAATGAAGAAAAAAACTGGACCATAAAATATTTTGATACTTGTGCTTGGAAAATGACCAATAGCTTTAAAATCCTCCTCATTTGTGAGTCATGTTTGGACTCTACACTGCTAATTAGCATTATTATCTTGTGCACAAATATGCTGACCTTTCAAACATGCAAGATTACAGAAGCACAAATACAGTTTCTATTCACAATTGCTTTATACTCAAAATTGTTTTATATAAAATGTGATTTAAACACATTTAAATATGATTATCTCATTGAACATCCTGCAAGTATTTGTATGTGTATATGTGTGTATTTTATGCTTACCACTTAAAGACTCTATTTCAAACTAATTCATATTCTATTTCAAGATACATTTTAAAATTTGCAATTTGTTTTGAGATTTTTCCACAATCTGTAGTTTAATTCGAAATGTTACTTTATATTTTCATCAGAAATTTCTCCTTTTATGTTATTAAAATATCAGTTTAACCCTTAGAACAATAAAAGCATCTGTGAAAGTTAAATAACATTATCAAGCCTGACTCCATTTTAATTTGAAATCCTGTTTTGTAACCTTGTATGTCTCCTCTCTGACCTGCCCCGCCCCCTTGCTCATGAAATAATAACCCACAGGCAAGAAGGAAGGTTGTTTGAGTATCTATATGCTAGCCACAACAGCTTGAACATTGCTGTTTTAAAAACCCTTCCATTTCCCTATTTTTGAAGTATCCTATAGCTTAGAAAAATTTCACAGCGCACAACTAATTCCCCTGAGCCAAATAATAGTCGGATGACATGCAAAATACCATTATCCTCAGCAGGAGAATAGATAATTGGGATATGCACAGAGATGTATTTTTATCACTTCCTCTACTGTTTATGGTCTTATTATATTTGCTCTGAGATGTGGGGAAAGTCACAATATCTAACCAAATCCCTTTCTAGCAATCAGAACAGCTGTCCACAAGCAGTTTCTGTGGTCCAGTTTAAGTACATATCAGGTAAACCAAATAATACCAAAGTAAAATAGAAGTTAGAAATGTTTCCCTCTTTTGACAACTAAAAATGTACCTCATAGTTTACATGCAATCACTTTATAAAAACATGTTTCTTTAAGGAAATATGAAAACATAATTTAAAATGCACTGGTTTTGGTTCTGACATGCAGAGATGTTTAAATGATCATTTCTGTCCTTATGACTGGAAATACCTGGACAAACTAAAAATCGAAGACTTTCTTTACATGCATCGCAGATCTGAGGTTGAAGCACAAATCATTACCCCAAATCTAGAATGTCAGGTAAATGTAAAGACCAAGAGCAGAGATCTGCTTTTCTGGAGCAGATACTTCTGGAATTTGAAACTGGTAGAAACACCTGAAATATGGGGAGATGGGTGTAGAGATCTCATAGAAGTGAGAAACTCTCAGTGTGATACTGAGTCCCTCTCTGTAGAGCAGCAATGGGTCTTGGCTGTGTTGAGCCTACACTGTTAGAAGTCAAGGCAGATCTCCTCATGGCTCTTCAAAGTGGATGAGTAATCAGTATGAAACCTACCAAGGATATCTCTCTAGCTAAATCCAGACTCTCCAATAAAGCAGATATTGTTAGCAAACTCCCCTGTGCATCCTTTGAGATGCACATGGTAACATTTATAACTAAAAATCATCTAATTCACTTCATATTATTATATTAAAATTTGAGTTATACCATTTTCACACTAAGCCCTACAGATGGAGACTGTAGATTTCATCCAAAAACCAAAATACTTGTGCTTAAGAGTGCAATTCTAACACATGAAACAGATTTGAGTCTAGTTTGAGTATGTCTAATATTTATTGACTTTCCTTTTCTGTCGATTTATTTATTGCTAACACCAACAATGGTTGGCCCTTTCAAAGAAAAAATATTAATCTCTATATTATGCTTAAAAATGTATAGATTATATATCTACTATTGAGTAAAACAATTAAATGGAGAAAAAAGTATCCTAAAGATTGCTGTAAATTTTTAGAGTAGATGTTTTAATGAATGAAATTAGTAGAAGCACTAATTTAGAAAAAGTCGTTTATCTTTTGGTTAAATGTTTAAGTTTTTTTTTTTTGCCCAGTCCTGGGCCTTGGACTCAGGGCCTGAGCACTGTCCCTGGCTTCTTCCAGCTCAAGGCTAGCACTCTGCCACTTGAGCCACAGCGCCGCTTCTGGCCGTTTTCTGTATATGTGGTGCTGGGGAATTGAACCTAGGGCCTCGTGTATCCGAGGCAGGCACTCTTGCCACTAGGCTATATCCCCAGCCCCTAAATGTTTAAGTTTTAAACTGCAAGTGTAATTTGAATTAAAATTTGGTGCTTCCTAATATTAAACTGAATTTTATAAACCTATTTTCTGACTGCTGACATTGTACCAGTTGACTTTTTTAAATGTAATACAGTTCTTTTAAGGAACAAAAACCAATAGAAGTCATTCTTAATCATTACAAATGCTGATACATTAATTTATTTTTACTTATACATGTGCTATGTTGGGAAATGCTGTATTTTTAGTTCAATCATGTTCAAACAAAATCACATATGAAGTACTCACATCTAAACTTCCACATTCTAGGAAAAATTACCCTCCACATAGAATAAGCTCTCTATCTCTGAATATTTGTGAAGAATAATTAGATGTGATGGGTAAGAATAAGGAGTAGTATGAAAGGAGGACCCAAAAGTTGTTTTAGGATTATGTATTAAATATTAGAATACAAGATTGAAACAAACTTATATACTTTAAAGAATTGTATTCTTTTCTGACTTAAATTCCAAAGGAAAGAAAAATGCCTTGGAAAATTGCAAATAAGATTATTTTGATTATTCCTTTGTATTATTGGTTTCTTAATATGCCCTGGATATTTGCAAGGACAACATTTTTCTTGCCTCTTTTTTTCAGTGCCAAATGCAACTACAATGACAGAATGATGAAAATATTTAGGCACTAAAAGTATTTTCTTGCCAAGCTTATTTGACAGTGGTGAGCAAACTTCATCACTGGTCAGTCTTAAGATAAATAGCCTTTCTTCATAGCTGGAAGCAAACAAGCAAGAGTCAGCAGTATAAAATAAGCAGAGGAAAGGCAACTTATGCCTAAGGGCCTAAAAGAAAATGAGTATACATTGGGTTCCCGTCCTACTTGTTCCATGGTTAAACATTAATTTCTGCTCTTGCAGTCAATCTTTGAAAGGAGGGAAAAGAGTGTTGTATGTTAGTAGAAAAGCAAAGGTTTTAATCTTAGAAGAGCAATCATGTGGGTGCATCTATATGTATAATATATAATTAATGTGAGCATATTTAAGCCTGGGTATAGTGGTGGACTCAATGAGGAGAAATGATACTAAAATTAAAAATTCTGTGGTGGCTGAAAAGATTCATTTACTCCTAAAAGAAAATAATACATGCTATATGATTTTGGACCTGTTTGAAATAAAGTTCTTATGTATATGATAAGCAGACACCAATAACCAATAAAATATGCCTTACAATAATTGTTTTTAATTAGCATAATGAAACCGGTTGCTCTCTCTCTGTCTCTGTCTCTCTCTCTGTCTCTGTCTGTCTCTGTCTGTCTGTCTCTCTGTCTCTGTCTCTGTCTCTCTCTCTCTCGCTCTCTCTGTCTCTATTTGGGCCTAAACTAAGGGCCTGAACACTGACCCTTAACTTTTTCATTCAAAGCTAGGGCTCTACCACTAGAGCCAAGGTGCCATTCTGACTTTTGCTGTTTAATTATATATGAGTCTCACAGATATTCTTTCCCAGGCTGGCCTGGAATCATAATCCTCAGACCCCAGTTTCCTGAGAAGGTAAGTGTACAGTTGTGCACCACCAATTCTAGGCTAAAATCCTTTTAAATGAGTAAAATATACCAACAATAATTTTCTATAGCAGTAGGTATTTGTGCTGAAGCTACATTAACAAAAATGCATTTGACTCTTCTTTTTCCCTAATACAGTTTTTTTCTCATATATCATACTTTTAGGCAATGTCAGGGATTCATAAGCAGGCAAATGCTTTGGAATTTTTTCCTTTCATTTGCGTTTTTACTGATATTAAAAAGGTGACCTACAGGTTACATACAGTTACAAATTTAAATAAAGATGACAATTTTTGAAGAAACTCAGCCTTTCATTCTTTCTCTTCCAGTTTTTTCCCTCCCATCCCCAACCACAAATTGCATAGTTCACTTTCAACATAGTATACAGTGAGTGTCATCACTGCATTTGTTCACCCTTTGCCCTTCCATTTCTGTGCCCTGCCATACTCTCCAAAAGATAAGTGAACAAACAAGACCAAAGGAAAACAAGAATACCAACAAAGACAAAATCTCTTGTTTCCATTTCCTAGAGTTCATTTTGATAAATATTATTTGACATAATCAAATGCACATAGGTATTGAGACTTTCTGGTCCTCTCCTAAGAATATCCTACTTTGGTCCTATTCTGTGTGAATGTCTAGAGACCTGTATAATTTACACAGTGTATTAAGATTTTTAAAAAATATTTTAAATGTTTCTTTATTTTACTATCCAGTGTGTTCACTTGTAGATTTACAGATACATTCTAGCTACTACAAATCAGTTTCTCTGGGTCTAGCTTACTGAACTGAATAAAATGTTTTCCAAGTCTTTCCATTTCTTTATAAGTGGTACAATAACATAACATTCTTTCTAATGGATGAGTATAGTTCCATTATGTATACTTTGGATCATATAAAATGTTAGCTAGGCTGTGGTGGCTCATACCTGTAAACCTAGTTAGTCAGGAGGCTGAGACCTAAGGATCATGGTTTGAAGCCATCCCAGGCAGAAAAGTCCTTCAGACTCTTATCTCCAATAAACTATTCAGAAAAAACTGGAAGTTGCTTTGTGGATCAAGTGACAGAGCCCTAGCCTTGAGCACAAAGAGGCTCATGGACAGAGCCCAGGCTTTGAGTGCAAGCCCAAGACCAGAAAAACAAAAATGGAAATGTAAAAATTTTTTTAGACTCTCTACTACCAGAACACACAAAATCGTCATGAGTAAAAGGCTACATATACTTTCAAAGCTCTAACCCAATCCATCTACCACTGAGCTACATCCATAATGTCTTGAATATATTCTTTAAGGCTAATTCAACCTTGATGTTGATGTGTTGTGTTTTGAGTTTTTTATAATAATATTCTTCTATGTAGGGCAAAATCCAGTAGCTGATGAATAAACATCAATATTTTATGGGTAATGATAATCAACTACATAATCAACTGACAATAGGATGATCTTCTGAAAGAAGAATTTATACATTCTGTTAGAGTTATTTATTTTAATTCTGTATGTATATTTTAATTCTATATCTTACATTACATTTACATGTTTTAATTCTCCTTTGGAGAATACAAATATCTTCCTATTGACAAGAAATACTGTTAAACCTTTAAAGAAATGTCAGTGGAGTTAGACTGTTTTACACAAATTAAGGTACAGAAAAAGAAAACAATCTTTACCAATCAATTGTGCTTCTTGGTGATTTGGGGGTAGTGTAAACTTCTCCCATGTTGGCTGATTTTCCTTTTCTTGTAGCCCAAAGCAATCAATATGCAGGTTGGCAGATTTAGCTGTAATATATTCTGAACTATTTTAGAATCCTTTTGCAAGGACTTGGTGAATGGTTTAATAACTAATATCATAATATTAATGTTAGGAATTTTGTGGATAAGAAATTCAGGTTGTGAAGGTAACTGAGTAACATTTAGTATTTTCTTCACATCTCAAAAATGTCCAGATATAGTTGAATTTGTTGCCCATGAGTTTTGTTCACCCTGCAGTTGTGTGTATTGTTTATGTATGCTAGGTTCCACCAAGGCATTTTGTTCTTGCTTCTTTAAGGCTCGAAATAAGATTTGTTGGTAATGGCATTTGAGATCTCAACTACACTCATGGCATAGCTGTGTTCTCTCACTTAATACATCACCTTTGCTTTGAAAGGCTATATATTTCTCTGTTGGATTTTCAAATACTTATTCACACTTTGGTCTAACATTTAAAACTTAGTAACCATAGTTTTGAAATAATGGTAGAATGTTATAAACACATGTCTACTTTGTAAGTGTGAATTATAAGAATACAGATTGGTAATCTTGCTTTTGTGTATGTCTGAGTTGAAGTGAAAAAGGCTCATAACTCCATTTCTTAGACTACAAAGGATTTGAAGAGGTCAAGGGGACTGGCTGTTCAAGGATTTGCTGTCAAAAAAAAAAAGCACACAGTGAAGTTTATTTTGGTGTTGATTTCTTCATTCGCTTTTTGATCTTTGTCAGCACCTCCATGTGCCAGTGAATGAAAAATGTGACAAAAAACATCAATATATAAAGAAACAATCACCAATGCCCTTCATGGATTTTAAGCCATATATCTGAATGTATCTGAATTATTTTTTTTTTGAAAATTGAGTTCTGAGATAACTTCTATAAAGACATACACTCAAGATTATCCTTTATCATCCCACCCATATTCTTCATAATCTGGTATCTTAAATTTCCCTCAAATACTTCATTTATATTACTTTTTCCTATGTGATATTCACTGTCATAAATTTGGGTAGAATTGACCTTTTGAGAATTTTCATATGCTCTTGTAGCCAATGCCACTGGAGTTGCTCTTAGCCTCTATAACATTCTTAAGTCAAAATTCAAGTGCTCTTCACATTAAGAACTCAATAATGTCAATACCACAAAAAATGTTTTGGTTTGCTTAGTTAATCCTTTGATATCTTAAAGATCCATGATCCTTTACAGCTACACTCATTCTAATCTATGTGGGCTGTTCACTTGGTATTGCTGTTCTATTTCTCACTCTCCTACTGTGACTACTGGTCCATCATGGATAATTTGAATGAGAAAATTGTATATATCACTATTGTCTCTTGCTCTATATCTTCATCAAAGCATTCCAGTGTTTCACAACTCTCCTCAAATATTAGACACAGAAATAGAGTGCCTCCATTCTTCAAATGTCTCTTCCAGAACTTTTTGAAACACATCCTACTTACAGGTATCACTTGTTTTTAATTTTGTGGTGTGCAGCTATACTAATGAAAGTGTTGGTTATATAGTCATTTTGTTTGGAAAAGCAAAAACAAGAATTCATTGGGAAAATCATTCTTATTTTAAACAAATTTTGTTTAAGATTTGTTTTTGCTTTGTTTTATTGTTTATATATATATATATTGTTTATATATATTGTTTATATATATTGTTTATATATATATATATATATATTTTCTTTTTTTTTTACCAGTCCTGGGCCTTGGACTCAGGGCCTGAGCACTGTCCCTGGCCTTTTTGCTCAAGGCTAGCACTCTGCCACTTGAGCCACAGCGCCACTTCTGGCCATTTTCTATATATGTGGTGCTGGGGAATCGAACCTAGGGCTTCATGTATATGAGGCAAGCACTCTTGCCACTAGGCCATATTCCCAGCCCATGTATATTTGTTTTAATGCAGGTATGCCCATTAGGTCATGAATGAATTCCAAAGTTCTACTTTTTAAAGGCAACTCTGTTGCAGCAATGTCAAAACCTTTTCACACGTTTTCAAACAGAATTTGCAATAAAAAAGATCTTTAAAAATACATGGATGAGGTAAGAGGAAACTTGTGACAGGACCATTAGTGTCTGTTCAGCTCCTTAGGAAAGAAGATGAAAGGAAGCTATCATGTTGAGAGATATATCTTGTTTACTCTTAAAATATGGAGTTAAGTTTTCTTTTGAAAACCATTCCATTTAATTGATTTCAAGAACTCTTGAGAAACAAAATGATTTAAGGTAATTGCTATATGAATTTTCATGAAAGGAGTCTAATTGAAGTTTATCATTATACCTTTGTTAAATGATTGCTTTTCCAAGAAGAAGTCAAAATGATATCCTTGAAGTATAATCCCAGCTTGCACAGAAAATGACTAAATCAAGAACACTGCAAAGTTTATGGATATATATATATATATATATATATATGTTATCTTACTTAAACATGAATATGTTCCTCAATTTAACTTCCTTAGTCTATTATTCATGATACCTTATTTTAAATTCATGGATTTGACATTAAAATAATATAAGTTTATCAAGAGAATCAGACTTATGTGAAATGTTATGTATTCTTAGATGTATTAAAGTTAGTTTTGAGATATTTAAATGAAACCTAAATATTCAATTAAAGAATAATTGCAGAGCTTATTATTTTCTATCTTAGTCTTGAAAAGATAAGTTAAAAAAAATTGGAAATCACTAGTTTAGCCTTCCCTTTTCCAGACATGTTTTCCAGTTCTCCATCTTTTTATATTTTATAAATGATTTATAGTGTGTTAACATCTATAGGAGAATGTAGATACAGATGACCATTGATTGCTCGTTAATTTCAAGTGTAAAACTCAGTGTGGTGAGAAGGGAAATAGTTACTTGGTTTTTTTTTTCATTTATACTTTCTGGTTCTAAAGTCTGAGAATTTAACTTTTTTAATATTTATTAATTTTAATTTCCTTGTCTCTTTCATTTCTCCTCTTCACTGACCCGGTGTTTTAGACTGGGCAGGGTCATATCTCCATGTTGTATAGCAAATAACATTCATGTTACCTATCTAAAACCTCATATATTAGAATTAGAATTTCCTAATTTGATCCAAATAATTAGCTTGTATAGGATTTTTTAGGATAACTACATGGCTGTTTTGCATTGCCTTTTGTAGTGACTAAATAGGAAAACATGGAGAGGCTCACTCGACAAATAAATATTAAAATATTTATATAACATATACAACATGTTTATTCAAAACAAATAAAAATGAAGTGAAAAGTATTATGAGACAAAAAGAAAACACATAATAAATCTCCAGGATGAGATAATTTCAGAAACTACACTGGATACACAGATAAAAATCTGATTACAAAAAGGAACTTTGGTCAAAATTGAAAAAATAAAATAAACCCACAGGAAAGCCCACTCTATTCATCTCAAAATAAATGCACCTTAAATATGAATCTGCAGGAAATAGCAAGATGGGAAAATAGGTGACATGCAAACAATACTGAAAAGAAATCTAATGTAACTATAAAAACAGTGTAACAAACAGATTTTAATGCAAGACAAATGCTTTCTAAACAAGACGTTTTCTATTTGTCAATGATCTACTTTAAGACTGGAATGTGTAAAAATTTAATGTTTTTTACCCATGCTTTTTACTAACATTACTTGAACTATGCAAAAGAAAAATAAAATATGCGAAAATTCAACAAGTCTCTTGCTTTTTTTAAAGTATAATTCAGAAGTTATTAGACCCAGACACAAGCAAAGTTTAACTGCCTTCACTGATACTATTAAAGTAAAAAGGAATTATCAATCATTAACTACCAACTTATCCATAATGTCTTTCCAGACTCATAAATAAATGTCTTCTTGTCTTCCATCCACATCAACCTATGAAATTAGCAGAGTACTACCCAATTCATGAGTTGTTCTTTGATTAAATAAATTGTCCTAACTTTACTTTGTCTAAAGGTTTTATATTTCTGTTGTCACAAGTGATGATCTGGGGAGACACCCAACAGTGACCCACAAGAGCAATGAAGAATCAGAGGTTGGTTCCCACAAGCCCACCACGTACTGTTTTCCCCTGTACATCTTTGGTCAATGCTAGGAAGTGTGTCTCAGACATGATCTCCCTAACTTGTGTCAGCTTCTTCAAGTGAATGTCAGCATTTTCACCCTAGACTGCTTTGAAAGTATAACAGGAGCTTGAAACCAGCATCAGTAGGGAAGCCTCAGGTATACTGGATTCAGGGGAGAGGTCTTTGGGCTGGTAAAGTTATATGACATAAAAGAATGAGTTCAGTTGAATTCAAAAAAAATTTCCAGACTCCTGAATTTTCAAACTTGTTCTTTCTTAGAGAAATGGGTGAACCTTACCAAAACAATTGACAATTTTGTTTGTCCCACAATGGAGAAATCATTAACTTCAATGAAGTTGTTTACTATTTTGACACATTGAGGGGAAGAAAAATAAGTAGAAGGAAAAGGACCAGAAACATTTTGTGAACAATAGGATATATTCTGATTTTGTACACAGGCCCAAATGAATCAGAACGCATATGTTAAGGGAACCAAAAGATGAAACTACAGATGCACAATTAATAATGTTCAGAATGAAAAGGAGATATTATTACAGAATCTAGACTCTAAATTAGACATCATATTTTTGAACCTAGAAAAAATGCATTACATTTATATAACATGGAGACCACAGGGGAAAACATAACTTCCAATATTGATATGAGATTACAAACCTTACCCTACCAAAATTTGGCAAAGAAATACATTTTGTATTGTAACATTAGTTAAAAACCCAGATACAATTGGCTATTTCATTAGGCATGAAGAGAAATAATGACAATATTTCATATATACTTTGGGACAAGAAAGAGAACTACTTCTTGCACTATTTAAGGAGGAATACTATATTCTTTTATCAAATTATATGTCTTTATTATATAGAAAGATAGATACCTTCATATTCTAATTGTATTTAAAGGTAGTGCATTTGGGAGGCAATTTGCATTAGAAGAGGTTATAAAAGTGGGATGCCATCTAATAGTATCAGTATTTTATGAGACAAGAAAGACAGACACAAGTAGCACACTTTCTCTCTCTCACCAGGAAGCACGTCTAGCACAACATGATGCAGAATATCACCCATATGATACCAAGAAGGTGTTGATGCCACACTCTGGAACTTCTCAGCACCCAAAATTATGAACAAAATAAGATTATTTTCTTACAATTAACTCAAACTCAGCTATGTTGTTACCCAACAGAGGGCAAAGATGTACTTAAATATATGTGAGCTTCAAGTGTTTTTATGTGTTATATATGTCCCCTATTCTCCCTCACATTGGCTGAATTGGCTGAATTTTACATTATACTTTTGGGAGGTTGGGCTTGGATATGGCATTCCTCCCATAAGCACATTTCTTCAAAGCTGTGGCCCCAGCTGGTAGATTTAATCACTAAAAGATGAATTGAGGGGCTGGGGATATAGCCTAGTGGCAAGAGTGCCTGCCTCGGATACACGAGGCCCTAGGTTCGATTCCCCAGCACCACATATACAGAAAACGGCCAGAGGCGCTGTGGCTCAAGTGGCAGAGTGCTAGCCTTGAGCGGGAAGAAGCCAGGGACAGTGCTCAGGCCCTGAGTTCAAGGCCCAGGACTGGCCAAAAAACAAAAAACAAAACAAACAAACAAACAAAAAAAAGATGAATTGAAATTGAGGCCTCTGACCTAATCAATGGTTTAACCCATCAGTGGATTTGTATTTTGAAATCACTATTAGGGGATGGTAGGAAGAGGGCCTTTTTGGAGGAAGTAGGTCACTCATTAGTGGCCTTCTTGAGGGGTGTCTTACTCTTAGCCTTTTCTCATTTCTGCTCTGTGACAATCATGCGATGAGCCACTTTGCTCTGCTATGGCCTTCTGCCATGATGTTCACCATTACAAAAACAAAAAACAATGGAACCATATAGCTGCAGTCTGAAACTGTGAACCCAAAGGCATCTTTCCTCCTTATTTTCAATTGTTTCTCTCAGAGATTGTTGAAATTTGCCTTGGGTTTAGTAGTACTCCTTCCCAATAGATTTTATTTATTTGTTCAGATCACATCAGTTATCATTTAAGTTCCTAAAATCAATGTTAAAGTCAATGGGTTATGATTTACTCTATTACTAGGAAATTTAAAATTAAAATGATTTTCTTTTGTTCCCTACAGTACCTCATAATGTAGACAGGACGGTCTGAAATTAACAATTCTCACACTTCAGTCTCCCAAGTGGTGGGATCCAATACATGTGCTACCATATATCACTAAATTTAAGTTCTTTTGAAGATGAATCTGTGTTTATAAATTGTCATTGAAGAATTGTGCTTCTTCAGAGCCAAAGACCAAGCCAAAGGAATATTGTAATTCCCTTTTCTATTCATGGATAAAAATTCCCAGTGTTTGCACCTGGTGAATTTGAAGATTTTTTTTCTAATTAAGATTTTATCATTCTTCTATACTTGGGTAAAATTTTAAATCATTTATTTCCTGAAAAGACTAAATTGAAGCATCTGCATAAAAGGTTCTCTGAAGAATGTTAGGAAGAAAGAACATAAAAAATTGATTCTAAAAGTCTTACACCACAAGACAAAACAGAAATAAGAGAATAGTCCCTTGTCAGAGTTGCTGGAGCACAGTACAGATGTCCACTTCCTCCCTCATGGGCAAGCTTTCTCAGTTCAATGTGTTTCATCTTTCTTTGTTCCCTTGTCCTCTGAGTATTTGAATGGATGAGTCCTTCTCAAAGCGCTTACAGTCTACATAATCTCCTGTCGTTCTGCACGCTAAATACTGAGTGCATTCACAACCACCCCTTTTGTATCGGAAAGCCACTGATTCTCAACAAACTTAACTATCTACTCTTCATATAACACTAAAAATTAAATTTTGAGAAGATCGCAGACTCTGATTTTGTATTACATATTTCTTTAGTCCGTATTGTTGCTGATTTCAGTAAATACTGTAATCTATAGCTTACTCCATTGTGCCAAAATGCTTGGAATAATATGGAACAGATCTCTCCCTCTCTCTCCTTCTGGAAAATACATACATACACACTCACACTCACTTCATTATTTAAAGACAAAATTAAATATTTAATGCCTCTATGGTATTTGCTTTTAGCATTACCTTCCTCATGTCATTTACTACTTATTTTCTTCAGTCTCTTTAAGTAGAGTTAAGATCTCTGTTATAAAAGGTAATTAACCAAAAAAAAATCTAATTTCAAGACGTTCTTGATTTTTCCCAAAGTTTGTATACAATTTCATCAGATTTTATGTAAAAAGATTTTCACATTTTTTAACTCTAACCCTAAAGCCATTTTCTCATTGGTACCTTTCCTCCCTATCCTACTCAAATGATACTTTCTTCATAAGTCATTTATTTAATTTATTTACCAATAAATATTAGAATAGATATAACCAGGATATGTATTTGAGCCCTTAAAATTGTCCAGATCTCCATGCCAAAATAGCTTAAAAATGAGTCAATACATGCAGCTATTTTTTTTCAATGTCTGAAAGTTGAACCACCAACCATTCTCATTAATATCTCATTTTACTATAAATGGGAATGATAACCTTAAATAAATTGATTTAGGGATAAGTGACACTTAAACAGGATTATTAGAGTTACTTTAGATATGCAAACAAAAATATTAACAAATTATATCCTTCTATCCTTCCCTTTAAAATTAACCAGGCATTAAATATTTTGAACTTAAGTGGGAAAGTGTTGCAAACTGTCGCAAGCGCCTTGTCCCACAGCCGCCAGGAGCAAGGCCAGGAGCAAAGCAATGATGGAGACAAGGCTGTGGAATTGGTTTTCAGAGTACCACGGGACCTGCTGCCTCACTCCAGCAACAGATGCCGCAGGTCCCATGGACAGGGCTTTTATTTATTATTGAACAAGAGAATACATGCAGGAAGGTCTCTACATCAAAGAGACTACTTAAAAAGATAAGGGTGTCAGTTGGGGGGAGGGGACAATTCTAGGATGTAAAAAAGAAAACAACCAATTTACATAGGCCACCTACCACTCCAAGGTCCTGTGAAGCTCCAAGGTCCTGTGATGTTCAGGATTAACAGGAGGGTGGAAATATATATTGGATATATTTCAAGAAACTTTTCAGGAAACTGTCTATGATGACATAAGGATAGAAACGAGTAAAGAAATATGTTGTGAAGAAGTGGCACTGTGGCTCAAGTGATAAAGCACTAGCCTTGAGCCAAAGAAGCTGAGGGACAGCACCCAGGACCAGAGATCAATACACAGAACCAGAAAAATAAAAGAGAGAGAGAGAGAGAGAGAGAAGGGAGGGAGGGAGAGAGGGAGGGAGGGAGAGAAAGAGGGAGGGAGGGAGAAGAAAAGAAAAAAATGTGCTGTGAAAGACATTGTTTATCATTGAAAAACACTATGATGGATTGACAGGAATACAGAAAATAATGATGAAATATTTATTGGAAAATTTTTGACAGTTTTATAAATTTCACACTAAAATGTATTCAGCGCTTTCTGAAAAGAATATAAATCTTGTCAGAATCTCTTTATAAAATATAAATATGTACACTATGTACATATTTTAAAGTATGTTTCATCAAATTTGAAGTGTGACTGGTTTTTATGAAGATATATTTGCCATATACTATTTCAGAGTAGAGCAATAGCTTAATGTGTTTGTGTTGTATCCAAATCTTATCACTTAAATCTCATATTATGTCAAAAGTCATCAAATTTGAATTGTTAAAAAAATTTTTTACCAAGCTTGAAATATTATTCAATGTATGATAGCCTAAAATGCACATAAATAGATGAATTAAATCATGAGCACTAATCATACTTTGAGATAGAGGAAACAGATAAAAAGGGGAAGAAATAATGACAATAATACAAAAACCTACAGAAAACAATATGGATTTATTTATACCATGGTTTCAATTGTCCTTTTCCAATATTTTCACAAGGGAATATCATTTTTTAAAATGACAACCAGAAAGCAAATATACACCTTACTTGCTTACTCAGTGTCACCAAACCCACTATTAATCTAATAAACAAGAGTTCCCTAGGCTAGAAAACTTACTTAGAATCTTTCTGAGGCAAATATCCTTTCATGATCATAAATCGCCTTGTGAACTGTATCTGAACTCAGATTAGCATACAAATATTGAGATGTGCACTATTTTTTAACTTTTGTGCATGAAGTACCTTATCTAGATATCTTAATGCATTCTTCATTTCATATAAAACATTTTCTTCTGCACAGAATTTATCACAATTTTCATAAGCAAAACTGTGAGTGCTTTTCTCACCTGGCATCAAGGTTTATTCCTGGTTTATTTGTTGTTTCTTTATTTTCTTCCCTCATAGATATATTCAATGATCGAATTTTCTTATGTTCTTTAGACTTTTTTGTTCACAATGTTGAATTTGTTAAATTTCTATATTCTCTTTTATAGGAAAATACAACTATTTGTTTAAATATTATTGTGTTAGTAGATCCTAATTCTGTTATAGGTAGTACCATAGACATAAAAATAATAATTCCATTGTCCCTATTTGCAATAAATTATTCCTTAATCAGATACAAATTATTAGGAAATATGTGTATGCCAACTTCATAGAACACAATGTTTTTATAATACTACTATTGTAAAAATATTAATTCCATTGTTATTTTAGAAATAACACAAAGGCATACTAGACAGAGACTAATGGATTTATGCATGAATACATTTGATGTTAACAAAGACCTACACAGATACTTACACATATTTGCAAAGTCTGACATAATGTGATATTGATTATTGCTATAAAAGTACAAGAAGTTTCCTTTAAAAATCACTCAACATACAACAGCAATACTTACATGGTGACATGTTGTAAAGAAGGTATACAACTGTAGGGGGAGAAATTGAGGAGGAGGAAGGGTGGGAGAAAAATGAGGGAAGAAGTAAAAAGTTGACAAGAAATGTACTCACTACCTTATTATGTAACTATAATCCCTCTGTACCTCATCATGACAAAATTTAATAAAATAAAATACATCACGCATCAAAATATATATAAATTTTAAATATATGCCCATGAATAGATATGCTTACATGAATTCAGTATATGGAAAGAGGTCCTCATTACAAAGGTCTTTTCTCTGGCTTTATTAAGGATGCTTCCCTTTCATCACTTTGTATGTAAAATAGAAGAAAGATTTACATTTCTTTTATGGATATAGAGCATGGCTTCATGTGTCTCTTGGCTATTCTCATTTCCTGTTCAGAGAAGACTCTTTTTAGATTTTGGGCCCATTTGTTAAGGGGGCCATTAATTTTTCTGAGAATTTGTTTTAGAGGAATTTAATTCTTTGTGTTTGGCATATATTTTAGATTTGAGGCCTTTGTCCATTGTATGACAGGTAAAGATCTTCTCCCAATCTGTGGGCTTTCTTTTTATTTTGCAAGCTATGTCCTTTGCCATACAGAAGCTCTGTAGTTTGGTGCAGTCCCATGGTGCAGTCCATTATCAGGAAAACTAAGTATAATAAATGTTGGCGGGGATGTGGCCAAAAGGGAACCCTACTACATTGTTGGTGGGAATGTAAACTTGTTTAAACACTCTGGAAAGCAGTGTGGAGGTTACTCAAAAGGCTCAACATAGAGCTCTGTTACAACCCAGAAGTCCTACTTTTGGGCATCTACCCAAAAGATTACAAGCAAGACCATACTAAAGCCACCAGCACAACAATTGTTCATTGCAACACAAGTTGTCATTGCTAAAATATGCCTCTATCGGAAAGAATGATACTACCCCATTCACAAGGAAATGGAAGGACTTGGAAAAAAATCATACTAAGTGAAGTGAGCCAGACCCCCAAAAACGTGAACACTATGGTCTCCCTCATAGGGAATAATTAGAACATTTCTAGGATAGATGTAGCAGAAGATCACAACAGCTATGCCCATATGAACACAAAAGATAATGCTAAGCAAAATGAACTCCATGTTATGGAAATAAGTGGTATACCCTTGCTGTAGTTATTTTCAACATGCCTTATGAAACCCTACTTTTTTCCCCTCTGGTATTTCCTTCCTGCAGTTTTATTCCTGCTATTACTGTAACTGATCTTAATACCCCGGATACTACATATATGTATATACATGTGTGGGAACTAGGGAAGGAAAGGGAATACCAAAATCAAGAGACAAAGAACAAAAAGACTAACCATTGCAATAGCGATGCTCAAAAAACCAATTGATATTAACCAACTGTACAAATCATGGGGGGGAGGGAACTGGCAGGGGGAGAGATGGGGGAAAAATGAAGGAGGAGGTATCAAGTGGGATAAGAAATGTACTTCCCTTATGTATGAAACTGTCACCCCTCTGTACATCACTTTGAAAATAAAGAAGAAAAAACTAAAAAAAATAAGAAGAATGAGAGATGCCATTTGTTCTTCATTACTTGGCACATTCCCTGTTTCCTTGAGGAAAGCAGAAGTATTTAAAATTAATTGTCTTATCTGCTTACCTGCTGTATGCTTAAATGTGTATTTATTACTTTGTCTGTTCTCAAATCAAAATATATCAAGCACCAATATTGTTGACATTCTTCCATTTTCTTTTGTTTCTCACCTCTCATATTTATTTTGCATAAAGGGTCAATTGATCTTATTTACAAATTTTTCCTCAGTACAAATGAATTTATGTTTTACATAGCCATTAAAAAATACCTAAATTCCAAGGGAAAGCCCAACATTGGGAGACTGGGGATATGTTGAAATTAGAATAGTACCTTGCAGTCATAAGTTTTGTTACATGTATTTTTAAAAACATGTATGACTTAATACATCTTTCTTTCTGTCTTTCTCTAGATATAAATAAATAAGCAGCCATAACACTTAAAACATACACATATTTTATTTTTAAACATAAAGTAAACACTTGTTGAAAAATTAAATTAAGTGTAGATATTATTCAGAAATTCATTTGTGTCAACTGAGCATAAACTTGTTATACTTGAAAAGCAATGAACTCTATTAATTAAAAGTGAAGAGTATTAGTAATTTTATTAGCTAAAGATCTTTAGGTCTAAATAAGCTCATAGTGCATATATGTTGAGTTTGTGTTTATGCATAGATATACATGTATATAAATGGTGATTGCAATTTACAATATTATGCTTTTTAACTATATAGTGGAACTCTTAGAGAAAAAAATTTTCTCCTGAAGTCAACTTGTTTCTTTTTCCACTTTTTTTAGTCATCCATATAATTCAATATGCCTACCACCATAACACTAGGTATGCTATTATTTTATGCTATCTCCTCCATACAAATATACTTTACACTTCTACACTTGCAGGTGAAAAGCAGATTTACGTGTATTATATAATTTTTGGAGGTGAGTCCACCAATGTAAGACCTTTTCATAATACTTGCAAGAGAAACAGATGATATTGTTATTATATTTTTTATACTAGGACAGTGAAAATGCTTTTAGTTTTGTTCAGTATTTAACATCTTATAAAAATACATATTAACATTAATCATTTATACTTGTACTCTGGTGAAGTATAAATAGCTGCACTGTTAGATTAACTCTAGCTACATAAGTGCCCTTTAATGTACTTATTAGATATTTACTATGTTTATTAGATTTTTTCAGATTTTTCTGCAAAGCATAGCAAAATAAGTATCCCCTAGACATAGGTAAGAATGTTCTTTACCTTGAATTCTCAACATCAATAATATTTTACAAAATGATACATTTGAACTGTCAGGATTTAGGCTGGAGGAGAAAACAGATACATTTCTGCCTAAAAATATAAAAGAATAGTCACCAAATTGCTTTATATGCTGTCTATACAAAGCAGTAAAATCTTATTCAAGCTACAAAAAAAGAAAAAAATGAAAATATATACTATATTAACACAAATAAAAAGAAATCTGTAGTAACAAGGAACATATAAAGACTAAAAGGTCAAATGTCTAAGATATACCAATATTAATCTCATATATATGCATATACACATGTATATCTAAGAATATAGTACTTAACTGCATAAGACAAAAATTAATAGATCTGTCAAGAGAAATAGACAAATATACTCTTACAGTTGCAGATTATAACACCTATCTGTCAGTAATTGATAGTTCAAGTAAGTAGCAAATCGATAAGACTATAAATCACTAGAACAGCTCTCTCAATCAACTTGACATAATTGGCATTTATAAAAGTTCTCACTCACTAACTGCAGAATACACATGGTTCTCAAATTTACATGGAGCATTGACAAGAACAGAGCATGTTCTGAACCACTAAGCACATGTTAACCAATTTAACAAAGATAAATCGCAGCAAGACAAGTTTCAGATTCGAATAAAATTAATCATGGGAAAATAGGTTGAAATATCCAAATATTTGACTATCAAATATATTTCACAATTACACTTCAGTCACTGAAGATAATTGTCTATTTTAAGCTATCAAAGTGATTAAAGGAAAGAAATTATCCAATGTGTGGTTTGCAGTAAATTAGAATTAAGAGAAAAAAATTAGGAATGAATGTTCATAAAATGAAAGGAAAAATATTATGTATGCTCTAACCTCCTACTTTAGAAAACTAGATAAAGAACAGAAAACTATATCCATTCAGGCCTTTTAAGTAAAATTAACACAGAAAGCTGAAAACATGAGAACAAAAATAATAATGGCGAAACAGGTTTATTGGAAAAAAAAATCAAAAGAAATTTAAAAAAGGGTCGTAGGGGAGCTCTATGTTTAGCCTTCTCAGGAACCTCCACACTGCTTTCTGGAGCGGTTGAACAAGTTTGCATTCCCACCAACAATGTAGTAGAGTTCCCTTTTGGCCACCTCCTCTCCAGCATTTGTTATTATTAGATTTCCTGATAATAGACATTTTTACTGGGGTGAGGTGGAATCTCAATGTTGTTTTGATTTGCATGTCTTTTATGGCCAGTGATGTAGAGCACTTTTTCATGTCACTCTTGGCCATTTTCATTTCCTCTTCAGAGAAGTCTCTTTTTAGGTCTTTAGTCCATTTGTTGAAAGGGCTGTTGGTTCTCTGACTGTTTGTTTTGGAGGAATTTAACTTTTTGAGTTCTGCATATATTTTAGATATTAGGCCTTTGTCCATTGTATGGCTGGTGAAGATCTTTTCCCAATCTGTGGGCTTTCTATTTATCTTGGAAGCTATATCCTTTTCCCTGCAGAAGCTCTGCAGTTTGATACAGTCCCACTTGTCCAGTCTTTCTTTGATTTGTTAGATTTCTAGGCCTTTGTTGAGGAAGTTTCTCCAGTGCCCCGGAGTCCTAGAGTTTCTCCTATTTCTTCTTGTAGAGTTTTCAGTGTGTCTGTTTTTATTTCCATGTCTTTGATCCATTTGGAGTGATTTAGGTGCAGGGTGATAAATATGGGTCTAGTTTTAGTTTGTTACAGGTGTTGACCCAGTTTTGCCAGAACCATTTGTTGAACAGGCTGTCTTTGATCCACCTATATTTTTAGCTTCTTTGTCAAAGATTAGTTGGGCATCTACCCAAAAGACTACAAGCAAGACCACACTAAAGCCACCAGCACAACTATGTTCATCGCCGCACAACTCGTCATTGCTAAAACATGGAACCAACCTAGATACCCCTCAGCAGATGAGTGGATCAGGAAAATGTGGTACATATACACAATGGAATTCTATGCCTCCAGCAGAAGGAATGACACTTCCCCATTCATAAGAAAATGGAAGCACTTGGGAAAAAAATCATACTAAGTGAAGTGACCCAGACCCAAAGAAACATAAACCTTATGGTGTCCCTCATAGGGAATAGCTAATACAGGAATAGGCTAGTCATGGTAGAAGACCAAAATACCCCAATAGCCACACCCATATGACCACATAAGAAAATGATAAGTGAAATGAACTCCATGTTACGAAAACAAGAGTTATACCATTATTTTAATTATTCTCAACATGTCATGTGAACTTGTACTACTTTTTTTTTCTCTTTTTCCTTGTCTGTTTGGTTGACTGATTGTTTTGTTTAGTTTTGCTTCTCTTGTACTCCATTCCTGTGGCTGTACCCTCGCTACCACTATATTACATCCGAGTACTCTGGATACTGTTTATACAGGTATTAGAACTGGGGAAGGGAGAGGGAATACCAAAATCGAGAGACAAAGAACAAAAAGACAAACCATTCAAAAAGCAACACTTACAAAACCATTTGGTGTAAACCAACTGCACAACTCCTGGGGGGAGAGGGGAAGGGGGGAGGGGGGAAATGAGGGAGGAGGTAACAAGTAGAACAAGAAATGTACTCATTGCCTTTCATATGAATCTGTAACCTCTCTGTATCACACTTTGACAATAAAGGAAAAAGAAATTAAGAAAAGGTGGAGTAAGTGGGGGAGAGAAGAAAAAACTATAAATAACAAGGTTGTTTTAAGGTTCAATTTAATGTGCTAGTATGGCTATACTATATTCTCCATTGTGTAATCAAAGACAAATTTAGGTATTTCTTAGGAGTCATTTTATAGATGTGATTAACATTTCCAATAAGCTCATTTCAAATAAAGCATATTATACTACAGAATTTGATTGGATTTGAGTCAATCATTTAAAAGGCTATATACAATGGTAGAACTGAGATTTTCTTGAAGATGAAATTCTGCTTTTAGATTATGCTGGGCGTGGTGCCTTATAGCTACCATTTAGTCCAAGCAGAGCACTGGACCCACAGACTTCTAGCCAGTCCTGATGAAATCTTGTAAAACACTTCCTTACAGTAGTACATTTAGTGTTAGGTTTCAATAGAAGAATCTTGATTTATTAAAAACATTGAAGGACAGTATTATATTTCAAATATCTTAGTGAATATTAATGAGTATGTATTAAATCTACTACAGTGCATATGTAATAATTGGTCTATGTTTTACAAATTACTGTATGATACTCTGGTAGGAAGAAAGTACAAAGTGAAAAAAAAATCATATATCAAAAACTTCTTTATGTTCCATGAACTTGGGAGACTAAATATATTGCAATTGTCTGACTTACCAGAAATGCTCTTCAATATTGAGATTGAATTCCCTTGGAAAATAGTTGCAATCAATTTTCATTGGATATATTCAGCTACTCAATGAGATTAGATGTTAGGATTTATAGTCTAACTTGTTGTGCAAATTATAGCTTTCTTCCAAGGGTGAAGACAGAAAGAGTATGAGGTATATTTCTTGTACTTGGTGTTCAGTTTTAAACTGGATACATAAACTAGTAGTGGTCTGATAAGGAATAAAGTAGTGCAACATTTCAATTTGAAAGGAAGCTGTAATGATCTGAAATATTAGTCTTTTAGTTCTCTTGGCTCCTACTAAAGCTTGAGAAGTGAACATGTAAAAAGGGAAATTAACCCTTCAGAGGAGCATTCTTCCATTGGATACTACAGACCCTATCTCTTAGGTAATTGAAAGGACATAGTTTGCATCTAATTTATGGTACTATTTCTGCTGTGGAATACAACACTTGAAACATTGCTTTAGAAGTGATTTTTGATAAAGGGAAATATGTCTAAATTGCTAATTATGTTATAGGTGCATTTAAAAAGTGAAATTAGACATTAATTTAAAACACTAAAATATTGAGTTACAATTTTAATTGAAGTATTTCATTCATATTAAAATTAAGGCAGGATGCTGATGCAATCCTGTAATCTCAACCTCTCAAGAGGCAGAATTAGGAGGATCTGAGTGATGGCCAGCTTAAACAAAATTCAGGAACCCTCTCCAAAACAGTAAATTAAATCAATATGGACTTGGAGGAACCTTAATGATAGAGTATTTGTTAAACAAGAAAAAGATTCTTGTTTCAAACCTTGCCATTGCCAAAAATTAAAATGAAAAAGTGAAATTAAACTCTATGAATTCTCACCCTAAATCGCTACTTAAGTGTGATGTTACATTACAACAAATTTATTAAATATATTCTGTATATTAGAATCATGAATAAAATACAGATTGTTATTTTCTGTACATAGTAAAACAAAACTTGTCTCCATTTTCACTTTCTTTCCTATGAGAATGTACTGTGTGAGTATCATAAATCCAATTTCCAAAATAATTTAAGTCCTTTTTTAATTTAACAAGCCGTTAAGGTCACAATTGATTAAATTTATACTACAAAATTATATGTTTACCGAACGTTCCAGCTAAAGGTCAATGGGAAAAATTAAAGCAAGGCATTTCAGCACTGTAAATATTGATAATTCATTTTAGTGAACAAAGCTCTGATATTCTCAGTTTCTTATTCCATTTGCTGACTTCATATAAGAGGAGGCCTGAATGACATGGCAAAGAAGGAATAGAATATCCCCTTCTCTCTGTGTGTGTGTGTGTGTGTGTGTGTGTGTGTGTGTGTGTGTGTGTGTGTGTGTTGTGTTTGCGCGCACATGCACACGCGCATCTTGGTTCTGGGACTTGAATTAACAACCTGTGCACCCGTCCCTAAATTGCCTTTTGTTTTGTTTTCCTCAAGGCTAGCTCTTGAGCAGCAGTTCCACCCCCAACATTTTTCTGGTTAATTAGAGATCAAAGTCCCAGGGACTTTCCTGCCCAAGCTAGCTTTGGACCTTGATCTTCCTGGTCTCCAGAGTAGCTGTAAATTGAGGGTAATAACATTATCTATTTATAAACTTAAAAGTAAAAGTAAGTCTTATGATTAATGTCAAGTCTTTGAAGCAGAGCTTATCACCTTTAAATATTTTTCAAATAGTAATCATTGTTCTTATTAAAAATCACAATTGTGAATATAATATCTGATTAAAGTTTGAAATCTGATAAAGCTTGACTTTAATTTGTTGTTTTTTTTTTTTGTTTTTTTTTTTGTTGTTTTTTTTTGGCCAGTCCTGGGCCTTGGACTCAGGGCCTGAGTACTGTCCCTGGCTTCTTCCCGCTCAAGGCTAGCACTCTGCCACTTGAGCCACAGCGCCGCTTCTGGCCGTTTTCTGTATATGTGGTGCTGGGGAATCGAATCTAGGGCCTCGTGTATCCGAGGCAGGCACTCTTGCCACTAGGCTATATCCCCAGCCCTTTAATTTGTTTTATATTCATATTCTGCAGTCTCAAAGACAGTGGGGAAATATTTTGGTTGCTGAATATAACAAATGAGGACTTGTAAATACTATTCCTGGTTACCTTTATACTGTTAGAATAGCAAATAAAATTATACTACAAAGTATTACACCAATATTCTTTTTTTCCCAAGCAAAAAGATGGATTAACTGGGGAATCATAAAGTGAACTGACCGGCCAGAGATGCAGCACAGACTCAGGAACTGAACTGCGACAGCAAAAAGTGGGCTGACCAGCTAGGGACACAGCGCAAACTCGGGAGCTAACACCGTGACTTACACCAATATTCTTCATTTGCATTCATCCTTGTTTCTGTAGTGATCTTGCTAAAATGATCTTTACCTTAATCTCTCACAGAGAATGAAATACAAGTCCTCACATTATATTTCATGTTCATGTTCTTGTTTTGCTTTTAATGTCCACCTAAGTAGATCTTATCACATAGCCTCAGAAAGACAGACAGACAGACAGATAGATGGATAGATAGATAGATAGATAGATAGATAGATAGATAGATAGATAGATACATAGAGATAGATTTACTGAAGTTACACAAAATCATTTACAACTTCCCCAAGCATATATTCAGACTTCAGATCCTAGGTTAACTAAAAACAGCTGAAGTGTCCCCAAAGATTCAGTCTAGGAAAACATCATAAAGAATAAGGGACTTGGGCTGGGGATATGGCCTAGTGGTGAGAGAGTTTGCCTCGTATACGTGAGGCCCTGGGTTCAATTCCCCAGCACCACATATACAGAAAATGGCCAGAAGTGGCGCTGTGGCTCAAGTGGCAGAGTGCTAGCCTTGAGCAAAAAGGAAGCCAGGGACAGTGCTCAGGCCCTGAGTCCAAGGCCCAGGACTGGCAAAAAAATAAAAAATAAAAATAAGGGACTTAATGGTTTAGTAAATGTTTGTAAAAGAAGGATTTGTTAAATGAATATAAATAATGAAAAATGTTCAGACTCTAGAAATCATAAATTAGACAAATTGTGTATGGTCCCTTGTTGCATTCAGATCTGAAGATTCTTGTAAAATATTGACTCCTCCAAGAGATAGATTTTAAAGTGTTATGACCAAAAAAAGAAAGGTAGTGCTGTTACTATGGGTGTCTTCTGACAGTTTTGTCTAATGTTGTCAAATGTTTCTTGAGGAAAGCATGTGGCCAGAACTGATTTATGAAATTATCCCATTTGTGGCTCTCACTGAAACACTTGGAAAAGCTCACAAGGCTCTTCACATACAACAAATGTTAGTATTACAAACACATTACAAAGGAAGAAATGGTAGTGCTAGACAAATTAGTAATAAATCTGATTCATCATGGAAATTATGGATAAAAAAGATGCTTAGTATAATGAGTCCCACCACTTAGAAAATAAATAATTGTATCACTAAGGGTAATCACCATTTTCTTCCAAACCTAATTTTATATGTTGACCAAAACATAACCGGGATAGAAAAATGTAATTACAAAGCTAAATTAGGCAAAATTTAACAATTAGGACATTGATCTAGAAATGAATTAACAGAAATAAAAGACAATATTTGCTTATATGTAGCTGGTTTGTATTAAACACAGTTTCAGAATCAAGAAAAATCTTTATATGGACTGTGCTTAGGTATTACTATAGGAAAGGTGACTTTCTTATAAGAACTTTCCATACTGGAGATGTTTTCTCTTGGTTGGTATAACTGACCAAATCAACTTGCACTTTCTGCTAGAATCACCTTGCCATAGGCTGAAAAGCATGGGTGACCAGAGTAAACATTGCTACTATTAGAAAGGAGCTATTTTTAGACAAGTGATGATTTGACAGTGAAACAAATAGCAATATATAGTGTATATACATATACATATATGTATAGTGTATATACATATGCATATATGTGTATATATACATATATATTTTTTGATACCTTTAGGCTGTCTGGTATTTTTTCAGTAGTGAGGGAGTGAAGTGTGGACATCAGAATAGAACCATGTGACCACCTGAAAGTGGCACTGGTATTTTCTGTGATGATATTTACACACAGTCAGTTGTACGCGTGTGTGGGTCTGTGTGCGTGTGTGTTCATATGTAATCAAAGGTTTGTCTGTATTTTGCAGTAGAAATCGTTGGCAGAGATGATAGTACTGTGTAACACTCAAAATTTTCTAGGGGTACACAGGTTCAAAGGTAAGTGCATTTTCACATATTTAAAGACTGATCTTCCTAAGATGTAATAGAAAACTAGAGGATTGTCTTCTGAGAAGACTACAAAACGGTTTCATTTAACACATGTATATCAAGAGCTCTATGAGATATTTAAGTAGGTCACAGTTCTTATGATACCATGTTTTAGTAATTGCATATATAGTAGGGGAAAAATGAGAATTTCTATCTTTATACACACAGGAATGTGGTCAGAAGACACACATAAATGCTCTTAACTGAGAAATCAGTATACTTAAAGTTTATGCTTGCATACAAATTAATATAAAATATAAGGCAATATAAATGACAAAAACCTAAAATATTAAATCATCTGTATATAAATTGATAGAACTGGTCACTGAAGAATACTGTAAAAAAAAAAAAACTTTCCATATTGGTAAGGTAGTAATTTCTTTGTGAAAAGTAGCTGAAGAAAAATAGGGTAAAAGGAAAGATTTTATTTTGAGCACAACTACAGTGATTTCATCCAGGGTCAGCTGTCTCATGTCTTTTAGGGCTGGTTGTAAAGCAACACATCATGGCACATTGGTATCCTGGAACAGAGTTGTTTGCCTCATAATGGGCATGATACCAAAAGGTCAGGAAAGAGGTTCCTGGAACAAGATCTAGTCTCTGAAGCCATGCCCCTGATCATTTCTTCCTTCCTGCTAAGCCCTACCTCCTAAATTATCCATCACTTCCAAAACTAGTGATGCCAATTTGGGAGAAAGACTTCGATATGGTAAGCCTAAATTGTTGAATGTAAATATATATATATATATATATAATTATTATTACATTAAGTAGTTGTACAAATGAGTTACCAGTTAGAAAAGCAGTTTATAAATACAATATATCTCAATCAATTTCACCCCTTTCAAAATTTTCACCCATCCCTCCACAGCTCATCCCTTCCCTCATTCTTCTTAATTTTGTAGGCTATGCATTGGATTCATGTCCATATTTCCCCAGTCTTCTCTTCATTTATCTACCTCTTTCCCCTTGTGAGTACCTGCTTCCTGGTGTTTTATTTTGCTGAGTTTTTATTTGGCTTTCTAAGTAATTCCACTATTTGATATCTCCCTTGAATCTACCATATTTCAGTTAAGACATTTGTATACATTTGCAGACCACCCACCGTATTTACTTACAAATTTTTAAGCTAAATCTAGCTTCCATGTATAAGGGAAAAGATGGATCCTCTGTCTGTCTGAGCCTGACATACTTCACTTAACATAATTTTTCATTCTTACTGAAATCATAACATTGAATCCACGTTACTCCACTTTCATTTGTTGCTTAATAGAACATAATGTTAATAAATAGAAGAAGATAGAAATTTAGAAATGGATGATTAGTAATTTTTTTTCAAATTTACATTCAAATTCTAAAGGCAAAGTATGTAATGTGTATATAAAGGCTCCTTGTTATTCCTTCATCAGAAAGGAGTGTTTTGGAAATTGGATTGGCTTTTCAAGGTACACAGACACAAATACAGCTTTAAAAATCATGGTACAGAAGGAATTAGGGGACATGCTCAGCTGCAAGATTGGAGGTTGCTTGCAATATGAGGTGCTGGATTTAATTGGAACTAAAGCCCAAAGGAAATACTCAAAATTAAATGTCCAATGTCCACATTCTTGAAATCTTGTTTAATTTACTTACACAGAAGCAATATTTTTCCCTTGTATTGTTGCTCTTGCCTTATTTTGGTATATACACAGTGATCGATTGCAGTTCATACCATGGCATTCAGTTAGCTGCAAGTGATAAGATTTCTCAAAGGAAAAATGAGAATGCTGTTGTGATTTAGAAAATAGCTGTATCTTTTAAGTATCCAACTTTGAGAAGAAACACAAGTTATAATACCTATCACCATATTAATTACCCATTAATTGCAGAAGATTAGCAATGAATGCTTTTTTAAGGTAGATGCCCACAATAAGAACTTTATAATTTTGATGCTGTTATATGCTTTTTCAATTTTCAAAGTATGACCAAAAATCACAAATCTAATTCCAACCATGAAACTGAACTTAATGAAAATATCTGTGTAACTGTCAATAAATTTCTACTGCTTATTTGATTGTCAAAAACGTGTACTTTTTCATTGTGTATTTATATTTTACTTGTCATTATATCCAAGCTATTACAAATAAATATGCTTCCTTTGCAAAAGTGTTTCAAACTGCTTATCATGTGAATATTCAAAGATAATCCCATTTTTGAAGTATGGGATGATCTGCTTGCTAAGCGGGCACTCTGAATGGGTGACCAGTGAGGGAGTTATATGTAGGGTGACTGATATGTGCATGTGTCTAGAATGTCTAATATTTAATATATTATCAGATATAATTGTTTATTGGTACAAATAAACCATCACTTTGTGCCTCTTGGTGAGGTGACCAATAATAGCTGTTTAATGCAGAAAGGAGATGTAGCCGAATCATACTGTTTGGGCATGTATATTCAAAGTGAAGTAACTTATGTCAAAATTATTTTTTACATTATAGAGTAAGTCAAGCCTAGGCACAGAGTTAAAGATGCCATTCTACAAAGAGAAGACCTGTTCAGGTTAGGGTTTTTTTTATTTGTTTTTGCTATTTTGTTTTGTATTATTTGCTTATAGTTTTGGCCCAATTAGAGGTTCAATTTCAGGGTCTCATGCTTGCTTGGTACACTGTCACAAAGTGAAACCTCTAGCTGTGCTTTTTTTCTTCATAATTCTAACCACATAATAACCTTATGAGAAATACAGAGGAGGAAACTGAGGTTATGAACATTTGTACAATAACTAGTAGCAAAGTCAAAATTGCAGTCTCTAGTCTGACACAGTATTGTTCTTTGCTCTTAGCCAAAAATTCACCTACCTCATAACACTTTTGTAAATATTGAAATATATATGTATATGTATACTTCAAATGGTTCTTAGATCATGATAAAAACTCCTAGGTATTATGTTTATTAAAGTTTATGTTACAAAGACAAAATATATAATGTTAACATTCTCTGATGCAAAATTTGTAACATGTATTTTTGAATTTACTAACTTAAATTATGCATGTACATTTCCTCTCAGTTTTTATTGCTCTTTACACAGTATTATTTGTTCTGTTTTCATTTGTATTTAACTTCAAGAGGCTGTTTTTACTCCTATCAATGATATCTTTACTCCCTATTTTGTATACAGTTATAAATGACACATACATTGCACCTGAAATTAATCACACAGAGATCTAGTTTTCTTAAGGCTTAAAGAACTTTTCATTTTCTACTGAAGTGTATGGTATTCTTGACTTATTTTTTAATTAATTACTTTATATTCTCAACATTAATTTACCTTTCTAAAGTTCTATTGTGTTTTTAAGTACAATATTTTAAATCTCCAAGAATTCTTATCTCAGATTGTGTTACTTTCTGCAATTCTTTAATAAATGTGTATGCATGTAATTTTTTGTCTTTCACATTACATTTAACTGATGAATGTACAATTTTCTTTCTCTACATATTTCTTCCCAGTAGCTAAATTTTTTAGTTTGAATTCCTTGTAAATAAAATTCTTGTGACTTCTCTGTCTCCTGAATTTAGAAGATGAAATACATTCTGACAGATTACACAGGACTCCGTCAGTCATTTAGGTTTCTAGTAGGGATGAAGGGAAAAAAAGTGAGTACTATTTTAATTCTGAGCTGTCAGAATGAAGATTTTATAGACTGTGAAAAGTAAAAATAAGGCACAGTTCAAAAAAATTGTAGCAGACATTCTTATAGCAGTTCCAAGAAACTTGTTACAGAATTTAAACACTTTAAATGACACCCTCTCCTCTACAAGGAACTGGTCACTTTGTAAGACTCTGGGGGCAAGGCAAAACACATGCTGAAATATCCTTATAGTATGAAGACTACAATGAACCTATCTCCTGCTATTTATAGGTAGAAGACATTCATCAATTTCCCACATTTTCTCAGATCCTTAGAAAATCCAGGACAAAATCACAATGATCACCATTCTCATACAAGAAGCTTGTCTACTTTTGACCTGTTCTCATGTTTGTGTACTCCATAGCCTCAGGAATATTTTACAGTCTGTTGCTTGTGTTAATCTTCTTCCTCTAGGCACTCTTCATATTATTATTTCTCCTTACTTTCCCACAGAAAATATTGTTCCTTAAGACTTAACTGATATGGAACATACTGTCCTACTTGGACAGTCTCTCAATCATTGTTCCCTTCAGGGACAGGGTGTGCATTATAGTATACTGTAAGACAAGTAACATGGCTATGAGATTAATGATACCAGAACTAGAGTGGGGAAGATTTCCTCACCCTACAGAAACCTGCTTCCCTCAAAATGGTTGCTTACTCCAGACACCTGAACCCAGTCCCTCACCCTGTGGGAAGTAGATGACAGACCAGGGACTCAAGTCAGGGACTCAAGTGAGGACAATTTCCCTACATTTCCCTGGGGGAAACCCTCCCCTCCCGAGGCCAATGTCTACTAATGCAGAACTCAGCCTGGAACAACCTCCCATTAAAGGATAGAAGGAACCTTCCCCCCAGCCCCCGCCCCCCCCCCCCATCAGGGGCTCAAATGAGATCCAGGTGCTAGAATACTGCTCCTGGCCCCTCTGTTAATAGACACCAGTCCAGATCTCTGGCCGGGACAACTTCCCCTTATGACTAACTGGTATCTGCCTGCCCAAGACACAGAATCAGGCCAGGACACCAAACTGCTGTATGCCACATAACTAGGCCAGGACACCAGACCACCGTGAGCCCTAACACATTATGCTACTTGCACCACTCAGAGTTCAAAGTTGCCCATTGCAGTCTGACAGAGATCCATCCAGCGAATCACACTTCATCACCACACCATCACAACTTGAAGACCCTGACAATCCCTGTACCCAAGTGTGTAAATCACAATGAAAGATCACAAAACTCATGAACAATAAAAACAATAAACCAAACCCCTAACCCAATAGAAATTCAGGGAAGGACCAGAGTGAGAGTGAAGAGGAAAGAGGATCATTAAAATAATGATGAGAGAATTAGTGCATATACAAGAGTTAGGGGGACAGTACAAAATTTGAGGGGGAAATGGTGAGAAGTGCAGCAGTGGAGCTCACTGGATAGACAGAAATGGAAGGGAGGGATTGGGAGATAGGGAATAGAAGACACTGTATGAAAGGAAAAGCACTCATTATCTGACCCATGTAATTGTAATCCCGCTGTACACTTCCTATATAATAACAATAAAGTAAATGAATAATTTAAAAAATAATGATAACCATAGGCTCCAAGGTGCCCATTTGTGTGTCATTCAGGGATGATACTACATATCATTCAGCAGGATAGTGCCACCTAGCCTTTGGTTCCTTCTCAGGAAACAAAGCTACCTCAGCATAGCTAGAACTTACATGAACATTAAAGCAAAGCTTACCTTTACTGGCATGAGGTCATACTTAATTTTAGCTGCCAATTTGACTGGATTGATGAGTGATTATTGAAGAATTGTTGTAGAGTATGAAGGTTAGGGATTTTTTTTAGAACATTGACTTGTAAGTAGATGAGGCTGATTGAGAAACATTTGTTCTCCGTATAAGAAGACCACATTAATCCACTTGATGGAAAGGGAAAAGGGAAAATGTATCCTCTTTCCTTCTTTATTTCCTTTCCCCCACAGCAGGATGTATTTGTCCTTCCTTTCTGTAACATAAATCCCAGTTTTGAAATTTGGATCCTCGGGCTTACTTGTACCAGTAGTTTTCTAGGACTCTTTGTCTTAAAAATTGCAGAGAGTCAAACACTTTGTTGGTTCTTGGGCATTCTGTGACATAGACTGAGCTATGCTACTGTCCTCTGTAGTTCTACATTTGCAGACATCCTATAGTGGGATTTACTTTCTCTACACATACAGAGAAATTCTGCAAATAAATCTCTTTTATACATCTCTATATGCATTCTTCTATCTGAGGCTGAGTCAAGAAATTAGCCTTCCAAAAGTGAACAAAAGTTAAGAAAAAGTATATATGCATGGGACTTAGTCATTCAAATTTATATATCAGGGAAGCCTTTATGATCGAGATTTGAATAAATTAGTTTGTTATATCAAAGAAAAGTTCCACCACTGAGGCTGACTATGTAATTTAACAGAAAGAATGTGGGATTGGAATCAGAATCCTGTATCTAAATTGCACAACTTCAAAGAAGGATCTTCACAATGATAGTTATTGGATTTTATCGCTGAAGGGATATTGA
Source organism: Perognathus longimembris pacificus (assembly GCF_023159225.1). Lineage (NCBI taxonomy): Eukaryota > Metazoa > Chordata > Mammalia > Rodentia > Heteromyidae > Perognathus > Perognathus longimembris. The sequence continues at coordinate 18,593,210 of NC_063163.1, forward strand.
TATTGATCCTATAAACTTTCTTAAGATAACTAAAAGAACAAATATAACAAAATATTACTCTCCTGATTTAATAAAGTTTTATTTGCTTTAGCCATCAATAAACTTTATTGTATAGAAATCAAACAAGTTTTTGATCAGGAGCTATTTTCTTTGAGTTTCTCATAAACTGATTTTTGAAAAGTATGACTTTTATGCCTGATTAACGATGTAATAGTGCTTGTCATGTCACAGACAGGATGGGAGGGTTTGTGAACACTGTATTTTTATGTAGCAGAGGTTGGATTTGAAAGCTTAAAACAGGTGTTTTGTGCTGCATTTCTATTAATAGAAATGAATCATCCTAAAAGATTCTCCCCCAAAGGGTTGCTGAAATGTTTTTAGTAAGCTCATAGAGATTGTGGGAAACAGATGTGGTCCTAAGTGTAACAATGTAATTCTATAGCCTTTTGAAATATGTTCAGGAATTTCAGCCTTTTGTCTTGGCTATGTTTTTACAGAAACTTCATTATATCTGAAACAAAAATAGCTTTTCATCATCTGAAATAGTTTTGGTTTCAAGCATTCTGTAATTCTATTTATCATTTAGATTTATTATAAAAGCATGAAATTAGCATTAGTAATGCCAAGAATACTTTTCACTACTTTGACTTCCAAACATGCTGAAATAAAAATAATTCATTTAATAGGCAAAATAGCTCTCTTTTTAATATATACTTTAAATTAGGTAAAATTAGGTATTAGTGCAAATATAGTAAAGTCATATGCCAATGTTTAAGGATAAATTACTTACAACAAAATATACCAAAAGAAAATTTGGTGACTGCTACAAATAATTTGATTTTATTTTCAGTTACACTTTAGAAAAGGACATTACATAATTTGTTGAGTATGAGATGGTATGTTGCATGTTCTATTGCCTGTGATTGACAGAAACTTCTTTTATTTTATATTAATCAAGATTATTCCTTCTTGTTCCTAATATGAACCAGTTAAAATACACTGCCAAAATAATATGATAGAATTTGATTCATCTGTTCTTCAAATCATTTATCTGGATAAGTGAATTGTATTCAATAGGATGAATAACATCATGATATTTGATGTAGTTATTTGAAAGATTTTTTCCCATATAGAATCAGAATGATTCAGAAACAGTAATTCACACCTATAATCCTTGTCACATAATAGGTAGAGGTTAAGAGGCCATTCTTTTTTTTTTTTACAGTGTCACCCTTTCCCTCACTTTCTCCAATTTTTCCCTTCCCCTCCCCCCCACAATTGTATAGTTCATTTTCTTTTTTTATAGAAACAACTGTTATATCACTGTTGTAATTACTTTCAACATGCCATGTGAAACCATAGCTTCTATTATTGATGATCCTCTTGTATCCCCTTTCTGTGGTTGTACCTGCACTATCTCTGTATCTTATCTGAGTACATTGGAAACCGTGTATACAGGTATTAGAACTAGGAAAGTGAAAGGGAATACCAAAATTGAGAGATACAGGGTAAAAAAGACAAACGATTACAAAAGCAATACTTGCAAAACTGTTCAGTGTAAATCTACTGAACACCTCATGGGGGAAAAGGTAAAGGGGTTGGGGGAGGGGAGAATGAGGGAGGAGGTACCAAACAGTACAAGAAATGTATCCAAAGCCTAATGTATGAAACTGTAACCACTCCGTATATCAGTTTGACAATAAAAAAATAAATTAAAAAAAAGAGGCCATTCTTAACACCAGTTTGCCACTCTGGGCAAACTTCCTCTGAATTGCTAACCAGATAGTGATGATTAAGTGGATCTTTGACTCAAGTTATGCCGAACGCCATAGATAGGAAGATCACAGTCTAGGCTGGCCAAGTCAGATAAATATCTCAAAAGAAACTCAAAGAACAACAATGGGAAGGTAGCTAAATATATGACTCAAAAGTGAGCATCTAAGTATCTGTGATGCTCGAGTTCAAACCCCAGTACGGCCAAAAAATATCAAATGAAATTGAATGAAAAGAAATCAATGATGAGAAGAGATTTACAGATGTAATACTGAAAAATATTAATGACATTTTCTTACTCAAGGGTGTATAGAGAAGGAGGAGAAATTTGCTCATGTTTTCAAATCGGCTTTTAAAAAATACTCAGTAATCACTCTGGTTCTTGTAGTCACACCTGTTCAATAGAAACTTTATTACTCTCCTGACTTGCATCAATTCTTCTCCATCTTTTCTTTGTAAGTTGAGTTAATCATATTTTTTTAAAAAAAGAAAAACCTTTAGCTGCTTGAAAAGAATTAGTATTAAAATGAAAGCTAGACCTGACACTGTGAAAAGCAGTACTGTATTTCACCAGAAAAAGTCCAACGAGGCTCTTTCTTCCTATCCGCCTGGCTAATGTGGTGTGTGTGGAATCTCAGAACCAACTTCCTCATTGCTCTAAAAAACAACATGGCTGGGAATGTGGCTTAGTGATACAGTGCTTGCCTAGCATGCACAAAACCCTGGGTTCGATTCCTCAGTACCACATAAGTAGAAAAGCTGAAAATAGCACTGTGGTTCAAGTGGTAGAGCTCTAGCCTTGAGCAAAACAATCTCAGGGACTGTGCCCAGGCCCTAAGTTCAAGCCAGGCAAATAAATAAATAAATAAATAAATAAATAAATAAATAAATAAATAAATAAGGCCCTATTGGCAGATAGCCAGGGTTTTCCTCTGTCTTGAAGCTTTCATGCATTGCCTCTAAAGAGGTATAAATTTGGTATCTGGAATAATGAGTTTTTCAATCCTGGGATATGTGGCCCAATGTGACAATGGCCTAACTTTAACAATAGGCACTCAAAAAAGTCCTAAAATGCAAAATGCACCTGGAAAATCCAGTTAGACACTAACTCTGCTCCGCTTGATCAAGCACTACTTTGAGGTTAGGAAAAACTTTCTCTATACTTTCCACAAATTATGGGGAAGTCACCAACTCTGAAGCAGTGATTACTTATCCACGTAATTATAACCATCCATTATTCCTGTTGCCTAGGTCCTGAACTCTGAACTAAACCATTTCAAAGTCATATACTACCGTGTAGCGGCTCATTTCTCTACCTTTAGTCTCCAACATCATTTTGAAAATATCTTTCACATTTCCTTTTCATCTTGCTATGGCATGATAATGTGAAATAATTCAGCTTGAAAATATAATCAAAGGAAACTAAAGAGTATATTATCCAATGAGAATAATATACTTGTAGTTTACAATATGCATTTTAACTAATAAAGCATAACAATTTATTTTTAAAAACTTCATGTGTTATTTGCACATTGCAAATTAAACTAGTGTTTAGTTGTTATAAGTAATCACAATAATAATAATTAAATTATCATCTTGTCCTAATAATTAAATTTGAACTCAATAACAGTATTCTGAATTGGATTGATATGGAATATGACAAGTCATGAAAGGCATCCTTTAAAGTGTTTTCTCCTGTTCCCACTAAAATAGCACTTGAATTTTATATGTTGCTAGCTAGAATTTTGATGCTATAAGAGTTCTGCCTAATATAAATTGCATAAAAGATACAAAATCTCCTAGAACATCCTGTTTTGTGCCTGACAAAACTGCATTGTCCTGCATTTTTCAAGAGGAAATCAAGTCTCAGCTACTTACTCAAAGACCATAGCCTATGATCCCTTGCTATCAACTTGTATTATATGCATTTTACCAAGGCTGTCATTAGTAAGTTATCACTTGCTATAGTATATTTTAGATTCCATTGACCTTGATAAGACAAAGACATTTTCCCTGTTGGAATTAGCATGCTGCTCACAGTTTCATTTGTTGGTTTGTATTTAAAAGTACTTGACAACGGCCAGATCGTACTCTGAATAAGCATATGTTCTTAAATAGCCTGTGTCCTAAGTGTTGATAGTCTGCAATGACAAAGTGGAAACTGACTATACAGGTGTTAAGAATTTCTTGTAAAAATAATTTGTTCTTGCTACTTTTTATCAAGGATCTATTTTTCACCTTAATCTGCTCAATTCCCTCTCCTCTTTAAATGGAAATATAACTACTGCTGCTACATAAATTTTCCTTGCTCAGTCCAACATCTAATTAATTCTGGAATCAAACCACTTCTGTTCAGAAATTTCTTCTATATTTCTAGGCCTAGCCACTGGGAGAAGAAAATGGTAGAAGTTTCAAAGAACTGTCAATGGATTCAGAAACCTATGTCACACATAGGTGAAGTAGTCAGTGTCTCTTAAATGTCCAACACTTAAAGTAAATATCCATTAAAAATTAAATATGGGAGAATATATATGCCAAATGGTTACCTATTGAACAGGAAACTAAACATTGAAACCTTCAGGTTAGGAAAATATGCTTTGATATGTGAAACCTTGAAAACATATTTAAAGCTCACATTTGTTGCTTTGTTCACAATAATGGGAATTAATTATATATTTTGATTAGCATCATGACTATCATTGATTTGATAGATGCTTATATATCACACAAATTCCACAGTCTTAAAGTATATTTTGGAATTTAAGTTAACCTGCTCTATTTTATTACATTATAATTAGTTTTAACATTGTCATAATTAATAATCAGTCAATGAATCTCAAACACACAAGGGGTTTGTTAGCTTCTACAACTAGAAATATCTAATCAGGTCACTGGTAGTCCTAAAAGATACTCCACGGTATTTAATCGAAAAACTTGTAATTTTCCACCTTGTCATTATCTGTGCATTGGCTTTATTCACAGCCTCATAGAAAGAGGTTATTAAACAGTTTTTGTCTTAGTTACATACACAAGATCTGAGACAGAAAATCTTGAGGTTCTCACATAAGATTAATGATTGCTCTGTGCTGAGAGCCTTTAGGAATTTTTCCTTCTTGCAATGCTACTCAGAAATCTCAAAATTCTTTGTTTCACCATAACCATCTATCTTATTATTGAACCTATTCCTGAATAAAAATCTTCCTTATTACTTCTCTTCCATTACTGGAAGGTTGGATTTGTACAGATCAAATTGGCTCTTTAGACTGACTGTCAACATCCCATCTCCTTGGCAACTCTGTTTTACAAAAGTTGTTTGTTTTCCTTGCACTGACTTTTCTTCACTAATATCAAACATTTGTTTATCTTTTCCATCTATTTCTTATATTAAACCCAAACAAGATTTCTGTTTTTCTTCTATACTAAGTAATCTACTCATTCATTTTAAGTATTAATCACATTAGATTTAATTATCCTCAATTAAAAACATTTTACATTCAATTATGTATTTTCTAGTGACAAGGATAACATACTTCCATTTTTAACCTCAGTACAGATATTGACAGAATTAGTCAATAAAATAAAAGAGGAGATGTGAGAACAACTTCAAGAGCTCTAAGAAGAAATGACAAAGAAAACTCAAGAGTCCCAGAAAGATAGGGAGAGAAAAACAGATACACTATATCCCACATTAAAAGATGAATTTTTAATAAATAATACTCTGGTGTGAATATCTGTTTCTTTTGTTCTAGCTAGACATCATTTGTGGTTTCATTTTGGTACTGGGGCTTGAACTAAAGATCTTCCTGCTCTCATTCAGCTTTTTTACTCCTGGCTGGCTACTTGAACCAAACTTCCTTGTCTTGCTTTTTGCTCATTAATTAGAGAAAATAGTATCTTAGATTTGTTTGCCCAGGTCTGGCTTCTAATTACAGGCATGAGTCACTTTGTTGATTTATCTTATGATGTCAAACCTTTCTTTAATAATTGATATCTATAATAATGGACATACACTGCTAATTTCCCATAAAAGGCCTACTTTTCTTTTACTAAGTATAACTCAAATATACTTGTGAACCCTATATCTCAAGACCACCTATTGGTATATGAATCCTTAGAGACTTGATCCAATCATAAGCATGAGCTTTATTCTTCCAGTGTAAGAGTATTTCCTTGCAAAATATTATTCCAGTGAATTAGACTTCAACTATTTATTTTTATTTATTTATTTTTTTGGCCAGTCCTGGGGCTTGGACTCTGGGCCTGAGCACTGTCCCTGGCTTCTTTTTGCTCAAGGATAGCACTCTGCCACTGAGCCACAGCGCCCCTTCTGGCCATTTTCTGTATATGTGGTGCTGGGGAATCGAACCCAGGGCCTCATGTATATGAGGCAGGCACTCTTGCCACTAGGCCATATCCCCAGCCCATCAACTATTTAGCACATAGAATTCACCTGACATCATAATATGTACTCAAGAATAGATATGTTCCAATTATTTCTCACAGATAGAAAGGTAAAACTTCCAAAACCATATGGTAAACCATACTCATTAAAACAGAAGACTAGTGTTTCAGAATACATGATGACATAAGCCAAGTTGACTCCATAGGGCTTTAATGATGAGCCTGTTTGTTGTTGGGGCACTGCAAACCCAAATGTCTTCAGACAAGTGGTTCAATGTAAGAAAATTAGCCACACACTCTTTCTGCTACATATTTATGAAACTATCAAACAGAATAAGCAACACAAGAACATTGAACAGAACAGCAAATATGAGAGCCTTAACCCCATGGGGATCATACTTCTGGTCTGGATTGAGAGATGCATGTAAGCAATATTCCTAACCTTGAGAAAATTCTTTAAGAATAATACCGTATGTAAAATAAATGTACATAAATCCATAATGGCTCTAGGAGTAAGTACCACAGATATTTAGTGATTTCATCCTGAACAGCATATCTTATTCTAGACGATCCTATGGGCTACTTCCTGTTCTTGGAAGACTCCATCAATCCCTAATGTTGTCCCTGGAAAGACCATGGGGAAATTGATAAGGAAACTATGGAAATGTCTTTTGGATTATAACAGATTTGTGGTGATTTCTACTTACTCAGATCTGAAAAAAATGGAAACTTGAAATGAGAAGCCAGGCCAAAAAAGAAAAAAAAAACCTTCAATCATTAGTACAAATGGTTCAGCTCTATGCTATCCTGCAGATAATATCACAGAATTCTGGGAGATGGAAATGGGAACAACTTTTATTTTCTTGACAAAAATTATTGAAGGATAACTGGAGGTGATGGGATAACAATCAGTAGCTTGGATATTTCACCGATTTGGTAACCTTGTAGGTAGGTAGTACCTTGTGCTGAGTTAGACGAAAAGTAGAAGGAAGTTTTAAGCCCTATGCAATATCTTGTTCTGATATATGTTTAAGATGATTCTGAAAACTACATGGGAAATAGAATGTAACAGGATGAAAACTTGCACATAGGTTTATAGGTCATTGAAAAGTTCTTAAGAGAGGGCTGATAAAGGGACTGAGGTGAGTGATGTATGTAAAATTAAAATAGAACCAGTAAAACTTGTAAATGGACACATGGGTGGTGTGAAAAAGAATCCACTAGATTGTTGCCAGGTTTATTTTAACTAATAATATAAATAAGTCCTACTTGTTGGGGAGCATGTAAAGTACTGAGGATTCATGTAAGGCTGAAGTGTAGCAGATAGGATTGTCCAAGTATTGGCTTGGGAGACTGAGTAAAGGTGAATGGTAATGGCATTTCTAAGATACTTTGAAGGATTATAATTGAGACTGAATTCAATCATGAAACTCAAATCATTCAAGAGCAAGGTTTAGTAATGAAAAATACGAATTTAAATGGTATACTATTTAGCATCAGTATCTAGAGTGAGCATAGAGATGAAAGACAATGAGTTCATGGACTATAGAAATTGACTTTCATTCATTTTTTTCTGAAAGTTGGTAACAAAGATTAACAGAAATATTTTACTCTGTTTTTCAGTTTTATTACCAAATACATTATTTTAGAAGACCTTTTGGATAATATCACATATGCAACATTCACATAAAGCTGTTGATTTTATGTTCCCCACATGAGTTTCACTCCCAGTTGTGCACAACCATTGATAGAATGCAACATATAATTCCCCAGATATCTTTTTCATGGTAAATATATTCAGTTTATAGGGCTGGGGATATAGCCTAGTGGCAAGAGTGCCTGCCTCGGATACACGAGGCCCTAGGTTCGATTCCCCAGCACCACATATACAGAAAACGGCCAGAAGCGGCGCTGTGGCTCAAGTGGCAGAGTGCTAGCCTTGAGCGGGAAGAAGCCAGGGACAGTGCTCGGGCCCTGAGTCCAAGGCCCAGAACTGGCCAAAAAAAACAAAACAAAACAATATATTCAGTTTATAAAGACAAATCTTCCTTAGTGAAAGTATTTGGTGTCATGTTTAGTTTTATAAAAACCAAAATAGGAATGAATGAAAATGTAAATGACTGTAGTATTTTCAGATGAACATATTAATTTTAACAATGTTTTTCTGTGATATAACATAATTTACATCATAAGTAACTTCTTTGACTTTCTACATCAGATACACCCACAAAAATAAAAAAGAAACAAAGGTTACATAAAACCATTCGCTTTCAAAGTTTTATAGCCTTTTTATTTTTAAAGGTGTGCTTTATTATCTGTGACAAAATCAGAATGTACACACATACACACACACACACACACACACATTTGACCATTAACTGCAATGAGAAATTTCTCAAACTAAATAAATTGTGAAATATGAAGACCAACACTACGGTACTTAGTGGCTGGGTGCTGTGCTTAACTGTGCGTAAGATTAAGTGCAGCTCTTCCATGCCCATCAGTTTCCATGCTCAAGCAGTTCCCTGCAGAGTTCAGTATGTTCCCTAATCCCATTCAGTGATTAGTCACTCTATGCCTTAGACTATGGAATAAAGATCAATGGAGAAAAAAGGAATACATCACCAGTCACTACCACCACAAGGCCAGAAAGTGATTGCAGTGAAACAATTAGTATGATTTAACTAGTATCATGAAATTTTCAATTTGTAGTAATTGTGGACCTTTTATTACTATTTCTGTATGCTATCACCATGTGCCCAAGCTTCCACACACAATGTGTATTTATTTCTCTCCACTTTCACTTTTATCACTGTTGCTTTTTTATTCTGATAGCTATTATGGCATTTGTATGTGTGTACACCTACATGTGTATGAACTATATTTGTATGTGTGGCTATATAGATGTGTATATATTCTCTCTATGTATATGTGCATATATTTGTGTATGTAGGTAGTCTAGAAGCCCAGAGGACCTACTTTGAAAATTTATATACACTCCAGTGAAACTTGTATGTGGTTGGCTCTCAGCTCTCAGTTGCATTTCAGAACAACCTATTTTTTAGCTCAGAATAGCAAGCCAAATTGTCAAATTCATGTAGAAGTGTGCTAAATTTATCTTTCTTAATCAAAACCTTTAGTTCTACATTAAAATCATTTAGAATTTGCCAAGAGAATAATTCATGTTCAAAATTACTTTGCTTCTTGCATGAATGAATGAATGAATGAATAGTACTGTATACTATTGCAGGAATATAGCAAATAAATCTCATTGTCACTTGCTTTTTTACCATATACCCAGAACAACTTGACTAATGTCTGACAATCTCCTCTTCAGTTCAATATTTTAAATTTATATTGTTAATAATGACAAAAATAAAAGAAGTAGAGACAACAGTTTCATTTGGGATTTAAAATACTTTCCTCAATTATCTGCAACAAATGAAATAAAGCACTTGTGCTAGTTTATCATTGCAAGTTTGAATGACTTCCTCGTTGTTCTTTTCCACAACTTCTGTTATACATATGCATCAGGTTTATTCAGGTTTTATAGAAGATCTAAAATAAAAGGTTTTCCTATTTGCATTTTAGCTTTGGACTCAAGTTTATTTATCAACATGGTAAATATTTATCAACATCCAAAATCATGCATACCTTAACTCCAAAGGACATTAATTCCACCATTTAATCTAATCTCTTCCTCAGATAATTTACTTCTATTGCAAGTAAGTTTACATTATTATTAATGGCTCTGTTTTTAAATTAATTTTGGTAACATTTTCATGATGAATAAGCAAATAGAAAAGTATTTTATCAATACCTTTATTTAATTATGTTAGACAAATAAGCAGCTACTTTATAACTAGTTTTACCCATTCCAACCTATAGTTAAAAGAATGCTTAGAGGGCCACCTATAATAAAAGCTCTATGTTAAGCCCAGCACTGGTGTCTCACTTCTATAATCCTAGCTGCTCAGGAGACAAGACAAAAGGATCACAATTCGAAGACAAAACAGGCAAGAAAGCCCATGAGACTCTTTTTTCCAAATAACCACCATAGGGCTGGGAATGTGGCTTAGTGGTAGAGTACTTGCCTGGCATGCATGAAGCCCTGGTTTGATTCCTTATTACCACATAAACAGAAAAATCAGGAAGTGGCACTGTGGCTCAAGTGGTAGAGTGCCAGCTTTGAGTAAAAGAAGCTCAGGGACAGTGACCAGGCCCCGAGTTCAAACCCTAGGACTGGCAAAAAAAAAAAAAAATCCCTAAATAACCACCAGAAAAGCCAGAAGTAGAACAGTATTTCAAGTGGTAGAGATGGATCATGAACAAAAAAGCTTAGGGACTACACCCAGGTCAACACACACACACACACACACACACACACACGCATGAACGCAGTACGTGTACACACATACACCATATAACAACAACTTGATGTAAGCCAGGGAAGAATTCATAATCAAAACAAATCAACTGCCTGAGGTAACTTAGAAAGGAGAATTTTTTACAACATAGGAATTTTTGTGATAAAGGAAAATACTGATACAAATCAGTAGATCATAGCCTTTTCTAATTAACAAAAGTACATCACATACTATGTATCAACTGGGAAAATCCTTGCCATATCTTTCATGCAAAGTGTGTTTTAATACTTAAGACAGAATTTCCATCAAGATATCCTGATTGCACATTCTAAAGTAAAATAAAACTTTACATTTCAAAAATCTATCTTTAAAGTTTGGTTATGAAAGAAGAGAAAAAAGAAGCTTTTATAAAGTCATGTTTAAACTTTGGATTGTCCTTGTGTTATTTTTAAAGTTTCAATAAGATTTTCCATAACAGAACACAGTTTTTTGAAGGCTTTATTCCTTTGTAGCTGAAATTTCAAACGAAGGTCTTTAGACTCAAGCAGTTATTTTCTTAAACAAGAAAGCAAGAAGTCTATCTCATTTCTCAGTGACAGCAACAGCAGAATCTATATTGTAAAGAAATGAGATTTTTAAATAGGGAGTGCAAAAAAATCTAAAACCATTATTTAGCACAAATGCTAGAAAACAAGAAATGACAGGATTTCAGTTTCCTGTGAAAGTCAAGCATCCTGTAGGAACCTTACCATTGTTGCTCATTTACTCCTTTTGGGGTAAGCTGTATTTTGCCTTTCAAGATTTGCCTATTCAACTACATGGTATAAACCAACTGTACAACTCATGGTGGGGGGGATGAAGATGGGAGAGGTGAGGGGAAAATGAGGGAGGAGGTAACAAGTTGGAGAAGAAATGTACTCACTGCTTTGCATATGAAATTGTAACACCTCTGTACTTCACTTTGACAATAAAGAAATTAAAAAAATAAAAATACCAGGAATAATAAAAAAATCTTAAAATACATTCAAGTCCCAGAATATACCATAGATTTATTTATAAGAATATATTTAAGTCATAATGAAATCCAAGATTATGATGTGAAATTTGAGGTCTTATGGGGCCTGAATCTATTATTATAAGAACTCTTTCTACACCCACAAATGGGGTCTCATGACTTGAAATGAGTATATAAATCAGGATGAGTGGTAAGTGCTGGGCCAGTTGTAGTGTGATGAAAAATGCTAAATCCATTGAAGAACCAACAAGTCAGTAGAAAGTGTGTGTTAACAATTCCTCGGGAACTTGTTTCCTGTAGAGTTTCAATCTTCCTAAAGTACTTTATTCCATGATAAATTCCAGTGTTGCTCTTAGCACCAATACTTTATACTAGATTATGTCTTTGATTATATAGTCAACACTGTTTAAAATGTTTGACAACAGCTCAATGGTTTTAATAGGTCAAGTGTTTTAATATACAAATAACACTATATAAGGCTAATATTAAAATATCTATTTTTTCCAATAAAGACAGTTGGCAAGATTTTGATGACAAATCTGTCCACTATGTATTGGTTATAATTTAATACTTACTGTTGTACTAATTTAAGAATAGAATAAATCATCATGATGAAATTTATTATTACTAAATCAGAAATGTTATTTACTCATTCAAACAATTGTAAACAATGTTTGAAAATCTAATGTCAAATCTTATTGCAGATTCTAAATATAAAGGGAGAAGTAAAGCATAGTTTGTTTAGCTTATTAGTAAGCATATCTTTAGCATATGAGATGGACACAGATATTGAAAATAGTTTGTTATATTAATTAGTGTTATAATCATCCCTTCATTTTATGTAATGAGTATCTACAGAATATTTTCCATATCAGATTCCTATTTGTACCTACTTCAGATACTGTTAGAACTGTTTTTATCATTGGCTATCCATGTGATTTTCAATCCATTATTTCCCTATTCATGGTGTATTTGGAACCTCATTTATACAGAAACCATGACTCCTAAATTTCTTGCATCCTACTTGTCAACTTCTCCCATACAAATTATAGGAAACAATGGCAATTTCTCATAAGATTCAAAATGTTAGGATATAAATGTTTTTGCTTTTGTAATTCTTTCCTCCTCTAGTTTCCAATTTAAAGATTCAATTTCATATATAGTACAAAGTATACATAAATAGCCTTGGGTACATGGTAACTTGATAAGTATTTGAGATGATAATTATTATTATTATTATTATTATTTGAACTTTTGATAGTGTTGCAGTTCAAAACCAGAGCCTTGATTTTTTTTTAGGCTACCATATGAGCACTGAGCCATGTCTCTGACTCTGTTTCTCACTGGTTCATTTAAGGATAGGATTTCACTACTTTAGACTTTATATCATTGCTTGGATCCTAGGTAGATGCCATTGTATCCAGCTTCCTTCTTGGGAGAGAGAGTCTCATGAACTTTTCTATTCAGGCTGGCCTGAAACTGTTACCCTCCCCATCTCAGCATTCAATTTAGTTTGAGATAGCAGGCAAGAACCACTGTTAACTGGCTTTGATTCATTTTTCATGATTAGGATAGATATTTGTCAATATGTCCTATGTTGCTTCAGCTTCTGTTTCTGATGCAGAAGATAATCATATCAGTTATTTCCTGCTACAAAAGGGTTATATTCATATCAATTTCATAGTTCTTTTCCATGAACTTAGAACACAAAGAAGCCCTAACATTTTTGTTTCCATTTTTTAGAAGAGTTGAAAGAATAAGCCCAGATGAGATGAGAGTCTATAGTGAAGCCTTTTGTACAGAGGAGCTGCCTTAATGATTCATATCAGATAAGGCTTATTTTTTTAAATAATGAGCAATGTTCAACGTTAAATCTAATTTTTCATCTGGTATCAGAGTAAAAAAGCAGTGCTGTTATCGAAGAGCCAAACAGGTTTCCCAAATTTATGTTTAAGCCCACCATTTTACTATGTTTAGATACGTTTGTCCTTGTTGGGGAAAATTTATACTACTTCGCTTTCCATTAGATTTCAATATTTTGACCCAAGTATACCATACTAAGGTAAATGCAAAGTATTTTTTCCTTTAGTCTGACAAGATCTGAGTCATATGACAACTTCCTTTAGACTGTCACATTGAGCTTTAACATATTGGACTTTTTTTAAAGTTTAAACTCATCTGCTGAATAAGTTTTCCCATCCCTTTGACAAAGTCCTATAATAAAAGAACAGTTTGCATCTGAAGTGCACAACAGGACGCTGTGGGAAATAAAGTGCTCATTGAACTATTTCACATCAGAGTAATCCAAGGAGAAAAACAAGTTTCTCTTTTTCAAAACATGACACATGAGCTTGAAACTGCTATTCCCTTTTCAATAAAATAATTGACTACTACCACAGTCTAGAATAAGTTGCAATTTGATGCTGATAACCAAAAGCACTCTAATAATTACTCTGAATAATATTTTTCCTATAAAGAGTTTTCCTATATAAAAAGAGATCATTTACATGTCACTTGCATAGAGGGCAAATCTGGGAAAATGTAGCTTCTGGGATGGTACAATATGATGATATTATTTACATGTAAACTTTCTGATAGGTAGTTTTTGGCATTTCTGGGTCATTTCAGTAAATTGTATAGTAACAGATAATTTTTTCTTCTGTCAGCAACTTTGAGTGTAAAGCAAACATTTCAAAAAGTTGTATGTGGGTTTAAAAAATCTGAGTTGATTTGAACGAGGTAAGCAAATTACAAATAAATAAATGTGTTTTCAATTATAAGCTTTCATCTGATTTATGATTATAATTAACTTTGATATGCTCCCAATTTGAAAAGCATCCACTTACCTATATACATATGACTTTAGAGCTCAACCTCTGTAGAAATACAATATTTATTAATATGAACAAAATGTTTTTATGTTTCCCAGATAGAAGGTAAAGGTAAATTCAAATAAATGGAGTGAAAATTCTGAAAAATTGGCAAATGGAATAAAAAGCATAATTTATATTCTTTTATCAAGCCTTGAATTCTCCATAATTAACTTCTATTATATTTATACACTGAAACATTTTCTAAGCTATTCCATATTATCTTACTTGCTACTTTTATATGGTTTATCTTTTTTTTCAAAATTTAAATAACTATCTAGTTAGGAAACTAGTTTTAATTATGCTATAGTGTTGGATATCCATTTAACTTGTTTAAAGATGTTGAGATATAAATACTTACAATGCATATATTTTACTAAATTTTTTAGTAGATTATCCAAGGTCAAAGATTGTTATTAGTTTTATTTCAGCCTTTTTGCTTCATAGTGGTGCTGCACTTAGTAAGTTATTACTATTAATGGTAATTTGATTAGCAATGTCCAAAAAATTACAGTAGAAGATTAACAGAAATTTTTATTGTATTCAATTCCTGTCATAAAAACTTTATACTTTTCCTCTGGAAATCAGGACAAAGTTATTGGGACTTTTATACCTTTATCCATTTTAAATAGTGAAATTTTGTTGTAAATCTCTGAATCCACAGTTGTGCATATTTACCACTTGTTCTTTTCAGGTTAATTTGCAGCATCTTTGCCAACATTAGTAACAGACTTTGACATCCCTGGAGTTGTTTTGTAAATATTTTAATTTGGATTCAGCTTTATATTTAGAGAACGCTTTCTAGTTGATAGAATATATAATTGAAGCAAAACTTAATATTTTCCTGTTTATATATTTTAAACTATCTTCCCAATTATCGTAGACAGTATGAATAGGTATAAATGTAAGTCCTATTAAGAATTACTCAGAAATAAAAGAGATGAACCAGAAGTACAGCTTAATTATTTTGCTGCCTTTATTCAGAATACCATCCTCTGGGTATTTTAATTAGAGTTAGTTGCACACAAATTTGTAGATAGAAGCTTTTGAAAAGGTACTTTAAAATTAGATGCAATTACAAGAAGGTGGTTCCTTTAGATTAAAATTTCCATTAGTGCAATAAGTATGAATTTGGAAGCAATAACTGTGCCTTGCTGGATATTGTATGTGTGCAAGACCATTTTATAAAATGACCGCAAGTTACTAATTTTAAGCATTATATGGTTCAAAAGAGCATAGGCGAGCTAGAAAATAAGTCAAAAATACATTAGGCTGCCTACCAATCAACTCAAGTAATATGCAACTAAATAAATTACATAATGCATTTAGAAAACTGAAGTGCATGGTAATAGCCGGTACTCTGTGTGTCACATTGCTGATCTTTCCAGACAGATGGTGATGATAAACTTCTGATATAATTTGGAATTAGGCATTACCATTAGAGAATACAGTACATGCAATGAATTTATATTATTAGGAGTAAAGTGCTTCAAAGTCAAATATTTAATAACAAAAATAAATTAGAACACAATATGACCATTTGCTCTCAATCTGGAAAACATTCACAAATACCATGGGAAAGTTACACTGTTCTCTTTATATAAACATGCACTATCTAAGCACCAATGGCTAACACCTATAATCCTAGCTACTCAGGGGGCTGAGATTTGAGAATCACAGTTAGAAGCTAGCCTGGGCAGAAAGTTCATGAGCGACTCTTATCTCCAATTAACCACTCAAAATCTGGATGTGGGGCTGTGGCTCAAAGTGACAGAGTGCTAGCATTGAGTAAAAAGAGCTCTGAGACAGCACCCAGGCCCTGAGTTCAACCCCACAACCAACAACAACAACAACAAAAAGCATACTGCCTATAAATATATGAAAAAGTGTAGAAAGCTATTGTTCTTTTTACTGAAGCCAAGGATATAAATATATCTTTCCTAAAAAGTCTCTCTTAAAAGCTAAAGGAATAATCTAAAATATACCAGGATCCTGCTGCTTAAGCTCAGATGCAGAACCTTTTTTTATTTCCATTGAAGCAATTACATAAATGCAAGATACAACCATTCACTAAATTTTAAAGGGAGGAAGAAGTATTTGTTCATTAAATTACCAGCCCTCAAATATTCTATTCAGTATCCCTATCTATAATTAACATCAATTTCTAAACTTCCAGTTTAAAAGATCAGAAGAAATTACTCAAAATCAGTGAAGGGTATGAAGGCTCTTCCACCCTCATAAAGTTTCTGATTAGTAGAGCATCAAATGAAAGCTAAAGCGAACATCTTTGCTGAGTATTTTAACATCACTGCAAAGCCATTGATGTTATTTAAGAAAATATACTTAAAGTACATGGTAGCTTATTTTAAATATAACAATGTTGAATTCTTAATCACCAAGAGAGACATTTGGATAATACATTTTTAGTGTTTTGTAACTAAAATTGCTACAAATGCATGGGAGAGTTCGTTTTGGAAAGTGGCTTTGATGGAGCAGAACTCTGACAGTGAGAAAGAGCAGAAATAGGAAATGCTGCTTATCAAACTGACAGGAAAACTTTCACATTAAGTTTAAACTTAATGCTCAGACAGCTTCAGACAGAAGTTCACAGTGAGAGTTTTGCAGAAGTACTTTGTGTTTGTTACAAAGAATAGAGTTATTTTATCTCTTCGAGGGAGACCATTTTACATAATTAAAGAGGACACCATGATAAATTGTCATCATCATGGTAATTGCTGACACCACAATAAGCACCAATATTGTCCTCAGCATCACACAATCATCATCAATCACCTCATCACCATCACTATCAACTTCACCACTAATAGACCATGAAGTGAGATCTTGAGAGTTCTAAGCCATTTCCCAAGTTCATAGTGTGTGTTATCATGATAAATCTGGACATAGACACTAAGTCCGCTGCTGAAAGACCATGAAAGCAAGTTAAGGACAGTCACATAAACAACTAGATTTAGGGTCTTTTCTGTAAAATCTGTCTTCTTAAACATTATAACAAGTAATAACTCACATTTAAAACAAATGCTGTATTCTCCTGCAGGAGAGATCCCATTGATATCAGGACCCTGAGTATTATATATATGTTTATCTGAATTAGGGAAGGGAAAAGGAGACAAAGGATAAAGGTGAACCAATGCAACAGCAATACTCACAAGATATGTTGTAAATTAATTGCATAATTGGTGGAGAGGAAAGGTAGGAGGGAAGGGCTAAAAAGTGTTACAAGAAATGTACTTTTATATATGTAACTGTAACCCCTCTGTACATCACCTTGACAATAAAATAAAATTAATGAAATGAATAAGTGCTAAATACTAACACATTATTTGCATTGATTACAATGAAGCCCACGTACAACTTTTGAACCATCAATCACTTGATTCATATAGCAATAATATCTAATTTACTTTTTGTTAGTACACTTCCCATCAGCCTGGAGTATCCTTGCCCTTTTCTATTTCATAAAGCCAGCAGAAGGAACTTGCAACTCTCTGCTATGAAAAATTCTATTATGAACTTAAATAACTCCATTCATCATTTAGTTCTTGTATCTTAGTCAAGCTTTCACTAACTTGGCTTGTGGAAATGTCTTGTTTTAAATAGGCTGCTTCGTAAGAATGGTAATTTAATGCCAATGTTAACTCAAATTTCCCCGAAGCTTGAGGTACCGTACTGGTATGTGTAAAACACTGCTCTGGTACCGTGACTGTTCTACTCCAACACCTGTAACCCTTCCTCGTCTCTGTCAGGCTGAGTGAAAATGACTTGCAATTCCAAACAAGGATTTTGATCTTTTTGATTCAGCCTTATATTTTTAATCATGTACAGCATAGTTTTCTGAATATGATTTTACCTTTTCTGGTGGCTTTTCTGGGTTTTCATTTCTATTTGAAAATTCAAGTTATATCATGCTATATTGCCTGCCGAAGATTCTCATTGAATTTTTACAAACTCAGGAAAAAGAAAAGATGAACATTTTTGCTGTTTCACAAGACTAGGTAAAGCAAGATCTTGTCTCAAAAAAGTAAACAACACAAAAAAGTATTTGGCAGTATAATTAAGTGGTAGCCAATCTGTAACTAATAATGTCATCCAGGAATACATAGGTTTTAAAAATTAATGGGCACATTAAATAGTGACAAACATTAAAGTAGATCCAAAAAGAAAACAGAGTATATCTGCAACAGGAGAATGGATGATGTAGGTTGTCATATATTTGTGCATAGAATATCTCATTGCAATAAAAATGAGTAAAATACTCCCATATACAAGAAACATGGATGAATAATATAAACAAAATACTTTGTAAAAGATGATAGACATGGGAGATTATGTTAATAATGTTATCAAGCAATAATAACCTATAATTTCTTCAGAGAGGATAGAATAATAAAGAGTAAATACTTGTGCTGATAGTGTTGAATGTTGTGGCTCTTTGGATTTTTTATTTCAATAGTGGATAAACAAGTGCTTTCACTTTAACAAAGAGTATCGAAGTGCTTATATATAATAACCATACTGTTCTGTATGTTTACTTTTATTAAATACAAAGTATAAGTAAAGATCTGGATGCATATATTATCAAATCCTTTATGGTTTTAAGAAAATTACTGAACAAATTAAACCATATCAATGAAAGCCCAATTTTCGTTTCTTGAAAGCTAAGCCTCAAGTATTGGAATAAATATGGAACCGAGAAACAATGGCTTTCTTAAGATTTCAAAGCTTTCAAATAAGTAGTTGATTAAGCATTTAAAACTCTTTGGATGTTGATATACATCACTTTGATTTCAAATTAATTGATTCTTTGTAATTTAATGGATCAGTGCAATTTTGATACTGGAAGAGGATTTTAATTTAAACTTGGTTATTTTTAATTCATGGAATTTTATCACTCATAAATGCATCCATTCTATGAGCACTCTTTTATTATTTCATTTTATCTGAATGACTAATACATTCTATAGTGAAATTAGAGTTACTTTGTTTGCAAATGAAAATAAAGCAAAACAAATAGCTTTTAATCTCTTACCTCACCTCTTAAACCATAACTCAAACACTCTGAACTTTTACTTTTTTGATGAGTGAACAGCAAAAACAATGAGTTCCCCTCTTTCTTTTCATTTCATGTTTCTACACTTAGTGTTATGTATTGGGGGTAACGCCAAAATTCAAGTGATCCAGAAAAGCTATGATAGGATCCTTTGGTATTTCATGTTCCCTTGAAAACCATTGTTTTTCATATATGTAGTACATTAAAACATACATCTTCTTCACATATGATATAACAAACTATATCAGTTAATTTTTCATCTCTGTAACAATGTATCAAGACAATAAGTTTAGCAAAGGTAAATATTCAGTTTGGCTTTGAGTTTGGAGTTTCTAGTTCCAGAGTGCTCACACCCAATTGCACTAGGCCTCTGAGGGAGCTGTGTAGTAATGACTGAGCATGAGGCAGGGGAAGTGTTCATGTCATGGCCAGGAATCAAAAGAAAGGAGTAAAGTGGCCATAATCCCCTTTGTGGTTATGTCTAAGAAAATCCCAGCAGGCCTCACCTCCTAAAAGTAACACTGCCTTCCGACAATATTGCCTTAGGGACTAAGGATATTACCACATGGACTTTTGGGGGAACATTTACCAAACCCATACAATTAGATCTAAATATAAAATGCAAAAGTATAAAGCTCATGGAAGAAAACATGATATTTAGATAAATTTGAACATGGTTTCTACATTTAGAGGAACAAAACTAGTGGCATAATTAAAGAAAGATTATTTATATCAGATTTCACTAAAATTAGAAAAAAATTTACTATGAATGACACTTTCAAGAGAAGGATAAAAAGAGTCACAGATAAGAAGAAAGTAGGGCTGGGAATATGATCTACCAGCAAGGCGCTTGCCTCCTATACATGAAGCTCTGGGTTCAATTCCTCAGCAACACAAATATAAAAAAGGCCAGAGGTGGCACTGTGGCTCAGGAGGTAGAGTGCTAGCCTTGAGCAAAAAGAAGCCAGGGAAAGTGCTCAGGCCCTGACTTCAAGTCCCAGGACTGGCAAAACAAACAAACAAACAAAATGTAAGAAGGAAGTATTTACAAAAGATATAACTGACAAAGTATTGTTATCCAAAACATCAACCCTTTAAACCAGAGTAATAATGTAAGCAAGCCAAATAAAAGATAAACCCTTAAAATAGACTACTTACTAAGAAAGAGAAGAAAGAAAGAAAGAAAGGAAGAAAGAAAGAAAGAAAGAAAGAACAGAGAAAGAAAGAAAAAACAGAAAGAAAGAAAAGAAAGAAAGGAAGGAAGGAAGGAAGGAAAGAAGGAAGGACAAAAGAAAGAAAGAAAGAAAGAAAGAAAGAAAGAAAGAAAGAAAGAAAGAAAGAGAGGAAAAGAGGATGTACGTATCTCTCTGCCTATAAATATATGTATGTATATCTATGTATCTACATGTACTTCCTTTCTTTTCAATAGATAGATAGATAGATAGATACATACATACATACATACATACATGAAGCAAGATCCTGTCTCAAAAGAAAAAAAAGACTAGATATTCATAAGGTTAATAAGCATATGAAAATGCTCAGCACTCTATGCTGATATACATATGCAAATTGAGATATCAATGAGCTATCTTGGCACACCTGTAAGAATAGCAAAGCACTACCAACACCAATAGTGATAATGTGGCAGCAAAACCTATTATTCGTTGCTCGTGGGAATAGAAAATGGTGTAGCTACTTTGGAAAACAGTTGGGCAGTTTTTGACAAAACTAAACATAGTTTTTTTTTATCATATGATCATCACGCTTCTTGGTATTTACACAAATGAGTTGGAAATTTATGTCTGCACAGAAGTCTGCATATGGTGCTCATAATTGCTAAAACTTGGAAGCAATCAAGATGAATGGATGAAGGAATGGTACTATATCCAGGCAATGAGATCACTTTTACAGCTAAAACAACGAATTATCAAACTATATGGAAGAAACGTCGATGTGTACTAGTAACTGAGAGAAGCCAGTTTCCAAAGACTTCTTATTAGGTTTTCAACTATACAACATTCTAGAAAACGTATACTTCTTAAAATGGGAAAAGTGTCCAAGTTTGCCAGGGATTGAAGAGGAGGATGGGACACATAGAAACAGGATTTCCAGAATATTGAAATTATTCTTTATAATAGTGTAATGTCACATATGTTCACATCTACAGAAGGTACAACACCAAGAGTGAAAAATATTAATGATGGATTTGCAGTGATACAGATGTGCCATTGTCAGTTTATAGGTTGTATTAAATACATCCCTTTAAAGCTAGATGCTGATAACAGCAGGCTGGGTCTATATAAGGCAGGGAACTATGTATAAGAACCCTTCCTTTTCCTTAATTTTTCTCTGAAACAAGCATTCATTTTAAAACTAAATTTTATGTTGAAAATAACAATGAAGATAAACCACTTATTTCCAAAACTTGTTATTCGTTTCATTTAGCATCATCTTACATGATCATAGGTACATTTCTACTGAGCCATTGTGCTCCTCTGTTAGGACTATCCTAGACAAGTGCCTTTTTCTTTTGTCTTTCTTCCCCATGGTTTTACCCCTGAGGTCACTGTATCTGACTTGGTATACTGGGTATTGTATGTACGTTTGTCAGAACTAGGGAAGGGGAACATCAAAATAGAGAGACAAAGGATAAAATGTGAACCAATGCAACAGCAATACTTACAAGATAGTATGCTGTAAACCAACTGTACACCTTGGGGATGGGCAGGGAGGAAACTGGGAAGGGAGGGAGGTGGGAGAAAAATGAAGGAGGAGGTAAGTTTGATAAGAAAGGTACTCACTATATTGGAAACTCAAAATATTAGTCAAATGCCAGTGTTACACACCTAGAATACTGGCTACTCAGGAGGCTGAGCTCTGAGGATCAAGGTTTGAAGCTTGGAAAGTCCATGTAACTATTATTTCCAATTATTCACCAGAAAGATTAATGTGGAGCTGTGGCTCAAGTAGTAGAGTGTTAGCTTTGAATAAAAACAACAACAACAACAACAACAACAACAACAACAACAAAAGGCTCAGGTAGAGCATGCAGGCTCTGAGCTCATTTTATGTGTACCTGACACACATGTATTAAACAAATGTTGAAATGTAAGTTGGGATGGACAAGATTCTTTATATAGGCCTTAAAGATGTGTTCTATTTTTAGAAAGTTGCCTTATTGTGAAATGAATGAATAAACACTTTCCAAAGGTATAGTTGAAACAAACACTACAAATTAAAGTGTGAAATGGAAGATGTAGCATCACAATAGATGAACAACTAGATTTACTCTGTCATTTTCTGAGGCCTTGAAAACTTGACGTCTTTTCAGGGAATTGACCATGCGTGATTCTTCAGAGTGATCTTTTAAACAAAGTGTATATAGTCAAGCCTCCTTCATATTTGTACTTTGATTAAAAAAGAAGAAAAAAGCAAAGTAGTTTGGTAATAAAGCTCATTTTTGAAATGTGATGACAAACTAAAAGTACCAAGCTCTAGCCTTCGTACCCGGTCCAAAAATGCATTTAAGGAACTTAACACTGGGAACAAAGTCATTGCACTGTAAATCATTTATAGCATCCTCAGCTGAACAAGACCTTAGGAAGGAAAAACAGTATGTTCCTGTTTGATTTGGTACAAAGTTGCTGAATGCTGACAAATGCTAGATCTATCAAAGTCATAATTGGTTCTGGATCATTATGGAGCCCATAAAAAATAAATAAACCGACTCTACAATCACCACCTGACAGAACAGTTCACTTCCTGTGAGGTGACATGCATCTGTCCCTACCAAAGGAATAGCCAAGTAAATTGCACATATATGCGGCCTAGGAAAACTAATGAGATTCATATTCAAAATCAGAACATACATATTTATTCATAATTGCTCACACTGATAAGCAACTAAGATACCTATATATGCATATGCACATAAACACACACATATATAATAGAGATATATTCCATTCACGATATCAAATTGTTCCATAAAGCCTACATTTTTCCTTCTTGAGAATAGAAAAATATATTTTCAAAATGTATGTTCAGTTTTCACAGATAATTGTTAGCATGACATGTAAATGTTTAACATGTCTTCACTCAAATAGTATCTTTCAATTTTCTACACTGAAGAGATAATAATGAGATATAAAACAAATACTTTCTAATTCTGCATTATTCAGAGCTATGTGGAAGAATATTCTTTATGTGAAAGATCCATCTTGTTCTCTGAATATAAAACTTGTTTTAAAAAAATCTTCATGGGATAACCCCCAGAATATGAGATAGTAGCTTCAATTTTTGAATCATAAAAGGGGAAAGAAATTGGGAGTCCTACGTTGAGGAATTCATAAAACCCAAATGAAAGTGCTTGAATTTCTTTTCAAAAGCAAGAATATTAGAAATAATTTGATGTGAAACTGAACTGGTTCCATACCCTAGCTGTGTCCACTGATTACCTATTACCAAGTTCATTTCTAGATAGCTTTTCAACAGAGTAAGGCAAGTAACATTCATTTGAAGTAAGTTTTTTTTTCCTTTCCACAACTCCCATTTCTTTCCCCCACTCATTGCTTATTTAATCAGTTTTCACTTATTGTCTGTAAGTATTTGTACAAAGGAGATGCTATTTATCAAAGAAGTATATGGATACAATGTGTCTTGATCCATTTCACACCCTTTTAATATTCTCACCCATCCCTTCCAACCCACCCCTTCCCTCACTTTTTTTAATGTTGTAGGATATACATTGAACGTAATGTATCCATTGAACTCAATGTATGTTCTACAGAGATTTTTTGTTTTTTGGGTTTGTTTTTTTTTTTTGGCCAGTTCTGGGCCTTGGACTCAGGGCCTGAGCACCGTCCCTGGCTTCTTCCCGCTCAAGGCTAGCTGCCACTAGGCCATATTCCCAGCCCCTACAGAGGTTTTTTTTTAAAGAGAGGAGTTACAAGAATTGAATTAAAAATATATTAAGAAAATATAATAATTATCAATCCTACAAAAACTAGTACACCATACCATATCTAGAAATGATAGATGTGGTCTAACTGTTATGACTACTCTCACAACAAATTCTCACCCTTCCTTCTTGCCCCACCCTTCCAGTTTACAGACAAGCTGAGAAACAGAGTGATTGTGCCTTTTGATAAAGGTGCTGAATTTAAATGTGGTCTAAATCTAGAGATTTTTTTTCTTTCTTTCTTTTTTGCCAATTCCAGTGGCTTGAGCTCAGAGCCTGAGCACAGTTCCTGGATTCTTTTTGCTCAAGGCTAGCACTCTATCACTTGAGCCACAGCACCATATCTGGCTTTTTCTGTACATGTGGTGCTGAGGAATCGAACCTAGGGCTTCATGTATATGAGGCAAGCACTCTACCACTAGGCCATATTCCCAGCCCATCCAGAGATATTTTTAAATAAATCTCTTATATCTAAAAGTATACTTCTTACATATGCTAAATATGAATCCCAGGATTCTGCATGATCATTCTAAATTTCTCTGAGGTTTGTAAGTTTGCAGCTTGAACAATTCTCATATTTACTTGTTCCACATGGATCAAGGTACTTAGCTGCTTTCACAAGGGTATACTAGACATATAAAGTAACCTTAGTAGTAGCTAAGGGTTGCATATTTAATTCCTTAAACAAACCTGGCATTTCTTTTTATCTACTAGCAAACAGCCTACCTTGCACTTTCCCTTTGTTCTCTCCTCTTTATACAACTTATCTTTTCTTCTGTACTGCACATTATTTTCCCCTTCACTCTTCATCTTTTTATCAGCTAGTTCTCAGCTCTTGATAGCAAAGCTTTCACGCATATTTCATTGATTTATTTCTTGTAAAGGCTATATCTCCTTTAACAATGAGTGAACTCTTTATCCACCTGCACAGATAATAAAATTCCTTCATTCTACAATAAATGATTATGCATATCAAAAAATTAACAGCTTAAGATATTGTGAATATATTTGAATGTAGGCATGTGCAATACATGAAAGAAAGTAGAAGAGGGAAACTTTGGGTATGGATAATACAAATACACAGACAGCCACATAGTGGTGAGGTTCTACAAGGGATAAATAATAATAAAATTCTAATTTTTAACCAAATATTTTAGTACACATTCCCTAGAAAACAGGATTGTTTCATGGGTTAAAATTACACATATTTTATATGGAAAATACAAGAAGAGAAGCAAACGTGAAAATAATGTGAGCCAAAAAAGTATGAAGTAATACAAAGTAATGCACTGCTTTAATAAGCATAATTAGTACAGGTTTAGGCAAGTCATAGCAGAGCATCACAAGGCCCAATAGCTATACCCTTATGAACACCTAAAATGATGCTAAGTGAAATGAACTCCATGTTATGGAGACAATTGTTATATCACAGTTGTAATTACTTTCAACGTCCCATGTGTATCTGTAGCTTCTATTATTGATTATGTTCTTGTATCACCTTCCTGTGGTTGTACCTACACTATCTCTGTAATCTTATATGAGTATATTGGAAATCGTGTATACTGGTATTGGAAGTAGGAAATTGAAAGGGAATACAAAATTTGACAGACACAGGGTAAAAAAAGACAAACTACAAAAGCAATACTTGCAAAACTGTTTGGTGTAAGTGAACTGAACACCTCCGGGTGGGGGGAAGGAAAAGGGGGAGGTGGGAGGGGGGTATGAGGGACAAGGTAACAAACAGTACAAGAAATGTACAAGGTAACAAACAGTACAAGGTAACAAACAGTACAATGCCTAACGTATGAAACTGTAACCTCTCTGTACATCAGTTTGATAATAAAAATTTGAAAAAAAATAAGCATTGTAGGAAATAATCTGCGATGATATATCCACAGAATGTGATTCTACAAGTTGCACAGAAACTGTGATATAGGGGAGAAGAAAATTATAAAACTGACATGCCTAAGTCCTTCCTGTCTGATGTTTCCCACTGGCCATTATTTTCCATACATGGCATTAACATCTCTACTCATCTTGTTTAATTGCCAGGCAGGTCTGGTGGTTGTACTAGCCAGATTCTAAACCACAGGGAACTTATGCAAGTAAGACAATCAAGACACTGCCACATGATGTTGAATTCAAGTCAAGAATATCTCCAGATTATAACATGTAGAATTATAGCAATATGTCTCACTGAGGCAAACAATGTTTTACCTAGCATGATAAATTAAGGACTGCCCAAGACCTCAAAAGGATATGTTGTTTGTGATGCAGCACACAAGTAATTATCATATGATAATGTGCTAATAGAAGCATAATTTTAAAAAGCACAAACATATCTTAAAGCTCAGTGCAAGCAGATAACCTTGATCTGTTTTCTTTTGAGGATGAAGGAGACAGACATATAACTTTTTTCTGCAATAAGAAAGATCTGCAACAATCTTCTTAAACAGAACCAAAGCTTTGTAGGCAACATGTACTCTAAGATTTTTCTAGATCATTCATGTTCACGGCTGCACATTTCATTCCTTAGAAAAATGAAATGGTCTTTACGTACATCTTATGGGGGGAGAGAATAAAGCCTAATTTGTATGGCCTATTATTGTTAAAAATTCAACTCAGACTATACTGTAGCCATTGAACAGTTGTGATTGAACATTGAAATTATTGACAATTTCACCTGATACAGTCTTGCAGTCATTGCTCAAAATAGTTGAAAGGAAAAAAAAAGTTTGTACATAGAACATGTATGTACAGAGTTTTCATTGGCATCATTTCCTAGATAATCCAGTATCACAACTATTAGCATTTACATTGCATTAGATAGTATAAATATAAATATGTGCATATATACATGTGTTCAGATTACACACAAATGTCATACCTTCTTATAATGACACATTTGATTTTCATATGTTAGCCTCCAAAATGCTAATTTTGTAGGATGCTATCTTCTACTCTTCTCCTGTTTGTTATTCTATATTAACTTGATACCAGCTTCTCTGATATTTTCAACTACAACCTATAGACTGAAGACTCATACAAATAAGATTTCAATTGAGAATTTTCCATATGGATCCAAAAATGAATGCTTCGTGTAGATTGTGCAGCTGTGCTTTGGTTATCAACAGCACCTGAAACTCATTATCTCTAAAGGTGAATTCATATTTCTTGCTGCAAGCCTGGTTTATGCCCCTGTTCTTCTGATCTCATTTGATAGAAATTACATTATTCTCCTACCCATATTAGGATATAGGAAATTATCATTGGCATTTTTATCTTCCCTTTACCTCCCACATCATATCATTCACCAAAAATCTGGAGTCTTTTGTACTGAAATATGTAAAGACCAATTCATAGCAGCTACTTTATGCCATACAATGACTTAAGTACTATAAAATCAATTAAGGTTAATTTTTAGCAGATGTGCCCTACATTCTCATCCTCTGACTTCTTTTTCTATCTGAAGAATCTTTGCTTTGACTGGGTTTCTCATATGTGCAAACACATGTCTTGCAAAGTAATAGTCTCCTTCTCCTTGTAGTCACATTGACTCTAAGTTTACTCACTCAACATGATCAATATCCTGGCCTTTAAACCTAGCTGTGAAAAGATCACCTTATTTTTGTCTGGGTTGGTCTTCAATATATATGCAAGTTTCATTCTCTCATAGCCTTTAGGCTCAGAAATCCCATCTTCACTGAAATGTTCTTTCATAAACTTATTTCAAATCACAGCCGACTTTCTCACCCATTCTTTACTCTCCTTTGCTTAAGCACAGTTAACAATCACATATGCTATACCTTTAATGTGTATATATGATGTTTATTTTCTGTCTTTCTCATTGTAGAAGAATATAAACTTTATAAAGGATTACAATTTCATCTGTTAGGTTCCCTGCGTTGTCTCCTGACTTAAGTTAGTTGTTCAGAGAATATTTATTAAATTGATGAGTAAGTTAATAAAAGTAAAAGGCTCAGTAATAGGCATGATCTATTCTCTCTATACATTTGTCATATAGCATGAAATGAAAAGCATATTAGTCATGAACTTATTATTAAAAATAAATTTTAATAATTTTTTCAATAATAATCATTGTAATTTGGAATACATTTTTTAGTCATTTCAATTCTGAGTTTTCTTATATACTCATTTGTTTTTGAAGTTTAGTAGATATTCAATATGGAAGAGTTTGAGTGATAGCTCTGACCAAGCAAATGAGTTATAAGGAATATGAGAACTTTTCCCTTTGGTTTCCTTCCTTCCGTCCTTCCTTCCTTCCTTCCTTCCTTCCTTCCTTCCTTCCTTCTTTCCTTTCCTCCTTCCTTTCTTCCTTCCTTCCTTTTCTCCCTTCTTTCTTTTCTTCAGTTTCTTTTTCTTTAATTTTTGTGCCAATCATGGGCTTGATTGATCTCAGGACCTGCATACTGTCCCTAACCTTTTTTGCTCAAATCTACCATCTGAGCAACAGCTCCATTTCCAGCTAGGGGGTGGGGGGCAGAGGGGGGACGTTAATTGGAGATAAGAATTTTAAAGATGTCCCAGCCTGGGCAGGCTTTGAATCACAATCCTGATATTTCAGCCTCCTGAATAGCTAGGATTACAAGCTTGAGCCGTCAGGTGTTAGGATTATTTTTCCTTTATTAAGTAGGATGAGGGAACAATTATTTCTTTAGGAAAGCAATCTGTCAGTAAAACCTTAGAAAAGCTTCATTCTTAGATGTAGATGTAATCAAAATATAGGAATTTCAAAGGGTTTTAATGAGACAAGTTCTGTTGGATTCATATTAATAAAAATGACAGTTATACAATGTGTTGTTCAGTCTTCACGAGTTACAGGATTTTCTGTTGTGGCTTTTAATGTTGAGCTCTACTTTCATTCCATTGTGGTCTGACAGAATGCAGGGAATAATTTCAATATTCTGAATTTGTACAGGTTTGCTTTGTGCCCTAAAATGAGATGCATTTGTTGCCAAGAAGAATGTATATTATGGTGTTACTGGTATGCAATTATTTAGTTTTGAGGTTTCTCTGTTGAGTTTTTAGCCTATTGTTATATCCAGCGGTGACAGTGGTGTGTTAAAGTCTCCGACAATCAATATTTGGATCTATGTGTGTTTTTATGATCAGTAGTGTTGTTTGATGAAGTTTGGTGAATAGATATTTAGGATGGCTATATCCTCCTATAGGAGAGAGCCCTCTATTAGTATGTAATAATTCATAAGAAAATGGAAAGACTTAGAAAAAAATCAAACTAAGGGAAGTGAGCCAGACCCTTTCCTAGAATCTTGCAATTTCTTTTTTTTTTTTTCTCAAATTTTTATTATCAAACTGACGTACAGAGAGGTTACAGTATCATACGTTGGGCATTGGATACATTTCTTGTACTGTTTGTTGCCTTGTCCCTCATGCCCCCCTCCCTCCCCCCCTTTCCCTCCCCCCCCCCAGGTGTTCAGTTCACTTACACCAAACAGTTTTGCAAGTATTGCTTTTGTAGTTATTTCTCTTTTTTTACCCTGTGTCTCTCGAATTTGGTATTCCCTTTGAATTTCCTACTTCCAATACCAGTAAACACGGTTTCCAATATACTCAGATAAGATTACAGAGATAGTGTAGGTACAACATAGGAAGGTGATACAAAACATTATCATTAATAGAAACTACACATACACATAGGACGTTGAAAGTAGTTACAACTGTGATATATCACTTGTTTCCATAACATGGAGTTCATTTCAATTAGCATCATCTTATGTGTTTCTAAGGGTATAGCTATTGGGCCTTGTGATGCTCTGCTATGGCTTGCCTAAACCTGTACTAATTATTCCCAATAAGGGAGGCCATAGAGTCCATGTTTCTTTGGGTCTGGCTCACTTCACTTAGTATAACTTTTTCCAAGTCCTTCCATTTCCTTACAAATGGAACAATGTCATTCTTTCTGATAGAGGCATAAAATTCCATTGTGTAAATGTACCACATTTTCCTGATCCATTCATCTATGGAGGGGCATCTGGGTTGGTTCCAGCTTCTCGCTATGACAAATTGTGCTGCGATGAACATTGTTGTGCTGGTGGCATTACTGTGATTTTGTTTGTGGGCTTTTGGATAGATACCCAACAGTGGGGCTGCTGGGTCATAGGGGAGTTCTATATTGAGCCTTCTGAGGAATCTCCATACTGCTTGCCAGAAGACCAATGGAACAGAATTGAAGACCCAGAATTAAACCCACAGAACTATGCCTACTTAATCTTTGATAAAGGAGCTAAAACAATAGTATGGAAGAAAGATAGCCTCTTTAACAAGTGGTGCTGGCAAAACTGGCTCAACACATGCAACAAACTAAAACTAGATCCTTATATATCACCCTGCACCAAAATCAATTCCAAATGGATTAAAGACCTTGAAATCAAAACAGGCACCCTGAAGACATTAAAGGAAGGAGTAGGAGAAACACTTGGGCTCCTTGGCACAGGACAGAACTTCCTTAACAAAGACCCTGAAAGGCTACAAATCAAAGAAAGGTTGGACAAATGGGACTGCATCAAACTCCAGAGCTTCTGCACGGCAAAGGGCATAGCTCTCAAGATAAACAGAAAGCCCACAGACTGGGAGAATATCTTTACCGGACATTCAACAGACAAAGGCCTCATCTCTAAAATATATGCAGAACTAAAAAAATTACCTTCTTCCAAAACAAAACTGCAAAGAACCAATAGCCCCCTCATCAAGTGGGCTAAAGACTTACAAAGAAACTTCTCTGATGAGGAAATGAGAATGGCCAATAGACATATGAAAAAATGCTCTACATCACTGGCCATAAAGGAAATGCAAATCAAAACAACATTGAGATTCCATCTCACCCCAGCAAGAATGTCATATATCAAGAAAACTAATAATAACAATTGTTGGAGGGGATGTGCCCAAAAGGGAACCCTACTTCATTGTTGGTGGGAATCTTTCAATTTCTTTTAAATGTTTTAAAGCATCATTATGAAATGTAGTTGCTTTCCATCACAAACTTCAGAGTAAGAACTTTAAGAGCTTGTCTGACTGAAGAGAGCCAGCTTTAAAGCCCCAATTTCCTGTGGCATAGAAATTTCGTATATTTAAAATATCTAAGATTAGTAAATTTGATCATTTTTGCTTCATTGATTAATCTGAATGTTAGTATTTTTAAACAAATTGGAAATGTCCTTTGCATTATTAACTATTCAAAATTTGGGAGCAATTCTATCTACTCTCTGAGATTGTAAACATAGTTACTAAAGCCATAGAGATTTTCTGCACCAGATCTTGCAAACAAGATTCAATGCTTCCAATGAATATGGTATAAACATAACCAGTTGTTAACTATGTAACGTCTAGCATGCTGGAATCCTGAATCTTGGGACTATCTATTGTCTGTTTTGTGCAATTTGGATCTTTCTGGATATTATTCCAATATA
Source organism: Perognathus longimembris pacificus (assembly GCF_023159225.1). NCBI lineage: Eukaryota > Metazoa > Chordata > Mammalia > Rodentia > Heteromyidae > Perognathus > Perognathus longimembris. The sequence goes on from NC_063163.1 coordinate 18,625,118, forward strand.
GTGTTCTCATTGATTCATCAGATAATGTTGCTTCCCTGATACATTTGACCTGAAACCAAAGTCCTTTCCTGACTTCTTGTTTGTTGACCTTCTGCAGTAGTTTCACAGTGGCTTTTGAAACTCAAGCCCAACTCATTATTCTACCTAGCTGCAAACTATCCAACTTGAAAAATCAAAAATGAAAAATGACCATAACTGACAGACTGTCTCTGACAGATGACTATTGCAGCCTATCAAATGATTCCCTAAGGTAAAGACAGAAGGTCTTAAGGGGGAGAATAATAAAATAACTGTCCACATTTGGGAAACAGACATTATTAGACTAAACTTCTGGTTGGTTGTACCTATTTATTTCAAAGTTTGGGACATATTCTTACATCTGTTTAATATACTTTTGACAATATATTAGTAATCTGTCTGTAGTATTCATTCTTTATTTTAAGATTTCAGAACTATATCATTATATTCTACTGTTGCCTTCCTTGTGTTTTCTCTTTTTTTTAGTCATAGTCTTTAATTTTCATAATCATTTCCACAACTTGAAGAAGTTATTATCATTATTGTTCCCATTTTAAATGTGAGGAAAGTAGCACAGAGTAGTGAAATAACTTGACCAAAGTCACACAGAAAAGAAAGACTCATGCCAAGCTCCAAACTCAGACAGATGGGATTAAATACAAGAGTAAATTTTTGGCAACTTTGTTCTGTGTTCTGTTCTGTTCCCCTGGCCATTCTTCAGCCTTATCCAGCCAGTGCTTTCACCATTGCACTCCCCTGCCTCCTGTTCTTTCAGGAACTCCTTCCTTAATCTTCAATTAGATTTTGAATTCAAAATCTTGATTTTGAATTGGAGGAACCTGTCCTATCCTGTTTTGCTTTAGATGTTTTTCAAATATTCAATTTGATGCCTGGGCCAGGCTGGATTGGGTTGTCCTGTTTATAATTATTGACCAGAAGGAATGACTAATATGCATTATAACACCCAATTTTGTGTTGGTTAAGATGGAGTGTGCCAAACATTTTGTCTGTCTTCATACCAAGATCCACCGATCTCTACCTCCCCAATAGCTAGGATGGAAATCAGAAATCACAAAGCCCAGTTTTCCTTGATTTTTAATAAAGATTTTCAATAGTGATCACTTTTGTGACACATTAAGTATGAGAGTCTACAATTATACAATCTGACATTGTTAGCTCTTAAAATCATATCTATGCATAGCCGTTAGAAAAAAAATCTTCACAGAAACTACTCATCAACTCCTATAAGTAGGCAATCTTTCTAATATTAATGAGATACCACAATCGTTTTCACACATGCCCCTTGTTAGTCATGTTGATTTAGTTAAACTCATTAAGTAAGATCATTTAAAAGAATTGTTTATAAATACTTTGAGAGAATTGGGGCTAGGAATATGGCCTAGTGGTAGAGTGCTTGCCTCAAATACATAAAGCCCTGGTTTGATTCCTCAGTACCACATATATAGAAAAAGCCAGAAGTGGCTCTGTGGCTCAAGTGGTACAGTACTACCCTTGAACAAAAAGAAACCGGGGACAGTGCTCAGGCCCTGAGTTCCAGCCTCAGGACTGGCAAAAAAGAAAATATTTTTAAGAATAGTTATAAATTCACCTTTGAAAATTTGTCATTTTGAAAAGATTAAATATTCTGAAACTCCAAGGAGACAATTGAATATAATTCTCAGAACCTGTGGTATTCACATAAATACATAAGGTAAATTGAATACATGACTATTTAATGGTCATAAGGAAAGATATATATCCCAAAATGCTTCAATAAAAGAAATCAAGTGTTAACATTTTTCCTTAGTATTATCTAAAATATGACCTATGAATCATTTACATTATAAATATATCTCAAAGAGAAGCTGTAGTGTACCCAACCTACAAATCAATGAATTCAAATTAAATTTTACGGCTCTATGCCCATGCAGTCATGAATAAAATGTGTAAGTTGGTGTTCACAAGTTCAGAAAGAATTTTTATCCTGATATTCATTTCTTTTCTTAAGATGTTACTGCATTTCAGAAACATGAATCATTTTACTTCCCTTAGTATAACCTTAATGAGGTAATTATTTGCTTTCACTTAATAGTCTGACTCATTGGTTTTAAATATTCAGTAAAATATGAATATTGTTTTACTACTAAACTTCAGCTGTCCATTCTGTGTCTGACTGGATATCCTTGCTGTGTTCAGAGCCATGTTTTTCTGTACACAAGAGAAAACATTAACTAGGAGAGGATCATATGCAATGGTTAGTGCCTCATGAATTTAATAATAGCAGAAGTTAAGTTCTGGATGGATTTGTGAGAATTTGTCTCATTCTTAGGACATGACCACATTTCAAAGTATGGTCAGTTTTTCACTCTTTTGTGATCATCTTGGGCCAAGAAGTAATATTCTGGCCAGCTTATAGTAAGGAGTTTGTGCAGATAATGTATCCTTTCATGTAACCACAGAAAGTCAGATACCTGATGTTTAAATTACAATTGTTCATCATGAAATCATGAAAGTACTCAATATACTGTTAGATTTGTTATCAGGTCATATTTTGATATGTAATTTTGAAAAAATAGATAGCAATGCCCCCGCATTTCTTCTTAGCAGTGAAGATATGCATAGTGCCTTTGTGTTCAGAAAGTCAAAGCCTATACTTTTATTTTCATTAAAAAAGAAAAACACAGAAAGCCTGAGGATATATTTTCAGTGTGCTCACCAAACATACACAAAACACTGGGTACAATGAACAGCACTGGCAAGATCATAAAAAATTTTGGTAATTTTATTGCCATGAATATCTATAAAAAGTAAGGGCCCTGGTCCTTGAGATAACAATAACACACAGTCACTTTAGATATAAACAAGGATGATGTTAAATAAGTAAATTAAATAGGAAACATAGAAAAGTAACACACCCACTCCAACTTTTAATTCTCACAGATCCTATGAAGAACAGAGGGATTCATGCTTATTTTAAATTAGCCTTCTGAAGCGATTAACCTCTCTAGCATTACTTATTACAAGAATGCATATTTTTACTTATATTATCCAGTCCTTTTTTTGAGAAACATTAAAGAATTATTACTCTTTTTTTTTTTTAGAAATGATTAAAGAGAATTCCTAAGTGAACTTAGGAAAAGGCTAATTGGCACTTGTAAATTTTATTTACTTGGGCACACTTACTAACGCTGGAAAATCTGGAGTTCAAATGTGACACATTTATGGAGAATATGCTGGCATGTCTCACACAGAAAAAACATGTGAGATGTGAAAATACAAATAACAAACAACAAAAACTGAATTGTGAATTTAATCATGGTCTGTGTTTACATCCACAAAGCTAAGAAAAGTGAAGCTCCCAAATTAATTCCACATCAACCACATTTGCTTCTTGGAAGAGTGAAATTTAGTGATAAATAGTTGGATATTGAGCTAGTTATATAAGGATGAAGAGCAGTGATTTATTTCATTATTATGATTATTATTAAACAAAGTGTTACAATATGAAAATGTCAAAGTTTGCAATGTATATATTGACATAAAATATCTTTCTGTCTTCTTGGGCTGAGTCTTACATATTAAGTAGAATTCTCACTACAGTAAGAAAGTGAAGCTAGTGATAATAAAAGCAGAGAGAAAAAAACTACATTTTTTCAAATATCCTGTCTCCACAAGCAAGCAGCTCTACTGTGTCCACAAATCTGTAGATATTTGGCAATCTAGATGCTACAAAAAACACCTAACCTGAGTAAGAATACAAAGATCTATTACAATGACTAAAAATGATGAAAAGGAAGGAAACTCTTAATTAGAACAGCTAATCAGGAATTTTCGAGTGCTTTTCATACTGGGTCAAGCCTTAAACATAATTAAATTCCTCCTTCTTTGCTATCAAATGCAAATGAAGAAGAGAATCAGGAACTATCAAAAGTATTACCGATCTTTTGCTTATATTTAGAGAATTCTGCTTGTGAAAGAAACGGGATATATTTTTTCCTATTTATTGTCAAAGTGATGTACAGAGAGGTTACAGTTTCATATGTTAAGCCTTGGGTACATTTCTTGTATTGTTTGTTACCTCCTCCCTCATTCCTCCCTCCCCTCCCCTTTTCCTCTCCCCCCCCCCCCCATGAGTTGTTCAGTTGGTTTACACCAAGTGGTTTTGCAAGTATTTCTTTTGGAGTTGTTTGTCTTTTTATTTGTCTCTTGATTTTGATATTCCCTTTCACTTTCCTAGTTCTAATACCAGTATATACAGTTTCCAATGTACTCAGATAAGATATCGTGATAGTGCGGGTACAACCACAGGAAGGGGATACAAGAGGATCATCAACAATAGAAGCTACTGTTTCACATAGCATGTTGAAAGTAATTACAACAATGATAGAACAGTCATTTTCATAACATGAAGTACATTTCACATAGCATCATCTTATGCATTCATAATGTTACTACATACTAATAAAGGGATCTCTCCTACAGAGGATATAACCATCCTAAATATCTACAAGCCAAATACAGGAGCATCTAACTTCATCAAACAAACACTACTGACTACTGACTCTAAAAACATTCATAGACCCAAACACATTGATAGTTAGAGACTTTAACACTCCACTGTCACCTCTGGATCAACACACCAAAAACTGAACAAAGAAACCAGAGAACTAAACAACTGTGTGAACCAACTAGACTTAACTGACATCTACAGAATATTCCATCCAGCAACACCAGAGTACACATTCTTTTCAGCAGCACATGGAACATTCTCCAAAATAGATCACATTTTAGGGCACAAAGAAAATCTGTACAAATTCGAAGTATTGAAATCATGCCCTGCATTCTCTCAGACCACAATGGAATAAAATTAGAGCTCAACTCAAGCAGCCACCACAGAAAATTCTACAATTCATGGAGACTGAACAATACACTGCTGAACCATCAGTGGGTCATTGAAGAAATTAGAACAGAAATTCAAATGTTTATGGAATTCAACCAAGATGAGTACACAAAGTACCAGCTCCCTTGGGATACAGCAAAGGCAGTATTCAGAGGAAAATTTATATTTCTGAGTACCTACACCAACAAACTGGAGAAACAGCAACTCAACAACTTAAGGAAGCACCTTAATCTCCTCGAAAGAGAACAACAAGCCAAATCCGAAGTCAATAGATGGAAGCAAATAATTAAAATCAAATCAGAATTAAATGACTTAGAGACAAAAAAAATCAAAAGAATCAACAAAAAAGAGCTGGTTCTTTGATAAAATTAACAAGATAGATAGACCCCTAGCAAACCTGACCAAAAAACAAAGGCAGCACACCCAAATAAACAAGATCAGAGATGAAGCAGGTAACATCACCATAGAAACAACCAAAATTCAGAACACAATAAGGCACTATTTTGCAAACCTTTATGCCAACGAATATGAGAAATGGACGATTTCCTAGAAAAACTTGATATCCCCAAATCCAACCATGCAGATTTAAACCTTCTAAACAGCAATTGAAATAGAAACAGCAATAAGTGATCTCCCATTCAAGAAAAGCCCAGGTCCAGATGGATTCACAGCACAATTCTACAAGGCCTTCAAAACAGAACTCACACCAATATTTCTCAAACTCTTCAATGAAATTGAAAGAGAAAGTTCACTACCAAACACATTCTATGAAGCCAGTATAACCCTAATCACCAAACCAGGCAGGGACTCATCACGAAAAAAGAACTATAGACCGATTTCCCTGATGAACATTGATGAATAAATTCTCAACAAAATTCTGGCCAATCGCCTTCAACAGGTCATCAAAAAAATCATACATCATGATCAAACTGGATTCATCCCAGGGATGCAAAGTTGGTTCAATATACGCAAGTCAATTAATGTAATCCACCACATCAACCGGAGCAAGGTAAAGAATCAAATGGTTATATCTTTGGATGCCGAAAAGATGTTCGATAAAATCCAGCACCCATTTATGATAAAAGCCCCGGAATAACTGGTATTCCAGGGAACACTCCTGAATATAATAAAGGCAGTTTATGACAAACCAACAGCAAGCATAATTCTAAATGGTGAAAAGCTAAAGTCATTCCCTTTAAAATCAGGAGCAAGACAGGGATGTCCGCTATCTCCCCTCCTCTTTAACATAGTACTAGAATTGCTAGACAGAGTAAGTAGGCAAGAAGAAAACATAAAGGGAATCCAAACAGGAAAAGATGATGTTAAACTTTCTCTCTTCGCAGATAACATGATCCTATACCTAAAGAACCCATAGACTCTGCTCCCAAGCTACTAGAGCTGATCCAAAACTTTGGCAAAGTAGCAGGATATAAAATAGACCCTCAAAAATCAATGGCTTTTCTATATGCTAATGACCCAAAGACTGTGGCCAAAATCAGGAAAGCAACTCCTCTTGCAATAGCCTCAAAAAACATAAAATACCTAGGAATAACCTTAACCAAAGAAGTGAAAGACCTCTATGATGAGAAGTTTTAAAACATGAAAAATGAAATTAAGGGAGAACTAAGCAAATGGAAAAACCTCCCATGCTCCTGAATTGGGAGGATTAATAAAATCAAAATGGTAATATTGCCAAAGGCTGTCTACAAATTCAATGAAATACCCATTAATATCCCAACACCATTTTTTAATGAAATAGAGGAAGCAATCCAGAAATTCATATAGAACAATAAAAGATCCAGAAGAGCAAAAACAATCCTAAGCAGAAAGAACAGTGCTGGAGGAATTACAATACTCAACTTCAAGCTGTATTATAAAGCTATAGTAATAGAAAACAGCTTGGTATTGGCACCGGAACAGGCCTGAAGACCAATGGATCAGAATTGAAGACCCAGAAATGAACCCACAGAACTATGCTTACTTAATCTTTGATGAAGGGGCTAAAAAAAAAATAGGATGAAAATACTTTAACAAAAGGTGCTGGCAAAAACTGGTTCAACACCTGCAACAAAACTAGATCCTTATATATTACCTTGCACCAAAATCAATTCCAAATGGATTAAAGACCTCGAAATAAAAACAGATACCCTAAAAAAAACTACAAGAAGAAGTAGGAGAAACACTTGGGCTCCTTGTCACAGGACGGAACTTCATTAACAGAGACCCAGAAATGCAACAAATCAAAGAAAGGATGGACAAATGGGACTGCATCAAAATGCAGAGCTTCTGCAGGGCAAAGGACATAGCTTGCAAGATAAACAGAAAGCCCACAGATTGGGAGAAGATCTTTACCAGCCATACAATGGACAAAGGCTTCACATCTAAAATATATGGAGAACTAAAAAAATTAAATTTTTCCAAAACAAAATCTCAAAGAACCAACACCCCTTCAAACAGTGGGCTAAAGACTTAAAAAGAGACTTCTCTGATGAGGAAATTAGAATGGCCAAGAGACATATGATAAACTGCTCTACATCACTGGCCATAAAAGAAATGCAAATCAAAACAACATTGAGATTCCATCTCACCCCAGTAAGAATGTCATATATCAAGAAAACTAACAATAACAATTGTTGGAGGGGATGTGGCCAAAAGGGAACCGTACTCCATTGTTGGTGGGCATGTAAACTGGTTCAGCCACTCTGGCAAGCAGTATGGAGATTCCTCAGAAGGCTAAACATAGAGCTCCCCTATGACCCAGGAGCCCCACTTTGGGGCACTACCCAAAAGAGCACAAACAAGAACACATTAAAGCCACCAGCACAACAGTGTGCATCGCAGCACAATTTGTCATTGATAAAATATGGAACCAACCCAGATACCCCTCAGTATACGAATGGATCAGGAAAATGTGGTACATATACACAATGGAATTTTATGCCTCTATCAGAAAGAATGAAATTGCCCAATTTGTAAGGAAATGGAAGGACTTGGAAAAAGTTATACTAAGTGATGTGAACCAGACCCAAAGAAACATGGACTCTATAGTCTCCCTCATAGGGAATAATTAGCACAGGTTTAGGCAAGTCACAGCAGAGGATCACAAGAGCCTAATAGCTATGCCCTTATGAATGCATTAGATGATGCTATGAAATATTTTTTCAATAACCACTACAACTATATGTGGGGAATGCTGAAATGCATAAATGTGCATAAGTAAATGCATAACACTCTTGAAAACATTGGTATTCACAAACAGTTATTTCTTGGGAATAAATATTTTATGAGTACTACTCCTGGGTCTCATAATAAACATTGATATATTTTTTATCCAGTATTAGTATAATGTGTATACACACACACACACACACACACACACACACACACACACACACACTTGGGGACAACGGGATTTTGAACTCATGTATATAGAGATTGATATAGATATATAGATATGTTTCCATTCCTGGGGCTTGAATTTGGGGCTTAGGCTCTGTTCTTTAGCCTCTTTGTGCTCAAGGCTAGTACTCTGCCACTTGACCCACAGTCCCACTTCAGGCTTTGTCTGAGTAGTTTATTGGAGATAAGGGTTTCATGGACTTTCCTGCCCTTGCTCGCTTCCAACCACAATCCTTAAATTCCAGCCTTCTGTGTAACTACAATTACAGGCCTGAGCCCCCAGTGCGCTGTGAATGTTACATTTTTACCCAGGCCATCAACTACACTTATTTTATACTTTCCACCAGAGCTAGAATGACAAGTATGTGAACCATTGCACCCAGCTAATGGTTGAGATTTGGTTTCTTGAATAGTTTGCTTAGATTGCATCAAACCATGATCCTCCCCATTGCAGCCTCCTAAATAAGCAGATTTACAAATATCAGTCATGTACACTTAGCCAGTTGAGATTTTTTTCACAAGAAAAACACAGTGCTTTGTGCCAGAAGTAAAAAAGACATAAGAAATCTTTCTAACTACTAAAATTTTATCATTATCAATTGTAAAGCAATGTCTGTCAGGTTCTGTACTTGGAATTTTACCTCTACAATTAATGAGTATCATTTAAGAACATGTTTTCATACTATAAACTTTTTCTTAGATTTTACAAATATGTTTAATATATACTGGTGTTTCTTATATGAAAGTTTACATATAAGCTTATATATCATATGGCATTTTTCCATAGTATTGCTAGTATGGCAATTTCCAATTTTGTCACTTGTGTATTTATTAATTATATTCTCCTATATAAAATAATTTCCCTTTTGACTTTTAACTTTTCTTTAGTTTATTAGTGTCTCTAAAGATCTATGAATTTTTACTTATTCTTATTGTTACTTTTTTAATGTTATGTTCCTTCAGATTTGGCCTATGGGAGCCATTACAAGATGGACCTACATGCCATGATTCATTAAGGATGTACTTTCTCTCCAACTCAGCAAGGATTTCCTGGGTAGTTTTACCATGGATTTGATTCCAAGCATTTACGTACTCTTGGTACCTTTCAGAGCAGAATTGTATTCAGAGAACAAATTGAGCATCCTTTTTCTGTTATCACTCTTAAAGGTTTGAGAAGCATCTCATTGGAAATAAGCATAACAGGGGAAAACAATAGATTATTGTGGGTGGAAATTTAAATTACTAATGAAATTATAGAAAGTAGTATGGAGATGCCCCTCCCTGCAGCTTCTCCCCATACATGTTTTAATTGGTAATGGTGGTGTTTGAACTCTTAACTTCAACCCTTGCTTTGAGTTATAGCTATCAGATTTTGGGGGGGGGGGGGGGGTGGGAGTATTGATGTAGGTTCATGATTCTCTTACTTATATCTCCCCCATATTTGTGTTTACAGGCATGAGCCATCACATCAACCTTCTAGGAAAATTTTAAGACTGAACTACCACATGATTTAGCAATTCTAGTATTTCATATGTATCCAAAGAACATGGCATCAGTAGAGGAAAATACATCACTATTTGTAATTGAGAAAAGACAAGTTCATCTGGAGTGTTCAATGAATGAATATTAAAAGTACAATACAATTCAGATATGAAAAAGAATAAAATATTGACATCATCAAGCAGAGGGTAATCATGATGATACATTAAGTAAAATAAATAAGGCACACCAATACCAAGTTCTGACTTACATGCAATCTAAAATTCTGATCTCAGAGAAGTTGCTAGAGACAAACATAAAAAAACTCAGGTTCTCTGTGCTTTACTTCATTCAAATACAGCCTGCCTTCATTATGGCATAATGTAGTCAAGCAGTTGTTCTGTGCTCTCCTTCCATCTTTCATGGTTGCTCTTTTTAAGAAGGTAGTATATAGTAAAAGCTTTTCAGATAGCTCTGGATTTGAAATGCCTAAGTTGGTTTGCATGGATCATTATTCTGATGAAGCCTTCTAGTCTCTTTGTCTTACTTTCTATTCTTATACTTATTAATATTCATAAATATTAACATGAAAGATTTTCTTCAAGAAAGCCATTAAGTGCAATGCTTGTTTTTAAAGTCCTTATCCAAGATCCCTCTTTGTTTTCAGTGCCTAAAGAAGCATAAAAAATAAATTAAACTTTTTCATTGTTTAGCCTCTTGCCAACACCAACAAATGACTTCAAAACTAACTCTAGCTATATATGCACAGCCCATTAAAATTCTGTCTTCCTGTCCCATATTCCTCAATATGTCTATGTACTATGAATTCTTATGGACAGGAAAAAAAAACTACTTCTAGAATATAGTGTAAAAGAGAAAATATTGGCAACACTCAATGTCCCCCTGCTGTCCTAACACTGCCGAGCAAACTTTGCTCTCATGGACCATGATGTTTTCCTCAGGATGTCTATGTCTAGTCATATCTGAAATTCAAACAATCTCCAATCAGAGCTAAGCCTCCATATGTTTTATTATTTATATGAATTTTTTTTGTTTGTTTTTGTTTTTTTTTTGGCCAGTCCTGGGCCTTGGACTCAGGGCCTGAGCACTGTCCCTGGCTTCTTCCCGCTCAAGGCTAGCACTCTGCCACTTGAGCCACAGCGCCGCTTCTGGCCGTTTTCTGTATATGTGGTGCTGGGGAATCGAACCTAGGGCCTCGTGTATCCGAGGCAGGCACTCTTGCCACTAGGCTATATCCCCAGCCCATGAATTTTTAAATTGAAAATAATTTAGGATTAATTTCAAATTTAAGCATCATTAAAACCTAGAGCATGAAAATTTCAACAGCTTTTCCTCTCTACTTCACATTCATTCACATCCTTAAAACTATCACAAACTACTGCTTTCCTGACTCCTATAGGTGAGAAGGCAATGCTTTCTTCATCAAACAGTTGAATCTGCAATTGGAACTTTCGCTAATGCACCAAATGTTAATGTGTTGGGTACAAATATTAGAGAACTTATAACCAAGTGTAAAATTGAGCATGGCTTATGAAATGTTTAAAAATAGATGGTCTATGTTCTCACCTTTGAAATTCAGGTATAAAATGGGTCATTATACTAAATCTCTGCAGATTTTCTTCAACTTACTTATGTTCACACAATATTTACTTCCACTTTGTATAGTAGAACACAATTTATTGTAGTTGGCTATTAATAAGTAATTACCTCCAGGGCTGGGGATATGGCCTAGTGGCAAGAGTGCTAGCCTCGTATACATGAGGCCCTGGGTTTAATTCCCCAGCACCAAATATACAGAAAATGGCCAGAAGTGGCGCTGTGGCTCAAGTGGCAGAGTGCTAGCCTTGAGCAAAAAGAAGCCAGGGACAGTGCTCAGGCCCTGAGTCCAAGCCCAGGACTGGCCAAAAATAAATAAATAAATAAATAAATAATTACCTCCATTATGTGTTTTCCCACCTTCAATAATTACAATTTTTGTCCTTATATTCCTATAATAGTTTGGACAAGAAAGAATCTCACAGACAAATCAGCAAATTATCAGTGCATGTGAGTTCTACTCATGTAGTAATTTATTCTTTATAAGTCTACATTAATTTCTTTAAAAATGTACTATATCCAGAATAATTTACCAAACAAGTAAAAGTTGTACAAATATAACAATAGGCTGCTAATATGAATTTGCAATTCTCTGTAGTGTCTGAACTTTTTCATCTAAATTTAGAGTACCAGTGCTAAGCTTATTCAGTATTGGGTGTGAGTTTACATATATTTCAAAATGCTACTGGACAGTTGAACTCAAAATAAAATCATCCCAGGAGGAAAATGTAATTCAAATCTCAAAACTCTAACAAGAATAAATAAGAAAGAGCCAAAATTTCAAAGTCTTGAAATTACTTTGTAAGAAACTCAGAAGGGGATCATTACAAGGAGATAAACATTGGTTGCTTAAAAATATTTAAAGAGAAAGCATTTAAAATCTAAATGTTTGTTTTACAAAATGTGGAATTAACTTGAACAACAAGTAGATCCTCATTTGCTAAGTCAAAAGTTTTCATGGAATATAAAGTGTTATTATTATTATTGTTACTGTTATTGGTTATGGGGATGGAACTCAGGGTCTGGGGCTGTCACTGAGCTTTTTCATTCAAGGCTAATGGTCTACCACTTTGAGCCACAGTAGCACTTCTGTTTTTTGGTAGTTAATTGGAGATTAGAGTCTCATGGATTTTCCTGCATGAGTTGGCTTTGAACCACATTTCTCAGATCTCAGCCTCCTGAGTAGTTAGGATTACAGGTATGAGCTACCAGTGCCCAGCTAGAAAGCATTATTTTTAAGTTATCCAATTTTACTACTGATCAATAAGGCTTTGGATGGAGTACTACAAGAGAAACAGAATATTTAAAGTAAGGATGTATAGAAATAGGATCAGTCTATTTTTAGAAGCAGTTCTACATGGATCTTAAATATCCATGATGTGGACATTTAATGAAGCCACATCATATATGCTTATAGAAATAGTAACATTTGTATTAAAGAGTAAACTCATATCTCTCTTTTTTAGACTAATTTGCCAATTATTTTTTTAAATAATGAAAGAATTTGCAGTCCACAAAGCTTCATTACAGCTTTAGAATAGCATATTTGTTTCCATTAGTTTCCATTTATAAGTTTTGTTTGTATGTTCTACATGCAATTTAACTGATAAAAGGCAGCCATTTATTTAGTCAGTAAAGCATTTATTAATTACCTACCATTTGCCAGCAATTTTTCTCTGAACTGAAAACACAAAGTCAAACAGTAAAGGATCTATGACCTCAAATAACTTATGCTTGATTGGAAAAGATGTGCATTCTTTTATGTAATAGCTATCTTAATGATTTACTTTTCTTTCTGTATATCAAACATATTGAGCATACTGAAAATGTGCACCAAAGGAGAAAAATCTAGCAGTTGAAATAACAAAATACATATTACTAAATTTGACTATTCCATATATAAATAATCTTTCAATTTTATGAAAGAATATGGCAACTTTATTAAGATTACATGATCTAAACTAAACACCTCAATTAAATACTCTACTTATGAAAGTAAACATTTACAAAACATTTGTTATTTGGACAAATGTGTTTATATTAGAACCTTGGTTTCCTTGTTAACTACAATGTTAAATGTATGATTCTTTCCTTGAAGGTTTGCCAAAAAGAGAAAAAAATGTGTGGGAGCAATGAGGTCATTTGAATGCTGAGTAAATAACTCATTTTTCTCATCAGAGGATTATAAACTTGATTTAAAAAAAAAACTGTGATTACCATTTAAACCCAAATTGCTCGGTCATGTTCTGGACAAATGCATCCACTGCAAACACTATAAAATGAAAGTAGGACACATTATTATGATTGCTAGGAAAGTACATAAATGTTGACTGCAATGTAGACTAATTTTTGTAAATTGATTCCATTCTGTTTTTCATATTCAGGGAATTATTTTGAACATATATTTTGATTTAACTATAAAATATTTTTGTTTCATTAATCAATTGCGTTTAAACACAAGCCTCACTGTCTTTTATAGAAGTTCTGATATGCTAAAATCACGTTTACTTGTAATTCCAATGAATAACTCAAGTTCTGAAGTTCAATGTATTCCTTCTGTATGTGGTAACCTAAAAGGGGCTTCTTTGAATCAATGACGCCAACTTTGAATCTGTGCTCTTTGGTCTGAATTCTCTTTACAATTACCTTGGGCTCTTAGAGGAAAAAATCTTCACTATGAAGTGTCTTGTGTGGAAGGCAAAGTACCCTTCAAACAGGAAATGCTTCTTTTTACCATTGTAAACAAAATATTAAGAAACAGCCCTCTAAAAACAAAGAAAAACCAACCAAACAAACAAAAAAAACAACTCCAGAGATCACCAGGAAATTAGTCCCCGCTCTATCTCAATGGTATAGTGCAAGCATCTCCTAGTAAGACTCCTAGTAAGACAAAGACTGGATTAGTGGGGAAGCTGGCCACATCTGTGATTTGGGATGTAGCTATACATATCTTTCTTACTCCTTGCCCCTTTACCTGAAGCTGAAGTCTGTCCCTCTGAAGGCTGCTGAAGGTGAACTTAAGAGTGTCTTCCCATGACTTCTATGTAATAAATCTCACTGGCCCACTCTTCACCAGGTCTTTTTATTGGGCATATGGTGTCCAGTGGCTGACCTCATGTGAAACTTTTGGATATTGGGTGTAGTGTCTAAAAATCTGGTTTTGCTTTCTGCCTTCATATTAAACTATAAATGCCTGGTTATATAAACAGATTCTAATTTTCACAGGGTGATTTCTATCTCTCCAAACATAATTGCATAATGAGTTTTCAGGGGCATAAGACATTTAAATTCTCAGAGATATTCCCAGGTTATTTTAAGCATCATGTGTTCTTCCAAATTAAGTGTTCTCAAATGCATAGATATTTCTCTTGGTAAAATACACAGAGTATTTTCTAAGAACTTAGGGAAACAACCCTATTTCTATTTCTTCAACAAATGTCATGTCATTCAGCAATAGCCATTGCTTAGCCAATCTTCCCAATTACCCCAGCAGTATGCAACAGTAACTCATTGGTGTCAGAAAGCCTTCTCACCACAGCCGACTTACAAGTTAACAAAACATAGTGTTCTGCCTTTATGTAGCTTCCAACACATTAGCATGCTGTTAGAAATTTACAACCATGAAATAAGTACTATGATGATGATTTGCAAAGTACAATGGAAGCAAATCTCAAAGGAAGAAATTTGTCTAGAAAAATGTGAAATATTTGGAAATGAGTAAAATACATCTGTTACAGAATAAAAAGTGATGGCATGCTAGAGAAATAATGTTCACCAACACTGACATAGGCCTGGAAATAGACATATTTGTATATCAAAAAAGATTTGGTCAGACTGGTTGTTTTCATAGCCATGCCAGTTGTGGTACAAAGTAAATATTCATTATGCCACATTAATTAGAAAATTCCACAAGAAGTAGAATTATTTAGAAAATAAATAATGTACTTTTTATGTAATGACATATACTTCACATCTGGTATATGATTTCATCCTCCTTTACTAAGAGACAAGCTATTAACAGCTGGTAACATCTGTAGTAGTTTTTGCCCATTACTGGATTTTCCTCAATTTTCAGTCTCTAAAACTGCACTCCAAAGAATGGAACAGAGAAATAGGCAATATTAGGGACTGAGATAAATCAAAAGTGGGGACTTATAATAGTTTTATTTGGAATATTTTCAACTATGAAGCAAGATTGCTATGGTCTCAGTGTCTATGCATATTCAAAATCATTTCGTTGAAGCATTAATTCCCAACTAAATGGTGTTTTTAGAAGAATATTTTGAAGTAAATTGGTTTTAAAGGAGATCCTGAGGCTGCAGAACCTATGATAATGAATAATGCCTTTATATGAGATAACAATCTCTCTCTCTCTTTCTCTCTCTCTCTCTCAATATTTTTCTCTCCCAATCTCCTTTTTTCTTTTCCTTTCTCTTTTGGTTCTAATTTTTCTGCCTCCAAAGTGTGAGAAATATGTTGACTATTTAATTTCTCCAATTTTGACTGGATTAAAATATCAATGCATAAACTGTAAATTTCAAAATGTAAAAACATCATACACATGGTTAACCTGCAAAGTACTATTTATTTTTATTTTAATCTTTAAAATATATTAAGTATTTCAAGCTATATTAAGTGTCACTAATAAAATTTTTAAATTCAATTTACCTTAATTATCTGCTCTTCTTAATTTTCTAATTAATATTAACAAAAGTACACAATAATATCCCTTATGCAAAACAAATCACTATGACAGCTTAGGAACACAATCTTGATGCTGAGGGAGAAAGATTGTTTATTTAAGACATCCAGAGATGCATAGAAAGACCATCTCAGAAAAAAAAAGGAAGGAAAGAAACAGGAAGGAAACAAAATGGGGAGAGACATTGTGAAAGACAGAAAAAGAGAAAATGCAAAGAGAAAAAATAGGTCTAAGTCTTTACCAGATAATGAATGGACTGCTTCTGATGTATCTGATGAAACAAGATGTTTCTTCTCCTAAAGATTTCCATCATCAAGTACAGATGGTAATCGCCCCAAGCTGATAAAAGAGTTTTCCTTAGATGCATATCTACTAATGGGTTCATATGAACATCAGATAAGTAAACACAATAAAACCCATCCTAAGATAATGCACATCTGTATGCATACCTACTTGTCCTGAGCACACACATAACCATGTAAATCTGTAGGTGTGAAACTCAGTGTTTATCTCTAAGTTTTGATAATGTATTATATATATAAAATTATTACATTATACTAGACTTATTATTTATTGTAGCTTCATGCAATTATATGCATGATTCTTAATTGCATGATTCTTAAAGTTAATATTAAGGAAAATAAAAATCAAGCATGTATTTTTTTCCATTTCTATAAAGCTCACAAAAAAACCCCCACATATATATGACTTGGAAAGCAGGTCAGTGTTACCACAGAGAAATAAAGATATAAGAGAGGTTAATTTTTTTAAAGAATCCTGAAGACTGATCCTAGTATATATTCCCACTACTTTTGATTTCTTAAGCTTGATGCTAATTATACAGATATATGATTTGTGAAAATTTAGCAGCCCATACAGGTAATTTGTACACTTTTCAGTGTATATTCATCTTACCAACAAAACATGTAAACGTTGTTGTATGGTGAGATTTATTAACTAAAGTGTTTCTAAATCATCAACTTTGATATAATTTAGTAATATAATTCTTGCAACTTGAAATTATCACCATTATGATTTATTTCACAAAACAATGGTTTTAACTGTGGATTAACTTTCCTTAAATTTACCTAAAATTTTGACCATTTCACATACTTCATGCCAATCGATACATTACTCAGACATCATTATAATCATCTTTTGTCCTAATATTTCTTTTTTTTTGTTTTGTTCTGTTTTTGTTTTTTTGTTTTGTTGGGAGTTTTTTTTGGCCAGTCCTGGGCCTTGGACTCAGGGCCTCAGCACAGTCCCTGACTTCTTTTAGCTCAAGGCTAGCACTCTGCCACTTGAGCCACAGCGCCACTTCTGGTCATTTTATGTGTATGTGGTGCTGGGAAATTGAACCCAGGGCTTCACGTATACGAGGCAAGCACTCTTGCCACTAAGCCATATCCCCAGCCCTTGTCCTAATATTTCTGTGTAAGTAAATAATCATACCAAGCTTCTTTTTAATAAAAGGAGACATTACAAGTTGGGTTGGAAAAATCTCCCTTCATTCAGCATAAGGAACATAATGACCCTGAAAAATATCTGTCTCAGAATTTCTAAGAGATGTCATTGAACCCTCCCAACACCTTTCCTTTCACATTTAATTAGCTTGCAGATTCTTTTAAATTTCCTTTGCCCTTTTTGCTTTTCCCTGCTATGATTTTATTAAAATTCTTCTATTAGTGGGTATAAATTGTAGGCTACTTCCCCTTATACAATTACCCCAAGAGAACTGTTCTATTAACTATTTGATTAATGTTTATTACATTTGCCCTGTCTTCCAAAGCTTCACACATTCACAACAAACCTGTTTTCCTGAGTCATTTCTTCTGGACAAATGTTTAATAATTCTCTATCCTTTATCTGAACAAGTTTCAAAGTTCTGAAATGACATTCAATTTTTTTGTAATAATTGTCGCCCCTGTTTCATAATTCCTTCCATTATCATGTCAATTTCCTTTACATAGAATGATCTCTAGACTCAAACTCATTTTAATGTAAATATAAGACACACTTAAGGACCCTCTGCTAGCAAACTAGCAGGGGACAAGTGGTGAGGTGTTGGGCTCTGGCTATACCTTTAAGGGGCAGTCCCAAGAGGCCTGCCTCTTCTCCCGCCTTGGGGCTGCCTGGCTGTTAGCCACTCTTACCCTCTTCCAGGTCCAGAACTGGAAGAGGTAGCAAACTAGCCCTGCCTTCCGCCTCGGCCACATGTGTGTATCAAAATGGCGCCAGGCCAGGCCCAAGGGGCAGTCCTATGGGATGTGATGACCGCCCATAGAGGAAGTTCTGTGACATCACTATGATGGGCAGCTTATCAGCCTATCGCTAGTATGCAGTTAGTCCCTCCCCTTCCTGCCGCCATTACTGTTATATAAACCCCTCCCCTTAGTAAAACTGGTGGAAGTTCCAGTAGCTTATCCCGAAACACCCATGTGACTCCCGTGTCATTCTTTAAGTGTGCGAGGGGAGGAGGGGCGTCTCACCGCCAAGGTTTGCACATTGGGCCGCACTCCAGCTTTCCGCCTGGTGGGACGGGATGGGACACATGCAAGGGTGAAAGGGGTCCCGACAGTGAGGGAACAGCACAATATAACTATCCCTTTCCCTCCTCCCCCTTCTCCCCCCTCAACCTCCCCACCCCCATTATTTAGGAAATAAAAGATGTTCTCATTAATATTTACTCTACTATCTTTTATATTTAACTTTTTGGAAATTGATACTTGATATGCCAGAAGACAAACAGAAAGCAAAGTAATCCTAGTACACATGATTTATGTATGTGACTAATTCTTAAATATTATCCCATCTTGGTCTAGATTACTATCAAAAAGAACAAATAAATGACTTTGGTTTGGGTCTTAACATGTATGCAGAATTGGAGATGTTGTTACAGAGCTGAAAAGCCAAATGAAAGGTAGATAACACTTAAAACAGATGGGTGAGGGGGCTGAAAAGCACAGAAAAAGTATTTCTAAAGGCTAAATTTAAAAACCTGCTTCCTGAGTAACTAGGAAAGAAGAATCTGCTAGCAAATGGCACTACACAAGCAGTAACTTCTAATTTTCCTTTTCCTTTTGTCATTATCCAAACTGTCAACTCATATAAGAGAACCCAAACAAGATATATAAGGGATAAGAAAGCAGAATTTCAGAAAAGAATACCAAATGTGTGAGCAATGGATCATTTAAACTACTTGGATATACTTAAATTTCCAGCTCCAGTGATTTCAAGATTGGAATTTATACAATTACCTCAAGTTATTGCGGCGCTACCAGCAATCAGATCTCATAAATCAAGCAACTGTAGAGGAAGACACGAAAGCTGAAAATGCCACTGTAGTGTATTTATGATAGAGCGCACTGAAAAAAAATCATGTTTTTTTGTGTAATTTGACTTCATACTTATAGATATTTCTGAAGGTCTATTCTAGGCTCAGAACTAGAAAATGGAGATAAAAAAGAAGAGTAGATGGGGCTGATGAAAGAGGACAATAGATTTGCAGTGGGTGTAGCTGGTAAAATTCAAGGTGCAATGGAAAGAATGTCCTCATGGGGAGATAAGTACAAAGTGTTGCACTGAAGAGAAAGGAATCAATTTTCCCTGCAGGAGACATACAAATAAGGGTAACACAAGAAATAGCAGTGTTGCAATAAGTCGAAATCTGAAGGACAGAGGAGCAATACTTAGAACATTTGTGACAATATCCTATATGTGAGAGCAAGGAGTTTAAGGTTTAAATTCTTAAAACTTTAAAGAACACATCCTTTCTGTGGGAGAAAAAAATGTGACGGAGTTTGGAATAGAAATAGCAGTACATAGATAAATACCCCTATTTACTACTTTAACAGAACAAAGACCATCCAAAAGATTGTCATTGGCCAGAAAATTGGACAAAGTTATGGTGTCTACAGAGTAGGGACAGACACAGATAAATAGTGCCTTCACTCCAACTTTGCCCAGCTGTACCCTCCCAGATGTGGTTTGAGGAAAGCACTAGAGAAGGTCTTTATCTGTATCTCAGTTGAAACTTCTCAGCTTGGAGTACCCACACTGTGGTCATAAAATCAGCAGAAGATGTGGCATTTTCATATTGCAAATTATTCATTATGTGGAAGAATATAGTATGTCTTGCTGAAGTGATAAAAGATTAGATTGGTGTGATAGGGGAAAAAAAATCTTGTTTTCAAGCTATGGAAAATATAACCGTAGACTAAGGAAGCTTTTTCTGATGTGCTAAATTAATACAGGGAAATGTCCAGATGGAAAGGAAAAGTAATGGAAAGGATTTAGTATGTAATCATTCAAAATGTAGTCATCACACAGTGTGTGAGTAGGTATATTGTATATATACTGCTTTAATGATACTGTAAAATGTGACATACTTTTTTCATCTTAGTACATAGGGGCTAATTTTGAACTTATTACTATAATAACTTAGATCCTACCCCATTAAGTGATTACCCTGTTTTCACTAAGTGTTTCCCCCATTATTAAACCTTTACTTTAGCTTTTTGACATTTATAAAATACGAGAAACATTTTTGCATTGATATCCTCTTCATTTTATACTTTCTTTAGAATAGAAATGAAAGATATGGATGGGGGAGAAGTTCTGAGTAGTTTTATGATTTCTAATTTTTATTTGGAATTCTGATGAGAATATGTAAAAATTCCATACAGGTATCAAGCTCAATGGTTTTCTGTGTATCCCTTTTAATTACAGTGACCAAGCAAGTGAGTTTTCAGAATACCACTGTTGTATATAAAAGCCAATACACATTGTATAAAAATCCATAAACATCATGAATGCAATTCTTTCTAAAATTAATTATATATGTGTGTGTGTTTTTGACATATTATAAGTTGTGAAATATATATATATACATATATATATTTAGTCATTTTTTAAGTAGACAAATTTTGCTTTATTGTGAACATTTTAAAGCATAATGCATGAATTGATTAAAAAACATGGTTTTTGAAATACTTCAATAACTCATTTAGTTTTAGTCTTTTTAAGTGGAGAGTAAATCAAATTCAGGCAAATACATCATACCAATAAACTAAACATCCCTCATCTTTACTATAATAAACCTTTTATTGTTGGTGTCAATCAGTAAGCAATGTCCTTTCCTGGGACTAATAGAGACATAGAAGGAGAAAGAGGGAAAGGATCTATTAGAGGGCAATACAGAGGGTTAATTTGATCCAGTCATATTATATGCATATATGAAGATGTAAAATGAAAACAATTACTTTGTATTGTTAATGTATACTAGCAAAACTCACTTTTTATTGTTGGCTTTGGGGAAACATTCTATGACATATTAAATGTTTTTCTTTGTTTTAGACTTTTAAAAGCTTAAATATTCCCATTGTTTTCATATAAATTAGACTTACAACAGAGTAAGTAGCTTTGGGTACAGGTTTATGCATATTTACCTGTGTCTAAGGAATATCATGTAGTTTTTCATTAGTATAAAAATATGTGATGGGGCATCTTGAGCTCTTTTGAGGAATAGAGCAGTAAAAATGCAAACTAAAAAATATAGATGATTTTACAAACCTGCTTTACAAAGATTAACTACTTTTATACTGCTGCCTCTAGATAAATGAAATATATCATGATGAAATAACAATGCATGCCATTTCATGTATCTAAGTCCCTAAATATCTATGGCAGACAAGTCTATATATTATGGAAGCTAATATGAACACATTTGAACTTTGAAGCTTCACATAAGTCATAAGTTTAAGGATAGCATTTCAAGAAAAATTTCAGAGCTCTAAGTCGGAAAATGTTTACTAGAGAATTCTCAATTATCATCTTCACACATGAATAAAGGATATACTTAACCCATAGCTTTTCCAATCCTTTTTTCTTTCAACAATCATTACTAATACCAACTTTATTCCAGCCATAGAGATTTTATTACTATGACACACACACGAATGACTCAAAGAGGAATGATTCATTTCACTTCTAAGCTAATAATTTATTACCTATTATAATATCTTACAAAACATTCTAGCTGTATTTTAAGTTTCAAAACTGTGCTTAAATTTTTCAGTGGTTCATAAAGCATGGAAACGCCCCTGAGAAGAAATATTTGCAGATTGAGCATGTTGAACAGATTTTAGGGTAAATTGACTTGCCACACCTGACTCACCAAATCAGAAGAAGTAGAAGACACATTGCTTTAAGGAAACCAAAAAGGGTAGTGGAGACGGTGATTGCCAAGAATGGAGGGTATAATGGTGTATACCAAACAGAGTCATCTCATGCCTTCACAAGAGCTTAGAAGAAATGGGTAATCAGGGGCTGGGGATATGGCCTAGTGGCAGGAGTGCCTGCCCCATATACATGAGGCCCTGGGTTCGATTCCCCAGCACCACATATACAGAAAATGGCCAGAAGTGGCGCTGTGGCTCAAGTGGCAGAGTGCAAGCCTTAAGCAAAAAGAAGCCAGGGACAGTGCTCAGGCCCAGAGTCTAAGCTCCAGGACTGGCAAAAAAAAAAAAAAAAAAAAAAGAAAAGAAATGGGTAATCAAATCAAATTGGAGTCTATCACTCTCAGCCCAACACATTAAAAAAATTTAAAATCTGCCAAATAGGAAGTCAAAGACTTATTCAGTGAGCCCTCTAAATATACTTAAGTAGGTTAGAATGGATGGAGACAAGAAACTTTAATGAAAAAGAATTATCACAGCTTACATAAGGAGAACTATGAATGTTATGACTTCTTTGTTATTTAGAAATTTGCTTATATTTAAAAATTGAGTGAATGTTGCTTCTTTTCATCTTAAGTGTAAATGTGGGAATGTACTAAGTGCTTTTTCAGGAAAAAAAAATGATGTTTTTGAATGCTTTTAAAAAGAGGACAACATGTTGTTTTCATCAGAAATATATAAAAGATTTCCTATTTTCAATCTACTATCTCTTTTGCTGTTCAAAGAACAGCTACTGTTAATCAGTGTGATGGCATGAGTACAGCTAAGTTATGTCTTAGAGGAAGAGCTAAATAACATCTCAATGTGGGCTATAAACATCCAGTTCTGTTAATGGTGACAGCAAAAGGAGAGTGGCAATCAACTGGATAGCATTTGAGCTGAGCAATGGATTGAAAGAATCCATTAGGAACAACAGGCAAAGAAGGCGATGGGAGATTTTGAACAGCTCTTTCACTTACATCTTGTCAGATGTAAGAAAGTTCTGGACAGTTTTCTGGCTTTCCAAATCTACTGATCTTATAGATAATTTCTAAAATTCCTAAGGGGCCTAGAATGTCTCGGAGGAATACTCCGAGGACAAACATATTCTTTCAATCTGATGGCTCATTTACATTTACACTCTGATCCCAACCATACACATACACACAAAAAGGGAAACATATTAAAATATAATAACAGGAAAAAGATTATTTTCTTCCAATCTTATTTTTTGCTTCCATAATCACTGAAGATAAAAGGAAAGCCAACTTGAGTCTCAGAAAGTTGCCCAGTGGAATCATTGGAAGTCCCAAATATTTCCCCTCCTCCTAGTCTTTAACACAAAGAGCTTATGATTATGATATTTTAAGAATTCAGTGAGGTAGATGTGGTGTCTCATGTTTGTAATCCTAGCTATTCAGACATAGAGGTCAGGAGGAAGACCATAGTTCAAGGCCAACCTAGACAAACTATTCAGGAGACCCAATCTGAATTAATAGCTCATGATGGAGGTATACTACTGTCTCCCTAAGTACATGGCAAGTGTAACTTAGAAGATTTTTTACCAGGTTAGCCCAGGCATAAATAGGAGACTAAATCAGAATATGTTATGAGTCTGGAGTATAAGAGCACCGGCCTCCCAAGTACTACCTAGTACTATAAAGAAACCTTAAGAGATGGAGGCAAAGAGGAGGTGGAGGAGGAGAAGGAGAAAACATTTTCAGTGCCCAACTATAATAAAGCAAAATCAAAACCACAGCACTAAAAATATTTTATATTTTCCCAAGTATTTTAGTTACCAAATAGTTTTTAGAATAAAAATGAGATTATAGTGCCAATTCAATTCAAAGTTGAAAATGAAGTGATCCAGCAAATCAAATTAGGTACTTTGGTGCTTAACAGTACTTGAAACATGCAGAATCCAAGCAGAAAGGAGCCGTGGATGAATGCAACCCTGAACTTTACCAAATGACCTCCTATGGAATGGCATCATTAGATCCACAAAAGAATGATATTTTCCTATATTTCCACATACTAGTGAAATGATACACAATAATGAAGAAATATCAAGAAACAGCAAACAATAAGTAAAAAGTTAATTAGAATTAAAATGCATCTTGTTTATAAGTAAATTTATGCCTCTATGGGACTTAAGTAAATAGAAATTCATTCAGAAAATCTTACCAAAAAACTTCATAATGTATGTAATTGCTGCCTTCCCAAAACGTCATTTCAGGGTGCAATATCAGCATCTTAAAAATCTTTATAATTCTCAATCTGGAAATTAAACATACATTGTAGAGCTAAATTGATTATTTACCACTATATAGGACAGTTATATGTATGTATATATGCGTATATATGTAATTGTTATATATACATACTCAAATATATGTATATACTAAGGTATCAATATTTTCCAACTCATATGTCATTAAAAAGAAAATTATGATGCAAATGAGAAATAATGCAGTTTGTTCTCAAGTTGCAGTGTTAACAATGTGATTGTTACCCTACGTGTTTTGCCTAAATTGTACTTCCTAGCTGTCTTTTTTCTTGACTTTGTACTCTGAAATAGGTCTATTTACTGTCATATTTGCAAGCAATTTTGGAATCATTCACTGTTCCAAATAATTGCAAAAATACATAAGCAAAGAGCGACTCAATAGGATGGTGTCTCACTTCAGGAAATGTGAAAATTCTTATTTGTTTTGCCACATTCATATGTTTATCAGCATATAAATGCATGTATACTCACTTTTCTATTTACACACATGTACTATTATCTGACATTGTGTATATTTTGTGTTTATAGTACTATAAATAGTAAATGATCTTTTAGACTAATACTAATTTGGCATCACCCAGATATCTGCAGATGACATTAAAGACTTGCCATTTGACCCAGTAACTCAAGATTCAAGAAGATATAGGAACACTAGAACAGCAAACATTATGTACCATGTAATCTTAAGTAGATCAATTATTTAGTAGGTCTCATCTTTTTATTGAGCCTACAATATGGAGGATACTCTTAAATCACAATATAAAATTCAAACTTTATTATTTGTAAGAATACATTAAGTTTAGTTGTTGTTTCAAGATAGTGGGAACACAGTCATATTCCCTGAAAAGGAGTGATGTCCTTTAAGATTTTACTCCCCAACTTTGGATAATAGGAGCAGTCTTGGAACTTGATGTTGTCTTCCATTTCTATAGCACACTTTTCTCTAAGTGGGAAGAGATGAACCAGGTATTGTGACAATTAATATTAATGAAGATAAAGTGTACATGTTTCTCCATGCAAGTAGACAAAGTCACACATCTGACCGAGAGTAAAAGCAAACTACTAGAAATAGACATCTTTGTGAGAACTGAGCACACATTCACCCTTAGCTAATACCTCATGAGCCTTTGATGTATGTCTCTTTACATGTGAGATGAGACAGGTCTTCATTTTGTTAAAAGAGCGCTGTGTCCATGTGTGTGTGTGTGTGTGTGTGTGTGTGTGTGTGTGTGTGTGTGTGTGTGTGTTCAAAGCAAACTAAGGGAAATGTGATCGAACTAATGGAAATGCATCTCAGATTTTAAAAATAATTTTCAATGATTATTTCAGGTACCTTAGTGACAGTTCTTTGGGCTCTAATTAGCTCTAAATAACAAAATGGTAATTTTAACATTTTGTAATAGTGTTTCCAAAAATACACTTAAAATTAAAACAATTAATTTATCCTTTCACAAATTCTAGACCTTCTGGTGAAGTTAATCCCACATAGAACATGTTTTACTATGGAGTAAAAAATTCAATCACTGTTTTCAAATCTGAGCATTTATAAGACATTTTTTTAACCAAGGATGACATGCCCTGTCTTTTGCTTTTATTAAGATATCCAATAGCTAGGTGCCAGTGGCTCACATCTATAATCCTAGCTACTCAGGGTATCTGAGGATCTTGGTTTCAAGCAAACCCAGGAAGAAACATCTGTGAGGTACAGTAAACTACTCAGAAAAAGTCAGAATGGTGGAGCTCAAGTTGTACAGCATGAGCCTTGAGCACAAAAAGGCTCAGGTACAAAGCCCAAGTCCTAAGTTCAAGCTTCAGAAATAGCAAAACAATAAAAATTAAATAAAAATGCCATCTTATTCCTGCTAAAATAATCCCTAAGAAAAAACAAGGTGAACTGCATTGGGATGTGGGGCAGGTGGGAATTTTCAGTTCAAATTTACTACTTATATTTCCATGATTATAAAACATACAGGTCAGGTATATCTAAATATTTGAAAGCAACTGTCAAATCTTCCTAAACCTACTCTTTTCTTATTTTAGGTAACCACTTGTTAACATCTTTGCTACCGACTACATATTTATTTAGGAAATACTCACAATTCCAAGGCATTTAAGAAATTATGATAGCCACAGGTTTATAACATCTATATTCTGCCTTGAATAAAAGATATTCTCTGATCCACTTTGTTTTCAATAGTTCTTATAGTAATTGTGATCAAGAATTAGATTAGTATTAATTATAGGATCATATCACTTTAGTTCACTATTAAAATTTTATGATTAGATATTAAGAGCATTTGATACTCACAAGACCCTATGTTGGAAATGAACTTTATAACTTGTTGGGGAGCAGAGTTGGGAGGGAAAGTAGGAAAAAAATGTGGGAGGAGGTGACACTGTTCAACAAGAAATGTACTCATTACCTTATGTATGTAACTGTATCACCTCTGCACATCACCTTTACAACAAAATTAAATTAATTTCTTAAAAAGGTAGCACATACAAGTTTTGACACTGTTTCAGAAGATTTGTAATTTTGTACTAATATAATTATATCTAACTATTGTGGAATCTAAAACATTACTGTTTGGATAAATAAAATAACATATAATTATTTAAATTATAAATGTAAAATAGGTGTACATAAAGATAAAATGGCTACTAGTTTAGAAGTAGTCTTGGTAAGTAAGGTACACTGTGTCTTAAATTGTGTGACGTCACATCAAACCCGTCTTTGAATGAAAGCATTGCCATGTGAATCAACATTCATAAATGTGAATACAAACTCACCAAAATCAGTGTGGTATTACTTTTTACTTAGTGTTCTCAAAGTAGAATTGCTATCGTGGTCAGAGAATATGAGAACAATAGATAATTGCTTTGAACAGGCAAAATATGCAAGTCATTAATCCTCTGAAATACATTGGCTAAAGTCTAAAATTTAAAGCTATATGTATTATAAACTAAGCAGTCATAACTCAGGCAAGAAAAAAGACAATGTGTTCTAAATGACTGAAAATAAAAAGATTATAATAAAATAGACCAACTTACTCATATGGCAATGGACATAATTATGTATGCTATCATATTAAAGCAAGATAATGGCAATTTTCAATTATTTTATAGAAAGAAAGAATGAAAAGGAAGGAGGGAAGGAAGGAAGGAAGGGAGGAAGGAAGGAAGGAAGGAAGGAAGGAAGGAAGGAAGGAAGGAAGGAAGGAAGGAAGGAAGGAAGGAAAAAAGGAAGGAAGGGAGGGAGGGAAAGGAGGAAGGAAGGAAGGATATCAATTTAGATTTTTAACTATTTTGACTCTAATTTTATCTCTCAGGACCTCAGTATCAATAAGTCAAAATGCACAAATACAATAATCTATAAATATATCACATCTATTAAATAATTTTAATCAAGAAAAATAACTATATACAACATATAAAATGTTCATTGTAACCTTTTAGAGGTTGAACAGATTGAAAGTTTAAAACAGAATAGAGAACTCAAGCTGACTTGCAATCACCTGAGCTAATAATATGTGGGCAATGTAAATCAATATTTCAGTCTCATAAGTTTTTGAGAGCATCATTAAAGGTGACTTATACTGGGAATTGTCAAAATTCCCTCAACTGGAGCCAGAAATGATGAATGTTCATAATAGTTGTCTAAAGAGAGTACATTCAGTACTCCATTTCATATAAAGCTTGCTTCTTTTCTTCGTGCTTTAAACTAATAAGGTTTTAAACATCCTTTTTTTAGCTTTTCTAATAAGAGTATTCTGCACACATTTTGCCACAGTTGAGGAATCTTTGACAATTCCCTTAGTCAGTTACCTTTAAAGGTTACCAGGCAGTTGCATTATTAACTCAAGATTGTAAAGGTTTCTACAATTCTTATTATTTATCTAATCAAAAAGGATCATTTATTTAAAGAAATTAAATCACCCAAGTGCTTATTCCTGTACTCTGGTTAGCACTTTTGGTATTTTGAATTTTTTTGAACAGATGGGATATTTTGCTTAGGGAAAACTTGCAGTTGCTAGCTTTTTTAAAAGCATATTTTCAAGACTGTCAAAACATTACAAAATCATTAGGAGACTCCCATGTTAGGATCTTGTCAGACATTTCATTATAAATTTACATTAAGATTCTAGCTATTTTAGATCACAAACAGCCCCAGTCAAGCACAATCTGTTAGTGGAGCTGAAATTTGTTTAGGGAATGTTATAAATGAATTGCAATAGTTGTAGCTCAAAATTGTCAAACTGAGAACACAGAGAGAGTTCTGTGAACATAGACGGAACCATATATCAAGGATTGTTACACATTCTCCCAAGTTCACTGGTGAACTGAGAAAAACTGTTGCTTATGATCAATTCTCCATTATCAAAATGTACATCAACAAAGATAGCAAAAGAAGTTATGTGTTACTGAATTTCCCATAAAATCTGCAAATGTACATAAGCTTTTAAGTATTGTGTTATCTACAGAAAAATATATTCTTGTCTTTATTTTGCCAATAGAGACCTCTGAAATTTTAATTTTTGTCAATAACTGAGTCAAAAAATTTCAAGTAAAAGCTGATAAGTGAAACAAATGGAAGTTTATAAAATAGTTTAGGTTATAATAAAAGCAAATTGCGTTGACTTTATTATAACAAAGGTTAAATTTATATTGCTACCCGTACTTTTGCTGTTTGGCAGAAGTTCCATTATTTTTCTCCAAACTTACATAAAGAAGCAATTACTGGGTCAGTCTAAATGGCTTGCAGTTATAAACCCATAGATATAAATGGGGATTGGGAAAAATCAGAGTTTGAGGCAAAATCATAGCAACATTCCACTTGTTTCATTGAGCTGGTCATGGCGTAAGCCATGTGAAATCCCCAGCTAGACAAGATATGTAAGTAAGAGGATTGTGGTCTGAGGCTTGGGGGGCGAAAACACAAGACCCTACCTGAAGTGCATCTAAAGGGTAACAGGGAAGGGCGTGTGGTACAAGAAGTCCCTAGCAAGTGTGCAGCGTTTAGTTAAAAACCCCAGTACTACTGGGCAGAGGGCTGGGATAAAGGCTACTGTCGAAGGCTGACATTTTTAGTATATGTAGTGGCTGCAAACTGCACGCCGATTGGGCAATGCATAGAGGACTCTCAAATCAATGTAAATGAGAGCTAGGTCCCTTGTGAACATGTTGTATAAGAAGTTTGGAAGAGAATGTCAATAAATATCTCAATACAGACCCTAAAGAGAAAAATATCAGAAAATACAATTTTGTCCTAGAAGGAAACAGGTAATTATTGAGATATTAGCTTATTTAGGAAGAATGAGGGAAGTTCCTTGTCTGCTGTTAGACTGGCTTTTTTAAAAGGTGGGTGGGCAGTACTAGGGTTTAAATTCAAGGCCTCAGGCTTGCTAGGCTGGTGATTTAGAATTGATCCCCACCTCATCCATGCTGTTTACTAGCTACTTTTGGACTAGGATTTCACGTTACCCAGATGTGTCTACTGTGCGGACTGCACTGGTCTACTTTAGGTTTCACATAGTTGCTGACATCACTAACACATGCTCCTTCATCCAGCTTCCTTCCTTGGAGATGGACACTCAGAGACTATTTTGGCCTAGGCTAGCCCTGAACCATGATCCTTTCCATTTCAGCCTTTAAAGAAGCTAGGTTTGCGGATGTAAACTACTTCAGCCTGGCTGGATGGGCTTCTTAATTTATGTTTTGATTTGAGTTGGTAACATGAGAAGCTATAATTATTGAAACTTTCATATACCTTGAGATAGCTCTACAATTACTGCAAATCTTTTCAAAATGAATTGATGTAGCCTGAAGGAAAATAAATAGCTTTACAATAACTACTATAAGAGGCATCATAATGGTAAGAGAAGATTAGTAAAACTTTAGTTTCAAGGTAGATCTGTATTGTAGTTCTCTAGTCAAATTATTAAGAGACAAAAGTATATTCACTCAGATTAATGCAAAAGAATTACATTATAAATATAGCAGTCAGTTAGTGTATGTCCCATTTCTATCATCACAAAGGATATCTTCCATAAACTATTGCTGTTTCCAAAAGAGTATGACATTTTCAATAGAAAACACCATGATAACACATACAAATGACAGATGTCATGCCTTATCAAGAATAAGCCATTGCTTGATGAAAGAGCCACAAGTAATCGTGTTATTTGTTTCACATCTTCTTTTAATTTTGACAAGTGTAATTATCTAGTTTTCTAATGTTTACCCATCAGACAAAATGTGTTGCATAAGGTCACCTAAACCTTTCATAAGCATAGAGATTTTGAAAAGAATTTAATAGAAGTGATAGAAATGCATTAATTTGTTTTCCACAAGCTAATATAAAGAGCACTATTACAGTGCTAGTTCCTGTCAATGACTAATATCATGTCATTAACTATGTGCAGTAAAATAAGGAAGTATAAAGACCTAACTAGAGTTGTACTACTGGAGATAGAATTCAAATCTCTTAAATCTCTATAGCTTTTCTCTAAGGCTCAGCATATCATTTTATTTTACTTGAAGTACAAGTACCTGTGCTTATATACTTCAATTTATGTTTGACCTCTGATTTTGTTATGTGCTAATGATGTGGCTTGACCTCAGGGCTGATGTGCTGTCCCTGAGTTTTTGTGCTCAAGGCTAATGCTCTGCTATGTGAGTCACAGCTCCACTTTCCTTTGCTGAATTTTTGTACAATTCATTAACCTTCTTTATCATTCTTTTATTGTTAACTCAAGTGTCAAGAACAAGAAAGGTCTTGCAACTCCAATTTTCTAAATTAAAAGAAAGATATTAAATATCTTCAAAACAAAACATTAGGAAGGGAAGTGCGACATCAAAATGATGAGACAAAGGATAAAGGGCAATCCAATGCAATGGTGCTCCTCACAAGACAATATATTGGAAATTAAATGTACAACTTGAGGTGGGGAGTTGGGGGGAGATGGAAGAAAAATGAGGGAGGGAGGTGACAAGTATAACAAGAAATGTACTCACTACCTTACATATGTAACTGCAACCTCCATGTACATCACCTTGACAATAAAATTGAATTTTTAAAAAGCTGCTTCTAAAATTAAGAAGAGTGAGGGAAGTGGGGAATAGGGACAGAATGGATCAGAATGTTGAAAGGAGTGACACTGATTAAGACATATTGTATTGATAAACTGCTTTGTTAAATGGAAACTCTTGTATAACTAGTTACATATAATTAAAAAAATTAAATGTGCATAGACATTTCCTTTTTATGACAGTAGTGTGTCTTGACACCCTTAATTTAATATAATAATTTAAATTTCCTCTATTCTATGTAAAGGACAGAATCTTCTATCATTGACTTGAAATTCTCAAAATGTCATTTAATTCAAGCCTTGCAATAAATACCAGGTAGGTGTCAACATTCATTCTAAATTTTCTTCCTTTCTTATATTGGTAAACTTGGGAAAATATAGTATCACTCCAACCCTAGCATGTAAAATCTTAATTCTTTCATGTGACATATACTAAAATTCTTTTAGCTATTTCCTATTATTATTTTTTTATTTACTTTGTCCTTGAGTTAGTAATATCTGTATACATATATGTATTAATGTGAACACATACATGCATTTATATTAATACATATGTGTATATAAGTATGCATATGCATGTATACATAAATGTGGTTTGGGTTTTTTAATTAATTTAACTATGCTACTTTATAATTATTTATATATTTTGATCATACAAATATTTTACTCTAAATATGTATTTATGCCTTCTTTGTGGATTATTTATCTTGATGGTTAAGAATAGTAGTGTCTGAAAGGAGTTACATTAATCATGTTACCTTGTATTCATAAACAGTTTTGTTAAATGGACACTCCTTTGTACAACTACCTAAAGATAATTTAAAAAATTTAAAAAGTGTGTCTATGATTAATAACATTAATAATTATAAAATTATTACTGTGTTAAAATGAAACTTCAAACTGTTATTTTCAATATTTATTACAAATAGTGCAAATTCTTATAGTTAAATCTTTTCTTTTATGTAGAAGAAAAGCTACAAAGAGAGTTAAAAATAAATATAAATGAAAGGTAGAAAATGCTGGTTGTTATGGAAACCAAAAATGCATTTAAAGCAAGATCAGAGAAAAGGTAATACATTTTTACTCTCCTGAAGACAAAAGTCACAACTCGATAAAGACTGATGTCTGCATTAAAATCAGATTGTGAAATTTAATTATAATGCTTACATTCAGAAGTCAAGGTATTTGTTTTATTTTAATTTTTTGGAGAACCACATCTGTTTAACTTCTGATACCCCTCAAAACTTAATCTATATTTTGTTGATATCATATAATTATGTGAGATGTAGGGTAGAATAGACTCTGCTCAGACATGTGACATAGAAATTTCTATGATGGGGGGAGGGGGGTATGAGGGACAAGGTAACAAACAGTACAAGAAATGTATCCAATGCCTAACGTATGAAACTGTAACTTCTCCATCAGTTTTATAATAAAAACTAAAAAAAAAGAAATTTCTATGATCCATTTATGAGTCTATATGCATACCTTTTAACATCTATTAAAATTATAAAACATTAATATACTGATATCTTATTGCCAGAGCCAGCCAGCAGCGAAAGGGAAACCTGATTGAGGGGGCGAGGATTAAAGAAAAAGAAAGATACAAGACAAGAGACAAAAGACAAAAGACAAAAGACAAAAGATGGGATTCTGGAGGTCTGCAGCTCATGACTGTAGCTCAAGACTGCAGCCCAATTTATTCTTAACTTCCAGCTTATATACAGTTTAGGAACCAGGGAGTGGCATAGGATTAACTAAAGTTTAAGAAAACAAGAAGGCCCTGAAGTTGGTAAATAACAAGAGGCAGTAAAACAAGATAAAGTTGAATGGTTTACATAAAATAGACTCTTGAGGACATAATAAAACATCTCTAACAACTAATAAAACTGTCCTTCAAGTAAGCCATGTCCTTGCACGTCCTTGAGATAACATAGCCAGAAGTCAGGATGAACTTTGTTGTCGGCTCCCTACATCTTATCAGTATCTAGTGGCAAGAAGAAAGGCAATAAATATTTCTTTTCCTGGACTCAACAAACAGTAGATGAATTTCTATACTCATTCATACTATGGGAGATAAAATGAGGGAGGGGGGTAACAAGTTTGATAAGAAATGCACTCAGTACCTCACATATGTAATTCTACCCCCTCTGTACATCACCTTGACAATCAAATTAAATTTTTAAAAATGAATAATGTAAACTTGTTCAACAGTATGTTGGGTCCTCAAAAGGCTAAACATAGAACTCTCCTGTGACTCAAGAGCCCCACTTTTGGGCATCTACCAAAAAGATTATAAGCAAAACCACCCTAAAGCAACCAGCACAACTATGTTCATCATAGCACAATTTGCTATGGTGAAAATATGGAACCAATACATATGCACCTCAGTAGATGAGGGGATCAAGAAAATGTGGTACATATACACAATGGAATTCTATGCCTCTATCAG
Organism: Perognathus longimembris pacificus; assembly: GCF_023159225.1. Classification (NCBI taxonomy): domain Eukaryota; kingdom Metazoa; phylum Chordata; class Mammalia; order Rodentia; family Heteromyidae; genus Perognathus; species Perognathus longimembris. The sequence continues at coordinate 18,659,278 of NC_063163.1, forward strand.
AAAGAATGCATTGCCCATTCGTAAGGAAATGAAGGACTTGAAAAAACATCATACTAGTGAAGTGAGCTAGACCCAAAGAAACATGAGCTGTATGTTTTCCTTATTTGGGAATAATTAGTACATGACTAGGATAATCCTAGCAGATGATCACAATAGCTCAATAGCTATGTACATATGAACACACAGATGATGCTAAGCAAAATGAACTCCAAGTTATGGAAACAAGTGGTTTATCATTGTTGTTATTTTCAATATACCAGGTAAAATTATGGCTTTTTCTTTTGTCTTTCTCCCCTATGGTTTTACCCTGATGTCACTGTACCTGATTTTGTTAGCTTGGGTATTGTATATACATTTATTAGATCTAGGGAAGGGAACAGGAACATGAAAAAGGGACAGACAAAGGATAAAAGACAAACCAATGCAACAGCAATACTTACAAAACTATATGCTGTAAACCAACTGTACAAGTGTTAGGAAAATGGGAGAAAAATGAAAGAGGAGGTAACAAGTTAGATGAGAAATGTACTCACCATAGGAAGGGGATACAAGAAGATCATCAATAATAGAAGCTACAGTTACACATAGCACATTGAAAGTAGTTACAACAGTGATATAACAATTGTTTCAATAACCTGGAGTTCATTTCACTTTGCATCATCTTATGTGTTCATAAGGGTATAGCTATTGGGCTCTTGTGATCCTCTGCTGTGACTTGTCTAAACCTGTGCTAATTATTCCCTATGAGGGAGACCATAGAGTCCATGTTTCTTTGGGTCTGGCTCACGTCACTTAGTGTAATTTTTTCCAAGTCCTTCCATTTCCTTACAAATGGGGCAATGTTATTCTTTCTGATAGAGGTATAAAATTCCATTGTGTATATGTACCACATTTTCCTGATCCATTCGTCTACTGAGGGGCATCTGGGTTGGTTCCAGATTCTCGCTATGACAAATTGTGCTGCGATGAACATTGTTGTGCTGGTGGCTTTAGTGTGTTCTCTTTTTTTTTTTTTTCAAATTTTTATTATCAAACTGATGTACAGAGATGTTACAATTTCATACGTTAGGCATTGAATACATTTCTTGTACTGTTTGTTACCTTGTCCCTCATACCCCCCTCCCTCCTCCCCCTTTCCCTTCCCCCCCCCCCCCCGGTGGTGTTCAGTTCACTTACACCAAACAGTTTTGCAAGTATTGCTTTTGTAGTTGTTTGTCTTTTTTTACCCAGTGTCTCTCAAATTTGGTATTCCCTTTCAATTTCCTGCTTCCAATACCAGTATACACGGTTTCCAATATACTCAGATAAGGTTACAGAGATAGTGTAGGTACAACCACAGGAAGGTGATACAAGAACATCATCAATAATAGAAGCTACAGATACACATGGGACATTGAAAGTAGTTACAACTGTGATATAACAATTGTTTCCATAACATGGAATTCATTTCACTTAGCATCATCTATGTGTTCATAAGGGTACAGCTATTGGGCCTTGTGATGCTCTGCTATGACTTGCCTAAACCTGTACTAATTATTCCCAATAAGGGAGACCATGGAGTCCATGTTTCTTTGTGTCTGGCTCACTTCACTTACTATAACTTTTTCCAAGTCCATCCATTTCCTTACAAATGGGACAATGTCATTCTTTCTGATAGAGGCATAAAATTCCATTGTGTATATGTACCACATTTTCCTGATCCATTCGTCTACGGAGGGGCTTCTGGGTTGGTTCCAGATTCTAGCTATGACAAATTGTTCAGCCACTCTGGTAAGCAGTAGGGAGATTCCTCAGAAGGCTAAATATAGAACTCCCCTATGACCCAGCAGCCCCACTTTTGGGTATCTATCCAAAAGACCACAAACAAAATCACAGTAATGCCACCAACACAACAATGTTCATCGCAGCACAATTTGTCATAGCACAATTTAGTGTGTTCTTGTTTGTGGTCTTTTGGGTAGATGCCCAAAAGTGGGGCTGCTGGGTCATAGGGGAGCTCTATGTTTAGCCTTCTGAGGAATCTCCATATAGCTTGCCAGAGTGGCTGAACCAGCTTACATTCCCACCAACAGTGAAGTAGGGTTCCCTTTTAGCCACATCCCCTCCAACATTTGTTATTGTTAGTTTTCTTGATATAAGACATTTTTACTGGGGTGAGATGGAATCTCAATGTTGTTTTGATTTGCATTTCTTTTATGGCCAATGATGTAGAGCACTTTTTCATATGTCTCTTGGCCATTCTCATTTTCTCATCAGAGAAGTCTCTTTTTAAGTCTTTAGCCCACTTGTTGAGGGGGCTACTGCTTCTTTTGGAAACCATGTGTTCTGGTATTAGAACTAGTAAACTGAAAGGGAATACTAAAATCGAGAGACACAGGATAAAAAAGAAAAATGACTACAAAAGCAATACTTACAAAACTGTTTGGTATAAATGAACTGAACAACTCTTGGGGTGGAAGGGAAAGGGAGAGGGGTAGGGGGGAATGAGGGAGGAGGTAACAAACAGTAAAAGAAATGTATCCAATGCCTAAGGTATAAACTGTAACCTCTCTGTTCATCAGTTTGAAAATAAAAATTAAAAAAAGAAAATTAAACAAAAGAAATGTGCTTGCTATCTTACTTATGAAACTGCAACCCCTCTGTACATCACTTTGAAAATGAATAAATAAATTTGAAAAAAATAAAAAATTGAATAAAATTGTAATGTTTTTGGCTGACATTTAGAGAAAGGCTCTTGTCACAGGAGAACTCTAGTTCTTAGATCAGGAAATAAGGCCTTGTGGTTGGGTGTTTAAGAACAGGAAGCTTGAATAGATCCATGCCTGATTTTGTTGATATGCTATGGTTTACGATTATGTACCACATTTTACTGGATTGTTGAAAAACACTGGTATAGGTTCTCATAAACGACATATGTATGCTCACCTCATCATGTACTTGTTCCAGAATTATCACATTTGTAAAGCAGTATGTGCTTGTACTTGTAAATTCTATTTCTTTTATTCCTGCCCATTACACTCTAAGTTCAGCACTGGGAAAAACCTTGTCTTCTCTTCATTTTCACTTTATTTACATGGCTTAACTGGACTAAAAGACATGTGGAACATATTTATTAAATACTTGTTTAATGGATAAATGATCCTCCATTGAGTCTCTTATTTTCACAGATGAGAAGTGTGACTTAAAAGTTATTATTTTTTCAACTCCAAGATCTCCATATAGTACAGTATATCACATAGACTTAACTCTTCATTTCTGTATAAGGCATCTTCCCATTGGTTGGTGTTGGCTCCAGAAAAGGTAAGGTACACACTACTAAGAAATAACTGATCTCTCCTGAGGATATTCCTCCAACATATGTTAACAACAGTGGGACAGTTTGTAAGCTTCAGTGTCCTTTGATGATCTAACTCTGAGCCCTGGGCCTTCTGCAATGGTTAGTAAAGTTCACAGTGGAATCAAGTTCTAATTGTAGTCCGAGGAAAGTTTATAGATCAAATTTTATCCATTCTCTCTCTCTCTCACACACACACACACACACACACATGCACGCACAATTTTGAGGTGATTTGATCTCAGATAAACTACTTTCATTGGAATCTTTAATCTCATGACTAATTCTGTGGGAACTCGAATTAAATCAGGTCAAAACTTCAAATTTGCAAAGAGAAGAAAACCCTTCACAGAATAAGATAGGCCACAATAAGTTTTTTTTTCCATACTGAGTACTTTTTGTCAGCTATTGTGTAACATAGCTACCTTTTCTTTTTTTTTATTTAATTTTCCGCTGCGAGAGAGGTTGGGTGGGTGGGCCTTTCCATTCAGTCTACTCCTCCTGACTTCAAACCTCTTGCTGCCTTTTGGAAGCCTGAGAAAAGGAGTGAAAAAAGAAAAAAGGGCTCAAAAATAGAATAATATAGGGAAGCCAGACTTTCTCTTTGAAAAGGAAACTAGGAAACTCTCCAAGAATTGTTCAAGGAAAGACAAATTTGTCCCAATGCAGTGAGTCCCCTAGTGCAGTGGCAATAAGGAGAGATGGAATGACTTTTGGTGCACACAGTCCTGCCTGACAGCTGTTTGATGTTGTGTCATTATTGTTTGCCTGTCCTGAGGCTTGAACTCCCACAGTCTGGGCATTTTTCTTGAGCTGAGTTCTTCAGCTGAAGGCTAGCGCTCTATCACTTTTGCTCCATGCCACTTCCGGTTTTCTGTTGGTTAATTGGAGATAAAAGTCTCACAGACTTTACTGTGAGGGCTGGCTTTGAATCACAGTCTTCAGATCTCAGTTTCCTGAGTTATATCTACCTTCTTAATGACACAAATTAAAATTTCAGTGAGATGGTGTCTGTTCTTTCTACTTTTGCCCAAATGCTAATAGTAGGAAACTGCAATCCAAATACACTAAAACATAGTCTTCCAATTTTTGAATAACAGAAGGTGAGGAATTATTTTATAAATTTTTATTAAAAATAATCAGCTATTATGTTACTAATCTTTCTGTTTGTCAACTGACTTGTCCAATGATCCATCTATCCAATGATCCATTCATGCTCAATAGTTTATTTGGGGTTAATGTAATTTCACCGTATTACTTAATTCATAATAAAAAAAAAAGAAACATGCTGATTTTATCATTGAAATACATTTTGTTTTTGTTTTTGCCAGTCCTGGGCCTTGGACTCAGGGCCTGAGCACTATCTCTGGCTTCTTTTTGCTCAAGGCTAGCACTCTGCCACTTGAGCCACAGTGCCACTTCTGGCCATTTTTTATATATGTGGTGCTGGGGAATCAAACCCAGGGCTTCTTGTATATGAGGTAAGCACTCTTGCCACTAGGCCATATTCCCAGCCCCATAGAAATACATTTTATACTGGGTGCTGGTGCACACACCTGTAATCCTAGCTACTCGGAAGCTGAGATCCAAGGATCGCGGTTGAAAGCCAACAAGAAAATTCTGAGACTCTTATCTCCAGTAAACCACCAAAAAACAAAACAAACAAACAAACAAACAAAAAAACAGAAGTGGCACTGTGGCTCAAAGTGGAAGAGCACTAGCCTTGAGCTGAAGAGTTCAGGGACAGCAGTGCCCAGGCCCAGAGTTCAAGCCCCACAACTGAGGAGGAAAAAAAGAAAGAAAGAAAAGAAAAGAAATACATTATAAACATAACAAACACTACCAGTCTGATTTTTAGATCACACACAAATCACTTGTACTTTAATTTTAAAGTGAAGTTACTAAAAAAAAAATGCCTTAGCATATTACAGTAAAAACTAACAAATTATCTCCAAAAAGCATGCTAAAACTCAATATTTGAAAGAACAATTATAATTTTTAGCAAGTCAGAAGTTTCTTATTTCTTTTGCAATTTAAAGGAGGCCAGAAAGAACTTTTAGGAATCCAACTATTACTCTGCAAAAACCTGAACTGCTTTTTAATGACTAAATTAGCCTGGCCTTTGCTGGAAATTGAGTGTCCTTTTGATGAAGAGCTTCTTTATGAATCACATTCTTACTCCACTGTATTCAATGAAGCAGAGATGTTTCCAGGCTGGTATATCAAATTTTCTCATTTGACATAAGTAGTACTCGTGTAATACACAAACCTCATTGCTAACAAATGGATGCATGAGTTAAGAAGAATATCACCTACAATAAATTCACACAGGCTATTATTGCTAAAGTGAAACATAAGAACTACATTTTAAAGTTCTATTTTTCGCTATCATTTATTTCATTGCATACCAAGTTGTACTGTGAGAAGTATTCAAATTGACTTGAGGAAAATGCAACATACAGGGTGGCATATGTCTGTAAGTATTCAAGATGCATGCCAAACCAGGACTATGCATTTGAAGCCATCAGGGGTTACATAGTAAGTAGCAAGACCCTGCCAAAAAAAAAGAAAATAGGAAAGAGGGAAGAACAGAAAACAAAAAGCAGGCAACAATAAATGTACCTCAAAATACCTCATACTTAGGGAATATTAAAGAACCAAGTGGGCTACTTCCAACAGCATTATAAATACCTCAAATCACATGCTTCTAGAAATATGAGTTAGTTTTTTTCTGTTGTTTGAACCTGACAGTTAATTCATATGCACTATACATGTGAATTGTCACATATGAGCTAAAATGATGAATCTATGAATACTTAAGTTTTAAATGATAACTAAAATACTGGAAGAGAAAGGAAAATTTCAAATTATGAGTCTTCATTAAATGTTACAACTAAGTTCTTATTTTAATCTTTGTTCTGTTAGATTTTATTTCACTTTGCTATATAGAAGAATGTGAAGACACACTCTCAGAGAAATTAAGCAAAAATTATCTGGTATATTTTAAATAAAGCAAAACATTCTTAAAGCAACAGTATGGGTATCAAATTCTTAAGTGTAGAGTACAGTAAAATGCCAATTACTTGAATTATAAACTTAACAATTTACTCAAAGATACTTTTTCATGTTTGAGAATTTTGAGTCCATAGAAATTTACATTTATATATAACTTAAACTTATTTCTGTATATGCAGAATATTATTGACAACTAAATAAGACTAGTCTATCAGAATTTCAGTGTTTTTTTCAAAGAATAGTTATCTACACTTAGATCTTCCAAAAGTTTCTTTAGCAAATATGAAAGCAGGCAGGAAAAGATGTGTAGAGACTTTCCATGGCCTTTCTAGAAGTTTTGCTTTCTTCCTCAGAGAGGATGAGATCAGAGGAAGAACAAGAATGATAGGCATCGGTTACCTACAGGAAATGATGCACGCACACTTCTAGTGTGTGAAAGGAAATAAAAATAGAGAATGGCCTATCCAATAACAATATTGCATATAAGGTAAAATAAGAATCTATTTCTTAAGATAAGAAAAGGGAAACTGAACAAAAGAGACATAGAGGGGGACGTTTTCAGGACATCCAAAGAAGAAGAGAAAAAGAATGGTCATCAACAAAGGCAAAAGATAGCTGATGAGTTGAAAATCATTTCTGGGTATTTGAACCAAAATTATTCTTATAATGATTAAAAGAGTATATGCTACTTACCATCAATCAGCCTAGCCAATGAGCTTATCATGAAAATAATCTAGGAAATTTAGAAAACAAAAGGAATAAATCAATTGGTTCTTTCAATGTTTTATTTTCATAAATCTGATGATTTTTACATACATTGACTTCTGTAACAACTTGCTAAGTGAGCAGTAATCATTCTGGTTTATAAATATGAAAACTACATCTTATATAGCTACTGTAACTTCTCCAAATACGTTATATTCCATAGCCTCTACCAAGTGACCCCATCATTCTTCCTTCTATTCTACTGGCCAGCTTCCCATCTTTAGGAGGACCACAGGAAGTTTACCTTTTATATCTGTCTAAAAGGAAAACATTGCTGGGAATATGACCTAGTGGCAAGAGTGCTTGCCTCGTAAAAGGAAACATTTTTTTTAATTAAAGAATGCCATGCAATAAAAATATTTATATCTTAGTTAGGCAGAACTTTTTCTACTATATAGTGAAAATTCACATCTTAACACCCTAGGTAAATTGGCTATTTTGAACTTTAGATGTGCATAGCAAATAGCCTCTAAAATATTTCAAATTTACATCCCTAAGCCTGAAAAATTGCTTAATGAATAATTCAGAGAAAGGTTGTAGGATAATTCAGAGATACTGGGCTAGCAACATGGCAATGGAGGAATACCCATTAATCTAATTTGTACACAGTATAAGAATTCTAGCCTTAAGGGTAACACAAATTTAAGCATGAGAAATGAAATCCCCAATGCAGTTGTCATTATCAGTCAGAAACTTAAATTAGGTCATGAAGGCTTTGTCCCTATGATTCAACTAATATTATTGTCCTAGCAATGGGTACATTGTGAGGATGAGTTTGGCCCCATATTCTTCTTACTCTTGGCTAGTAGTGCATACTGTAATGTAGAGGATGCAGTGACAAGGTCTATAAACAGATGCAATTCCTCAGTCTTAGAATTCTTTAAATCCAAAGCAATGAGTCAAAAACCAAAACAAAACATGACACAACCAGTCGTGTTCTGAAAGTGCATCAGAACAATGACCAATGAGGGATGCCTGCCTTCTATGATCCCTTGTCCATGGCTTCTGCATAGAAAGCTATGATCCCATTCTAATGAACCTTGTTCTACAAAAAAAAAAAAAAAAACCCACCATCTTCCAACAACTGTTGAGAAATAGATATCCCTGAAATAGTTATCCTAAAATATAAACCAGGAGTAGAGTTGTACACATGGGAAAGCTAACAAAATTCTTCGTAACAGAGTTTATGCTTCCCTTGGGGAAAGCAAACAGAACTGGGTCCCAGTGGGCAGCAACAAAGGGAATCATGAAGCAGCCTTCCAAAGACTCATAGCAATAGCAAAACCAGGGCTTGCTCACAATGAAGAGTCCAGGTCCTTATCAATTATGAATGAAAGTGAATTTAAAGGAAAAATTGAATTTGGAAATGTCAGAGTGCAGACTGGTTTACAGAGAAGGCTACCTCAAAGTCTTGTCTTTGCTGTTAAATTGCTTTTCTACCAATGTACATATATAATATTTTAAGCTGCACCCTGCCCAAATCAAATCTCAGAGAATTAGAGTGCCTTATCTACTAAACCACTTAGTTTATTTTGAAGGTTTACTACTCAAAGACATTTTTTTGTAAAAATATTTTCTTGCTATCATTATATTTTTGAAATGCCACTATTTTAAGGATGTAGTACCTATTAAAATTTTACATTTAGATTTTTTGGATTTTTATCTGTACGGAGAGCAAAGGGATGTTTCTTTTCCTAATTTTTTGTTGTCTTACTTTATTATTATTACAGAAGGGATGTACAGAGGGATTACAATTATGAGTCAGGTAATGAGTACATTTCCTTTCCTGCAGTATCTTCTGTTCCCTCATTCTCTCCCAGTCCCTCCCTCCCATCTCTGCCCACAGTTATATAGCTCACTTTCATCAGTGTCCTGTGAGCTCCACTGCTTTATTTTTTCACCCTTTTTCCTTCGATTTCTGTCCCCCCAATCCTCCTGAAGATATTCACTCAAATACACCACTTAAAAGATAAAAAAGACAGAATCGTCAAAGACTAAAAACTTTAAAAAAAGAAAGGGAATAAAAGAGGTTTCCTGTTTCTACATCTTAGGGTTGATTTCACTATGTATATTACTTTGAATAAATATGAAGAGGCACTTAGGCACTGAGCCTTTGTGTTTCTCTCCTAAGAATATCCTCTTCTGGTCTCACTGTGTGTGAGTATCTAGAATCCTATATAGTTTATCATATCCCACTGCATTTGCTCAGACTATCAAGGAAGAAAATCTGGAAAAGTTTTGCATATCATCTCCAGAAAGGCAGTCAGTTACTTCATCAGAGGATATATAAATGCAGCAAAATAGCTAATCAAGTAGTCTAAAGTCTAGTCTTATTTGTTTCATTGATGGAGGAACCTCAATTTCTCCAAAGAGCCTCTGAAGCTACTTCCATAAGGATAGAGGATCATTCTCACCATTTCATTCTAAATTTAAAGTGAGTCACTTCTGACTGGTATGAATACTGAGAAGCATGGCAGACCAAAATCATACTACATCAAGCATTTTAATATTTCAGAGGACATTTGCAACATTCACTTATTCTTCAACTGCTGGTAAAGAATGGATATTATCATTTTCCCTTTCTAAGAATTCAGGTCACCAATATAAAACATGGAAACTCACATCTCACATGAAATCATGAAGTATAAATGACCTTGAAGGTCAATAGAAGAGCAGGAAACACAAGTCATTAGACAGTAAGCTTCAGTGAGCAAAAAGTAATTTGTATGCTCTTGGAAATAAAGCCAGTGGTGGTCTAGTTTCAAGGTAACGCATTTTATTCTGAATGGAAAGTTACTAGGAGCTTCTTTACAAAATGACTTAATTGCTTATTACAAATTTCATGCTCCTTCAAGGTCCCTAGACAAACAAGATAAGCAAACAGGGCTTTAGAAGTTGGCCAACCGTCAGGGGGAGCAGTGAAATGAGAAAGTAACAGACAGTAAAATCTGTTGAAGGAAATAGTCCTAGATGCTAGAATACGTTCTTACAAAATAATGAGTACAGTATAAATGCAGGGAACACATATACTCTGGCCCTCAGAGTTGTTTAACCCACGGCTTATGTCTTTATGAGTGTGGGAAGATACAGAACAATCAACCCAAATACTACATAATTCAACATGGCTCATTTGCCTAGAAAAATAACACAACTTAAGAGAGCCACACAAACCAAACATTTCCATCAAGAGATCATTTGAAGGAAATAGTCCTAGATTCCAGAGTATGCTCTTGCAACATAGTGAGAGTAATAATAATTTCAAAAATATATTTGTTTTTCAGATTCTAAATGTATATACATTCATAACAAACAGTCAGCAACTAATGGTTCAGAAACTATACACATACATCAAGTTCATTTTAGCCTTAAATCATCATTTATAATCTGGCAGCAAAACCAATTTTTCTACAGAACAAATAACTGTGGCTGCAGAAAGGAACAAAAACAACTTCATTGCATATATAAAAACATGTTTGTTCATAATTATTTTATATGCAAAGATGTACTGAAATAAATTGAAGCATTAGAGGGTCCATGCTAAGAAACTACATACATGGGATATTGTGAAACATGCCTGTACACTCAGCTTCATCAGCTGTGTTGATGGGAAGATTGAAGTCTGAGACAAGTTTGAGGCTGTCCAAGGCCAACAAACTCCAAACCTTATGTGAAAAATTAACTAAAACAAAACAGAGATTTGAGAGCTATCTATCTCCAACCCTTTCCCTTTTCACAGAGTTTAGACTATCACCTCACTTCTAATGAATGAGATATGGCTATTTGGGATGTTCCTACTTAAATTAATTAGAGGAAGACCATATAATTTTCTTAACACACAGGACTTTCTCCAAGGGAAGTCACAGCTGCTCTAATGTGGCAAGGACTACAAGATACTCTCATCCAACTGCCAGAGAGGAGAGAAAGGTCTGAGTCCAACAGCTCCCAAGCACTGGATGAAGCCTGACAGGAACCATGTGACTCCTGGAGATGGATCTTCTTCTAGTTTAGATGAGACTGCATCCCTGACTACAAGTTTTGTCCCACAACATGTGACCATTTGTGTTGCTGACACTGAGCATTACTTGGCCTACATTCCCGACATACAGAAACTATAAGATAACAAATATCTGTTGACTTCAGTTGCTGAATGATCTGGTGCTACATTATGCAGAATGAAATACCTGATACAAGCTCTTTTGCATGGTGCTAGTTTTTTTTTTCCTATGACCACAAATAAATTTTATAGCCCCTCTGAGTCCTGCCATGACCCTCATAATCAGAATTCTCAATGGATGAATTCATAGTAAACAAGTCCATAAGAAATATCAAAACAGTACAAGAAATGTACCCAAGGCCTAACGTATGAAACTGTAACCTCTCTGTACATCACTTTGACAATAAATAAGGAAAAAAAATAAAGATACTAAAGTGAAATGTCAAAAAAGAGAAATATCAAAATAAAATTGTATAATCTTAATACAAATCACTACTGCTAACAAAAATGGAATGCTCAGAATTACTGAGTTAAATCTCTATATAAACTATATGAACCTAAAAGTTCAATAAATCCAAGCTTGTTTCTAATCTCATCTTAAGTGTTTGATCTCATAGTACACATTTTCTTTTCATTTTATTTCAAATTTTGAACATTGAATACCTCTAGTAAACTACTCAAATTAAATTCACATTCTCCTTAAAAAGAAGAAATACAAGAGGTTGGGAATGTGGCTTAGTGGTAGGGTGCTTCCCTAGCATGCACAAAGCCCTGGGTTCAATTTCTCAGCACCACATAAACAGAAAAAGCCAGAAGTGACTGTGGCTCAAGTGGCAGAGTGCTAGCCTTGAGCAAAAGGAAGCCAGGGACAGTGCTCAGGTCCTGAGTCCAAGCCCCAGGATGGGGGGGGGGTTGGGGGAGGAGGAGGGGGGGGGAGGAGGAGGGGGAGGGGGAGGGGGAGGGGGAGGGGGAGGGGGAGGGGGAGGGGGAGGGGGAGGGGGAGGAGGAGGAGGAGGAGGAGGAGGAGGAGGAGGAGGAGGAGGAGGAGGAGGAGGAGGAGGAGGAGGAGGAGGAGGAGGAGGAGGAGGAGGAGGAGGAGGAGGAGGAGGAGGATACAAGTATGGCTTCATGTAAGGCTGCTTGCCTCACATATACATAAACAGAATTTCAAGATGAACCAACTAAAAGTAACTTAGCATATCTTTAATGAACACATGGTAAGTGATTATAAATAGAAAATAATCTTATGTCACTTTAGTCATGAAATTTGTGCATGCTGTAAGACATCTTTAAACTTGTACTAAAAATAAGAGCCTGGTTAAGTTAAATTATCAATAAACAAAAATAATGAAGAAATAAAAGCAAGCAGGAAGGGAAGCCAAGAGAAAGGAGGGAGAAAGGGAGGGAAACAAAGAGAAAGGAAGGACGGACGGAAGGAAGGAAGGAAGGGAGGGAGGGAGGGAGAGAGGGAGGGAGGGAGGGCGGGAGGGAGGAGATTAGTTGGTGTCAATAGACATGTTGTGTGAAGGTGCTTCCATGGTTGTTTGTAATACTTTTGTTGTTGTTTGGTTTAAGACAGTCTCTCCCTATGTAGCTCAGAGTGGCCCATCCCCAGGGCCAGAAATCCCAGGGATGTAGGTGAGCACCACTGTTATGGAGTCCGAGGGAGGGGAGTCCATGTCCCTCCAGAGTCCACCACACAGAAACAGTCTTATGCAAGAAAATCTTTATTAGGGGAAGGATAAACTGACCGGCCAGGGACACAGCACAGACTCCGGAGCTGTCACTGCTACCCTGGTCGGTTTTCAGGCTGGGCGTATAAAGGAAAAAACCACAAGGCAGGTGGTCAAGCAGACTACACAATTACAGTACAGTAAGCAGTGACTTACCCAAAGAGTTTGGGTAGTTTCAACATTTCATGGAATCGGAAGTGCTTAGGAAAACTGGCTGTTTTCCATCAGGGATGCGGTTACTGGAGATAACATTAGAGCAACAAGCTAGTCAGTTGTTTTTGATTCTCAAGGTGGGGGCGGGAACAGATTTCTCCTTGAATTTAAGGTGGAGTCAGTCTTCCTCTCCTCTACACTACTCCCTAAAAGCCATCCTGCCTAGCTTGTTGAGTGGTTTTACATGCTGGTAATAAAGAACGGCAGGATGGAAAAAATGTATACCCATAACAAACAGACTTGAATGACCTGATCATACAAAAAGGAACAAAATGAAAGAGAAAAATGGGAATTAAATTTATTTTAAATAAAGTGGAAGACTGTGTTCCTGAAACCAGGCTGTGGGAAATAGTGCATATTATTTAGAGCCTGGAAGCAAACTGATATTGCTAGAGACACAATCCAAGAGGAGAAACCAAAAGGGAAAGGAAGAATGGTTGTTCACTTTGGCTATATACAATGTATGAACAACTCAGTACATGGACTATTTTGACTCTTATGAGCCTGAAGATTACTTAACAGCTAAAACACAGAGAGATGTCACATGGGCATTTTAATTTAATCTAATAAAACTTTAAAGAAGAGCTTTGCATGCTTGCTGAAGAAAAAATAATCAATGCTACTCATTATCAGATGTGTATTCTCTTGGCTCCTGTGCAATGACTCAGAATTGTTTCACTTCAGTGGACACATGAGGATATTAACCAGCCTAGTGTCCAGTCTTCCCAGATGGATTCTGAGACCAGTCTGATCTAAAATATCCTCTCTCCTGAGCATGTGATTAGAAAGCTGGGCATGAGTCAACAGTATCAACAAGTCAATCTGATCTTAATAAGCTTTTAAGTAGATTATCTTCCTTCCTTTTATTCCATAAGATGGGATAAAATTCTCTCTATTTCTGTGAATAATATTCCACATAGTGTTTTGTGAACTTTTTGTCTTGTATGTAAGTTTATCTGATTTGGGGAGAGGAAGGGGAAGCACAGAAATTATGGGACAAAGGTTGAACTAATTCAGCAATGATACTCACTAGCTATTACGTTGAAAATGAACTATACAACTTGATGGGGAAGGCAGGGAAAAAACTGGGAGAAAATGAGGGAAGAGTTGACACTATTCAAAAAGAAATGTACTCATTACCTAACTTACATAACAGCAACCCTTCTACATATCACCCCTACAATAAAAATAAAATTTTAAAAAATCTCCATACAATTAAAGAAAACATACAGGAAGACAGACTGCACAAAAGCTGTAAACCTTGAAGCATTAATGCCTCACAATCCTATTTGATGGGAATTGTGTAAAAAGGGGAAAAAACACAGAAAGAAGAGCCTATAATTGTCATTAAAAGAAACATGTATGCTGTACAAGACTATACTAGATGTGATGAGAACTAGAAAAATAGAAATAGGCACAAGCAGTTCTTTTTTTATAAATTATTTATTGTCAAAGTGATGTACAGTGGGGTTACAGTTTCATATGTAAGTCAGTGAGTACATCTCTCATCAAATTTGGCACAAGCAATCCTTACATTAATAAAGTCTAAATATCAGTGCAAAAACTGACTAGTACTTTGACTGATTTGAAAATCGATTTTGAGGCCAATTACAAGTGGCTTATATCTCTAATCTTAGATACTCAGGAGGGTGGGATTGCAGTTCAAAGCCAGCACCAGCAGAAAAATCTGTGAGACTCTTATTCCCAATTAACCAGCAGAAATCCAGAAGTAGAAATGTAGCTTCAGTGGTAGAGCACCAAATCTGAGCATAAAAACCTAGAAAGAGTGCTCAGTCCTTAATTTTGAAGAATATTATAAAAGAATAATACAAGCCATTCAGAAAGGAATAATTTAGGGGACTGAAAAATAAACAAGAGTTTTGCAATACTTTAGATACTCTTAAACAGCTTAAAAAGGGAGGAGACCTAGAGATTATACAATATTTAGCTGAAACATGTATGTGATTTACATATTTACTCAACAAGACACCTTATCTGTTACTTTCTGTGTGTCTTAGAAAGAGTCCTCTAGAAAATATAGTCTGAGGAAAATCTTGTGGGTTAATATTTCATGAAGAGGTACCAACCTACCAATACAATATTGATTGAAAAAGGTAATGAGACTGTGAGCAAAGGAAAGTAGTTTTGAATGTGTATATTGCACTTCCATTTTTTACTTTGTATAATTTATTACTTAGCTTCTCAGGAATTTTATCTCAGAAACCATATTAATTTCTAGAACATTTCTTGCCATGAGGGAAGGAACAATCATTTATCTTTTGTGTATATTGACCAAAGACTTTCCCCAATGAGATATTAATGTCCCCACACTTGTGGATACCCAGGCATGAGCACAATGTAATTTCATATTACTTATGACTGGGTGACAAAGATAAAAATCCTACCATGACTACCTAAGGGTGGGAAGTGTGTACACAGTGATGAAAATGTGTGAGATGGCATGTATATATACAATGGCATAACTTGCCACCTGTATCACCATTAAAAAGACCCACCTGTCCCACTATTAAGAAGTACCTAAGATGTTTAACAGAACTTCTGATCCAGGCTAACCTGGAAACAGGGAGCTATCATGTCTTACAGGATTCAGCACCAGTCTGGTAATATGACACTCTTTTCTTGTGAAAAATGCATGTCTTTAATAACTATCCTGAGAAACAAAACACAAATCCAGGTTGTGTTAGGATTTCTTTTTTTTTTTTTTTTTTTTTTTTGGCCAGTCCTGGGCCTTGGACTCAGGGCCTGAGCACTGTCCCTGGCTTCTTCCCGCTCAAGGCTAGCACTCTGCCACTTGAGCCACAGCGCCGCTTCTGGCCGTTTTCTGTATATGTGGTGCTGGGGAATCGAACCTAGGGCCTCGTGTATCCGAGGCAGGCACTCTTGCCACTAGGCTATATCCCCAGCCCCAGGATTTCTTTTTGATAAACTATGGTTTCCCCTAGTGCCACCAATTCCAATACCATTTTTAAAAAATCTTTTAATATTGATTTCTCTCTTCAAGCATCATCTTGGACTCCTTCACCATTGCTCAGTACTTCAATTGGTCTCCTTTCCTAAGGAAGGAAGGCATGAAAATAACGTTGACCTTTATCTTTTGTCTGCTTTGCTAGTTTGTGTTGGCTGAAAGGCCCACTGATTGTCATTACTAAGATTCAAATTAGGTCTCAAGCATATTCTTCTTTAGTGTCACTGTGTATCCTCAGCTGCCTTCTTCCGTAAGAGGCAGTATCAATTATCTCTGTAGAACATCTCTTTTCTGTGGATTCTGACCGAAGAGAAGAGAAGGCAATGGGCCATAGATTGTCATAGATTCCTGATCATCACAATTCTCCTTGTTCTTCCTAAAACTATAATCCCTACTAGCAGTACAAGCTCAAGAATGAAAATCTCTCAAAGATAAGATCTCATAGTATGAGTGATACATATGAAGTTGATTAGGGGACTTCTATATATCACTAAAATGGAACATATATTTCATGTATTTATATATGAATTTCCATACTCCACCATTTTTAGTATTGTATAAATTACAGACCCAGGAACCCTCAAATGAAATCTCTGTTTCAAACAACAATGCTGTTATACTCAAGCTAGTTGCTTAGCTTGGCTTTATTTTTTATTTAATTTTATTGTTAAGGTGATGTCCAGAGGGGTTACAGTTGCATATGTAAGGTATTGAGAACGTTTCTTTTCTTATTGAACGTTATTATCCCTCCCTCATTTTTCTTCTCAACATTCTATCTCTGTAGCTGTATACAGCTCTGATTCTATCTATCTCTGTAGTTGAATACAGCTCTAGAAGATGAACTTTGTGCCCAGGTTCTCGGTGACCTAAAGGAACGTCACTACACCTTAGGGACCAGAAAGTGCTAAAGTCTATTACTATGTTTTTCTCCTTAGAACGAAGTGAATTTTTATCCTACTTGGTAGTGGTAGTTTAAAAGAATGCATTCTTTAGCTTAAGAGAGGAAAAATAAATGCTAGAGGCTTTGGACATGTTACAGTAATGATGCCATGTATAAGAGAACAAATAGAACTGATTATGCCACTTGGTTATATTAATGATAATGTAGAATTGTATTCCATCTGTCCCTCAATCAAAGAAACCATACAATACTACAAAAACAACAACTTTACAAAGCACACAAATGACACCTATTTCGTTTAAGTATTTGAGGATGTTGGTAATTTCTTACATTTCAGCAAGGAAACAAAACATGACTTCTGATTTCCTGCCTTAGCTGATATAGCCATGAGAGAACTTCTTAGAAACCTCCAATTATTTTTCCTACCATAAAAGTACATAACAAAAATTATGCTGCCACCTCTTTGGTATGACTATCCTAACATTGCTCTCTTGTTGTAGAAATAACCTAAATGTTGACCCAGGAAGTCACAGGATGATTATGAAGTATACCTAGGTCAAGATTCCATTTATAATTGGCTCCTTGGGTAATTATCGCAATCAACTATGAGAACATTTTAGATCTGTGTTCATCAAATTTGCTTTCATTGGTGTTTATTTGTATCCAACATATTCCATAGCTTTTCTCAGTATATCTTTATGCTAAGAGAGTACAACACATTTTTTCTTTTAGAGAAAGGACAGGAAGAATGTTTCTACTGTATTTGTTCTATGAGATGTTTGATCCTTTAGCTGGTAGGTACACAGTATAAAAACTTGCCAATTTTTCATTACTGCAATTGATTCCATGTGCATTACACACACACACGGGGGGAGGAGATATATATATATATATATATGAATATGTGTATGTATGGGACATTTTTTTCCTTGATTATACAAAGAAACACTAAGATTATCAAGAATTCTTTCACTATAAGAATAAAATATAATCATATCAGAATGTAAAGATTCATGGTTGGGTTATAACCTACAAAAATGGATTATCTTGGACATTAAATTTATATCAGAGAATCATCACTATATGTGTTAACTAGAAAGTCCTTTTTTTTTGGCCAGTCCTGGGCCTTAGACTCAGGGCCTGAGCACCACCCCTGGCTTCTTCCCGCTCAAGGCTAGCACTCTGCCACCTGAGCCACAGCGCCCCTTCTGGCCGTTTTCCGTATATGTGGTGCTGGGGAATCCAACCGAGAGCTACATGTGTAGGAGGCAAGTACTCTTGCCACTAGGCCATATTCCCAGCCCCATAGAAAGTCTTATATCTAATATATCTTTGATGACTTTTAAGTTTGAGATAAGGAAATAATCTAAAGACTGTATTTTGATTTTTTTCCATAGTTGAGGCACTTCAAAGGTAAAAACATGGTAATATTGACACACACCAATACTGTTTGTTTTTACTCTTCTGAAAGATAATTTATTTCACACTGTTCCTAATTAAAAAACAAACTGTTCCAGTAACTCTCACATACAGAAGTGATTATGATTAAATAGGTACCTTTGAAATGTTAGAAAATGAGAAAAATGATTACAAAAAAGAAATTTTTCAAAATAATGTATGTGGTGGAGAAGAGGCGATTTGGCAGCAGTGTGTGACTGTGAGAGAATGCCTATGTAATAAAGTGAAAACTCAAACAGAAAAACAAATGTTTAAAGTTATTTTGGCCAAAATACTGAAAAGGAAAATATTAAATAAAGTAAAGAAGAGTCAACCTCTTTTCAGCAAAAAAAAAAAATAGATTGAATTTTTTCAACCAAGTAAGAAAATAGCATCTAACAAGAAAAATATTTCTCTAGGTGAAAACATGTCAGTTATTTCCTCAAAGTATGTAAATAGGAATAAGCACCTAAGTGGTTTCTCCCATAGTAGTGATAGGGTGAATGATATTCTGGTTCTCATTGTAACAAGAGATGAAGACATGAAGACATGGTCATTGTTAGCACTGAGTTAAAAATCCTAGACATTGGAAATAGACTACAGTATACTAACTCCAAATATGATTCTCTATTTATTAGGCTTATCTCTTTTGGAAAATTAATTTTAAAATGTAGAGAAAATTATTACTACCAAAGTTAGAGTACTGTCTTTAAGTACCATGGAGTCATACGTGAAGTGCATATCCTTTAACAATCTCTTACCTTTCCTACCTTATTTTCTACTTCTTCTCACATTATCTTACATATTGCTATGTATTGTGATGGCTTGCCTTGATTGTCATACGTGACTAGATTTTAAAAAGGGCTGGTGATTAATAAAGTGCATTACTAAGTGTCTCTGTGAGGGTATCTTCAGAGAAAAGTAAAGCATGAAGGCTGAAACATAATGTGTGAATCCCCTGATAGATTCATAATATGACATCAATATTGAGAGGAGATGACATGTACAAAATAGGGCATAGTTGGAAGAAATAGGACTGTGGGGATGTAGAGCCAGATTCTGCTCTAACAACTTCTGTATTCTCTTTCTCTGCTTTCTGAAGCTCTGGCAGATGCTTCTCCAAGCACCTGAGAACTAGTCTACCATGCACTACCATGCACTTGTAACCTATAGTCAAAATAAACCTGTCACAAAAACAAGTAAAGAAAGTTATAAGCATGCGAGTCATGACATTGCCATAATTTGTGTTAATATCATCGTCTGTGTGTAACTATGTGAGGAATACTTTGTAAAAAGAGATAGAGGGCTGGGGATATAGCCTAGTGGCAAGAGTGCCTGCCTCGGATACATGAGGCCCTAGGTTCGATTCCCCAGCACCACATATACAGAAAATGGCCAGAAGCGGCGCTGTGGCTCAAGTGGCAGAGTGCTAGCCTTGAGCGGGAAGAAGCCAGGGACAGTGCTCAGGCCCTGAGTCCAAGGCCCAGGACTGGCAAAAAAAAAAAAAAAAAAAAGAGATAGAGCCACAGAAGTCATAATATTCAAAGTTAAGTACTGTGAAGCAAAGCTTGGAGTTTTGTATTTCACAGGAGCAATGGTAAGACAAAAAACATAATTTTAGAAAACCAAGGCAGTAAGTTATCATAGATGTGAAAAGACTGGAAAGATCATTATAAATTCATTTTGACAAATGTATGATTATAAAATATCTCTAGGTTTGTTTTCTTTGGAGCTGTGGATCTCTATGTATATTTGAAGTAGACAGATATGTGTGTGTATATGTATGCAATATGCATATGTGTTTGTGTGTGATATGTTTGTGGGCATGTGTACTGTGTGTGTGCATGTATCCATGATGTTTGTTTGTGAGGTGAATATGGTGAGTGTAAAGCATTTGTGCATGTGTGATATGTGTATATGCAATTTGTATTGTGTGTGTGTATCTGTGTTTTCGACGGCAAGATCCATTGTCAGTGACAGAAAAGAACAGGTACATTGTCTAAATAACTGTTTCCTTCCTAATGCTGCTGTTTCTCAGAACCATTTTATTTCCAATGCAATTGAGGATTAATGACTCTGGTCACCACATGCTCTAGCATTCTATGGATTTGGAAGGTAGATGCCATATTTATTAAGATTAATTAAGCATGAGATAATGGGTAGAATTGTGACTAAGTGGCTATGAGGAACTTGGCAGAGGATAGTCAGGACATTATCAGCTATCCCAAATTATATGACAGGAATAATAATTTTACATTGGCAGGGGAAAAGGCTATTTGTAACAATAGACAATATAACTAATTCAGTTTTATATGGTTTCTTTTCAATATTGGAATTGTATATCCAAATTCACTGGTCCAGACTATTCAAATTTAAGTTGAAAATAGAGAGTCAGAACTGTGTGCACAAGCATGCTAATTAATATCTTAATGTTCTCATTATGCCACAGAAAAAAAACAATATTACTTATATTAAGACTGTAGTTAAAATGCTAGAGCCCAATGCAGCCTTACACTGAGTATTTTAGTAATGGATCAAAGCTAACATATGCTCGTGGTTCACACCTAATGTTCTTCCAGAGATATGCAATTTCCAAGTGCCTGACATTAATTTCTGTGCTAATGAAGTACATTTCAGTCATTAGTGGATTTTAGTATTTGGTTGTTTAACAGGTATGTGCTTTGGCCATTGCTAGTTAACAGATGTTCTAGGCATCATTATACAAATACCCCACATAGAAAGTCAAGAGAAGGGTCATCATTCTAATCAAGTTTTTATTGATTTATGAAGGAAATGTACTTCACAAGACAGCATCTTTGATTGGATCAGTTTGGTGGGGAAAAGGTTGATACACCATTTTGTAAGTTTGTTTGTAGTTGATAATGACATGAGAGTGGTATGAATGGTTAGCCTTTGAACAGTAAGTATTCATTTTCTTTCATCAATATAATTATGGTGAATAGTTATTACTAATGACAAATTAGATCACACAAATAGATAGGCAGGCAGACAGACAGACTGATTAATTGTTCTCAAGGACTGACTTGACAAAATACTGAAATATGCAACATGGCCACATAGTTCTTGGCTTCAGGCAGTAAAATATACTTAAATACAGAGCATCATAGCAAGAACATTTATTACATACCTGCTGTTACTTGCGCTTAGAATCTAAAGAATGTAAAGATAGAAATCAGAATACAAAATTAATTAGTGATTATTTGATTAGTTCCAAGAAATACTACTGTATGCACAAATGCACCTTCTGATTTCTCAATTGTGATAATCTATACATAACTGTCAGTGAGCAGATTTAAGAAAGCATCTAGATATTAATTTATTACACAAAATCTCACAAATGAATAAATGCTTATTTACATTTGTTTTGTTGTATATTTTACTTTGTTTGGTTTTGCTTTGTTGTGTTTTGTGGTCCTGGAATTTGAACTCAAGCCTCTTGCTTCTGTTTTGTTGTGGTGGTTGTGGTTGTTGATCATAGGGTGTGAACACAGAGCCTGGATATTGTCCCAGAGCTTTTTTGGTCAAGGCTAGTTAGTGCTCTACTACTCTGAGTCATAACTCTACTTCCGGTATCCTGGTGGTTAACTGGAGATGATTCTCAGACTTTCCTGTGCAAGCTGGCTTCAAACCTGACTCCTCACATCTCAGCCTCCTAAGTAGATAGGATAATAGGCATGAGCCACCAGTGCCCGGCTAAGCCTCTCATTTACGAGGCAAGTTTTCTACTACTTGAGCCATGCTTGAGCCCTGTTTAAATGCTAATGGCATTATCATAGATATAATTGTTCTTTAATTAATATCAAGCATATGATAGTACATTTGAAATTTTCTGATCTGTATACAATCAAAAGTTACATTACCAGAATATTCCTAAAGCTGTTTGAATATTTTAAAATAGATTTCAATTTGATAGTTCTATGTAGGGGTAAAATTTGTAGTTTCTCTCTGTTAAACAGACAATTTCTGTCCTTGCCTCCAGCTTTTTGGCAGAAACAAAGAAGTGAATAGCTAACACCTGGTTACTAGCTACCAGCCAACACAACAATCTCTGCCTCTGTGGAAATAAAGTCTGGATCTTAAAACTTAAAGTAAAATGAAAGTTTTAAATATTTAACCTTATTTCTTATGATACAATGTGTACCTATAAGAGGCATTCTTTAAAAAGTAAAAGAATCTACTAAAACAAATAGTACAAGAAATGTACCCATGGCCTTATGTATGGAACTGTAACCCCTCTTTACATCACTTTGACAATAAGTAATTATTTTTTTAAAAAATCCAGCTTTACCTTTTCAACCTTGAAAGTAAAAATGGAAATATTACCAAATGGTTAGAATTCCACCTGTCAGGATGATTCCCTTTCTTCATTAATGAATTGCTTTACTAACATTTTAAGACTAAATATGAGAAATCTCAGCTGTTGCGTACATTTTTCATAGTTTACAACAAATTTTCAATTTTACCAAAAACTTTTTTTGGTAGTACTGGAATTTGAGCTTTTGACCTTGAACTTGTGAGGCAAATGCTCTTCCACTTAAATTACATCATAATTTGCGCTAGCAATTTTTCATGAAGACCTTGTGCTTTTTGCCTACAAGTAGATCTAGAGATAGAAATCTACCTCTAGAATACCTGGGATTATAGATATGATCATCATGCTTGGCTTGTTTGTTGAAATGAAAGGTCTTACTAAACTTTTGGCAGACTGATCTTAAACTACTGTCTCCCCGATCTCTCTTTTTAAAGTAAACCAAAGAATGAGACATTATATCCGGTCCTTAAAGAATATTGCTAATTAACAAAAGTTCTTAATTGCATTGAGTATAAAATCATGTATGCACAAAGTGCATTAAACAAGTAGCACCTAATAGTATTCTATTTCGATATCACTAATTGACAGCTTATAAAGCAATAAGGACACAGACACATTTTTTCATAAAATTATGAATATTTAACCATGGATTTGACTTTTCACCTTCAAATATCTAACGAATTAAAAAATATCTTTTGTAACAAATTGTGCCCTGTACCATTTCCTGGTACATTTCCATTAATAGGAAACTTCTTTATAACTTTATATTTTCATTTAATCTATATAAATTTTGGATACAGTAAAGTCAGAAATGTCAGCCAAATTGTCTTAAATTTTCTTAATTCTGTTTAAATATTTGTGTCTATCATATTTATCAAAAATTACCTTAAAAATCTTCTGGTTTTTTTTTTTTTTTTGGCCAGTCCTGGGGCTTGGACTCAGGGCCTGAGCACTGTCCCTGGCTTCCTTTTGCTCAAGGCTAGCACTCTGCCACTTGAGCCACAGTGCCACTTCTGGCCATTTTCTGTATATGTGGTGCTGGGGAATCGAACCCAGGGCCTCATGTATACGAGGCAAGCACTCTTGCCACTAGGCCATATCCCCAGCCCCTTCTGTTTTGTTTTTTATTGCCAGTCCTGGGGCTTGAACTCAGGGCCTGGGCACTGTCCTTGGCTTCTGTGTGCTCAAGGCTAGCACTCTACCACTTGGGCCACAGCACCATTTCTGGCTTTTTCTGTTTATGTGGTGCTGAGGAATCAAAGCCATAGTTTCATGCATGCTAGGCAAGCACTCTACCACTAAGCCACATTTGTGGCCCTTTCAAAATCTGACATCCCATATTTCATTTCCCAGAGTATATCAACTACATTCAAATTTATCATTAATCATTTTTCTGAACCCTAAAATAATAACTGATCCTGAGCAAGATATGAATACAATCTCTATATATTTCTTTATGTAATAATAAAGGTACTTTATCTTACAGAATAGTTACAAGAACTCCATGTATTTTTCTTGCTATGCATCTAGAGTGAAAGGTAACACATACAACATCTGCTACATATTGGCAAGAACTATAATCATTACTCTATAGTATCGTTAATATATATAATCGTTTCTCTAATCATTAGAATATGAATAATCTCACTTTTATCAGTGCTTAGTATAAGCAGTGTATACTAATGAGGTAAATGTATATACTAACATCAAACCAGAAGGAAGATAATAGGAATATTTTCAGTCAGATGTATACTGGGTTATATTAGAAGTTAAAGAGAAAATTAAGTTTGGATGAGGAGAAGAATGAAAGTTTCAAGAGTATGTGACTGGAAAGGCTTGAACAATGGGGTTCTTTTAGATCAATGTCTTGCATTAGGAGATCAAGGAATTGTCATTGGTATAGCTGAGCAAAAAGCATTTTAAGTGGGCTGGGGATACGGCCTAGTGGCAAGAGTGCTTGCCTCCTATACATGAGGCCCTGGGTTCAATTCCCCAGCACCACATATACAGAAAATGGCCAGAGGGGGCGCTGTGGCTCAAGTGGCAGAGTGCTAGCCTTGAGCAAAAAGAAGCCAGGGACAGTGCTCAGGCCCTGAGTCCAAGCCCCAGGACTGGCAAAAAAAAAAAAAAAAAAGCATTTTAAGCAAAGGGAAGAACAAGTGGGAAAGCCTGCCGCTATGGGCCTTCCATTATTATGGAAATAGAAAGGGTACTCTCTCTAAACACTTGAGTAAGAAGAAACATGGGAGGAAAGGAGAAAAGAAAAGTTCACAAAAATGCAATACATTATGGATGGTTTGAAAATTTGAATGGACTATTGTTTTCTTTATGTGAAATTGGAAATACTCAGAAATCTTTGAGAAGAAAATTATTCTTAATAAAAATCAACACCAACTCTTTATTTTTTTATTTTATTTTTTTTTGCCAGTCCTGGGCCTTGGACTCAGGGTCTGAGCACTGTCCCTGGCTTCTTTTTGCTCAAGGCTAGCACTCTGCCACTTGAGCTACAGTGCCACTTCTGGCCATTTTCTATATATGAGGTGCTGGGGAATCGAACCCTGAGCTTCATGTATAAGAGGCAAGCACTCTTGCCACTAGGCTATATTCCCAGCCCCGACACCAACTCTTTAAATTCTTTAATTTGAAATAATAAGACTGTGTGTGTGCTTGCGTGTGTGTATGTGTATGTGTGTGTGTGTGTGTGTGTGTGGAGAGAGAGACAGACAGACAGACATACACATAAATGTCTAGGGGCAGGCCTATCCAAATGTTAATGTATTGTCTATTATGTGCAAGGCCCTAATTTAATCCCTGGTAAGTAACTAAAATAATTTATATTTCAGTGTTTTACTACACATGCTTTGTAATGTTTTTATATATCCATTCAAATATCCATAAATTAACTCATCTTACCCATTATTCTGTGATTCCTATTTGGGAGCTTTGGGGGTTTTGAATATGCTGTGCAAAATCTTTATATGTAGCTATGTTTTCTTTTATATTGGGTAAATACCAACAGGTGAATTTGGGGAATGTAGACTAAATATCTGAACTCAATAGAACATATTGTCCTCAAAGGTGTACTATTTTATATTCCTAAATTCTCATCATTGTTCTAAGAAGAGCAAAGGGAGGCCATTCCTCACTAGCATAGAGCACTACCAAACCTTTTCATTTTATCACGGTGGGTAGGAGCTAATATTCTGTCTATAATTGCATTTCACTGATGGTGAAATCTATTCAAAACTCCTTCATGAGCTTCTTGGCTTTTATATATCATCTTCTCTGAAGACTGTTTAAAGCATTTGGCTTATTAAATTGAATTATTGAATTGTAATCCTTTTCATAAGTTACAGATAACACTCTTGGCCAAATACATCTTTTGTGAACATTTTTTCCAGTTTGTGTTTTGCCTATTCTTTTGCTTCACTGTCTCTTAACAAACGGATGTTTGAAACTTAAAATGTGTCTGTTCTTTTCTTTTTCTGAATATTCCTTTCTATAAAAGTGGATGTAAGAAATCTTGACTCATTATCAGATAGCAAGGAGTTATATTTTCCACTAATGTTTTATTACTTTAGCTTTTATATTTAGGTCTGTGACACACTTTGGTTTAAATTTAGTGCATAAAGTGATATAGGCTTTTTTTCACATGGATCTTGAGGTACTCCAGTTCAGAAAACATGTCAAAAATAAGCATATTTCCAGACATCAGCTTTTGTCATTCTGCTGAAAATTGTTAGTAATGATCTTACATTGAGTATTAGAATGCACTGTGAAAATCTGAGAATAGAATTAAAGCATCTTAGTGTTCTCACCGAATAGACAAATTAAGTCATTATGATTATCAATGAATGGATAAATTAAATAATTAGAATTAATTATGACAAAAGCATTTATTGATTTAGAAAAACATCAGTTCCCCCACTGGATTACTTGATATATTTGTTAAATGCCATATATGTGTGAATTTCTGGGCCGTGTATTTACCTTGCTTATTTTTAGCATATATTTTACCTTAAAGCTGATGTATTCTTTGTACATTTTGTATTCAGATTTGATTATTACAATACTGCAATGAATTCTCTTTATGTCTTTTCATACAGCTAGAGAGCATTTTGTATGTGCAGCCTGTAGTGATTTGATTATTTCTATAAGAATACGAAGAACTACTGTAACCATTGTCATAGTAACAGTACCAGAAAATTACATTCTTGGTAAATATATTGCTTTTCAATATGTGATGTAACATGTGATTGTATTTTCCTTTCTCACTTAATCCTCACACATATACAAAGCACATACTGTTGTAAACATTTCACACTTTCTGGGAGATGATGTAATTTACAACCACACATGCTGTTTATGTGGTACTGAGGAATTGAACCCAGGGCTTCATGCATGCCACTAAGCCACATTCCCAGCCCCACATATGCTATTGATTTAATTTTCACAGTGAACATCTCAGGAAAGGCAGTGAACACTCATAGGCCCCCAGTGTTCAGATGACCTAGTTTGCTACAGTGTTGAAGGACAGTAAGTGACAATAAGACATAGATAAAGCTGTGGCTCTGAACTACTCCAGAAAGTTCCACTGACATTGTAGTATACTTGCTGCCATGCTCCTGAGCTCCTTGAGTGGCTAGTGTAACAAGTATGAGCCCACCAGCACCCTACAACAATAATAGTATTCATCTAATTCAATTGGATGCTGTAGAAGTATTATAATGAAGAACATCATTTACTTAGGGAAAGTGATTAGAACATTAAAGAAATATCTTCCTTGAAACATACCTTCTTTTTCTCAAAGAGGAATTTAATAGGAAAAATGATATATTTAAGCACTATTTCACATTAATGTTGTGCAATTGTTTTCATTTGTGAAAATACAATAAAATAAATTCTATAATTATTTCTTATTTTATAACCTTAGTATGATTACTAAACTAGAGGAAGAATGAAATGGAAAGATATGCTTAATGTTAAATAAACTTCTATGACATGTCAGCTCTCTCCTAAGTGATCAGTCAGTGCTGATTGATTTTTTGTTAAACTTTTAAAATTTTTATTGTAAAGGTGATGTACGGAGTGGTTACAGTTACATAAGTCAGACAATGAGTACATTTGCTATTGAACAGTGTCACCCACTCCCTCATTCTCTACATTTCCTCCGCCCAACATTCTTTCCACCATGTTGTATAGTCCATTTTCCATCACAGTGTCTACTGGTTTCACTGATGAACTGGCTTACACTTTTTCCTACCATTTCTGTGTTTCCCCTCCCCATCCCATATCAGAGAACATATATAAAACAAAGGGTACATAAATCAAAAACAGTGACAGAAGGGAATAAACACACAAAAAAAGAACACCTCTTCCTTTCATTTCTTGGAGCTCAGTTCTATAAGTATCATTTTCTATCATCATATGCACAAACCTATTGTGACCCTCTCCTTGTAAGCCCTTGTGATTCTCTCCTAAGAATATTCTCCTTTGGTCTCACTGTGTGACTATTTAGAGTACTAACTAATCATGTCCAAGTACAATTTTTTGTCTTTACTATCCATTGGGTTTACTCATAAATTCATAGGGACATTCTAATTGTTACAAATGAGGAAAAACATGCAGCATATGTTTCTTTGGATCTGTCTTACTTCACTTAGTATGCATTTTCCCAAGTCTTTGTATTTCCTTACAAATGAGGAAATACCATTCTTTTCTGATCAAGCATAGAATTCCATTGTGAGTGTGTGTGCATGTGTGTGTGTGTGTGTGTGTGTGTATAGATATATAGATATAACATTTTTTGTTCCATTTTCATCCTCTGTGGGGCATCTGGGTTGGTTCCATATTTTGGCTGTGGTTAACAATGTTGGAATGAACATGGGGGCTTAAGGGGGAGGCTTATTTCTTTGTAGATCCAGGTAGATTTTAGATACGAGGCCCTTGTCTGAAGATTAGCTAGTAAAGATCGTCTCCCATTCTGTGCACTTTCTATTTATCTTGCTAGCTATGTCCCTTGCCATGCGGAAACTCTTCAGATTGATCAAATTCCATGTATCCAGTATTTCTTTGATTTGTTGTGATTCTGGATTTGTACTTAGGAAGTTTGACCTGTTCCAAGGAGCTCTGGGGTTTTCGCTATCCCTTCCTGCAATATTTTCACAAACTATATTCTTTGAAATGAGAACTACATTAATTTTCCTGTGAGGAAATGGACATCGCTAAATTTGAAATTTTTGTTGAGTTCAAAAGTAATGCCAATCATTGTAAGATACATCTGGCATTCATACCAGGAAAAGTAGAATGTGTTGCCAAAGAGAAGGTACTATTTGTCCATAAGTAATCATGGATTCACATGTTACCCTGATAAGCTACCCACTTGAGCAGCTGGGGAAGGTGCATTATAGAATGATGCTTTATTAAGAAACACCTGTCTGGGCTGGGGATATAGCCTAGTGGCAAGAGTGCCTGCCTCGGATACATAAGGCCCTAGGTTCGATTCCCCAGCACCACATATACAGAAAACGGCCAGAAGCGGCGCTGTGGCTCAAGTGGCAGCGTGCTAGCCTTGAGCGGGAAGAAGCCAGGGACAGTGCTCAGGCCCTGAGTCCAAGGCCCAGGACTGGCCAAAAAAAAAAAAAAAAGAAAAAGAAACGCCTGTCTGAGGACCATTTGTCAGCACACTGAAGCCCACCCCTGGTCTCTGTGATTTCAAAGCCTCTGATTCCATTAATCTTTTACCACTGGGCTATACCCTCAGCTCTCAAAATCTTACACAGTGACAAAAACTTTATGTATACATACATATGCACTAGGCATTTTCTCTGGTAAGAGCTCTTTGCTGAATGTATGTGTGTTGTTACTAGCTATTCTTTGTAACCTTCATGTGGAAGAAATCAATGTACATGACAATGTATTAATCAGAAGGAATGAATTGTGCTAGCCTCTTCCTGTCAATCACTTGAGAAGAAAAAACAAATAGCCAAGATTAAATCACAGGCTGTGCACTTGCTTTGTTCTTTGCAAAAAAATACATTTCAGCTTTCATGAAAGTCTATGATGCACAGTTTTGCTTTGATTAGCAGGGGAGGCATTTCACAAATCATAAAAGAAAAGCTACAGCCAGTGGAAAAAAAAGAGTATGTGTGAGCTTTTCTCCCTATTTAGTTAAACAGATGATTGACCCCAGTTAGAGAAAACAGCTAAGGCTCTGACAATTACGAATGTCCTTGGCAAAAGAATGAATTTATCTGCCTGTAAAGGAGATGTCGCTTGAAAAGGCTGCCTCTGCTGCAAAAACCACCAGCAGAGCATGACTCTCAAGAACAATCTGTATTTTCTCTGACACAGGAGAGAACCACAATTGTAACTTGATTGTAATCCTCACCTGGGAAATTTGAAATCACCACCTGCTTTCTTGGGATGCTTGTGTGACACACTCCAGTTGCTTTTTACAGAATTCAGAACATTCATTTACTCGAGTGGATATGCTTAGAGCTTGACTCAATTCAATTCATTTTCATTAAGCAACTGACTCATCAGTTTTATTAGACTTACACTTTGCCGCTCGGTTTTCATATGCACACCTTTTGTTTCTAAGTACATAAGATATATGTTGCTTCTACTGCATGACATCCTTTTAGACAAGGGCTGTAATTATTTAACTTGGCTAAAGGGGAAAGCCATGTTTAATATGCACAATTGCACATATGCAGTCAGTTGTCTTAAGTCTATTGGAAAAACAGAACCAGTGAAATAAAAACACAGGTACCTCCACAAACTAACTCCTTTTTCTTGGATCTTCCAGATTCAATTACAAGCCTGTTATTAGGACTTGTACTTTTGTGCCCAATCATTCTAAAACCTTATGTTGAAAGAATTAAAATAGTATTAATAGGGGGCTGGGGATATGGCCTAGTGGCAAGAGCGCTTGCCTCGTATACTTGAAGCCCTGGGTTCGATTCCCCAGCACCACATATACAGAAAATGGCCAGAAATGGGGCTGTGACTCAAGTGGCAGAGTGCTAGCCTTGAGCAAAAAGAAGCCAGGGACAGTGCTCAGGCCCTGAGTCCAAGGCCCAGGACTGGCAAAATAAAAAAAAATTAAAAAAAAATAGTACTAATAGAAAAATCATATAATATGGATGTGTGGTGATCTATCCATCCTAATATAAAACAGCACCTAATCTTTAATTTTTAATCCCTCAAAACTGAATTTATTACCATCTGAACCAAGTTAGAGAAATTATAATATAAATTGCATATTACTGCTGGTTACTAACCACAGATCTAGGAGACTATCCACATATTATATTAGTAAACCATTTATCAAAGAAGATCTAAAATAGTAAATTATTTCTATGACACAAAGCTTGATAAGTCTCTCTTGTTTCTGAGAGTCTAGGTTAGCTGTATGTAGCTCTGATAATTAGAAAGGCTACACCGGCTCTATTGTTTTTTCTAAATGTGAGTAAATTAATTTAAATATAATCATTTGTATTATGCAATTCAGTGTGATTTAAAACACTTACAAAGGGAATCTTTAGCTATATGTGTGTAAAATGGAAAACAAAGGGAGCAATAACCTAAAAGTATAAATAATCAACCTACCTAAAATTCTCTCAATGTAATATGAATTTCTGGCAATCAAATACATCTATTTCAGTATATCCAATAAATAAAGAGTGATTATGGCTAAGCCAAGTGTGGCTGACTGTGGCTAAGAAAACACTCAGGCTTCTGAGGGTTCTTTAGGATAGTTAAGTATTGTATAGACCTAGAAAACAGCTTTAGAATTTGCTAAGTGATACTGCCATCTACTGGCTAAATTTGTCACAATCTTGTAATAGCTAGGGAATGGTTGAGCTTCCTAGATGCACCTAACAGAGGGAACCTATGTCAATATTCTTGCAGGCACAACCTCCCATTTAAGTTACGGAATAAACAAAAATCAGCATTGCTGTGAGTCAATTGAAATTCAATACTTTGAAATACTATTCATTAACATATTATAGAATAAGAAAGAGATGATTTTGTTAGTCAAAATCATTTTTATGCTTCTATATAATCATTTAAGTCATGTTGTGAATCTTAATAGTGAATATATAATTGACATTCTGTCCTTTTGGGACAGTGGATGCAGTTTGTGCTCCAAATTGTTGGCAGAGTCAAAAAAAGTAGGACAATTAAAGGAAAATTGAAACTGGGTCCTGGATTGATATTTTTTGGATGGAAGAAATGTGATGTTTAGATGTAAAACAATTAAAACAGGTGTTTAAAAAACAAGTTGGAAAAGTAATCAATTTAAGCTTTGAAAGTAAAATAGAACTAGAACTTTAATGAAAGATGGGTAAATGGAAGGACGGCTTGAATAAAAGTAAAATAGGTGAAAGTAGATTATTAGCATGGAGTTTTCTATTTACCTGGCTTTTGCACAGCAAAATGTGGTATGGATTTGGCTTTTCCAAGATTCTTCTCTGGTACAGTGATGTACCTCTTTACTACTCACTTGAAGAAATTATTATTCCTTCACTTTTAATTCACGTAATTGTATATCTATTATTACAAGTATTATTATAACTGTGTCTGAAAAATTTTTACTTCAAGAATATATTTTCCTTGCATATCACTCATCCCTTACAAAATGTAATGTGGCTTAGTGGTAGACTGCTTGCCTAGCATACGTGAAACCCTGGGTTCAATTCCTCAGTACCACATAAACAGAAAAACCAGAAGTGACACTGTGGTTCAAGTGGTAGTGTGCTAGCCCCAAGCAAAAGAAGGTCAGGGACAGGACCCAGGCCCTGAGATCAAGCCCTAGGACTGGCATAAAAACAAAAACAAATGAAAAAAAAAACAAAAATGTAAAGATAGGTTTGTTTGTGTGTTAGAAAATACAAATACCATCTGTCACTTTTTATTTACTGCTCAATGAGTTACAATGATAACTCATTCATGTCATAGAAACACAAGTACATGAACAGGCATGGACAAGAGGAAATGTAACAGGATATAAAACACACAGGAATGATTCAATTCAGTCAATTTCAAACTCTGAGGGACATCACTCTACAATTAATAGACTTACAAAACTTATCTCCTCTTCAAAAGAGTGTGAGACTAAGAAGCCTCACTTAGCTGGCAGGGATGGATAATAATAAAGTAACTTTGCAAATTATATATACATATATACATAGTAACAATTATATATAATGGAACAAAATTAGCTATGTATGTATGTACATACTGTTATATATGTATGTATATACTATGCTTTTTGCCTTTCCTTTTCCTGCGTAGATAGGCCAAAGAAATGGCCAATCTGACCAGTAAGCAACACATACAGAAACATCCTGCACATCCTTGCTTTATCAGTGAATAGTCCATTCAACCTGAGTATCTATCCTGAAAGTGTAGGAAGATGTCCGAGAATGTCATGCAGGACCTATACACAAAAATGCTGATGAATCTCTAAACTGAAAGATGATATAATTATAAAATAACACCTTGTATAGGAACTACAGAACATATACAGACTAAAACACATGTTCTCTGTGAATATATATAAATACAAGGATTTGCACAAAACAGTGAAGGTACACATGAAAAGATAGAATCACACAAATGGACAAGTAACAAGATCCTTAGATGAACGGACATATATGTGTGGGTGAAAAGCATGATTAGATTAGCTGCTGTGTCTATACCTGAGACTTAGCTAGAAGGACAAGAAACCTAGAATAGTAGCATTCAACAAGATAAAAAGAAATAAAACAAAATGTGTGCTTTGGTGGAACTCAGGATCAATTCTGGGTTGCTTCCCTTATTAGAATACAAATTATTTGGGCCTTAAGCTTCCTTATGACTTTTGACACATGTGGACCTTCATCCAACCTAAGGCCAGTTTTGTTCTTCTACTAAATTCCTTTCAGTTCAAAATATAGCCCCCATTTAGCTAGGTAGAAGAGAGGAAAAAGAAATAATTTGAAAAGAAAAAGTTACCCTGAACTGGGAAAAGTGAACAAATACCTGAGGCCCGTGATGTCACAAGGAGACCTCACCTCTGGATAGCAAAACAGTCTCCAATGTCATGTGGGTGTCATGAGCAAAAAGAAAACATTTTAGCTGTGCTTCTGAGATTTTCATAAGCTTAGGAACAAAGAGAAAGAGACCAAAATTATATTCCAATTATATTCCAAATTATATTCCAATCACAGGCTGTAGAAAGATCCCTCTCTTGGACAGCAGCAACAAAGAGAATTAAGCAGAAAGCCAGGAATAGGTATTGTTGCCTCTGCAAGGAAATTTCATAGTTGCATACGGAGGAGGCTAAGACTTCACCTTGGGTCGCTCATAGTTGGAAAGGAAATGCATGATGCATTCAGCCTGCCTAGTCACTTGAAGCACTCACCTTTCCCTATGACAGCCATATCTTAGACCTGTCCTTGCTGCCCACCTGCTGAATTCTTCCTTTTCCCTTCCCCCTGAACAAATGCACTCAGTGGTCTCTGAAGAACGCCTGAGACCAAGGTCCCCTCTCATGCTGACGGACACTCCTGACGGACACAAATGCTGCTGTAACTCTGGCCAAATAACATTGCTCACCCACCCAGTCTCCATCTCATCTTCTTCCATCCACCTTCCCTGACTGCACTTTTTCTGCTTAATATTTAAAGTCACCCTAGTTGTAAGGGGGTGTGCATTTTCCTTCAGTGGTCTGAAGGAGACTTGTTTGCCCTTCCCAGGCTTGCCTACTGAATAAAATTTGATAGACTGCTGATTTCCTCCTTTCTGTTCTTTCTCTTTTCTTTACAGCTGTGGTTCTGTGAAGGCAGAAAAAAATCAACTTCACAACAAAAGTGCATTTTGACAGTAAACTCGTCATTTACTAGCCCAACAGGATTGTTCATGTGAGGAGAACTTGGGAACAGAAAATTATCAGATATTTTTCCCCAAGCTAAAGATGTAATGTTATTCTAAAAAAAAAAATGAAGTGATTAATTAGTACAGTTTTCCACATTAAGATCAACAAAGGATAGGAGTTCCCAAAGCTGCATGTACATTTTAGAATTGGTTCTACTCACTTACCTAAGGAGATAATAATGTAAATATTCTGAGTAAAGTTTTTCTTTAGTGGTACCTGGTTTCCTATCTCTGAAGCTACTCATTTTTGTGGTTCTACAGAATGTACAGAGAAAACTTTTTATTTATTTATTTCATTTTATTAGTGCTGGGATTTAAACTCAGAACTCAAGACACATACTTGCAAAACAGGCTTTCTAGCACTTGAGCCACATTCCCATCACTTTTTTTTTCTTTATTTTTCAGATACGATCCTCTGCTTTTGCATGGAGACAATGGAGGAAGACAATCTTCTTACCCCAGTCTCCTGAATACCTTGGACTACAGGAGCATGCCACCAAGGCCTGTTTATTTGTTGAAATGGTATCTCCCTCTCCTCCCAGTTGGTTGCAAACCACTCTCTTCAAGACCTCTACCTCTCAGGTAGCTGGCATTACAAGCACGCACCACCATGACCTCCTTTTGTATTCCTTTATAATACTTTTGGAAAATGATTCCAATAATTTGTGATACTTTCAATGTCCCATAAAACAAGTCCAAAGACAAAACCAGTTATAATTCTGACTCCAAATGCTATTCAAGTTCCTTTAAAAATCCTCATGCATTACTTGGCAGTCTTATGATTAAACTGTCCATCCTGACCTAGGAACAAAATCATGGACAAACAGAAGGCTACAGTAATTTGCTAGTGTATAAAATATCACACTTTTAAAGTTGGATTTAATTGTGAGTACACAATAATGCACTGTACAATTCAAAGTGGAATAAAGAAATATGAACACTATAATGTAGGAAATTTAATCTTATTGAACTATATCAAATAATTTGAAATGAAAAGTCCTTAAATCAGAGATAATGGTTTCTTGCTAGAAACCATTGCTTCCATCTTTGTGTGAGATAAAAGTCTGCCTTAGGAAATAGGAAATCAATTATGAAGAGACAGAATCAATATATATTTTAATTAAAAACATGGTGGAACTGATGAAGTAAATGGTTAAGAAAATCAAGTAGGGTTGGTTGACAGTGGCTCATGCCAGTGATTTAACTACTTATGAGGGACTGTGGCTCAAAACCACCTCTTGCATAATAGTATAAAATAAAAATAAAAAGGCTTGAGATGCCATTTCCAAAATAACCTGCAAAAAAGCTGGATTGGAGGGATGGCTCAAGTAGTAGAGTGCTACTAGGAGATATCTTGCTATGAACAAAAGTGAAAACAAGGTAGAGAGAAACTTATCTGTGAGAATAACATGTAATGTACCACATTTTCTTGATCTACTCATCTCCTGAAGGGCATATACACAATGGAATTCTATGCCTCTATCAGAAGGAACGATACTGCCCCATTAGTAAGGAAATGGAAGGACTTGGAAAAAATCATATTAAGTGAAGTGAGCCAGACCCAAAGAAACAAGGACTCTACAGTTTCCTTCATAGGAAATAATTAGTACATCTCTAGGATAGTCATAGCAGAAAATCACAATAGCTCAATAGCTATGCCCATATGAACATTTAAGATGATGCTAACCAAAATGAACTCCAAGTTATAGAAATAAGTGGTATATCGTTGTTGTAGTTACTTTCAACATGCCGTGTGAAACCGTACCTTGTTTTTCTCTCATATTCCTTTCCTGTGGTTTTACTCCTGCTATTACTGTAACTGAACTTAGTACCCCAGATACTGTATATATGTATGTTGGAACTAGGGAAGGGAAAGGGAATACCAAAATCAAGAAACAAAGGATAAAATGACAAACCATTGCAATAGCGGTACTTACAAAACTATATGGTGTAAACTAACCTTACAACTCATGAGGGGGGAGGGGGCGGAGGAGGAGACTGGAGAAAAATGAAGGAGGAGGTAAAAAGTTGGATAAGAAATGTAATTGCCTTACATATGAAACTGTAACCCTTCTGTAATTCGCTTTGACAATAAAGAAGAAAAAAGAGTAACATGTAATGTTCTTTCTAATTATCAAGGAAAAATTCTCAAAAAAGGGAAAGCTTTATTCATACTTAAAATGTCTAATTGTTAAACTTTAATCCAAAGAGTAAATGTTAATCAGCTGATAACCATTGTCCCTGTTCAGGAAACATTACCTATGCATATTGAATTTATATAAACATAAATGTGTAAATATAAGTATGTGTGTACATATATATAATAACAAATATCCGCATATGTTACTTTTATGTGGCTATACCAGGGCTTGAACTCAGGGCATCATGTTTGCAAGGCAGGTTCTATGCCACTTCAGCAATGTCTCCATCTTAGTTTTCTGTTGGTTAGTTTTAGAGATGGATTCTGGCAAATTCTTTGCCCTTTTTCATCTGGCTGGCCTTGAACTATGATCCTCCAAATTTCAGACTACTCAGTAGGTGGGAATACAGGCATGAACCACTGGAATCTGACTAATGATCATTGGTGGGGGGGGGGTTGTCTGTTGTGTGTCTGTGTGCCTATGGGGGTGTGTTTTCTAGGAATCAAACCCCAAGGTCTTTCTGCAGTCTAAGAACATACTCAACCATTGAGCAACTGCCCAGCCCTCAAATTTCAAAGGAGAAACAATATGGAATAGAAAAGAAAATTGTCCTATTTGCATGAGATAAAATATTGACCAGTGTAATAGATAAACTATTTACAATTTTTTTTTAAGTTTTTATTATAAAACTGATGTACAGAGAGGTTACAGTTTCACACGTTAGGCATTGGATACATTTCTTGTACTGTTTGTTACCTTGTCCCTCATACCCCCCTCCCCCCTCCCCCTGTTCCCCCCCCCCCCCGAGGTGTTCAGTTCACTTACACCAAACAGTTTTGCAAGTATTGCTTTTGTTGTTGTTTCTCGTATTTTACCCTTTGTGTCTCAATTTTGGTATTCCCTTTCAATTTCCTAATTCTAATACCAGTACACACTGTTTCCCATACACTCAGATAAGATTACAGAGATAGTGTAGATACAATCACAAGAAGGTGATACACGAACATCATCAATAGTAGAAACTACAGATACACATGGGATGTTGAAAGTAGTTACAACTCTGATATAACAATCATTTTCATAAAATGGAGTTCATTTCACATAGCATCATCTTATGGTATCATAAGGGTATAGCTATTGGGCTCTTGTGATCCTCTGTTGTGACTTGCCTAAACCTGTGCTAATTATTCCCAATAAGGGAGACCATAGAGTCCATGTTTCTTTGGGTCTGGCTCACTTCACTTAGTATAATTTTTTCCAAGTCCTTCCATTTCCTTACAAATGGGGCAATGTCATTCTTTCTGATAGAGGCATAAAATTCCATTGTGTATATGTACCACATTTTCCTGATCCATTCGTCTACGGTGGGGCATCTGGGTTGGTTCCAGATTCTCGCTATGACAAATTGCGCTGCAATGAACATTGTTGTGCTGGTGGCTTTACTTTGATTTTGTTTGTAGTTTTTTGGATAAATACCCAAAAGTGGGGTTGCTGGGTCATAGGGGAGTTCTACATTTAGCCTTCTGAGGAATCTCCATACTGCTCGCCAGAGTGGTTGAACCAGTTTACATTCCCACCAACAATGAAGTAGGGTTCCCTTTTGGCCACATCCCCTCCAACAACTGTTATTGTTAGTTTTCTTGATATATGACATTCTTACTGGGGTGAGATGGAATCTCAATGTTGTTTTGATTTGCATTTCCTTTATGGCCAGTGATGTAGAGCACTTTTTCATATGTCTCTTGGCCATTCTCATTTCCTCATCAGAGAAGTCTCTTTGTAGGTCTTTGGCCCACTTGATGAGTGGGCTATTAGTTCTTTGCGGTTTTGTTTTGGAGGAAAGTAAATTTTTTAGTTCTGCATATATTTTAGATATGAGGCCTTTGTCCATTGAATGGCTGGTAAAGATCTTCTCCCAGTCTGTGGGCTTTCTGTTTATCTTGGAAGCTATATCCTTTTAAAAAACATTCATCATTGAAATAACCACTGAGCACAACCTATAGGATTTTTCGATTCTTGAAAAATGTTTGTAAATAAATTAACAAGTGTGTTTTTATTTTTAAAAAATTTAACTCCAGCACTAATGCTGAAGTTTTGTGTAGAAAAGATAAAATTACTGAATAATTCTCAGGACAATAAACCACTGGAAAAACTTGACTGAAGACAACTAAATCAGAGACATCTAAATTAGAGATGTTCTTTATTTCTTTGGGTTTAATTCCCCCCCAAAATGAGATATTTTAGCAATGTTTCAGACATTACATTAACATTAAAATTTGCTCATGCTAGTTGTAAGAGAACTATACTGGTGAACAATGATTTAGCATTTTTCATGCTTTATTTTTAAAAAAAATCCTACATTGTGTCTGCATTTCCTAAAAGTGGAAAGGAAGAAAATACTGTTGATTAAAAGATTAAATTTTTTGCCTTTAATGTTGACAAGCTGTTATGTTTACTTAGTAATTTTATGGCCTGTCCTAATTAGAGACCATGCAGACATGTTCTGTAAGTAAAAAAAAATTTTATCAATAGGAATGTTCTTTATTCAAAATTACAAAATCAAATTAAATGAATAAATCAATAAATGAAAGACATTGTTAAAAGGGCTAAACAACATTTTTTTTTTTTTGGCCAGTCCTGGGGCTTGGACTCAGGGCCTGAGAGCTGTCCCTGGCTTCTTTTTGCTCAAGGCTAGCACTCTGCCACTTGAGCCACAGCGCCCCTTCTGGCCATTTTCTGTATATGTGGTGCTGGGGAATCGAACCCAGGGCCTCATGTATATGAGGCAGGCACTCTTGCCACTAGGCCATACCCCCAGCCCTAAACAACATTTTTTAAAAATACATTTCATATATCTGTAAATGAAACTAAGGGAATTGAAAATGTCACTATTGAAAAATTTCTAACTAAAACTACAAGTATTTAGAGTTAATAACATCATGTATAAAGAAAACTAAGAGAACCATTCAATTTGTTATTACTATGCAGTATGCTTTATTCTATAGGAATATTCATGAACTATGCCTACACTAATGTTTTTATTTAAGAATTTTCACTTTATTTCTTTAGAAGGTTGAACTCTAACTTAAAATATTCCACATGATCATTAACGACAGTATGAAAGAAATGTACTCAGCCCTGTGAAAAAGAAGACAAGGGTTTCAGAATAGAACATCACATAATTTTTCAAAAAATACATGAATAAAACATTTTATCTAAATGATTATATTTTAACCTTTTCACTTTTATCCCCTAATATAGTTAAAAATGAGTTCTATTGTTTTCTTTAAATATTTCATTATTTTTTACATACTACTTTTCAGTATGGTAGTACTGGTTTGTTTTGTTTTTCTCCAAATAATGTACTATTGCACTCAGTGCTGTTTATTTCGTAGTCACAGTGAAAGTCTCTTTTTTTTAATTCATAATGCTTTGTCTATGGTGCTTTCTGAGTTTTAATGTTCTTACATTACTTTCCCAATTCTAACTTACCTTCTCATTATCTACTGGACTATTCAGTAAGAAATTCAGGCTCAACTTTTTCTCAAGACAAGTTGCTGATCTGAAAGATTAATGGAGCCAACTGCCATCCAAAACTTTGAATTGTTAAAAATTATTAGAAAATTAACCCAAACATTTAATTTCTTGACATGACTACAATTGAGCTTGTGAAGACAATGGATATGTGCTTTGTCTGCATGGTGCCTTTTCATATGGAAAGCCAAATTCACTATAGAATTAAGACCCTGTATGTGATACAATAAACTTACATTTCCAATTATGAATCATAATTGTTAGTGAAAATTTATGTGAAAAATATTTTAGGAATAATTTTCCCTTGTACATTGTAAAGGAATGAAGTCTCACATATATAAATAAACCCCCGTATACCTTAAATAGTGTAAAGTTAGCATATCTCTGTTTCCTTTATCTCTGTCTATGTCAAAGAAAACAATTTTCCTAATACTTTTCCCACCCGAACTCATCATTCTTGTTGGCTTTAAAGGCTTTCCTTTAAAAATCAATGGATAATATTGTTTGAAATTCCTTGATGGATATTTTTTAAGTTAACGTGTTGCCACTGGGTACAAAAGGAAATGGAATGACACAACAGACTCAAGGACTCATGCTGCTTTCACATTATTGTATATATAAAACTTTGTCAAGCAAATAAGATTCCTCTTCTGAGAAAATTTAATGACCCCCATAGCTTCCTATATGTTACACCCCGAAGTTTCATTTATTTGATCTGTCAGTTCTCATTGTGGCCTCAGGAATTGTTTCATGACTAAGAATATTTGTTTAATGATAGATAATATAGAGAAGGTATTATTACTTTGTTTCATGGTTGAGGGATTTTCATTAATAAAATAGTTTGGATTCTTATTCTCTGTGTTTTCCTTAGTTGCAGCATGCAGATGTTCCTGCTATTTCTGTCTTTATTCTGTGATGTGTTGCATTTATTAATCAAAGAATAACATTCATATTCAAACATAGTGAAGACTTAAAGGAGCTTACTGCTTCTTAGTTCAAGAAGCCCTCTTCAGTAGGTATGTAGTGAATTGATAATAATATTTTGGGTAATAATACATAATTAATTCTTTAATTGTACAGATATTTCAAATCAACATGCCAATTTATGAATAAAATGAATCTTTATCAGTGTCACCCTCCCAATCATTCTTTTCCTTCATTATCCCAACCCCACACATCCCATAAAGTCACCTAATTTCATTTTCCCACATATGCTTTGAATATTATGACTGCAGTCACCCATTTCTATCCTTTACATTTGTCCACTCTTTTTCTCCATACTTCCTATACTCACTCAGAAAAAAAAATGTTTAAATTCCCTGCTACTCATTTGGTTACACTGTCAGTTGTTGCTCAACATCATTATACCATGGGAATAATCTCTTGCATAAACCATTCTTTGTGTATATTTGCCTACGGCTCTGTATGTCAATCACGGTTCCTGAAGGTCAAGTCACAGTTAAAAAAGACATCCTGAGAAATCTCCATTGATGCCTTTATTAATAGCAGTTTGTTATCAAGTGTCTAGAGTTCAAAATTTCTGACAGTCTAATATGACTCTAC
This sequence comes from Perognathus longimembris pacificus, assembly GCF_023159225.1. Lineage (NCBI taxonomy): Eukaryota > Metazoa > Chordata > Mammalia > Rodentia > Heteromyidae > Perognathus > Perognathus longimembris. The sequence continues at coordinate 18,701,152 of NC_063163.1, forward strand.
TTAGAGAAAAAGGAGCAAATAAACAACTGCTCGGCATAGCAAAAGAGGTGAAAGATGAAATGTGCAGAGCAATGTACTGTCAGGGGATGAATGTTTAATGCAGACGACTTTGCTAAGATAGATCATGAGCCGAGCCATGAATAAAAAGCAGAAACTGATGAAGAAGTGGCTATAGAAGATCTGACCTTCAAAAGACAGAATGTGGGCCTGGGAATGTGGCTTGCCTAGCATGAATGAATCCCTGGGTTCAATTCCTTAGCACCACATAAACAGAAAAGGCTGGAAGTGGCACTGTAGCTCATGTGGTAGAGCGAAAGCCTTGAGCAAAAAGAAGCCAGGGACAGTGCTCACGCCCTGAGTTCAGCGCTGGGTATGGCAAAAAAAAAAAAAAAAGGAAAGAAAGAAAGAAAGGAAAAGATAAAAACATGATGACTTCAAGGCACTCTAAGTATATTGGTTTACTTTACCACAATTGAGTTATTTCCTACAAATCTTTGAAATAAATAAAATATTTAATCCTAGAAATCCTGACTTTATTCTTTAACTCCCTCCTGTGATCTTCTACCTGGTCATCCATTAGACAGTTATATAAGAAACTGTAGAATGAGACATATTTACTCTTTATAATCTTTTACACCAAACTTTCTTTTTATAAATACCATATTTACTCTTTATAAGTCAATCACTTACGAATAAGGAAGCAAGAGAAAAAAAGGGTCGAGAGTGAACCTGGTAAGACAAGAGTTACATTTTTTGTAAACTGTCAAAGAAATAGAATTGAAGATCCAACCAGGCATAGCTGAAGAGAGTGGATTATGTTTACCTTACTCAAACTGTAAATTTGAAAACGTCTCAATTGTATAAATTTGGCAACAGAATCTTGACTTATGAAACTTTACTGTCAAAGGTCTAAAGTAAATAGAATACTCAAGGTGTCTTTCTCACTTATAGATGCAATTTAGGAAAGAAAGAATTGATATGGCTAGAATGGGTAAGAGTGAATAATTCAGGAAAATAAGAGGGGAAGAGAATCTAGTTTTCCATTTGCAAGACAAGCTTTGGAGTAGAGATTTTAGAGAAGTAGAAAGTACATATATGTGTATTTTTTATTTATGACTTTTAAAATTTATTTGTCAACTTTTATTGTTTATTTATGAACTCATTTAGATACTTCAATAAGTTATAAATCCATTTTTGTATAAAATCTATTTCGAAAGCTCCCTCTCACCACTGGAAGCCACTTTGACCTCTTCAAGGGCTGGTATCTAGATGACATCTTTTGTACTTGTTATGGAACAGAGAAAGAAACCAAATAAATATTGAGAACACTTCAGAAGATAACCTGTTTTGTTCCATTTTTCTTCTTCATCTCCAAACACAACTAGGGTCAAAAGGAAAAAAAATATTCAAGCTATTAACATGAAATACTTTAATATATGTAACTAATCAGATAGTTGTGAGATCTTTTGCTATACCTTGTGATTAGTCAGAACCCTAAGATTAAATGAATCTTTCAGTCAATTTAGATTCTCTAGCCTAGGGAATTTGTTTTTTTAAATCACAGAAGTGTAGATAAACTCTCTCATAAAAATATTTATGCCCTATAAAAGGTGTCTTCTCACAACTATTTAAAATTCAAATTTGTTTTCACTATGTATCTTTATTATACAACAGCAAAACAGGTCTTTGTTATACAGTTACATCTACAAAAATGGATTTATAAGTTATTAAAGTATATAAACGAGTGCATAATAAACAAAAAACCCATATATATGTGTATATATATATATGGGTATCAAAGAATGTAAAAATGACAAGTGATTGTCAATTGGCTATAGTGACGGATTAATAAAATAGCCACACCCTCTCGTACAATAGCATCAGCAGTGAAATCTCAGTGACAGAGATAGGAAGGATTATTATATTTTTACCAAGTATCTGGAATTTTTTAATAGTCCTACAAGGTAAAAACAGATACACAGATAAACAGAAATTATAGAATTATGTGACTGAACAGAAATTACAGTATTATGTGACTGTAAGTCACATTGATACTTTCCCTAATACTTGGAACAAAATCCAAACTCCTAACCTGATCTAGCCCTTTCTAACTTGTCATAGTTCCAGTAACACAACATACTCCAACTATATTGGCAATTCTTAATCTTATTTCAAGAGCAAAGCAATTGACCTGTTTGCCATCCCTTTCCTTGAATGCTCTGTTTCTCCATCCTTACATGGCTGGCCCTCTATTGTTCTTCATGTCTCACCATACAAAGTACCTCTGCACAGTGGTTTTCTGCTGAAGAAGACATCCATCAAAAGCAACTACTCACTCAAATATACCTTTGGGTGCCCGTTTGCTATTTTCATGATTCTTTTCACTGTTTTGACATTATACTGGCAAGCCTTTACATGGATTAATTCTCTGCTTTATTTTGTTTTATTTATTTCTATAGTTCACAATACAGAAAAGATGATCAAAAATGCTTAGTAAGAAATTCAGTTTAAACAAACATGAGTAAATAAGCCATATCAAATAAGCTATATCTCTCCATATCAAATAAGCTATAAGAGGGCTTGTGGAAGACTCACAACTAAATCCACTCTAAGATTCTTTTTGCCATATAATTATATTGAAATGTTATTATAAAGGCTGGCATGTAATGTTGAGAAGGCTTTGAGCAAACACCATCATTATCTCTGAAACATCTTTAATGTGGTGAGATCCAGTGTGGTTGTTAATAAAACTATCACAGCTGTTTTACAATGTCTTTATTAATTCCATTAATTAAAAGTTAATTCACATCTTCAGGAAGCAAGCACAAACAAAGGAATTCCCAACAGAATAGGTCTTTGCAGTGTTAGCAAATACCAAAGAAATCAATCAAGACAGCAGTTTACTCAAAGCTTAATTTATAAAGGTATAATCAACCCCATTTCTTAACCCCTTTGTCAGGAAGAATAAATAATCAATTTATTTTCTGACCACTTGCCCAAGTACCAAACACCTGTAATGTGTAGACACAGAATTAATCATTGTATCATCCATCTACATCTCTTTGTCTATTCATTTTGTCTTAATCATTCTCAGTTTACATTCCTAAGAGTTTCTCTGGGGATAGATGTTTGCATTTCATGCAGACTCTTCCAAATATACAGAATGAAATAAACATTAGACTGGTAAGTTTTATATTTTCTGTATATTTGCATAAATTAATTATATAAGAAGTTATATTGTTATATTTACATAATTTCATCGAATGTGTTTCATTCAAGTTCACCCATCAATATTATTATGTTAATGTCTCTTGTAAATAATTTTACTGGTCTTCATTATGCATGCACAATATGCTTCCATCGTATTAAACCCTCTGTCACCCTCTCTATCCCTACCCCTACTTCACATCAATTCCTTCTCCCCCAAAATACTCCCATCTTGTAATTATATGATATTATTAATATTGTATCCTGAATATTAGATATGATTGAAAATATGCAATATTTGGCTTGACTTATTTTACTCAATTCACTTCCACTAAAGATTTTTAGTTGTTTAACTTATTTTCTTATTATTTAATTGCTAAAATAATTTGCCTAAATCCCTACAAATGTTATTCACACATAAAATTTGAAACAATTGGAAGCAAGAATTTAAAAAGGGGCTGGGAATATGGCCTAGTAGCAAGAGTGCTTGCCTCGTATACCTGAAGCCCTGGGTTCAGTTCCTCAGCACCACATACATAGAAAATGGCCAGAAGTGGCGCTGTGGCTCACTCAAATAGCAGAATGCTAGCCATGAGCAAAAGGAAGTCAGGGGCAGTGCTCAGGCCCTGAGTTCATGGCCCAGGACTGGCAAAAAAACCAAGAATTTGAAAAGGAAACGATCACAATCAGAAGCCCATGACAACAAAAAATAACCTGTAAAAGCAAAGAAGCTAACAAAAAGGTGTAAAATTATGAGGAAGATAATATAATGTAGAAACTGAAAGAGAAAAAATAGACATTGAAAATGAATACAATAACATGTTGAGAAAGAAAGAGGCAATGGAAGAGAGAAATAGTGAAAGAATAAAAGATACAGGAAATGAATATTGAATGTCAAGGATTAGAGAAAAAAGGAAATCCTTCATAAATGTGTGTGCTCTGCATCAAGAAGTGGGAAACAACATGGAGAAACAGAAGTGAAAGAGAGATGGAAATTGAAGTAGAAAATTGAATTAAGAAAATCTAAAGGAATGTTGTAAACACACACACACACAGACACACACACACACACACACACACATTCACCCTAAAGTATGACTATGTGTATTCATTAATAAAACTATTATCTACTCTAGTATAAACAGCATACACTGTAATGACAAATTCCTAAAGGAGACTAACAGAAGTTAAACAAAGGCAAATATTGCCAAGAAATCGAATCTGCACAGGAACTGAGCACAGAGTTCTTAGTTCTTTCTCTTTCGAAAATAGTTGTAAACATTTTAGTCCACCTACATCAACTGTATTCTTTTGATCCATGCAAATAAAAATGATTTGTGGGGGTAGCAAATGACTAACTCTCGTGGCTATTTTCCAGTCTTTCCTTCAGCTAGAATTTAAATCCACTCTAGTAGGTTGCAGGACTGTGTGGAGGCAGCACTTGGAACAATATGCCCAGCATCTTCTATTTCTCACAGAAAGTTGATATGATATTGGAGCTGCAGTAACTGTCTTTGATGTTGTTGAGGAGTTGAAATAGTTATCTGTCATTTCCTATGAACCTTTAGTGAGAATGATGAACTCTTATTTGCATAAGCAGCTATGAATCAATTACTGTATTACTTGAAGTCAATTTATTCTAAATGAAGTAGTGGGAATCTACATTATGGTATAATTTACTACTTATATATTAATGTAATGTTGAAGTGTTGCTCACACTTTCATACTCTTATTCTTCATTTATTTAATTATATTAAAGTAGTATACAAAGGTGTTGTCATTTAACAAAGCAGTTTATAAATACAATATATCTTGATCAGTGCCACCCCTTTCAGTATTCTCACCCACCCACCCCCAGCCTCTACACACCCTTCCTTCACTCTTTTTAATTTTGTACAATATGCATTTGGATCCCTGACAGCATCCCACCCCCTACGTCTCCTTTTCATTTGTTCTCCCCTCTCCCCTGGACCCCAGCCCATGCTTTTCAATGACTACTTCCTGGTATTTTGTTTTGCTAAACTCTAACTTTGCCTTTTTTAAGGAATTACACTATTTGAATTCTCCTTTGAAGCTAATATATTTCAGTCAATTTGTATTCATTTCGTACCACCTAACATATTTATTTATCAGTTTATAAACTAAATCTAGCTTCCACACATAAGGGAAAATACACATCATTTTTCTCTCTGGTCCTGCTTTACTTCACTTAACATAATTTTCCCCATAATCTTTCCATGTCTTTCCAAATGGTACAATACTACTCTTTCTAACAGATGAGTAAAATTCTACCATGTGTATACCACATTTTCTTATTTTTGACTTACTACAATGTGTCTGGAGGTCATTCCTTGCCTGTGGACAACACAGCTCATTGTTATGGATGAACTCCTTTTAGCAAATAAGTCAAAACTTGCCATTCCATTCGAAAAGGAGGGTGAGGAAGTTATTTACTCTAAAGCAGTTATATTTGGATACTTTCATAGTTTCTTTAGAATTCTTTTTATAGCTAAGATTTTTCGCATCTGTATAAATGGGTACTTCTGGTTTCTCTCCGTGATGGTATTCTTCAACATGTGCTCTTTCCCTCTTATCAGTTCCTTTAACTGTTTTGTCCTCTAAGAGACTAGGATTTCATTCCTACCTCAATACAAATGTGTCACAAGAAAAACATTCCCAGATGCTTCCTCCATCCATCTCCAGAAATGGTAGATAGATCAGCATGAGGGGCAGCAGGTTCTACTGGGAAATGTAAAGTGCAAGGATTATGAACTACATTAGTGACCAGTATTTGTGGGGCAGGGATGGAGCTGAAGGCTGGAACACTTATCTAGCATGCATAAGGCCCTCACAGCAGTTAGTTAGTAATTCTGACTTACACTAATTATAAAGATAACTATTATACAAATATATGTTTTTTTCCAAAAACAACCAAGCCAGTATTTTACTGACTGACTCCTAGGGAAATAACACTTTAAAGAAATGGCTATTGATAAAACAATGTATAGAAACATAGCACACCACTTTTAGCACAGTAATAAGGGTTAAATAAACAGAAAAAAGCATCCAAAGAGTGAAGCATACAGTACAATGAGACTATGGGGAATTGAGACTACAGAGGCTACACCAAAACAGAACTTGGGAGTAGAAGGAAAAGTAATTTTTCAACCAAGTTGATGTAGGAAAGTACATACTATTAATCAGGAACAATTCTAAAAGTCTGTATTAACTGAAGATACATTATTTTATGTAGCACAAAATTTAGTTAGATATATAAAAATACATAAACTCAGTACTTACCTATATAATTGTTTTTCTCTCAGACCACTTTAAAGTGCTTGTATTTAAAATTTGAAATAGGGGCTGGGGAGATAGCCTAGTGGCAAGAGTGCCTGCCTCGGATACACGAGGCCGTAGGTTCGATTCCCCAGCACCACATATACAGAAAAACGGCCAGAAGCGGCTCTGTGGCTCAAGTGGCAGAGTGCTAGCCTTGAGCGGGAAGAAGCCAGGGACAGTGCTCAGGCCCTGAGTCCAAGGCCAAGGACTGGCCAAAAAAAAAAAAAAAAATTTGAAATAAAGATAAATGAATTGAAAAAAATCTTACCTCCTGTGTGTAATCAATATTCTAGAGTCAAGACCAGAGAGAACGAAGCAAATAGCATTCTTGTGAAAATGTTGCAAAATGCTTGTGTAATTTTAGTATTCTATTAGTAACACTGACTTACATTAATCATAATGATTTATATTATACATAATTATAAGTTTTTCCATAATAAATAACCCTTTTTTCCTTTCATTTGTAAACACCATTCTAAAACTGTGTCGTCAATTGTCCATTTTGTATTCTGGTTGTTCTTTATGGTTTCTGGTGTTACATTTAATTTACAATAAAATTCTTAGATGTTATTTTCCAATTAGCCTGAACATCTCACAGTATGTAATTTTGTAGAGCTAGTACATTTGTGGACAATTGCCTCAACACAGATAAATTCTTATTTCCTTATTGAACATCGGTTAGGTTATTTCCATTACATGTTGACGTCAGATAGTACAATGAATACAGTGTTATTCTTCAAAGGTGTTGTTGTATTTTCCCCATGATAATGCCATATGTAATGGAAAATCTCTTCTCTGTTGTAAGCTGATAAGTACAGAAACTATTCTCATACCTTTTCATTTGGCAATGTGTTTTCCTGCAATTCCACAAGCAAAACTGCAGCTAAAAGCTGAAGTAAATATTGCTCTGTTTTCTTACACTATGTCCAGCCACAAAACAAACAAATCGAGTAAGTGTCCCTCATAATTCTACTCTATCCCATGGAAATAATCAGAGGCATATTTTCTCTAGTTTCATACAAACTCACATTCACCTAAGAATCTGGGAGAGAATAAAATATTGAAGAGCTGCTCATTATATTTTCTGCACATATACTGTTTTTCTGCAGTCAGCCCCACAAGTCTGGAGCTGAGAATACTATACTGTGTTGCTATCTTCCTTCTGTATGCATTTGACAAGTGGAGACACTTGAGGATGAGGGAAGAAAATATTCCCTGTGCAATTGATGTCAGCATTACATCAGTAGGCTAGGACAGCTTTTGCTTACTTTGATCAGTGCTTGTCAGAGTCATGCTTAGCTCCTGTGAGGTACTTAGAATGGCCACTCACACTATGTTCTTATTCTGAGGATGAAATCTTAAGTACAAGCATCAACAGTATTGTGGTCTTTTCAGAAATACAAACATTGGCTATAGGGTAAGTTCCTTGGGTGACAATCGCATGACATGATTACTTCCTGTATTTATGCTCTGTTCAGAAATATTTGTGTCCCAACAAAATTCAAACTTAAGACCTAATCTTGATTTGGAGAGGGTCATCTAGAAAGTTATGAAACCATCAGCATAAATTCCTCATAAATGGGATTAGTGAATTCTTGAATAAGTTCCAAATTCTGTTATGGCAATTCTACCATATAAAGCCTCATCAAAATGATGACAGCTATAAAACAAAAGGTGTGTCGACACAGACACTTTAGTCATGAACTTAAAAGCCCCTTGATATGTGTGCAATTCCCTTCTGCCATTTGCACATCGCCTTGCTTATGATATTCTATCATAGCAGGCTGCACAAATTGAGACAAGTCAGTTCGTGTATTGTAGCATCACAATGTTATCCCTCCATCTAAAAGTGGTAATAGCTTCCTGAAATTAATAACAGTCTGTGTTATCTTAGCCTTCCATTTTGTATCTTTTGCTTCTGTTGCATGTATAGCTAATTTTCAATTGCCAATCCTTTCTGTATAAATAATCGGTATAGTTTTAATGTTCTTTGAGTTCTTTGAGTTCTTTGAGTGCTGAAGCATCTAATAAAGGTAACAGAGTTTATCCTCCCCCTGAATCAGTCAGATGGACTGTGGAACAAAAAGGTGATTAAAATCCCAGATCCAGGAAGACAGTGAAATGCAGTAGAGAATAGGGCAAAATCATATCTAGAGGTTTCCGTGTGGTTGTTCTTAGCCTAATGACTCAGCGCCTGTCAGAAAACTAAATATCAATATTTTTCTCATTTCTGCAATATACGAAATAAGTACATGCCTGTAAGATATTTATGTAGACACACTGAACACAATATGAGTTTGCTTGGATCAAACTGACACCCATAAACCCCCATTTGATACTTGTGTTATACTTCTATGTTTGACCTCCAGATGTACAGTGTCAAATCAGGATAAATACCAAGAATTCTATCAAAACTCCTCTTTCCAAAGTGCTCAGTAAATATCGAAATTAGTAAATACTGAAAAAACTGATAAAAGTTAAAGAATGACTTATAACCCAGATCATTAAAAGAATTCTGACATAACTTTCACAAGTGAAAACTGAATGAATCATTGTCTGCCCAATGAAAGTTTCAATTGGTGTAATCAAAAGTTTATGTTCAATATGTCAAGTGTCCCTTCAATAGGCTGCCAGTCTACTTCACCATTCAGGTTCTGTTCTTAGCATCTACCAGCCATCTAAAAGAGTCAAAACATTTGTCTTATCTTATTTTTCAGCAGCTGTGTGGAGAACATATGCCTTGCCCCTCCTGATTTCTCATTGCAATGTTTCTTTAAGCCCATGGGATTCATTTGGCATCCATCATCTTCACTGGAAGCAGGAAGTCTATGCTAATGAAGGAATTTCTGCCATCCTCCCCACTTAGGAAGCATGGCTGCTCGGGTCCATTTCAGTGAGGCTGACAACTCTTATTCTCAGGTCTTAACAGTGTCTTAAGGAAGAGGGTGTATTCTCAGAGCTCTTGTGCTAGGCAATAGGGGAACAGCTGGAATATATATAATATATATATATTCCAATATTCGCCCTTCCCAACGTTTTTAGAGGGTTTTTTTTTCTCTAGTACCAGAGAATTTCTAGTAATTCAGTCTCACTGAATGTTGGCAACCATAAAAGCACAGATTTCAGGCAAACAAATTATTAAAACAGACTTAACATGTTAAAAGCAGAATCTCTGAGAAGTGTAGCCATATTGATATATTTGGCTCCATCTAATGATACATTCAGTACTCTCAAAAAAATCATCCTTAGAACTGATTCCCACATCTATTCTTCAGGCTGTAATAATTTAATTGGGCCAATTCTCAGCCTTCTTCATCTAGGGATACTGTTTTCTTTTTCCATTTCCTCAACAATAATAATCGCTGCTTCTTAGAGTCTAAATCATTTGATTACTATACTTCTCTTTTTTTGCAATTTTCAGTATCATATATGTAACCATGTAACCAATTATATATTCAATTCCTTCTCTTTGGAATACTTATTATTCCTAGAATACACAAAGAGTTGAGTCAGGGATAAATTAATCCAGGTAGATAACTTCAAAGTGAAAATAATTTGGCATTATTGAATTTGTTCTTGCCTTTACAATTTTGTTTTTAATATCTATCCCTAAAGATTTTGATATTGATTAGGAAATTAATGTAATAATAGTTTTCAGAGTTAACTGAAATGGGTATTATCTTATTCAATTTTCCACCAAGTTTAGAAATTTTTCATCTGTCTAGTTAAAAATGTTCATTGTTCATTATTTTTTTTTCATTATTAAAAAGACAAAATTCGGGCTGGGAAAATGGCCTAGTGGCAAGAGTGCTTGCCTCCTACACATGAGGCTCTCCGTTCGATTCCCCAGCACCACATATATGGAAAACGGCCAGAAGGGATGCTGTGGCTCAGGTGGCAGAGTGCTAGCCTTGAGCGGGAAGAAGCCAGGGACAGTGATCAGGCCCTGAGTCCAAGGCCCAGGACTGGCCAAAAAAAAAAAACAAAACACAAAATTCTCTCTTAATTTTCTGTGTCTTATATATAAGATTATATGACTAGAGGAAGAGAAAGGGAATCACAGAAACAGCAGGTCAAAGGATGAACTAATGCAACAATGATACCTGATACTAGGTTAGGTACAATCTTTCAACTTGGGGTGGGAGGGGGAGTAGGGGGAGGTAAACAGGAGAAAATGAAGGATAAGGTAACATTGTTTAAAAACAAATGTAATAATTAACTTAGGTATGCAACTGTAACCTCTGCTCATCACTTTTTCAATAAAGACAAATTAATTTCAGAAAGATAAAAAGCTAAAATTGGGGTTGGGAGTGTCTGCTTAGTCTTAGAGGGTTTGCCTAGCATGCATGAAATGCTAGATTTCACATAAACAGGAAAATACAGAAGTGGTACTGTGGCTAAAGAAGTAGAGTGCTAGCCTTCAGCAAAAAGAAACCAAGGACAGGGCTCAGGCCCTGAGTCCAAGCCCCAGGACTGGCAAAAAAAAAAAAAAAAAAAAAGCTAAAATCTTAGGGAAATAATGAAAAACTTAAATAAGATAAAATACTGAGTTTTTTTTTCTATCTTTGATATCTGTCAAATGCCCAGATGTTACTTGTTGTACTCTTTGGATTTTAATAGATGGTGCATACCCTAACAGCACACCATTCCTTAAATATCTGAACATAGGTATGATCTAAGACATTCTTCTATCTCCTCACAACACTACTTCAATATTCTAGTTTCCTTTGAAAGTAACTTTAATATGCTGTCCACTGAAAGCTAACTTCATATTATGCACTAATAGGAATGTATTATGAGGCTGGGAATATGGCCTAGTGGTATGGCTCAAGTGGTAGAGTGCTTGCCTTGAGCAAAAAGAAGCCAGAGCCAGTGCTCAGGCTCTGAGTTCAAGCCTCAGGACTGACAGAGAGAGACAGAGACAGAGAGAGAGAGAGTGAGATGCATTATCGGCTTTTTTTTTTTTTTTACCACTCTTCCATATCTTCAGGAATGGTGATGCCATTGTCATGTTACTTTGGAGTGGTGAACAGATTCTAGAGGCGGAGTACATGACAATTCTGTAATATTGTGAATGTCTGTTCATAGAGGCTCAGCTGCAGACACCATGCACTGGAGTTAGTGATTAGGAAGACTCAAAATAAAAGTAAGGTCCAGACTTGCTCATGGTTTCCTGGGATAGCAACAATCGAACCCATGGAGAGCCACTTCCATCATTCCATTTCTCCTGTGCAGTGGATCAGCACAGGGATGGGAGTCGTTTCACTGCCAAGGGAAGCCCTTGCTGTTTTATGATACAGGAAGGAGGGAGACGAGGGAGACAGGGGGAACTGGGGAAAATAGAAAAGGTTGAGTACTGTGTCAGAATTCAGAAACTTGTTCTACAAAGACAAGATGGTGTATTTCAAAGGCCATGCGAACACTTCTGAAAAAGAATATGGGTCGACAATGCAAAGCAACTTAAAAGCATAGCTGGTAGGGGAAACATGAATCTTTGACTGCATTTCATTCATCTGTCCCTGCCAGGGACAGCTGTGAACTGGGTGTGCATGGAGCCTGCTGTTAGAAGAGAACAGCTTCTTCCTTGAGGTGCCACACGTGAACCTTCACACTTACATGTGGCTAGGTCTGAAGAACCACAGGCAGATATTTGCCAAGAATGACATTCCTTACAAACTGCCACAACTGTACTTTAAAAATTAATTAAAATGCTAAATGATCTCTATTGTGTATTTTACCAAATTAAAACTATCTTTTAAGATACATTGCATTGTGGGGTCACTAGAAGTCTGCAGGAGCTTTGGGTGTAGGAAATACAACTGGATGGTTTGTGCAAAGAAAGCCTGATGCCTGCAGAAAACTGCTGATTTGTGTTTGAGCAAAGACACGGGTTACTGAAGGCTGACATTTCACAGTGGTCTTGTCCAAAAGGATGGGTGTCTGCTCTTTTGTGTGCCTAGTCTTGACTATATCCTGATATCCTGTGATCTACATGTTGGAGTGTGACCTTTGTTCAGGTTAAAATGCACTCGCAATTAAAAAGAGGACAGAAAAAGCGAAGCAGCATTTTGGAATCTGTCCCAAAGACTCTTGCTCACCTGTCTTGACCATGTTAAAATGTACATATGTATAGTAAACCTCTTCTACCATCACAGAATCTGCTGGACAGAACCTGCATTGTGCAGATCAATTTTCAAATGCATGAAGCTGGGAATAGAAGGATAGATGGGGAAGATATTCTTGCTCTCTCTGATATATTATTGACGTATTGGAAGATGTAGACCTTGGAGAAACTCATGTGTAGGCTACAAATGAAAAACAACTCATCCACAATAGCATAAGAATGATCATATGCCACAGTGCCAAGAATGTTACTCTTCTTCATAAATTCTTTTAAAGTCTTTCTGCTGGCCTTAGATTAAATCCAATTTACTGGGGTACAAAAACGGAATCTCATTTCCTAGACTCTGCACTGTTTCAGTCCCATCAGCCCCTACTCCTCTTACAGACTGTGCTTTACTTTGGGAGGCTCTGCCAGTTGCCATATTTCAGGCTGTCCTCATCCTTCTTCATCTATAGTTTGGTGTGTTTGGCAGATTATGCTCTATTTTTTCTTAGCTGGTGTTGAGTCATCAATGACTGTTCAACTCAGTAAGAGTGAAACACATAGATTGTCCTTTCTTCCTTGTATAGATGAAGTAGACCTTGGTTTCGGCTTAGAAGGTTTTTATTATACTTCTTATTGATGTTGATTTCCGTTGAACAATGATTGTTGTTGCCTTTCCCAAAGTCTAGGGCTCCTGAGTTTGCCATGTATGCTCAGTGTCTATCCAAGAGCCAGAACTGTTTTTGACAAAAACAAACTCATTGCAAGAATCAATATTTATTCAATACAATACTTGTAGCTAAAACTGTTGATAATAGATGAAAATTTTAAGAGGTTTAGGCAGACAACAAAAATTCACTTGAGAACAGCAAAAGTGGAGGCATTGGGGGAGTTGCTTTGTTTTTTAGTAAAAGAAAAAGCAACATTTGAGTTTGAACTAATGAGATGAAGTAAAAAAAAATGCAGTTACCTTGAAGTAGAGAATGCAAAAATGGGAAAAAAAAGAATTGAAAAGCAAATAAATACAGTTTCCCTTTCAATGAGCATTGATGAATTATTAGTGTTTACACTTGACAAACTTTCCCACCTTCCATCTGTGGTGACCTTTATGGCTTTAGATATTTTCAAAATACTTTTCTGTCTCAAATTTCTCTGTTGTTTTATGAAAAGTAATTTTCCTTATATCTAGGATATTACATCATATTGTACAGCTACTGATATTTTTGTTAGGTGATTCATCTTTGCCATGAGGAACTTTTTGGGTCCTAAAAAAGCATTTTGCTTCTTGACCTCTAGATATTACTGGCCATTTGTCCCTTGCAGTCATTGTGAAAACCTCCAAGTTTTCATTGCTAAATGATTGCTGTTATCCGCTCTCCATAGAGCAAGGCAAGGCATTGCCTCCCCCCACCCCCCCCCCCGCCGCCCAAGACGAATTCTTTTATGAAAGAAACAAGAAGTAAATGGTAAGAAAGTTTTGATGTGATTTTATAATATCCACTTAGCTGAATATTTGAAATGTAAGAAAAGTAATATTTATCTGACCACTTGCATTATCAGCATATAGGTTTTCTTGAAAAAATATCATTACTGTAGCTACTTTTACTTTTTTAAACTTTAAATGAAATAAAGTGAATCACAAACTTTTGAATAATAATTTGGGTGTTCCTCTAACTGATTTAAGATGAAGAATTCTAAATGACCACTCATTTAATGCAAAGCTGTATCTATTAGACCTATACTACATTTTTAATTTTTTTCATATTTATATGAACAATGTAGAAATTGCTTAAATTTTTTGAATATTGCAAGAATACTTCATGACAATTTTTTATTTTATTTATGTGCTAAATCTAATTTAATTGAGTCCCATAGTTTCTCTTAAGAATTGCCCTTTATTGCCATCAGTTTTCTCTCTTTTATAATACTACATTTTATTCTCTGTAGAATTTTGTAAAAAATACTTTATCTCAGCATTTTTGTCCCACTTGTTCCTTGTAATTTAGTTTATGGGCTTTTGGAACAGTAGAGTTTATCTTCCGAATTGATAACATAGGCTTTCATTTAAAAGCACTCTATTCTTATTCAGTAGCTCATTATTCATTAAAAAAAAAGAACTCACAGAAACTGTTCACTCATAGAGGGACAATAACCCTAGATTTCTGCCAGTATTCTCCAGCTCTGTTTTAAAAATCAAACCCTAAGAAGTCTTGCAAAGCACTCATTAACATGCATGATTCCAGAATAGGTATTTAAGTGATTTGCTGTTCTTAGAAAACAAACCATATATAGAGGCATAATTTCACATCTAAAACATAACGCAATTTATACAAGATGCATGTGTGTGACCTATTTAGACCTATGTCTAAATTTTCTTTTTCTCAATAATAGTAGTTTTTTCTTGAAAAATAGTGTTAACTTATCTCTCAAGTATTGAATGAATGCACACAAATAGAATAGCTGTTCTGAGATTTTTGCTATATTCAAAGGAGAAGAGTCATCTACTCATCTATTTCTTTCTTTTTCTTATTTATTGTCAAAGTGATGTACAGAGAGGTTACAGTTTCACACATTAGGCCTTGGGTACATTTCTTGTAGTTTCTTACCTCATCCCTCATTCCCCCCCTCGCCCTCCCCCTTTCCTACTCCCCCCATGAAGTGTTCAGTTGATTTACACCAAATGGTTTTGCAAGTATTGCTTTTAGAGTCATTTGTCTTTTTATCCTTTGTCTCTCAATTTTGATATTCCCTTTCACTTCCCTGGTTCTAATACCAGTGTATACAGTATCTAGTGTACTCAAATGAGATACAGTGATAGTGCAGGTACAACCACAAGAAGGGGATACAAGAGGATCATCAACAATAGAAGCTACAGTTTCACATGGCATGTTGAAAGTAATTAAACAGTGATATAACAGTCATTTCCATAACATGGAGTTCATTTCACTTAGCATCATCTTATGCCTCCATAAGGGCATAGCTATTAGGCTCTTGTGATCCTCTGCTGTGACTAGCCTAAACCTGTGCTAATTATTCCCTATGAGGGAAACGATAGAGTCCATGTTTCTTTGGGTCTGGCTCACTTCACTTAGAATAATTTTTTCCAAGTCCTTCCATTTTCTTACGAAAAGGGCAATGTCATTCTTTCTGATTCTAGTTCTAAAGTTCATAGTTAAGTGTTTGTGAAAGTTTTCTGTAGCTGCTGTTATTTCTTCTTTTAAGGGACTTGGGAAAAGTAGATGGTAACTGGAAGATTCAACACAGTGTCAAAAAGACAAAAGCATATCAAAACACTATTTAGAGACAAAATAGCTAATTGTGTATTATATTTAATTTATACAGATAAGTATGTAGATTTTACATATACTTAATATTCTATTACAGAATTATCTGGTAAAATAAGACACATTAGTATCAGAATCATTTTGGCTCCAACTTTACAGAAGTTTATTTTTGGCATAGGTTGCTCCTGAGAGAATATTTTATTATTGAAGTAATTCAAAATTTTCATCAAGAATTGTCAGAAGCCGAGAATTTTTTTAAGTATTCACATTCATTCCTTACTAAATGTTGGTTCTGAGCTTTATATTGTTTTATGATTTTTTAGTACTGATTCAGTATCTTTTATCTGTATGTTTCAATTTCCTTACTCATTCAATAATAATAGATTTTATATTAAAATATTTTAAAATTACAAATAATATTAAAAATTAAAAATATTATAAAAATTAAACAATTATTTTTTTAATTTTTAAATAATATTAAAAATATTTTTAAATAGTATTAAAAAATTGCCTGGGACTGGGAAGGTGGCTTAGCAGTTGCGTGATTGCCTAGAATGCATGAAGCCCTGGTTGGATTCCTCAGCACCATATAAACAGAAAAAAAAAAAAAAAAAAGCCGGAAGTGGTGCTATGGCTCAAGTGGTAGAGTGCTAGTCTTGAGTAAAAGAAGCTCAGGGACAGTGCCTAGGCCCTGAGTTCAAGCCCCAGAACTTGCAAAAAAAAAAAAAATGCTTGTAATCCTTGCTATCAGGAGGCTGAGATCTCAGGATTATAGTTTAAAGCCAGCCCAGGCATGAAAATCCATGAGGCTATTATGGCTAATTAACCATCAGAAAACCGGAAGTGGTGCTGTGGTTCAAGCAGTAGAGTGCTTGACTTGATCTGAAGAGCTCAGGGACAGCATCCAGACCCAGAATTAAAGCCCCATGACAAACAAAATAACGAAAAGTGACAGTATTTTTTTAAATAAGGAGATGAAATATGACAAATTACAAAACACCTATAACCTTCTTGTATCTCCAAAAATTTGCATCAGAATGTTAGGTTTGTTTCTGCAGGTACAGGTGGGTAGCACAGAATGCCAGAATGAGCACAGGATGAGGGAAATAGTATACTTACAGACTAAGGAAAATCTAGAAGTACAGAACTTCAGATTGATTTTTAGAAAATAACAATAAAATGAAAGCAAACAACTGTCTTTTACATTGTACATTTGGTAGAATGTCTGGAGTTGAGAAGGGCATCATAACCCTTAAGAAGCTGCAAGGTAAAGAGAAAAGAAAAGCCTTGGGGACCTTCACAGATGTAAAGATGCTATTCTGCAGAAATGAAGTCTAAGGTGAGAGATCTGTGTACTTTGCTGAAAGTAGGCAGGGTGAATGTGTCCCCTGCCTTGCTGACCTTGCTCACCAATGTCATGAAGGAAAGTCATTTATCTGAAGAGAGAGGATTACAGTCAAACCTCTCTGCAAGAATCCCTGTTGTTTTATATTTAAAACACAAAGATCTCTACTAGCTGAGTAATCATTCTGAGAATCATAAATTGATAATTTATACAGACATATATTTGCATTTATTCATGTGTATATCTTTAAATATAGTTATGGGTATATATATATAAACATATATAGATACATCTGTACATTTCTCTCTCACGTTTATGTATGTACCTACACATACTTTACAAACGTGTACTTTTGGTAAATGAATAAAGGCACAGTAAAAAATATAAAATATATCATGATATATGTTAAAGTTTTATTTCTAAACATATGCTTATGTCTAAAGCTAAGCAGGATGATTTTTATAACAACATACTAATATCCTTGCATCTTATAGAATATTTTAAAAACCATAAAAATAGTCCTAACAGCTCTCCAAAAATCACTTACATTATATTATTTTGTAATCAAAATGCTTATTTATGTAAGTATAATGCAAATAAAGAGGCATAGTATTATATCTTATCCATGAGAACTGATCAAAATGTAAAAGAAAAGAGCTGTATTTTAATGGCCTCCACAAAGCTAGCTATATTGCCATTTCACTTAGCCTGGTTTCCAATGGAAACAAGAATCATAAAACTACTTAGAGCTCTAACACTTTAGGTAGTAAATAGAAGTTAAATAATTATTATTATTAGGCTATCAATCTGACTGGCAGTCTCTTTAATGCTAATAGATTTGACCTTAAAGGCAATTTCAGTAAAATTTGCACGGATTTCAGTCTCTATACCAGATCAGACTATAAAACAACCAGAAAATAAAAATAAATCTATCCCTACAACATATTTTTTATAAGTTGCAAGATGATGTTAGGAACTTAGACATGTATCCTCTATCTCTGAAGTCCAGATATCAAATTTTGTAACAAGTTTTATGCATATTTTAGAGAGTAAATGGGCTTTTTTAAAAATGCATATTGAAAAAACTTCAACAAACTCTTTAACTGTTCTAATATATCATTTGCTCCCATATTGGAATATGCCCTGTGTATTGGTAACAACTGCCATCATTGTCTCCCATTTTTATACCAACGATCCAGAACTTCTTACTTTATGGGATGTTCTCCTCAATGCTGTGCCATAAACACTACTCTTCTTACTCACTTGGTTTTTCTTAGGTCCACATTCCTGGGCAATAATTTCAACTAAATTTATGCCATCAAAAATACCTATTGGTAGCTTTATTGTGAAAAGACAAATTGGATTTAAGAAAATGAAGATAAAGAACTTAGGACTCATGAGGTTATACAGATAAATTTTATATTTAACAAAATTCCCTAGAAGAGTAATTATTTCAATCATGCAAATTATTATTTCCATTCTTATTAAAAGAGCAACATTATGCCAGGCTCATATCCATAATCACAGGTACTCAGGATGCTAAAATCTAAGAATCTTGGTTTGAAGCCAGCAAGAACAAGAAAGTCCATGAGTCTCCTCTGTCCAATTAACCAAAAAGACAGAAGTAGAGCTGTGTGGATTAAGTTGTATAGTGTTAGTATTGAAGAAAAAGATAAAAAACAAAAACTTCAGGGACACTGCACAGGCTGTGAGTTCAAGTACCATGATTGGCATAAGAAAGCCACGTTATAATTTTTTATGAAACGTTATGTTTATGGCATAGATTACAATTCTACGATAGAATGTCCTTTTGTAAATAATAGTTAATATGCTCATGACTTAAGCATTTTAAAAACATCATTCTAAAGCGTGATTCATTATTTGGGCCTGGGACCTTTAGAAAAGCGTGTTTGCATGATGTAGTTCATTGTCCTCTTTGACTTCATATCTTCCTTCTCCTCTTCCAGTATCTCTATTCAGTTGTATTTCTCATACCTAAAGTTCTCTCCCTAGAAGCTTTTTGTATGTATTCTCTACTTGATTTCTATCCTTCATAGCACTTTCATTTTATTCAAGTTGCTATAAACCTTCCCTCAATTTTTATCAGTTTGTTTTTTCCATTAGAAGGTGGAGATTATGTGAAGAAAATTGGGCCTTCTGGAACCTAGAAACGTTCTGTCCAACCTATGGAGAACCATTTTGTGTTGGTTATCTTGCCCAGCCATGAAGAATATTTACTCACACATTTTTTGAATAATACTTATTCAGGTCTCACTCTGCACAAAGAGGAACAATAGTCTGAGCATGCAGTGTAGAGGAAAGGACATCTGTTCAGAGAAAAATCTAAGAAGCCAACAGGCCATTTCTATGAGTGTGTGCTAGGGGGAGCAAGCACAAGGTGAGGATGGTGTGCATATGGATGAGGACAACCTTCCTCACGGAAAAACCCAATAGGATTGACCAAGGCAATGAACAAGAAGAGCTTTCCAGACAGAGGGGATTATTTCTGCATAATGCAGATCAAATTAATATTAGGCTAAACCTAGGAAGTTTACTTAGTGAAATTGGATTATGGTTTAATTGGATCATAGAGATTAATGGCAAAAGATATACTAGAACTATAAATCTGTATTCCATCAAGAAAATTCTATAAATGAAATCAGATGACATCACAACAGTGATGTTATTGTATTGTTTTTCTAGTTCTAGAGATTGAAGATAGAGTCTCCCACTTGTAAGTGCTCTATAGCTTGAATCCCCAGACTCTACTTTTTGTTGGTTTTTAAGAGAAGATCATACTTACTTTGCAAATGCTGGCCTTGAACATAAGATCCTTCTGGCTTTTCCTTCCAGTATCTGGGATTACAGTGTGTCTTTAATTGTCACTTACAAAAGCTATATATAAATAATATAAAATTTAAAATGTCACTTGAGCTGGACACCAGTGGCTCACATCTATAATCCTAGTTACACAGCAGGCTGAGGTTTGAAAATCACAGAAATCCATAATACTCTTATCTCTGATTAAATCACAGGAAAGGTCAGAAGTGGCACTGTTGTTGTTTTTAAAGTACTGTATGAAATTATTTCTTTTTTGTATTTTTCCCTTTATCTCACTTTATCCCCTGGAGTCACTGTGCTTGATTCTGGTACTCTGGGTCTTATATATATGTTTACCTGAGCCAATGCAATGGTGATACCAGAAGATGCTAGGTTAGAAATGAATTCTACAACTTGGGGGAGGGAGGAAGTCAGGGGAATGGGAAAGTGGGAGAAAAACAAGGAAGGGGTAACAATGTTCAACAAGAAATGTACTCATTATTTACTTATGTACCTGTAACTCCTCTATACATTTCCTTTACAACAATATAAAAGTAAATTTATAAAAAGAGAGAACTCAAGACCCAGGACAGCAAAAAAAAAAGTCAGTATTTAGACCTAATAATCCTATTTAAATATTATATCATGGGGAAAATAAAGCTGGATTTCTCACTCTACTTCTGACATTAGTATATTTTATTGCCCTTGCACATAAAAGCAGAATGGGCTGCTGAATTTGGGACTTCATATGTAAATGACAAGGTGGAGTTTCAGTGTATTTCTTTAGGGGAATGTGAAATAAATTTTCTTAATTTTTTGCAACTCTCTGTATATAATGAATAAAACCCATTTCTCCAAATTTATTTTTACTTAGTTCAGATTAGTTTTTCATCCTAGGCTTATCTGTATCTTTCCTTATTTGTATTTCTGGTCACAAAAAGTAAGCTCATTAGCACTTAAATAGTATCTAGGCCTGAAGGCATTGTATGCCTATAGATACACATAGTTTTTAAATGACAGTAACTCCCAAAACAATATTTTCATTTATAAAATGAATATACTATTTGGTTATCATGTACATCTGCTATAGACATAAGGTCAATATCAGAACCCAGGTAACCCAATATGTAGTGTAATGTTCTATCTATGATGCTATAAATTTTTTTGGTAACTAGATAATGTACCATGATTATTTTTCTGTATGTAACAAGAAAAAAATGAATGGAGAAATTAAAATAGATAAAATCTGATTTATAAGTTTTCCTACAATTATTTGAGTCTGTGATGAAAACATGTTGTGATTAAAATATTATGTGTTCACATTAGCCCTGAATATTATCTGAAAAACATATTCAAAAGAAGCATGAATTTGATTGGCATACTGCTGTGATATGCAAAGGGCTCTGTGATAAAACTACAACTGAAATAGTTCTGCTACAGAAAAATTTATTTTAGAAGGAAAATCAGTACATTAATTTTTCAGTCAACATACTTGCTATCTCAAATTGCACACACAGTAAAAGCAGAGGAGATTCATTTGTAATCTAGCCTCTAATGAAATATCAATAACTGAGCTGAGTGTGACATATTCAGCTTTGGAGTTAAAGTTGAAAGGTGTTTTCCCTTATTTTTATTTACTCCTCTAGCTTAATATGACTTATTTCTATTGCTTATTTGTTTCATTGTTATATAATGGTGCTCCTTCATGCTATATTTCATTTTGATAATGGTTTTGATAATTTAGCTTGAAATGAAAAGCCTCACAGTTCTAAAATTATTTAAGATATGCAATATAAAATTGTATTTAAAAGAAAGAACTCAATCTGTAAACACACTAGTATGCAGAATGCAGGGTAATCTATATTATCTATCTCTAAATAAGTCCATTAGGTAAACAGACAAAAGGAGCATACTAGATCTTTGGGTACAAAACCACAGCATCAAAAATAATGTTAGAGAGGGCTGGGGATATAGCCTAGTGGCAAGAGTGCCTGCCTCGGATACACGAGGCCCTAGGTTCGATTCCCCAGCACCACATATACAGAAAACGGCCAGAAGCGACGCTGTGGCTCAAGTGGCAGAGTGCTAGCCTTGAGCTGGAAGAAGCCAGGGACAGTGCTCAGGCCCTGAGTCCAAGGCCCACGACTGGCCAAAAAAAAAAATAAATAAAATAAAATAATGTTAGAGAAAGAAGAATCATGATTACATTTTCTCAACTAGTTAATTCAAAACTTTGCATTTTTTTCAAAGCCTAAAAACTGTTATGTCTTTGCCTTTTAATAATGACACAGGGATCCTTTGTGGAACTAAAAGCTCTCTTTATTGTACTGCAAAGCTTGATGTTTCCACCTAAATATTTTTAATTATAAAAATAGTAGTTCTTATATATGAATAATATTGCAATATTTTATACTTGATATCAGATGCAATGTAAATGTAAAATATCTAAATTTTAAAGATGTTAAAATGTAAACAAGGTGAATTTGTTTTTTGTGGTACTGGGCATCAAATTCCTGGCTGATAGGATATTAAATAAGTATTCTACCACTTGGACTACACACCCAGCTCTTTCATTTTTACCTAGGCTGTCCTTGAACTTGGAGACTCCTTTCTTTTCTTCCCAAGAATCTAGTATTATAGATGCATGCCCTTAAACCTGGCCTTGAAAAAATATTTTTAGGAATGATGAGATAGAACATTTATAAGGTTAGCTAAACAATCATAAGACCAATGTGACTAATGTGTTCAAGACCAATATGTTCAAACCATTGCACCATCATAATTTGGAATGTCTGAGAAAAGTACCTATTAAGTATCTGAGATAGCAGCAAAAATACATGACCTAATTTGTATGATGATATAAAAAGAGCAAAACATAAGCAATGGACTGCATTTTATATTCTTTAAAAGTGCTAAATTTTCAAAGGCTGAGATACTATCCCTTTGACAGTCACTTCAGCCTTGCATTGAATCTCACACAGCTTTTCATTATTAGAAAAGATTTATAATCATTCATAAATATGACCAAAGGAATTGCATTATAACTGTCAGCAATATAGGCCTACAATTCAAGAAGATTATGAGCTCTACCATTTCTACATTAGTTTCATTAGATTAAGCTTTATTGTAGAAACATCTCATCAAAGTTCAATGGCTTAGCACAACAAAACATGGTTTCTGGATCACCTCAATTCCAGTGAAAGATCTGAGATCCTCCACAACAGCTCTTGTCAACAGACAGTGATAAAAGGTTCTCTGCTTTAGGGCATAAATAAGGTTTTCAATATGTGGCCCTTCATGATGGTTTATTCATGGCATAAAAGATAGAAGATGCCAAATGAGCATAAAAAAGAAGAAATGAATACATTCCACTAATTTTCACAATGAGGAACAAATAAAACACATTTGTCTAATCAACAGCATCATCTTCCATCTTTGTGAATAACATTAGGAGTATCAAGTTTGTAAGTACATGGAAAACAGAAAAAAAAATCAGCCAGACCCACTCTCACTTAAAAAGAAAATCATGATACTGTGTATCAGAGGCTCAATCTATAATACTAGCTACTCAGGAGATTGAGAGGATCATGGTTCAAAGCCATTCCAGAGCCATGAGTGACAAAGCTAAGGGAGAGTGTGTGGATGGAACTCAAGCCCTGGTAGCAGCACACATACAAAAAAACAACTTTTAAGAGACATATGAGATAACATTTTCAAGATTATTAATATTGACTTAATATTGGTCTAGAAAATGCATATTATATGTATTTCATATATAATACATATATTACACACACACACACACACACACACACACACACACACACACTACAGACTAGTACTCTACCACTTTCAGCTACATTTCCACTTCCAGTTTTCTGGTAGGTAATTGGAGCTAATGAGTGTCATGGACTTTCTTGCCTGGGCTGGCTTAGAACCGTGAGCCTCGTCTCTCAGCCTGCTGAGTAGACAGGCATTAGTCACCAGTTCCCGGCATTGAAGGCACATTGTCTGGGAATATTTCTTTTTTTCTTTACTTTTCTTGCAGAGATGAGCACCAAACTCAGGGCCTTAGACTTGCTGAGCAAGTCTTCTTCCACAGAGCTAAATCCCCAACCCTCCAGAACAATATTTTTAAAGATATATTTTAATTTAAAATTATATATTAAATAGAAAGCAACAGATAAATGCAAAATAATGTATTCCAATTGCTATAATCACATCTTAGCAGCCAACATTAAAGAATAATATTCTCTTTCTTCTTTTACATTAAAGCATCAATTACAGAATTGTAGGCATTGTTTTATTTTTAGTAGATTTTTTTTTGCCATAGTAGATTTAAGAAGGTTCATCTAGTTCTACTAAAAGTCAGCGGCATGACAAGGCTTTATTCATTAGGCCTATCAGGGTAAGGCAAGTCAATTAAATTTCAGCAGAACATGTAATTACTGTTGGGAGTCCCTCTGCTAGATTTTCTATTTCTCTTTAGGGATTAAGAACTGAACAATGAATAATTTTGGTTTAATTAAAATTCAAGTGTCAAATCCCACAAGGTTCATTTTACAGAGACCTGCCAATCAGTCAATTGACAGATTTATAAAACTCTTGCTCACTTTCTGACTCTGGTTTCCCCAGTGATATAACCCCCCAATGAAGGACTTCTTTTTTCTAACACTTCATTTCAGAGTTCTTGTACTTTGGCAATCTTAAAATGAAAGAAATGGTATTCTGTGACAAATTATCAAATTACTGGCATCGAGTACTAGTCCTAATTTATGCCAATGTTATTTTTTCATAAAATAACCAAGTGGTGATCGATCTCTCTCTGTCTCTCTGTCTCTGTTTCTGTCTCTGTCTCTCTCTGTCTCTCTGTCTCTCTCTGTCTCTCTCTCTCCAACCCCCTCCCCCCCCCATCCTGGGGCTTGAACTCTGGACCCCAGTGCTGTCATTGAGCTCCTTTCTCTCAACGCTAGCACTCTGCAATTAGAACCTCAGCACCACTTCCAGCTATTTCTGTGATTGACTGGAGATGAGTCTCAAGGTGCCCGACTTCTTTCTTCATTCGATATTAATATTATACTTACATGTATGTCTGTATATTCTGCAGCAGAATCTGCAAACAGAGTCATCTTCCAAGAAAACACAAGGTCATATGTAAGAGAGTGTTTATTCACCTGATTATTCATTGAGTCTATAAGAATGGTCTACTCTAGCATGAGCAAACACTGTCTGCTGAAGGTAGACAGTATTAACCTCCTAATAGTCTAGTGTGGAAAGCAAACAGCACAAGACTTCGTAAGAAAATACTGCTTTGTGGAGGTAAGCTGACTGAGTGGGTGAGTGAAGGGTAGGACTGGCCAAAGCTCAATAAGAAAACAAAACAACAACAAATGGGGGTGATTATGGACTGACACGCGAGGAAAAAGAAAGAAAACCTTTTGTCTCTAATGGACCTTTCAAGCTAAAGTCACTTTATGTTTTAAGAAAGCACCACAATATTTCATCAAAAAAATGGTGTTGGGATATTAATGGGTATTGCATTGAATTTGTAGATAGCCTTTGGCAATATTGCCATTTTGATTATATTAATCCTCCCAATCCAGGAGCATGGGAGGTTTTTCCATTTCCTTCATTCTGACTTAATTTCGTTTTTCAAGGTTTTAAAGTTCTCCTCAAAGAGGTCTTTCACTTCTTTGGTTAAGGTTATTCCTAGGTATTTTATGTTTTGGGGGGCTATTGCAAAGGGCGCTGCTTTCCTGATATCAACCTCGGTCTTTGGGTCGTTAGCATGGAGAAAGGCCGTTGATTTTTGAAGGCTTATTTTATATCCTGCAACTTTGCCAAAGTTTTGGATCATCTCTAGTAGCTTGGGGGTAGAGTCTATGGGATTCAGGAAAATGTGGTACGTATACACAATGGAATTTTATGCCTCTATCAGAAAGAATGACATTGCCCCATTTGTAAGGAAATGGAAGGACTTGGAAAAAACTATACTAAGTGAAGTGAGCCAGACCCAAAGAAACATGGACTCTATGGTCTCCCTTATTGGGAATAATTAGCACAGGTTTAGGCAAGTCACAGCAGAGGATCACAAGAGCCCAATAGCTATACCCTTATGATCACATAAGATGATGCTAAGTGAAATGAACTCCATTTTATGGAAATGATTGTTATATCACAGTTGTAACTACTTTCAACATCCCATGTGTATCTGTAGTTTCTACTATTGATGATGTTCTTGTATCACCTTCTTGTGATTGTATCTACACTATCTCTGTAATCTTATTTGAGTATATTGGAAACCGTGTATACTGGTATTAGAAGTAGGAAATTGAAAGGGAATACCAAAATTGAGAGACAAAGGGTAAAATAAGAGAAACAACAACAAAAGCAATACTTGCAAAACTGTTTGGTGTAAGTGAACTGAACACCTCAGGGGGGTAAAGGGGGAAGGGTGAAGGGGGTAGGAGGGAGGAGGTAACAAACAGTACAAGAAACGTATCCAGTGCCTAACGTATGAAACTGTAACCTCTCTGTACATCAGTTTTATAATAAAAACTTAAAAAAAAAAAGAAAGCACCACAAATTTATTTAGGACGTGACAGGAAATAATTTCTGTGCTTAAAATAATTGATTTAGTTTGGGCATGGTGGTTCACACCTGTAATCCTAGCTACTCTGGAGGCTGATATTTGAGGATGGCAGTTCACAGCCAGCCCAAAAATAAAAAAATCTATTTAAGATTAAAAAAAACACATTTATGCTTATAAAAAAAGCTTACTATGATAATTGTAGTTGTCTGTCATTCACATGTATTTAGATTATACATTCACATCCCGATTATTAGCCATTTACTTAGTTTTAGTCTATTAGGTTCTCTCATCACAAAGGAGAACGCAATTTGATTGTTTATGCAGAAGTACAATTTCCTCATGCAATTATTATTGACTTTATAATTAGCAGTTATTAAAAATATTTTTAAAAACCCTTCTGATCCAGTAACTGATTACTACAGCATAACTATCAGATGAGGAGCTATTATCAAATTATTATTTCTCAGTTGCTCTGCACTTAGACATGCAATGAAAAGTACATTTGCTTTTTGAATTCAAATTTGTGAAAAATACACATTGTGTACTTAGAAGAGGAATGAATATTAAAAAAAAAAAAGTAATGTTTGCAGGGTGTCAGTGGCTCATGCCTGTAATCCTAGCTACTCAGGAGACCGAGATCTGTGGATCAATGTTCAGATAGCCTGGTCAGGAAAGTCTGTGAGACTCTTATCTCCAATTAATCACAGAAAAAGCCCAAGTGGCAGGAGTGCTATCCTTGAGCAAAAGGAGCTCAGGTACAGGGGCCAGGCTCAGAGTTCAAGCCTCAGGACCCCGGGGGAAAAAAAAAGTGCTCATTTTCAATCTCTATAGTCCTAACATTTAAATGCTATGCTTAAAAACATTCTAGTGGCATATTTCAACAGAATTTTAGAACTTACTAGAGTCTTCCAGATTTAGCAATGTATTTAATAATTGTACTACTAAGAGTAAAATTTATAACAATAGCAACCATACAAATGAATAAGTAATCTTACTCTTCAAAAAATGTTGAGAAACTAGTTCTCCAAAACCTGTCATCTGATACCAAAGTAGATAAGGGGAACATTTGTTCAGTCTTCTTTCCTCACTGTTTATGATGAGGAGTAATAGCTTCTTATGCTAGTCTTTGGCATTATGGGGTTTTTCTTCACATTTAGTTATTGTAATTAGAAAGAAATATGGAAGAAAATTGCAATGGAAAAGAAGAAAACTAACTGAAATTAAGAAAAGGAAAAGAAGACAAAGAAAAACTTTTCAGTGTTAATATTTCTACAACTAAAATACACCATCATGCAGCTCTTTGCTGTATGTAAATAACTTAAAATGCCGCTGAGAAATATGTTACATGATTCTTGGGAAAAATTTTTGTTTAGTCATATCTTTAAATAAAAAAAAACAAAGTTGTAGCAATAGAGTAACATGTTGTGAGCCAAAAGTTGCTGAGTGGCTCTTTTGGTTTTTTTATTGCAGCATTTCCGTAAGAACAGAGTAAATTAGAATTTATTCCACAATAATGGATGAAATGGATACAGTTTGATCCAGAGGGAGTACAAGATATACAGCAGTATCTCTATATGCTCTTTGGAAATGATATTATTCATTTTAGTATTCAAATAAAGAGTAATTTGTAAAGGTTGTATGCTCTGTAGACTCATTTTGTCAAATTGCTGAAGCCTACTGATTTCTTTAGGGACTGTCTCTAGTGCACGCCGTTCAGGACACATTGAGAGGGCAGCTCATTTGACAGTACTGTGGGGACCTGTATTTGTCTGAGTATCAATTTCCTGTCACCATGTATGCTATCTCTATAAATTTTTAAAGCCATTAAAGAATGGGGAGAAAGTGGTTTTCAGTGTGTATTTTTTCTGTGCATTTTGTTTGACTATAATAAGAGAAAAACTTTTTATAAAAACTATGATCCATTGAAGTTTGTCTCATTCGGTGATTGTGAGCCATCTTCCTGTACATCTCCACCAGTGTCAAAATGTTTTGTTCTAAAAGTATGACATACATCCCCACTTCTGAATGGCCTCCTACTTTGTACATGATATAGGAATATTTATTTTGCAGCATGTTGATTTTAATGAGGAAGAAAAGCTGAAAAGAAGTTAAATGACAACTACAGTGAAGTATTATAGTGACCTAAACAATAACTTTATTGGAGGTGATAAGTTCCATCCTAAGGTTATTTTTAGTGAGAAAGTAGAAAATGCCATTTTTAACTTGTTTTTCAAAAATACTTGAAGGGCTGAGAATGTGACCTAGTGGTAAAGTGCTCACCTCATATACATGAATCCCTGGGTTCGATTCCTCAGCACCACATATGTAGAAAAAGCCGGAAGTGGCGCTGTGGCTCAAGTGGTAGAGTGCTAGACTTGAGCAAATAAAGAAGCCAGAGACAGTGCTCAGGCCCTGAATTCAAGCCCTCGGACTGGAAAAAAAAAAAAGACCAACAATCAAAAATACTTGATTTACAACAGTAAATTATAGGGCTGTGGAGTAGACTGACCTGGCCCCACTATCTGCTACCCTGAGCCAGGGACATAGGCCTATTTGTACCCCAAGTCCTTTCCATGTCAGATTCAGTTTTGAATACAGCCTTACACTGATGGTAAAGTAAATGAATAAAAGCGCTAATTTGAGATACATAAAATAGTGCCTGCTTCATGATGCTCTGTAGTATCCTCCATTATAATGTATCTTCGTTATTAATTTTCTATAAAATATCACACTTCAGTTAAAATTTATTGGCTTAATTAACTTTATTATAAAAATGTATATTGTATACTTCTGTACATACATACAGACAGATATATCAATCTGCATAGAAATAGATGATAGATGAAGGACATTCTTTAAACATATATACATATATACAAATATACATTGCATACCTAACACTACATTTAAGTTTTTACTATAGATTTCTTTCCCTTTCCAGCAATCAGTAAAATGATAAAAATCACAATTGTACATTTGTATTTCCTTTCCATGATACAAAATGATGACAATGATGACAGGAATACTCAAAATACCCACCCAAAAGTCAAAAGTGAGCCTGTGACACAAGTAGTAGAGCACTATCTTTGAGCAAAACAAAAGCTCAGAGACAGCACCTAGACCCTGAGTCCAAGCCCCAGGACACACACACACATACACACACACACACACACACAACCACAATGTTTTTAGAAATGAAAATTTCTAAGGCTCACTTGATGGGTTTATTCAACAGGACATATTTACTAGGAAGAACAAAAAATAACTAGATCCAGATGTGTTATAGAATTGACTGAAAATTTTTAAGTTTAGAACAGGCTGACATAAAGTGAAAATTTAAAGGAGAATGCAAAGGAAAGAGAAATTCAGAAAGATTCTAGTGTGAGTAGCAAATGGAATGTGGATGAGAATTAAGAATTTCCTTCTGTGTTAAAAATATATTTTGGCACTTTGAATTTCCTCTTAGGAATGTGGAATCCTTTTCAATTACATTTGGTTCTATTACACTTGCTTTTAATATATCTGTGATGAGAATTGACTCCAAATGGCTTGAAATATAAGCTACAGCTACAGCTACTTTCAAAGTTGTCTAGGCAAAGATGACTATCGTGGGAGCAGAGATTTCATAAAAATGAGCTCATTTCTGTCTTGGCTGTGAAACTACCATAAAGGTCAATGGGTGAAGTGACTATTTTTTCTCATTACAAGTCATACGAGCAATATTCTTAATTCAATTTTGTGACAATGACAAGTGACAATTTGCCTACTTAGCATGTTTGTTGTAAATGATTATCTTCATAAATACTTTATGTGTCCCGTGCTATATTTGTTTAATGATATGAGCTTATGTCTTAATTTCTGAATGCTGTTAATTCATAAAATTTTAGTTTCAGTATTACACCACTTAGCTGAGCTTCTTTTGTGCCTAGAAATTAAGAAATAGACCAATACATTGCATAACATGGTAACAGATAAAAATAAAATGAACAACTAAATTACCATATTCATTTATACTTTCTCTCTCTCAGAATGAATTGAATTTAGGTTGACAAACATGTGTTAGTTTCTGTTAACTGAAACAATTAAGAGAAGTATATGTACCACATTTTCCTGATCCACCCATCTACCAAGGGGCTTCTGGGTTGGTTCCATATTTTAGCAGTGACAAATTGTGCTGTGATGAACATTGTTGTGCTGGTGGCTTTAGTATGATCTTGCTTATAATCTTTTGGGTAGATGCCCAAAAGTGGGGCTGCTGAAGAACCTTCGGAGAAAACTCCCTAGCACTTTCCAGAATGGTTGAACAAGTTTAGATTCCCACCAACAATGTTCCCTTTTGGCCACATCCCCTCCAGCATTTGTTTTCATTAGTTTTTCTGATAATGGACATTCTTACTGGGGAGAGATGGAATCTCAGTGTTTTTTTTATTTACATTTCTTTTTTTCAAGTCAAGAACTTATTTTTATTTATTTTAAAATAAACATTTAAGAGTCCCCCATTACCCACTACCCTAGAAAACTTTTGAATGTGGACTGTTCAACAGCCTATCCTCTTTAGATTACAAAACCAGCCCCCCTCAAAAAAAAAAAACCCAGTTGTCTAATGATGAATATTTGAGAATTGTTTTGTTTTTAAGGAACTGAATAGCTACTGAATTCCACTAGATATTGGAAAAATTCCTTAGCTAAAGGCTATAAGTAAAATTTAATTTCCACACAGAAAATACCATTAACTTAGTAGCGTTTGCTTAATAGGTGGGCTTAATTCTCCATAAAGTCAAAGTGGAATGGGACAACAAGCAGCATTAAATTCTTAGGCACACAGATCTAGTGCTCAAACTATCACAAATTCCAACACAGTACACATGACAAGCCACTAGTAAACTCTCCATCTCTATCAAACTTCAGACTCTCCCTATGCAACAATGAGTAGGAATCACCACTCTCACACAAATGCCTCCATGAGAAAAAGAGAATTCAATTGAGGTTCAACTAGACAAAAGTGCATATAGTACAGCTGCTGGAGATAACCATTAAATTTATTCCTATTACTGTAACTAATCTTAATACCCCGAATACTATATATATATATATGTGTATTGGAACAAGGGAAGGGAATGGGAATACCAGAACCAAGAGACAAAGGATGAAAAGACAAACCACTCCAAAAGCAATACTTACAAAACCATTTGGTATAAAACAACTTATAGGGGGATTTATGTTGATTTCACTTATTTACCCAAAATTGTAATAAGTAGACATTCTATAACTCATTTTGAGGAACTGAGATTTAGACATTAGGTATATTTTTCAAACTACAGGACAATGATATAGATATTTAAGATAGAATAAGTACTTAAAAATCAGTAAGAATATAGAGAAAATCAATAATACCACCAGCCAATAAGACATGGCTGACATTTACAGAACATTTCACCTTACCAGCTGCAAAAATATATAACCTTTCCAAACACCTACACAGAAAAAATATGGCACTTTTTTTTAGCCACAAAACACTCATCAACAAATAAAATAAGGTGGGGCTGGGAATGTGGCTTAGTGGTACAGTGCTTCCCTAGCATGCATGAAGCTCTGGGTTTCATTTCCTCAGCACCACATAAACAGAAAAAGGCAGAACTGGAGCACTGTGGCTCAAGTGGTAGAATGCTAGCCTTAAGCAAAAGGAAGCCAGGGACAGTGCTCAGGCCCTGATCTCACACACATACACACACACACACACACACACACACACACACACTCACTCACTCACTCACTCACAAAATAAGGAAACAGAGAACCTGTTCTATACATTGGAATCAATATGGAAATCAGGTAAAGAAAGATAATAGCAGATTTTCTGAAGATGTGGAAATGAACATTTCAGTTCTAAGAACTCCCATGGATCAAGACAGAGTCATCAATTTTTTTTAAATACTTCAGGTTAGAAAATACACACAAAATCTACAAAAATTACTGAGACACAAATTCAGATGCAAAAATTAGTACTACTATCACCGTAACTGATTTTAGTACCTCGGATATTGTATATACGTGTATTGGAACTAAGGAAGGGAAAGGAAATAACAAAATTGAGAGACAAAGGATAAAAAGACAAACCAATGCCACAGCAATCCTTTCAAAAGTATATTGTGTAAACCAACTGTACAACTCATGGGGGGAGAGGGCATTGGAGAGGGGGAAGGCAAGGGGAAAATGAGGGAGGATGTAACAAATTGGGTAAGAAATGTACTCACTGCCTTATGTCTGAAATGGTAACCCCTCTGTACTTTAACAAGAAAGAAATTTTTAAAAAGAAAATAAATTAGTACTAATCACTTATTATAAAAGAAAATATCACAAATAAATAAATTAAGCCCAGGAAGCTAGAAAAAGAAAAAAGAAAAGAGCTAAATAAATTATAAGCAAAAACAGGAAACAATAAAATGAAAAGCTGCAACACAATAGATAAAATCAGTGAAACAAAAATCTAGCTGTTTAAAAAATTACATAAAAATGACAATATCTTGAAAGAATATAAATGAGTATATATAAGTTACAAATATGAGGAGTACAAAGGCATATTGTGATAGATAAGGCCCTTTCTTATTATTCCTATTTGTCAACATCTAGAAGCTATTATAAAACAAGATATTTTTCAGATGCTTTTTTTCTCCTCCAACCATCTAAGAAAATAAGCTGGACAGAAATTACCCTCCAGCCAACGTCAACAAAATCGCAAGAATTGTCTTGCCACACTATCATATTTTTATCCTTCAAGCTACAGCTTTGGTACCCAGAGGGGTCAGGATGTGGTTCAAAGTCTCCACAACTGACTTAAACCTTCTTCCCCTTTTCTAACCTTCAATCTTCCCAATGTGCCCAGAGGCAAATCATTTTCACTTCCTCTGCAGACCAATGCCAAGGGCACCTGACTCCACATAACAAAAGAAATCACTAGTCTACAAGACTGACTTACATAAAGGCCATGAGCAGGAATAACATCCTTCCAGACCAAAGTTTCCTTCTATTTGTCTGTAAATTTATCACATGTCTCTTTGTGTGCACTTTCTGCAAAACAAATGGACAAACTGGGTATCACTTATACCCAGAAACTTCTCAGTAAGCTGTGGTTCAACATTCTCACACTGTTTGTAGCCTATATTGAAGGTGTAAGATTTTGACATGAACTGTGAATGAAGTTTGTGTTTGTGTCTTTTGGGAGGCAAGTATATTCTAAAATCAGCTTCCCTTCATCCTGTCTCTTAGGTAAAACAGCTGCTAGGTCCCTTACAGCACAATAACTTTTCTGATAGCAGAGTCTAGGTTTCAGCGCCTAGGTGCTGTCCCTGAGCTTCTATGGCTCAAGGCTAGTGCTTTACCACTTGAGCAACTGCACCATTTCTAGCC
This sequence comes from Perognathus longimembris pacificus, assembly GCF_023159225.1. Taxonomy (NCBI): domain Eukaryota; kingdom Metazoa; phylum Chordata; class Mammalia; order Rodentia; family Heteromyidae; genus Perognathus; species Perognathus longimembris. Next base: position 18,735,252 of record NC_063163.1, read on the forward strand.
TTTTGTGAGTAGTTTATTGGAGATAGCAGTCTAATGGACTTTTCCTGCTGGGCTGGCTTTGAACAGTGATCCTCAGATCTCAGTCTTCTGAGTACATGAACCACTAGCTCCCAGCTTAAAAATATATTTATTGTTTGTTGTACCTATATTTCAGATATATTATCTCTAATTTTCACTTGAAATCAAGTACCATTTTAGGCTAAAAATATATGCATGTCTATCTCTAGCCAGTCCTTACCCAATGATAAGTTATGAGAAGAACAGAAAGCCCCTCCAATTCTCCCTGAAGATAAACACCCACCTTTTCCCCACATTGCCTAATAAACATATGTGTCATTCCTTCTGTGAACAAAAAGAATCCTGTAACTTCCACAAGCTGTTACAGAATTACACTAAATAACCACTAGAGTAAGAGACTTGCAGGAAATATTTTTCATTGAAAATATAATTGAGCTATTACCAAGTTACCAAGGCTATGACTTTTTCAACTTGCTTGGCTTTGTTCTGGTATATTTGTTCACCAATGAGCTTACTCAAAGCCTTAGTAATTGCCACTGTAGTCTTTTAAATGTAAACGAAAATGTCAGCAGTCCTACAATTCAAAACAATTTTTGAAATCCTTCCCTAATTAGAGAACAGCATTTTGTTATTCTTTTAAAATAGCAGAAGCTGATGGGCAAGGAAAAAGCTCACTAGTGAGAAGAGAAAAGGAGGCAAACTTGTTCTACTATGAGTTCTGCTTTCATTTCTCCCCTGGCAGATTTAATTTGGGATGCATCATTAATGAATATCGGGTACAGGGTTACACAGTCATCTAAGAAAACAACAATTATTTTTAAGATAAAAATCACACATGTTGTTATTCATTGTTTTATTGTTATTTACCTATCACAGGAGGAGTTGATATATTTGAGTTATATATTTAGGTACAAAAATATATTGCTTTCTTCATGCAACATATGAAGTATCACAGAATCACCTACTTCCTTAAAATGTCTTTTCAGTGTGTTAGTTTGTTCTACTTTCTTTTTAATTATTTCAAGAGTTTAATATATTAATGTTATGGTCATCAGACATTAATTTCAAGACAAAATATTCAGCAGTATGAAATGCGGGAGTACATAATTTTCTAAACTATGTAAACACTAAACCCTCATGCTGCTCTCTTTGTTGGCTGCTGACATTGTTGACCTTGCTTATCCTTGACTTCTATTTCACTGTTTAGGACTCAATGGATGACTCAACTATTCATGGTTCTTTGAAGTGTTTTTAAAGTAATATTTTTGTTTCAAAAATGAAAACATTCAAATGTAAAAACAGAATATACAGAAACAAACTGTAAAGCAAAAATAATCTAGGAAATATTTAAAATAAACAAAAAGGGGCTGGGAATGTGGCTTAGCAGTACAATTCTTGCCTTGCCTGCAAGAATCCCTGGGTTTGATTCCTTAGCACCACATAAACAGAAAAAGTTGGAAGTGGCACTGTGATTCAAGTCATAGAGTGTTAGCATTGAGCAAAAAGAAGCCAGGGACATTGCTCAGGCCCTGAGTCCAAACCCTAGGACTCGCAAAAATGCATGCATATATACATACATAAAATAAATAAACAGAAAGAATAATATTATCACCCTCTACCACTGAGATTTCAGTAAGCATCATTCTGCCATATAGGTTTTCTTTTTTTCAGTAGAACAGCCAACTACAGTAGAAGGCCATCTCCTTCCTATCTCCCTGACTCTTCTCATCTTCTTTGCTGCCCTCTCCAGGTAGTTGTTGTTATTAATTGGTTATATCAGCTTTCTAATTAATATTATGTTTTTACCAACAGGAGCAAAATGTACATAGAAGACTTATACTGTAGCTGGATGTGGTGACTCACAAATACAATCCCAACTATTTGATCAGAGGTCAGGAGGATTGAAGTTGGAAGGGCAAAATGCTAATGAATTTCCTATCTCAACAAACACACTAGGCCAGGAGGATGAATATAGCATGATAGTGGTTCAGAACAGGATAGACAAAAACCTGAGAACCTATCAAAAAAAATAACTAAAGCACAAAGATCTATGGGAATGGCTTAAGTTCTAAAGCAGCTGTCTAGCAAGTGTCAGGCTGAGGTGCAGTCTCAATAAACACACACACGCACACACACACACACACACACAAGTCATTATGCAGTTCTTCTATAACTTAAATTTCTTCTAATTGTTACTATGTTTCCATAAAGTATAATTTTAGACATGTAGCTCCACGTCATTTAAAATTCATGTAGCTTAATAAATTAACTTTTGAAATTGTTTCTTGAGACAAGGTCTATGTACATTAATCCAAACTGACTCATGGTTGTTTAAAAACCTCACTTTCATGTAGCCTTTGCTCTAATATTCCCAATGAGAATGTGCACCTCAATAAACTTAGATTCACTTATTAAACACCCTTTATAACACCAGAATACTAAGCTCAAAATCACTCTGTTTGTATATTTTAATAGTGTGTTTTTATTTATTACTTCTTGTCTATATGCACTTAATTTGGAAGTTCTTAAGCCCAAGCAAATGTTCTAGTCTTTACATCGGCAGAGCATAATACATTACTTGCTTTTTTCTGGGGAAAGATGTAGAACAATCACTGGAAATAACAGCAAGGAAGTGAATAAATTATTACAGGACTAACATGATATCTCATTCATCCAGCACCTAAGTACCTAGCAAACAACCTCAATATGTCAAGCAAAGTCCTGAGCATTATGCAATGATAGGAATCAGACACATCTGTTGTACTGTTAAGTTCTATTTACTAAAAATGTATACCTATTATATTTTAAAGATCACACCATCACTTGAATTTTGCAAGTGTCATTGAAATGCTGCAGTTTAAATTATTCTGGGAATCTCTTTATCATTACCAAAAACAAAGGCATTTGTGGTGATTGTTATGAAACCTTCAGTAACAGAGCATTTACTTTGTGAAGCTGGGTTCTGTATACTGCTGTTTCCCATAGGAATCACATCTCTCTATCCCTATGTCCTAAGGAAATGTCAACAGACTAAGCCATGTCTAAAGAACAGGTAAAATATCAAAGATATTAAAGCTCTTGATAAATGTAGTCATTGTAAGAAGATTATTTGTTGCTAAATGAAAGAATGCTAAAAATCACGACACAATTTTATGCTTTATTTTTGGAGAAAGTGAGACTGTTCTGCCTACAAAATGTCTACTGCATAACTTAAACCATTAGTCACACAGTGCATATGTCTTGTACTCAGATTCCTCGTTCCTGAAAAATGACTTTAGGAATACATCTGAAAAATAAGTTACATATTTTATTTTTCCACAGGGAGTGTTATGTGATTTTACTTTTGAATTTGTTTTTTGGTATTTTGGTCTAAAATAATCTTTAAAGATGAAAAATGCCCTGTTACTAAAGTGTTCCATAAAAATATTCAGATGGGTGCGGGGAGCTGGGAATATGGCCTAGAGGCAGAGTGCTTGCCTTGTATACATGAAGCCCTGGGTTCGATTCCTCAGCACCACATATAGAGAAAATGGCCAGAAGTGGTGCTGTGGCTCAAGTGGTAGAGTGTTAGCCTTGAGCAAAAAGAAGCCAAGGACAGTGCTCAGGCCCTGAGTCCAAGGCCCAGGACTGGCAAATATATTACATATATTACATATATGTAATATATTATATTATATATTATACTTTATATATTATATTATATTTTATATTATATTATGTATATATATATATATATATACACAGAGATGGAAATATGGTCCCTCCCCCAAACCACAGTAAATGTATTTAAATTACCACCAAGAGCAAACTTGTATAACAGAAGCAAACTATATTATAAAGTGCAAGATGCCATGAGATGCTTCACGCAAAATGTATGTCCTCAACTCCAATTTTCTCACTAAATAAATGTATCTGATTTCAACTATTCCTAATTACTCCTTTGAATCTATCTTGTGTATGTGTGCATATAAGTTTGTGTATACATTATGCATGAACTTATATACACAGAAACACACAGACTGCATACTCATACACTTAATTCATATGCTGGCTATATTTCTTCTTTCTACTGCCTAAGTTTTATGTTATTAAGTGTTAAATAAAGAAATTATTTTAACATAAAGACAAATGTTCCTAAGTCAGAGTTGTCTGTATCAGCTCAGCTGTTGACCTATACATACGACTTCAGACACCAAAACTTGTTATCTATTCAATGCACAATTGGGTTCACGATCCATTCACCTTAACAGATTGTCATCACTAGCCATTTTTTTTTCTCAAGGATGGCACTCCACCATTTGAGTCATATCTCCACTTCCAGCTTTTTTGACAGTTAATTGGAAATTAAAATCTCATGAATTTCCAAGCACAGGATGGCTTTGAATTGCTGTCCTCAGATCTCAGCCTCCTGAGTAGCTAACATTAGAGGCTGGAGTCACTAGTACCCAGCTTTAGTTCTACTATTTCATATGTCGAATTCCAAGATATCCTATTGCACTAAAATGAAAACATACACAGGTATAGAGTGCATCATGTTTGGGTATTTAATGTGATCTTTCTTTATATTTTTCCATTAAAATTATGGTTATAAATTATGGTGAGCTAACAATTATTAGTGGTTCTTATAAATATTTCCCCTGGAGTGGCAATAAAATTTAATATCTAAATTATATTGGGGATTTGCTAAGAATCAATTTGCCAGTGTTCAGTGGGGAAAGATATTATCACCAAGTGACTTTTCTTAATTCTCAATGATTGTAAATCAAATGTCAGCCCATGTGCCTCTTCCTACAAAGAAAGCTTTAATTTTCTTTCATTTACAGCTGTCATCTGAGAAACGTTAAAAAAAACAATTTCAGCAAAAATAAAAGGTAACGAGAGTAGAGTTTGTCCCTTGGGTTCTAACCAAAAAGATCCTAGTGTCGACATCAAAGCCCTCCTTTCTTTTCTCATTTCAATTCAAGGATACAAGAATACCCATAGTTTAATAAACTTGAAATGACAAAGAAACCTTCCAACAATAAAAGTAATAAAGTAAGCTTCCAACAAAACTGGCCAATTAGTCATTTTTCCTTCATACTTTCCAACATCCCATTGTATTCTCTATTGCCCTAAATTCTGAGTCCAGTAAAATCTTGTCTATGTGGAAACTGGCAAAGGCTGCCTGAATATGGAAGTGTGACTTTGCCTCTCACTTTCACACACTTTGCATACAATTCATCTAATTTCTGCTTGCAAAGAGAACCAATGATTGATGATAACTCATAGGAAAATCAATGCCTTCATTCATAGCTGGACATAATATTAAAATATTAAGAAAAATGACAGTTTTGAACATTTTTTCCAAAGATACCCAAGTATGTTTGCATATGTTGTTTAACATTTTTGCTATTAGAATGTTTTTGACAAAGGAAGTTAGAATTATAAAATTATTAGTTTTGTCTTGCACCATTTAGATTCTGGTCTTTGAGTTGTATATTTGTAACATACAAATATAATTTTACACATGACATTTAGAAGTTTTCTCAAGATTTAAATATAATTCTGATTTCAAAGTCTCAGACTGGGTTGACTATTTCATCAGAAAAACAGATTGACAAAACGTATGACTTTTTTATGAGCAGTCCTTAAAAACTAATGCTTTAAAGTGTTTATAGTATACATATTTTATTAGCTTTATTATGTTTGGGACATTGTGATACTTGTAATAACATGTGCTTTGGAGTACCAATAGTAGATTCTAGGCATGGTCCTAGATCTTGTATAAATGACTGCAAATATGAAACACTGTCCCAAGCCTCAAAGCACTCCAACCATTTCACGTTGAAGTAACAGCCATCCAGTAGCTTGTGATTCCTATAGAAATAAGTCCTTCACTTATCTATTTTAGCACCAAAGTATATACACATTTTTCTTCTAAATTTGTTCCTTATCACAATGCTAAGCATGGACTTTACACAATAAAAACTGACTGGTAAAAGAGAGTTTGACATGAGGTACAGTTTCAATAACAGACTTCTAGTAAAGAGCAGCATTTTCTATTCTCTACCAGAGACAACCCATGCTATCAGTTAATAGAAAAGACAAGGAGCTATACTTTCAGCTCAGACAATTAATATTAACAGCCTTTAATTATAGTGTGCTCTAATTATATATTCTTCAAAAGTCTCAAAAAGAGCATGTATTCCTTGGGCAGGGCCTGGTTGTAGTTTTCAAAAGATATTTTCAGAAAAGTGTATGCTATCTTGGCCTACAGTTGCCTCTTCAACAAATGGTGTTAAGAAAAGTGGATACCAACATACACAAGACAGAAACTAGATACCTGTCTTCCTCTCTGAACTAATAGCAACTCAAAACATAAATAAGGAACTTAATATAGGGGCTAAAACTTTGAAGCTACACAAGAAGAATGGGGAAAACATTGTAACTTACAATAACTTCTTGACTAGAACTCTCATTGCCCAGCACAAAAAGAGAAAAGATTGACTGATGGAATGGCATAATATGAAAAAGTTTCTTCACAGCAAAAAAATAGTTGCCATTATACTAAAGAGACATCCTGTACAATGAGAGAGAATGTTTGCCAGCTGTATATCACTCAAGAGGTTAATAATAAGGATATAGGGGAAACTCAAAAGACTAAGCTCTCAACGAATTACCAGCCCAATTAATAAATAAATAGACAAAGTGATCAAACCATTCTCAACAGAAGAACAAATGGCCAAGAAATACAGGAAAAATATCCAACATCCCTAGGCACCCAAGAAATGTAAGTTAAAACAACATGGAAGTTTCATCTCAGGCAAAATGGCTATTGTGGAGAGTACAACAACAAAGGCTGGTGCTATTGCACAGAGAAAGTTATCCTTATACACAACTGATGGGTTATAAACTAGGTCAATCACCATGGAAAGTAGTATGAAGATTCCTCAAAAACCTAAAAGCAAAGCTATATACAATCCAGCAATACCACTATGGGGCACACGTCTGAGGGAATGTCAGTTTGAATTTATTATAGCACTATTCATGACTGCTGAGCTATGCAAACATCCCAGATGCCACACAGCCAATGAGCAGATTAAGAAAATGTTGCACATGTACATAATGGAGTAGTAGTCTACCATAAAGAAGGGAGAAATCATGTTGTTTGACAATAAATAGTTGTCATTCTATCATCACGTTAAGTAAAGTAAGACAAACATCATATTTTCTATCATACATGCAAACTACACTTAAAAGGATAAAAATATACATCAATATATACAGGAGCACAGATTCATACACAGAGACAACATCTTTGTAATTTTGAACTATTTGAAGAGACTAGCCAGATGTGAGAAGAAAAAGGGCTGTGAGGGTGTGAAGGATATCCAAATATATTTTATCTGTATATTAAGATATAAGAAAACTAACTGAAAACTTAATAGTGACAAGGAGAAAGGGATAATAGAAGGGGTAAATCTGACTGATGTGTGAGTTTCCACAGAGAAACTTCTTTGAGCAATCAACATACTTCTAAAAAACAAGCAATAAGAAGAACATAAAGAGGTCCGTCCGAGGGTTGCAGGGTTCTTGATACTGGTTGTAAGATAGGGGGCCACAGGAGAAGAGGAAAGAAAGCAAGTATTGTAGAAGTACATTGCATGTGTGTATGAAAAAGGAACAATGAGAGAGGAGGTGAAACAGTAGGAGAAAGCTAACCAAAGTGTGCCCTAAGCAAATATGGACACATCAAAATGGAACTGCATTTTATAACAAATAAGTAAGTGCTAACAAGATTTTTAGAAGAACTTAATAGTAATTACAAACATGACTGTATGTGTGTGAATTAAACTATATTTATCCTTTTCAGAAAAAATTAGATAAATTCTCAAAAGTAATATTGCTAAATACTAGTGCAGTTTAATAATGATGTTATTAAAAATTACTGAACCACAAAGTGCACAAAATATTCATACTGGAAGATTGTTAAATGAAATAATTTAGCATTTGTATTTCCTCCATTTGGAAACTGAAACAAAAATATCCAAGTTGTCTGAAACTTTAAGGTAACAAAGAGTATAAGAAATGTATCCAATGCCTAACGTATGAAACTGTAACCTCTATGTACATCAGTTTTATAATAAAAACTTAAAAAATAAAAAATTAAAAAGAAAGAAATTGTAAAAAACTGAAAAAGGAAGCTTCCACAGAGTAAATAAACTATATTTAAGCAACTTGAGGGACAAGTTGGTGATTAAATGCTTAATAAACATCATGGATAATACAAACGTTATGACTATCCAAAATCAGCATAATTCCTGAGATTTCTCCCAAGAATATGTGAAGAATATGTCTAGCAAGTAAAATGTGTAAAATGGACAGGCATTTACCTTCATTTCGAATATAATAAAGTTAAGTGAAATGTGACCATTTCAGAGGGCAGCCATAAATGTCATCCTCAATAGAGTTAGAATACAGATTAGGAACGATGTAACCAGCTAGAAAAGCTAATGGAAAGGTCATGCTACTTACCCATCGTGAGGCTTTCAATTTTCCTGACACAACCTCTAGAGATGGGAAGTGCACAATCTCCAAAAGAATATTTAGGTTCTACCTCAAAGAATTAGAAGATACTTTTTTTTTTTTCAGAATATGGCCAACAAAAAAGACAAATGATTCGAGAGGGATAAATCCTAGCAAGCAGAGCAAACATAATAAAATTACTTTGGCACTGCTTACTTTGGAAGGTCCACAATTTCATCAGATATAGGTAGCCTAAAGGCTATAATAGAACTAAACTAATAAAGCCTGAAAGAGACTCTTTATGTGGACATAATGAATGCTGAGAAGCAAATGAGAAATTCAGGTTAAAGCGGACATTTTCAGTCACTTATTTTCTAAAAGCAAGCAAATTAATTTATTAGAGTTGGAATTTTCATATTCAGTAGACAAATTTGAGATTTATTTTAAAATTCTTGGTTCCAAGTCACTACATATTGAAAACTTTGGAAAAGCATAGGCCTAAACATAGTTTGTACAATAACTCCTAAGATTTAGATAAGTAATTTGGAGAGGAAATGCATAATGGAAACAAAGTAACAATATCAATTTCTACTTACAAAGTGAAAAAGTGAATAATTTTTAATATATTCAGAACCAAGCACTGAACTTTAAATACCTGAATATTTTAAACAAGTGTTATCATATTTGTTGGAACAATATACTTTTTTTTTTTTTTTTTTTTTTTTTTTTTGGCCAGTCCTGGGCCTTGGACTCAGGGCCTGAGCACTGTCCCTGGCTTCTTCCCGCTCAAGGCTAGCACTCTGCCACTTGAGCCACAGCGCCGCTTCTGGCCGTTTTCTGTATATGTGGTGCTGGGGAATCGAACCTAGGGCCTCGTGTATCCGAGGCAGGCACTCTTGCCACTAGGCTATATCCCCAGCCCGGAACAATATACTTCTTAATGGCTTTTATGTTTGTACTTTGACTGGGCAGAGTGGAATTTTTGTGTGGAATTTTTTTTTAATGTAGTCATTTGGTGTTCTATATGTCTTATTTAGCCTTTAATGGTGAATAAGAACTTTGTAATGAAGTTAGTAAACTGGCAGTACCATTTTTGTATTTCTACAGAGAAAGGGAAATTAGAGTTCATGTAAAATTTTATTTTCTTTGAATTATGCTAACAAAAGTTGAGAAACTCTATTTTTCCATGAGAATCTGTGAGAGTGCAACATCTAAGGCCAAAATGTTTGATTTTGATAAAAAGACTCCAAGATATGCTTGTTTTCTTTTTTGCCAAAACCAGTAGGTGAAACTTTATTTTTTTTTAATTATCTTTAAGTAGTTGTAGGCTTCAATTCAGGCTGGGAATGTGGCTTAGCAGTAGAGTGCTTGTCTACCATTCATGAAGCCCTGGGTTCAATTCCTCAGCACCACATAAACAGAAAAAACCAGAAATGGCACCTTGGCTCAAGAGGTAGAGTGCTAACCTTGAGTAAATAGAAGCCAGGGCCAGTTCTGTAGGAGAGGCCAATGGACTGTCTTATTCCCTTGCAGATGAGGCTGGAAACTGGTAAAAATGAATGCTTTGATTGGTATTTCTAAACCTGCCCCTGGGGATGGATTAAAATTTGGAAACATCTTAAAGGAAGGTTAACATATTTATTTGTGTGATGTTATTTGATTTCTGTGCTAGTTTGCAATTTGGATGTATTGAAAAAGGGAAGATGCCAAGGCTGGATTCTTGACACTGTGCTGGTGATTGCAATTCTTGCATTAAGAACAATTGTCATTTGAGTTTAAGGCTTTCCAGCCAGTAACTTGGACTGTAGGGGGGAAAATGGCCCTGAGGCAATGAGCTGTGCCTCCTGCCTCAAGGTTCAAAGGGTTTTTCAAATACAAATGAAAGCTAAAGTGTAAGTGTTAATGCAGAGGTTAGTAAAAGGCTTTAGAAATCAAGAATGGACTTCCAGATACAAAATTTGGAAGTAAATTTGTCCTGAATGTTTGTTTCAAATTGGATAAAGGGAAAATTAGGTCTCCCAAGATGATTGTTTAATTGCTAGCCTACTTTGCCTTGCAGGTTTTCTGTAAAAATTGTAGACAGGCCCACAGAGAACAGATGATTCTTACAAGTTTGTCAGATGTAACATTGGCCCTTAATAAGTTCCAGGTGAGATCATGCTTAAAAATTACTTCTGTGTTGACCACCTTGCTGATTTTAATTGGAGTAAAGTGGCCTTATGTACAGACTCGTGATCTGAAATCTGTGGTTCCAGGCCAGCCTGGGCAGAGAAAGGTACCTGTGGGAGTCGTCTCTAATCAGCCAGCAGAGTGCTGGGAACAGAGTTGTGAGTTGTGTTGGAGCTCCAAGTGTCAGAGTGCTAGCCTTGAACTGGAGAGGGACAGCACTCAGGCCCTGAGTTCAAGTCCAGTGACCAACCAAAAGAAATCCCAAAGGTGCATTTATACCAGCATGGAAAAGAAACTCCTGGGACAAAAGCAATGAGGCATTCAGAGGCAGTAAGCCACTGCTTGGATGGCAGAAATGGTGTCAGAGCCTAGAGTCACTTGTGTTTGGCCCTTCAAAGTTAATCAGAGCTGGGTGGTCACAGGAGAATAGTTTGTATGCATGCCTTTTTAATGCCCATGTCTGTCTGCTTTGTAACTGGACAGGAATTTGCCAGACCTCTGTGATAGTGGATAGTACAGCTAAGGTTGTCAAATGGAGTGGATAGTTTAAATATCCCAACCCCCTGTACCAGAGCCAAAAATCCAAGCTGTGAGACGCCAAAAGGATTTGGAAATAGGAATGCCTTCTCCCAAGGTACTCTCAAAGCACTGAGAGTTCTCTTAAAGAGTTATGTTACTCCTGGCTTACTGCAAATTCAGACTTCTATCCTGAGGGTAGACTTAGGCAATTTGGGTCTGACACCAGCCACATAAATTCATCTATTTAGAAAAAAAGTTTGTGGACCCGAGATCAAGTCCTTATTGAGATCTGTCTAAGGCCCACAAAGGTAATTTAGACATTGTTAGGTCATCAGAGATCAGTTTCCTCAGCCAGTCAGGAAAATGCTTTTGCAAACCAGAATGTTAGAAAGGCTTTACTGCTGTAGCCCAAGAAAAGATCTGTGCAGTTGTTAAAAGTTAAATGTTGTATGTAATTTCCAGTTTGGAATAAAGTTCCTAGTAACAACATCTAATCCTGGAAACCTTGATAAAGTAGGCTAATGTTATAGGTCAAGTTGAAGTCAAGTTGAAGAAGTTACAGAAGACAGAGGATCTTCACTCATCAACTCCTCTTTAAGATCAAGGAACCAGAGTCATGTAAAAAGATGAGGCAGCATAGATGAGAGGCAACAAGTGTACAAGTGTAGAGATTGTACTGTACTTGTGAGAGGTGAGTACAGGCCAAGCCTCCTATGTCCTAGAAGATCCTAGCTTTATTTTTAAAAATATGGTTACTAAAAGTTGTTGTTCTGGTAAAATTATCCAGTTGCCACTGCCTAAAGCTGACCTTAAAAACAAATGGGGTGCCAGCCTGCAAAAACCAGTGTACTTAAAAGGCAACCAGAAAAATATTAGGAGATCTCACTAAAGACAGGCCTTAGGTCAAGCTTCTTTAACCAGTCTATGCAGAAAGTTACAGGTAACCAAGTAGGAGGTGTGACATTCTATTGGAGCCACTAGGAGACTGCTTACTGCTGCTCCTGTCCATCCCTTTCAACCTGGAGATTCCACTTGGGTTCATATCAAGGACAGCCTGACATTCATCCAGAGGAGACTACATCATCCTGACCACCTCCACACAGGTGAAAGCATATGGACTGGACTCTGCCTGACTCCATCACATGCAGCTGATTCCTGGTGGAATCTGCTTTGGATCTGCTGGAACTAAGAATTTGGTCATGGGACGTTCTTTCTGTATTACATAGGTTTGTAAAACTTTACCAGCCTGACCTGGAAAAGAAAGTTCAAAGTCCCCTGACTTTGGGTACCAGTCATATAGAGCCAACTTTAACTGCTAGAGACTCCTTAAATTACAGAAGGGAACAATCCAGGCAAAGATTAAGCTCTCTTACAGAAAAATCAATTTGATTTTTATGTTTAAAACAAAAGGGGTAAATGTAATATGGAGGTCAGATCTGGCCAGCACCATCATTGGCCACACGGCCAGTTGTACTACCTGGCATCTTGTCTTCATGGGTGTGCCTGGATTCCTAGAGGAAGGAAAGTCCCATCCCCACGTGATGGGTGTTCCTGTGTCCTTAGAGGCAAGGGTGGGCACTTGGCCTATAGGTTATTGAACCAGTCTGCCAAGTGCTTGGAACTGGGGGCGTCCTATGATCCTGTCCCCTGACCTGACCTTATTTAGGGTGAGGCCAGCTCAGAGGCCATTACGCCATGCCACATGTCTCCATGTTCTTGTCCTGGGTCCTGTTTTCTGGCTAGTCTCTCATCACCATGGTGTTCCAAGTCAGCTCTCCATGGGAGTTGGATTGGTTTGTTGGTATGGTTTCTGTTCTTTCTTCCCTCTCTGGCCTGTTTCCTGACAGTGTTAAGGGTATGTGTGGGCTGCAGGCCTTTGTAACAACTGGCTGCCTGCAGACTGCTAATGCTCTAATAAAAAACTCCAAGATTTGATCCAGGAGGAGGAGGAGGAGAGGGAGGAGGAGGAGGAGGAGGAGGAGGAGGAGGAGGAGGAGGGGGAGGAGGGGGAGGAGGGGGTGGAGGGGGAGGAGGGAGAGGAGGGGGAGGAGGGGGAGGAGGGGGAGGAGGGAGAGGAGGGGAGGAGAGGGGGAGGGGGGGAGGAGAAGAAGAAGCAAGAAAAAGAAGGAAAAGAAGAAGCAGTGGCAGCCAGGTGCTCAGGCCAGGCCCTCTGTCCCAAGCCCCAGAACTGGCACAAAAAAGGGGGAGGGGTTTCAATTCAACATGTCAGCTTATGGAAATAATTTCACTCCTTCCATCAACTATTAGATACATTTCTGTAGTTACTTTCCCATTAAAAATTATTTTCCTTGTTTATTTATGCACTGAACAACTGAAATGATATATTTGACTCCAGAAGAGCAAAGTAAAAATAGTTCCCTTGTTAGTTTGTTTTGTTGTTACTGTTTGTTATAGTTTATAGGCCTGGAACATTTGTCACACTGGGGAAGTTCTCCATTATTTCTTGTTATAAAGTTTAGTATTGCTGTCCTATCACTAAATCTACTGTTTGTTTTATGTATCATACTTTCTGCATCTATATTTTACACTTTATAGGCAAAGAGTGGAAATGACATATGTTCTACATAAAATAATATTCCCTTATGATACAGTAGCAAAATAAACAATAAAGGACCAAGATGTTTGGAAGCTATAAATATCATACAAGTATTCTTAAGACAACTAGAGTTAAAAATGGAGAAAGAAAGAAAAAAAGCTGTCTCAGTATCTAAGTCACTAAGTTCAGGATTCCATTCTGAAGACAACACACTAAACAAGCTGCTTTGAGATTAATCCAGAGGGGAAAAAATGCTGCATTTTGGCCCTCCAGAAGGTTGAATTAAATAACCTCTAAGAGAATCATAGGCTCCTTTGATCCTGATTCTGATACAAGTAATAAAGATTAGATATTAGAATGCCTATAAATATAATTTAAGAGACAAGAAATGCAACATGATGGGTTGAAGTTGGACTGTTTCTGGTCCTTTGGTGATTACAAACATGTCAAGTATATGCACTTACAGGAATTGAATACCTTTATAAAAAATTTAACTATTGTTTAGTGATTTCTTGTGGTATCCTATTCATAGAGTTCAATCTGTAGCATGTAAAAAATGCTATGATTTCTTGTGGTATCCTATTCATAGAGTTCAATCTGTAGCATGTAAAAAATGCTATATTTTACTTTAACTGTAGAAAGAGGGACATCTATTCAACCCATCTTACAAATACAGCATAAATATTTAAAATGTTTACCACATAGGAAATTCTTTAGATTTTGAATACTATTCTGCCATCTACAGGAGATCTGAGAATCTGACAACCAGTTAGAAGAAAAGTTAAATTACAAAGAGATTTTTATGCTTTGAATGCAAAACTATGGTAAATAAGAAGTATAAAGGTAACCACAGTGAGATCTCCCACTAAGCTTGTTACTATACATAATAGAAACAATAAAGATTTTAAAAAGCCAGCCTTTAAGAAAAAGAATGGATATTTAAGCAGGCGTAGGGCCAAAGAATACAAAGATAAAATGGTGTGTATGTTGATTATTGCTTCTTTATCTTATAGAGGCAGTAACAAATGTTTAAATAATTTGTACTTGAAACTGTTTACTTGATCTATGTTTTATAAAATTATTTGGCTATAAGTCTAGGTGTTAGGATACAGTGTCTAATTGTTGATGCCTTTTCTTTGTAAGTGACCCAAGCTTTATGTTCAATGACATGAGAATATTAGAAGTTTTCTTGGTACATTTCACAATGTATTATCTATACCAGGAGCAAAGGGCACTGCATTTTCTGGTCACTTTGGTGAAAAGTTTAATTCATTTAAATATTTCTAATTTATTACTGTTTCTCTTAATGGAAGTGAAAGTGATATGACTTATCATTTTTCAGGGACTATTAGCATGCTGTTTAGTTAACAAAACCATTCATGTATTGACTAATTATATATTTCTATTGTATCACTGACTTGTTATTAGCATTATTATTGCTCATCTTTGTTTAGCTTAGTTCATCTGGAAGGTATTCCAGTTGGATGATTATTTATAATGTGCAATTTCAGGTAAGAAATTAAAAGATACAATCAGAAGTTACCATTATATTTGAGTGAATTTCTGAGATCAAAGAAATACTTGGTCTTTTGCATTGGACTTCTGTTGTCTTTCACTAGCTTTTGATGCAAACTAATAGATTTATATCGCTTGCTTGATGAATAGAAGTAAATCTAGTGTGTATGAAAATATTTGTATACATATATACATGTTATATCTAAAGTAAGAATGAAGTATATGTAGTTCATTATATTTATCTAATATTTTATTGAATGGCAAAATATACTACATATGACACACTTAACATACATATATATCATACACAACATATGAAATACATACATACCTTATTTTATCGATCTAATATTTCATTGAATGATAAATACACTATAACTCAGTTCTGGAGAAATCTAACCATTTGAAATGACAGCCTTTCACAAAAAAGTAAGTAGTAAATAAAATAAACAGGCAATGGAATTTATACAGATATCATATAAATGACTTCTTAGAAACTGTCAGCAATAAAGAATATGAGACCACCATGATTCTCACATGGGGAAGCCATACCATCCTATTCGAAAGGCTTCTGTTTTCTTCTTGTGGTACTGAGGATTGACCTAATTGTCTCTAATTATAATTCTACATTTGCCTCACATGTAGTTAGAATTATGGACATACAACACTAAACTCAGTTTGATTTTCAGACAGGCTCACTAATGTTTCCCTCTCGGCTAGCTTCTAGTTTTGATCAACTCATCTCTGCTTCATGAATAGCTGGGATTACAGGTACGTGCCAATATGACCTGTTCAGGAACAGTTCTTTTAATGTAAACTAGAATAGAGACTCAGGAAAGCTAAAAACAACAAATACATAGATTAATAAATTAATGTAAATTTCAATGAGCAAACACACACAGACAGACCACACACACACACATGCACACACACACACACACACACACTCACTGAAGAAATATGACTAAGCCAAAAACAAAGAAGTCCCTACGAGACTCAAATTTAATCTCCAAATTATCCCTTCCTTCAAAATTAGTCAGTCTTGACCTTGAAACTAACAACTTCCTCACATATGGTGCTACTTTTACTATTCAAGTATGATTTCCAAACCTGTTTGACCATACTTGTTGTTAAAATTGCTTCTTCTAATAAACAATTTTATTCTATCCTTTCAATTTTGTCATATGTTGAAAATGGCATGACATTTGACTCTTAGGTTTTTTCAGTATTTATTTTGTAATTACAAGTTTATGACATTCTCTTGTTTCCATATTTCTTGTATTTTTTTCATTTATATCCAGAATTTTCTTGGACTCCCATTCAATCTATTTCTCATGCTTATATACTTTTCATCAGGATGCACACTGTTATGGGATTCGAGGGAGGGGGTTCCCATCCCTCCAAGAGACCACTCAGAGACAGTCTCAAGCAAAAAGATGGGCTTATTGGGGAAGCATAAAGTGAACTGACCAGCCAGGGACACAGCAGACTCGGGAGCTGAAAAGCGGGCTGACCAGCCAGGGAGGGACACAGTGCAGAATCAGAAGCTGCCACCGTGACCATGAGCAGTCCTCAAATTGGGGTTTATAAAGGTAAAAGCATAGCACAGATGTAGGAGGTTGACACAGGGGATAGAGGAAGCAACAAACAAGTTAAGCAAGCCATTTACAAAAGTAGAATTTTGGAGTCCGGTTGACCTAATCTACTCCCCACAACATTTCCTACCATGTTTTCCTAGTCAACATGGAGTCAGCTGTACTCCCTACAGCACACATAACTTGGCTTGTTTTGTGTGGTATATTCACTGGATACTCTTCCGAAGGTAGTCAAACTAAAGGAAATATTGTGGCTCAAACAATGTGTCCACTTGGGCTCCTATCTCAAACAACCATAGGCAATATGGCTTACAAGAAATAAACGTTCATTTGCACACACTTGAAATCTGCGATATTAAGGATAAGAAAATGTAACAACTACTGTGTATTTATTGTCTTGCTCATGGATAATACCTTCCTCTGTTCTACCCTAATTGAAGGGATCAGAGATATCTCTCTTATAATGCCATTTTTCATAAGAGCATTAATTAGAAGACAGGACTTCTTCCCCCATGAAAACGCCCAAAGGATCCACATCTTAGTGAAGAATATTTTTTCTTTGCTCAGAGAGAAGGAGGAACCTTAAACTTGAAGACACCAATACCAGAAGATTCAGATCACACAGCCTTGACAAGATTGTCCAGTTCACTGCCTGTGTATTTTCCCCTCTGTCCAACCACACTTGTGCAAATCCATGCACTCTTTATCAAATTTTGTTTAAAATTTTGCAAAGTACTCTGTTGTTTTAGGTTTTCATTTTTGAAGGCTCCCATGCCAAATAAATCTTATGTTGTATAAGTCTGGTTGCTTTTCTTTAATCCATCTGTCTTTTCCTAGGGAAATTGGTGAATAACTTTGGGACAGATTAGGAAGTGATACAAATTTATCTCCTGTATAAACAGAAATGTACTTCAGTGGATAAATTGTTTAGGCATTTGCACTTAATTTCATGAGTACAAGTGAACAAAAGTCTTCTGAAATTTTTATATGACTTTTTAAATTTAATGACATACAGATGATGTGATTTCGGTGATATAGAGAAGGTTAGATATGTAAGGTACTGAGTACATTTCTTGTCAAACTTCTTACCTCCTTCCTCATTTTTCTCCCACCTTCTCTCCTCCTCAATTTGCCTCCCCCTGGTTTTACAGTTAACTTCCAACATATTGTCTTATATAGCTGTTGCATTGATTCACCTTTTATCCTTTGTCTCACCATTTTCATGTTTCTCTTCCTTTCCCTAATTCAGATAAACATATATACAATACCTAGTGTACCAAAATCAAATACAATATTTTCAAAATAAAGTATAGCCTTATTAGTTGTTGACAGAGATTAAGGAAGAAAGATGGAAAGAAATGGTAAAATGACAATATAAGGTATGTTCTTTCCATACCAACTTTTTCCTCTAGTTTACAAAGTATATTGGTTTCATTTTAGAAATATCAATATTCTATTATTATTCCCACTTGGTGATGTCTTTGTATTTTTTAATCCCCTTAGACACCTTGTGATACATGATGCTGTTCATATCATAGCGTTCTTTAATTGAAATTTTTCTTCAATTATTTCCTCTACTTTATTTGAACAATAAATTCTTTTAATTTTCCTCTGTGGATTTTCCTAGATAAATTGCATAAATTCTAATGTTTATATAACTTTATTACCATTTTCAATATGTTTTCAAATTATGTCTTTTTATTAACTTTGAGAAGTAGCATAGTATGATTTCTTGTTTATCTATTGATGGAAATTTAAGGTATTTTCATTTTGTTTAATTTCTAGCTAAATTACTTTGCATTCAGAGATAATTATATTTTCATTTACATATATTTTAATTTTTAAACTGAATTTACCTAAGGTAAACTATCAAAATTATGTTTTATTTGCATGACAAGTTATATTATATGTTACTTACGTATATATACATACTTTTAAGATAAAAGAGTATTTTTCCTCCTTAAACAAATATTAGAGGTGATATTTATTGACAATGAATGTTATGTAGCGTTCAGTTGTGTGAATGTGCTGAAAGTTATATTTCCACTTTGTTAATAGTCAGTATAATTTCTCCTTTTATACTATGAGAAGTAGAGATGCAACCAAATGCCACTGAGATATTATAGTTACTCTGGTATAATCTTTGAAATGGAATTTAGGGATCCTAAGATGTTCACATGTTCATCTTTAGCAGACATTTAAAAAGACATATGTATGAAGTTCAGATTGTGTCAGTGTTTTGTATTTGAACTTTCACAACAATGAGTACATATTATTTTTGCCTTTAAATATCTGTTCTTTTGCAGCTTTTCTTGTTTTAAAAAACATGAAAATTTCATAATAAAATTTTATTTATCCATTTGCTCCTGTAATACAGTTTTAATAATTCATTGTTGAATAGCACTATTATGAATATGTTTTCTCATATTTTAAGATATGTATTTTTTAATGTAATGAAATCTAATTTAACAGCTTTTTTGCCAGTTCTGGGGGCTTGGACTCAGGGTCTGAGCACTGTCCCTGGCTTCTTTTTCCTCAAGGCTAGCACTCTACCTCTTGAGCCAGAGAACCACTTCCAGCTTTTTCTGTTCATGTGGTGCTGTGAAATTGAACTCAGGCCTTCATGCATGCTAGGCAAGCACTCTACCATTTAGCCACAATCCCAGCCCAACAGGAAGCTTTTTGAGTGCTTTTCAGGGTCCTTTATAGAGATTTATATCTTCCTAAAACATAGAAAATATTTCTATTTATTCATCTAAAAACTTTTGTCATGTCTCCATTTTGTTCTACAATCCATTTGAATTGATTTTATTTGTCCTAGAAATTAAGAATCAAGAGAAACTTCATAGGCTTCTTACTCTCTCAGTATTACCTAGAAAATTGATTAATCCTTTCCCATTGTATATTTGAGCATCAAATTTTGAACATATTATACCTAAAAATAATCAGTGGACTTCATTGTTGAGGCCTGTTTTAGATTTACAGGCAAGAGAGAGAAAATCAGACCCTGCACAGTTACTGCTACAATTCACATCTTAAAATGGTGCAATACATTTGCTAAAAGTGATGGTCAGATATTGACATATTATTATGACCTGCATTCCATGGTTAACATCAGGATTTACTCAGCTTTTGTTGTATATCTTGTCAGCTTCCACAATATGTCCTCACGTGACTGCCATGATGGTCTCCTACCCACCTGCTCTTACTTTCCCGGCTCCCAGGAGACACCTGGTAGCCACAGACCTTTTTCTCTCTTCACAGTCTTTTTCCAGTGTAACAAAGAAGTAGAAATAATCTTGTGTGGAAACTTTTCAAATTATCTGCTATCATTTAGAAATACCTACCTGAGTATCTTTCCTGTTTACTTGTGATTAGATACTTCATTTCATCTCATCTCAGAATCATATCGTGCTGTAGGATTGCCAGTGTCTATTCACTTAGCATCTTAACTGCTTCTAAATTGGACCAATTATAAACAAGTCTGCTATCAACATTCATGAACAAGTTTGTGTAAGGACATACATTTTGGGTAAATAACAACTCCCTTGTATAAATACTGAAGAGGATGATTGATAGAGCTCATCATAAAACTCAATTTAGACTGCTATTTTAAGTAACTGTAAACTATCTTCCAAAGCAGCTGTACCACTCCAATTCCTACAAGGAATGAATAAGTTTCTCTGGCTCCATAGTCCTTTCTCATGCTATATTAGGATTTCTAATCTTCATAAAATTAGAAATTAATCAAGTGGGCAAACAACCTACTTCAGTGATGAAAATAACAAATTAAGATGGCGTAAATGACATGTTTCATGACAGAATTTAACATTGTCCTTTATTCCTGCTATGGCACAAAGAAGATTAAGCAATATTGCCAGTATAACAACTCTGTGAATTATCTGCTTTCAAACTGCTTCATGAACACTGAGTTAGAATTTCCTTCTCACAGATGTGGCACCAGGGTGTACCTTGGATGGTTACATAAAACATGTCCTTTCACTGCACCTGCAGATGCTCACAGACATCTGGCCTGACACCTGGATAAGCTATGGCAGTTTAAATTGAGGTCATGAAGCAGCTATAAAAAGTCCCCATGCATAATTTTCTAGGGCATCTAATTAACCATCTATGATATTTTTAATTTACTTTTTCAGAATAGATCCCATATGATTTGAATAAGTATTTAAATTCATTAGTATTCTAATAAATAATATGGCATAGCCATTACTGAGTCTATAATATCCATTTACTAACACATAAAATAAGTTGCTTATATTGTACTTATGAATAATATGAAAGAGCCATTCAAAAATGATAGCACTTTCATAACTACATAGTTAACTGCTTATACTTTAAAGAATTTGCATATAGAATTTAGATCGAAGACACCTATACATGCATTGAAATCCAAATGTAATATGTGTTATGCATATGTATTTTATGCTTGGATTTTGATGCTTGTAAATCATCATTTATATTTGGAATACAGTAGTATTTTTCTTAAATTGAAATAAACACATACCAGAATACCATATGCCCATGTAGTTAGTATATTTTTATCAGAAAAATTCAAAGGATATAACAATGTGTTTTGTCAATGATGATAGAAGAAATTAGTGAATTAATGCATTTATTGCACTAATCTAAATTTTTCTATAGAGTAAGTAGAATTTTCCATTGTTTTCCTTTAGGAATTACAATAGAATGAAACGATTTCACATAAGTATTTGACATTATAATGCTTTCCATGTTCTTGGAATTGAAAGTCATCATTTACTGTTGTAATATCATCTTATCAGGGAGGCAGAGTTGATAGGTATGGATTGATTGGTGGGTGACACATCCCTGACACCTTCTTCCCACACACATCACACTGGCTAATTTCTCATTACAGAAAATCCATTCCTTATACAAGTGGAGCTTGGGGGAATTTAAGTCTTCACAATTATCTGAAGAAAGGAAAGTTAAAACATACTGAAGTTCAGAGGAGAGCTCTGCCTTGATCAATGAATATTTGACCAGGCAGGAATGACAAAAAATCCCTCACTGAAAACAAACTGGAGGGAAAGAGCTGAGATTCATCAAGGGCAGAAGCAGAGCCTCTCCATAGGTCAGGAGAGGGTGCCAGAGCTCCATCATTTATACTTGACCTACTTCTAGTACAAATTTGAAATCTCAGAGTTCAATGAAATTATTCCCACTTATTGTCTATAGTAAACAAACACTTCCTTCTTAAGGTTTTATTTAGTTTCTGTAAATTTAATTTTTTGGTCTCATCTATTGCTGAAAGCAGTGGTGATATATTGATATATTGATTTAATCCCTGGCATTAAATCCATAATAAAGCTGGAGGTACAGAGATCAAGAGAAAAAATTAGGAATATAGTCCATATTGATTTCCTTCCTAGCTCCAGCAGATGCAATATGCATCCATTGATATTCCTGATTTTCAAATATGTAGAAGGAAGAATATAGTAATATGTAGAATTCTTTTACATCCCATTATTTATTTCAGTATAGAATGCTTTTATTACAATATAAAATATTTAATTGCATACCTTTTACCATGAAACAGTTACAATAAATTGCTCCCTTTTTTCAAGTTTACATAAAAACTTAACTAAATAAATTATAAGTAATGTTTGTTAAATAGGTTGTATACAAATGGAGAGTATGTATGCATGTTTGTGTGAATGTAGGCATGTGTGCATGTGTTGAGCTGATACTATCATTCTTTTATTAACTAGGTCATTATTATAACTAGAACATTTGATTGGATCTATATAATCTATTTTATAAAATATTATGGGTAAAATGATTCTCTGAAGAACATGTACCTTCTCTGATTTCACAAGGAAATTGTAGTGGAAAGTAATCAGAAGCTATTCTTTCTGTTTTTGTTTTATTTTCCCTGTATTCAGTTTTGTCTTATTTTAATTTTCTTTATATCTTTTTTATCTTTAAGTAGCTATACAAAGAGTTTCCATTCAGCAAAGCAGTTCATAAATACAATGCATCTTGATCAAAGTCACTTCTTTCATCATTGTCTGTGTATTCATTAGAAAAGAGTTTAGCAGTGCTTAACTCCTAACTCCAGTGTTAGCACAGGGTTTTGCACTGTCTTCCTGCTTTCAGATTTGAGTATATGCTATACTACTCAAAAAAGGTTGTTCATGTCTTTTACATGAGCTTCAATATCTTGTACTGAAATAATTGACCCATAATTCGGTCAAGTAGTTTCTATAATTACACAAATAGAGGTATTCTTATTTTAGAAAACATGTCTTACTCTTTTAAAAACCTGCTAGATTGGTTTTGTCTGCATTAAAGTAATGTAATATGTGTATGTAATTTTAAAAGCCTTAAGATTTGATATGCTCACAGTATATTTAAAAACATTTAATCAAAGGTCAAAAAACAAAAAAAAGGTGCATTAAAGATCATGTTTAATCTCTTTTTCAGTATATCATTTACATCTTTCTTTCTTTGATCATTAGTCAATATATTTATATAGTTTTTAGAGATTGTAATCTGATGGTTATAATTATCATAATTACATAATCTAGTAAATGTCAGGCAGATGCTGGTGAAATTTACTTTGCTTTATTGCTTTATTGAATTACCTGTTTTATAGGGGAAAATAAGGAATTTAGAAATTTTTAGTTACTTAAGTTTATATTATTTAAATATATCTCTCTGGCATAGCTGAGAAGGCTATAATTGTTTTTCACATAATTTAGTTATTTTCTTGATATGGTTTTAGTTACAATTTAAGTGCTAACATTCAGCTAAAATAGTCTGTAATAGAGTAGGAAGAATACATTTGTGTTTCTACATAAGCTTTTGCTCATTTGCCTAACCTACCGATCAAAGGTTAGAATTCAGTTTTGGAAATCAAGCATACCTTGTAGCAGGTAGAACTATTTATGCACTTGACTTGTGGCCAGTGATTCACAAGAAAGATGTATCTTCAGCTAGACCACAATATTTGGCCACAGCTAGTTTGACAAGACTATTTATCACTTTTATTAAAGCTTCATCATGTAAGCCGTATTACTTTAAGAATATCAATACTAACCTTCAAACTCCATTATAAAGCTATAATAATAAAAACAGCTTCATATTGTCATAAGAATGGGCCTGAGCAACAATGGAATAGAAGACCCAGAAATGAACCCACAGACCTACAGCAACCTAATCTTTGACAAGGGAATCAAAACTACAGGATGGAAGGCAGCCTCTTCAAAAAGAAGTGCTGGCAGAACTGGCTACACATATGCAAGATAGCCTGAAGTTAGATGTTTATATATCACCCTGCACAAGAGCTCAAAAAACTTAGCATCTCAAAAGCAAATAATCAAAGAAACAACAACTCAATTCATAAATGGGCTAAAGAGAGACCTCTCCAAAGAAGAAATAAGAAAGGCCAATGGACAACAGAGATGTTCAAAATCTCTGGCCATAGAAGAATGCAAATCAAAACAACATTGAGATTCTACTTCATCCCAGTTAGAGTGGCCATTATGAAGAAAAATAACAATGACAAATGTGTCCAAGTGGGAATGCTACTACACTCTGAGTGGGAATGTAAACCTGTTCAACCATTCTGGAAAGCAGTTCCTCAAAACACTAAACATAGAGCTTCCCTTTAACCCACCAATCCTACTCCTGGGCAACTCTCCAATTGACCACAAACCAGGCTACACTAAAGCCACCTGCACAACAATGTTCATTGCAGCATCAACCCAGATGCCCCTCAGTGGACAAATGGATGAAGAGAATGAAGTATACACAATAGAATTCAATACTTCCATCAGAAAGAATGGCATTGCCCCATTTGTGAGGAAATGGAAAGTCTTGGGGAAAAAATTCGTATTAAGTGGAGTAATGCAGATCCAAAGAAACATATGCCGCATGTTCCCCTCATTTGTGATAATTAGAATGTGAACATAAATCTACAAGTAAATCCAACAGATAGTAAAAGACAAAGAATTACACCTGTACATTATTAAAGAGCAGTCTAAACATTTACACAGTGAGAACAAAGGATATTCTTAGGAGACAATCCCAACTGAATATGATCACATAAAATGATTATTGAAATAAACTCCAAGACATGGAATCCCTTTTTTATTGTACTATTTGCAATTCTTTTTTTCTTGGCTTTTTTCCCTTTTGTCCCTGTTTTTTTATTTCTGTACACTTTGTCTTGTATATAAGTTTATCTGATTTGAGAGGGAGGGAAAAGAGAAAGCACAGAAAAGGTGAGACAAAGAGTGAACCAATTCAGCACTGATACTCCTAGACACTATGTTGTAAATGAACTATATAACGTGGGGGGTAGGCACTAGGGAGGGGGAAACTGGGAGAGAATGGAGGAGAGGTGACAGTTTTCAAAAATGTACTCATTACCTGACATGTAACTGTAACCCCTCTCTGTACATAACCTTTACAATAAATTTTTTTTAAGAATTACAGAATTGTTTTGACTAGAAAATTCTTACAGTTGATTCATTTCACCTTATTCATTTCTAATTCCACGACCCTGTCAAAAAAACTTGTAATATCTCTTTTTGTGTTAAATTGTTTATATAATATAATTTTAGGAGAAAACTTTTGCAATTCTGAGATTAAATAGTACAGTTTTAGGACTCTTAAAACTTACTTTAAAACATAAAACAAAAGCAATCTCTTTCAGAGAACAATTTAGTAGTTCTTTAAATTTCTCTGTCAGATAACACAAAATTTCACATAGCTATACATACACAGATATTTTTCTTTTCAATTCATATGAAACACAATGGACTATTTTGCTATGAATACATATATCATCTTTCACCTGAAAGAAAGTTGCCTGAATTAACTCAATTGTAGTTATTCTTTTTATCTCCTAAATTCTTGAGTTCCTAGTTCACATACAACACACCACTTCTATTCTCTACTTCGCTCCTTTGTAATGACTATTCTACTTTTTTAAAAAATCATCAATTTCTTTTAAGATAATTTCCTAACCTAAATGTCCATTTAATCTTGTGGTCACTGTACCATCAACAATAATTAATGCTGATATGATGTTCTTGCTTCTCATTTAAAAGCATATTCGCTGAGTTCAATCTGTTTTCTTCATATTGAATACATCTCTTTTCAAGTGTGATAGGTGATATGCACCGTAGACTATAAAAGATATAACCACCCATATGTTTGAAAGAAGTTTTTCAGTTATCACAATTGTTTTCTAACCAGAGTTGTGTGATATGTCTAATGATAGTTTGTATTTTCTCTTTCAATGAATTCAATTTTAAGCTTATACATCCTGCAAATACCTCTTTAAGTAATTATACTGAAGACAAAAGGGAAAAGGAAGACATTTTTTCTTCTTTATTTTTAGTTTGCTGATCCAATTTGCCATAATATATGAATGTTGGGGTAACCATGAGGGTAGGGGATAACTAGGCACACACTTCATCAAACAGCTGCTCCAGGCATGAACCCTGGACCATTTAGAGGAGACTTGTTCCCTTTTCACTACCACACCTGCTACACAGCATCTTTAGCGCCTGCCAAATTGGAATTTAACAGGGATTTTGCCAAGTCAGAATTCAGCTGGGAATGCCTACCAGGTAGGGCACTGTAAATTAGAGAACCAGACACCATTGCTTAAGGTTTTGCTTCTCTCTAGCTCAGAGAACTGGTATATAATTCTCCATTTCTACAGGATACAACTGCCCTTTTACAGATGCACTGTAATGACTACATTTTATTCAAGCAGCACTCATGCGACATGAGGCTGTCAGATGAGTTCTCGTGTGCTGTTGTTGCTTAAATTAACAACCCCATTACTGAATCTTTTTTTAAATTTTATTGTCAAATTGATGTACAGAAAGGTTACAGTTTCATACGTTAGGCCTTGGGTACATTTCTTGTACTGTTTGTTACCTCCTCCCTCATTCCCCCCTCCAACCTCCCCCTTTCCCTCAGTTGGTTTACACCAAATAGTTTTGCAAGTATTGCTTTTGGAGTCGTTTGTCTTTTTATCCTTTGTCTCTCAATTTTGATATTCCCTTTCACTTCCCTAGTTCTAATACCAGTATATATAGTATCCAGTGTATTCAGATGAGATACAATGATAGTGCGAGTACAACCACAGAAAGGGATACAAGAGGATCATCAACAAAAGAAGCTACAGTTTCACATGGTGTGTTGAAAGTAATTACAACAGTGATATGAGTCATTTCCATAACATGGAGTTCATTTCACTTAGCATCATCTTATGCGTCCATACGCATTAGCTATTAGGCTCTTGTGATCCTCTGCTGTGACTAGCCTAAACCTGTGCTAATTATTCCCTTTGAGGGCTAAAGATTCCTCAGAAGGCTAAAGATAGAGCTCTCCTATGACCCAGCAGCCCCACTTTTGGGCATCCACCCAAAAGACCACAAATAAGAACACACTAAAGCCACCAGCGCAACAATGTTCATTGCAGCACAATTTGTCATAGCTAAAATATGGAACCAACCCAGATGCCTCTCAGTAGACAAATGGATCAGGGAAATGTGGTACATATACACAATGGAATTTTATGCCTCTATCAGAAAGAATGGCATTGCCCCATTCATAAGGAAATGGAAGAACTTGGAAAAAATTATACTAAGTGAAGTGAGCCAGACCCAAAGAAACATGGACCATTACTGAATCTTGACGGGAGCCGCTGGGAACCAAAGCTACCTACAAGTTTTCTAAAGGTGTCTTTGATATTCTCTTTTACTGTCTTCTAAGAAGGTCTCTTTTTCAAACACGACAAAATATAATCACATAAATTAATTTCCTTAATTATGTTGTTTGCTTTGACAATCTATTCTCACTTTAAATCCTAAATGTCTCATAAGCCATGCTCAGAAGGACAAAAAAAATCATATTTTCTTTTTTGCAAATGTCAAAGCTAAAGCTAAAAAATATACATAGATAGATAGACAGACAGACAGACATTTAGAGGTATACATGCATGACACATAGAGGAAGAGAGAATTTGTAATTGTAACACTATTTGAGAGGATTAGGGACAGGAAAAGAAAATGAAAATATCAATATACATTCTATCTATGTATTAATATATGATACAGAAACAATGAAAACTCGAATGAGCATGAAGAAAAGGGACAGAGAGTAATAGAGATGGTAAATCTGGTTAACATAATAGTTGTATGAAATCTCATGATGAAACTTCTTTGAACAATATGCATCTAAAAAATGTGAGACCAGGGGGAAAGGGATAGATAAAAGAAGAGGAAAAAGGAGAAAATGTACTCAAGAATTCAATGTATATCCTACAAAAATAAAGAGCCAGAAGCCAGTAGTTTATGCCTGTAATCCAAGCTACTGAGTAGGCTGAGACCTGAGGATTCTGGTTCAAAGCCAGCCCATGCAGGAAAATCCATAAGACTCTTATCTCCAATTAACTACCAGAAAACCAGAAGTGGTACTGCAGCTTAAGTGGTAAAGCACTAGCCTTGAGCTGACGAGTCCAGGTACAGCACCCAGGCCCAGAATCCAAGCCCGATGACCAACCAAAAAAAAAAAAAAAAGTGTCTGCCTATAAGGTCTTGAGTTCAAACTCTAGTATTACCAAAACCTAAAACCTATTTATTACCACCTTAGAAAATAAAATTGCTGTTATTATCTGGTCACAGAGCCTTCTAGTCCATATCATTGAAAAATGACATATATATATATATATATATATATATATATATATCTTCATCTAAATAGTTCTATCTTTACACATATAAATATTATATATGTAAAGAGATATACAATGCTTAGAGACTATGTTACATAATATATATCAAATACACATACCTCTGCATGAATGGTCCTTGTTTTTTCCTTCACTTCATCTCTTATCCCCTAGCCAACTCCATAATTTAGCAGAATCAGTTTGTGAGTAAGTGAATATTGCCCTTCAATATACATGTGTATATATGTGTATCTGCATACCAATATGTACTTAGGACTTGGTATTTTATTGGTTGTTGATATTTAACTAATTATTTCACAAGAACATTAGATAAATTGTAAGAAATTGTATCCATTATATGCTTCTCACTTAAAATTCATTTAGAATGATTTCTGTTTAGTTGTATAATATCACATATTTTGAATCCTATCTATTTTATTGAATCATTTCTCCTTATATAGAAAATTTCTGTACAGAATTCTCACTATACACATTGTTTATTAATATAAGTACACTAATGAATAGGATAAAAGATGATATTAGTATATCAACAGTTTTCATGTTTTACTTTTGAAAGTTTAAGACCAAATTGTTCACATGATATGTGAGAGATTGGAATGGTTGCTGACAGGCTTTTCATATCTATTTATTCTCATTTTAATGAAGTTACAAAAGTGATAGACCCAAGAACTGAGAACAGTGGTTAAAAATGAAAATAAACATGACCAATATAATAGAGATAATATGAATAATAAAATTGAATAGTGGTTGTTAGATAGGAAGATCTTGAACTATACATAAAGCATGATCCTTCATAGAGATAAGGAAACAAAAAAAAACAATACAACAAACCAATCTCTGTACATATTATTTCATTTATAAATGTTCATTTATAGTCACATAAAAATATGTTTAAAGGTGATAGCAACTATACATTTGTTGAAACTAGGGCTATACATTTGTTGTGTAACTGGATGTCAGTATAGTTATTCAGTTTTTATTTTATACAATTCTGAGATAGCTTTTCATAAATTGTGTATTTATTTATCTCATGAAATTTTAAAGAGCAAGAAGGAGAAAGACATAACAGAGGAGGGAGGGAAGAGAAAGGACAAGAAAAAAAGGAGAGGGGCTGGGGATATGGCCTAGTGGCAAGAGTGCTTGCCTCATATACATGAGGCCCTGGGTTCGATTCCCCAGCACCACATATACAGAAAATGGCCAGAAGTGGCGCTGTGGCTCAAGTGGCAGAGTGCTAGCCTTGAGCAAAAAGAAGCCAGGGACAGTGCTCAGGCCCTGAGTCCAAGCCCCAGGACTGGCCAAAAAAAGAAAAGAAAAAAAGGAGAGGGAACACAACAGGTAAAAGACTTGAATCAAGTCAGAAGTCAGATTCTGAAACTGCAGAGAAAGGTCAGAAAAATCAGATTTTATTCAGCTTACTAATTTCATTCATGGTTCCTGGCTTTTAGAGAGATATTTGAGCATGTACTCTAACATGAATTCACTGTTTTCCTTCCTTTTTCAACTTTTTTAGTGATCTATTTTATTACAGTTTTATAATAGTAGGGCTTTTCCTTGACTATTGGTTTTATCGCTTTTTCTACCACTATAACCAAAGAAGAAATATGGTAAATGATTAAAATTACTGTGTTCTTTTTCACCATATATATTCTCCATCAATTTATGTGTATGTGCGTGTGTGTGTGTTTCTCTGTAAATGTGCATGCCTCTCACTATACAACACAGTGGATGTCTCTCATAAGTCTCTCTCAATGAATTTTAAATGAGTAG
Organism: Perognathus longimembris pacificus; assembly: GCF_023159225.1. Lineage (NCBI taxonomy): Eukaryota > Metazoa > Chordata > Mammalia > Rodentia > Heteromyidae > Perognathus > Perognathus longimembris. The sequence goes on from NC_063163.1 coordinate 18,765,658, forward strand.
TTTATCTTGGATAAGGGGATTTGCCCATTGTAGTGGTTTTGGGAATATGACTTGTTTGCCTTTGGTCTCCTAATGTGACAAGTATATTAAATAAAAGATACAACATTGTAAATTGTCATAAATGAATCAATGATATAAAGTATCTCCTATACACTGAATAATTTCATTTAGTTCAAGCCATTACAGTTAAAAGCATTTTAAGGGATAGAGTATTGAGAATGAGTGATCTTTGGAACTCATTAAATTTTTACATTCAAAAGTCTTATTAAATAAAATGTAATTTTAATCTCACTAATACATTCATGAAATTAAATCAATCCTTACATGGTGTATTTAAAATTATGACTTTTCTTCTTTGTGAAAGATCAGGGAATTAAAAAAATTGATTGGTTTTTGCTAATATATTATGAAAAATATTAATATGCTCTAATACAGTTAAATGAATTTGATGTGGATTGTTTCAACAATCCTAGAAAAAGTTCTTTATTATCCAGTTTACTTACAGCGACATCACATTTAAAATGTTCATCCTAGGTTTAATTTATTTTTTGAGTTCCCATCTGCTCATTCCTCTTTGGTAAAAATCTGCCTTCTTTACCTTTAGTGTTCGGTACATAAACAGCATGGCACTGTTTTGCAAGTGATAAAAATCTCATTTAAACAGGCAGAAATAAGTTGAAAATTTACCACCATAAAACTGAAGTATCCAGATGCTGACAGTGTCTAACATAGATGGAAAGAAATATTTTTTGTGGCTAGTAGAAATTTGATTATGTTGTTTGTATATTTTTTATTTCACCATGGAACTATATAGAAAACAAAAAAAAGCTCATGAAAATAATGAACCATGAGTGGCTTTAGGAAAGTTTCTAAACATTGCGTAAACATTGCGTAAAAGAGGAATTTAGATCATTTTGTTCCAGGTGTACATCAGTGACTAGAACCATATAAAACACAATCTGTGCTCAATAAATATTTTGTAAGAGACAAGTTGATTTTTTTGGGTATGTATCAGCTCTTAAAGTGTAAAAATACAAATACTAATATATTTGACTACACCTAGCAGAAGATCACAGTAGCTCAATAGCTCTGTACATATGAACACATAAGATGCTAAGCAAAATGAACTCCAAGATGTGGAAATAAGTGGTTTATCATTAGTGTTGTTAGTTTCAACATACCATGGGAAATTATGCCATTTTCTTTTGTCTTTCTTCCCCATGGTTTTACATGTGATGTCAGTGTAACTGATTTTGGTATCCTTGGAATTGTGTATATGTTTATCGGAAGTAGGAAGGGGGAACAATAAAATGAAGAGACAAAGGGTAAAAGGTGAACCAATACAACAGCAATACTTACAAAACTATATGCTGTAAACCAACTGTACAACTCGGGAGAGGATGGAATTGGGAATGGGAAAGGTGGGAACAAAATGAGGGAGGAGGTCACAAGTTTGATAAGAAATGTACTCACTGTCTTATATATGAAACTGTAAGCCCTCTGCACATCATTTTAACAATAAATAACTCAATTAAAAATCTCTATCCCAAAAATATTTTTGACTACATAGTTTATTTTTACAAGTTTTTCCCTTTGTATTTTTGGTAAAGGATAGAGAAGATATTTTATGAGCATAGCTAATCTATTTTGTACTCTATGAATATATGTAAATATGTATACAAATATATGTGTAATGTTACACATATCTTTAGAATCTCATCTATAAGATTTCAAATTTTAATTTTAACATAATTTCAATGGTTTGCTGTTATTCATCATGGGGCTTGAATTCAGGAACCCAGTTGCTGGCTGGGTGCCTCTGCTCTTATAACAAGGTGCTGGTGAGGCAGACAAACATTCACCAGTTCCAGTCCACTAAGATGCTGGCAAACCTTTTCTCAGACATTGACCCTGATGCGGAATCATGACTACGTGACGCGGGTCACATCCCACATGCACTAGCTTGGTTGATATCTCAGTGTCAAATGAAATCATGAGTGTAAGGTCCATCCCTGGAAGGCTCCATGTAGATGCCCTCACCTCATTAAGTCTCTACCCAGTTACCTGGGTAACCAGCAGACCTGAAGGCAGTTACCTCCCCTTTCCCTGAGGTCACATCCTAATCTACCTGGCCACACTCCCTGTCCCTGCCCTAGATAATAGGCAGGGCTGGGTGGGGTGTTGTCCCTTCTCTTCCTGCTCTCCCTTCTCTCCCTTCTCTCCCTCCTCTCTCTTCTCTCCCGCCAGGGATCATCTTGGACACAGGCCAGCAGTTCGGTAATAAACTTTCTCCCCTGCCTGAATACCGTGTGGCGTTCTCTTTTACCGGCTATCTACTTTAAAAACCTAACAATGAGCAGATACTAAAGTCAGAGATTGAAGGAATTTCACTGTCAAGTAAATGCCTTCACAGCAATGTGGATGATGAAAAAATGGGATAAGGAAATGCGATTGCAATACTACCTATGTATCTATCCAACAGATACACATATTTTTTTCTGATAAACCCAAATGAGTTATTGTCTTTAAAAATATACATATGCAGATAAATTGAATCTGTATTACAAATTTCAGATTTCTACTTTCCTCATTAATGTCTTCTTGTTGTTAGTAATGATCATGGTTTCGCTCTCAAAAAGTAATGTCTCTTGCTGAAACAGTAGAATAGAACTTGCAGTCTTCTACCCTTCTTCCTCCGATTGAAAACATCTGAAACATTCCAATTTTCCATTTTAATGAATGAAACAGAAATTGCACAATCATATTCTTCTCTTAAATGAAACTATCTTATGAGGATTTTTAATATCCTTAGATCATTTCTATGCTGATGAAGTCCATATCATTTGAATCTAGGGGAACAATGTAGTATCACTGATAAAGTCTCCATACTACCTCTTGTCCCAGACATCATATTTTCCCTTCAGTAAGAAATATACTGTACTGTGCAGACATGAAAAACAAACCCGTTTACTGTGTATGTGTAAATAGCCGCGCCATTTCCAGCCAATAGTCACATCCAGTGCAGCTCTGCACTGGAGACTAAGCGTGTGGTTTGTAAGTACGATCTGTAAAATAACTGGGATGAATTCCCAAGTACACCTGTGTAAATAGATTTGTTAACTAAAATGTACTGTAAGATAAAAATCTGTAAATAAATTATTAATAAATTGAAAAGAAAAATATTTTAACTCAGCATCTGTTGTGTTCTACACACAGAGACAGATGACTTAGGGAGTCTAGTCAGACTCTGAGCCATTCTTCTGCCTGTAACCACAGGCCTTTGACTCCTCGATTTCAGACGCATTAATTGAGCTTGTGACCACACTGGCAGATCCAGTGTCAGGGGACAGGGAGAGGGAAACTTGTCCGAAAGAAAGTGTAACACACTTCAAAACGTTCGGGTCCTTCCTGAGAGAGTATTTATTGGAAATTCATCATTTTTCTCAGTTTGGCCCAGAACGGGATGGGGCGTTCATTGCTCATGACACCAAGCTGTGTGGTGGAGTCCTCTAGGGGCCACGGCACCCCAGCCTCTACATCGTCATCCAGTGGGATTTCTTCAAAACCATCGTACTCCTCACTACATTCAATCTTCATGGGGCCTGCCACGTCTGAAGTGGTGTCAGCAGCAGGGGGCTCGGTGTCTGCCTACATCTTGTCCTGGCACATCACGCCTTCACCTGCAAGACACAACAGCAGCTCCTGCAGCTCCTGCTTCTTCTTCTGCTGCTGCTGGGACAGCAGGTTGACGTGCTCATCTTTCTCCTGATGCAGGGTCTCCAGGATTTCCATCTGCTCTTTGCAGGCAATGATGGACTTTTCGATGGCGGTGATGTGCTCCGACAGCCGGCTGCATCACTGTTGCAGGTCATCCGCTTGACTCTGGAAGTCCACCTTGGCAGGAAGGTCAAGGATGAAGCAGATTTGCAGCTCTCTCTTGGTTACCTGTGTGTCCCGCTTCCTCTTCCCAAACAGGCCATGGGTCCTCCTCCTGGGGAAGAGGCTCTCTTGCTCCAGCTTGGTCTGGCACTGGGCTCCCAGGATGGCCAGGCACCTGCAGCGGGCCTGCTACTCCTGCAGCTGCTGGCTGAGTATTACCTTCTTGGCTTCCGCAGCTGCTAGTGCTTTCTGGTAAAAATCCCTCATGACTTGAGGGCTGTCCACATTGTCAGGGACGGTCACGTAGAGTGGGGTTGCCTCCTTCCCCCTTTCTTCCCCATTACTCACGTTTCTTCAGGTGCTGCTCTGAGCTCAGCACGCTGGTGAGCTCCTCCTTCTCACCGCTCAGCCTATGGAAAGCATCCTGCAGCTGCACCAGCCGATCTTTGATCTCTCTGTCTTGCACATGTGTGCATCTCACTGTCTCCATTATCTTGTGCCGATCCTCGGCATGCCTAGGAATGGGTTCCTCAGCTGCCTGTTCCAGTCTATACAGCCACTCCTGTTGCTCCAGGTTTTGGAGACAGAGGCTGTGGTTTTCCTGCACCTGAAAGTGAAGCTGTTGCTTCAGGTTCTTTAACTTGTCCTGCATCCGGAAGGCCTGGGCCTGCAGCTGCTGCTCAGCCTGAGCTGGTCCTGAAGGGGGTTTCAGCTCTGCCAGATGTTTTGTAACTTCCTCCAGGTTTACCTCCAGCTCCAACACCTGCCTCTCCCCCTTGATCTCTCTCCTCTCTTAGTGGCTTCATCTCTTCAGATTGCTACTGGACCATCTCCTCCCACATGTCCCTCTCCTTCCTCAGGTACATGGCAAAGTTGTCTCTTTCTGACCCCATGGTCTTCACCAGCCTTCTCAGGTTGTCCACTTGCCTTTTGAGCACTGCCCACTCCTCTGCTGCTTGTTGAAGCTTCTCAATTATGCTCTTCATATTGAGCTTCTGGGCCCTGAGCACTTCCAGCTTCCTTTGCAAATCAGTTGATTTCCTCCAAATCACAACTCCTACTCTTTTCCTGATCTTGGATGAGCTGCAGATTCTTCTTTTGAGTGTCATCCTGTTGGGTGGTGACTGGAGACAATGCTATCCCTTGCTCTCCAACATGCTGCTGTGCAGCCTGCAGGTGGCTGGTGAGACCTTCCTGCTCCCTTTTTTTCTCAGCAGGTGGTTACCTGCTGCATGTGGGCCAGGGCAGAGTATAAATTGTGTTCTTCTAAAACCAACATCTGTATGGCTACCTTGTGGGCTTCCAATTCTGTTTGCAGTGCTTCTTGCTCATGGGCTCTCTTCCAATTCTCTTTTCATTGTTCATGCTGCAGGTGTTTCTTTTCCTTCTTCGGTTGGTGGATCTCACTGGAGAGCTGTTGGTTTCTTAACTTGTTGGAGTGCAAGGCAAGCACCAGGTATTGGTAGTGCCTCTGCAGATCCTCAGTGTTATTGGGACCTGTGAGACTCTCAACCCTGGAAGGTCTCCAGCTGCATGAAGGCAGGGCAGGTGTTGGGGTTCAGCTTTGGCCTTGAGGGGGAAGGGCAGAGGAGAGTGCTCCCGAGATGCCGCCCTTCCCCCAGCCCTGGGGGAATGCAGAAGCAGGCCACAATTCTCTGGGTCCAGAACCAGAAGAACTGGCTTTGCGACCAGCCCCCCAACTTTCTCGCCAGCCCATGTGCTCCCCATTCTCACGGGCTTTTGCCCCTGGGGTGGTGCTATCCAAGTGACGTTAGCTCATGAGGGGGTCCTATGACAAGCTCGCCAGCCTATTGTCAGCTCTTGGCCGATCACCCCCTTTTCTCGTCACCCCCTACTATATCGACTGCTAGTCACTCCCGTATTAAATCAGATTTGCTCTTGAAGTGTCTCCAAGATCCGCATATGCCTGGCTTTCTTCAAGGGTAAGGAGGGAGGTAAAGCGATCTCCTACAGCCGCGTGCACCTGAGGTCTTGACTGAGACCCCACTCCACTCTGGCCTTACCTGCGGGTCGGGTGACCAGGGGAGAGGGTGAGAAAGGGAGCGATTACAGTAGAGCCTGACCCCCCACGCCAGGGGAGGCGACCCGAGCCCGGCATTTTTGGTGGCCCAACGTGGGGCACAGAACCCACTCGAGGAAGTCCGTGGCTCCCGTTAGAATCTCAGGGAATTGGGGTGGAAACCCCGGGATGCATGGTCCTCCCATCCAGGTCATCAAAGAGGATGGGACAAGTGCAAAGTAGGCAAAGTGATTCACCCCTTAAAATCCTGAAGTTCACCCTCCAAAACGCGGGGATGAGTATTTCGGAACCCTGTGCTATATGAATTTGGGAGGAGTTGACCCATAGGGTCCCGTGGTTCGCTGAGGCCAACCCACTCTCGTGGGAAACTTGGGACCGGCTAGAGCGGGAGCTAGAGGAGGCAGAATGGGGGAGAACTCCCACTCGTGGCCCTGCAGGCTATTAAGACCCTCAAGGCTTGCTTCTCGCACCCAGGGGAGAGTACCTGGACTCAGGAGAGGGCAGCTGGAGGGAATTTTGGTCCATAGGGGGCCCTGATGCCCCACTCCAAGAGGCCCAGGGATGAGCACGAGCTTGACCCATGGGACCCCAATCCAGACGCCGCTCCCGTGGCGGCTGAGAGGCGCACACCGCTGCCGCCCGCTACCCCTTCCCCACCGGAGGCCCGGATCGGCTCCATACATATGCAGATTCAAGGAGCCCAGCTGAGGGGCATCAGCAGCCCACTGGCTGCAGCAGCAGGCATTCACCGAACTCAGACGACTCAGCAAATCTCAACCTGGTGGCCATCTCAGCCTCGTGGAGGCCCCAGGAGATACAAGATTTCAGAGAATTCAGGAGAACAGTTCTCGAGGGAGGGGGACCGAACACCCGCTGGGGGGAGAGAGCCTACTCGAGGGCATGGCCCACCGGTTTGCTACCGCTCAGGAGTAGAGAAGCCTGGCCCGGTCACTGCTTGATAGAACAATGTATGAGGAGTGGTGTTCCCTTTTCAGATATGAATGCTATGCTCAGGCGGAAAGAAATCAGGCCACCGATCCGCCAATCCCCATAACCTTTGGCATGCTGTTTGGATCCACCTGTCCCCAACGGGCTGCCTTCCCTGCCTCCTACCGGAAGCAGATACAGGCTGTGGGACTGGCCGCATGGCGCGGCTTGGGAGAGGGGTCCCTAGAGTCCCCAGCAATAAAAGCTACCCAAGAAACCAATAAGAGTCTTGCTGCCTTCGTTGGCTGAGTGAGGGACAATTTCCACCGACAGTTCGGTGGGTCCCAGGTAAATCAATTTCTAAGGACCCTGGTGTGGGAAGGGATGACATCAGAATGCAGATTGGCTGTGCCAAGTAAAGGAGAGATCTGTGGACATCTGGATTTATGCTTGTCAGGGCATCAGCGTGCGAGCCCGCCAGGCACAGCCGCTGACCACTCTGCTTACTGAGGAGCCTACCCCTGCCCCCACCGGTGAGGCAGGCAGGGAGCGCTGTTACATATGCAGCGGCTGGGGTCACACTAAGAGGGTCTGTCCCTCTAACCCTGTAAGATCTAGCCCTGTAAGATCTGGCGCCTTGAGGGGACAGTCCCCAAGCTGGAGGGCTAATGAGGTACCCAAAAGACTTTGCCCCTGCTGCCAAAAGGGTTTTCATTGGCAAAGAGACTGTAGGTCCAGATTTGATGCTAAGGGATGGCATTTAAATGATTAATGGGGCGCCCTCCAGCCCCGTCACCCGAAGGAGGTGATCAATCCCAGGACAGGCCCAATAAACAGCCTGAGGCCAAGGCCCTCTGGGCAGTCCCCATTGTCCCAGAGATGAGGCCAAAGACAGAAATTATCATAGCTGGAAAGAAGTTCCGAATCTTAATTGATACTGGAGCAGACGAGACTATATTAAAGAAGGAACTAGTGCCTCCATGGTGGGACCTAATCCCCGGCCCCCAGATCTCGGGGGTGGGAGGCACAGCTGAGAGTGAAACAACCAGGGACTGGCTTCCCTGGGATGACATGATCGGTGGCAAGGGGGTAGTGCGTCCCTTAATAATGACAAACTCACCAGATAACCTGTTGGGATGGGATATCTTAGGAAAGATTAAAGCCGCGGTCATCACAGGCCAGGACCTGTCAGGTGGCCCTAGTGGCTGCCAAAAAGCGCCTCCCTCTGAGGCCTCGGGGCAGGAGGCTCCTAATTCTTCTACAGGGCCTCACCCCCAATTCTAAGGGCCACTGTTCCTACTGTCCCTGCCATTCGATGGCACCCGGGCGCCCCAATTTGGGTGGAACAGTGGCCTATTCCCTCAAACAAATTAGAAAAGTTAAAGGAAATAGTATCAGAACAACTGTCCCTTGGGCATATTAGACCTTCGCTGAGCCCTTGAAACAGCCCTGTATTTGTTGTACAAAAGGCCTCAGGTAAATGGAGGATGGTACAGGACCTAAGAAAGATTAATGAGCAGATAATCCCTGCTGGTACTCCTTTACGAGGGCTGCCATGGATCCCCTCTGTTCCTCAGGATCATAATTTCATTATAATTGACATCAAGGACTGTTTCTTTTCCATTCCCCTTGACCCCCAGGATTGTGAGAAGTTTGCTTTCTCTGTGCCCTCGGTTAACTATCAGGGGCCAGACCAGAGGTATGAGTGGATAGTCTTACCTCAGGGCATGGTTAATAGTCCTGCCTTCTGCCAACATTATGTGTCAAAAGTTCTTCAACCTCTTCAAAAACAGTCAGATATTATTTTATATGTTTATATGGATGACATTACTATTGGAGCAGCAGATGTCCATATACTGAACTTTGCCTATAGCAAGGTGCAAACCCTCCTACAAGGAGGAGGACTGCAAATAGCCAGGGACAAGGTTCAGAAAGTATACCCCTTTAAGAACTTAAACTAGATTCTGTGTGTCCCCTTAAGCCCCAGTTATCCTTCCAGTCATCTTATACTCTGGTGGAGATGCAAAGACTGTTAGGTGAGATTAACTGGTTAAGACCCTGGCTTCACCTGCCTACAGAGGAGCTGCTTCCACTCCATGACGATTTGAAGGGCAAAGCGCCCACTGATGTTATTACAATAACTCCATCACTTCAAACAGCCTTCCAGAAAATCCAAATGGCCCTAAATATGGCACAGCTGGCACGCTACAAGCCTGAGTGCCCACTTTGCCTTTGGATCCTCCCCAGGTCTGAGCTTTCCTCAGCCTTTATTACCCAGTCAGGCAAGCCTCTCCAATGGGTGCACACATCAGTGGGAGGAGCTCCCAGAGTTTATTCCCAGCTAGACTAGCTAGCTGAGTTGGTAATTAAGGGCAGGGATACTTCCCTGAGACATTATGGGAGAGATCCCGAAGTGCTAACCATTCCCTACGGGTTGTCAGATTTTGAATGGGTCAGAAGAAATAATGCACGTGTGTCCAGTGCCCTGGAGGGCTTTATGGCTAAGGTACATTGCCTCTCTGGCACCTCGAGGTGGGTGACCTCATTTTCCAGGCTACAATGGACCCCTCCTGTACTTTTCTCTACCAGGCCTCTTGTCAAGGCTGCCAATGTGTTTACAGATGGGGAAAGAGCGGGGGCTGCCATAGTGGTACGCTCTGCCTCGCCCCCTGCTGGTGGGAAAGAAAACACCCATTACTTTGAAGCCGTCACTGGATCTGCACAGTTTTAGGAATTGTACGCAGTCGCCCTGGCACTGACCCATGTCAAACAGCCAATGAACTTGTTTTCTGATAGTCTGTATGTGGTTAATTTGCTACCCAACCTGGTATTCTCATACATTAAATTAGATGAAAACCCAATCACCCCTCTGATGATCCAAGTCAGGTCTCTGTTAAAAGAGTGGGGTGAGCCTATATTTTTACACCACCTTCGTGGACACCAAGGATTGCCTGGGGACCTGGCACAAGGTAATCGTATGGCTGACCAGCTGGCCACTAATGGAACCATTATAGCTCTGGCCATTGTACAACCTCCAAACCTTCAAATGGCCCAAGGACTCCATGAGTGTACTCACTTAAATTGGAGAGGGTTACATCAGAGTTTTCCTTCAATTCCTATAAAAGACTTTAAAAAGATTATAAGGACTTGCAAATCATGTATGCCCTTCCTGCAAGTCCCTCCCCTGCAATCTCCTGGGGTTAACCCCAGAGCCCTAAAGCCCAATGTTATCTGGCAGACTGATGTAACCCACTACACTCCTTTTGGAAGGCTAAAATATATATTTATGTCTATTAACACATATTCTGGTGCCTGCTGGGCCTCTCTGCATGCGGGGGAAAGAGCACGGCATGCTGAAAGCCACTTACAATGTTTTGCTATCCTAGGGCTTCCTTTACAGGTGAAGACAGATAATGGACCTTGCTTCACCAGTAAGCCTTTTATAGGCCTTTTTCCAAATGTGGAATATTAAACATACCACTGGAATACCATACAACCCAAAGGGTCAGGCCATAATTGAGAGGCATAATAAGACCCTAAAGGATCAATTATTAAAACAAAAAGGGGGGGCAACCTAAGACATAGCACGCCCTCGCGTAGGGCGCCTCCTGCTGTTCAAAAAATAAAAAATAAAAGTAAAAGGGGCAGATGTTGGGGTTCAGCTTTGGCCTTGAGGGGGAAGGGCAGAGGAGAGTGCTCCCGAGATGCCGCCCTTCCCCCAGCCTTGGGGGAATGCGGAAGCAGGCCACAATTCTCTGGGTCCGGAACCAGAACAACTGGCTTTGCGACCAGCCCCCCAACTTTCTCGCCAGCCCATGTGCTCCCCATTCTCGCGGGCTTTTGCCCCTGGGGTGGTGCTATCCAAGTGACGTTAGCCCATGCGGGGGTCCTATGACAAGCTCACCAGCCTATCATCAGCTCTTGGCCAATCACCCCCTTTTCTCATCACCCCCTACTATATCAACTGCTAGCCACTCCCTTATTAAATCAGATTTTCTCTTGAAGCGTCTCTGAGATCCGCATACGCCTGGCTTTCTTCAAGGGTAAGGAGGGAGGTAAAGCGATCTCGTATGGCTGCGTGCACCTGAGGTCTTTCCTGAGCCCCCCACTCCACTCTGGCCTTACCTGCGGGTCGGGTGACCAGGGGAGAGGGTGAGAAAGGGAGCGATTAGAGTAGAGTAGAGCCTGACCCCCCCCCCCCCCGTACCAGGGGAGGTGACCCGAGCACAGCAGGCAGGCTCAGGGGAGGCGTGCTCTTTGGCTGTATCTTCAATTGATTGACCATACTCAGTGGTGTTTCTCTTGGGGTGATCACCCTTTATACTTTTCTTCTTTGTGTTAAATTGTGCAGGTCCACTTTCAGGACAATTCTTCTGCTGGTATTCTTGCCATAGTTGATTTGCTGCAGCTGTTTCATTTTGTCTGGTTTGTTCAGACCTTCGAGCCCTGGGACAACAGGGAAGACCAAGGCACCACATTCCCAGGTGGTCTGAAATCACCTCTACAATCACTAACAATGTCTATTTCTCACTATATATTTTAACTCACTGATTCTCACCATCACCACTCAGCCACCTCCACCTCCCTCAACGGCTGGGAGTGTTGTAAGCCAACAGAGGGAATACCAGTGCTTCTAGGCAGCAGAGGATGTGGGAGTGGCACCAAGTCTGGCATCCCATTGGTCAGAGAGAAGTGTGAAATAATAGAGGGTGTGGCCAGAACCTTGTGATCCAGGCAGAATGGGTGGAGTCCTGATGACAGCTGCTCCTGTAGCCCTATCCACATATAACTCTGTCCAGTGTAGTTGTGGGCAAGAATGGGACTTGCTGTAGCTGGATAGGTGCTCAGTTTTACCTGTACCTTTCCTGGCTTCCCTCACACAACAACTGTGGCCACCCAGGCTTTCAACTGTCTTCCAGGAAGGAGCACCAAGAAACACAGCCTCTCTGCCCATGTCCAATGTCTTCCTGTTCTCATTCCATGCAGAAGTAGCTCTATTCTAACCACATTTGGTGACACTTGTATTTTGACCAGGGAGTCACTGAGTTTGCTGAAGTTCTTGATATAACCTGCTCTTCCAGTCCCTGAGGGACTTACTGGACAACTCAGGGCCATCACAGGTCCAGGGCTCCTCTGCATGAGTGTTGCCCATGTTGCTAACGCAGGCATTGCCTAGTGCAGCACACGTGGTCTAATGATCTCAAAGGAATCAGAAAGACAATTGGGAGAAATGAGAAGGTCCTGCTTCTGTCAAGGAGTATGTGAATCTACACCAACACAAACAGTAATGTGCACACAACTGAAAACAAATCTTCTAACCAAGAGTCAACAACCCAGCCACTTCCTAATGATGTTGTGTCCACAATCCAGTGTAATGACTTGAGAGCACAAAAATCCATGGAGACACAGCTAAAGGGGGCAAAGGAGTTTTATTTAAGAACCCCCAAGGGGAGGGAAGATGGCGCCGCCACAGTACGGAGGCACCCCAACTTGCTCCAACTGAATAGCGAGCTGGGAACTCCAACACCCAACACCCCATCAAGAATCCAGCAAACCCAACAACCAGAAGCAACAGAGAAACACAGGAAACAAAAAAAGAAGAAAAAAAGAAGAGCCTATAACCTGCACACAGCCGGAAAATCTCTGGGGTACCCCCTCTCCCCCACGACAACCCTGGCCCGAACAGGGCCTGGCTGGGAAAGGGGACCCGGCACTGGCAAACCAACTGCTGAATAGTCACGCTAGGAGCACAGAGTCCAGACAGCAGAACTCCACGAACCCCAGACGGAGCGCAGACCAACAGAGACAGACAGCGGTGGTGAGAGACCAGAATTGCCGGACCCAATGACCGGGATCAGACGTAAGCAGCAGGGGAACTGGGCGGTGCAGAAGGGGAGAGCCAGGGCCACCACCACCAAATGACCGATCGCCACACCCCAGCACCCCTCCCCCGAAAAGCCCACAGCAGCGCGGGACACATACACACAATCCAGAACTAGTAAGTTCCCCATTACCCCTCCCAACAGGAGACCAGCTATCAGAGACCCAAAACGTACAAAGAAGCTAGAGCTCCCTCCCTCCCCCTCCCTACCCCAAGGGAACAAAGGAGCCCCAAATCAGGGGGCAATAGGTCCCTACAGCCTCTGGGAGGACACAGGAGCTAGCAGGGGCAGAGCAGCGCCAAGGCAGCAGAGGATCCTGAGCTGGGCTGCACCACCCCTGCCCCCTCCCCAGCAGGGGCCCGGGGACCAATGGGCATTGGAAGCCCCACCTGAGGCACCTGGTCCTCGAGGACTTTTTGAACAACAGTCACATGCTTGCTGGTGTACAATACCAGCCCAACAGGGACACCTGGGCCCGATCACACGTCCCCCTCACAGCAGAGGCACAGTCTCTGGGCACCAACCCGCGCCCGGACACTTGACCCTGCTGGGGCCCACGCATACCGCCCCCCACAGCAAACTCGCGAGAGGGCACAAGCACTCTCCAACAACTCGGGGCAGCACGTACCCAAAGAAATCACTAGGGTGCACATGCACACACACCCCTGAGGGCCAGCATGGGCCAGCGTGCTAGCCCTCCAGCAGGAGAATCTCCTGCCTAACCCTCCACAGGAGCGCACAAGCACGCAAACTACAACACCTGCTCTGACAGGTGCACTTCGCACAGGTGGGCAGGGCCCCCCAGTGACAGCACCCACTCAGATAGGTGCTTACTGCACAGGTGGGTGGGCCGCCCCTCAACAGCAACACCTGCCCCGACAGGAGCAATCCACACAGGTGGGCGAACCGCCTGTCAGCGGCAAATCTCAATCTGAGAGGTGAGCTCCTCTGACCAAGGTACCAAGTGAAAAAAGAACCAAAGAAAAGAAAAGCCTCCAAGCCACGCTGAATCAGCGACCCGCAGCCCACCCACCAGGTGCACGCTAGAGTCAGCACAACACAGAAGCAAGACACTATCCACACAGAAAGACACAGAACCTACCCACCCCCAAGAGCAAGGAGGGTGACCACATTAGCAACAATCGAGACGGTCACGCTCACCCATTGGGCAGTAAGGTTCAACAGCCAAACTCAAACCCAGAGCCAGGACACAAACAAGTCTCCCACTGATGGACCAGCAGGAACCAGAACAAAGCCAACCCAAGGAAGCCACATACAGATCTCCAGATGCACAAATCACAAAGAAATATTACAAATTACAAGAAAGGGCATGCCAACTCACCAGCTCCAAAAAGCAGTACGACCAAAGAGGAGATGGAGAATGAAAAAACAACTGAGGCTATGATAGCAGAAATGATGGAAAGCCTCAGGAATTAATTCAGAAAACAATTCCAGAAGTTTAGAATGGAAGTCTCGAAGGTCTTTCAGGAAATCAAGAAAGAAATGGAAGCAAAAATGGAGACAACGCAAACCTCCATTAAAGAAGATCTTAACATCCTGAGAAGCAAAATACATGAAAAAATAGATTTAATACAACTCTTTAAAGGAAGAAATTTCCACAATCAGAGCTGATCTGACAACCATAAATAGCTCCCTGACATCCATAAACTCACACTTGAATCCGCAGCACAAAGAATTGACCATATTGAATCCCGAATCTCTCTCTTGGACGATGATGCAGCCGATAAGGACCAGAAAATTACCACTCTCCAACAAACGGTAAAGCTCCAGGGCAGACTAATCCAGGACCTAGTGGACAAAGACAAGAGATATAATCTGCGCATAATTGGAATAGAAGAAGGAGCTGAATAACAGAGCAGAGGGCTTCAACGTATTTTCAATAAAACTATTGCAGAAAAAGTCCCCAATCTCACAAGGGACCTCATCCACGTAATCGAAGCCTATAGGACGCCTGGCAGACCAGACCCTAGATAATCCTAGACCAGGCACATAATAATCAAGACTTCATATCTCAAGAATAAAGAGCAAATTTTGAACGCAGCCAAAGCGAAGAGAGAGATTTATTACAATGGGAAAAGGATCCGAATAACAGCAGACCTCTCCACACAAACCTACCACGCACAAAGAGAGTGGAAGAACACAATCCAAGTCCTACAGACCAACAATTGCCAACCCAGAATAAGATATACAGCTAAACTACAATTCATATTCAATGGAAAAAGCAGATCTTTCCATAGCAAAGAGGATCTAAAGGAGTATATGAATAAAAAAACCAGCCTTTCAGCGAATTCTAAGAGGGGAACCCCACCCAACAGAAATCATACAGGACACACAGACAGAAACAGAAAGAAACTACAATAGCCAGAGCCCAACAGAAAGAGGAGCTCACTAAAGACAAGAAAAAAACCAGAGGAAAAATAGTCTAACAGGAAAATGGAAGGGGAAAAAAACACTCCTATCCTTGATCTCTTTGAATATAAACAGTGTAAACTCTCCGATAAAGAGGAGCAGACTAGCAGAGTGGATCCGCAAACAGAAAGTTGCCATCTGTTGTCTACAAGAGACCCACCTTACAGCAAGGGATAAAAACAGGCTCCGAATGAAAGGATGGAGCAAGATCTTCCAAGCAAACGCACCTACCAAAACAGCAGGAGTAGCCATTCTGATCTCAGACAAGCTGGACTTCTCATTAAAATCAACTCAAAAAGACAAAGAAGGACACTACATTTTAATACAAGGAAAAATCCATAATCAAGACATCACAGTGATAGATGTATACTCACTGAACAAAAGAGGCCCTACATATGTCAAACAAATTCTCACAGAATGACAGAACAAGATAGACCCAAACACAATCATAGTGGGTGACTTTAATACCCCACTCTCTCCAAGAGACAGATCCAACACCCAGAGGATTATCAAGGGAACTGAGGACCTAATTAACACCATATCCCAAATAGATCTGACAGATCTATACAGAATCTTCCACCCTACAGAGACCCAATACACCTTCTTCTCAGCAGCCCATGGATCATACTCCAAAATAGACCATGTCATAGCCCACACAAAGAACCTCAGCAAATACAAAAGTATTGACATCATCCCATGTATTATATCTGACCACAGTGGAATAAAGGTAACCCTCAATAACAACGGTTACCACAGAGGCTATACACATTCTTGGAGGCTAAACTGCTCACTATTATCTAACCCTTGGGCCACAGACCAAATTAAGGATGAAATTAACGAATTCATAAGCCACAATGACAATGAAAATACATCACAAAGAAACCTACGGTATACAGCTAAGGCAGTACTGAGGGGCAAGATCATTGCCCTCAGCACTCACATTAAAAGAATGGAAGCAGAGCAAGTAATAACCTCACGATGAAACTAAAACAACTGGAGAAACAAGAAATGATCGAATCTAAAATGAGTAGGAGGAGAGATCACAAAGATTAAAGAAGAGATAAATCTGATTGAAAATAGACCATTCAACAAATAAATAAGACTAAAGCTGGTTCTTTGAGAAAATAAATAAAATTTACAGACCCCTCTCAAGACTTACAAAAAAAAAAAAAAGAGATTCATATACGTAAAATCAGGGACTCCACCAGAAAAATTACAACAAATACACACGATATTCAAACAATCAAAGGAACTATTTCCAGAACCTCTACTCACTAAAAAGCAATAATTTTACAGAAATGGATCAATTCTTAGAGAAGTATAAACTGCCCAAACTGAAACAAGAAGAAATAAATCAACTAAATAAACCAATAACTTACAGCGAGATACAGGGGGTAATCAAGAACCTCCCAACAAAGAAAAGCCCAGGCCCAGATGGATTCACCAACGAATTCTATAAAACCTTTAGTGAGGAGCTAATACCAATACTCCTCAAACTCTTCCGCGAAATAGAAACAGAGGGAGAAATCCCAAAATCATTCTATGAAGCTAATACTATACTCATCCCCAAACCAGGCAAAAACCCAACAAAAAAAAGAGAACTACAGACCAATATCACTAATGAACACAGACGCAAAGCTCCTCAATAAAATATTAGCTAACAAGATCCAGAAACTGACCAAGAAAATTATACATCATGACAAAGTAGGCTTCATTCCACAGTCACAAGGATGGTTCAACACCCGTAAATCAGTCAATGTAATTCACCACATAAACAGAACTAAAATCAAGAATCACATTGTTATCTCAGTCGATGCCCAAAAAGCCTTTGACAAAATACAACATCCATACTTATTAAAAGCACTGGAGAGAACAAGAATAGATGGAACATTCCTCAAAACAATAAAAGCCATATACAACAGACCACCTGCTAATATCGTATTAAATGGGGAGAAACTAAAATCATTCCCCCTAAACTCAGGAACAAGACAAGGATGCCCACTCTCCCCACTTCTTTTCAACATAGTGCTGGAATCCCTAGCCATAGCAATAAGGCAAGAGGAGGACATCCAAGGGATCCACATTGGCAAGGAAGAAATCAAGCTATCCCTATTCGCAGATGACATGATCTTATATCTGAAGGACCCAAAAAACTTAGTCCCCAAACTCCTACACCTAATAAACCATTTTGGCAAAGTAGCAGGATACAAAATCAATCCACAAAAGTCAGCAGCTTTTCTGTACACCAGCAATGTACAAGCAGAAAAGGAAATTATGGAAAAAATTCCATTTACAGTAGCCAAAAAAAGAATAAAGTACCTAGGGATCAACCTAACCAAGGATGTGACAGACCTATTTAATGAGAACTATAAAAATCTAATAAGGGAAATCAAAGAAGACACAAGGAGATGGAAAGACCTCCCATGCTCATGGGTAGGCAGAATCAATATAGTGAAAATGGCCATATTGCCCAAATTGTTATACAAATTCAATGCAATCACCATCAAAATCCCAGCTACATTCTTCACTGAAATAGAGAAAGCAACCCATAAATTCATATGGAACAGCAAAAGACCTAGAATAGCCAAAGCAATTCTAGGCAAAAAAAAAGCAGTGCAGGAAGTATCACAATACCAGACTTCAAGCTCTACTATCGAGCCATCATAACAAAAACAGCCTGGTGTTGGTATAAAAATAGACCTGAAGACCAGTGGATTAGAATTGAAGATCCAGAAATAAAACTGCACTCTTACAGTCAGCTGATATTCGACAAAGGAGCTAAAGACATACAATGGAATAAACAGAGACTCTTCAACTACTGGTGCTGGGAGAACTGGGCAGCCATATGCAGAAAACTCAAAGTAGACCCAAGCCTATCACCATGCACCAAGATCAACTCAAAATGGATCAAGGACCTCAATATCAGACCTGAATCCTCGAAACTACTGAAGGACAAAGTAGGAAAGATGCTAGAACTTATAGGCACAGGAAGGAACTTCCTGAATAGAGTCCCAGGGGCACAACAAATAGGGGAGAGACTCGACAAATGGGACTACTACAAATTAAAAAGTTTCTGCACAGCTAAGGACATAGCCACCAAACTAGAAAGAGAGCCAACCATATGGGAAAAGATCTTTATCAGCCCAGCAACAAAGGCCTAATATCTGTCATCTACAGAGAACTCAAAAAACTAAGCCCCTCCAAGCCCAGTAAACCAAGTAGGAAATGGGCAAAGGAGCTAAAGAGAGACTTCACAAGAAAAGAGATAAAAATGGCAAAGAAACATATGAGGAAATGTTCAACATCCCTGGCAGTAAAGGAAATGCAAATAAAAACAACCCTGAGATTCCACCTCACTCCAGTTAGAATGGCCTATACTCTGAACTCAGGCAACAACAAATGCTGGAGGGGGTGGGGGGAAAGAGGAACCCTCCTCCATTGTTGGTGGGAGTGCAAATTAGTACAACCACTTTGGAGAACAGTATGGAGGTTTCTCAAAAAGCTCAACATAGACCTACCCTATGACTCAGCCATACCACTCCTAGGCATCTATCCTGAACAACAGGTCCCAAGATATCAAAAAGACATCTGCACTTCCATGTTTATCGCTGCACAATTCACAATAGCCAAAATATGGAAACAACCCAGATGCCCCTCCACGGATGAATGGATCCAAAACATATGGTACCTATAAACAATGGAATACTATATAGCGATTAGAAATGGTGAAATATTGGTATTCGCAGGGAAATGGTCAGAACTTGAACAAATAATGTTGAGCGAGACAAGCCTAGAACACAGAAAACAAAGGGGCATGATCTCCCTGATATATGACTGTTAAGGTGGGGGGAGGGGGAGACAGTAGAGACCAGGTCTGTGAAACCAAAAGCTTCTTGTCAAGTGGTATTTCCCACAGGTTTGGGTCAGCGACCCTACATTATGTAACTAAAAACAAACAACTATTCAACATATAAAGGTCAAAAATTGACCTCTCAGTGGATCACAATAGCTCAAAAGCTATGTATGTACATTCATATAAGACTATTGTCAACATATTGCCTATTGTCGACATTACATTTAAAGCCCTAGGCGAATTTTCTTTGGTGTAGGCCATGTGGCTATGGTATATGTTCTTGGTACATTGTGTATTGTATATATGTCTACCTGACCTAGGGAAGGGAAAGAAAAACAGGGGATAAGATATCACAAGAAATGTACACACTGCCCTCCTCTTTACCTGTACCGTTTTTGCACAACACCGTGTCAAAAAAATTTTGTTTAATTAATAAATAAATTATTTTAAAAAAGAACCCCCAAACCAGAACCAGAACAGCCTCCACCTCCAAACACGGGCCTGTGGCTGACTACCCTGTCCTGGGCTAACTACCCAGAACTCAAAATTGAGAACCAAGAGCAGCCTCTACCTCCAAACTCCAACAGGCTCAACCTACAAACTTCCATAACTCTGAAGGAGCTAGCCTTTTCCAGTTTCTCTTTCCTGCATGCCTGGCCTCTTCTCATGCCTCTCCCCTCTCTGAAGGCGTACTGAGGCTTCAAGGCTTCTCTGCAGGCTTCCTTGAGGCCTTAAGGCCTCTCCACAGACCTCGGGCTTCTCCCCACAGGCCCATTGGCATGCTCAGGCACCACTCTGCCCAGCTCCTCTGCTCCACTCCTCTGGCAGACACGTCTTGCTGCTTCCTTCTGACCTTCTTCACCCCACACAAACCACCTCTGTTCCTATCTACATACACACTGCCTGCTCCCATGGCCACTCCCCCCCCACATAACCAACCAAATACACATACACACAATTGCTGCCTCCCCTTCAACACACACCCAATAAATAGACGTCCACATCTTGCTCCAATGGCTCTGTTGGCCCCCACCTCAAGTTGGTTATCACATTCCACACTGGTTTTCATGTCCAATCAAATCATTTATTTGATTCTTTTTGGGCCAGAGGGGGGCCCCCCCAATCCCAGTCAAACAGGAAAGGTACAGCAAATCCAGCAGATAGTAGCAGGCTGCCTGTACAAAGTTCTGGACAGAAAAGCTACAATAACACATCAAGAACAAGGAGGGGTAATCATAAGAAAAAAATCATGTACCTGTTGACCACATTAACACTTGGTAAGTCTTATCTTTAGGGGAATTTCTGAATATGTCTGAAGAGTCCATCTTGAGCCATCTGTTGGATATTGTCCCACTGCCTTTTTCCCATGAGAGTGATGGATCTCCTGCTGTTTTCCTGTACCTTCAATACCTGTGTACTTAGCACTGCCGAGTAAGGTCCTTGCCACTTGGGTTCCACTTCAGGAGCATGATGCCCTTTTACCCAAACTAGCTGTCCAGCCAAGAAATAGTGTGTGGAGTTGTTGTTTTTTTTCCAGGGGTCAGTGGGCCTCGGCATCAGCATACATGGTTATCAAATTGTCTTTAAAGTTGATTAGAGAAGTAATAAATCAGTGTGATCAAAGATGAACATTTGGTACTTTGAGTTCATCACAAAATAAGATCACTGGGTGCTTGTGGCTAACACAGATATTCCTAGCTACTTGGGAAGCAGAGATTAAGTCCATAGCTTTAGGTCAACCTGGTGCAAACTTTCACAAGACTTCACCTCATCCAACAGCTCGCTGGGTGCATTGATGCTTGCCTACCATTCCAGGTTCATGGGAATCTCAGAACCCAAGGTTCATCATTCCAGGCCAGTCTGAGTAGAAGTTAGCAAAACTCCACAGGCAAAGCTGGGCAGAATGGGGTATGCCTGTCTTTGCAGCTACATTATAATCAAGAATAGGAGGAAGGCTTTCTATGCTGGCCAGGCCTAAAGCAAGACTGCATGTGAAAAACAATCTAAAGGCTAGGGATGTAGATCAAGTACTGAAATGTCTGCCTAAGAAGCACAAAGCCCTGAGCTCATAGCCCTAGAATAGTCACACACAAAAATTTAAAAATTAAGAAGATAAAATAGATTGTGACTCGTGAATGTAACATCATACAACCATGTTTTAAAACACAGAAGAAATCTGATCAAGAGAAAAAGCAAAGTCCAACTTTTGGAAAAGCAACAACACAACAGAACATTAAAAGCTTAAAATGGTTTTCTGTACAGTATCTCTATTTGCTGATAGGAACATAAGGGTCCATATATATATATATATATATATATATATATATATATATACATTTTTGTTTGCTTCTTTTATTGAAAAATACAATCAGGCACACTGCAGAATAATGTGTTTTCACTTAATAGTATTTGATAGGCATAATTTCAGTTATGTAAATAAGTAATATGACAAAAATTTTCTTTTCTATTTTTTACATAAGATAATATATTTACTAACCATAAAATATGGGGTGTTATGCTGATGATCATCAAATACTTTTCACATTTTACTATTTGACTGTAAATGTGCTTATATATTTTTACCTAGTCATGATTAGACTTGTGAAACATATTTCTGTCAATTACTGAAATCCAATTATGATATTGTTTTGTTCGCCTTTCCTTTTCTATGAGTTACTTCTTCAAATATTTGCTAATTTTCATTGATGTTTTTATTACCCACAGTACTCTTTTGTTCAATTGCAAGAGGCAGTTTGAGAAGTTCACATTCAGGTGGTTTCACTGTTGAGTGAATAACACTGATGTTCTTACACAAACCCAGGTAAGTCAATTCCCTCTGAGGAGTCTCACTGTGACCACGAGCTGCAATACAAGGTGGTGAAACTGCAGATTGACACCAAAGCTCATTTTACAGGAGCAAGGACAATGGACCCTAAAAACTATCAAAAAGGGGAAAATAGAACCTGTATAAATTAGTAAAATAGCCATTTATTATCAATTCTCACAGACTGTACCTTATTACATGTCCTATAGTTTTATACCACCAGCAGTAGAGTAGGTTTGTTTATACACCAAAACTACAGACTTTGAACAATGGATTACACTACATTGCTATGATTGCTTAAAAAAAAATCAAAAGCTGAGAGGGAATTTGGGGGTCTATTACCATTTTATGGAACTGTCATAATTGAAAATATGCTCATGATTAAACCTTCTCTCAGTCTGTATTTGTAAGCCAATTGTCAATTAAATTTTCACATAGATATTACCATGCACTGGTTAGGATCTTCAAATTGTGTGTAGTTTTCAAGCATGTTAATGTATGCTAATCGAAGAAAAGTGTCTGCATTTGCTTGGAGTACTCATGGCCTAAAATTTATCTAGGCTTTTTTGGCTTTTAGTTCACTGGCCCTCTAAAGATCCTCCTTACCCCAGGTACATACAAATATATCATTATACTATATTTTAAGGTAGAAATTTTATTAACAAAGTCTATCATTCAGTTCTCATTAAAATCTCAAGATTGTGCAATAATTCTAGGTATGAGAAAGTGATGCAAGTGTAAACCATGCTGCAGTGACTGTTTCATCCCGTGCTGGGTGCTAGCCACTGGTTTTTCCATTACACACCCTGGGGACTGTCCTCTCTCACACCCGGTTGCTGGCTGGGTGCCTCTGCTCTTATAACAAGGAGCTGGCAAGGCGGACAAACATTCACCAGTTCCAGTCCACTAAGGTGCTGGCAAACCTTTTCTCAGACATTGACCCTGATGCTGAATCATGACTACATGGCATGGGTCACATCCCACTTGCGCTAGCTTGGTTGATATCTCAGTGTCAAATGAAATCAGGAGTGTAAGGTCTGTCCCTGAGCTTTCTTTGCTCAAGGCTGGTGCTTCACCATTTTGAGCCATAGCACCACTTGTGGTTTTCTGGTGGTTAATTGGAGATAAGCTTCTCATGGACTTTCCTGCCTTGGGCTGGCTTCAAATCATGATCCTCAGATTTCAGTCTCTTGAATACCTAGGACTACAGCTGTGAGCCACTGACACCAGCTCAATGAATTTTTTGAAACACAATTTTCTGAAAAATTACTGTAAATTTGCTAGGTATTTCTTCTTTCTCAAACATGTCCCCATCTTTATCAATATATGTGTCACTCTCGTTAAAAAACACAAAAACAAAAACAAAAAACTTTAACTCTATGGTTTTCCACAGGGGAAGCATTAGAGATAGATACAGTTCCTCTCTAGCTACTAGCCCTGGGTATTTAGAATACACAACAGTGAAATTTCCCAGGTGTTTTTGTTACAAGGGTGCTAGGATTTGAGTATTTTGCCTTGAGAACCATTGTTCTAAGGAATCTGTTTATTTTTTATTTCTACTACCATAGTATAAGGTCACCTCGAACTTATTTTCTACATTGTAGAGAATACTATCTTTCTATTCCAGGGAGGCATAGATAAGAAGTTTTGCAAATGGGAAAGATCCCCATGAGACAGAGCATGAGACAGAACAATCAACTCCCAGACTTTTGACCACTTTCTATTTTTTCTAAAATCATTTTCGTAGTTATATAATTCTGTTGTTTACAGTTGGGTTTAGTTTTGCAAATCTTTCAAATGGTCTAAATAAGGGGAAATCTGTTACTTAGCAATGAACAATTTCCTTTCTTTCAGAAAATGCTAAGACATAATCACATGCTCTGAAGGCTGTCAAGGTTAACTGTAATGATTACATGCACTTCATAATGATCAGACATTTGTATTCACTGTTGTTCATCTGAAAGGCCTATGAAGCTGTATTCACCAGTTTTCATAATCACCCTATATCAATGAAATGTGAACCTTCAGGAATCTAATATTACCTAATACCCTCCATCCTAAATTGCCTAGACTTTATTAAATTCACCTTTGGTAATGAAATCCTACCTGCTGAAACTGAAGTTATTCTGTTTCAAGATAAAGTTTCTTCTTTGCCATTGAAATAACTTCAGGCAACAGAAA
Source organism: Perognathus longimembris pacificus (assembly GCF_023159225.1). Taxonomy (NCBI): domain Eukaryota; kingdom Metazoa; phylum Chordata; class Mammalia; order Rodentia; family Heteromyidae; genus Perognathus; species Perognathus longimembris. Next base: position 18,789,675 of record NC_063163.1, read on the forward strand.
TCTCAAAGTGAAAACCTGTGATCTCATGTGTTGTAAATGACATTTTATTTGTCATAAGGTATGTATTAGGATATTCTTGCTCTCTTTCAAGCTTGAACTCTGATGTTCAAACAGTAACTTGCATCTCAGGCTCTCTAGGAAATATATTTTATTTATGGTAAAGAGCATAAGTTGCCAAGTGATCATAGAAATGGTATATTAAAAGTTTTATACAGGGGTTGGGAAAATGGCCTAGAAGAAGAGTGCTTCCCTCACATACATGAATCCTTGGATTCAATTCCTCAGCACCACATATATAGAAAATGCCAGAAGTGATGCTATGGCTCAAGTGGTAGAGTGCTAGCCTTGAGCAGAAAGAAGCCAGGGATAGTGCTCAGATCCTGAGTTCAAGCAAAAAAATAAAATAAAAGTTTTACACAGCAAAATACCCTTTATTCTATGAAAAAGGCACCATGTCTTCATGATGAAAGCTTATTAAGAAAATAACTAGGAATACATGAACTAGAGGAATGGCCATGCCTTAACACAATAAGGGTACATATGACAAATTTAAATCCAGTACTGTTCTAAAGAGAGAAAAACTGAAATCTTTTCCTCTCCAATAAGAAACAAGACAGTAAAGTCCACTCTTCCCACTTATTTAATGCAGTGCTTGAATTCTTATTAAAAGTAATAAGAAAATAAAAAGCAAGAGAGAGGCTACAAACAGGACATAAAGAAGTCAGATCAGACAAATTTATAAATGTAATTTTAAAACAATCCTAGCCAAGTACCAGTGGCTCATGCTACTCAGGAGGCTGAGATCTGAGGATCTCTATCCAAAGCCAGTCCAGGCAGGCAAGTCCATGAGACTCATCTCCAATTGACCACCAGAAAAGCAGAAGTGGGGCTGTGGCTCAAGTGATAGAGTGCTAGCCTTGAGCTGAAGAGCTCCAGGACAGCCCAGGCCCAAAATTTAAGCCCCAAGGATGGCCCCCCCACCAAAAAAAAACCCTCCCCCCAAAATACCTAAGGACTCCATTAGAAACCTCTTAAATCTAAAAAAACTCTCAACAAGTAGCAATATTAGCAATATATAAAATCAACATACAAAACAGGTCACTTTTCTATATACCCATAGCTTTGATATATATTCATAATGAGCAGGTGGGAAAAGAAAATTTTAAAAAGCACAATTCACAATAGCTTCAAAAACCAATATACTTAAGAAAAACATTAACTAAAAAGGTGAAAGAATTCCACAATGAAAGCTGCAAAACCCTCAAGAGGGAAACTGAGAAAGACATTTAGAGGATGGGAAGACTTTCCATGTGCAGGAGTCAGTAAAAGGAACATTGTCACAACAGCTGTATTATTGATAGAAATCTACAGATTCAGTACCATGCCATCAATACTGTTCTTCACAGAAACAAAGAAAAAACAGTAGTAGCATTAATATGGAACCATAAATACCCTGAATAGCCAAGCAGTTTTGACATCTCAAGATATCCTAATTAAAATCTATCACATCTTTAGCAATGTATTGAAATAAGTACTAAGATGGGTACTTGACCAAATTCGGCATGGCTGCCTAGCCAAACTGACACTTAAGATCATCACATAAATTAACTTATCAGTGTAGATATGATGTTGCTGTGGATTGCTGGGGATAGAGAATGCAAGGAAAGGTAATAAGAAATGGAAACATGTATACTGAGCATTTTTAAGGGTTTTGATATAATTAGTAATGTAGATGTCATTTCAGGCATTATTTCATCCAATTGGTCATTTCTTACTTTAATAAACTTGTTCTCTGATTCATTTCCTAGATTTCTTTATTACCTACTGACTTCTTTTTGTTGTTGTTGTTGTTTTACTTTTTTGCTCCCTAGATGATGGAGGTGGTAATGTTCAGGTATAATCCTGAGCTGCTTCTCTGTTAACATTCTGCCCCTCTACTAAAACAACTTGGCATCACATAACATGTGTACACTGGCAACTGACACATTTCTGCAGCCAGCTCTGACTCATAATTTCGGCAGCAGATATTTCTAGGACACTATTGACAGAGCTACTTAAATAGTCTCTCCATATTCCCAATGTCATGTATTCAAAAGGAAATGTTTAGTTTCTCACTTTGGAAACCTTGTATTTTCCCAATTGATCTTGCCCTTTAATCACCTATTAGATAAAAAAAAGTTTAGCAATTCTTGTTAAATTTTCTATTCATCATTATATACTTTGCCAGTTGAACTCATTAGCAAGTTCTATCAGCATACATTTTGAAAAATCTGTTGAATCCATGCATGCCTATCTGCTTCTCTTCATTTGAATAACTACCCCAGATTCATGAATACTTCAAATCTCCTTGTGTGCCTACCTGTCCTACCTCTTCCGGCCAAATCCATCCCTCATTCAGAGTATTAAGAATTTTCAAAAATGTCGATTATTTTATAATTATCTCACTCGACCTTAAGGCCTAAAAGTAGCTTGAATTATTTATTTTGCTGTTTAAAATTTCCACTTTCTCCTCCTCTTCCCCCACATTTATCATGCTTCCTTGTTCCATTTCCAAATATGTTCACTGAGTGTTATCAACACATTCACTCTCATTCCCTGTCTCCTTTTTCTCCCACTAGCACCCAGTCTCCATTCAAGACCTGTTTCAGCTTCCTAATATTCTCTTATTCCATAGAAATTTAAGTTAATAAAAGTAGGTTTTTTATATTGGTTTAATTGCTGTTCACTAATATAGTGTTTTCATTCCATAAGTCTGTTGTTAGTTTCACTCTAAAGATATATATTGTCCCTGTGTTAAGCTGGAAAGCAAGAAAATTAGACAAACTGCCTAATTTTTTAAAAACTGTTGTTTCCATATAAAAGTCTAGAACCAACAATGATGTGCAATTGATGATGTACAATATACAATTTCACTGTTATCTATAGAATGAAGAAGTCACATGGAGACAGTTCAGATGAGAATCTGATAGGGATGCTACATTTGTTACATGAAGTCTACAATGTGTATTATTTAATATACTCCTTAGCTTGACATTTTTCATCAAGTGTATTGAGACAAAATCTCAGAAAGACTCTTAAGAAGTAGCAGATAGTGGTTGTGTGGGTGACGTACCTATAAAGCAAGCTATGCAGGAGGTAGAGACTGGGAGGTGATAGCTACAGGCCACCTTCATGAAACCTCATCTCAACAAGCAAGCTGGGTGCAGTGTGTTGATAGATATTTCTAACCCTACCTATGTGGAAGGAGTTAATTAGGAGGATTATGGTCAAAGGTCAGCCTAAGCAGAAACAAAATGACCGACAACCTAGACTTTATCTGACCATCTACAGCAAAAAGGACTAGAGATGTGGTTCAAGTATTAGAGAAAATGCCTAGAAAGGGCAAGGCTCTGGTTTCACACTGAAGTACTGAAGAAAATGGAAGGGAGGGAGGAAAGGAGGCAGGGAGGAAGGAAGAAAGGAAGGAAGGAAGGAAGGAAGGAAGGAAGGAAGGAAGGAAGGAAGGAAGGAAGGAAGGAAGGAAGGAAGGAAGGAAAAGCAAAGTAGATGAGTGTATTCTACATAGACAGTATATTCTCCATTTGGAAAAGCTAGATTAGATTCACCTGTATGGAACCTAAGACAAATATGTGAGGAAGACAATAAAGAGAAGGACAATAGGTGTTTTTTTTATGCATTTATTGTGCCTATCACTAATTTGGAAATGAAGTAGAAGAATCTCTTAAGAAAAGAGACCCCCTCCATTAACAAATGTACAGAAAGTATGAATGGGGTATATAAAGTTTTGGTCAGATGGGAGATATATAGGATGCTATATAAGTTAGTAATTATAGTTACTGCCAAGCAGGGAATTTACCAGTAGTCAATTTCAGAGAAGTCGTGGATTCGAAAGCTACTGCTTCTATCCACAGACCTCTACACGTACCTGCTACCACTCCAAAGATGCACTTTCATGCCTTCTCCCAAGCATGGGAGTGTTCTGAATGATGCACTGTTTTCTGCAAATATATTTCTCTCATAAGTCTTCACTAACATATAGTGAAAATTAATTAATGGTCATATTCCAACTTAAAAGTTGCAACTATGTTTTTAAAATGTGAAATAACTAAGTACAAATGTATACCATTGCTTTCAAACAGGTTTTAAAACCAAACCAACCAATTTCTTACTCTTCTTCACTAAGAAAAAATGTTTACTTCCTTTGCCCCATTGCTCTTTTTCCCATTTTTGCCTGTTTTTACTCTGAATCTTGACTAACAATAAATCTTAATGGTGCTGAGCTATTTAAATATAACACTAAAAATAAAATTAAGCAGATAATATCTATTCTGTTCATAATGTGGTTCTAATCAATTCTTTAGAGATACATATTTGATGTTCATCATATTATTAAGTTTATCACAAAAGAGAATGCCTTCCCACCTGAAGAGAAAAATTTTATTCCTATGTTGTTAAAATTAGATGTAAATTACCAAAAAATATCCCCCCAAATCTGTTTCTGCTCCTACAAATTAGCACCATTTTATCTTGAAAACACATTTGCAATTAGATAAGGCAAAAGAAAAAAGTTTTGACAATATTCAGAAGCTCACAATTCTGTTTTAACACTTCAGAGGTGAAAAAGGAGGCCCTTGCCACAGACAAAGAAAGGCAAGCAAGCCAGCTGCAAGATAATGCTTCCCTCTGCCTGAAGCAAAATGTGTAGGTCACCCAGTATGTTGGGCTATCTTAAAACAATCTCTATATAGGTTGTAGGGATTTATTTTTAAAAGTTAATATTAGGGAATAATTTGTTTGATGTTATTAACTTTAAACAAAACTAAGCAGGATCAGTTCTTGCCTAAAACTTAGTGGTAGCCTACAAATTTTCTAAGAAGTGCGGGTTTTTTTTACCATTTGCCTGAGGCTATGCTAAAGACTGCATAGAATTATGGATTTACTACAATGATCACAGAAAGCAAGGAACTGAAAGGTAGGAAAAGTTATATCACTAACTTGAGTTCACAACATCACTGGTACATTGTGCATCCCAAACAGTGCTCATGGGAAACCACTCCTACAGGAAGTTTCTACTGTACCACAGCGAGGGCAATGCAGGGCCACTGAGCTTCTGGAAGTTGTGTAGATCCTTTGCTAGGATAGCAAATGAAGTCTTGTTAAAGCTCTTCTTGCTGCTCTGACTTTCCTATTATCTGCACTTGGCACACAATGTCTTCTAACTAGAAGGTGAGGGGCACAAGGAAAGAAGAGTCCCTCCATACTATTCCAGCATTCATTCAGATTCTGCCCACAGCAGATATTCCCTGTGAATATATGTTCCAGAAATAGCACCCAAGCTTTCCACTGACTTTTCAGCCAGCCACCTTTTACCCTGTCAAGCACCAGGTAGTAATTATCTTAGATTTTGCAGTGCCTGTGTTCTCTGTTGCCACAGAACATGAAAACAGTAGCAGACTTTATGAAAACGAATGCGTGTAGCCGTGTTCCAATAATACTTTATTTGCAAAGTGAAAATGCCTGTGTAGTCATTTTCCTCTCCCTTCCCAGAAACACAACTCTCCACTGCCATGAATTCAAATGCGATTTTCTTATCTCCTCCCCTCATAAGGATACCAGCAAGATCGCACTGAGGTCCACCCCCACGATCTCAGTTAACCTTAGTCACCTTTTCAAAGCCTTTCTCTCCAAATATAATCCAGGTACATTCTAAGGCACAGAACAGTAAATCCAGCACATACAATTTCTGTTGGTGCATAAGGGCCTTAATCAAATGAGTTAATCAAGTTCATAATAAAGAACACTATGGGTTGAAGAATGAGACACCTTGGTTCCCTGCGTGGGGAACCTTTTCATGGGGACAGGCACCTCAGCTGCATTGTTGTGCAGGGATGAGGAGGTAACTCCTAGCAACCCTCCTTTGCAAACCTCTTTTGAATAAAATGACAGGAGAAATATTCAATTGATGGGGAAATTTGGCAATAAATTATATTAATCTCCATTCTACTCAAGCAGACCTTAAAATGTTGACAATATTTAGTAAAATATTTTGAAACACATGAAGAAGCCATTTTCAATATATTCCGGTCCAACCTAGGTACAGTTACCACTATTTAATTATTTATTTATTGCCAGTCCTATGGCTTGAACTCAGGGCCTGACCACTGTCCCTGGTTTCTTTTCGCTCAAGGCTAGCACTCTACCACTTGAGCCACAGCACCACTTCTGGCTTTTTCTATATATGTCATGCTGGGAAATTGAACCCAGAGCTTCATGTATGTGAGCCAAGCATGCTACCACTAGGCCAGATTGCCAGCCCAGCTACCAATTTTTGAACAATCAGTTTGAGGAAACAGTAGTATCAAATCAATATTTTATGATAAAAAATGTTAATAAGCAAGGCCAACCTCTATACCTAAGAAGATGACTAATAATCACCAACATAGCATACATAGACTGAACTGCCATACTCCCTTTGGGGAGATCATACCAGATGCTTTATTTCTCTTGTTATTTTTCTCTTCTAATAAACTTTTCTATCACTGTTTTTAAAAAAATTACAGACATCTTGTGTTTATAAACTGCTTTGTTAAATGACAATTCCTTTGTGCAACTACTTAAATATAATAAAACTATATTTATATACAACACATAAGAAAACATTATAAAATATTCATGTTATGGAAACATTGAGTGATTTATTTTCTTCTAACATGTTCATGTCTGTGTGACTTTAACATCTGTAATACAATTTATAAATATTTAGCATCCCTTGCTTCAAACCTGATAGGTAGAGGAATTTATAGTGCTGGATAACAGAGATCAACGTATTTTGTTCAAATCTTGATCACTCTCCAATACTTGAAAGAGATATGCAGTAAAATAGCATGTTTACCTGATATGTTACAATAACAACCTACTTTGATTTATTTTGTTAACTAATCCTTAATATTTATAAAACAATCTTCATTTGAGAACCTAATAAATATATGTACATTATGTAATTGTACATCTTTAATTGAAACACTAGAGGGCAGCCTTTCCTTCTGTTAAAACCTAAATTATGCAGTGGACCTAATCCAAAAGGGTTTGCATATAAGAATAACATTCACTTTAGTTCTAATATTTGTAGGCTTGATTAACATTTAATCCACTAAAATTTTTCTCACCTCTGACGTTACAGCACATTATTCTGCATACTATTTACTTGAATTGTAACTGCAATGAATTATATCATGGTAGAAACACCAGTGTCACAGAACACAAGAGACAGACATTCTCCAAGCTCCACAGTGAACAGAGAGCACACTACTTCATGAAGTTTGTGAAGTATAGTCTTGCCTAAATTCCTATGTTTAGAATTGGGAAGAAATTATTCTGATCGTAATTTCCTATACTTTTCTCAATTAATAGCACAGTATGGCTACTTATGCTCAATTTTAAACAGGAGTGGCAGAGAGTGCCTAATAGAACGGCCAGGAATTGAGATTTCAGTGAAAACCCAGTTTATAATAAATACTCTTACTTATTTAATATCTGTTCATTTCATACACTTCCCTAAACATTTTAACTACAATATTTTAATACTACCTGGAATGGTTACTATTTTATTATCATTTTTAACATGCAAACATATAATAGATAATTCAATGTGAAAGGTGTCATATTCCATTCATGCTACTGTAACATAAGGCCACAGATTGGGTAATATATAAATCATAGAACATTATTACTCACAGTTCTGAAGGGTAAAAGCACAGTATCACAGTGTTGGCAGGTTCGGTGTCTACAGGCCTTGTCTCCTTCCAAGATGCTAAGAAGTAGAAAGCCAGGTCCCTACATGGTGCAAGGTACAAGAACCAAGAGACTTAGTTAATGTAATCTAGCCCTTTCTCAAAGTTGCTAATGCCATTAATGAAGGAAGACTCCACCCCTGACTGGATCTCCTAAAGGCCTTCCTTCTTGGTGATGGTTTCAACATTTGAAGTTTGGTTAGACATATTCACACCATAGAAAAAAATCAAATTTAAAGTTTGGGAAATTTATGATGTTTATGATGTTTGTTTTAATTCAGCTCAGATGAGAAAAAATCAAAATGGATTCTTGAGGGTTTTTTTTTTAATTCTGTGACCTACAAGGAGGGTTGTGTAAGGATATGTAAAGTTGGAATCCATGAAAGTAATAACCTGTATTTATTTGGTGTGATATACTTGAGAATATTCACTGATTACTAAATCTTGTTGTTTGTCCCTTAATTACAATCTATTTCAATTAGAAATAAGATGAAATAACATTGCCTAACTTGCTATGGGAGCTCAGGTCTGTAATAAATAGGTTGACACACAAGCACAGAGTGACTGATGCCGGCTTTTCTAATGCCTTTAGACAACAAATGGGAGGAATGCCAGGGCAACTGGAAAAGGAAGCTGCCAGAGATGAGCTCCCAGGATCTTAGTGCAAAATTCAGCAGTTAGCTGCTACTGACTGGAAGAAAGCAGGACTGGCAATTGGCCTGAATGGGGCTAGGTGTTAACTACAAGACTATGTCTCTTGAAGTCCACTTCCTCATACTGTGGAGGGAGCCCACTGATTTTTCACTGGCTGAGAATTCAGAGGACATGTGCTGCCTCGCTTTGAACTCTGACCTGCTACAAAAACAATGCCGTGCCAGTCTCAGTCTGCATTTGTCTTAGGTCTGAGCTGCCCACTCATGTCTCCTCATCTCCATATGTTAGAAATGTTAGAAATAGCTCTGGATGTTGAGGGGTCAAGTAGGAATAAGGCGACGAACTCGAAAGGAACTCATCAAGGCACAATTTACTTCTGCATGATGCACCATGAGCAAGCAAGCGCACAGAGCAAGCAAGCAGTTTGCTCCCTTTTGATCCCTAACCCAGCAGGCCCCGCCCCTCTGCTCACATTGGCTGACAGCGCACAGGTTCACAAAAGGATGTGCCTTAACAGTTAAGTGCAGCAGGACAAGGATATAAGTAAAATGTATTTAACAAAGGCCAAGATACCTGGCCAAAGCAGGATCTTTCCAGGTAAACAATTTTCATATGGTTAACAGAAATGAAGCAAACACTTTGATAGAAAAGAATCCTTTCCTACAGCTATACGAGAATTTACAACGCACACAAATGCACCCACATTTATTTGTGTGTATACAAACGCACAGAATGACCAGCTGGCATCGGAAAATCTCCAAAAAAAAAAAAAAGCACTGCTTTTTTAAAAGAGAGGTATAATTTGAAACTAGGAATAGGAAAATTCACTGAAATATCTTTATTTATCTATGGACAACAAAACACATCCACTGAAATCTACACATTCTTCTACAGGGAATTTTTAGAGCAAAAATGGAACAGAAGTCTAGTAATATTAGTATTATTTAGCTTTCTAACCACAAGGAAACATGCTTTGTTTTAAATTTAGAAAATGAGGATTTTATAGTCCTTGATAATTGCAACGTGGTGGACTCTTAGTATCTGTGTCATTAAGAGGTTGCCACATGAGGGAGTTTTTTCCCCATCAGGATATAAAAGTCACGCAAAGGTATTGGGTCACACAAAGGGCCAAAGTTTTCAAGGACTGTAATGATTTGTAAGGGAAATCTGGTCTTCAGTTGATCTCCATTGTCACCCCTGTAGCATTACCTCAGCAGTGGGTTAGACAACAAGTTACCTCCAAGGGGAAAAAAATGAAGGTGGGATACATGTTTTATCTGATAGAGTAGCTCTAGTTCAAATCCAGGAGAAGGTCACAAGTCTCTCTAGAAGTATTTCATCCAAGCCACTGCCTATTTGACTCAGAAAAGACACAGATGGTACAAGAAGAAAGGAGAGATTCATAAACCCTTCCATATTTCTGACAAAAAGCAGGCCGGTAAAACTGTTCACTGTAAACACCTGGTATCTTTTATGATATTACATATTTTATAACATGGTTGGATCATATTATTTGATATATAAAATGGAATCATAAAACAGAGTGGATACATTTTCCTATTTTAGTGAAGTTATTCCTGTGCCATGAAACCTAATCAAGGAATTCCCAATATTTGCCTGGTTAGATTTCAAAATCACTAGGGAGAAACATTTTGTACCTTTTCTATCTTCTTTAGTTTTGTGGGACGATGTCTGTTGCTACTAACCTATACATCTCTCACCCTCACCATTCTATGCTGAGTAATGACAGAGAACTTGTCTTATATTTCACATTTCCATGAACAAATGTAACAATATACCACATGACAACCACAACAACTATACTAAGACATTCAGAGCTAAGCATTTTATTTAGATTACTTCTGTATCTTTCTATAATTGATGGAAATAGTGGATTCAGGAAGGTATTTAATGTGCCAAAGATTACACAGCTTTTGAAGGGAGGGCATTACATTTGTATTTCTCTAATGCTATAACCACTGCCTGTTACTATCTTTCGTGTAGTACACACAGAAGGTGCAAGGCAGGGTAGACGTAATCCTGAGGATTGCTTCTGTGTAGGCTTTGTCCTCTTCAAGTTCATTTGACAGTGAGGCATGCTTAGTATTTAAGGGTTGAGCTCTGCACGTGCAGGGGCTGTAGTTGTGGCCTCAATGATTCTGACGTGTATGAACTTCTCTCCGGCCTAATCAAGCTACCAAGGCAAAGACAGTAGAAACTGAGATGGGATAAGAATTAACATTGCATCTCTTAGACCAGTACGCATGTTCCAGCTTAGAGCTACAGAAACCTTGATTAAACATTTCAGTTTTCAAACTACTCAACAAACTGATCCAGATAACTGTCACTAAATAAATGATTCAAAAAGAATGAGAAGCAGATAATCACCCATTTCAAGGAATAGCTTCAATGAGACAGGATGCCTAACCTAACAAATGTCATTTGTTATATTTGGTTGATTTTAGAACAAAGACAGTAATTGGCTCATGATGGCCCCCTAGAACAATTTATACCTTGCTCTTAGCTGATACCCTCAAAACAGCTAAATGTCAGCATTTCCTAGTTCTCATTCTTTTGTGCTTGGGAAGATGACAAATGCACAGGCCTGACAAACCGAGAAAACACGTTGGCAATATTCATGGGATGGTCTGCCACGCCTCAGGACAATTCCTTCTTTAATGGCTCATTTTATTCTGGAAATGAAACTGCATCCTATTCGACTAAAGAAATGTGACTCCTGGAGACTAATACCTGGTAATATGCCCAAACTAGCAACCAGTATAATCGAATAACCTTCACACTTCTTTCAATACACTTCTGTTTGAATACTTTTCTTTCCTGTATTTCTTTTGTCCTACTTTCTTTGAGTTTTTTGGAATCTACTTGCACCAACGTTTTTTCTTCACCCTAAATAGCTTTTCCTTCTGATATTCTAATGATTATACTTTACTGTCTCAATGTACAATTTCTGTTCGAAGCAACGCTCCTTTTATTTTTCCACTCACTGTGCAGCAATCTTCCAGAGTTGGCATTAGTATAAAGCTCCTGGCTAGTCATTCAGCCTTTCTCCCACACAGCCAACCATTCACAATCAGGACAAATCCCCAATTCAATTTTATTCAATGCAGCTCAATTCAAAGCAGCTCAATTCAATTCAGTTCAACTCATTCCACCACATGTGGCTGCCAACTTTAATTCTATCGTCTGTTTTTCTTTCTTCTTTTCTTCCTTTTAAAATTTTATTTTATTATTTTTTGTGTGAATCATCAAAGGTTACAAGGGAAATAGATCTGGTAATTTGATCAATCATTCATCTCTCCTTTCTTTGGGAGATGGATGTTTACAATTGTGTGCTGCTCTTGACTATTTCCAGTTTTCCATACACAGCTTACTTAATGCGTTGCTCTTCTTTTCTTCAGCACTTTAATATTTATTTATTACTTCCAGAACTCCACCTTTTGATCTACTCTATGAACTTTCCATGGTGACTACCAGTGATCATATTTTTTCTGCTTACCAAAATAGAAACATATACAATAAAAGACCTGTCACGGTAATTTACTAAAGAGTTGTTTCTCAATTTTTATTGTGTACCAGAACCAAAATCTGCAAAATATTTATAGCCCTAACAAATTGTAAAATTCTCATTTTTTTCTTACTCTCATTCCTATCCTACTTTTTCTTGTGTAATACCATCTCTTTGTACATACTGATGATCATTTAATCATTTACATCCAAATGTATTTTCAACATTCTTTAAACTCAGAAATTGTGCCAATTACCATTTTCACTGAATCATTGAAGTCAACATTCTGTTATTGAAAACAATTGGATACTGCTTACTTTTCATCAGTAATTTACTTTTTAATTTATATAGTCACTAAATTCATATGACGTTTCTAATAGCAAGATATTTATGTTTTCTTCCTGTATTCTTTCTTCCTTTCCTTTGTTTATTCATATTTTTTTATTGTCATGGTAGCAGAGATTAAACTCAAAGCCTGATGCTTTCCTAATTAGAACTTAAACTACATTGCCATCCTGGCCTTTTGCTAGTTATTTTGGAGATGGAATTTCACTGATTCACTGATTTTTCCCCCTAGCTGACTGTAAATCTTGCCTCTCTGGATATCAGCCTCTTGAGAAGCTTGTTATGTTTGATTTGCAAGATAATTTGTCTTGGAAAAAATAATATTATTAATGCATTAACTTTCTTTTGCTCTTACAAATACTCTATATAATGGACACATATGCATGCATTTGTATTTTATATAAAACCAGTGACATATTATTAAGGATTATCATACATATTTACCAAAAAGCAGTTGGAAGGAAGTGAATATGAAGGTGTGGGCCATTCTGGCTAATGCTATAAGGCTTCCTCTGTCACTTTTTCCAGATAAGCAAGTGGCATCACTGTCAACTGAGGGACTGGAGTGACCTTAGGATTCATTTCTGATTTATCAAGTGTTCTTCCTGAATTTTGAATTCAGCAGCAGCAGAATTATGCAAAATCCAGCAGCTTCTCACTAGATTTTCTTTTATTTTTTTTCTCTCATCAGAATACCAGCAGCCTCAAAGGTTTCTCTTTCTACTTTTGGTTCAACATATTGCATTAGAAGCCAGAATATTGCCTTTAGACTGAATCAAATCATGTCTTTCATTCCCAGTAATTTTGATAGAAATTAAATGAAAAACCAGATTCCTCACCCAGATGCTCACAATCCATAGGACTTGGCTCCATCTCCCTAATCCCCTTACCTCTTTCTTCTCCTTTGTCTGTGGACAAGTTGTTGCACTCAAGCATCACAAGCTTCTGCATTAACTTTTATTCATGGTGAGAGCTAGGAACCAATTTTCAGTCTTCTATGCATAGAAATGCACTTCCCCCAGGACTATTTGTTAAAGTGACTGTTCTGTCTCCAACATATGCTTTCGTAGATTTGTCAAGAATCAAAGCACTATAAATGCATGAGGTTATCTCAGAATCCTTTACCCTATTCTATTGGTTTATGCTTCTGTTTTCTTGCCACCAGGCTATTCTTGTTATTGTAATTCAGAAGTATATTTTGAAAGCAAGTATTGTATTTTCTCTGGCATTCCTCTTTTGCTCAAATTTGCTTTGATTATTGAGGGGTATTTTTTGTTTCCATATGAATTTAGCACTTTTTTCCATATCTGTGAAGGGTATAAGTTATATTTTGATATGATTGCATCGAATCTGGAAATTCGGTAGTGTGATTCCGGTTTGAAGCCAGCCTGGGCAGGAAAGCCTAGTAAACTACTCAGAAAAGGCTAAAAGTAGTGCTACTTTACTACTTTGCCAAAAGTAAGTGGTGGAGCACTAGCCTTGAGACAAGAACCTCAAGGACAATGCTCAGGCTCTGAGTTCCAGCCCCAGGACCAGCATATAGAACAAACACACAAACACAATTACATGTCTGCAATCTGATCATTTCATAGACCTCTATTCCTCAATCCTTAACATAATCTTTCCAGCCCATATTTGTCACTCAGTGAAATACATTTCAGATCAGTACCGGTGTGTTTGTATATGACTGAATTAAGTAATAATATATTAAATAAATTCTGTGGGATAATATGGCTGTGTTATAAGCAAATATAAATTATAGCTGTAGTTCTTGTTGAGGTTGTTGTTATCCTGATTGCAAATCCCCACTGTCTCAAATCACACCACTCTGATTATTGCTGCAAAGAAAATGTACCTAGATATCTCAACTTGGGTAAATATTCCCTACAAAACTTTTAAAAATGAAACTGGTTATTGCTTTGAAAGAATATTTCCCTGATGATACAGTCCCACTTGTCCAACTCTTCTTTGATTTGTTGCATTTCCGGCCTTTGTTGAGGAAGTTTCTTCCAGTGCCAAGGAGTCCTAAAGTTTCTCCTATTCCTTCTTGTAGTGTTTTCAGGGTATCTGAATTTATTTCTTGGTCTTTGATCCATTAGGAATTGATATTGGTGCAGGGTGATAAATAGGGATATAGTTTTAGTTTGTTACAGGTGTTGACCCAACTCCTTTGGAAAGCAGTATGGAGGTTCCTAAGAAGGTGAAACATAGAGCTTCCCTATGACCCAGCAGCCCCACTTTTTGGCATCTACCCAAAAGACTACAAGCAAGACCACACTAAAGCCACCAGCACAACAATGTTCATCGCAGCACAACTTGTCATTGCTAAAACATGGAACCAACCTAGATGCCCCTCAGCAGATGAGAGGATCAGGAAAATGTGGTACATATACACAATGAAATTCTATGCCTCCATAAGAAGAAATGACACTGCCCCACTCGTAAGAAAATGGAAGGATTTGGAAAAAATCATATTATGTGAAGTGACCCAGACCCAAAGAAACATAAACCCTATGGTGTCTCTCATAGGGAGTAGCTAGTACATGATTAGGCTAGTCATGATAGAAGATCAAAATACCGCAATAACTACACCCATATGATCACATAAGAAGATGCCAAGTGAAATGAACTCCACGTTATGGAAACAAGAGTTATACCACTGTTGTAATTATTTTCAACATGCCATGTGTAACCGTACCTTTTGTTTTTTACTTTTCTTGTCTGTTTGTTTGATTGTTTTATTCATCTTTGTTTCTCTTGTATTCCCTTCCTGTGGTTGTACCCCCACTACCACTATATCCAAATACCCTGGATACTGTTTATATGGATATTAGAACTGGGGAAGAGAAATGGAAAATCAAAATTGAGAGACAAAAGACAAAAAGACAAACCATTCCAAGGGCAATACTTAGAAAACTATCTGGTGTAAACCAACTACACAACTCTTGGGGGGGGGGGAGGAGGGAAAAGAGGAGGGGGGAGAAGGGAAATAAGGGAGGAGGTAACAAGTTGAACAAGAAATGTACTCACTGCCTTACATATGAATCTGCAACCCCTCTGTACCACACTTTGACAATAAAGAAAAAAGTTAAATAAAAAATAAAAAAAAGAGGAAGCAGATCTCTGGAGCATGTGTTGTGAGTGCCCTCTTGTGGTTATTTGTTCAGTAACATGCAAGGAACCTCGAATTTTCTGCCTGGAAGATAATCCACTGTAGCTTTTCAGATGCTATTTCTCCAGTCAAAATAATTGATCTACACAGAGGATAAGTACATTGCCTCCTGCCACGATTCTTAGGAATGTTACAAGGTTATTTTTACTTCTAGAATGTTTCAATTCCAGTTCAGATGAATATTATATCTTTAACTGAATTGAGTTGTGTAGAAATTGCTACCATGATTGCCACTCAGAGAAAGCATCCAAGTCATACGCAGGCACATTCCTAGCAACGTGAGATCTTATTTCCATTGCTATCTCATCACTGCTGCCCCCCCCTCTCCCTGCTTTCGTTTGCCCCCACCCCATCTTGTCCACACTCAAAGCCTTGTGTTTTCTAGATGCTCTACTATTTACGACTTTAGTGATGCTCCCAGTGCCTTTGCTTCAGTTCCATCAAATAACTTTTTGCCTACCAACTGACCACAATCCTCTTATCTATACCTCCCTGTTGTAGGGAATCAAAATTTGCTATTTTCTTATTGTCATTTATTTTTGCTCAAGCTAGTTTGAACAGTAATCCTCCTATCTACATCTTCCACGTAGCTGGGATTACAGGCATGAACCACCTCACTTGACTGCTTCTTACCTTCTTGCATGCATTAAGAATTACTATATAAATAATATTTGAGCATTTAGAAACTCTTGTCATTTAATAAGAGCTTTTTAAATATTTAATAGATAAATGTTAACTGAAGACAAATTGTCCAATCTAATGGGTGTATGATTTCAAACATGATTGAATAATTAACATCCACAGAGCATTTTAATTAGTACAAGAATCATCTATGTCATTTTGAGTTTCATGTTATACTATCTTTCCTAAAGAATTGCCAAAATTTGTGTTTGATAACTGAAGAAAATATATTAATGGACATAGGCACATATAGATAAGTCATGGTCTTTTATCATTATTTTAAAATCACATGGCAAGGGGCTGGGGATATGGCCTAGTGGCTAGAGTGCTTGCCTCGTATACATGAGGCCCTAGGTTCGATTCCCCAGCACCACATATACAGAAAATGGCCAGAAGTGGCGCTGTGGCTCAAGTGGCAGAGTGCTAGCCTTCAGCAAGAAGAAGCCAGGGACAGTGCTCAGGCCCTGAGTCCAAGCCCCAGGACTGGCCAAAAAAAAAAAAAATCACATGGCAAGATGTTATTTATTTTCACATATGCCTTAGAATGAGGAAAGAATATTTTGTGTGGTCATAAGGTATTTTACACGGTATTGAGAAAATAAATGAAAATAAATGCTCACTGGCTCAAGGAATTTATTTTTCAAAATATTAAAGAGATCCAACCACGGTGGTTCATTCCTAGCCACATGGAATGTGAAGGTTAGAAAGGCCACTGTTTCCAACCAAGCAGAGCAACTAAAAAGTTAGTATGACTCGGGGCTGGGAATATGGCCTAGTGGCAAGAGTGCTTGCCTCATGTACATGAAGCCCTGGGTTCGATTCCCCAGCACCACATATATAGAAAATGGCCAGAAGTGGCGCTGTGGCTCAAGTGGCAGAGTGCTAGCCTTGAGCAAAAAAGAAGCCAGGGACAGTGCTCAGGCTCTGAGTCCAAGCCCGGGACTGGCCAAAAACACAAAACAACAACAAAAAGTTAGTATGACTACAATCTCAGTAATGAAGATGAGTGTGGTTGTTTAGATTTCATCTCACCTGCACAGAATGTAAGAGTATCATAGTCCATGACCATCCTAGGAAATCAAATGTGGAAATCAAAAAAATCTGAAAACACAAAAAAACTAAGGTGAAAAAGTTGGTATTTGGTTCAAGTCTTGCTTATCAAGCGATCTGCCCTGAGTTCAAAAACCCAGTCCTACCAAAAATTTAAGATAAAATGTTAAAACATGTAATGAACACACAGACTCAATCTATAGCCAAATATACATATATATGATTACATGTTTCTTATTACATATAGTATACTATATATAATGTGCATATATCTATCTATCTATACACAATATATATACATGTATATATACATATATATGTTGTATGTGTGTGTGTGTGTGTGTGTGTGTGTGTGTGTGTGTGTGTGAGAAGCTCTACCACTTGAGCCATGCTTCTACTTCCAGCTTTTGGCTGTTTATCTGGAAGTAAGAGTCCTGTGGATTTGTCTACTTAGGACTTGCTTTAAACTAAGATTTTCAGGACTCAGCCACCTGAATAGCTAGGTTTATAGGCTTGAGTATCTGTGCCTGACTAGTTGGCATTTTTTCCAGTTAACTGAAAAAGATTCCTTCAGCATTATCTTCCTAGGCTGGCTTTGAACTGAAATCCTCAGATCTCAGCCTTCTTAGTAGCTATGGTTATAGATGTGAACTCCAAGTGTCCAGCTGACAATACATGCTTTTCATAGTTTGCATTTTTAGATGGTTTACTTTTTGTTTTACTTCTGTTTACTTTGTTTTCTACTTGGATGCTCTTTCCTAGAGATAACTTTTTAAGATAATGAAAAAAAGAAGTTAGAGAAAAATTACTGACTGGAATGACATAAAATAACCTTATGAAAATTTATACCTTTCCTAAATCTACTCTTTATATAAATATTTCTTTAAGGAATTACTCAAAACATATATTTGAAGGGTAAAATGTTCATGAGCATACTAAATGAAGCACTTAACACAATGCTGGTTTACTAAGAGTATAAAATGTACATTAGCTATTATTAATATTATAACTTAGAAATTATAAATAACTTCAATAAGCGAAAAATTAAAAAACAATATGAGCCAGGCAACAAGTTTTCCACATAGATTACATCTATTTTTGTTCTATTTTCTCTAGCTGAAGGTTTCAGATTGTAGAAACAGTAAAGTTACTCTCTCCATCCACTTAAAAGAATGAATGCCACTTCCCAGCAGGGATGTCTAGGGAACCTCGCTACTCATATCTTAAAGGGTGGTCCATCTTGAAAGAAGGGTATGGAGAGTTATGGGAGAGTTCTCTAAGCAGTTAACTATGGAATGTATTCTTTTATGCAAACATAAATTCACAAACTTGGTTCACTGCTTAAAATGCGCTACAACTATAGTTCAAAAGTGAATGAATTATTTAAATATTGATGACAATGCTCTCCCCAATACTGTTCATCAAAAATAGTCAGTTTTCCAGCGCTGGTGTCCTCCTGTCATCCTGTCAGGAGACTGAGATCTGACAATCATGCTTCAAGGCCCAATGGAGCAGTAAAGTCTGTGAGACTTATTTCCAATTAATCACAGCAAAAGCTGAAATTGGAGATGTTCTTCAAGAGGTAGAGCTCTAGCTTTGAACAAAAAATGAGATAAAAAACAGTCACCAGGACCACTGTGCAAGCTCAAGGACCAGCAAAAAAAAAATGTAATCCATTGGGCTTCATTCACTTTTAATAAAACTGTATTTTCTGCCCATACTAATTTGCTAATATTGATTAAAATAATAAATACAGTCCAGGTCCTATGTGTACAGGGACACTATTTTATAACAGAATCATGACTTTCATTCTCAATATAAACCCATAAAAGACCAGAGGAAGTGAGTTCCAACATAGACCGTTACTATGAACTAATGGAAAATATGGACCCAATTGTTTACTTAACTCTGTGCTTCTTTTCAGCAAGTGTTGACATATAATCTGTTCAATTTCTTATTCACTTGATATATTTTTCATACACATGGGGCCAAAGTGAACTAATTTCAAAGTTGCATAGATTTGTCAAGAATTATGGTGATTTAATTATAGAGCTCTTGACATGGGGAATTGATGATTACAAAACAAATTGAGCACTAATTTGGCATATATTGCATTTTAATATATATCCAATTATTTTTCAAATAAGTGGCATAAAATTGTTTTTTTTCTCTACTCAATGTCCTAATTGTTGCAATAGTGTTTTAGAATAGAGACACCTATACAGGAACTTTTATGATATCTCCTTTCCTCAATATCATTTTAAAAGACATGGATTTAAGAAATGTAATCAGGGCTGGGGATATAGCCTAGTGGCAAGAGTGCCTGCCTCGGATACACGAGGCCCTAGGTTCGATTCCCCAGCACCACATATACAGAAAACGGCCAGAAGCGGCGCTGTGGCTCAAGTGGCAGAGTGCTAGCCTTGAGCGGGAAGAAGCCAGGGACAGTGCTCAGGCCCTGAGTCCAAGGCCCAGGACTGGCCAAAAAAAAAAAAAAAGAAATGTAATCAAAGCATAGGTTCCATAATAACCAATAGTACTACCAAGAGATTTAAATTCCTGTTCTTATATCACTTAATTGAATCTTCACAATATGCTACAAGGAAGGAAACAGAAATATAAGGAAACAGAAGCTTGTAGAACTAAGAAATTTATCCAAAGCTAGATATTTAATGAGTCATATGTGTGATGAGCTGTCGGGCTAAATTTCCACGTCTCCTTTGGGAAGATGCCAAGCTTTTAATTGTGGGGGACACTCGGCTCTGCGCGCTGCTCCCACCGGCGGGAGGGCAGAGCGGGTCCGGGTTGGGACTAAGCTGAGATAGGATAGGGCTGCCAAAACCCCCCACGTCCCCAGCCCCCCTTAGGTTTAAGAGCAGACACTGGACATGGAGATTTCGGGGGAGCCATCCGATGGACTACCGGCTTCCAAAAGTTTTATTCAGGAGAGGGGTTTATATAACGGTAATGACAAGAGGAGGGACTAACTGGGTATTAATGACTGGCTAATGAACTGTACATCATGGTGATGTCACGGAACTTCCCGCAGAGGCAGAGACCACAGTCCCCCAAGGCCGGCCTCTTGGCTCAGCCAGCAGCGCCATGGTGGCACACGTGCTCACAGACGAGAGGAGGGGCTGGTTTGGCTGCCTCTTTTGGTTTTGGACCCGGAAGGAGGTTGGAGTGGATAGCATCCAAGCAATCCCAGGTCTTAAAGGTATAGCCATCCCTTACAATGAATCACAGTTTGCTCTTGCTCATGATTTGCTCAAGGAATAATAATTGTGATGCCAGCTTGCCAAATCTGAATGATGCCAATCAAACTGGAAAGCACAATGGTGGCTTCCCTCCCTGCATCTCTCAGACCATGTGCATAGCTTTTCAATATTTTAAAAATCTCAACAAAATGCTAGTTGAGCATTTTCCCTTCTTAAATTATGCCCCAAGAGACACTATAAACTCAATACTGTGAAAGGCTCAATGCCCACAAAATTAAGGAAATGATTTTACTGAGGTCATTGTAACAAAGGAATTGTTCATTAATGTGGAACCTCTTAAGTCAAGAGATTGAAAACCATGCATGATGTTTCAGAAAACCAGAAAATTGAGAGAAAGGATAGAGAGGAGTCTTACTTGAGTCCCCAAAAATGAGTGAGTTGAGTCTTACTTCAGAATCTGGTGGACATGAGTCATTTGGAACTAGACATTTTGATCAGAAAAGGATAGGGGGAGGAGATGCTTATCTAGGCCATTTTCCAATCCAATCCAATAGTGTTAATAATTTAAATAAACTTTTTGAAGCTTAAGTTGTCCAAATTCACTTGCTCTGCATTTTATAAAATGGTTACTACCATTGTACTTAAAAATTTTTGTTGATTTAAAAGTACTAAACCTGAAGAAAATAGAAGTACTAAACTTTAAAACTTCATTTGCCAAGAGAACATATTTTTACAATAGCTTCTTTACTCTATTTCCCCAATTCCTATAGATATGTATTACAGTACAATTTAAACAAAACTGCTTTCAAAATGTTTATATCTACTGGTGTAATTAAAAGGAAAAATTAGAATAAAAATAAAAATCTGAGTACCAGGAATTTCTTTGTGTACAAAGAAAGGAAAATCAATGGAAAAACTGGAAAGGATATACAATCAGAAAGTCAAAATAGGACACTAAAAAGCAAGGCAAAACAAATTGCTAGTACTTTATAAGGAAAGAAATACAAGAAATATGCTTATAATCTGTGTAATTTTGTGGTTTTATTTTCTTATTTTTGGCATAGTTTTAGTTTAGTGATATAAGAATATTATTGACCAGAAATGCAGTTGTAGAGTAAGTATGAAAGAAGGTTTTTATCTAGAGATTACAATGTCATAGCATGGGACCAGAACTTGTGAACAACTATAGTATTGATCCTCAAATTCAGAGTACTATTAATAATGAGCATTTTTATTAACACAGTGACATAAATTTCTTCCTGTTATTTGTTTCCCTGAAAGTTTTCAAGCATTCCTAGGCAAATATACAATAACTGAGGGCCATATGAAAATTACACTGAACTCATAAATGCAATCTAATATCCAAATAATGAGTGTAGTAAGTTATAAACATATACAGAAGTCCACAGCTAAGCATACAATATGAAAAGAGAGTAGAAAAGATATCCTCTGGCAAACTTAATTTCTGCAATGTTTATATCTCAATTCTATAAGTTTCTTTTTGCTGCCAGGGTTTGGGACTAGTAGTCCCCAAAGCTTTGTATTCTTGGTGTGTCTCTGTATAAATGACAGTATATTCCCTCTGGTCTAAGGGGTTAGTTTTCTCTGCTCACGCCAACAAAAGTGACCTCTATTCCTAGTGTTACTTGAGTTACAATCACCTGTTTAATCACTAGTTTAAACAACTGTTATGTTACTCTTACTGTATGTTTGAACATAGTCACAATCTTTATGTCAAAGCTAATGGTGTAAATATCCACTGAGTGCCATCTTCTAGATATTTCCTACCCTTACAATAGTGGCAGCCCTTTCCTCTGCTATGATTTTACCATCTCGGGGGGAAAAATGAGTTCTTTCTTCTCTAAAAGTAGCTGTATTCTGATGGATTCTATGAGCATTCTCTTTTTGTCCTACAATGTCCATTGTGTAATGGGACTATACTAAAATTAATTACATATGAATAAAAGAAGTTAAACCTGTAAATTCTACATTAGAGAATAATCACTTGGAGATCTCAGATTGACCTTATTTCTAAGAGAAATGCACATATGTAAAACATCCACACACATGTATTTGCTTGTGAAAATATTATGGCCTGTAACTCTCAGGAGATGAAATACATCCACGTGGATACATTTATTTCTACACACATGCACACAGAAATATATGCATACACATGATGAATAAATATTCCAGGGCTCCACAAACATATTATATCATATTAAATTTAATTTCCTAATAAAAATACCCCATTCTATGGAGTGTTAAATTTCTAAGTATGGGGAATAGATCACAATTGGAACTCAATTGTTTAGTCAATAAAGACTATACGATGACCCCAATGTTGGTGCTTCTTTGAGCAGCTCTGCTCATCATATCAGGGGTATGTAGTGGATCAAGAACTTTGTGTACCCAATTTTAATACGATTCCACAAAATATCTTCTCTATGACAGAGAACGATGGTTCTTTTAAGCACTTCCTACTCACTAATATTCCAAATGCAATGTATTTTGAATAATAGTATATAATGTAAAATAATTGAAATATTAAACAAGGTGGGATTCCAGAATTAAAACCTACAGAAAAATCTTAAATTTCTTTTTAATATTGCCATTTTCTTTTTTTAAGTCAGTAAAATAAAAAATTTTTCTCTGAAGATCCCTTTTTTCTAGCTATTAACATTCTCATGCAACTTCTGCTTCTGAAAATAATACATAACAGACTTTCTTTCTTCTCCAATTATAATTGGAAAACCCATCCATCCTCCAGGTGTGGGAGATGACAGACCTCACAGCTCAGAGGGATCTGCCCTGCACATCTCTTTCCTGTCCATGCCCCCTGGGATGTTGCTCAAATCCAGATGGAAGAAGAGCTGCCCATTCTAAGGGACCAGGGAATTTCTACTCTTCCTCCCAGTGCATATAATTCTCTCAAATCCCATTTTCATCAAGAGTACCAGATGCTCCAAGCCATGACCTTGGAAAGAGTTCTGTTGGTGGTTAAAAAAAATTAAATGAAAAACACAGAAACAGGAAGGAAAGGAAGAAAGCTAAAGAGAAAAACAATATCATGTGCATGAATGAGACAGGAAAGGACAGAATGGGAGAAAAAGAAAAAACAAGAAACAATTTTGAAAAGAGAATAAAAGGGAAAATGAATAGGCAGAAAGTAATATACACAGAAGGAAGATGGATAAAAGGAAAAAGTCATGAAAGACCACATGTAGCATTTTCTCCTGAAAACATTCTATTTTCTAAACTTTCCTGAGTCAATTTTATAACAACTTGTGAATTTTTACTTAAGCACACACACACACACACACACACACACACACACACACACAATTACCATTTTAGCAAACCATTTGATTCTCTCAAAGTTTGTGTAACAACTGGACTCTCTTTCTCTTTCTCTCATAATTTACCTTTAACTATATTGTGAATAGCAGAATATTGATTTTTTTAAGAGCCAGACCTCACTTCCTGTGTGAGGTTGCGATTGGAACACTGCATTATCTCTGAAACCCCTTTGCTATTAGTGAATCTCCCTGTCAGTTGTTCCGGAACTGCTGACAAGATATACTATTACCTCTTCAACTTCATCTTCCTCTTCTTTCCTCCCTGTGGGAGAACACCTGTATGCCTTAGAGGGAATTGGACATGTTAGACAGGAGCTTTTGCCTTTCTGACTACTAATTTTACTTTAGAAAAGATTTTCCTCTGTGTATTCTGCAAGATTGGAGAATGTTTTAAGGAGTCTACCTCAACTGCCATATCTACTCACAGTAATTAATTCATTCAATTGTTTAATTAACAAGTATTAGTGGAGGGTTCATTTGTGTAATCCCTTCTAGTTTGAAGAAAACTAATCTAATATTACACTCAGTGTTTGATATTTACAGAGTTTTTATCATGTAAAATCCCAAACTCACCATTGCACGTGCTTCAGCTACACAAAACAAAATATCTAAGTGTATTCTGAGTATGTATTTTTCATTTGGAAACAAAGGCTTTGAAGGGAAATACTTTTATGCTTAAGAAATGAAGTAAATGACTTTTATATTTTATCTTTAAGTAAAACTCTGAAACTATAGAAGTAGGAAAACTCAAGACAGGTAGAGGCTATAAGGAGTTCAATGTGGAAAGAAACTACGTTAAGAGACCTCTTAAAATATAGAGTTGGATAGTAGCTCTTTCTTGGCTTCTGTTCTCCAAAGGGCAAGCACCACACTGGTAAAAATAAATAAATAAATGATTTTTTAAATAATGTTTAATTGCATACACCTTTCCAAACCTCTCCTCTGAAAAAAATAAGGATTACTAATATGACAAAGGTTAAAGCCAATAGTTGTTTATTCATGAAATGGTCTACATATGACTTATAGACTGATAACTCAATATAGATAAAACTGTGCAGGTTTTATTGGCCAGGGTTATCAGCCATTAAGGAATTTTGTAGACAGAAAACTCACTAATGGCTCTGAGTTCTAATTTCTTCATCAGAAAAGTATCCACCATAGATAAATTTTGTATGCAATCCAGTAGATCAATCATTATCACAAGGTCATTATTTTCCAAGTTATTTTCTATCAGACTAAAGAGTTTATTTTATACTACATAAAATTATCAATATGCTTTTCTGTTTGAAATTTGTTCTTTTCACTTATTCTCATTTTGTATCTCAGAGTTTATTCCTCTAGGCGCTTAAATATTTCCTTTATATTTTTTACTGCTTATAATTATCAATTGTGTAATTGTACTTTTCCTTTCTAACATACAATTGTTATTATTCATTAAACTGTTAATTAAAGTAAGGATTTATTATATTTTTTATGTAGGTGTCAATACTGAGACTTGAACACAGGACCTCAGCACTGTCCTTGAGCTTTTCTAACTAAGGCTGGCACCCTACCACTTGAGCCAGTGTTCCACTTCTGGCCTTTTGGTGATTAATTGGAGATAAAGGCCTCAGGGACTTTTGTGTCTTGGTTGTCTTCAAGCCATGAACCTTAAATCTCATCCTCCTGAGTAGCTAAAATTTCAAGCACAAACCACTGGCATCTTTATAATTTAGTTATTCAACATCATATTTTAATTCCTTATAAATGCTAGAGAAAGAACATTCTACATGCCTGTAATATATGATTACTATTCATAAATACTTGTACACACTGGATGCCAGTGGCTCATACTTATAATCCTAGTTATTCAACAAGCTGAGATCCAGTTCATGAGGCTCCATCAGACTTCCCCTAATATCAGAATAAGATAAGGGTACAATAAAATAAAGATTTGAAGACTATTTTGTGAACATAAACACAAAGAAATTTCATAAAATTCTTACAAACCTACCTGAATAATACTTTAGAAAGATAATCCATTTTGATCAGTTAGTTTATCCCAAGGATTCAAGTGTGGTTCAACTTACTTAAATCAAAAAGAAATGAAATCTAATACACAAACTGAATCAGGATAAAACTTATATAATTATCTTAGCAGATCCATAAGTCCTTGATAACATTCAACATCTCTTAGTGATTAGTCTTGAACAAAGTAGAAGCAGGAGGACTCAACCTGAAATATTTTGAATGATGGACATGTATTCAACATTTTATTGAGTGGAAAAAACTGAAAGCTTTTGAGTAAAGAGAAGGGGAAAATGCAGTCAAAAGCCATATATATATATATATATATATGACTATATTATATATAGACTATATATAGTCTATATATACTACAAATTTTAAGAAAAGTAAGTGAAGGGGTGGGTTGGGATGGATAACAGAATGTTCATAGGGATGACATTGATCAACAGGCAATGTATTCATAACTGGCTTTGTTGAATGGTAACTCATTTTTATAACTACTTAATAGTAATAAATATACTTTAAAAAATTTCAAGTGAAATGAGACAAGGCTGCCCTGAATTGCCATTATTATTCCACACACTGATTGACTTCTTAGCCAGAGCAACAAAAAGGGAACAAATTAAAAAGGAAGAAAACTGATCATTTCTATTTCCAGATTTTCTGATATTATATTTAAAAGGTTCTCTTTAGGAAGACTTCCAGAAAATGCTTAGTTCTGAAAACATTTTTGGCAATTAGCAGGATATCATGTCAAAAAATAAAATTTCATAGCTTTTCTATTGACCAATAATGAAAATTGTTTTCTTAAAATTATGGAAACAATCCTATTCATAACAGTCTCACAACCATAAAAATAAAATACATATAAAAGTGGTGAGGAGCCATACAAAAACCTCTATCACGCCGAAAAAGGAAATTAAAGACTCCGGAAGATGGAAAAACATTCCTGTTCATGGATGTACACAATTATTATTGTGAAAGTGGTCATGTTATCCAGAGCACTCCACAAATTCAAGTGAATAATAACACAATTCCAAAGTAATTCTTCACATAAATGGGACCAAATATCCTGAAATTTATATGAAACCACAAAGACCCCAAATAGACAAAAACATCATAATCCAAAAGAGCAATTCTGGAGTTATCATTGTACTTGGTTTCAAGTTATGCTGACTAAAAAGCCATAGCAACCTAAAGAGACACAAAGAACAATGGAATAGAATGGAGGATCCCAAATTCTATTAATCTGATTTTTCCAAAGGTGCTAAAAAGAGTATTGGAGTGAAGACATCCTCTTCCACAAATATTACTTGAATAACCTAATGTCCACATGGGAAAAAATTAACAAGAACGTTCTGAAATGGATTCCAGCAGTTGAGGACACAATAGAGAGCACTGACAACAGGACTACAACAATTTTTAAGACTACTACACATAAAAGGAATCTATTGCCAGAATCAGGACACAACAGCCTGAATGGAAGAAAGTCTTACCTAATATTCATTGTATAAAGAATTAATATCCATAATATAAAAAGAACTCAAAAAATAATCATCCAAAAGCAAATAATTCTATCACTGCATGGGAAAATGAGTTGAATGTATTCTATCAATGAAGAAATAGAAATGGTCAATTAATACATGAGAATGCTCAACATTTCTAGCAATCAAGGAAATGTACGTCAAAACTAGTGAGATTCTTTCTAATGCCTTTCAAAATGGGAATTATTGAAAATGCAAAGACAATCAAATCTAATGCAGATCTACTAAAGCCAAAGCACTTCTAAAGTTTTGGCTGAGTGTAAGTTAATATAGTTACTACAGAAATAAGTATGGACTTTTCTCAAAGTAACTAAAAATAGAGCTCCCGTATAAGCCCACTTTTCTACTGCTGGATGCCCAAAGGCATTTAAGTCATCATATAATAGAGATGTTCAATATTCATATTTATTAGTGGCCAATTCATGGAATTATTAGAATTTTAACTTGTACTATAAATCAAACAATGGAACAATTTGGAAAATTAATTGAAGTAATTGATGCAAAGAGGGGGTGAGGCTGGGGATCTGATTTTCACCTGGTTTTCAGCAAGTTGGAGAAGAATTTCAACCCAATAAATGTATAGCCAGACAGATGGAATATCAAAAGTGAACAAAGTTACTATAATGTATACTAGATTTCAAGACTAGACTGGGATAAGGTACTAAACCTGATATATACCATGAACCAATAGACACTCCACATCAAATCATCGACTGCTTTCTCAACTGAAAACACAGAGAACAACATACTAGGAAGATCTCAGGCATCAAAAAGTCAATACCAAAATGGTCTTCAAATGGGTATCACAGAAATACAAGAAATATGAGAAATCATAAGAATCCAAGACTACCTGAAAACAACAACCATTCAACAATAGAATAGAAAGATAATTCTCTAGAGAAAATTTCTCACATAGGACTAAAAACCTACTGATAAAACTGATTGATGAAAAGCTAAAAACCCTCTACAAGACATTGATAAATGTGATTAGCCTAATCAAAGAATGGTGGAAGAATTCATGGAGAATAAAAATAAAATGCTAAAGAAATATCAAAAGATAACTAAGGAGTCCAGGGAGAAAACAACCACTCAATTAAAAGACATGAAAGAAGGTACAGATAAACAACTCAATGAAGTAAAGAAGTCAATACAATATCTATTAAAAAATTTCAATAAAGGGCTGGGAATATGGCTGCGTGATAAAATGCTTGCCACACATACATAAAGACGTGAGTTAGAGTCCTCAGGACCACAGTCAGAAATGGCACTGTGGCTCAAGTGGTAGAGTTCTAGCCTTGGACAAAAAGAAGCTGGGGACAGTGCAAGTCCCAGAAACTTGCAAAAAAAAAAAAAAGCCACAAAATTTCAATAAAGACATATAAACCATGAAAATGGACCAAATAGAAAACAGAGTAATAAAACACGAAATAGAAATCCTGTCTAGCAGACTAGATAACATGGAAGACTGATTCTCAGGCTATGAAGACAGAGTGGAAATAATAGAGAGAAAGTAACCATGCAAAACAACAACAAAAAATGAAAAAAAACACCAAAAAAAAAAAGCAATCGAAAAATCATACACCATGATCAAGCTGGATTCATCCCAGGGATGCAAAGTTGGTTTAATATACGCAAGTCAATTAAAGTCAATTAATGTAATCCACCACATCAACCGGAGCAAGGTAAAGAACCACATGGTTTTATCTCTGGATGCGGAAAAAGCGTTTGATAAAATCCAGCACCCATTTATGCTAAAAGCCCTGGAAAAACTGGGATTCCAGGGAACATTCCTGAATATAATCAAGGCAGTTTATGACAAACCAACAGCAAGCATAACTCTAAATGGTGAAAAACTAAAGCAATTCCCTTTAAAATCAGGAACAAGGCAGGGACGTCCACTCTCTCCCCTGCTCTCCAACAAAGTACTAGAATTCCTAGCCAGAGCAATTAGGCAAGAAGAAAATATAAAGGGGATCCAAATAGGAAAATATGAAGTTAAACTTTCTCTCTTCGCAGATGACATGATCCTATACCTAAAGAATCCCATAGACTCTACCCCCAAGCTACTAGAGCTGATCCAAAACTTGGGCAAAGTTGCAGGATATAAAATAAACCCTCAAAAATCAACGGCCTTTCTCTATGCTAACGACCCAAAGACTGAGGCTGAAATCAGGAAAGCAACTCCTTTTGCAATAGCCCCCAAAAACATAAAATACCTAGGAATAACCTTAACCAAAGAAGTGAAAGACCTCTTTGAGAAGAACTTTAAAAGCTTGAAAAATGAAATTATGTCAGAACTAAGGAAATAGAAAAACCTCCCATGCTCCTGGATTGGGAGGATTAATATAATCAAAATGGCAATATTGCCAAAGGCTATCTACAAATTCAATGCAATACCCATTAATATCCCAACACCATTTTTTAATGAAATAGAGGAAGCAATCCAGAAATTCATATGGAACAATAAAAGACCTAGGATAGCAAAAACAATCCTAAGCAGAAAGAACAGTGCTGGAGGAATTATAATACCCAACTTCAAGCTATATTATAAAGCTATAGTAATAAAAACAGCTTGGTATTGGCACCGGAACAGGCCTGAAGACCAATGGAACAGAATTGAAGACCCAGAAATGAACCCACAGAACTACGCCTACTTAATCTTTGACAAAGGAGCTAAAACAATAGTTTGGAAGAAAGATAGCCTCTTTAACAAATGGTGCTGGCAAAACTGGCTCAACACATGCAACAAACTAAAACTAGATCCTTATATATCACCCTGCACCAAAATCAATTCCAAATGGATTAAAGACCTCGAAATCAAAACAGACACCCTGAAAACACCAAAGGAAGGAGTAGGAGAAACACTTGGGCTCCTTGGCTCAGGACAGAACTTCCTTAACAAAGACCCAGAAAGGCTACAAATCAAAGAAAGGTTGGACAAATGGGACTGCATCAAACTGCAGAGCTTCTGCACAGCAAAGGACATAGCTTCCAAGATAAACAGAAAGCCCACAGACTGGGAGAAGATCTTTACCAGCCATACAACGGACAAAGGCCTCATCTCTAAAATATATGCAGAACTAAAAAAATTACCTTCTTCCAAAACAAAACCGCAAAGAACTAATAGCCCACTCATCAGGTGGGCTAAAGACTTACAAAGAGACTTCTCTGATGAGGAAATGAGATTGGCCAAGAGACATATGAAAAAGTGCTCTACATCACTGGCCATAAAAGAAATGCAAATCAAAACAACATTGAGATTCCATCTCACCCCAGTAAGAATGTCCTATATCAAGAAAACTAACAATAACAACTGTTGGAGGGGATGTGGCCAAAAGGGAGCCCTACTTCATTGTTGGTGGGAATGTAAACTGGTTCAGCCACTCTGGCAAGCAGTATGGAGAGTCCTCAGAAGGCTAAATATAGAACTCCCCTAAGACCCAGCAGCCCCACTTTTGGGTATCTATCCAAAAGACCACAAACAAAATCACAGTAATGCCACCAGCACAACAATGTTCATCGCAGCACAATTTGTCATAGCGAGAATCTGGAACCAGCCCAGATGCCCCTCAGTAGACGAATGGATCAGGAAAATGTGGTACATATACACAATGGAATTTTATGCCTCTGTCAGAAAGAATGACATTGCCCCATTTGTAAGAAAATGGAAGGACTTGGAAAAAATTATACTAAGTGAAGTGAGCCAGACCCAAAGAAACATGGACTCTATGGTCTCCCTTATTGGGAATAATTAGTACAGGTTTATGCAAGTCATAGCAGAGCATCACAAGAGCCCAATAGCTATACCCTTATGAACACATAAGGTGATGCTAAGTGAAATGAACTCCATGCTATAGAAATGATTGTTATATCACAGTTGTAAGTACTTTCAATGTCCCATCTGTATCTGTAGCTTCTATAATTGATGATGTTCTTGTATCACCTTCCTGTGGTTGTACCTACACTATCTCTGTAATCTTATCTGAGTATATTGGAAACTGTGTATACTGGTATTAGAAGTAGGAAATTGAATGGGAATATCAAAATTGAGAGACACAGGGTAAAAAAAGACAAACAACTAAAAAAGCAATACTTGCAAAACTATTTGGTGTAAGTGAACTGAACACCTGGGGGGGGGGGAAGGGGAAGGGGGAGGAGGGAGGGGGGTATGAGGGACAAGGTAACAAACAGTACAAGAAATGTATCCAATGCCTAACGTATGAAACTGTAACCTCTCTGTACATCAGTCTGATAATAAAAATTTGAAAAACAAAACAAAACAAACAAAAACAAGCAATCGGAAATGATTTTGCATGAATTTCAGGATTCAATTAGAAAGCCTAATTTGCACTGATATGTATTGAGTAAAGAGCAGATCAGTCATCTAAGGGTCTAGAAATATATATATATATATATATATATATTTTACAGAATTATTGCAGAAAACTTTCCAATCATTCCAAAAGAAATGGTCATGAAGGTGTGAGGTCTTTAGTATATCCAAAGAACCTCAGACCAGTACATTGTTATCCCAACTGGTTAAATAGAGAATAAGGAGAGGATACTTAAGGCAATCAGAAGGAAAAGATTGATTACATATAAAGAAAAATCCAGTCAGAATAATTGCAGATTTCTTATCTGAAATCCTAAAGGCAAGGAGAGCTTGGCATGATATACTTCAAACAGTGCAAACAGTGCAAACAGCTACTGAGAATATTGGATCCAGACAAACTTTAATTCCTATCTAAGGGGCAAATAAAATCTTTCCAAAACAAAAAAAAATCTAAATTTATCACCACAAAAACAGCACTACAAATGATACTCAAAGATGTTCTACATGCAGATAATCAACATAAA
The DNA here is from genome assembly GCF_023159225.1 of Perognathus longimembris pacificus. Classification (NCBI taxonomy): domain Eukaryota; kingdom Metazoa; phylum Chordata; class Mammalia; order Rodentia; family Heteromyidae; genus Perognathus; species Perognathus longimembris. The sequence goes on from NC_063163.1 coordinate 18,821,878, forward strand.
TATGAAATAGGCAAAGAAAACAAACTCCATCAGATGAGCAGATAGATATAGCAAGAACAGAAAATATTCAGTCCCTAATAAGGAGAGTAACATGACAGGCACTATCACATACTTCTCAGTTCTAACACTTAGTATTATGGGCTCAATGTTCCAATCAAAAGACATTGAGTGACTGGTTAGATAAAAAGGCAAGACTCATCCATGACACATCTAAGTGTCAAGAGCAAATATCCACTCAATTTTAAAGGCTGGAACAAAGTCTTTCAATTAAATGACCTCTATAAACAGGCTGGATTAACAATATTAAAATTAGATAAAACAGATTTCAAATTGAAGTGAATAAGACAAGACAAAAAAAGAGATTACATATTAATAAAGGGTCCATTCTATCAGGAGTACGTAACAATTCTAAACAGCTGAATACTGAAGCTCCTGATTTGTTTCTAATTAGCCACCAGAAAAGTGGAAGTGGCACTGTGGCTCAAGTGGTAGAGTACTAGCCTTGAGCTGAAGAGTTCAGAGACAGTGCCCAGGCCTGGAGTTCAAGCTTCATGACTGATTTTAAAAGGAAGGAAGGGAAGGAGGGAGGGAGGGAAGGAGGGAGGGAGAGAGGGAGAGATCAGTACTAAATTCACCCTATAAAATCTACCATTACCTCCATCCAAAAATCAGATAGACACCCATCAAAATGAGAACTATACACCTCTCTCTCTTTGATAAACTAAAATGCAAAACTGCTCAGTAAAACTCTGACCAACCAAATCCAAAAACTAACCCAAAATATCAGATACTATGACCAATATCCTTTTAATGTAAAACCTCTGGTCAAGTTAGGAACACATTGATCATGAGAAACCTACATTCAATTCCATACTTCATGGTGGAAAACTAAAAGCATTTTCTCTTAAATCAGGAGCAAGACAAAAATGTCCACTTTCTCCACTTCTCTTCAATATATGACTGGACTTGGGCAAAGCATCTGGATATTAAACACACACACACACACACACACACACACACACACACACAAATCAGTAGCTTAGTGTATGTCAATAATGAAAAGAGCAAGACTGAAATCAGGAAAGCCACCCCATATGCAATAGTCTCAAAAACAAACAAACAAAAATAATCCTAGGAATTAACCAAAGATATTTAGGATCTCTACAGTGAAAACTATAAAAACTTAAAGAAAGAAATTGAAGAAAACATAAACGGAAAGACCTTTTGTATTCCTGAATTAGCAGAATAAATCTAATGAAAATGGCAGCACTTCCCAAACCAATGTACAAATTCAATGCAATGCTCTTTTAAATGCCAACATCGTTTTTCAAAGAGATAAAGAAAACAATCCACAAATTCATATGGAATAATGAAAGGCCTGATTGGCAGAAGCAGTCCTCAGCAGAAAAGCCAGTGCTGGAATTATAACAATTACTAACTTTAATCTCTACTACAGAGATATAGTAATGAGAACAGCTTCATAATGGCACAAAGAAGGCCTACAGACAAATGGAACAAAATGGAAGACATATGAATAAGCCCACACCAAAAGGAACTCTGTTGTACAGATGGTGGGAATGTGTACTTATTCAACAACTCGGGAAAGCAGTATGGAGGTTCCTTAAGAGACTAGACATAGAGCTTTCCTATAACCAGCAATTACACTCCTAGGTATCTATCCAATAGATCACAGACCAGGCCACACTACAGCCATGAGCACCAGCACTACCATATTCACATTGCAGCATTGTTTACCAAAGCATGTTTATATATGATAAACACTACGTTTCCCATAGCCAAGATATAGATGGAATCAACATAGATTTCTCTCAATGGAAGAATGGATCAAGAAAATGTGGTATATATACTCAAAGGAATTCTACTCATCCGTCAGAAAGAATGATATTGTACCATTCATAAGGAAATGGGAAGACTTGGGGGAAAATCCTATTAAAGGAAGTGACCCGGAGCCAAAGAAACATAGGCTACATTTGTGGCTGCAATGTGCCTATAAAACTACAAGTAAACACACTAGATGCCTAAAATAAATAAACATACATATGTGCGCACACACTGGAACATGACAAATTATATCATCAGCATTCAGAGGATGAGGATATATATATATATATATAATATGTATATATATTATATAGGAGTGATGGACATGGGCTGAAGAGCTAAGTACAGATGATCATATAAAATAATATTCTTTGAAATGAGCTCCAAGGAAAGGAAATAAGAGACATTTTAATTGTCATTATTGCTGCTTTTGTGTTCTTTTCCTTTTGCTTATTTGTTAGTTTATATTTGAAAGGGTAAGGGAGAGCACATAAAAGGTGAAACGGATGAACAAATACAATAGTGATACTCATTAGACACTATGTTGAAAATGAACTAGATATCTTTCGGGAGAGAGCAACAGAAGGGGAGACATGGTTGGAACAGAATTGAACACATTATTATTTTTTTTTTTTTTTTTTTTTTTTTTTGGCCAGTCCTGGGCCTTGGACTCAGGGCCTGAGCACTGTCCCTGGCTTCTTCCCGCTCAAGGCTAGCACTCTGCCACTTGAGCCACAGCACCGCTTCTGGCCGTTTTCTGTATATGTGGTGCTGGGGAATTGAACCTAGGGCCTCGTGTATCCGAGGCAGGCACTCTTGCCACTAGGCTATATCCCTAGCCCTTGAACACATTATTCATTACCTGATTCATGTAACTGTAATTCCACTGCATGTCATATCTACAATAACAAAAAAATTTTAAAAGAAAACCACAGATCTGTAGCCGTCTAACATTCAATAAGGGAACCAAAGGGAAGAAAGACCCTTCAACAAACAGTGTTGGAAAAACTGGCTATCTACATGCAGAAAAGTGAAACTAGACCCTTATAGGTCATCTTGTACCAGCATTCATTCAAAATGGTTCAAATACCTCAATTTAAGACCTATTTAAGGAAAGAATGAAACATTGGGACTCTTTAGTGTAGGAAAGAACTTTCTGAGTAAAGATCAAGAATTACAGTAAATCAAAGAAAGACTTGATAAATGGGACTAAATCAAACCAAAAAGTTTCTGAACAGGAAAGGACCTGGCCAACAATAAAAAAAAAAAAAAAAAACAGAATGGGGGAAGATTTTTTTCCAACTATATATTAGACAGTGGCCTAATATACAAAGAATAGAAACAGTAAACTCTCAAAAAATGAACAATCCAATTAATAAATGGGTTGGTAACTAAGCAGAGTCTGCTCAAAAGAGTAAGTAAAAATGGCCAATAGAAGCCTGAAGAAATCAACCTCTCTGGCCACAGAGGAAATGCGAATCAAAACAACACTGAAATTCCACCTCACCCCAGCTAGAATGACCATTATCGAGAAACAGAGAATAGACTCCGCAGGTCACCAGGGGCGTCAAGATGGCGGCGCTGGTGTGGTGCCGGGGGAGAGACGGCTCGGGGCTGGAGGTAGGCGCGCACCCTGGGTGGCGTGGGTGGTGACATCAGTGTGCCGAGGTGATACCCCGTGAGTCCCTAGGGCTCCCCTCCCCCTCCCGCACCCACTTCTCCTCCTTCCCACGAGCTTCTCCCCTGTCACCCAAGCCCGCTCGCCTCGGCATCCCTCGGCCCGGGCTCCCGCCCCGGGACGCCTGGAAGGGGCCCGGGCACTCGCTCGGCCCGAGGTGCACGGCTGCTTAATACGATTTTGAAAGTGAAGTGATAACCTGTGAGAAACACGACGCGACCATAAACCGTGGACACACGCGCGACCCCACTCGCTGCCGTAGTCGATCGAGCCTGAGGATCGGCGGAAGGGCCTCGGAGCAATGTGTGCTCTCCCCCTGCTTCCAACCTGAGCTTAGCCTTCCACGAGAGAGGATGAATTGGCAACAGCAAGTGTTTCCACCTAGAGCTGAAGAAAGCAAGCAGGACACCAAGATGGCAATATACCCACCAGGTCATCCGACTCCTTCCCCACGAGATGCAAAACTTAGAAGACCAAGGGTCATGGAAATCATAGGGAAAAAAAAATTGAATCTCTTAGGAAAGGCCTTAAAGCGGAACAGTCCTCCTTGGAACAACAACTGGCATCTCTGGAATATCAGCAAACTTGGTCTTCAGAAGTTGCTTCCAAGTCAATTATGATACTTTGAAGACATTTACATCATTGGCTACACTTCCATTTTTTATCTTCGGTAGTTACTTACAAGCTCCTTGTAACTGATGCTTTGTGTTCAGGGAACATAAGCAAGGAAGACTGTGCCCAGAGAAGCTTGCTGGTTAGTATAATGTGTGGCCTGTTGCATTCCATTGCTTTGGCTTTTTCTAAAAAATGGACGTCTTGCAGTCAAGTACCACACGGTCCCATTGCCACCAAAAAGAAGAGTTTTACTCCACTGGGTGCTGCTTTGTCAAACGGATATTAAACTAATGATGATTCTGCTGATCTTCCAGACATGTTTTGGACTATTTGATGGTCTACAACATTATGCAATTTATGAAAGCACACTTGAAAACTATATGTAAAGAACAATGAATGGAAACTAACACAGAAGAATGATTTTTTTTTTCATTGAAGACATAGCCATTGCTGAAAGAATGAAAAATAATTCCCTATTTCTGTTCTATTTGTCTGGTATATGTCAGACACTTAATAAATATGTAATAATTCAATGAAAAAAAAAAAGAAACAGAGGATATAAGATACTGGCGAGGATATGGCCAAATGGGAATCATAATACATTGTTGGTGGGAATGCAAACTTGTTCAACAACTCTGGAAAGCCTGTGACAGTTCTTCAAAAATCAAAACATGGAACTACTCAGTAACTCAGCATTTCTACACCTAGGAATTTATCCAGTGATTACAAACCATTATACAATAAAGCCACTAGAATAACAATGTTCATTGCAGTACTATTCTCTATAGCCAGGATATGGAATCAGCCTAGATGCCCAAGTGGACCAATGGATAAAGGAAATGTGCAATATATACACAATGGAATTTTATTCATCCATCAAAAAGAATGGTATTGTAGTATCTGGTTTGTTTGTCTTTGTCAGCCATGGGGGGTGAGAATGTTGAAATGGATGACATTGATTAAGATGTAACCATAAACAATTTAAATAAATAGCAGCTCCTTTGTACAACTACTTAAAGATAATTAAAAAGAAAATATACAAAAAGTAAATAATATTTCTGTGATAAGAAATTAAACTTTATTACAGTTGTTGTATGTAAGTAGTTTTCATTGAGAATAATGCAGAATAGCTGAGAAAAATAATTGAAACCTCTTCAGGCTGAAGGCATTAAAACCTCTGAGAACAGAAGGCAGTGAGGGGGCCTTTTTGAATTAACCTCAGCAATATCTTCTGGAGCCTTTCCTAACTCTGGCTCAAGTGCATTCCTGTGTATTTCCACTTAAGCCATCTGCCAATCTTCATGCTTATTCCCAAGGGAGGAAACCTTCCAGAGCTATTTCTCATTTAATTTGCAAGGACATCCTGTTTAGGTACTTATCAAAAGAACAGAAGAACCAATGCCAAATACCACAAACTCTAGCTTAGAAAACTTAATGGGTTGGACTGAAGCAATAACCTACATTTAAAAGGAACTGCAGCTACTTCCCTTAATTTGGTAAATACTCAGAAAGTATAACTTTTCAGCCCACTTTTTTTTAATAACTGTTCTTGGCTCTATATACAGTAAGGGATTTCGGGAAGAAAATGTTGCTTAGACTTACAAGACCGTGACTAAATATTTTAGTGCATTGCAACCATTGTTGTGTTCAACCACTACAAGATAAAATTCAAGCCCCTATTTATTTTGGATAAATAATTATCTAATCTGAAAAAAATAAATTATCATCCTCAGAAATAATGAATAAAGAAAATGAGATAGTTGTGTTTGTTCTATAATTTCTCAGGTGTAAATATTCAGTTGAGTTCTTTGTGATTTAAATTTTTTTTTTTTTGTGGTACTAGGCTTGAACCAAGGGCCTTGTGCATTTTTTGCCAGTCCTGGGCCTTGGACTCAGGGCCTGAGCACTGTCCCTGGCTTCTCTTTGCTCAAGGCTAGCCCTCTGCCACTTGAGCCACAGCGCCACTTCTGGCCGCTTTTTATATATGTGGTGCTGGGGAATTGAACCCAGGGCTTCATGTATAGGAGGCAAGCACTCTTGCCACTAGGCCATATCCCCAGCCCAGTGATTTAATTTCAAAAAGGAACTCAGAAAGTAACCTGTAGGATTCACAATACTACTGTTGGGAAAAATTAAATTAAAGTAGATTTTTTTAAAATCTTGAGACAACTTGCATCTGAATGAGAGAAAAAGGATTAAGAAAAACACTATTTTGCTTTTCTTTATCACATTATAGTAATAAATGAATAAGCTCAAGATATAATTTTACTGTAACCACTACATAACACATGACCTTAATCTGTAATTTGTGTGACATTAAGGTTAGAAATGTACTGTACGTAGACAGAAGGAAAGTTTGCAATTAATCAGGAAACTCGGGAAGAACAGCTAAGTAGATAATGCTGAAAGGATATTAAGCCACAAGTGCAAAAAGTAGATTTGTCCATTGTATCACCTGGTGTTCTTGAAGCTACTTATTGAGCTCTACTCTGACTTGCAGAAAACAAACCCCAAATCTCCAATTTCCTATAAGACCCACTTGATTGTTTCTAAAGCAGCATGACATTTTTTCTTCAATATTTTCTTCAATGGTATATGAATGAAAAACATGATTATAAGATTACAAAAAGAAAAAGTTATACTAAAGTATCTGTGAAGTCATGTGAAGCTAACATGGAATGTCAAAAATGTTTCAAAAAGGTTCTTTCTTGATTTATTATTTATATGTATGCTTTCCCTTAAATCTTCTTATTCAAAGAAACATTGCCTCAAAATGATGTAAACATCATATTAAAAATAATCCATGGGACAAGGCCCAATTGCAGTACAATATTACATAAGGACACCATTTGTTTCTTTTTTCCTTTTTATTTATGTTCTTGGTTATATCTTTATAAACTCAAAGAATGGAACTACTATTGTCCTGGCAATTCTAGGCATCCTAAAGTTGGTTTGTATCAATTGGCCCTTTATACCTCTCACCAGAGGCCGGATGTTTGCAGTTGCTGGCAGTTGTTGTTTAAAACACTGTTAATGACTAATAGACTGGCAGCATGCATTGAAAGTGTAAGGCTCAGAGCCTGGGAAAGGTCTCAGCTCTGAATGCCCTCTATGCTGCAGAGTAATTAGTTTAATACGTAAAAGAGTAGAAAATCAGTACCCAACATATTTTATACAACCCACTTCTCAGGAGTCATCACAAGTTACAAATTAGTATATTTTTTAGATAACCTAAGCAATTTACAACTAATTTCCTCTCTTCTACTAATCCACTATATAAGACTTTAGTGATAATCAGTGCTATGTTTCTCCTTACTATGAGCCACTCCTTCTGGAATTTGAGTAAATGTGAAATACAATTTGAAAAAGAAATCAGCCTGGAAAACTGTGAGAAAAGCAAAGCATTAGTTTATTTTCAGGGTATGGGAAAGAATCTTTGTTAATTGGACAATCATAGAGATCTAATTAAAAGATCATTCATTGGCAAATGGTAACTACAAATGTGCATTTCAAAAGTAGGAATCATAAAAGAAATTCCAATGGTTTTGGCCAAAATGTTAAGCATACATTTTAAACAGTATAAAATTACTTCTTTGCAAAAGCAAAATTAAAATTTCTCTAGACAGAAGATAAAAATTGAAACTTATATTTGAAGGAGCTGTGTTGGTAAAATTCTCTAGTTGTCTTTTACTGATATTGATAAGAAATAATAATGAAAGTTACTGCTTGAACTTTCTCTTCATTTCACTACTAGAAGGGAATTAATGTCTTTTGGAAGAAATTATGTCTGGTTAGAGAATTAATACAATTTTAACATTTGTTTCATGCTCTTAGAACAATTCATTATTGAAGCAAGCTCTGCCCTATAAAGTAAATATTAATTATATATGAAAAACTATTTTCAGCAAAGTAAACTCCTCAATGTGCCATGAAAGTTTGTTCTTTTCAAGATAAAATACCCCTGCCAGTAACAAATGATGTCTTTTGCAGAGATATATCATCTTATTTATAATGATTCATTCTAAGTATATTACTGGTTTACAGAATCTGAATAGTGCTAAGTTCCACTGTGAACATGTAGACATTAGAAACACATATACCAATCTAACCATTCCTTGTGTTTATCTATACATTTTGTGTGAGACATATTTTAATAAGAACAATAATAATAATAAATACCTAGTAGAATGTGTTAAAGTAATAGATGACTTGTTTAAAAAGAGGAAATCAAACTGTGTAAAATTTCATCTCACCTGTGTATTAGAAGATTGCTAGAGGGCTGGGGATATGGCCTAGTGGCAAGAGTGCCTGCCCTCATATACATGAGGCCCTGGGTTCGATTCCCCAGCACCACATATACAGAAAATAGCCAGAAGTGGCGCTGTGGCTCAGTGGAAGAGTGCTGGCCTTGAGCAAAAAGAAGCCAGGGACAGTGCTCAGGCCCAGAGTCCAAGCCCCAGGACTGGCCAAAAAAAAAAAAAAAAAAAAAAAGAAGATTGCTAGACTGTGAGACGGTAAGGTAGGTACTTAACCAAAGTTAAATTCTCAATGGGTGAAATGTCATTTGTTTTATATTTCTTCTAAAGATGACCAATAATCTCCTCAGAGAAGGATGTTTCTTAGTGTGAGGACAGCTAACTGGGAATTTTATTTAGACAACTCCGACACTTTAGACCTAACAATTCTATACAGAATTCAAATATTAGTCATCAGATCATCTTTAAAGTGAAAGTTAAATGGTCCTGTAAATATCCTAAAAAAAAGGTAAATAGAAGCCTGATCCATATTCTAAGGAAATCAAACACTGAAGAATTGATACTTAACAAGGGCGTTTCTTTATCGCTAATACCTATAAACACTTGAAATTGATTTTACATATAAATAACATATAAATGAGTACAGGAATTTTTAGTATTTGAAAACTAGATGAAGTTCCAACCATTTCCCTGCAAATGTGGTAAACCAAGCTCAGACAGGCATGTTCTCCCTGATATATGCAAATTATATCTAAAATACACTGGGGTATGAAAAATTATACAGGATTCTAGATTTTTCACACCCAATAAGACCAAAAGAGGATACTCTGAGGAGAGAAAGAAAGGCTCCGTGCCTAAATGCCTCTTCATTATATATACATAGTGAAATGAACTCCATGATATGGAAACAGGAGACCTCCTTTTTTTTAGTTTTTAAGTTTTGATAATTCTGTCCTCTTTACCTTATAGATTGTGTATTCAAGTGTATCTAAGGTTTGGAGAGAGGGTACAGAACTCAAGAGAAAATGGTGGGAAAAGTCAGCCGTGGAGCTCACTGGACACTGATGAAAGTGAACTATACAACTTGTGGGCAGAGATGGAAGGGTGAGACTAGGAGAGCATGAGAGAACAGAAGATATTGTACAAAAGATAATGGATTCATTACCTGACTCATCTAATTGTAATCCTTCTGCATATGACCTCTATAATAACAATAAAGTAAATTAATACTAATTAAAAATGAATGAAGTAAAACTGAGTTTTTATTCCACAGTCCCCTTTCTACTATTTTGATTTAGTAATCATTTTATTAAATTGGATAAACCCTGAATAAACTGCACTTATGCTTACCCAAAGTCAAACCTATTGAGCTATTTTTACTTAAAGAATATTTAGCAAATTTAAATAGGTTCAAAAATATCGATCAATTTTCGCATTTATTTTAATTAAATACTCGAATAATAGTCTGGATCACTTTTGGAGAGAAAGGAATTTTGAAGTGCAATTTACCAAGAGCTATGATGGTGTGGAGGGATGTGAGAATTTATGCATTTACTATATTAATCAGTTTAGCCTCATTGTGTCAAATTTCTGAGATAAACAACATACAAAGAAGAAAGATGATATATCATGACTTCAAAGCTTTCAGTCCACGTTGACTTGTCCCTGTTGCTGGGGACAGCACAGAAAATTATGAGAGGACCATATGGTAGAGGAACACTTTTTATCTCAGGAACAAAAAAGAGGGATAGAAAGAGAGGCACACACAGAGAGAGACCCAGACAAACAGAGATAGAGTAACAGAGAGCACTCTGAGAGAGATTCCTCTGATCAGATGAAGGCAGTGGGTTTCCAACATTTCCTTGAGTGTTTTTCTCCACTAACCTAAATTCCTTTCACTGCATCCTACCTCTTAAAGCCTTCATAGCTGCCCAAACATCTTAAGGGACATCCCTTAACTCACAGGCTTCAGAGACGTTTCAGATGCCAACTGTCACTAACAAATAGAATTAAGCATGAAAATGAATTAGTATAAGAATTCATTCATTTAGTTACATATTTAGTCATACGTTTAAAACACTTTCCATGATATTAGAGAAGTAGAATGAACATTCATTTTTGTTTTATAATTGATTTCTTTGTAACTTGGAATTGTGTTTAATTTAGCTTCAGTTTTTTAATACTTTCTGATCAATTAATGTTGATCCTATCTAATTTCAAATTATCAACTGAAAAAGTACTGTGTTTAAAAAATAATATACTTTTCATTCATTTTTACTTAATATGTATTCAATACTCATTTTTTCAAAGATGGATGTATAAGAATTTTGTATGGTTATGAGTACACACACAGTGTGTGGTGTGTGGTGTGTGTGTGTGTGTGTGTGTGTGTGTATCTTGAGCAAAACCGGAGTTTGAATCAGAGACTCATGATTGCTCAGCTTGTTTGCATAACTGGTGCTCTGCCACTTGAGCCACACCTCCCGCTGAGCATTCACTGGTCATTTGGAGATGGAGTCTAGCATACACTTCTGTCTTAGTTGGCTTTGTACCACAGTCCTTCAAATCACAGGCTCCTATAGAATTACAGGTGTGAGCTACAGGTATCAGCTAAAATGTACAATTTAAAATGTTAATTTTCTATGACAGAATGGCTTATGAATCAAGTATTTATTGAAAGATAAAATTATCTATGAAAAAATTATCTATGAAGCATGTTGTTGTTAGATATTTCTCACAATAAGTGATCATAAGACGATTTTACATGAATGTGTTTATTAATTTCATTATTCAAGACACAGGTAGAAACTTTTCTTCCCCAAATTCCTTTGCATACATATATGTCAGGAGGAATATTAGTGAAGAGCAAAGCAAAGAAGTTTTCTCACCACAAATGTAAAGAACAGCCCAACTTCTCAGCACTAAATTTGAAGTTCCTTGGCAACTTACTCAACAGGAAAAAGGGAAAGTCCAGTAGTCACGTGTCAAAGAACAACAAAATGGTCCCATAGCTTGTTGTTCTTTCCATCCCTCTAGCTGTCTAAATTTCTGTCAGTTAAGTTGCTGATGTGGTTATGTGAAAAAGCTTACAAGTGTAGCCAGGCTTGTAATCCCAGCAATTGGGAGGCAGAGTTAAAAGGATTGAGCATTCAAGGGCAACCTGGATATAGAACATCATGTCTTTAAACAAAATATTTACATAACTAATTTTCAAATATTAGGATGTTGAGATATCTTTTGGAATATACCACACTCAATTTCATCTCAAAGAAAATAACTAATGAAGTCAAAGATTTTCAAAATGAAATCTATAAAATATTGGAGAAAAATATTGAAGGCAACTTCAAGAAGATGGAAAGTTGGGGCCTGGGGATATGGCCTAGTGGAGTGCTTGCCTCCCATACATGAAGCCCTAGGTTCGATTCCCCAGCACCACATACACAGAAAATGGCCAGAAGTAGCGCTGTGGCTCAGAGTGGCAGAGTGCTAGCCTTGAGCAAAAAAAAAAAAGAAGCCAGGGACGGTGCTCAGGCCCTGAGTCCAAGGCCCAGGACCGGCCAAAAAAAAAAAAAAAAAAAAAAGTCCTCTTGTGTTCTTAAGTTTGTTTTGTTCTGTTTGGGGGATATATTGGTTTTTTTTTTTTCAAGTTTTTAAAAATAATCTTAGAAAAAGTCAAGCTGAGGGTCAGTGGCTCAGGCCTATTATAATCCTAGCTACTCAGTTGGCTGAGATATAAGAATCATGGCCCAAAGCCAGCCTGGGCAGAAAAGTCCCCACGAGCCTCATCTCTAATTAACCACTCAAAAACTGGCAGTGGCACTGTGGTTAAAGTGATAGAGCACTAGTCTTGAACACATTTAGGCTCAGGGACAATGCCCAAGCCCTGAGTTCAAGCCCCACAACCAACAATAAACAAATAAATAATCTTTATTTAATATATACATTACAGAAAACATACATAAGCAAGAATAAAGTAGTACTGTCACAAGCAGTTCAGTTGGATGTATTTGAAAATTTAATATTATGAAAAATGGCTATATTTTTCTATTTTACTTACTCTTATTTCTTTATTGTTTTAACCAGATGCTTATTTTATAATGCTTCTCTTATCTTTGGTATTACTTTAGAAAGCAATTATGATAAAAAGCAATTTGATGTATATAAATTTAATTGAATTTTATAAGCTCTGAAATGGTAATATTAGAGATATGGTAGTTTAAAGGAAATCATGTAGAACAATAATTTAGCAAAAGTATTACTTTGTATACATTTTGTATTACAAGATACATTCCTTACATAGCATCTCCTAAATTGCTTAATGTAAACATTTCTAAACTTTTGCCTATTACCCTGAGATATTACATAGATAAAGATTCTTTTCCATATCAACAATGCCTTTGGTCATGTTCCCTTTTGTGGAGCTTTAACTTACATAGATTTCTCTATAAGTACTTTTTGAGATTTTTAAATTTTATTTGCTATGTCTATTATAATTGGTAGTGTTGTGCAGACTGTGTAATATTCTTCAACAAGTTTTGGGTTTTGCTTTCAGAAAATTTCAATACTGTGTTTATGGATATCTATTTTGTATGTGTGAGGGAGTATTCTGACTGTTGTTTCCCAGAAATATTGATGATGTAGAACTTCCCTCATAAGATATTGGTGCATTGTGTCAGGTGTCAATGGTTATGTATTTTCCTGATTTCTCACATGAGTCTTATATGCATGTGAATTCCTCTGCATTATTTTCTGGCCTGAGTCAATTTCTTCACATCAAGATCAGCATGGCTATATCTATGCCAGTGCAATAGTTATGAAAGAGCTTTAATATGTTCATAAAAAATTTTACTACCATAGTGAACTAAGTGTCCAGTATTCCTGAAAATATGCTCCAAGCCTTGAGCCATTTCTGTTTCTATAAACTGGTTCATCCATCTAAGAAAAGCTAAGGATAGCAGCTCAGTATTTCAGCGTATCTTCCTCAGTGTAAGGGTCCCTTATGTACCACCCTCATCTCTTCCTTAACTACCAATACTCTAACTCGGGACAAAAAAATAATCAGATAAAGAAGCAGATGCTGTTTCTTTCATGGTCTAAATAGGGATGCCGAGAAAAACTAACACTTCTTCATGGACTGAACAGTGAAAAAAATGTATGCTAGTCCTAAATAGGTCTGTAAGATTTTTTTTCTCATCTCTCTGCCTAGATTCAAAAACATGTCTATGTAAAGTATTTCTCTGTGTTATCTCAGTTGTCTTTATAAATTTGAGGTTGGATGGTAACAGACATAGAAAGGTAAAGGAAATATATGTACTACATCAATGATTATGGTATACTTAAGCAAAATACAAATATATACACAATAGGCATAAACTTAGTAAAATCTCTAAACTAATCCTAGACTATTTCCTTATTTTGAAATAGTGTTTGTTGAATGGGGTGAGCATAGTGTAATAATAAGTAGCAAAACCCATTCCAATTCTAAATTCTCCCTCTATGATTTCAGAAGGAAGCTAGCTTTGGTGGTAACTTACAAAACTTAAAATTGCATTTCCATCATGTAAATTTGAATGTACGGCATCTTCTACAGTATGAAACTTTAGTAGCAGCTTGAAAACTCATTGAAAAATTGAAGCCACTTGTTTTTAATAACTTGATACAAAAGATTACCTATGGAAAGAACACACTGCAGCATTGGTGGTTACAGTAATTTTAAATGACCAGTGCACAGTGCATCCTGTGCAATATTTCTTGATTTATTCAAGGAATTATAGAGGAATATTTAGTCTGCCCATCTGTCCTGAACTATTCATTTCCTGTTACTTTGCTGGAGGGAGAAGCCCAAGACTTTCAGTTTTCCTGCCTTTATCGTACATCTGCTCTTTATTGCTATTTAAGCTGACTTAGTTCTTGACCACAAGGTGAATTACTACAGTTGTTTTCCCAAAAGACATTAGCAGCAACACATGTTTTTAAATGCATTCAATGCTATTTTGAGACTTTCCAAATGACTTGGGAGCGATCAAATGTAGACTGCACACATGTAAGTTAATGTAAACTTTTCAGAGAAACTACATAGTTGGCCAAATCTATAAATTGCTTTGATTTAAAACTTTATTAAAGTTATATTTCCTCATTGCCTTTAGGTTTTGGTACAATTTATCTCACTCTGTATACTTTCCAGAATGTATCTGTTAAATGTTTATATCACTACCGCAACTGTATTAAAGCATGTGTAAGAGAACTTGCAATAGACTAGGTACAAATTACCTGTATGACTTGCTTCCTTATCTGTATTTGGTAAACAGGACTTTTATTTAAAAATGTATGATACAAGATTAATTTTACATTTAGAGTAGAATTAACCATGTGTCATGTGCTTATATTCTAGCATACAAACTTTGACTTGTTAAGGAAGCTTTAGCGAATTTTCCAGCTTGGAGGGTTTTCCCAGAATTTAGTTAAGAGTCATACATTCTTTTGTATTTTTACAGGTAAAATATGTTCCTTTTTGCCATTCATTATCAACTACATAATGATATGAGTCCTTAGGGTAGTTAAAATTTCTTTTTGGAGCACATTATCTCTTAAAGCCACTTGAAAAAATTAGGAGACTGTTTGTTTACTGCACATAAATGAGAATCAAAGAAATGACTGCCTTTGCTCCAAGCAAGAATTAAAGTAAATCAGTAAAGCAGTATGGAGATTGATCAGAAGGTTAAACATAGAGCTCCCCTATGATCCAGGAGCCCCACTTTGGGGCATCTACCCAAAAGATTACAAGCAAGACCACACTAAAGCCACCCGCACAACTATGTTCATCGCAGCACAATTTGTAATTGCTAAAATATGGAACCAACCCAGATACCCCTCAGTAGACAAATGAATCAGGAAAATGTGGTACATATACACAATGGAATTTTATGCCTCTATCAGAAAGAATGACATTGCCCCATTTGTAAGGAAATGGAAGGACTTGGAAAAAATTATACTAAGTGAAGTGAGCCAGACCCAAAGAAACATGGACTCTATGGTCTCCCTCATAGGGAATAATTAGCACAGGTTTAGGCAAGTCACAGCAGAGGATCACAAGAGCCTAATAGCTATGCCCTTATGAACTACCAAGGTTGTTACACAACCGTACCAGCTGCTAAATGGTGTTTCTGTTCCATCTTTTACATTCTACATGGAAGTAGAGTTTCACATTGTTATTATGTGCCTTGTGATTACATTATGTGTTTCTCATAGAGCTGCAAGGAAAGTCTTAACCTAGTATTAGGAAAGGAAACAAAACCAAGGCATTCATTCTCGTAAACTACATAATCTCCCTTAATTTTCCAGAATACAACATCCACAGGTATATGTATCCCATATACATGTGCTAGAGGAAGCCTTGAGAAGGATGGCATAAATAAGAAAGGATATATATCTCAAAGAAATTCGCATGTATGGAACAGAAGATAAATTACTGTATTTTAAATGTATTTTTCCTTCTACCAATGATTCATTGAATGATCTGTTTTCCAAAGAAGGTAAATGTACGAAAAAACAAAAAAGGAATCAGTCATTAACTTTTCACTCTTGTAATCCTAGCTACTTCAACAGCTGAAAAGAATGAAAGGCAAAAGTTTCAGGGCAGATACATTTAGCAGTTTGTTGAATTCATCTACGCTGTGAATTTGCTCTTGCTTTCATTTTTTCCAAAGGAAAACATAGGGCTGGGATGTAGCTCAGTGGCAAAGTGCTTGCCTAGCAAGTGCAATGTCCTGGGTTCGATCCCCAGTACCAAAAATAAAAGACCAAAAAAAATACAGTTAAAAAAAAAAACAAAGGAAAACATAAGTTGTCCTAATAAGTAATAGTCCTGAAAAGAATACTAATCATGAGCCTGTTGACAAGTTTCCTCATTTTAAATTCCTTATGAAAGCAATTCAAGACTTAACGAAATACCTGCCCTCATTTTTACCATATAGCATCAATTCTATTTCTAATAAAAATAGTTTGAAGCTGGAAATGGTGTTATTTTGGAGAGGTTTGAATGTAAGACAAATTAAACAATATTATGAAATTCAGAGATGTGTTTTGGGTGAACCAAAAATTACATACACAATTAGAAAAAAATTAGAATTAGAAAAAATGCCCAGTGTGGATTCATTTCTATTAAAGACTCACCCTAATAATATTCTCATTTCTCAGTATTTATAATAAAATGATGAAAGCAAAATACAACTTATTATAAAACACCACAGAAATTTGGTAAATAAGCACACCTATTACTTACAGACGAATAAAACTATTGTTGGGCTGGGGATATAGCCTAGTGGCAAGAGTGCCTGCCTCCGATACATGAGGCCCTAGGTTCGATTCCCCAGCACCACATATACAGAAAACGGCCAGAAGCGGCGCTGTGGCTCAAGTGGCAGAGTGCTAGCCTTGAGCGGGAAGAAGCCAGGGACAGTGCTCAGGCCCTGAGTCTAAGGCCCAGGACTAACAAAAAAAAAACTATTGTTGGTTACTGCACTAAAGACCAACAAAACCGCAATCCCACAAGCCTACTTGATACCTTAACATATTTGAAGATAGGAATTTCTTTTGACATTTGTGCACAATCCCAAATTATTTATCATTACTAAGGTACATACCAAAATACTGACCTATACAATGGTTTAAAAAAAATTTGGTATCATTTTTTGGTATCATTTTTTATACCACATTGATGCTTATAACACAGCCACATGTTGATATTTCCTTAGAGGCAGCTCTTATCCATCATTATTGAAAGGAAAGAGCCTACCACTTTTCTAAAAGCCCAGAACGCCCCTCCTAAAATATCCAGGCATTTGTTTTATTTTTCTTTTTTGTTTTTGATATAAAATTTTTTATTATTTGGATATTTTAAAAATTGTCAAAGGTGCAATGCCTATGTGCCTCTGGTCATATGAAATAATATTTATCAAACTAAAATCCAGGAAATGGAAGCAAGAGGTTTTTTTTTTGGGGGGGGGGGTTCTTTGTTGTTATTTCTGTCGTCTTCTCTTTTTAATCTTTTTTTTTTTTTTTTTTTTTGGCCAGTCCTGGGCCTTGGACTCAGGGCCTGAGCACTGTCCCTGGCTTCTTCCCGCTCAAGGCTAGCACTCTGCCACTTGAGCCACAGCGCTGCCTCTGGCCGTTTTCTGTTTATGTGGTGCTGGGGAATCGAACCTAGGGCCTCGTGTATCCGAGGCAGGCACTCTTGCCACTAGGCTATATTCCCAGCCTCTTCTTCTCTTTTTGACTTATTTGTTTATCTGTTTGGGGGATGGGTGTGAGAAAAAGTCCTTTCTATCAAAGTTATTGGCTTCCTTTCTGTTAATATTGAATTGTTATTCTGCAGGATGCCTGCCTTAGCCAGGTGTTTTGGCCCTTGTTAATTACATGTTAGTTACATACATACTTTTCCTGAGCACATTAATGAACACATCCTGTTAGAAGCTTCTTGACTTTTAATTACTTCCTGCTAATTATGTCATATCCTTTTTAGAATTTTGAACTTGAGCTCAGCTAGTGTTAGCAGTGGTAGGGGGCCTACTGGGTTAGTGATAACAAGAGAGCAGGCTAATTCTTTGCTTGCTCCATGTTCTTGCTTGCTAGATTTTTGGCCAATGGTGCACCTTTCTGTAGAAGTAAATGTAACCTTACTGACTTCCTTTCAAATTGATGTCCTTATTCCTACATGTCACTCTAACATCACAAGCTATTTCTAATAAGAGGGTAAAGGAGGACAAGAAATGTAGGAACAATCGGTGAACAAATGCAGCCATGATACTCATTAGACACTGAGTTGAAAATGAACTATACAACTTGTGGTTGGGATGTGAGGGAAAACCTGGGATAGGAAGAGTTAAGGGGTGACATTGTCCAAAAAAGAAATGTACTCATTACCTGACCAATGAAACAGTAAACCCTTGTATATCACTTTTATAATAACAATTAAAAAATAAAATTTAAAGAGAAACAGAAAAGACAAGAGAAAAGGAGAGAAGGGAAGTAGCTGGGCAAGTTTTACAATTTAGCACAATATAAACATTAGAACATCTTTATTCACTATTTTCCACTAAAGGTCAAGTGACTCACAATTGTAATCCAGTAATTTAAAGGACAGAGATTAGAAAATGGACATTTCAGGCCAGACTATGTAATAAAGTTATCAAGACCCTATCCAAACAACACGACAGGAATGGTAATACACATATGCAATCCCAGACATGAAAGATGAACAAATAGGAAGAAAGTCATAAATTAGACAGAAACCGTGCTTGCTACACGAAAAGTAAAGCAAAAGAGTTTGGGGAGCATGGTTCAAGTTCAGACACCAATACTGTACCCCCCCCCAGGTGCTTCACTATATAAGTCCATTTATCTGTTGAAAGTATTCACTTATGTATCTTGTAAAGAAATATAGCAGACATGAAGACTCTTGATACAACTTCGCAACCTCAAAAACTACGTAGAAAAAAAGTTACCCTCTTAATGTTAATATTTTCTGACAATGTCTGTATTTCAAATTTAGCATTCTACCCAACAAAATACAATGAAAAACAATATAGTGTGACTTAGACTAGTTTATTCTCTTTTGGTTAAGTAAACAAACATTTTAAGAGTTTCTGTCACATCATAGTACATAATATACCAGAGACTAACAAAACTGCAAGTTAAGAAATTATGCAAAATACTTACCTTAAACTAATGTACAAATCAAATTTGTTAATCATTATTATGACTATGGCCAACTATGAAATGTTTTTGCTATATTTGAAAATTAGCCCTTAATTTTTAAGAAATTAAATTTCCCCTGTTTTCTATGAATGGATAGTTCTCTAAAGAACATAAATGTCTGGAAAAAAAAACCTCATTTTGCAACTCAAATTTAAAAGAATTCTTAAGGGGCTGGGGATATAGCCTAGTGGCAAGAGTGCCTGCCTCGGATACACGAGGCCCTAGGTTCGATTCCCCAGCACCACATATACAGAAAATGGCCAGAAGCGGCGCTGTGGCTCAAGTGGCAGAGTGCTAGCCTTGAGCGGGAAGAAGCCAGGGACAGTGCTCAGGCCCTGAGTCCAAGGCCCAGGACTGGCCAAAAAAAAAAAGAATTCTTAAGTCTTATGTCAGTATGCCTGTTACAAAATATTGACTGTAGAAGCTTCTAATATGAAATCATTTTCTTGTTTTTATGTTGTTTCAATTACATTTTATTGTCCTTTTTAATTTTATTTGGATTAGTATTATCAAGAAAAAATATATACTCCTGAAAAATCACTTTCTACAAATCAAGCAATCAACATTTTAGCTAAAATAGGCAAAAAGGGGGCCATATTTTAAACAAACATGAAAGTCAGGTCTATACAAAACAAAATAGTCTCATGTGCATTTAGAAATTAGAGCAAGGAGAAAAATAAACATTAACATATCTTAATGTGCAATTATCATAAATGTTTCAGTACGTGCAGATTATTTTCCAGCTCTTAAACTTAATGAAGTAGTAACAAATGAAAATTAGTAGATTTATGTTGAAATCTCCTCAGACTTTTCCACATCCTGCCCAAATTGAGTTTATACTAAGTTTTAGGAAATTTGATTAAATATGTTGACAAATGGATAAATCATCTCCAAATAATTAAACTACTTAAAATGTTTCTGCATACAACCAACAAACACAGACTCCAGTGAAACACCAGAACATTTATTTCATTGCGACTCATCCATGTCTTTTGGATAGTGATATTAAAAACTCACATGTTTTGCTTGTTTGCCTAGTTACATATTGTACAACATTTTCAATCAAATAAAAATAAAGAAATCCTAAAAAATTATTGTGTACTTCAACACACAAATTGCTGTTACAAATTACATGATCAAAATTATAAAATTAAACATGCAAGGTGTGTAAACCAGCATGCTACCTAACTTACTGTTTGAAATAAATAGAAACTCTCAAACTCTGGCTGCACGAAGAAGAATTTTAAAACATTGTCACCAAGCCAAAGCTATGCCGGAACAGCTCTGCCTGTAGTCTCAAGCCAGTGAACATTTTCCATTTTATAACTCATTCCCAGATGTATGATTGTACCTTGGACACACTAAAACAGAACAATAAGCCCTTAAATATGCACGTGGGCATTTTTTCATAAGGACGGGTTTACAGAATAATGTTTCGACTTAAAGAATTATTCCCTTGCTTTTCTCATTTGTTCCCAAATTATCTCCAATTACATTAAAATGTGTGAAAATATCCTTCACAGATTCAGTTTATCTGGAAACTGCTCTATCTATGTTTGGACACTGAATTTCCACAAGCTCAAACTTCAAGTAGGCTTTAATGTATTTTTCATCCCTTTTATAAGCTTTTTTTTTTTGTTTTGTTTTAGGGGCATTTTCTAGAAAGCTATTAGTATGTTATAGCTATTTGCAAATCTAAAAATAAATAAATAAAATTCCTTCTTAAAACTCCTTAAATGAATAGTAAAAGATTGAGTAACTTAATCCCATTCCTCTGGGAGAATGGAATCATGGACAGTGCAGACATTCTCAGACTCAAGTCTGAGTTTCCGGAAAGGATACAAATGAAATAATCCAGATCAGTGTTGGGCCTTGCTACAGCTCTCCCTATTTAGAAGGAAAAGCCAGTCCTGCCACAGAAGAAATATTATCTTTATGAAGAAAAAAGCCCCACATTCTTAAGGAAAGCTCTATTCTAACATTGCTTAATAGGAAAATGACATCTCCATGATAAGTTACGCTTTTTGGAAAACTGGTTTAAATCAAGACCAATGCAACTTCATGATTCACACACACAATACAAAATGAGACCACCTTGAGTTACACAACACAACTGCAAATACTACTCATTCTGCTGTCATCTTTTCATGTATAGATATGCTGTGAAAAAAAATATATATGTATTTCCTACTTGTGATTATACTACATTTTAAGTGTAAAATGCCAGAATTTAATGAGGCTGCCCAATAATAAACATAGATATTACACACACACACACACACACACATTACACACACACACGTGCATGCACGTGAAAGTAGCATTAAAGCACTGTGTGGAACAGCATCAGGCTTTTACAAACACGTTGAAGCATGCTTGACATAAACAGTTCTGAGAAGTCACTGGGAAGCTTTATGTTTCTTTCCTTTGTTCTTTAGGATTCAATTAGTGTTTTAGCTAATTCATTATGCTGAAACAATATGTTTCTTGCAAAATATCTGTCAAAAATTATGCATAATTAAAATTGTCCCAAAGGTGCTGTCAACTTTATTGGGTCTCTGAAGTATTTGGGTTTTTTTATTTTTTATTTTTAAATTATCTATAAGTAGTTGTTCAGTGAGGTGTCATTTCAACATGTCAATTTATGAGTACACTGCATCTTAATCAATGTTACTCCTTTCATAATACTGTCTCTTAATTCTACCCATCCCCTCAGATTTCCATGTTCAATTTTCACATACATACAGTGAATATTATGACTCCACTCACCCACCTTTTCTCTCTCCAAAAACATGTCCTAGCAAATTTAAAAGGAAATTTACAGGTCAAGTTTGTCTATACATGGACATAGGCAAATGTCAACATTCTCTACCTACTTTTTGACATGGAGTTTTAGCAATACTTCCATCATTTCACTAACACCTACATAAAAATACCTGTGTTGATGAACATGATTTTGTCATGAAGATGAAAGCACATGGAAAAATGCAAGCTTCTTCACTATCAGCTTTAATTTACATAAGCCCATTCTCAGTTTCACCTGTCTTCCTGACATGGTTATTAGTAGTGCTCTTATTAACTCCTAAAACTATCCTGATTTAGATGATGAGATTTTAATAACTTAATTGAGGCACAATTGACAAACAAAAAGCTTCACACATTTGCAAACTAAAATAGAAAGAGCTTGGGGAGTGAGTTATTATAGAAAGAGACAGAACCAGACCCTTGAACCAAACATATGTTTGTGCAATTCAGTCTCTACTCAATTGATTGAGTAACCTCTTCAAGATTGAATATATTGTGGCTTATATTTGTGTGATCATGTTGCTAATGAGTAACTCTAGCATATTCATAACTCAAGAGTTTAGAGTACTCAAAGTATGCATAAATACATGTGTCTATATATTATATATTCAGTGCACAGACACATACATGCAACAAAGTCTTGAATCTCATCACATATTACAATCAAATTATACTTATATTTGAGTTAATATGTCATAGAGCAATTACAGGCACATGTAGCAGTTAACTGAGAAGTTCTCTTTCTAATGGTTAGACTGCTTTGTTAAAAGCAACCAGAATCTTAAAAAAATCTGGAACTCATTGAAGGACAAAGTATTGTGTGGAGTATGAAAAAAATTATACTATGTTCCAAGTTTGAAAATGATGTGGACATCTTTCTCTAGTTGAGCTAAAGTAGGCATAATATAAATTTGATTTCATGTATGTGGTTATATATTACGGTGCTTTTAGAAACTAGCTTAGAAATCTGTGGGTATGAGGAATGATGCGTTAATAATGACCTAACAGTGGTAATTACAATTATACAGGAGGAAAACATTCTAATGTCTTACAGCACAGTAAAGAGGATTATACTTCTCAATGATTTACTATGTTTCATTTTTTTTTTTTTTTGGCCAGTCCTGGGCCTTGGACTCAGGGCCTGAGCACTGTCCCTGGCTTCTTCCTGCTCAAGGCTAGCACTCTGCCACCTGAGCCACAGAGCCGCTTCTGGCTGTTTTTTCTGTATATGTGGTGCTGGGGAATCGAACCTAGGGCCTCGTGTATCTGAGGCAGGCACTCTTGCCACTAGGCTATATCCCCAGCCCCTATGTTTCATTTTTTTAAGAACACTGTAAGCCAATAGTTCAAACTTTCCAAGCAGTAAAAAAGGAGAGGGAAATGAATTCCGATTATCTTAGCAAACTCTCTTCTTGTGTGTAAAAATTGATTCCTTTGTTTGATGTGGTCATTCTGTGAGAATTTATCAACTATAATTTGCATGAGTTTGAACTTTCCTGTGTCAGTAATTTTTAATCGTAAAAGCCTATATGCATGGGAAAAAAGAAAATTATATTTTTATTCACAATTAATTTTTCTACAAACACTTTTCTTCTTAATACCCAAGAGCTTGTTCTCAACTTTCTGTATCTTTATTGTAGTCATTCTTAACTAAGTGGAACAGAGCCTTCTTTTCAATTTTGCTCTGAAAGCAGATTAGGTGAGATATGTTTTTTGGCATTTATGGACGTGAACAAGAGAAACTTTTAATAAAAACATGTCCTGAAAGGGTCAGTGACTTGTTGAAAGCTTGTAAGACAGATGTTCCCATTTTATATAGTACTTCTCCTGTTTTAAGACTTGTTCATACTCTAAACTAACAAATTTCACAACTAAGCATTCTGAAATCTGATCTCACTGGAGAATTATAGGCAGTTTTTAAAAAGGTAACTTCAATTTTTAAAAAATTAGTCAAAATGTAGCCAGAAATTCAACAAATTTGATATTATTCCTCAATACTACCAAGACACTGCTCAAGTTCTCACTGCTAATGTTATAAAAGACTTGAGCTGGAGGTAAGATAGCTGTGGATTGTGAAGTTTTGTTGTGTTTTCACCCCCAATTTCCTGCTTCCTTTTCTCCCAAACCTCTTCACTGTCTCGAGTAATAGAACTGTTCACTACATTCTGATATATTTTTTCCAGTCTCCTCATTAAATGTACTGTCAATACCTGGTGGTTCCTTTGCTTCATTACTACAGAATTCATGACTAGGCAGAAGGCCATTTACTTAGTAACTCTAAGCATTGATACTAATGTCTTTAGCTCTTAGTGTTACAACTGAATGCCCAGTCACTTTCAAGTTCTTTGATGACTCTCTGGACTTCTTCTAGTAGCCAAGACCTATACCTTTCACATGATTATTCTTTACCATCCACAAACTCATCTCTTTATATCGCTTATCCTTCAGGAATATCAGCCCTCCATGGTCTTTTTGCAACCTACACCTCTGATAAGATTGTTTGGGGCTAGTCAGTCCTAATACTATCTGTTCTTTACATGGTCAGTCAACCCACTTACCCCATATAAAATATAGCAATATTCTGTGTTGTATATTAGTTTATCTGATATGAGAGGGGAAGGGAAGCATAGAAAAGGTATGACATATGATGAACTAATTCAGCATTGATACTCACTAGACAGTATGTTGGAAATTAACTATACAACCTAGGGGGAAGAAGGGCCAAGAGGGGAAAATATGGGAGAAAATAAAGGAGAGCATGACACTGCTCAAAAAGAAATGTACTCATTACCTAATTTTTGTAACTGTAACCTCTCTGTACATCATCTTTACAAAAAGAAAGCATAGTTATGAAACAACCTAGAGGAAGCTTTGTTGGGAGCTGCATTGCAGCACAAGGGAGCAGTGCACAGGAATAAGAGCAGAATGAAAGGACAGCTTTTCCATAGTCACTGACACGTGTGCACAGCTCCCTGTTGGCTAATGACAACCTTTATGTGCTATCTTGGGCAGATGCCCCCCCTGCCAACACACACACACCTGGCATGGTGGAGATTGTTCCTCACAACCTCACTGAGCAGATCATACTTATTATTTTCATATTGCAACATGCCTTTTATATTTATCCTTTGATTATTGTTAACATAAAACAGGAAATTTAAATATCTGTGGAAAACACTAATAGTAGTCATTAGTCGAACTCTGTATCATCCTTGATGTCTGCCTTCTGAAGAATCCACCCTGACAGGCTTTGTGCTTTACAAAAACATAATGCCTGGAGATCCAGCCTGACGCCGAATATTCTTATAATTTTTTCTTTGGTTTTTAATCATAATGATCGCTAAACTTTTGATATAGTTGGATACAACCAATTTCATATTAGATATCCATATAAAGATACACATAATTTAAGATCATATTGTTAAATAAACTGATCCATAATTCAAATTTTATGGAAACAATGTTTATGTGAGTTAATGAGAATAAACGACTGGGGATTTTTCTTCTCATTATGCATGCTGGTTATTTCCATTCCAAATAAGTAGAAATTTTTGAGATATGGTACATTAAAGGGAAAAAGTATAGTTAGAAAACATTTCCCATGTGTTTCTTAGACTACCTCAATTTTGGGTAAAGATGAAAAACATACTATTACTAACATACCCGTATTGTTTTAGGATATCTGTGTATCTGACCTAGATTAAGTTCAATAACATTTTTGAGGAAATGATGACAGATTTAGATGATTTTAAAAAGCCAGTATAAGTTTTAACCAGTGGTCACAGTAAATAATTAAAAATAATATTAGTTCACTACTTGGATAAAAACCAATGCAGCTGAAACAAATTGAGAAGTTTCAGCCTTCCCCAAGAGATGTGATTTCTTTGATAATGATAGTTTGCTAGGGATTAAGTATTGGACAAAGTACATCAGAGAAAAATACTAGTTTCATGTTACATTTGTATTGTAAGCACTCCTTAACCCTTCCTCCATGTTGCTTTCCCCTCAAAAGAACTGTCTGAGGCTGCCAGGAACTAGCAGTATGACAACTTGACTGACAGCTGTCCTTACGCCATC
Organism: Perognathus longimembris pacificus; assembly: GCF_023159225.1. Lineage (NCBI taxonomy): Eukaryota > Metazoa > Chordata > Mammalia > Rodentia > Heteromyidae > Perognathus > Perognathus longimembris. The sequence goes on from NC_063163.1 coordinate 18,847,906, forward strand.
AGTGACAACTGCTCAGAGAGCAACCTGCCACCTACCCTAGATTGGGCATGGTTTTGACTGCCATTGCTACCATTACTGAAGCTCCATAGAGAGGCTGGTAACTTCCCTGTTCACGTTCCTGGAAACTATAGAACTTTCAGTCAAAGGAGTTGAGACCAGGGAAGTTGTCATCATGACAGCTCCAGTTGCTCTAAGTTCCTCACAGTTGCTCAGAAAGGTAATGTTCCAGCTGCTGTCCCAACACAATTGTCAAAGCAGTTGCTGAAGGCACAGCTTGTACTCACAGACTACCACATTAACAGCTGCTGGCTCTCCTTCAGCAGGCGATGCTCCAGACAACCTGCCATGGCTTTAGGAGGTTTCATTTGGACCTGGTAGCTTCAAATGAACTCTTCATACCTGCATCCTCAAAGATGTCACTCAAGATATCCCTCCTCTCAATCAGATTTTAAGTTGTAGTAGTATTCTGTTGTGTGCATGCACTCTATTTTCGTTACCATACTCTAATTGTGCACAAAAAAATTGTTTCTGCATCCTGAATGGTATGAACCATGCCATGGCAAGAAACATGGTGCTAAAAACTGTTCATGCTCTTGATTTCAATCCTTTTGGCTAAATACCCAATATAGAGCTGTTGAATCATACTTTAATTGGTTTGGGTAATGGTTTTCTTTAGGGAAAATTTTTTAGGAATCTCTGCTATTATACATCTGCACAACAAGACAAGTTTTCTAATACTTACACATCCAGGCCAATTGTCATTGACATTTTAGATTTTTACGGATGTTAGCCAGGCGCAAGCTAATATCACATCCTGTATTCCATTTATGTTGCCCAGGTGATCTGTGATGTAGACTTTTCCATATATCTGTATATCTGTTTGGCACTTTTATATCTTCTTTGAAAAGAATGTATTCAAGTCCTTGGCCCATATTCATTGTAATACCCATCAAAATCCCAACAATATACTTCAATGATATAGAAGATATCCAAAATTTATATGGAAAAATAGAACAACCTGGATAGCAAAAACAATCCTTAGTAGGAAAAAAAGTGCTGGAGGAATATCAATACCCAACTTCAAACTCTATTAAAAAGCTGTACTTAAAAAAAAACAGGACCAAAAAAAACAGGACCAATGGATTAGAATCAAAGACACAGAAATGAACACACAGACCTTATAGCATCCTAAACTTTGATAAGGGAGCCCAAACCCAAAAAACACAAGATGGAAGAAAGCCTTTTCAACAAAGGAGGGTGACAGATTGGCTAACCACACACAGAGTACAGTAAAATGGATTGCATTATCAGTAGCCATGTGGTGTCCTGAGACCCCTTGAGACATGCCAGGGTATCGACAGAGGGATGGGAGAGCTTGTCAGAGACAGTTGCTCATTCATGAGCTTTCCAGCCTTAGTATGTGATCTGGACAGCCTTTTATTTTCAGTAGACTGCTCAGTTGGCAGTGTTGAAATATGACAATTGACCACAAACTTAGATGTTACCATTGTAGTCTTGAAAACAAAGTATCTATCTTGTACCTGACCATAATAAAGAGTGTATTTTCAACTGAGAGAAAAGAAAAATGTATGCCAAGTGGAAAGTTGCTGGAGGAAAGACAAGATTTGATTCTTTTAAGATTGTAAATTTAACTTGATCCCACTGGCTTACATATATAAACCTAAGTACTCAGGTGGCAGAGATCTGAGGTTCAAGTTCAAAATCAGCCTGGGCAGTAAAGTCCATGAGACTCTCGTCCCCAAATAACCACCAAAAAGCCAGAGCGGAATTGTGGCTCAATTGTAGAGCATTAACCTTGAACATAAAAGCTCAGGGACAGCTTCTAGGCCCTAAGTTCAAGCCCCAGAACGGTCAGGATGAGCTTAGCTGCTAGCTCAGCTCCCGACAGAGCCAGCCGGCAGTCAGAACCAGCACCAGGGAGACACACACACACACACACACACACACACACACACACACACACACACACACACACAATTATACATTTTTGATTCTGGAAAAATCAGTAAAGTTTTAGTTTTTTACTCTAAAATTCTGTTAAGGGTATAGCATATGAAAATGCTACTTCATATCCTGCTCTATTTCTTTCATTTATTTATGCATCCATCATGACTCCTACAACATACCAAACTGGTGATTCAACAGTGAACCAAACAATTAAATTTCAGCACCTGTGGAACATACATTCTTCACAGTTAATGCTATAGGCTGCCCTTGGTTACAGTCTTAGCCCAACTGTATTACCAAACAACCATTATTAGCACAAAAGCTGGTAAATATTTATGGTAGATAATGGTGGTGTACCTTGGTTAATTTTTTGTTCTCAAAGCTGAATGCCACAGGATGAGTTATTTATAGAGATGTTTGGCCTGAGTGTACATCAATGTTAAGAATTTACCCAGCAGGTTCAAGGCCTTGAGTTTGACTGTAACTACGGCTCACCCAAAGAGAAGTTTTTGGGGGCTTACCATTCAGAAGGCTGAGGAGCTGGATTCATCCGTGAGAGGTTGGGATATTCAGAGTTTGGTGATTTCATCTGGTGAAATTCTTGCTGATGACAATTCTGTAGGGGTCTAGAACAAAGGACATGACAAGGTAAGACAGACATGTTACGTCAGGTCTCTCTTGTTTCTGTAAAGTTCTAATCACTTTGAATTAGAAATACATTCATACAGCCTCATTTAATCTTAATGATTTCCCAGAAGTCCCACCTATAGATACCAAACTGTCTCTACCTTGATAATAAGTCACAACAGAGATTTAATTTCAACATATGTCCCGGTGAACATGCAAACCATACCATAGCAACTTCCTTTAGATCTTGTTCTCTACTTCTACACCTGCATCACCTTTTCATTGGGTAGCTACTAATCAGTGACTGCTAGACATGAGTTTATTCTAACTCAACTCCCTATGTCAAGTTGCACCACTGTATGATGTAATTTCTACTTCAGAGTTCATGGCACAATCAAGTTGATGCTACCAATAACAATCAACAGCAAGACCTGAGATTAGCTTGCCTGTGTCCATAGCCCTAGGAGCATAAAGAATATGTATATATATTTAAAGGAGCATAAAATGTTAAGAGAAGGCTGGGGCTATAATTCAGTTTTAGATGACTTTCCTAGCATGTATTAGGTCTCTGTTCATCCCCAGTATTGAGAGATAAGAGGATGAGTAAAAAACAAAACAAAACAAAACAAAAAAACAGGTAAATTATAAGAGAGCAGCCAACAAAGTAAATGAATAAGAATAATGATCTCTCAAAGTAAATACAATGACATTTTCAAATAGAATAAGGAGAGTATAAAACAATGTGGAAAAAAGAAAACTCAAAAGTTTCATTATTAATAAGTAAAATATTTTTGCACTATAATATAATAATCAGTTGCATTATCCATGGCAATGACTCAAAAGTAATTTTACATTATTGAATTGATGAGACTTGAACCTTGTACTTAATAAATATAGACTTATGTTCCTTATATCTCTTACATAATTTCAAGAAACATTTTCCCTCAAGATGAAGAGTCTTAAATGGGTCAAAAGAAACCCTTTCCTCTGGTCCCTGAGAACTTTGTACACCCACAGTCCATAGGCAGCAATGCTTGAATCAAAGAGGAAGGAACTTTCTACCATGGCCCCTGTCACTGATGTCATCATTTGCTATTCTCCAATAATAACTAACAAAGAATTGATGTTTCTGAATTCTAAAAGAAAGCATGGGTCGTAAATTACTTCCTTTATCTTGTGATGTTTCCTCAATATAAACTGTTCCTTTTTTTCCATTTTAATGCTCTATCTCTAAAATTTCCATTTATTTATGTGTATCTCCTGAATTGATGACATAATATTTGATCAAACTTATAAAAAGATGAAAACACAAGATGAATTTATCTTTCTTAAAGAATTATATTATATAATAATTGAATATTTATTTAAATATATTTGATGCCACAGAGCATTATTGAATATTTCTGTCCATTCTATTTGCATTTTATTACTATTTCCATTCGTTCTATTCCTATCCTTTCTTAACTTTATAGGAACATGTATAGATTGAACATTCAATCTCAGATGTAAAAGCTATTATGAAAGATATCAGAAATGTTCACTTGTTTATGGCATAAAAGTAGATATTACTTTTCCAATAGCAAATTTCAAGAAACGCATCAATTTACACTTAAACTAAAATATTATGTATTATTTAAAGAAAAAGATAAGATACTGTTGCACTTTTAAATTCTAACAATTCTACAAAAATTTACTATCATATAGATGCACAATAAAATAAATTATCTGTTTACATGTGAAATGAAAGACAAATAAGCAACCTAAGGTTTTTACAAAGTATATGTTCCCATAAGTATCTGAACACAAGCTAGAAATTATGAGCCTTTTCCCTACTGGACTGTGTGTACAGGATGTTTATCTTTGTCAGCACCATGCTTTTAACAGTTAAGTTTGCTGAAGGCACTATTGCATGTTCTTGCCCTTATTCAAACAAACAGGCTAGATCTTGTAACACGATGACGGTACAAGTACAAAATGCATACTCCCCAGGCATATTTGAGTCGCAAACTGTGATAAGCAGAGAGCCCAGCCTCTTGCAATCTGTCAACAAACTAATAAATTACATTGGTCAAGGGGAGGAAGAACTTCCTCTCCGTAACCATCTGTAAAGACAAAAAAGTTAGTAATTAGGAACACAATAAAACTGAGTTTTGACAAGATAAGCAAAGGCTTAGTAACTTTAAGTTAAGGTCTAATCCTTTTAGGAAATGATTAGCACACACTTAGTATTTTGGCGTTTTATCTATAAATATTAAGAAATATGATCAGACAACAGAAATGTCTATTTAGAGCCCAACCCTGAATTCAGTGTAAAATCCCATTTCTACTGACATCAAAACGAGTTACACTTCTAACACCAAACCACAGTCAACTTCTTTCTGGATTTGTTGAATCAACCCCAAAGTTACCTAATTCTCCTGCAAAAGATTAGTTATCTAAGCCCTCTAGTATGTATTTTGGCTATAGAATTGGCTTAAGGTGGCCTAGATTCATATCTGATTTATTTTTTTAAGTGATAGAAAAGTTTATTAGGAAAAACAAATATTGCAGAGAAAGGAGATGATAGGGTGGCATGATGCTATGGGAATATTGCCCTCCAGATCATCAGACACCGTGAGGATACAGCCATGAGCATTAGACTTAAACAGAGGAAGAATTAGAAGCACAGACAAAGGCATGGTTGGTTTAAGAGTCCTAGTTATAGGTGTGGCCTGGCTGGGCAATATCTCAGGTCTGGTTCTCTTTTTTTTTTTTTCTTTTTATCCTTTATTTTAATTTTAATTTTTTCTTTTTATTGTCAAAGTGATGGACAGAAAGGTCACAGTTTCATATGTTTGGCCTTGGGTACATTTCTTGTACTATTTGTTACCTTCTCCCTCATTCTCCCCTCCCCCTCCCCCTTTCCCTCTCTCCTCATGAGTTGTTCAGTTGGTTACACTAAATGGTTTTGTACGAATTGCTTTTGGAGTTGTTTGTCTTTTTATCCTTTGTCTCTCGATTTTGATATTCCCTTTCTCTTCCCTAGTTCTAAAACCAGTATATACAGTTTCCAATGTACTTAGATAAGATACAGTAATAGTGCGGGTACGACCACAGGAAGGGGATACAAAAGGATCATCAACCATAGAAGTTATGATTTCACATGGCATTTTGAAAGTAATTACAACAGTAATATAATACTAATTTCCATAACATGGAGTTCATTTCACTCAGCATTATCTTATGCATTCATAAAGGCATAGCTATTGGGCTCTTGTGATCCTCTGCTATGACTAGCCTCTGAGAGAAACCTTAGAGTCCATGGAGATTCCTCAGAAAGCTAAAGATAGAGCTCCCCTATCACCCAGCAGCCCCACTTTTGGGCATTTACCCAAAAGACTTAGACACACAAAAAAAAAACCATTGAAAGAATCAACAAAACAAAGAGTAGTTCTTTGAAAAAATTAACAAGATAGACAGACCCCTAGCAAACCTGACCAAATAACGAAGGCAGCACACCCAAATAAACAAGATCAGAAATGAAACAGGTAACATCACCACAGAAACAACCAAAATTCAGAACAAAATAAGAGACTATTTTGCATATCTGATTTCTCACTCTTGCCTTTATTGGACTTTAAGTAGTATCTTTGTTCATCAGCAGCATGCAACAAAGTGTACCACAGCAACCTGTTGGGTAAGCTGATAGAACACAACCTGGGACTTAATCAAGAATGAAAGGCTATTTCCTGCTTAGTTTTTATTGGTCAAAATGCCACTGTCAAGCTTCTTAAATTTCCACTACATGCTGTTAAGAATAGATTGTGAGAACCCAGGTACACTATAGCTAAACCACAGCATTGTTTTCTTGGTTTACTATTTTGTTCCATGAAAATTATTCACCAAGTTTTATAATCTTCTTAACTAATAGAATCATTTAACCTATTACTATGTCTACTATAGCAAGTGCTATAAAATACATACATTTGTGCGGAATGTCCCTTGGCATATTTCTAAAAATTTAGAAGTCAGCCTAAGATTACTAATGAACAGTAACATGACACTCATTCACTTTTAGTTTAAAAACAGCTGCTTAGGTAATGGGAAAATTAAGACATGGAATTACTCTTTTTTTTAATAAATAAATACAGAGTTGATGTTACCCTTTGGGACATAAATTTTCATGATACAAAGTAAAACATATACACCCCAAAATAAAAAGTATGTACTCCATGAGTTATGATGTAAACATACTCAAGTCATAAGCATTAAAATTAGATTATATGCATGTTTATATGCACATAATACATATACATATATGTATATATGTGTGCCTATACACAAGTATAATTGAGAGAACCAACTCTTCTCATTATTTTTCCCTATAATAAAAATAAAATACTTATTTGGAAGACTAAAGAAAAGGCTTTGGATAAAAATATCTGAAGACGTCTTTCATTGCAGAAAACTAAAGATCTAGGATAAAGCAGACTTCAGAAAGAATAATGTTTATCATTAATTTAGACAAACAAAAATTCTATCTTTGGAAAACTATTCCTCTTTGTTATAAATTGCAAAGAAGGTCAAATGCAGTTCAACGTGCCTTTCCCATTTTAAGGTCAGTCATATTTTAAAATATCTCTTTGAACATTAAGTTTTCTTCTCTTGGTTTCTATCTTTGAGGTTGCCTTTCTTCTGCAAACTCTGCCAAATGTGTTCAGAATAAGAGCCTAAATTATCAGACATTCTATATGCACTTAGAAATCTACCTCCCCTCTACCTTTGGTTTCCCTAGAACTTTTTTTGTACAATATATCCAATTCTAACTCCTGTTACAATAAGCATATTCTCATTTTTTATGCCTGTGTTCAAGTGTCTCAGGCAAGTAAGAATGGCAACCACAATAGTAGCCCATATTTCTACTCTCCATCTCTCCACATGCCCCTTCCAAAACACATTCCTTATCTCTGCCTTCTACCTGTTGTTTTAAGGACTGTTAGATTCTGCTCTGTTCTCTTAGTGCACATCATTCTATAAATCTCTTTGTATCCTTCATTACTTATATTCACATCTTTTTGTGGATATAAATGGTTTATTAAACTTAAAACTTATTCTTCTTTGCTTCTCTTCTCTGTAGAGAACCAGCAAGCACTTTGACACACTCTGACCTCAAGAAAACTTTCTCCCACTGAAAGTCTCAGATTTGGGCTCAGCCTCTCGGCCACTTATATAGCCCTTGTTCAGATTGTTAGTTTTTGTTCTAACTCTCAGAAAGATGTGTCAACAATTACGCCTTATTATATGTTATAAGCTTTATTTACAAAACAATAAGAGAATCATAATGCTTTATTTACACACAATATTTCAAACACACATTTTGTTTTGGCTTATAAAACATAAACCGCAAGGCAAAAAAAAATCTGTAAAAATCAGACCTGTGCATCATCTTAGAATTCATTTTCCCTTTGGCAGCTGAGGTCAAATTCCAAGCATTACTTTTATGTATTTTCCTCTTTTGATTGGAGATTTAAATCATTGTTTTACTTTATTTGCTGCTTATCATTAGATGTTCTTCACAAAGGCAATTGGCTTCATAAGCACACAGATTTAATCATTTTTACTTGTGATATAAATTAATATCTAGGACAAGTCAACTGCAAATCCTAGTTATATCCGAAAGCTGCAGGTGCTATGAAACCGGGCCAACGAATTTGTCTTCTAAATGACACTGAGTATGACCAAATCTTACAAAGATTTCTTCCAAAAAAAAGTTGAAAAACTAGATGATAAAGGATTTGTTTATAAGTACAATTGAAGTTTAAGTATCATGAACTTTCATTTAACCTTAAATAATATAACAAGTTCCAAAAACCATTTATACTCATCTATATTTTTCCTGATAATTACCCTTTTGGGAAGAAAATTTGGAATGAAAATATTTGAAATCTGGAGTTAATCAGGCAGCTGACCCACCAAAAATCTGGGTAAAGGTTTCCAAACAGACCTAAATCTTCAACTTCTGACCATTTCAAACTATCAGATCATATTCTTTCTTTGTTACAACCCAACATACAACATTTAGTGTAAATACTGTATCTTCGTTCCAAAATTGTATTCATGTATACTGTGTCTACTTAAAGATACATATAAGAAATGTAAAATATTTAAACTTCAAGACATATTCTTCTTTGGCAATCATGAGAAAAAAATATCATCCCCCACACACTATTTTGTTACAGTAATTATCATGTCACTAGGCAATAGAAACTAGTCTGCTATAGTCTTAGGAAATCATGATCGTATACATTGTCAGTATGCAGCCTGCCCTTTAAGACATTGTTATGCAGCACAGGACTGTGTAGTACTTTCACACTGAATTTTAGTTCTATCTGATCATATGAGAAATATCTAAATTTACATATTGGAGACAGCATAGTGACTGAAACCAAGATATTGAGAGGTAACACAGACTGCTGTGATTCTTCTTAAGATTTATTGAATTAGCACACATTAAAACTGAACAAAGGGGGTTGAGAATATGGCCTAGTGGCAAGAGTGCCTGCCTCATTCGTATACATGAAGCCCTGGGTTCGATTCCCCAGCACCGTATATATAGAAAGTGGCCAGAAGTGGCACTGTGGCTCAAGTGGCAGAGTGCCAGCCTTGAGAAAAAAAAAAAAACTGAACAAATTATCAATCAGATAGGTAACCTGTATAAATAAACCTGATGTACTACTTGTATATAAATACTGTAAAACTAGTAGAGACCTATTTGGTTACCACTTTATGTATTCATCACACTGTACTTTTACTATTTGGGCTATAGTCTTACTAAAAACAAATATTGTTAAGCATTAGTATATGTACTTGCTGGAAAAGATGGTAGTAGTCTTATGTTTAATGATATCTTTTCATTGAGTCAATATAGCATGTTGAGTGTTTTGTTCTTTGCTATCTATATGCAGGCTGATGTCTGTACTCTCTTTGATGTTTGCACAATGATAAAAATGGTCTAACAATTCATTCTTCATGTCTTAGTCTTAGCTATCAGCATATGACTAGAAGAGAAAATATATACAATTTTAGGGGTAATGAGGCCAGAACAAAAAAAAGTAAAATTTAAAAGACAAATAAGCATTTGAAAAATGATATGCTTAAAAGTATAAATACAAAAATTAGTCCTTTATTAAAGACAATAGTTTTCTATTGTTTGCTTGAGAAACTTTTTTCCATATATTTAGTTGTTCTTTTCTTTTCTTTCAATGATCTAATTTTTGCATACAGGGGGCTTCCATCTTTACCTGGTTACCAAGGCATTTCTCATAAGTTAAAATGCTCATGGTGGGGTCAAAAATTTCTAGACTCATTAGGGATTTGCAACCTGAAATCCAAGTTTACTCCCTATGGCATAAATTGGAAGAAAGGCGAGAAGATAAATTATAGGAAGACAAATGTGCATAACTCTGGTCCTAGTGGGAGCTAGATGGTATGAAGTTAGAGCTTCATTAGTGAATAGCTAAAAGGCTCTTATTTCCTTTTCTTTTTAGAGAAACTATTTTATCTATGCAGGACCATGCATAAAATTACTTATATACAATTAAGTATATAATTATATATGAATAATAAAATTGTATACATGTGGCAAATATTTCATTATGTTCACATTTACATATGAATAAATATGACTTTTTATACAATGACTATCCCTTCTAATCAAAATCCTCCCCTACAGTTGCCACCTTATACTGTTCTCCTAGCATCTTCTTCCAATCACATCCACTACTGACTAAAAACAAAGGTTATGTACATTCACAAATGAACAGGTATTATTCTTTTTTGTCTATCAAGCACATAGGCACATGTCATTGCATAAACATGGATTATACATGATTATACATATTTTATATATGTCTGTAAATATATAATAAAAAAGTATGGGTTGGAAATTTTGTTATTGATACAATAATTATACTTACTGAGCAACCTTACTCTATTTTCTCTTCATATTTCTTACTAATTTAGGGAATTACCTAAAATTAGACAAGTTACTTTCAGAGGTCTGCATAATAGTTTATGATACAATGAACTGTTTTATATGACTATTTTCCTACTGATGTTCATTCTATTTGTGGTTTTATCTCCAAAAAGAAAACTGAAATACAAAAATAGCCTAATGTGTGAAATAACACGGTGAAACCCATTTTACAATAGACACTACTAAAAACTATCTTATCACTAACTTAGAAATCAAATATATCAGTGGCTAAGATTTATTTTTCTCTATTTAGTATGAAAGTTGCCATGCCCTCTTTTGTGTGCAGAGATGGCAATCCTCTAAGTTAGGAGAACTGTTAAATAGTGGCACTGTTTCTGGGAAAATGGATACAAGCAAAGGAATGGATTCTTGGGAAGCAACTGTCCAAAATTGAAGGTCAATTGAAGGTCCAAAATTGACCTTCATGGTAGAATATGAGAGAGATATATTTGGATATATATTTGGGGCATCCTTCCAAGCTCATTTCTAGTTATGTACCTACTAAATATAGATTTTCAAAAATATAACACAACTCGGACTTGGGATATGACTCAAGTGGTAGAACTCCTACCAGGCAATTATGAGATCCAAAGTTCAAGTTCCCATAAATAAAGTTGAGTACTATATCATAAGTATTTTATTCTAAGGATGCAACCAGGAAAATGAATGCCAGTCTTCCTCTCTCCTCCTTTCTCATGCCTCTCCTTGTCTCCTTTTGTCTTTCCTTTTCCCTACTGCCATTCTCCTATTCTCTCTTTTTTCTTTCCTTCTACTCTCCTTTATTCCATTCGCTTTTCACTTTTCCTTCACATCTGGATATTTTTGCAGACACATTTTCACATAATGGTTACTTAACCCTGCCCTTTCAGCTAGAAGAAAAGTTGCTGACAACTTCTTTCTCACAAAATTAAGCAGTAGAGATTAAAATTAGTTTCAAATAAATTCCATATGAAAACATATTTAATTAATTCTCAAATAAAAAATGGATATATATCATTCGTTAATCATATATATGACCATATGACTATAATATATTATATATGACATATTTATTAGTCATGATATATACTATAGTTATATAGTCATATATTTAATTAATGAATGACTTCTATAAGTCATTCTCATAGAAGTTTCTCTCAAACTAAATGTTTTATATTTAAGAGAATACTATGTTACAATAATATATCTGCTGACCAGACAGGATAAAGTAATGCTAGAAGTTGTCTTTTTAGAATTGTAATAAAATTGAATGGAAGTGGCTGTGAATGCTAACAAGCTACAAATAAGAAAGAAAATTGGGATAAAGAGAAGGAAAAAAAACAGATTTTTCAAGGCAGAGGTAGAAAAAGAAATCTGGGATATAGAAAGCACATAGAAATACAGACTGAAAGTGTAACGTGTCCTCAGCAGAAGGTGAGGAGGAGCAAACTGCCGATAGCAACTGAGGCTGGAAGTTGGGGTAAGAGTTAAGAAGTTCATGAGTAAGAATGCCTGGTGTCGCTTTGTGCTACCTGCCTGGCTGGCAAGTGAGTGGACAATCTTATCTGGTACTATGAGGAGGTATGCCTGAAATACAGACTGAAGTACCTTGCATTGATAAATGGCTTAAAGTGGAATACATTGTAAGGCAAGCACCCTGTGTGCACAGCCAGTTGAATGGCAATAAATCTGGAAACCTTTGTGACAATGAAAACTATAAAGTGAAAGAATACAGAATTAACATCCTCATACAATACCCATCAAATAAAGCACAACGTTTCTTTTTATTCTTGGCCTTTGATAGAAAATGACTTGAACGGTTTCTTTTAGAACTAGTTTGTCTGTGTTTGCAGTGAAATTGAAAATGAAGGCTGCTATTCTGTTTCTTCTATGGAAAGCATGAAGGTAAATATGGGCCCTAGAAAGAATAATTCTGTTGAATGGCAAGCCTACTTTTTGTTTAAGTTGACAAAGATTGCTTTCTAAAAATGAACCATGGCATTTAAAAATATAACTTTAGAGCAAAAATTATAACATGATGAAATTATAAATTTCTAATTAGAAACACTGATCGGTGGATAGCTGACCAAGAATGATTGATGGCCTGAAGCTGTGTTTAACAAGAGCGTTCCCTGTGAGGGTAAGTATTGATGTGTGCTTTTTGCTAATAATGGGGTACTTGATGGTTCGTGCATGAGTCAATAAGATTTCTTAATGTGTTCTCTTAATGGACCATTTACTTTCTATTTTGAGGGTTATCAAGGCTGCATTATTTATTTAGCCAAATATTGGATTTAGAAAGTAGGCTCTCTAAGCTTATCCTGCGCATGGCGTTTATTGAGTACCTACTCTTGCAAGCTCTTAAATATAATGTGCTCACAGGCCAGTCCTTTCCTTCTAACAGCATGATTATATACTGTTTTTAATATACTTATTATTTTTCTATTTGATAATATAATTCTTTAATGGCCATATGGGAATCTCCATGCAGCTAGTTAAACATGGAAAAACCCTTAAAGGGAGCAATGTGGGTGAGCTTTTTCTCCCTTGAGCCACAAGAGGTTGTAAAATTCTTTTCTTTCTGTTAAAACTCATTTCCCTTCCTGGTTCCCACTTTGTCTAACATTTTATTGTAATGTTCCTGGAATCTATTTTGTAGATTTTTTTCTTCCTGGCTATAAGTATACATTGCAATTTCCACTAATATTGTTTTCTCCTAATGAACTCTATGCTTTCAGAAAACAATTATGCTTTGTGTCTTTTGTATAATTATTGATATCCTTTTACATGTAATAGATTAATAGAAAAGAAATAAAAGACCAAAAGTTCACATTCTTATGACTGCATTAATGTTTACACTTTTCATTTTGCAGAACTGTGAATTGGGCCAGAAACTGTCAGGTGAACAATTTTTCAGCTTTCTTTGAAAATACTACCTCTGAAAAGCTTCCCCTTTCACCTGACACTCAATTCCTTCTTCCACGACTCTCAGTCTTGCCTTGCTAGGATATGTTGCTTCTTTGTATTTCCTGTTTCTTCTGACTTCTGACTTTGCATCTTTGACTGAACTATTAGCTAATACTCTGACTACTCTACTAAGCTGCAAATAGTATACAAGACACCATAATTCAGGAAGTACAATAAGGGGCAGAGACTTTAATCAGGAAGCCAAAATTATTCCAGATGGATCAATTAAGAAAGAACTAATATCTGCATTTTGTATGATAGGCAATTTTTAGGGCACTTTATATTCATAGATTGATACACATCATCTCATCTAATAACTGTGAGCCTGTCTAGTGCTTCACCTCTCAGAGTTGAGATTCTCCCTTCCAAAGCTAACAGATCTTATTGATGAAATCTATATCCCTTATCTTCAGGTCCAACAGTTTGGGAGATATTGCTGCAGTATTGTGAGTGAGCTGTGTCAAAAACACAAATCTATGTTCATGTGTCTTTCCACAATCTTAGTGTTTGTTGAAATAACAACAAATTCACAAGTTCCTATCCATTTTCTTGGTGTTAATTCACCAAGTATCGCTGTGGTCACTTGATAACCTAGGCTGTTGGCAACACAGATTATTTTTTCTTGTCTTAATTACTAATATTAACTCTGACCACACAGTACACTCAACCATAATACAGAAGATACGGGATGGCTAGGAAATGGTTAAAGCAAGGCCCCAGACTTCAAAGAGGCTTTAGCTAAGACAAGAGCAGAATTTGATTCAAATACAGAGGACATATCAGATAAGATAATAGTAAGGAAACCTGTCACAGAGTTATAGAGGCCTGATGGCTAGATGAGAAGTTGCTCTGATACACAGTGCTGGTTCAAGCTGCAGAGCTGCTTTCTGACTGTTGAGTTCACACAGGGAGCAGATTCTCAGCTCAATGAATCCCAAATGATAACATTTCAAGCAAGTCATGAGCTGAGCTGAAGTCCAGGGACAGAAATCAGGAGTTCTCCTGCCAATCCTTGATGAAGACCCTTCATGATCAATTTACATGTTGGTGAATGTCCTGGTGTCCCAGTGTTAAGTTTCCATTTTTTTTTATTCAGTTCAAGTGAGGGAGTTTGCATCAATCCTGAATCAAGAGTCTTCTATAAGCTCAAGATTCATGTTACTTGAGATTGGATATATTTGCAGATGCAATTATTTATTGGCATAAATGAAATATTATCATTTTGGCCTCATGGTAGGTTGACAGATGGTCATTGTTCACTTTCATAAATGATGTAAAGGCACCCTGTTTTGGCACTAGTAGTCAAGATAGAGTAGCGTCAGTTAAAATTATTGCTTTACAAAAGGAAATGGGTCAAGGTTAGGCACAGCCTTCTTGCTACTGACCTACACACTCTAAAATAATCCAGTTCAAGGACATCCTGTCATAAAGGAGTTAGTAGCCAAAGAAGGCTACATGAAAGAATCCATAAATATTAAATATGTGTACATAAATGAAAAATAGATTAAATGGAGGTCATTTGTTAATGTGTTTTAAGGATAGAACAGAAGAGAGACATTGTTTTATCAAAGCATCATTCCATAGTACCCTAAATGAACCTTTTCAGATTGTGAAAGTATGCTGATAACATGTCTAAAGCCTCAAAAAATGTGCCTCAAGGCAATGAGTTAGACACCCAGCACTGGAAAAAAATCAGTGTAGAAGACAAAACAAACCCTAAACATACATAAAGATATGTGGGCAAAGCTACTTCAGAATATGGTCAGAATTGGCTCTAAAGTAAATGGGTTTATATGTAAGTGAATGAGCACAATTATGGAAGTATGAAGAAAAAATTCTTTTAAGCAAATTTTTAAATATAGATAGAATTCTGGGGTTTTGGCAAACAAAGGAAGAACTTTGGTCTAATATGAAGTTACAGGTCATCATTACTGGAAACAAGAAATGAATAAATTCATATTACTGCTCCTATTCATGGCAACGCTATAGGAAACAGCAGTTCCTGGTTCCCTCTAAAATTCATTCTTTAAATATGTGCATTTTCAACTAGAAATAGTCAACTAAGAAAAGTATCTTAAATTTCAGTCACATTTCCTTTGAACATGTGTCTTTTTCTTTTTTCTTTTATGTAGAACGTCTGTTCATTTACATTACCGGCCCTGTGTTCACTACTTTCAGAAGTTGAGTCTTCTTGCCTTTGCCCTGCAGACACACAAGCATGCATGTGGCAGACCTCCATTTGGGGTCCCCCTCGTCCTTCCTGGAGCTCCCTATCCTGCTGTTTCACAAGACAGCTGTTCTTCGCTGGTGGTCTGGGCCACCACTGAGGATCCTTTGGCTCTTTCTCAGAGCCCAATGAGAAGCCTGGCCTGAGCTCTCCTATTTTGCTTTTATTTTATTTAAAATTACTTGGTAGGCTTGAATACCTCAAAAATGTAGTGCATGAACAATAGCCTTCAAATATGTGTCTTCTCATAGGAAAGCACATATGAAGAAGCCCATTACTGATCCTGGTTAAATCCTTTATTCCTTTATGACATATGTACCTGTATTCATAAATAATAATGACCAGTCTAATAACACAAAATGTTCTTTGGAGTCAAGCATGGATTTTAAATTTGTGTATTGATACAATTCTTCAATGTATTGTGGTAATGCTACTATTTTCATCTTTACTCTTACTAATTTTCCTACAAAATGTAAAAATCTTTTTATACATTAGTTCATATTACTTATTTTTGAGAAAAATTAAGAGAATTTTTAATTCTCCTATTTATGGACAAATACCTTATAACAAATAGAGATCAAAACTCTCGTTAGTTGTATTACAGTTGGAATTAATGCATATGCATTCCAAAGCAATGCTATTTACATTCTGCATATCCTTTTTCTTTTAATTTTTGAAAATCAGAAATTTTATCCGCTCCATTTTTCAATCATTAAGTAACACATATAATTATTTGTATTATAAAAATATAAATATGGCTGTAGAAGGGGCTAGGAATATGGCCCAGTGGCAAGAGTGCTTGCCTCTTATAACAAAGCCCTGGGTTCTATCCCTCAGCACCACATATATAGAAAAGGCCAGAAGTGGCACTGTGGCTCAAGTGGCTGAGTACAGTAGCCTTGAGCAAAATGAAGCCAGGCCCTGAGTCCAAGCCCCAGGACTGGAAAAAATAAATAAATAAATAAGTATGGCTGTAGACAATATATTATCACTCATAAATAGAAATTAAACAAGCTGTGTAATAATTTGATACAAAAATTATTTAGGATTGTTGTTAGGATTAATCTGTTTAAGATCAAAGTAATTAAGAGATTGTGGTAACAAGCTCATTAAATAGATACTGATAAAAGAAGATCATGAGGCTGGTTAATGGGTACAAAAAGGAAGGCTACAAAGAGCCAAAAGATACAGTAGGAATAATTATCTGTAACTCACTCTCAATGGAGAGATTCATCATCATAAAACTATACCCATTACCAATAAGAAAAGTAAAAAAAGGAAAGAAATTAAATGTGTTAACTTAGTGGCCGTAATGAGCAGGTTCATTTCTTAGATTGATATCTACAAGGCCATTCAAGTGCTTACATTCCTTGGAATAATACATCACAAAAAAACTCACATAAATAAACTTTATAGCCATGTTCAACTTCCCTTGTTGAGCCTAAATTAAAGATAAAGTATTATGTTAAATCGTATTTCCCACTGCAGATTCATGAAACTAAGCCAGTCAATTACTAAGTATACAAAGGTAGATATTAAAAATAAATTAAAAAATAACAATTGCCCCATTACTAAGTGGGCAAAAGACTTAAAGAGAGACTTCTATAAAGAGCAAATAAGAATGTCTAATAGATACATGAAGAAATTCTCAATATCCCTGGTCATAAAAGAAATACAAATCAAAACAACATTGAAATTCCACCTTACCCTAGTTAGAATGGCCATTATCAAGAAATCTAATAACAGATCCCTGCTGGTAGGGATGTAGCCAAAAGGGAATGATACTACACTGTTGATGGGAGTGCAAACTTGTTCAACCACTCTGGAAAGCAGTATGGAAACACTAGTATCAAAACACTAAACATAGAGCTCCTCTATGATCCAGCAATCCCACTTCTGGAATCTATCCAAATGATCACAAACAAGGCCATACTAAAGCTAACAGCACAACCATGTTCACTGCAGCGTTATTTACTATAGCTAAAATATGGAAACAACCCAGATGCTCCTCAATAGATGCATGAATCACAAAACATGGTATAGATAGATAGATAGATAAATACACACACACACACACAAACACACACACACACATACAGAGTTCTTGCTTCCATCAGAAAGAATGACCTTTCCCCATTCATAAGAAAACGGAAAGACTTGGGAAAAACATTAAGTGAAGTGAGCCAGACTCAAAGAAACATAGATTCCATGGTTTCCGTCAATGGTAATAATTAGTATATGTCTAGGATACTCCTAGCAGCTGATCACAGTAGCTCAACAGCTATGTACACACAATGATATAAGATGAAATGAATTCCAAGATATGGAAACAAGAGGTTTTTCATTGTTGTTCTTATTTTTATATAGTTCTTTTTTCCCCCTCAGAGCTGAAGAACAAACTTGGGGCCTTGCATTTACCAGGCAGGCGTTATTCCGCTGAACTAAATCCCCAGACCCTGTTGTTATTTTTAATCTACTATGCTAAATTATTTCTTTTTTCTTTCAGTTTTCTTTCCTATGGTTTATCCCCTGTTGTCACGTTTTTTATTTTGGTATCCTGGGTATTGTATATAAATTTATCTGAATTGGGGAAAGGAAGAAGAACATCAAAATGGTGAGACAAATGACAACAGGCAAACCAATGCAACAGCGATACACATAAGACAATATATTGGTAATTAATATAAGGTTGGGCAACTTGAGGGATATAACTACAACTGGGGGAGAGGGGGGAGAAAAAGGGAGAAAAATAAGGGAAAACACAGATTTGAGCTCCGGGCAGGCGGCATCCCGCCACCACGCCAGCCCCAACATAGCTCCCAGCACTCTGTGCACCTAAAGCACACAGTGGCGACCAGGAAGAAATCCTCCAGACGGCGGCAGACACACATGGATGGCAGGCTGAGCACAGACAGGCAGAAATTGCAGAGAAAGTGTGAGTACCCCACAAAAGACATTCTCACTCATGCCCACAGAGCAGCTTCTGGGAGGTAGCCCTACCCCCACCGCCAGAGCAAAGTGCCATCTTTGACTCTGGCATAGACTTGGTCAGAGAAGACTGGAACTAAAGCGGGTCAGGGGAAAGCAAGGATGAAGGGGCCATCTTTGAAAAGGGTAAGAGTGACTGAGCAGTGAGAGCCAGCTCTGCCCAGGAGAAGGTACCCCCCACCCCCCACCCCCGCCCAGGTGGGAGGCTCATTCGAGGCTCACAGACTCAGGTAAATTTAGCCAGAGGTGCCCTGCCCCACCCTGCCAACACTGCGGCTGCCGACTCCTCAGCAGCTGGAATTTCTAAAATCAAACCAAAAGCGGCGAGCAGCTACTGGCAGCACAGAACAAACAGACAGGAGAGTAAACAGTTCCTGAGACACATAAACGGCCCCTTTACAGAGGACGCCCAATTCCTACCAGCAAACTGAGCTGAATTCCACAGGCAGCTCTGCCCAGGAGGTTGCCCCACCCAGGAGGGAGGAACCTCCCCTGGGGCAAGCGGCTCTCAGGCCGGTAAACCAGGCCCAAGGTGCCCCGCCCTGCTGAGTCTACAGCCTAATCAGAGCCAGGCGTTAAAGGCAGTGGCCCCACAGCAGATAGGAGGAGCCACGGTTTCTGAGACTGCTCAGTGTCCCCCAACTACAGAGGACACTGAAGTCCTACCTGCAAGCTGTGCAAACCACAGAGCCCCAGGATTTAACAAACAGGAGTGGAGAGTCAGAGCAGATCCACCCCCTGCAAACTGAAAGCAAATCAAACCAGCCAAGCAGCAGGAAAGTAGACTGCAGAGGAAACCAGAGACTGGAAAGAGCCCACCCACACAAGGAAGACTCCATTTTTTAAACAGTTTTTTGAACTTTTTTACTTTTATTTTTCATTTTTGAGTTGTCATTTTTTTTGGTTTTTGTTTGTTTTTTTGTTTTGTGTTTGTTTTCCTATATTTTTTCTTTGTTTCTCTTTTCACATTTTCTTTCTTTAAAATTACTTTCCTTTGACTAATTAACTTTACTCTTTTCTGTTGACTCTCCATTGTCTATCATTTTAGCCTTGTTCTTTCTACCCATACTACTCTATTCCACCTTTCCACTTCATTGAACTAAACCAAAATCATCATTCCCCCATTCATTTTTCTCTATTGTCTTCACTACCCCTTGTCGGGGTCTTTAGCACCCGCCCCATGCTCCCCCGACCCGCGGGAGAGACGGGGAAGGCACGCCCCGACTAGACAAGCCAAGCAAGGAAAAGGTCAGCAGGCTGCCTGCACCCAGCCCTCCCTCACTGGAGGACAATCAGATGGCCTGGGAGTCAAGTCGGCGCAAGATCTCGTTTATTGGGGAAGTACGTGCCACTAATATAAGACACAGGAGCCAATCAGGTCTAAGATCAGCAGGAAGGGGAGGGATGAGCTGGGTTCAGGCGGCCTGCTGACCCTTTCCTTGCTTGGCTCGTCTGGTCAGGGCGTGCCTTCCCCGTCTCTCACACAGGTTAAGGGAGCACGGGAGGGGGGTGGCTAAAGACTCTGACAATGGCACCCCATGTGCCATTGTCGGGGTCCTTCACCCCCAGTGCTCTCCTGGCCAGCAGGAGAGGCGGGGAGCACACCCCAATGGGCAAGCCAAGAAAAGGTGAAGAGTTGGTGAACCGCCCGTACCCAGCCCCCCTTAGCCGGAGGACAATCAGATGAACCAGGAGAAAGTTCACGCAGCCTCAGATTAATTAGGGAGGAATCACACTTTTAAGGCTCAGAGAGTGGCAGGAAGGGGAGGTATGAGCTGTCCATCAGGGGCGGAAGAGCCAGGCGTCACAGCCCACAGAACCGCCTCCAGGTTATAACCAAAGACACTTGTAGCAGCTGCGCATTGTTGTTAGGTGCCGCCATCTTAGCCACATGTGGCCCCAAGACTGAGAAACAGGCAGGGCCAGCTAGTTGACTTCCAGGTGTGCCCCACAACAACTAACTTACCCTCCTAAATTTACTTCCCGTACCTCCAGACTCCATTGACTGCTGGTTATCAGACAGGGGGTATCCCTGTTCAATCTGAGTGCATCAGAGGGGTTCATTGAGAAATCACACCAATCCAAAAAGAACTAAATGTAAGAACAAAATTGTTCACATGGTTATAACAGTAAATAAGTAACTGCTGAATACAGGGCTCAAGGTTAGTTGTTATATTAAAACTGTATTCTTTGGAGACACCAAATCTGCTTTTATGTACAAAAAAGAGAGGGAAGGTATCTGTATATAATTGTGAACTTCTAAGATTTATACAACAGTGCTAGGTACAGTCTGCTTTGGGTCTTAAACGGTGCTAACAGGTGCTTATAGATTGGCATTTCCAGTCCAAATGGGCAGAAGAAGCACAAGAAAGATGGCAAGCCAGGGAATCTCATCTCCCACTCAAAACAAGCAGGAAGCAGAGCAGTCAATCAAAGACCTAGAAGAGAACGCTCAAAATCCTCTACAAACACGGCTGATAAGAATGTTAAATGAAGTTTGAATCTCTTCAGACAACTACTCTAGAACATGAGGAGGTGAACCAAAGATTAATACAACAATCCACCCATAAAGTAATAGAGGATTTCATGGCCTCCACAAGTAGAAAGATAAATGAACTTCAAGAGTCCAATAAAAAGATAACTACCCAGATAAATTAATGAAGTAAAGAAGTCCATACAGGACCTAAAAGAAAATTATAGTAAAGACATGGAAGCCATTAGCCTACAGAGCAGACTAGATGAAGCAGAGGATTGAATCTCAGGAACTGAATGTTCCTTAGAATCTATGGAGAAAGAACAAAAACAATACAATCATCAAAACAGATCACTTCAGGAGCTCCAAGATACAATCAGGAAGGCCAATTTAAGGCTAATAGGTATAGAGGAAAACCTAGTGAAAGAAGTTAATGGACTAGGCAACATGTTCAACAGAATAATAGCAGAGAACTTCCCAAATATCCAGAAGGTTAGCCCTATCCAGATACAAGAAGCATTTAGAACCCCAAACCAACCAAACCAGAATAGGACATACCACTGACACACTGTGATTAAAACAGGATCAATAGAGACCAAGGAAAGAATCCTTAAAGCTGCTAGGGAGAAGAAAATAATCACGTAAAAGGAAAACCAATCAGAATTACCCCAGACTTCTCAGTGAAGTAAGCCAGATGCAAAGCAACATGGACTCTATGGTTTCCCTCATAGGGAATAATTTGCATAGGTTTAGGCTAGTTACAGCAGAGGATCACAAGAGCCCAATAGCAATGAAATGAACTCCATGTTATGGAAATGGGTGTTATATCACTGTTGTAATTACTTTCAACATGCCATGTGAAATGGTAGCTTTTTTTTGTTGTTGATGATCTTCTTGTATCCCCTTGTTGGGGTCCATCTTTCTCGCCTTGATGGAAGGGGCTTGATGCACCTCCCCCAGCTGGGGAATGCGGCCCTTCCACCCTCTCTACATTGGAATCCGGAGAAACCGGTTGGGCAAATAGCCCCCCGACTCAGCCGGCAGCCAGCCCAGCGCCTATCAGCCCCGCCCTGGTTCAGCACACTCAGAGTGACAATAGCCCTTGGAGGTCATGTGACAGCTCTTGGCCTATCGGAATCCTGGCCAACCCCCTTCCTTCGGAATCATCTCCCCTTGACCTTCTCTCAGTAAAGTTAGTTCGCTCTCAGAAGCCTACTCCGTGGTCTATGTATGCTAGCTCCCAGGGAAGGATAGCGGCCACATTACCACGTAGGTCACGCGCACGCCAGGCCGGAGTGACCCCTACGTCTCACTCTAAGTTACCTGCAGGCCGAGGGTTAGGGGAGAGGACGATACGGAGGGTAATAAGAGAGAAAGAAATAAGCATCCGAGCCGGGTCAGAGAAAAAAACCCAACATCCCCTTCCTGTGGTTGTCCCCGCACTATCACTGTATCTCATCTAAGTACCGTGAATACTGTATATACTGGTATTAGAACTAGGGAAGGGAACGAGAATATGAAAATCGAGAGGTGAAGGATTAAAAGGACAAATGACTCCAAAAGCAATACTTACAAAACCATTTGGTATAAACCAACTGAACAACTCATGGGGGGAGAGGGAAAGGGAGAGGGGAGAGGGGGAAATGAGGGAGGAGGTAACAAATTGTACAAGAAATATACCCACTGCCTTAAGAATGAAACTGTAACCCCTCTGTATATCACTTTGACAACAAATATTAAGAAAAAAAAACCTCAGTTCAAAACCTTATCAAATATATATATATATATATATATATATATATATATATATATATATATATATGAAGTGAATACACTGTTCCTGGAAGGGAACAGGGGAAAAAGAAACCAGTTATCTCTCCTAGCTTGGATGTCAAAGGAGAATTTTCAAAAGAGATGACATTGATCTGGTTCACGAAAGAGTTAATTTCATCTTTTGAATAATGACAACAAAACAACATGCCAGGCAGCAAGAACAACAGTAAAGCATGAAGTTGTAAAAAACTAGTAATTAGCTCTTTTTGGCTAGAGTATAAAGAGAGAAGAGAAAGAGTAAAGAAAGTAAGAAGAGGGGTGAGCAGGAGCAGGGAACAAAACCAAGATTATCTCATATAGAGCTAATTACAAAATGATAAAGAAATTAAATTTTATTCTATAGCCAATAGACATCTCTGTACATGGCAAGTTTGCATGTGTGAGTTTATAGTGGTCATAAAGACAGTGTAAAGGACAGATTGAAGAAAAATGTTAAAATTATTATTAATATTATAATTAATATTATTACAATTTAATTGCAAAGGATAATACAAGCTTTCACCAAAGTATGAGGGAAAAGATTTTAAAGAGCTCTTTATGGAGTGGAATTCAAAGAGCCACATTAGACATAAAGAGTCAAACCCCTTGACAGACACAAAAAAAATCAATAGTAATTGCTGAGAAATCTTGGCAGAAATACATTAGAGAAAAACAGTTTGGGCACTTTTATACTTACTACATTTAAGCTCTTCATTATCTTTAGTATTTTACTGTGGCAATATATTCAGTATATGCATATGTGGATGAAAATAATCGAAAGATCATCAGTAATTAGCAAAGGCCCTGTAACCGGGGTAGAACTATGATTAAACATTGTTGTACATATATTGCACTTCTCTGCATTCAACATGACATGTGTAGTAGTCAGATTTCCAACTCCATGGTGGAAAACCTGAGACGAGCAATGTAATGGAGGAAATGATCTATTCTGGTTCATGGTTTGACTATAGTCAGCTGATGTCATTATTTCACCTCATACCTGTGGCAAAAGGAGAACATCGTGACAGAGAGGGCTGATGGTTCAAATGACTCCCCTTATGTCAGCCAGAAGGCAAAGAGAAAGGAGCCAGGGACAAAGTACACCCTTCCAGTACATATTGCTAGTGACCTGTTTCCAACAATTAGCCCTGACCACCTCCTGAAGTTTCTACTTCCTACCAATTTCATCAGCAGGTCACTAAGCCTATAGCACATAGCCTTTGGGGGTATTTCAGATTCAACCATAACAATAAACAAAAAAAGAAATTGTCATGCTTGCTGTTTTATATGTAGTGATTTCATTAATTGGTAAAATAATGTAATTTTGCCTGTAAAAAAGCTTCCTACAATTCCATATTAAGAATTGTATTTTTTTTTTTTTTTTTTTGGCCTGTCCTGGGCCTTGGACTCAGGGCCTGAGCACTGTCCCTGGCTTCTTCCCGCTCAAGGCTAGCACTCTGCCACTTGAGCCACAGCGCCGCTTCTGGCCGTTTTCTGTATATGTGGTGCTGGGGAATCGAACCTAGGGCCTTGTGTATACAAGGCAGGCACTCTTGCCACTAGGCTATATCCCCAGCCCCAAGAATTGTATTTTAATGCTTAGATATGAGTTATATAAGAAACTTGAATGTATAAGAGATTATGTTTATCTCCTGATATCACCAGAAATTTAGTGAAATATAAAATAACTGCATAATCAACAATGCTTTTACCAGGGAGAAGTTAGTAAGTGCATGTCTATTTTACTGGAATGTTATGTGTGGCTTGGGTAATTTAGGAAACACTTTCAGTCTCACTGCTCAAGTGATAGACACAGATTTTGATGCCAGCCTCATGACATACATACTGACTCTAATAAAATAATATTTGTCCTTCTAATACACAGAAACTCAGGTCAAAACATTTTCAGATTCTTTCTCCATCAACCTCAAACAGAGCATTCAAATTTTGCACAGTATATATGCAAAAGCGTGTAGTGCCTCTAAAATCACTGGAAGCAAGGCAATTTTGATTTATTATTCCTATCATATAACTTCACTCTTTCAACTTCTAAAGATGAGGAAATGAGTAATATTTCTATAGAAATAATTTGACAAATTATATTGATATCAATAGTATTATCATTCCTTTAACAATAAATATAGGTTCTAATGTGATTTCATGAATAAGTAGAAGTGTGGTGATGATGATGATGATAACGGTGGTGGTAGTGGTGGTGTGTGTGTGTGTGCGTGTGTGCGTGTGTATGTGTGTCTTCTGGTATTGGGTCTTGAATCAGGGCCTAGGTGCTGTCCTTAAGCTTTTTTGCTCAAGACTGGTACTCTACTAGCTCTACTTCAGGCTTTTTGATGGTTAATTGGAGATAAGGGTCTCACAGACGTTTCTATTTGGGCTAGGCTGGCTCTGTGATCCTCAGATTGTAGCTGCCTGAGTAGCTACGATTACAAGCATGAGCCACTAATGCCTCACTAGAAGTGTGTGATTATTTTATACCTGTACAAATGTTATTGTCAATGGTACACTTAGCATAGCAGTCATTGCTGTAGAATAACATGAGGAAGGCTTTCCTTAATTTTGAAATTTAAATTCAATAGGAATTTTAGTAATAGGAACTTAAGATATAATGCAATTTATCATAATTGCTAGAAATAGCTTTATAGCTGTAGTTATATAGCTATATAGTTACATAGTTGTACAACTGTTTTAAAGAACTTAAGCAAAGTCACTATCACGTGGGAATTTTAAAAATAATATGATTATTTCAAAGGTAAATAAATAACTATGCTTTAAATTTTAGCGTAATTTATAGTCCCCGATCTTAATAAATGTCTGTCATCCTATTTCCAGTCAGATATGTCACTCATTAATCAAATTTGTATAAAATACAATTTATTTTTGGTCATTTTAGAAGAAAGAAGACTCTCAAAAACATTTGTGAATGAGTAATCAATTTTTTATTAAAACTCTCATTCTGAGCAAACATTTCAAGTAAATAGGTATTCATCATAATCACTCATTCACAAAAATGCACCTGTATTGTAAATAGCACACTTGTTAAACAACTTGTGTTTAATCGTGGGTGGTCTCTTTGCCCAGGTTTGATTAAATATATCTTTTCACAACAGGTGACTTTTTAATTGTTTTCTTATGGCAACCCATTTATTCCTTGGGCTTTGTTTGGCTTGCATTGGTTTTCAGAGTTAATGACCATGTGTGAGAACATGCTGAGTACAGGTGGCCAATAGTTATGTTGAGAATGTGGGTGTTAGAGCAAATGCAGTGGGCAAGTGATTTAACTTTACCAATTAATACAGTGGTTGAATAGTTCCCTAACCCTCCAGGCCTTTTGAATAAAAAGCAAACTCAGAATAGGCACTTGGTAATACAAGTATGAAATGAAGAATAAAGCAGCTTGTTCTTAGCATTTATTGGCTTGCTTTCTTTAGACAAGTGAGCTAAGTCTTTTTTTCTTGTCCAGCTTAAAGGATCAAATCAATTTTTAGTGGCTTTTTTTTTTTGTCTGTGTGAGCAATTCTATTAGTAAACTTAGTATTTTCTTCCCTTTGACTTTTGCATTTCATTGTTGTGCTGAAAAGCTGTCAGACTAGCAATTTGAGCTATTTCTTTCTGGCCAATAATCGTAGGGATTTTCATAAGAACTATTATGATCCCTAGCATTAAAACTAAATTCTGGTTATTATATATGCTTAAGATATACTCAACAATGGAAGCTGAATTAGGAATAAAACAGTTGTGATCAGGGATCAAGCAAGACTCTTTGAAAAGAATCAAAGGCAAAAAGTGTGATTTTTTTCCATTACCCAGGCTAAAGGAAACTAAAATATATGTGTGCCTAAACACACACACACACACACACACACACACACACACACACACTAAGCAACAACAACAATAACACTCACACACACACAAAGAAATTTTCCAGTGAGCTAAGCACTTCTTTTCAGGCAAAAGAAACATTTGTTTGCAATTAGCTTAGGTAGAGGAAATGGCATCTGAAGTCTTGTTTTCCAATTGGAATGAACCCGATGACCTGCTATGAAGACACTTGGAATATTTATTTAGTTTTGGTTAGGAAATCCTGGAGGGAGAAAACTTTTTAACAAATGCAGGTGCATTTACCTTAGTATTTGTAAGTTTTGAGATCGTGTAATTACCCAAATATGAAAAAATAAAAGATGTGAGAATATATTAAATAATATGTATGAATGGAAGTATAGCATATTCCATGATCATAAAACCTTCAATGTGTCCTAAATGGGTATATGTCAACATAGCATATTTTAGCAGTATCATTATGAAGACTTTCAAAACCTAGGACCAAGAGCTGTGGGCTCTGACTACAAATAGGTGAGCTTTGTTTTGAACTTAAAAATAAAATGTAAGGAAGAATCACAAAGTCTACAGGGAAACTCATGCAAGATATACTGCATATATTTTTTTCAGCACATCAACTAATTGCTCTAAATATTATGTGCCAGTGAAAAATAAAGGGCTGGCACTTTATTGGCCTTTTGAAAAAATATATACTCAAGTATCTTTGAAATAATTTCAAAACATTGTGGATACTCCATATTTTTTGTGGTCAAACTAATACTTGAAACATAAATAGTATTCATTTCTTTTTTGATTTGTGGTGTGTGTCTGATGTATGTCTATGGCTTAATTTCTGTAAATTTGAATGTTTATAATTTAATGGGGAAAATGCCTTGATTCTAAATAATTTAGTAAAAAACCATCTTTCTTCCTGCCTTCCATTTCCCTCTCCTTTTAATTCAGTGTTACTGGAGGTATAAATCATGCCTTTTAGTATCTTCACTCTAAAAACAAGAGATTCTCATATATAAATTTCATAGTTATTACAATGTTGTATCACTGGGTTATGAACCAAGATTTTTACTTCAAGCTGTGTCACAGTATATGATTTTTTTCACAAGTTGTTGAATTTGATTGGCTACTATTTTATTAAAGAGTTTTGCATCTATGTTCATTAAAAAGTAAGTCTATAGTTCTCTTTGTTGTTGTTGTTGTTGTTTTTGAGTTACTGTCCGGTTTAGGGATAAGTTTAAAGCTGACTTCACAGAGTGAGTTTGGTAGTGACACCTTCCTTTCCATTTCATGAAAGTCTGAGGAGTATTCGTGTTCTTTTTAAAAGGTCTTTAAAATCAGGGAAATGGTCTTTTTTGGGTGAATGTTCCATGGGTTGCTGCAAAGACTGTGTATCGTGCAGCTGTTAGGTCCAGTTGGTCTATGGTGTCTACTAAATCTGAGGTTTCTTTGTTGAGTTTTGCCAGGATGATATATCCCATGGTTAGAGTAGGGTGTTGAAGTCTTCAATAAGCTTTGTGTTTGGATTTGTATGGGTTTTTAAGTCCACTAGTATTTATTTTGCAAAGTTGGGTGCTCTGATATTTGGTGCTTTTTTGTTAAGAATTCATTGTGCCTTCATAGTACAGTGTTTCCTTTATTAATATGAAGTGCCCTTCTTTGTCTCTTCTGACTAATTTTGAGTTGGCATCCACTTTATCAGTATGGGTTTCACTGCTCCAATCTGTTGGTGAGATCTATTTGGTCTATTTGCTTAGACAATTTTGTTCCAACTTTCACCTCACCTTAAGGAAATATGTGGTTTATCTGATGGGTTTCTCAATCTCTCTCTCTTTCTCTCTCTCTCTCTCTCTATCTATCTCTCTATCCCCACTCAATGTATCTCTTAGGCAACAGATGGCAATTCTTTGTTTTGAAGACTTGTAATATGTCATTTCAAACCATCCTTGTTTTTATGATATTTGTTGAGAAATAGGCTGTTATCCCGATAGGTTTTCCCATATATATAATATTTTATATATTATGAACAGCTTTAAGTATCCTCTCTTTTTTTTCTCCTGGACTCAGGATCCCTGTGACTAATTTGGATCCATTATTTTACATGGATGGAACTGGAGGAAATGATGACAGATGCAGAAAGACCAATACTGAATGACTCATTTATGTGTGCAATGTAAAACAGCTAAACTCAAAGAAGTATGAAGTAGAATTGAGGTTACCAGAGACTGGAGAAATTAGGAACTGGAAGTATTATTCAACGGGAAATTCTCAGATATGCAAGATATGGAATTTCTGGACATCTACTGTAGAGTACAGAATCTATAATGCACAATATGATGTTTTATATTTAAATTTTCCCTAAGATGTATTTTTACTCCACAAAATAAAAATAAGTGAGGTTAAAAGGGGAGGGCTTATAAGAAGAACTTTGGGAATTGATGGATAAATTTATTACATTGAATGTGGGGATGGTTCTACAAGTTATTTCTTTCCAAACACATCAAGTTGTAAACCTGTATATGTAGAGATACTTGTATATCAAACATACTCAATGAAGTGGCTTCATTTTTAAAAACAGCTATGATTAGATGTCTCAGTTGCTCATAAATCTTTTGCTATCCATCATGGAGTACAGAAGACTCCTTCTGTATCTTACAAAATGCATTATAAGAACCTCAAAAGTGGCCTCAAGGAAGTGGCGCTGTGTCTCAAGTGGTAGAGCACTTATGTTGAGCTGAAGAGCTCAGGGACAGTGCCCAGGCCCAGACTTCAAGCCCCATGACCAATGAAACCCCCCACCCAAAAAATAGGGGACATCATCTGATTGTTCTATGGCTTTCTGAAACCCTATGCCTCAATTCATATTTTACTGAATACCGAATGGCTTCTTCTCAGAGCAGTCCCCACTACTCCACAAAATTATCTTCACTTCTTCCCTTGGCTATTTGTAATACTGCGATACGATATAGATGATTGGCTTCCATTCTTACACCTACTTATTAAAATCCTAATTATGTGAATGAATTCAACAATACTTAATCATTTTTCAAATCCACTAGCCAAGTGTGATATCTCTCTCCTTCATTTTACTAAAACCCTCTCTGAAAAACTTTTCAAGACAAATTAAATCACTCTTCCCTTACAATCATTGTTCCAAATACCAATAGTCTTCCCCAAACTCAATCATTTGTGATAATAGGGACGATTCTTAATTATCCTGGAATTTTCCTACAAAACCAGTACTTAGAATGTATTGATCAATATACATTTCCTGAGTTTAATTGTATTTCTTCATTTCTGTTTCTTTTACCAAGCACACAGAAACAAATGTAGACTCCTAAAGTTATTTATTTCAGGCATTGAAGACTTTTTCCACTTGAGCCTTATAAAATAAATGAAAATAAATTAAAAATAAAACAAAAAATAAACCTGGAAAATACTTTAACAAAACAACAAGGAAACTTTTATGAGCAGAAGGACTTATACTGAAAGACTGGAGTCCCAGTGAGCCACTGATAGCCACACAGCTGTACTGCTGGCTGCAGCCTGGAGTTCAAGAGGTATTTTTAAATCTGTTGTTGTTATTAATTTGAGGAGAAGAAGTCTCTAATAAAAAAACCTCCCAGGATTTTTTTTTCATTGTTTCCTTTTCCATCACTCATAGTCATTGTAATGTCAACACCATTTAGGTCAAATTTCAGGCATTCGAAACGTGCAGCTTTATCCAGCTGCAAGAACTAAAAATCTTCTAGAGCACTGTAGTCTAACCAATAAAACATGTCTGAGGGTGTTAGTAACAATTAACAGGTGTGTTCCTTCCTTCCCCAGCAAGATTTCATATGACATGAAATGTGCAAAACAGGACACATGGATTTTGTAAAAAAATATATATATATATAGATGTAAAAATATATCTAGTTTTACTAATGAATCTTGAAGATTTGGAGGTCTTCAACCATATAAACCCTGAAAGAATATACTAGAAAAAGTTGTCTTAACTTCCTTGAAAGTCAGCATGCTAACTGAAGATATATATGGTTCCTGCTATCCACACACCACTCTTCTTTCATTACCAAAAGGATTAAAATCCTCTGCCAGATCCTTAATCGTATCTAACTCTTTCTCTCTTCATGCTCAAAGTAGAAATGATAAAATCAAACATACAATGTTATTTTGGAAATTCAAAATAGTAAATGACACATATATAGGTTCTCATCCACAATGAATAACCAGTAAATACTAGTAGTCATTTATAGTATCTTATCATGAATCAGCAAACTCCTATCCTTCCACTTTTCCTATGTTTCTGTTTCTTGTCTTCATCTTCATCACACTGTCTAGTTGCTCATTCCAGTGTTTTTCTTGACTGTTAGCCACATTCTTCCTCTCTTTTCTGCCAGACCCATAAAATTACTCTGGTCAACAATGCATTAGAGGATCTTGCTTGAGTCTCACTTTTATATTTTCCTGTGAGTTTCTGCTTGGCCAATTCCAACATTTCAATATTCTCCAGTTTCTCTCTCCATATTCACAAATGGAATCAAATCACTAAACGAGAGTGACCTATTGAACTGACCTCAGGCCAGCCCTCATGGTATCTCAGCCATTCTTTTATTTATCACTTGTTGACTCCCTGTTGCATTCCATCCTGCAGCTGTTCCAAAGCTGTTCTGCTTTGCTCAAATCCTTAATCCCAGCCCTCCTGTCTCCCTCCTACTAAGCACATAACCTCACCTCCTACTGAGAAAATTAAAACCATCCCAACTTCAGTTAACAAATTGTCTTCCTTTTCTACTAAAAAATATCTGTGCTTCTCTCCCATTTTACATCTGCATTGTCTTAAGGAAATGATTTTCTTTGCAGAGTTCCAACATCACGCCTTCCTTGAATTCTTTGAGCTTGGACTGAGTCAAGCCAGGTTAAACATTTTATGTTGTCATAATGTAACTGTGATAAAAATTTTTTGATAACTTCATAGTTTCAATAAAATCATCTCTAAAATAAAAGTAACCTTCTACTGGACAAATTGTCAAAGGACACTTTGGATCAGATATAAAATCTTTAATATTAATAGTTTTAATCTTATTTAAAAAGTCAAAGCCCTCAACTTGTGTTCAGTGTGTCTCTTCTAATAATGATGATAATGACAATGAAATTGACGGTGATTTTGATGGCAGTAATGATCTCTCTGCATTCTTACTGTGGACATTGTCTTTCTTAAATTTTAATTCATTAGATAATTCTTCTGCCACATACATTATGAATATTCTATTCTTTTAAAAGAAAAATAAACATCTGACCCCTTTTTAATCTAAGATCTCCTTACCCAAGTTTTACCCAGTATCTTTAAGAAGGTTAAATATACTAGATTTTTTCTTTTCCAAACAGTTTATTAATCCTTAATATTACTTCTAACCCCATTTCATCTGTTGATAAGTACTATTGACTCAGAATCACTCATAATCATTATCTCTACATCCAACCTCAACTTTCAAAATTCGTGTCCAATTTCATTCACTCTGATCTCTGATAACAGTATTCTGCACAACACACCAACCTTTTTCTCTCTTTTTCATATTTCCTTTATTTTCCATTATTCCTGCTTATATTACTAAAATATAGCTATTCACAGTTTAGTCATTTCCTTTATTTCCATATTTTCACAGAGTAATCTCATTAGTAATCTTAGTTTCAAGTGGATGGTTATATCATGACTTTTTTTTATCTTACTGATATAAGAACTTGGATGTTGGATCAAAATTTAATTGGAGAATAAGAAACACATCCTAATAAAATAGCTGTTTCTCTTGAATTCTCCATTTCTATTTAGTAGCTATTTTATATAATTACTATTATTAATTTAGATTAGTTATTCAGTGTGGGGAATTTTATTGCTACCTTTCTACAAACATAACTCTTTTATATTGTTAGCTCAAGTTTGAAAGAGTCAAGCTTTTTTTTTTTTTTTTTTTTTTTTTTGGCCAGTCCTGGGCCTTGGACTCAGGGCCTGAGCACTGT
This sequence comes from Perognathus longimembris pacificus, assembly GCF_023159225.1. NCBI lineage: Eukaryota > Metazoa > Chordata > Mammalia > Rodentia > Heteromyidae > Perognathus > Perognathus longimembris. The sequence goes on from NC_063163.1 coordinate 18,880,828, forward strand.
CCCTGGCTTCTTCCCGCTCAAGGCTAGCACTCTGCCACTTGAGCCACAGCACCGCTTCTGGCCGTTTTCTGTATATGTGGTGCTGGGGAATCGAACCTAGGGCCTCGTGTATCCGAGGCAGGCACTCTTGCCACTAGGCCATATCCCCAGCCCCAAGAGTCAAGCTTTTGAATTATTATCACATACTATTATCTCCATGCTGTGGTGGATCTGGACACACAGAGTGTACAAGGACAGACTGCTTTGTGAATTCTTAGATGCAACAGTCTTATGTGGGACCACACACTGAGAATTTATACAAGTGTTATCAGGGTCAGACAGGAAAGGTCCAACACAACGAAAATGATTATTGGTCTGGAAATCTAATAAAAAGGTGTCAGTGCAAGTAACCTGAAGGAAAAATTATACATAAGACCAAATTAGAATAAGATGACAAGTACAGGCAGAAATAAGGGCATTTGTAAAGGATTTTGTGAGAACATGGCTTAAGAGAATATAAACAGAAGTATGAAATTCTGGAGTTTCTAAGCCTTGTTAACAGGACAATTTTTCCTAAAAGAAATTCAGTCAAATGAACTCTGAAGTGAAAGAATTTTGGAAGATAGCATCATTTGTTGTTCTTTTTTTAAAAAATATCAGTCTAACTTCAAGTAATGAGTGACATCTTAGGAGCTACAATCCATTCAACAGGAAAGCGTACTGCAGATTCAGATGATGATCATTGGATGTAGGGAGTAAGAACAATTCAGAAATATTCTAACAGATATAAGAGTCCATGACTAATTACATATGAGTGAAATGAGGTTGTGGAAGAATTAAACAGCAACCACCAGATTTCTGTCTAAAACAAGGTAGAGGAGACTTGTGCCAGTTTTGCTAAAGAAATGAAAATATATATTTTTAAGTGACATTGAGCACTATGTGTAAGGAATCAGCTACGTAAGTCCTCCAAGTAGTTGAGAGACAGTTAAATGATAGATACATAGACATGACTTATTACATATTACTCTGACATTTAAAACCCAATTTAATGTTTTATTAAAGAAGAAGCTGAAACTTGTTCAAAGTTAAACTGTAAGTAGGAAACAGCTAAGTTTGGCCCTCAGACACCACCATCTGAGAGAAAAATGAGCAACCTGATTTGAAACATATTTATTTGGATTTTCCATTACTTTCAGTTCATGTCCCTATGTTTTCCTAACCCTGTATCTAGACTCCATCTCTGTAGTTGATTTATATTAATTCCCTCATTAACATTCTCATTCCTATTACTCTCATCTGCCACAAATCTTGAGTACTACTCAGACTTCCCATAACTTTTATCTTTGCTTTTTGATTCTTCAGATCTTATCCTGATTGCACAACACATGTAAATATTACACATAAACCTTATGTTTAAATTATTCAGGCTTTTCTTTCATAATTTACTCCTAGGTTTATAGGTATGGAAGCCAAGAAATAAAATGTTTTTATTTCATTTAATGGCTACCATATGCCCTTGTACAGAATAGAAGCTAGCTTCTAATAACGTAGAAGAGACGCCCTATCTTTTGAACCAAACAAAAACAAGGTTTAAGAGCATTTCTTTAAGATGTCTATTCAGGCTTGGTCTTAATTCATTTCTGATAAAATGTGAAGTTATAGGGCTGGGGATATGGCCTAGTGGCAAGAATGCTTGCCTCGTATACTTGAAGCCCTGGGTTCGATTCCCCAGCACCACATATACAGAAAATGGCCAGAAGTGGCGCTGTGACTCAAGTGGCAGAGTGCTAGCCTTGAGCAAAAAAGAAGCCAGGGACAGTGCTCAGGTCCTGAGTCCAAGGCCCAGGACTGGCAAAAAAAAAAAAAAAAAAGTGAAGTTATAGTAATTTATTCAGCAAAAACAGGATTATAAGACACGAAGGTTATTAGTCATATGTTACCATTAATATAAAGATATATATACATATAAGTATATTCATATATTTATGAGATTTTGTTTATAGTAGATAAAATGCCTTTGAAAATTTTTAACATCCTTTCATGAGAAATAAGAGCATCATAAAAATGAGAAATAGGATGCTCTTAATTAAATAACATGGGTACCATGAAATAAATACCAAGAAGCTTTTATTAAAAGTAGAAATAGAATCGTCTAAGCTAGAAATGGTTGTATAATTTCTACTCTAGGTCAAGACTATTTGGGTTCTGTTGTAGGAAGTAGAGCTGACTCTATCCTGTCTGGGGAAACATGGTCGCAAATGTTGGGGGAAGTAGGTTGACTCCATCTTGATTAGGGAAACATGGTAACCACTGTTAAAATGAAGTTAAATATTAGGTCAACCTGACCTCAAAATTCTGCTTCTGTAAATAAACGGCTTGCTTGTTTGTTGCTTGCTCTAACCCCTGTGTCAACACCCTACATCTGTGCTATGCTTTTACCTTTATAAACCCCAGCTTAAGGAATGTCTGTGCTGCATCCCTGGACAGTCAGTTCACTTTTTGTTTCCCCAATAAATCCATCTTTTTGCTTGAGACTGTCTCTGAGTGGTGGACTCTTGGAGGACATGGAATCTCCTCCCTCTAACCCCGTAACAGGTTCAAATCTGATTATACTAACCTGCAGTTAAATAACATGAACCAATTGCTTCACTTCTTTTATAAATAAAATGGGGAGAATAATGATTACATGCTATATATAAAGGCTAATGTGAAAAACAATCTTGGAATTCTTAACTCCATAGTAAGAAATTGTTGCAATTGGCGATTTGTGTTTTCTATTGGTCCTACAGGTAAAAATAAATGATAAATGCAGAAAAGTTGAGAGTTATTGTAGCTAATGGATTCCAAACTCTTTTACCTCTACAAAAATGTCATGTGTGTGTATGTGTGAGAGAGACAGAGAAGACAGAGACAGAAAGAAAGACAGAGATAGAAAAAAGAATCAGGTAGTATAGTAAAAGTTTTGAAATTTGGAGACAATTCGAAAACAGAAGAGAAAATTGACATGAAAAAGCAGATATTTGATTTGGAGGACCATAAAACTATGAAGTTATGGATATGTGAGTAAGCACAATCAGCCTTTTTTCATAGCAGTACTGATAGAGTATTTATTTAGATCTGTTTGCTGATTAACTTAACAGAGAACAACAGGGAACAACAGAGAACAACAGAGACCAGGCCGGGGACTGGGCGATGCCTATAATCCTGCTATTTAAGAGGCTGAGATTTGAGGGTCACTATTAGAAGCCACTCTGGGCAGGAGAATCTGTGAGATTCTTATCTCTAATTAAACACACACACACACACACACACACACACACACACACACACACACACACACACACACACACACACACACCAGATATGGAATTGTAGTTCAGGAGGAGGTAGAGTACTAACCTTGAGCAAAAAAGCTCAGGTGACAGAGCTCAGCCTCTCAGTTCAGTTCAAGCCCCAGGGCAGGGAAAAAGAGGGGTGGAGAGGCAGGGAGGGAGAGGGTGACAAAAAAGAAAAGGAAGTGAAGGAAAAAAGAAGGAAGAGAGGGAAGGAGGAAAGGAGGAAGGAAGGAAGCAAGGACAGAAGGAAGGAAGGAAGGAAGGAAGGAAGGAAGGAAGGAAGGAAGGAAGGAAGGAAGGAAGGAAGGAAGGAAGGGTCAAGGAACCGAAAAGAAAACATGAGCACGAAGAGGAAATGAAAACAATAAAAGAAGACAGAAACATTTTATCCATTTTGGAGGTATAATTGGATAAAATATTTTGGAATGAAAATGGTATTTTACTAAAAATCTAGTAAAGGATGGAAAACAGTTTTGAAATCATAAAGGCTATATTTATTTCCAACTCTAATAGATATGAAATATGGCACAATGGGCCATCTCCTCTTTAGAAAAGTTGAAAAATTGGAAAAGGTTTCATTAAGAGCAAATAGTATTTTCGAAGAAAATATAACCATGCATGTCTATTCTTTGACATCTTAATTTTAGACTACAGAATATAATTGAGGGAATGGAGGAGTTATCAAATTCAAATCAAAAATACACATGATTGCTATAAAAATGAGTATTAGCCATAAACAGTAGGATAAATAGTAGGTTGTTATGATACAGTGCCTATTGAAAACAATGAAGATGTGGATTCAATGCCAGGATCCCTTGCATCTCCCTGTTAAATTCCTTACTATTTGCCATTATGCTCTAAGCACACATTTCAATATAAGATTTTTTACAAACTTTACAAGCATCAGACGCTCATATTGATGAAGTTGAAAATTATGAAGTCTCCTACAAAGAATTTTAAGTTCATCTTCAAAAGGCTGAGTCCCAAGAGACTAATACAAGAAGACCTTGATTAATTTACACATGCATAACTAAAATTACTTTAAAACTTAGAAAGGAAGAAAATTACTATACAGCTAAACGGTGAGGATTAATGAAATGCAATGTTTAAAACATATTTAATAATACTATTCTCACAAATCATATCTTTCATGTAACAGCCATTTTTTAATTTTGAAGAAAATGAAAAATTTAATAGCAATACTTCTTTTAAAAAGGCATTCTAAATTACATGAAATATATGATATATAGTTATTTAAACACTGGCTTTAGTTTGGGCTGTATTACAAATTAGTGATCCAGATATATTAAAGCAATTTGCAGTAATATGAATTTATCCCGGTAGTCTGCCCAATGTCAAAGTCATTATAGGCTCTTGACTATGTGCCTTGGGCTAGAATAAGGAGACGTTAACTAAGGCAATCATTTCAATTTCATATCCATTGACAAAGAAGAGTTATAAGGACGCCATAATCCTTGGCTATAGTTTATTTTCTGTTGTTATTTGCCGGGGATTGTTTGCTTGCTTGTTTGTTTTTCTAAAAAAAATTGGGTTTTCCTCCTTATGGAGTCATTGGCTAGAATTGGATTTCCTGGGACTTGTTGAAACCACTGAGATGAATGCTGCCCTCTGGCGTCCACTCTTAGAAGGCTGAGTGGTGAGTGTCATGTCAGAGCACATTAGCCACCGCCTTAAGATCTGGTGTAAGTCCACTTACCCCGTTTTTTATGATTTGGCCTCGAATAAATCATTACCATTTCTAGATTTCAACTTCCTTATTTATACAATGAAAATTCTACTGAAAAATCCAAACGTTGACAGGAAAAATAGAATTTATTTAATAATATTTGTGTGTCTCTTATAAATTTTTTAAGTGTATTTTCAACTGGGCACAAGTGGCTCACACCTGTAATCCTAGCTCTTCAGGAGGCTGAGGTCCTGTGCTTAGAAGCCAAACCTGGAGAAGAAAAATCTGTAAGACTCTTTTCTCCAGTTAACTGCCAATAAAAGCCAAAAGTGGAGCTGTGGTTCAAGGGTTAGAGCACTGGCCTTGAGCACAAAAGCTAAAGGACAACATGCAGGTCCCAGGACTGGTACAAATAAACTAACAAACACTGTATTTTCACTTACAGTTGTAACTCAAATAGAGAGAAAGAGGCAGAAACAGAGAGAGAAAGAATGATGAGACAAAAACAAAAAAAGACAGAGAAAGGAGAAAAAGACAGATAGAAAAGCAAGACCAAAGAGAGGATAGGAGAGACATACATTTATTTTAATTAAGAACACACTTTGGCGGAACTCCAATACACTGAATTCCAGAAATCCTAGGAACAAAATACAAAGCAGTAGATGGTGTACACTATGCAAATAGCACACCCCACACTGGACTTCCTGAAACATTGTGCAATACTCCAGGACTGTCTCCAATTAGCACAGAGCTAAATGTGGTGAAATGAGTTGAACAGACCAGCTACATCTGGATCGCCAGTCTTCCACTGACAGCCCGTGGCTTGATGGTTATGAAGCATCACTAACCAGCTCTCATTTGTTTTTTTGCCCAGTTAAAGGATTAGTGGAGTAAAACTGCCGAGGTTCTGTATTAATATTGTTGTTTTGAGAGCAAGTCTACTCTCAAAATTTCATCAGTAGTCCAAAGTGAACAACCCCATGGTGACCTTCATAAGAGCAAATGACTGGAAGTGATGCCTCAACTTATTCAGTATGCAAATACCCCGCTGACTGAAATATTTACTTTATACTCAAGTAGATATAAGCTAACTACAAAGGCACAAAGACATGGTCATGGATAGAATTTTAATTCTGAATCCTAATAAAATGATATTAATGTCAAGTTTAGTAAACTTGTATTTGCCTTTCTTTTTCCTTAATAATAAAAACCTATCATTTTTTGCTGGGCAAAGCAATATCAATTTAATTAAATCATCATTTTGAAAAGTCTTATATCATCCCCTTTACTGTCCAATAATGCAAATTTCATCTATCATTGTGAATAAATACTAAATTTTCTTCTTTTTTCCTTTTTCTTTCCATTTATTTATTTATTTATTTATTTATTTATTTATTTTTTTGGCAGTACTAAGGCCAAAATTAAGGCCTTATGCTTGCTAGGCAGACCTACTACAGCTTGAGCCACACCCAAATCCCTTCTTTAGTTTTCAGATAGGTTCTTACCATACTTCACCTCTCCCCCGAGCTGGCCTCAGACCAAGCAATCATTCCAGTAACTGAGATAATAGGCATGTACCATCACACTGGGACCAAACTCAAAATTTTCCTCTTTCTTTGTATTAATCCCAATTTCATTGGAATCAAAAGATTCCCTGATCCTGAATTTAGTCTAAAAGCTTAGCCTCAGGGGAATGAGACTAAGAACTTCCTAGTCACTGCAACAAAACCAAAAGCTGCAAATAGGATGGTAACTCATACCTCATCTGACCAAAATGACAGAAATCCAATGCCACACATCCTTCTGATTACACAATAGTTATGCACCCTTCCTCCCATAGTCACTTTACCATAAATTAAGTCTCCCATATAATCTGTTTGAATTTCTAACACAGAAAATGCTCTTACTCTCAAAAGCAGCACTGAGACTAATCACTTGTCACCTCTAGCTCAACACACAGAATCACAGTGTGGTACGCAGGCATAGCTCTATTTTGGCCACACCCCTACATTCTATTATTTTTTTTAATTTTCTGCAATCATCTTTTATTATTCACAGCAAATATTTAAAGCTCATAGCAAATGGTAAAGAAGTCTACAGTTTCATAGGCTGTTATCAAAAATATCATAAATATTAATAATTATGACTGAGTCAACACTTCATCAGACCAATTATTACAAATATAGAAATGTGAAGAATCCCCTCATTTACCAAAGTAGAATTTACACTGACTTCTAGCGATCAACATTTACCTTTATTAGTGCTAATATACTTGGTTTCAGCAGTTTTTACTGTATCATCTCTGTGTCACTGACTTGCAGGAAATACATGGAGACTGTAGCTGCTATTTGTTGTGTAAATTAGCACTAAAGATTAGGCTAGAGTTACCACTTAGCAGAATCACAAATGCAAGCATGTGTTGTTTAAGAGTTGTTCATAGACTTTAAAGTTAAATTCCCAAAATTATTGGTACTACTCAGATTCAATTTTCTAATTCCTTCAATTTTCACTATTTTGACACAAAGCCTAGAGAAATTTAAAAATCCAAAGGAAAGATGGAAAACAGAAGAATTATAATGATGAAGAAGAGGAACTCGGTTCTCCCACTCCTATTTTAAACAGTTAGCACCTACAAATCTACCTTTAAAATTCTCAGACCTATTAGCCCTTTGTGATCCTTTCCTAAAATTATCCTCCTTTAGACTCATTATGTGAATGTGTACAGTGCTGTAGATGAAGTGTGAATGCACTAGATGAATAGAAGTATGATCAGTATTATGCTATCATACTTACTTCAATATTCTGTTTTTTTTCATAATTCCTACTACTCTTGTTAGCTAGTATTCTTCAATAAAGGTTTTCACAACTATAAAAATAATCAAAAGAGGGCTGGGAATATGGCCTAGTGGCAAGAGTGCTTGCCTCGTATACATGAGGCCCTGGGTTCAATTCCTCAGCACCACATATACAGAAAATGGTCAGAAGTGGCGCTGTGGCTCAAGTGGCAGAGTGCTAGCCTTGAGCAAAAAAGAAGTCAGGGACAGTGCTCAGGCCCTGAGTTCACAGCCTAGGACTGGCCAAAAGAAAAATAAATAATAATAATAATAATCAAAAGAATATTAATACAGAAGCTTGGTATCTGTGGCTCATGCCTGTAAGCCTAGTGACTCAGGAGGCTAAGACCTGGAAGGAAGAGGTTTTGAGGGCAGCCTGAGCATAAAAATCCTCAAAATTTATCTTCATTTAACCAGCCAAATTCCAGATGGAAGGAATGACTTACTCAAGTGGTAGGACACAGCCATAAAAATGCTGAATAAGATAAAGAGTTCCCAAGTTCAAGCCCTATCCAAAGCATATACACAAAGAAAAAAAAAAACTGTTCAGTATAATGTATTCTATGCACGAGGTTTGAAGACTGTATTATATAGTTTCCAAATACCAGAGGTTCTTCCAGAGATCTTTTGTAAATAATCACCTTCTAATTTTATGTTTGTCAAAAAGTATACAGTATCTAATTTAAATTATTTTATGTTTATTAAAACGTTTTCTGAGGCCTAGGATGCAGATTATGTTCATGAAGGATTAAAGGAGATAAATATTTTTCTTGTATAGACTGTTCTGTGGATGGTGATGAAACTATTTTACTGATGCTTAAATCATACTCATTATTACTGACTTCCATTTACTCTTATTGAGTATTTTTTTTTTTTTTTTTTTTTTTTTTGCCAGTCCTGGGCCTTGGACTCAGGGCCTGAGAACTGTCCCTAGCTTCTTCCAGCTCAAGGCTAGCACTCTGCCACTTGAGCCACAGCGCCGCTTCTGGCCGTTTTTCTGTATATGTGGTGCTGGGGAATTGAACCTAGGGCCTCGTGTATCCAAGGCAGGCACTCTTGCCACTAGGCCATATCCCCAGCCCTTATTGAGTATTTCTTATTTTTCCATTTTACTTTATTTCTTTTGCTAGCTAGAATCTTTATCATGTTTTTTGAGTGATTCTCTTTGAGCATTTGTTTATTGAGTCTTGCTGCTGCCAAATTCTTTTAACTTTTATTGTGAAAAATGTTTTTGGTATATAATTCCACTTGGAGAGATTTTAATTTTTTCCCTTTCTTAATACTTCAAAGATGTTGGACAATAGTTTCATTACTTGCATTGTCTCCAGCAAAAAGTTTGCTGTTATCTGTCAGCCTTACCTTTCTTCCTCCAGATATAAAAGTGGTTTTTCTCTAGTTTGGACATCTTCCTGGCAAATCCTCACGTTTCTAATTAGATTGTTGGAGGTTGTTCCAAAGCTTACTGGTGCTATATTTTTTAATTATATATTATTTCCTCTGTGTACTTTTAAAAATAATTTTTACTTTTATGTCTTCAAGCTCATTGTTTCTGCCACAATGCATAGTCTTCTCTTGTAACAGCAAACAGCATTTTATTCATCTCAGACATTATTTAGTTTGTTCCCTAAAGAAGTTTGATGATATTTTTATATCTTTTCTTCTACTATTTAACATATTTAATTTTCCCCTTGCTAGAACATATGGAATACAGTTGTAATAACTGTTTCAATGTCCTTATTTGCCAATTCTAACAACTGGATCCGTTTCAAATGATTTAATTTTTTCATTATGGGTTGCATTTTCCTGCCTGTTTGCATGCCTGATGATTTTTTATTAGACACCAGGCACTATGAATTTTACCTTGTTGGGTGTTGGCTATTTTTGCAATCCTATATTCTCAAATTTTGTTCTGGAACATGTTTATATTACTAAGAAATAATCTGATAGTTTTCAGTTATGCATTCAAATTTCTTAGGACATAGAAACAGTACTTAGGGTAGGGCTAATCTCCACATTTTAGTATAAAGTTTTCTGAATTCATGGAGTTGTCAAAGTTTCTAACACAGCAAGCAGAAATAAGGATTTTTCTTAACAGTGCAGGAGCTGAAGGAAGTTTTTCTTCTAAATATTTCAGGTAGTTCATTAACGAATCCCAGCTGCTTTTTCATTTACTTATGCTAGTCATTACTCTGATAGCCTCTACCTGAGGGATCCTTCTAATGCCACCTGGACTCTAGGTTCTATTATTCTATCTCCAGAACTCTAGTCACCCAGTTTGTCTTATTAATTTTGTTTCTTCAGCATAAGAAGTCTTGCACAATGAGAACTCTCACTTCCTTAATTTCCTCTTTGTTTCAAGGGTTACTTTCCTCTGGTTTTTTTTTTTAATCTTTAATGTCTTGGAAATCATTTTCTACATTATTTTTAGTCATTTATCTTGCTTAGATTAAAAAAAAGTTCAAATTATATTAGGTATTAGCTAATACATGGCACAGGAATATAGTCTGCCTTAAACTAATATTATAAAAACTGGACTATTGCTTTGTCTTTCTAAGGAATTACACTATTTGAGTTCTCTCTTGAATCTACTGTATTTCAGTTAATACAGTTATACACACTTGCTTACCACCTAACATATTTACTTAAAGGTGTATAAGCTAGGGGCTGGGAATATAGCCTAGTGGTAAAGTGTTCGCCTTGTATACATGAAGTCCTGGGTTCAATTCCACAGCACCACATATATAGAAGAAGCCGGAAGTGGCGCTGTAGCTCAAGTGGTAGAGTGCTAGCCTTGAGCAAAAAGAAGCTGGGGACAGTTCTCAGGCCCTCAGTTCAAGCCCCAGGACTGGCAAAAAAAAAAAAAAAAAGTGCATAAGCTAAATCTAACTCCCACATGTAAGGGGAAACATGCATCCTTTATCTCTGGTTCTGACTTATTTCACTTGAGATAACTTTTTTCAGGTCAGGGACAACGGGAAAGGGGTAAACAAATGAAGAGGAGAAGAGGGGGAGAATCCAGTCAAGAATCAAGTGTACATTCTGCAAAATTAAGAAGAGTGAGAGAAGGCGAGCAGGAGGGGGATGCACCCTCTTAATCAATATGACATTGTGACAACGTGAAAATGTATCTTCAACTAATGTGACATTAGCACTTACTGCATTTGTAAATTATTTCATTAAATGGAAACACCTTTATATAACTACTTATAAATAATTTGAAGTACTATTACACGAGTACTGCAATAAACAACATAGTACATCTATTTTTAAAAAAAGAATCTCACGGACTTTCCTGTATGGGTTGGCTTTGAACTGTAATACTCAGATCTCAGCCTCCTCAGTAGCTAAGATTTTTACAGCCACTAGTACTCTAGGTAGAATGTAAGAATTTTTATGGTAAAATTCTAACATCTGGTCCATCTTGAAAAAAAAAATTGTTTCTGTGAGTTTGCCTCTGTCTGTAATGATATCCTTAAAAGACAGTCATCCTTTAAAAGTCTCTGATTTTTATTGAAAAAAAATGACACAATACTCCTTTTGCCCTGTCCATTCTTTGAGTCAGAGCAACTTTAATATAAAGAACCGACTTCCTGGAATTCATACTGCTTTCAAAATAGTGCACTCAAAGCAAAATTATACTCCTGGGTAGATCAATAATTCATGCCATCATCAAATCTTTGAAATATGCAGGGGTGGGTCTATCTATTAAGTTGCCACTTAAGTTGACCATTGGTTGGTAGAGAAAACGATTTTCTTGATATATCCCAGAGAGTTATAACAAGCTTATTTAGCTATTTACTCCAATTATACATCAATTCAGACACCAAGATCCATTATGCATGTATGGATTTTTCAAATACTACATCAATAATATCATGCTGATAGTATCTAATAAGTCAGAAATTTTCATTAATCATGGAGGACTTTTAAGTTGTGTTTATGAACAGAGAGATAAGTCAGGTGCAAATATCTCAGTTTCGTTGCTACAGTTCAATAGTTCAGATTCATAATCTACTAAAAATCAAGGTTAAAAAAACGTTTATTTGAAAACTGTACCCTATTTGCCTGTTTGGATCTGAGAGGCTATATAAATGACTTTGACATAATGCTTTTCCCAGACAAGTTTCCCAAGTTCACTCTAATATCTGCTATTTGTGAGGTCCAGAGAAAGATAAGGCATTCCAACTAGTCCACATTGCAACATTCTGCCATTTAAATCATTCAAACTCCAGTAGTTCTTCACTGTGTGTGGAGAAATGCATTTGCTGGGTGTGGTGATGAACACTTGAGAAGCAGAGGCAGGCTGATCCCGAGTTTGAGGCTAACATGAAGTACATAGGGAAACTGACTGCACCTGGCTCAAAAGGTGCACTTTAAATTGTACTTGTATTTTTAAGTAATATATTCAAATAATTATTCATAAAACCATTTTTAAGAACCATACATAGTTAAGGAAAAAACACAAAGATTAACCGTGAGTCAGGAAAATACAAACAAAGGAATAGTGAACTTTTCTGGGTGCGTAGTCTAATCTAAACCATGGTTAAATTCTCACTCCATCTGTTTCCTACTTTTCTGGAACAAATTCCTACTCATTCAGACCCACCTATCCTCCACAGACAGTATCTTTCTCCAAATATGCTTACCTCCCACATTAGAACAGCACTTCATCTCATTTGGAATGTTTGGTGCTTTTTATTTTTTACATTGTGAAAACATTTGCTTCTTAGATAAAGGGAGAACCACTTCTCTTTCTGCCAAATTATGAACCTCTATTTCTTATTCTGAAGGAAATAAAATCCAGGATAGGAAACTTGAAAACATTTGCATCATTTCTAGGGCACTCATCCAAAATGTCGATCTGTGAACTCTGAGAGAAGAATGCTATGACTGGAAAAGTTCTAATAGTCACAGATTAAAAGTTTATACACAAGACTCTCTTTTCTCAAAGTAGTGCTTCATGGAAAAATCAAATTCTCATGGAGATCTCAGATCATTTAGAAATATAGTTGATAAGTGCATTACCTAAAAAATATATCTAGCTCCTAAGAATGTGGCAATAATCCCAAATCATGCAATTTCTATTTTCAATAGTTCATACTTGTAGTTTACGTATTCAGTTAAATATAAGCTCACCTGAATGTTTTTCTTAACAGACCCATTCATTTACAAGTAAATAAATATTTCCAGTTACAAATTAAAACATTGTAATGACTTGTTCTACAGTATTTTGGGGTTTTTTTGTTTGTTTGTTTCTGTTTTGCCAGTCCCGGGGCTTGAACTCAGGGCCTGAGCACTGTCCCTGGCTTCTTTTTGCTCAAGGCTAGGACTCTACCACTTGAGCCACAGTGCCACTTCTGGCTTTTCCTATATATGTGGTGCTGAAGAATCAAAACCAGGGCTTCATGTATGCAAGGCAAGCACTCTACCACTAGGCCATATTCCCAGCCCGTTCTATAGTATTTTAAATCTTTAAATATCAGTACTATTTTCCCAGTTAAAGTTATCATTAAAATTGTACTAAATATTAACTTGAAAGCGTAATACCATTTAACGAAACAAAATAAAATTTCTTTTCAAGTTAACAATATCATGAGTTTTAAAAATCCCAAAGTACAGTATCTTTTATTTACAAAAGGAAACTTCAATAATGTGGACATTTACTCTTTTAGAAAAGGTTTTCAATTAGTACTTGTCAAATATCATAATCAGTTTCCTTTTTCATTATATGTCATGGAGAGAAGATATTTGTACTTATCTAGAATTACTTTCTTTTCAGAGACCTGAATTTACTGATACATGAATTTTCTTTTCATATGGGGAATGCTGCTTTTTTTTCATCTGTTACTTTCATCTATTCAAAAATCATGTCATTCTGAGAGAGAGAGAAAGAGAGAGAAAGAAGGAGGGAAAGAGAGGAAAGGAGTGAGGAAGAGAGGGAGGGAGGGGGAGAAAAATTACATTAAGCTTTGAAATTCATGAAATGAAATAATAGGCTGTACTCTGTGTACTCAGTTTTTTCTCTTAATCCAATGAGTGAACGTGAGCCCTTGCCATGGAGCAGAAAGGAGCGGTGCAGCACCAAGTGAGTTAAACCGTGGCGATGGTGATTGTGACTGTGTGCAGTGGCTTTGGAGACAAAATCGAAGAAAGTAGCTATGGAAATTCTATAAAAGGTCAATCTATCTCAGAGAATGGGGAAAGTCTGAATAAGAGCTACTCTTTTATCTCCATGTAGGAACTTCATCAGCATAGGTTCTTAGAATTTTTATTTTCATTTAATGTTTTTGTAATTTGATGCATTTAGAAGAATCTTCCTCAATAAGAATGTTTAAAGTGGATTCATGTAGAATTAAAACAATAAAATTCAGCTTCCTTTCCCGTCTTAATTCCAAGCCTAGGAAATGAATCTTAATGTATACATGCAATTCATGATCAATAAATGGGAAGTAAGAAGTCTGAATTATGTAAAGAACTACACAGTAAATTTATACACTCATCTCTGTACTTCAAATAGTTTACTTCCTACTTTTACCTACTTCCAAAAGAAAACCAAACTTTTAATATAAAAGCAGAATAACAAACTATTAGCTCATGAGATAAAGATCACTTTATTAATGATGACAGAAAGCCAGATAGGACATAAGTAACTTCCGACTCTTTATCTTTTGCTTCTAGTCTCAACTTCAAAAGAGTAATGAGAATCAGGTTTTCCTCTGTTCCCTTTCAAGGCCTTTTGTAAATGTGTTGAGGAAGTTGTAGGAGCTACCAAATACTAGGATCATCTTTGAAAAATAAATACACTACTGTTTTAAATTCTACTACTTCCAATGTGTCACGTGAACAATCATTACCACATGAAGAAAACTATTTAGTGAGTAAAAATAAGATAGATCTATGGCATTTTATTACTATGACATTTGTTTTCGTTTCAATAATCTAAATGTGCAAATACTAGAACTCCATTTATTAATTGCAGAGCTTTAAATGTGAAATGACTATAGTTTCATAATATTAGGTGTGACATGATTCATGCGCTTTCAAGAATATAAGCCTAATTTATTTTTTTTTAAGTAAAGAAATTATATGGACTGGATTTTAACAGAAAACACTTTAGTGATGAGCTATTAATATAAAATAAAAATATTAAGTTGAATTTTATAAAAGCACTACCTGAACAGCCTCTGGAAAGTTTGTGGTGATGCACCATCTCCCAACTTAGGCCTATTTGACTTGCTCTTGAAGTGTTGATTGGGCAGGAATTAAAGCAAATTCCCAAAGCATCTCAGAACAAAAGCATCCAATGTGATGATGATGAGGGTGAGTAAAAGAGATGAAAAAGAACATATGTGCAAAAGGTAGGAAGTCAAAAAAAGAAAAAGAAAACAAAAATAAATGGGTCTGTGCATGCCCCCCCCCCCCCCATCAGTGATACTTGTGCCCTGCTCTAGAAAAAAATCGCCCCTTTTGATGGAGGAAAATGAGGAAATGGGTGACATGAAGCAAGGTGCATTGTACTTGCAAACTGATTTGTTGACTGGTAACCCCCGGTACAACTATTTAAAGGATAATACAAATATAATTAAAAATAAAGGAAATAAATAGGCCCTCTTGCTTCCACCTTGGGAAAAAGACATCCCTGGAGATTTTAGTTTCTCTTCTCCATTCTTTGACCAAAGAAGTATGTTTTTGCTCTGTGTTGCCAAACCTAATTTGCTCTGTTGGTGTAGGTAAGACTGGACATCTTCCTTTAGGATGGTCAGTGACATATTGGGGTTTGTTTTTTTTCTATTTTCTCCTTTTCTGCCTTTTATTTCTTACCTACTTTATCACTTCTGTTATTTTTTTAAGTTCCTCATTACTTCACCTTTTTCTGCCTTTAAATATCTATGGATCTGTTTGTAATTTAGATACCCACAACACCAGTTGTGCCCCATTCACTTACCCTCATAAAGTCTTCAATATGCTAGTCTTATCTTTCCTTCCATGTGTACCCTCCCTACCTCTAAGTCATATTCAAAACCCCTGTACTAGCCTTTCTTCCTCTAGATGTCCCTCATTAGCTCTAGCTAATAGTCCCTTGAAATATCATTTTCCTTCCTTAAGTATGTCCACATTGTCTTTAATAATGTGATGAAATGGAGTAGGTCTTGCTTTCCAGAGTGTGGAATTATTTGGAATGATGGTAGTGCTGAACTAGACAGGGACCACATCAAACACAACCTAGTATGCAAACCTGAACTTCACTGTAGAAGTCACTGAGTTCCTAAACAACTTTATTTATCAAGACGGTAGCATATTGTTATTTGTGTTTTAGAAATTTTTCTTTAACAATAAAGAATGGACTAAAGGCAAGAAAGACTAGAAGCAAGGGGAACATTTTACTTCTCTCAATAATGACATGAATATACAAAATAGACTGCAGGGTTTTTGATCACACAGATTGAATGTTATGCATAATGTTATTTCCAAATTACATGGTCATGAATTCATCATTGTAGGACACTCTATGTTGATGACTGTGTACATTTTGTCACATTTGCAGTGAAGGAAAACCAAAATAGTGAGGTGTTTACATAATGCATGTAATTACATTACTTCTTAATCATATATGTGGGTACACACACACAACACATACACACATCAACATGCACATAGACATACCCTTAATGAAAAATTTCCACTAAGAAATAATTTCAATCCAGCCCATAAAATAATTAAATTATGATTGTTTCTGGAAAGTATTGAAAAGAATTAATTAAAAATTTAGAAGACTCAAGTAACAAAAGTATCATTGGTAATGTTTTTAAGTTTTACTATACAAAATTGATAAAGAAAGGGTACTCAAAGAAAAATGAAAAATATACTTGGAAAGTCTAGTAAACACCACCAGGTAGTGTAATTTTTGTGTTGATAACAACTGGCATGCTTCGAACTAGTTAGTACTATTAAACAACAGCCTCCCTTTCCAATCACTTTTCTCCTATTTTGATTTTTAAATCTAACGATCGTGCTAGGAATATCTGCCAAATAAATTTGTGCTACAAAGCTACAAATTAAACCTTATTTAAATCTTGCAACATTGCAAAATGCTTTCAACAATTACTTTGCCACCTTTAGCAATGCTATTTTCACAATTTCCCCCACAAATATTCTAACAGTGAGAACTAGCAGTGGTGAGACAGTTTTGTTCCCACAATGCATTACAGAGAAAAATACCCTCAAATTTGCAGATGTGGTATCAGAGGCTCCAAAATCCACCTGCACTTAAGGTGAACCATCCCCCTCCTCAATTTTGAATGGCCTTCTAGGTGCCTTTGGAACAAACTTTCCAGCTACTGCGTAATGAACACAGGCTGATCCTCACCCCGCAGTCATCCCAGGGAATGAAAACAGCTGATGCGTGAAAGAGAATCTTGCAAACACGTTTCAGGATAACTTCCGATGAGATGCGTCTTTAGATTATTCCAACAAACTAAGTTTCTGGCTTGAATGTGAAACATATTGAGTATTTCAGGGAGGAATATTTATTGCTGAATGCCAAGCTCTGTGTTCAGCCTAGCAGAAAGGCCTCTTATCCCTTTGGGCTCCCACAGGCTTGTAGAATAAAAGTGAGTTGTGCATCGCTGGTTTGCTGTGGTCTCTGAAACCATATCGAACTGCTTATGTCATGCTCTTCATTCAACAAATGGAAAATATTCCCTTGCAACTAAGTGGCAGGAAGGGAGGCTCATTGAAGAGAGGTGAATAGGGGCCCACAGAGGCACAGAGGCCATGGACATTCCAAGGAGGGGTTAACAGTTGAGAAACGTAGGAGTTCACTGAGCCAAGACAGAGAGAAATGGCCAAGCTGCTTTCGTGATTGATGACCAGTGGAATGCAACGGAAGAAGAGAAAGTAAGCAAAGAAAGACATTTCAGTATGGAACAAGAGCATTAATAAATAGTAACTATCACAACCAACTCTAATGATGATTTATAGTGAGGCTCTACAGCAGATCCCTTCATCTGGAGTTGCTAAGAACATACAAAGCTTGGAAATACTTTCAGAAAGAAAGAAAAATGTCCTTTCCAACCACGAGGATTCTTTTGGAATTTTGCTGTTTTCTTTCAGCATTTTATGTCCTCCATATCTAAAGCTATCCATTGAGATACAATGGCCATATCATCTCATTGCAATTAATCATTTCCACAAGCAAAATCATCTTCCACTTTCACTAACTCCTTTCAAGTTATGGGGACTTGTTTTAGTGTTTTGTTTTGTTTGCTTTTTTTTTTTTTCTGTTTCACTCCTGTCCTTGTCTTTGAGTAGTTCCTGTTACACCAAGCATCCCTTAAACCATAATCTTTGTCATTGCTATTATCATAGTGATCACACTCACCAACCATTGATCATCAAAGCCTTACACTTCCCTAGGTCTTTATCCCACACCACTGTGTGTGATATTTCAGGAAATCAAGATGCCAATGTGGGGCTGGGAATATGGCCTAGTGGCAAAAGTACTTGCCTCCTACACATGAATCTCTCGGTTTGATTCCCCAGCACCACATATATGGAAAACGGCCAGAAGGGGCGCTGTGGCTCAGGTGGCAGAGTGCTAGCCTTGAGCGGGAAGAAGCCAGGGACAGTGCTCAGGCCCTGAGTCCAAGGCCCAGGACTGGCCAAAAAAAAAAAAAAAAAAAAGATGCCAATGTGCCTAGAATTTCCCATGACCATTTCCAGTGGAGAACAAAACAAATGGATATCTTCCAATCTGAGTGATGGTCCTCAGTGAACATTTTCTACTCCACAAAGAAGCACACTGCGCAGGGAGAGGAACGTGTACTTCACAAGGACGTGTTCCTCTGTCCATATGTTCCACAAGCTGATAGTTACATAAACTATTTTCCAGGCCAAGTCTAAGACAGCTAGCACAAAACTCAGATGGTTGTTAATAATTTCGAACCACTTAGTAATTTCTAGTAAGTCATAAAAATTTTCTTTTACTAGAATTATTTTTCCCACATTGAATGACTTCAACAGAGTAGAAAGGAGAAAGGAGATAGTTGGGTTGGTAGATAGGTGACTAAGATGAGGGGTTTTATCCATACTGAATATATTTTATAAAAAGACAGGAAGTAGAATGGAGATGGAATAGAGAGTACTTAGATGAGCACTTAATATCTTTATACTCAGCATATCGATATCTATTTTTCAAGTGACTCCAATGTTTCAGATACTTGATCCCCATGTAACTACAAGGTAAGCTTTCTTCCATGGCTGCATTTTTTTTTCCACATGGAAATGGAAATAGGGCTTCAAAGTCACAAAAATCACTCTATGGCTCCAGATCACTATTTGGCTCACACCCATAACCACCCAAGACACCACTGAAGGGACCTCATGGATTTAAGGCCTGTAACATTAAACATTTCTATAAGAAAATATGAAAGAAATTTGCTCCCTTTCTGACCTGCACAACCATACAATTGAACCCCTTTGGTGCACAGAGACTTAATGGACTTGTTACTAACAAACATCTGGTTTCAGGGACTGAGACAAAGAGAATATGAACTTTACTATCAAACTTAAAATAGAGTTATTAGTTAGAGATGCCCCAGCAAGTTCTTTGAGTTCAAGTTGCTCAATGTTGGGGCTTATTCATTCTGCATAATCAGCTCCCAGTTTAACTTTTTCTTTTACAACATTATTGACCTTTTCATTCCTTCGTGGTATTTTAGTCACCCACTTGTGATAATTTAATAATTCAATAATTTAATAATTTAATGTAAACTATTTAACTTTTAGTAATGATGATATTTTATTCAAATTGGAAAGTTAATATAGATACATAGAAAATTCACAGAACTGGTCTATTCTGTATTTAATTATCCCTATATTTTAAGTTTGAAGATATTTTAAATCATATTCAGAAGTAGAATTTGCAAGGAAGATTTAGATTTGCTTACGCCAATACATAGCCATTAGTTCATTTCACAAATTTAGTAGTATGCACGTAAAGCTGTATCATGACACATTTTATCAACTACTAATGAAATGCATGAACCTTGGTGCAATGATGGTCTTTTGGTTACAAGAAAATCTCCATCATGAATTCAGGCAAAGTGTGGCTTTGCACAAGATTCAGCTGGGAGAGAAGAAAGCTGTAGCTACCCCCATGGGATCAGCTATGGAATAAGAAGGATGAGATCAAGAACTTTCCTTGCTAAAACCAGGGCATTTCCATTTGTTTTGTTGTTGAACCTCTGCTCAGTGACTGACTGAAGAGCCAGCGCACATCCCTTCCATACTTAACACGGCTCTTTATCTGCACGTTATTCTCATATTTTGTAAGAAGATAGTGTTTTTGGCCTTATATCCTACGTTAAAAAATAAAAGCACTTAAAGGTCCTTCCTTATTCAAATAAACGAGACTCTCTTTTCTGACAAGCAACAGAGGAAACCAAGCTTTTTGAAATGCATTCAGTGTATAATAACTCACCTATTAGTAAACAAACCCAAGATGACTTAGTGCAAAATTTTTGTTTGCACTACAATTTCATACAATAATGTATGACTCTTTTGCTCAACCTAGTGCTCTGTCACTTAATTCACAGCTCCACTTTTGGCTTTTCATTAGTTAAGTATAGATAAGAATCCCAAAAACTTTCTTGCCTGGCTTTGAACCTTGATCCTCAGGTGACAATGAATCAGTGCTTCCCAGAGTTTACACCAGCAGCAGCCAGTCCCTAGGGGCATCAGCCTAGAAATGTCCGTTTCCAACCTTTACAGAAACCGAAGGAATCAGGAGCTCAGAGGTGGAGGGGGATGGGGCCCAGTGATCTGTGTTTTTAACAAGTCCTCTCAGTGACTGTGAATCATCACAAACCATTTTTTTACACAAGAAAGCCTCTAAATAAACTAAATTGTTAGCATTTTCAACTTTTAAAGGGACATTCAAAAAAGAAGAGGCAAATCACAATGCAAATGAATATGTGTTTAGACTTTTTTTTTTCAAATTTTTATTATCAAACTGATGTACAGAGAGGTTACAGTTTCATACGTTAGGCTTTGGACACATTTCTTGTACTCTTTGTTACCTTGTTCCTCATACCCCCCTCCCTCTTCCCCTTTCCCTTTCCCCCCCTGAGGTGTTCAGTTCACTTTCACCAAACAGTTTTGCAAGTATTGCTTTTGTAGTTGTTTGTCTTTTTTTTACCCGGTGTCTCTCAATTTTGGTATTCCCTTTCAATTTCCTACTTCTAATACCAGTATACATGGTTTCCAATATACTCAGATAGGTCAAATAAGAATAAAGGAGTACCATTATAGCACTCCCGTAACTTTAGAGCATTTTATAACACATACTTTTTATATTTATTTTATTGTCCTATAAGCACATCCACATTATTGTTCAAAAGTACCATTACAAATATGTCAGTTTGTGATAGCATTGAACTTTTTTTTTTCAAATTTTTATTATCAAACTGATGCATTGAACTTTTTAAAAGCTACTGCCGTCTATCAAAGAAGAAAGGAACTGGACACAATTATTAGGATTTTTTTCTATTCTTTTTTCTGATCTTCATATAGAGTGAACTCATTACACATAGGAATATTACCTAGAGTATACATTTTTGAAAAATGGGAAACAATGATTGTAATTGTATAAAAACCTTGTAGGACCTGTATCCTTTCATAATGAGAATTACAAATGAAGCCTTAATGCCTGTGAATACTTTTACCTCCATGATCTATTTGTTATCCATAGGAGGTGGGTATTTAATCTGTCAAACATTTGTAGAACACCCCAGGCAGAGTGACCTTTGACCTGGGTCACTAAAATTGTGCCCCTTTCTAGTGACTTTTTGATTTCACCCAGCAGGTCACATACATTCGTATCATGCCTTAAGAAGCATTCAGGCAGAGTATGACCTTTGACTTCTGAGCACCTGTGTCCTATACTTTTTGTGTGAAAGACATAAATGACAAGCTGGGAGGTTAAGTCCAGGGCTCCCTTTATATTCAGGTGTATTGCTAGCTGAGTTGAATGACCCATGGGCGCCTTAATTTATATGTTCATCTGTGGGTGTGCATGTGCACACATGCGTGTGCATGGTGTGTAAAACCATTATAACTATTATAACAGCAATGGCTGTGTTTCTGACAAATAATCTTAACATTTCATGTCATGAATGAGTTTTGGTTTGTGAAACATATATATCAACTCAATAAAAAAAACACATTGTATACACACATATATATACATTCTTAATTACCTCATGTGTTTTGTGTATTAATGTCATCATCATTGCTTGTAAGCTAAAGTCTGTGACATTTTCCAATGCTTTCCAGTGACTTATAAGTAGATTTTGTATATTGCTATTCCAGACCTACCCTTTGAGATTACAGTTGGAGATTCTGTTGTGAGCTAGTCTCACATGAATCTCAGTTAAATAGTTCTGAAAAATTTCCTGTGAAACTGAACAAAAGAACCTCACTAGTGAAGCAGAAAATCTGTTTCTCTATCACCATCACTTTCTTTAATTCAAGAGATAATTATTAAATCTTTTCTATGTGCCAAAACTCACCTAGGCGTCAAAAAATATAAAGAAAAGTTTCTTTCCTGTGGGATTCTTCAAAGGAATTAAGATAGATGCGTAAATAACTACAGCCTGTGTTTGTACTGCATGAAGTCTAAAACAGAGCTTGCAAGTTAAGCAATGTTTGACTTTGCTAATATACATGAGGAAAGGCTTCATGGTAGAGGTGTCATTGATCCTAGGACTTCAGTGATATTGATATATGTCTGGGTGTACATATACACACATATATTTCATACATACACACGTTTCCTATACACCCTCCATGTAAACAGTCTCTTTTATAGCAGAATTCTAGAATAATTGTTCTTTCAAGAAACTATTTTTCAGGGGCTGAGGATATGGCCTAGTGGCAAGAGTGCTTGCCTCCTATGCATGAGGCCCTGGGATCGATTCCCCAGTACCACATATACAGAAAACGGCCAGAAGTGGTGCTGTGGCTCAAGTGGCAGAGTGCTAGCCTTGAGCAAAAAGAAGCCAGGGACAGTGCTCAGGCCCTGAGTCCAAGCCCCAGCACTGGCAAAAAAAAAAAAAAAAAAAAAAAAGAAAGAAAGAAACTATTTTTCATCATACATATGCAATATGATATCTTATGTAATTTTGTCTACATATGAAATTGACTGCTAATTGTTAACAGGTTGTCACAACTATTCCCACTTCTTTTAAATTTATAATTGAAGGTACAGGAAGATCAAAAGGATCACCAAGCAACCATAGTACTTCCTGTGACAGAATCGAATTCAACATTGCATCTATGTCACCCTCGAGTAAAATCGGTGTTTTTATTCTTTTGAGAATTGTACTGCACTTTCAAAGACAGAGTCACTAATGAAGAAGGTGACTTCAGATTTCACCAACTGATGTGCATTTGGAGAGGATGCCATCTCATATCACTGAGAAGTTATGACTGGACAAGTACTATGAGAAAACATAAATGTAAATCAATAAAATGAAATCCAAAATACATACATAGTTAACTATATCTTTGGGGAATTGCAACATCTTACTGAAATTTTTCTTTCTGAAACTTTCTCCTAGCCAGAGCCCTGTGCACAAACCAGACTTTTCTTGTGAATATAACAGATTGGGAAATGAGCTGGTGAGAAGATCTTGGGTCAGCAGCCTGACCAACAGAAGACAATGGAGTCAGGGATGGTAAGGATACCAGACTGAAGGTGGAGAGACATCCGGGCTGTAACCAGCATCTCTGTACATCGTAGGGGCAATTCCATTCTAGAGAAACCCAACTTTCCCTGGATCCTCACTGTAATGGCTATAACATTTGACCTCAAGGTGATGACTACTACATTTGTGTTCTATGTGCATGATCTGCATGCACAGAGGAAACAACACAACAGTTAATCAATTTTTAACAGGATGTTACAACTCCATTGCTTCTTTAACTCCATGTCTAACCTTCATACCTTTGCTTTCTCTTTCTTTTCCTTTTCTAAGAGTTGAGGGAGGTTAACTTTGTTTGCATTCATGGCACACACAATCCTATTCTCTTTCAAGTGATGTATATACAAAAGTCAATTCTTAAAAAGCACTGAACTATCAAAGAGATTTTATGATTTTCCTCCTTGTTTAAGAGACAAAGTCCCTTGTATCTGAGCATCACTGGTTTACTTGATTACTAAAATAATGCTACTGTCAGTTAAAGCTGATATGACCTGTACCAGTCACTTCGTTGCTGTGCAATCTTAAATTCCTTGAGGCTCTGTTGAGAGATCTCATAGTTAATTTAACGTGCTCACTGGATAATTATTACAGTATGCTAATTGGTATCTTTAATATTTCCATAGATTTAACTGCATTTATTATATTTTTGTAGGTTTTTTGAGGTAAACAAAAGTTGAAAAGTACAAGATACTACTTCAATACACCACAGATTAGCTTTGGAATATGGTAAGAAAAATTATAAGAGCCTTCAACATATAAAGAGGTATTTTCAACTTGCCAAAATAAACATTATTAATGTTAGTGGAGTTGTTTATAGTTTTACTTAATTTTGTTTTTTAAATGGCAGAAAGCTCTGTTCAGAAGATGATTAGCCACTGTGAGATGGATGTAACATGGTAGGATAACAAAGATATGTGTCTATTTCAGTATTCCCCACTTGATATTTATTTTATTTTTTTTAAAAGCACACATTGAGGTCAGGAGACAGAGGCTCAAACCTGTAACCCTAACTACTCAGCACTATGAAATTTGATGATTACAGTTTGAAGCCAACCTGGTCAAGAAAGTACATGGGACCCCTGTATCCACTAATTTATCAAAAAATAAAGCCAGAAGTGGAGCTGTAGCTCAAATGATAGGTTGGTAGCCTTGAGCAAAAGAAGCTCAAGGACAATGCCTTGTCCCAAAGTTCAAAACCCAGGACCAGCATACAACCATAGAGCACATAGACACATACACACACACACACACACACACACACACACACACACACAGAGAGAGAGAGAGAGAGAGAGAGAGAGAGAGAGAGAGAGAGAGAGAGAGAGAAAGAGAGCACAGATTGAGAAATAACTTGGAATAAGAAGCAAAAATCAAACATTACAACTAAGGTAAATAAAGTCTTTAAATTTGAATAGATGAGCTTTCAGAGTAACACACTTAAAGACTTATACTTCTCTATGATTCTAAGTAATAATGTAAATGGAATGATTGAGTGCTGTTATTAGAAGGTACAAGAATTCATTTTTGCATTGAGGGAGAAAACTACAATCAGTTACACTATCCTCTAAACAGAGACTTCATTAATACAACAGTTTTTTTTCTGTTTCTATTATTTTTACTTTATAAAAAGAGAATTGTGCAGTAACAAGTAGATTAGGATTATAATATCATTTTATAATTGCTTGAGACTTATTCTTGGTTGAATATCCATAGCCATTGATAAAACATGCTAACAAAAGAAAATCAAGACATTTTCTTAAATAATTACATTTTTAAGAAATAGAATTCTATGGCCTTGTGCTCAGTATATGAATAAAGCTGATGATAAACTGATAATGTACAAAATAGATTGATGGAAATAAACTATACAAAATATCCTTCACCTGTATCAGAGACTTCAGAGCTGACCACTGTACCTGGATCATTATAAACTCATTAAGAAGATCACTGGTAGGTTTCTCAGGAAATCATTCTGGCATTTATTATCTGCAGGGAATATTATGTTGTCAATACATGTGATAACCCATAGTGATTTAACTAGAATCTCCTAATGCTACATTTTGCTGCTCATAGAAAATAGAATTTTTTTCAAAATACCTTTGCACTTATGCTCCTTAACTGAATAAGTAAATCTTTTAGCATATAGATAGATTGATTGATATTCTACTTACAGTAGTAGTACTTACTAAGTTTCTTGCATTTTTTAATTTGTAAAGAAATACTTAAACATTTATTTTTATTACATAGAGTCTAATTAATATGGTAATATAGACAGTACTTTAAGTACTACTCCACTGGCCAATGTGGGAGACAAGGCACAAGTAAAATATCATTGCTGCATCAGCAGTTAGTACAGATTGCTAAAAACTGAGATTAAACACAGATGGGCTCTGAAAAGACCTCAGGAAGAAGATAATGTTTCAAACAATGTTCAAAGGATGGTAGTTCACTTCTTGACTCACAACTTAACTAAATATTTCATATGGGAAAGTATTTTTTTCTAATCTGGATTAGTTGACATATCAGACATCTCATCCCTGAGTCTCCCTTACTTAATCATCCTGTAGTTTCCTTTTATGAGGACAGTTAATTAATAGAATTTCTTCACTACTATTTGCTGACAAGAATTGATATAAGTTCACAGATGGCTCATTTTTGTCTTTTGCTTTTTTTTAATGAAATAGTAATTATTGTTCACTAAGTGAATTCTAGTGGCTAGCTACTACCAGTGTCTAATTTCAGAAAAAGAAATCTCGCATATAGGATTACAACAGAGTATCAAATTGTATAATACAATCATCGGACTAATAGCATAAACTTTTTTTTAAATATGGAACGCTTCACGAATTTCAAGAATTTGTGTGTCATCCTTGTGCAGGGGCTATGCTAATCTTCTCTATATCATTCCAATTTTAGTATATGTGCTGCCGAAGAGAGAACTAGCATAAACTTTTGTGATGAGAATTCTACCATATTTGCTGAACCCTTTGAATAGACTGAAAATTAACCTGACAGTATAATTTTGTATAGATATACATTGAAGTTAACGAAGAACCTAGCACAGTACTTATCAGGAGGTAGGTACTCAATTGTTACCTGCCAGAATTATTTTAAAATGACTAAACTTCATACTTGCTTTGCTTCTTCTTGAAGTCCTTTTATTCCTACAACTTTCCCTTGTCAAAAGAACCTACATTAAAAACCATTAATAGTTGAGTGAAAGTTCCCATCAGGCCTTGAACAACTATCTTAATCTATAGTAAGTATCTGAGCGTATCTCTGCCACTCAGCTTCCGTGTAATTTGGTGAATGAGTATGAACTTTTTAAAATTTGTTTTAAACTGCTAACTTACTCAAATCGGAAACATCTTCCATTCCTATTAAATGTCTGTATAATTTTCCACCTAAAGTAATCCTAACAAATATTTATGGCAAAGACCATAAGGCTAAAATAGGTTAAGGTGTGTAAGATAAGATTTTAATTCTAAACTTCGCGTGTTTTACCTGTATCCGCAGGTGAATGTGAGTATGCTTTGGGGGAAGGGATGGGGGGGCGGTGGCTGGATGTTCCTTTTCTGAAATCCTTTAAATGACATTAACACCACCATAGAGAGAGGAACATGGGTAAACGATGGCAGGAATAGAAATAGAGATCGTTAGAATTAAAATGAAGGCCAAAACGAAGGAATACGCTGGGTACTGGTGGCTCATATCTGTCATCCTAGCTGAGATCTAAGGATAGCGGTTCAAAGCCCAGCAGGGGCAAGAAAAGTCCGTGGGACTTTTATCTCCAAAAAAAGCTGGAAGTGGTGCTGTGGCTCAAATGGTAGAGCCCTAGCCTTGAGCTGAAGAACTTAGGGACAGCACCCAGGCCCAGAGTTCAAGTCCCACAACGGACAAACATACAAAATTGAAAAAGGAATATATGGAGATAGTTTACTCATAGCAAATGATGGAAGCCAAATATCATAAGAGCTCATTTTAGAAGAAAAATAATGTCTTGCATAATCCCTAATCATCTGGTCCACAATGACCCCTTTGGAACCCCTTCTTAGCTTTTGACTTGTGACCTATCATGAAGTCAGACAAACAGTTTGGAGCTGAGGAGAGAAGCAGGCATGGGTGAAATGAGGTGTGCTTCTTAAGACAGCAAGTGTGCAGAAGACGAAGACAGTTGCTTTGCTTTCTATGATGGAAAATGGGCTAAGAAGGAGAGACTACAGAACTGATACTTAAAACCCCACCCTTTGAGCAAAAAAGGAGCAAACTCCAAGAAATCAACAGTGGTGATATTGTTTATGCTACACTAGAATTCCTATAGTTTGCCATATTGCCTGTGCACTTTAAACAAAATGGCCAGGTCCTATTCAATTCCTTTTTCTTTTGGCCCCTGGAGTATAACTCTCCTGGGATTCTGCTACATCTCCTTCACTGAACTCATCTTCAGAACCTCAATTCTGTCATTTCCTGTCCAATTAACATCACTTACATGAGATAATTAAAATTTTGCCTTTCTTATCTAAGTAAATAGGTAAGTGGCAGAAACAACAAAATAATAAACAAGAATCTAACTCATAAATTATGTGTTTTGGCTAAGTAGTATCTCAGTGACATTAGACATTCAGGTATGTGCCATAAATGAAAAATGGAAGGGAGAAAATATATGTGGAATTTATTCATTACAGATAATAAACCCTGTTAAAATATCAAAAATAATATTCATTACAAATTCTGTGCTATTTTAAGTATGTTCAATGTAAAAACCATCACATCATAGCAGTGAGTATTATATTCAATGTATGTTTTATATATATATATATATTTATTTATTTATTTATTTACTTATTTTTTTATTTATTTATTTTTTTTGGCCAGTCCTGGGCCTTGGGCTCAGGGCCTGAGCACTGTCCCTGGCTTCTTCCCACTCAAAGCTAGCACTCTGTCACTAGAGCCACAGTGCTACTTCTGGCCATTTTCTGTATATGTGGTGCTGGGGAATTGAACCCCGGCCTCATGTATACGAGGCAAGCACTCTTGACACTAGGCCATATCCCCAGCCCCTGTATGTTATATTTAGTGTAGAAAGCATATGGTTATAACTAATGAATGTTGTCAACTTTACTTTTTGGCTTTTATAGTTTTGCTTTTCATTAACTTTTAATTTAATAAACATAAGAAACTTTTATTCAACTATACATTAAGTCTATATTAGGAACATTCCTGTGCTGAGCATGGTGGTACATGCTGTAACTCCAGCTCAGAAACCAGAAGTAAGAAAAACATGGGTCAAGGACAATTTGTGCAACATTATTATGATGCTTTATCTGAAAGAGCAAACCTAAAGAAAATGAATTGGAACTTTTGGACTAGAGGGAGCCCTTTCCCAGAAAGCTTCAGGTCTATTGAATCGTTAGTAGCACCCCCGAAAGATCATACTGAAATTACCTAATGCAGTTAGGCACCAGTGGCTCATACCTGTAGTCCTAGCCATTCAGGACGCTGAGATCTAAGGATCATAGATCAAAGCCAGTCTGAGTAGAAAAGTCCATAAGACTCTCATGTCCAAACAACCACCTGAAAAAGTGGAAGTGGTGCTGTGGCTCAAGCAGTAGAGCACTCACTAGCCTGGAGCTGAAGAGCCCAGGGACAGTGGCCAGGCCCAGAGTTTAAGCCCCATGACAAAAAAAAAAAAAAAAAAAGACCTAATGCAGTAATAACTACCCCATAATAATCTTTTTGTCATGTCATGTCATATTTGAAAAAATATAGTGGAGAAAAAACATTATTGAAATTACTTCATATTGCAGGAATGCCAATCCTATAAGTACTGATTATTAACTGATTATTATTCTATTGTAACAGGTAAACTTTGCTTAGTCAATTTTATTGGATTTTTTGTTTGTCACTCATAGGGCAAGAACTCGGGACCTGGGCACTGTCCTTGAGCTTTTGTGCTCAAGGTCAGTGCTCAAACACTTTCAGTCACAGCTCCACTTCCAGAATGACTTTCCTACCCTGCTGGCTTCAAACCCAAATCCTCAGATCTCAGCTTGTTGAGTAGCTAGGATTAAAGACAACATGCGTCACCTGCATGCAACTGCTAAGCCAATATTCATGTTAATGATTTTAGCATTTTAGTATTACATTCTTAATTTAAAATTACAGTAATTTACAGAATATAAAATATTTTTTTTCAAATAACAATTCTTTAAACCACAGATTTTAAAAGGTCCAAAATCTATAAAGAGAAAAAACACCCTTCTTGATTTATATCCTAATGTCATTAACAAAGGGCAATGTTTCGAAGATTACTGATGGTAGCGATTTTACATAGAGGACCTTTGCTCAGGAATGATTCAATGACACTTCCAATAACTCTTAACAAATTTTAGAAATATGTTGAATTTGCTAGTAAGATACATTTAATGGACTTTCTAGACATAATGTTAGAGTGACAACTGATGACAAATTCAAGAATTAGGTTCACTGTCAGAGTTACATTACCGCAATGGCTTAGAAAATAAACTCACCCCCATAAAATTCAAGTGTTTTTGGTTGGAAAATGATACAATTCCCTTGAATTTTACATATCAATTGCCTTCTGTTTGTACATTGATTATGTTATCTGCTCTAATGTCTAATTCACTTTCTGATCCCTATATCATTGAACAAGATGGATTTTCTTGAATTTTATATAATTCTTAACACTGTCCCTTACCCATATTTAGCAATCAAGAAATAGTTTTACATCACTTAGTGAGTTCCAGTTGTATAATACCTACAATACAGATATGCATTTTCATCATAGATTTTGGAGTGCAAAAGAGAAAAGCCATTTACATTGAGAACAAAGATGATTGTCAGGAGCTACCTTAGAATTTCATTTAAACCCTTCAGGCCAGATGAATAGAAATGATCAACCTTTATCAAATGATTCTCAGATTATGATATTAGACATCAAAGAGGTTAGACAGCTTTTTTAAAAGTGTTACCCTCATCCACCCTGGCCACTTAAAAGCCAGCATATTATGCTATATTGGTAATTATTAATATTTAGGAGATTTTAAAAAGTGACTATTCAGCAAAATTAAAGGCATAAGCACAACATGTAAAATAAAAACTCTTCTAAAGATAGAGGAATAATTTGGAATGTCTTAATTTACTTTTACTTTGTCTCAATTCCAAAATTTGATCTTAATGCTAAGAATGGTAGTGTAAATGGATCATAGGAAAACAGATAATAATGAAATTGCAGGAGGTCCATTTCTTGAGTTGCCTAAGGACTCACTGGTATGTTTTTAATAATATTTCCATTAAAATTTTACTCATCATTAATAAGGTACTCCTTTAAAATGAATGAATGAATGCCAGATTCAATCTGTGCTCCATAATTATGTTCCTTATCAGTAAACAATGATTTAACTCTCCTTCATAGTTGATTTAAAAAAAAACAAATTTGCTCAATACCAGTTTTCTAGACAATTCTTTCACCATACCATTAGTTATAATTGTTTCTGGTTTCCTTTCTTCTTGCAGATGAAATACTAAAAGAAAGACCACTAAGTCAGAATCTACTTTATGTAACAAATAGCATGACGTGGGATCTCCAGCTTTTTCCATGAGACGGAAAGCAATTCAATGTCTCCATGGCTTTATTGGAAGCTTTTATAAGTCTAGACCAAACCTTACACAGAAACTGCTTACAACTTTAACTACAGAATAAAATGTGTTTAGCATGACCCCCCCACTGAGAATCAATTATTCTAGTTCGACTACTGATTTCATGAAATTGACCACTTATTTGTTTTAGAAGCTAGTACAAAAAAGTTGGTATTGATACTCCATTTTATACTTTGATCTGTTTGTAGTACAGTGTGATAAAATAATATTTTGATATTTTCTTGTTATTGTTCCACAAAAATATGCAATAATAATAATGTTTAAATAGGAAAATTATTACATACAAATGCATGATTTAAATGTTCACCATAAATAGAGATTATATGTTTCAATAAAACAATCTAAAGACAGACAATAACCAAGATGTCTTTGTAAAAATAAGTACAGTTTTTATAACCAATAAAGCCATTCAGACATTTGAAATTACCTGTTAAAACAATCTACTTGGCTTTTAGTAAAGTTTAAGCTAATTTTATACCCTATCTGTAATCAAAACAATACTGTTGGCCCAGATAATTTTCAAGTTACTTATCAGAAGTAAAGCAAATTCAGTTAAGTAAGTAATAGAAATCAATTAGAGTTAGCTTAGAAAGCAATGAGTGGAAAGCATAAATAGATTTTATTAACAAAATAAGTTCCATAGATATTTTGAAAGAAAATCTTAGGAAAAGACTTTTTCCTATTCCTAAATGAATATGAAATGATTTTACATCTAATAATAGGTATTATTCCCATTCTCAAAGTGTTTTAAATTGAATACTTGAGGCTGGGAATATGGCCTAGTGGCAAGAGTGCTTGCCTGGTATACATGAAGCCCTGGGTTCAATTCCCCAGCACCAAATATATAGAAAATGGCCAGAAGTGGCGCTGTGGCTCAAGTGGCAGAGTGCTAGCCTTGAGCAAAAAGAAGCCAGGGACAGTGCTCAGGCAGGCCCTGAGTCCAAGCCCAGGACTGGCAAAAAAATAAATAAATAAATAAGATTTTTTTTTTAAATTGAATACTTGAAATCCTTGAGACTTCTCTAGTTACTTTAATCATTTTTATACACCAATCATATATTTTCACATATTTACTATGTAAAGTGAATATTCATTAACCAAAAACATATGCTACTGTAGATTAAATAGGATGTTTTTTAATCAAGAAATTATTACTTAATGAGTAGTACATTTTGTACAGGATTTGAAGAGCTATAAAGATATTGAAATGCCAATCCAATAATTCTTCTAGAAAGACTAATGAATATTGTGGGTAATTCATCAAGCATTTTTATTTAATTCCATTGTAAAATAGTTCATTGAGATCCTGGAAATATGATCCTGGAAATGAAGCTGTGGCTCCAGTGATAGAACACCATCCTGTGAGAAAAAATGGTAAGGGACAGGGCCCAGACCCTGATTTCAAGCCGTAGTAACAGTGCTCACATGCATGCACGCACGTGTACACAAATATATACACTATCTTTACAAAAGTATTAAAGATGTTGGGAAAAGGCACATTCAGCTAGAGACTGCCATTATTCTTTTTAGCATAGCCTTCACCTTTTAAAGGTTAAGTTAGATCATGTCACTTTCTTCCCCAATCCTCACAATGAAAAAAAAAAAAAAAAAACCCTCCCAATGGCATAAAAAGCCCACAAGAGCTAGTCCTTCCTCTTTAGACTCTGAATGGATCTTAAACTTCACATCACATGCTTTAATTCTGTCCATTTCTCAACATTCAGCAAACTCTGGGAGCATCTCTACTAGCTGTTCCTTCTACCCAGATTTCCTCTTTGTTGTATATTTGAATGACCTATGTTTTCTTCACATCTGAAGTAGCATCTCTACATCCAGCCTTTTCTAATCATACTTGTTTTTACCTATCTCTCTTCCTGGCATACCATATATTTACTTGGATTGAACACAAGGAACTGAGTTGGATCCGATTACAATTTTTGTTGTTGGGAAACATTAAAGTATTGTATTTGCACAGGACCTATGGAAGTTGTGAAATTATGTTGAGAGATCATTTGAAATATTAGATTTTTAACTGTTTGGGATAACATACGAGCAATCTGGCCTAAAGTTGTTAAAGAGTCAGATGGCCATGAAATTGGTACCTGGCAAGATTTGAGGGGTACAAGTGTCATCTCAATAGTCAATGGAATGTTTGGGGTTTGGAGTCAGAAGAGCAGAGTTCAAATATTATTGTTACCAAATCTTGGTAACATGTTAAGCAAGGTTATGAAGTAATCTATGCGATATCAAAAAGTTAAAAAATATGAATGAATAAATTAACTTCATAAGTCATTTATACATCCTTGTTAAAGGGAAACAAAGAGAACTTATACCTGGCTCATGCAGCTGTACTGAAGATACAATAAAATATGGAAATGTATTA
Organism: Perognathus longimembris pacificus; assembly: GCF_023159225.1. NCBI lineage: Eukaryota > Metazoa > Chordata > Mammalia > Rodentia > Heteromyidae > Perognathus > Perognathus longimembris. The sequence continues at coordinate 18,914,493 of NC_063163.1, forward strand.
TAAGACAAAAACCTAGTCTCTCTTAGTTATTATTATGGAGATCAGTGAAGCAATAAGATCAATACATAATTGAAGAAAATTATTATTTGTTCAACTTTCCAATGCTGTGGCAAAACATCTGAGGAAATCAACTTAAAGGAGCAAAGATTCAATTTGTACTCATGGTATGAATCTGTATTGTTATGGGTGTGTGGTGAAGCAGAATTTACTCCACCCCTGTGTCCTGGGAGAGAACTTGTGGTGAAGAAGAACAATTCATGATGAACATCAAAAATGAGAGGGTTGGGGACAGGGGGGGATGGAGAGAGGAAAAGAGAGAAAGAGACAGAGAGGTGTTTTTTTTTTCCTTATTTATTGTCAGAATGATGTACAGAGGGGTTACAGTTTCATATGTTAGGCACTGGATACATTTCTTGCACTGTTATTTATAAGGGAAGACCCTCAAGGACTCACTCCTATCAACTAAGTCTTGCCACTCAGTAGCCCATCAAAATATTAACCTGTTGATGGATTAATGCATTGGTGATTCAATCCCTTCTCAAAAGCTTACCAACTAACAATAAGCCAGCACATGGCCCTTAGGGGATATTTTAGATCCAAATGTTAATATACAGCTTAAAATGGCTAGATAAACTGATCTACCATTAATATTTATAAACCTAATAGCAATTAATTGTAAAAATATAGTAAATAAAATCATAGAATTTATTGATGGTTACAACATGCCAAATCCAATATGCCAATCAGAGTTTTACAGTTTTATCTCTGATCATTATATAATTATATGAGGAAGATATGCTTATTATTTTCATTTTAAGAAGAGAAACATGAAATATTTCTGTCTGGATTTCACACATAGGGCCTCTGCTTCAATGGCAATTGCAATGATGCCTGTTGGTCCTTGTCATTTTCATATTCATATTGTTAATCAAAATTCATATATATTTCTTTTGCATTCAATTTCTATATCTTATGTTTATAGTAAAAAATGGAAGGGAAAAGAAATGGTATTTTCTAGGATATAAATACTAACAAACATAAATTTTCCACACTTAAAAAAATATTTTGTGCCAATTGTGAGGCTTGAACTCAAAGCCTGGGTGCTGTTGCTGAGCTCCTTTGCTCATGATTAGTGCTCTGCCACTTGAGCCACAGCTTCTGACTTTTTTGGTGGTTAATTGGAGATCAGAGTCTCAGGGACTCCTTTTGGGGCTGGCTTTAAATGGTGATCCTTAGATTTCATCCTCTTGAGTAGCTAGGATTATAGGTATGAGCCACTGCTTCCTGGCTTAAAAAATAATTTGTTAGAATGAATCAGAAAAAGCATAAGGTCACAGATATTCAAAATAACAATATGTGTTAGGATGCATTCTTACTGGCATTTAAAAATTTTATTGCAGGGTGTACATCTGAAGAATTTGCAAAGAGAAACCCTTACAGCACTGGCCCAGCTGCTCCTTATACATTCTAATGGCTCTTCAGCCCTCTGCTCCACCAGAGGTCACTGCACCACCTGCCAGGCAAGGTCCCCAGACTCAATACAGGTCCTCTCTTCCTGCAGTCTGCAGATCTATGCACACCCATCACTTCCTATCTCTGAACAGTGGCTGCTCCATACATGTGAATGAGATCCCTGTTACCATAGGATCTACTGAGCATATAAGGAAGTCCAGGGCCTAGAAATCACAAATAATCTCTTACTATAATCTTACATATAATCTCTTATATGAAAAAAGAAAACTGGAAAGTGGTCTTTGAGGTACGGTTGAAACATACTGTAGAACTGCCACCATTTTCTTATTTCCTCGTATCATTTCAAAGGTCTTATCTTCTCTGAAAAATTTTTAGGTATTATATACATAAGCCTTTTATTTAGAGTTCTAACTTCAATATCAATGCCAAGAAATGAAGTATTAAACTGTTTAAAATGAGTGAGTATCCTATTTATTTAGGAACTGCTCATCTAAATTAGCTCTTACATATTAAACAGGACCACTGTGTCCTTAACAGTGGAAAAAACTCAACATTTTGGGAAAATAATAGAATTGGAAGGAGGTAGATATTGAGAAGTTTGATTTATCTATGTTAGATGTTTTTAAATGGCACTGTACCCAGAAATATTTCATTCCTACTCTTTTTTTGGCGGGGAGCTTCATTAAAAGCTCCAAAGAGGGCAATTTTCCTGAGCTATGAGAGCAAGACATTGAGAAAAAGCAAGGTCCCTTCTGGCCAAGACACAAACCAGACTAGATGGTGGATCCTAATCAGTCTGCAAACAAGTAAGAGAGACAGTGAGATAAAGCAGCCAGAGACGGCACTGCCCCTCAGGTCCGGAAATGGGAGGGAAGCACAGAATGGACAGCTTTGGGAAGTGACTGGAGGTGGGAATGAAAAACAGCATGTATCCAACCAGTAATCAATAATCATAAGAAATTGAAAACTTCGCAATTAAAAATAAAGATTTAACCTATGGAAACAATGTATACATATCCCCCTAAATATACTGCTACTTGAGTCATAGTTTCTCATTGACACTATACTGATCTGTGTTTGTTTCTGTTTCTTTGGGTAATAGAATTCTAAACAATTTTATATTTGTGTTGCCTTGGGCATATATATTTGTGTGTATTTGTGTGTGTGTGTGTGTGTGTGTGAGAGAGAGAGAGAGAGAGAGAGAGAGAAAGAGACACACAGACAGACACACAGACAGACAGACAGAGACAGACAGAGAGAGATCCTGTCTTGGATTAGTACCTTTGTTCTGTATTCTAAGGTTGATTTTTATAGAATAAATATTTTAGGATTAGTAACAGTTTGATTCTTTCGAAGACAGCTATCAGAGAAATTTAAGAGGATGAGAAAGAAGAAAGGGTAACATATTCCACACTACATTCCACTGGATGGTTCAGACTGCTTGCTAACCGGTGACCCCTCTTTAACCTTTCTAAATCTCATTAAACTCTACTGAGTATTTAGTTCCACCTGTTCCCTTCATTCATAATTTAGAAACAACTTTCCTCTACTTCTAACCTCTTAACACAGCCCATTTGAAACAGCTGGAATAGATTAAATGTTCTAAAAGATTCCCCAAATGGCATAATATTTGGTACTAGGAAGAGTCAGAGGAAAAAATTCTTCAAATTAGGATGGAAGGTTAAAAATGTCCCTTGGTAAACACATGGATGTTTCAATTCTCCAGTATAAATGGTCATGAGAAATCCCAGGTACACTGGCACCATAACTACTTTAGCGTATCAGATCAATAGTGTGGTATAAGGCACTAAGGAAGAGCACTTCAGTGATCAACTGGCTGATAAGTGTTATCACTATGAAAACAGCAATGACAAAGACCATAGGGGAGGAAAAATACTCAACCTTGATTGCACCTGAGACTTCACCCATCAACTCAAGGCACTTAGGGAAAAGCACAAAGATTCTATGTTGACTTTAACATAATCCCTGCAGGGAAGGAATGGTAGTGTTCATTAACATTTGTTGCTATAACAAATTAGCACAAATGAAGTTGCTTTAAACAACACAAATATTTTTATCATACAGATCTCCAGTCCAAAGCCCTAAATAGGCTAAAATCAAAGTGAATTATTAGCAAGACTGTATTCCCTTTGGGAGATGCAGAGAAGAATTTTGTTTCCTTGCTTTTCTGAAAGCTTCTAGAATCAGCTCACATTCTTTAGTTCAGAACCATTTCTTTCATCTTTTAGGTCAGTACCACAAATCTCTCTATGACTCTGTCCTTGAATTTTACACCACTTTATTTCACTTATCAAGATTCTTGAGATTACAATAGACCTACCTGGGTAATCCCAGATAATCTCTACTTCTCAAAATCCCTGATCACAATTTTAACATATCTGGTAACAAGTTCACAAGTTGCCCTGGCATTAAGATGTGAACAATGGCAGTTGGGCATTTTTTTTCTGTTGCCCACACTAGCAAGAAATAAAGCCCTGAATTTAAATATGTGGTTTTAAAAAATTATAAGGCTAGGGAAATGCCTGATTTACCAAGTCTCCATATCCAGGAGAGGCACTCGTTGCAAAGGCATGTGACCTTTAAACTTGGAATGAGAACATTTAGGCAGATATAGACAAGTCTGAGAAACATTTTCTCCTAATCCCATTTAACTCACTTTTGCCAGAAGCTGCCACCTCCTCATGCCCAAGTAAACTGCCTTTCTTTCATTAAGACTTTTCATTAGTTGAGCCCTCAGGAAGACCTCTTATTCTCATTTCTTACTCAAGTTCTGCCACTTCTCACTGCCTCCAGGTCCATTAAAAAGAATCAAGTCTCACAAATCTCCCAGAGGGAAAAGGATTTGCCCTATACTCTAGCCAAGCAAAGGCAGAGGTATACACCAAAGAGCTTACAAGACCTTGCTATATGTATCAAAGAAAATCTACCTTACACATATGTAAATGAATTGTGTGGGGGAGGGGGTGATACTGGAGATTGAACTCAGGAACTGATCTTGCTATGAAGGTATTCTACCACTTGATTCAGGCTGCCAACCTCTTTTCCACTTGTTATTTTTAAGTTAGTGTCAAGGTTTATGCCAGAGTAGTTCTGGGCTGTAATCCTATTTATGCTTCCTTGTATTACTGGGAATGACAGAGCATGCCACTGTACCTAGCTAGCTATTTGATTCTTCAATAGCTGCGATAATAGGCATGAACTACAGCACCAGCCATTGTTTAAAATGAAGTCTCATGAACTTCTTTTTTTGCCTGGGTTAACCTTCAACCACAGTTCCTCAATTTCCACTTAGTAAGTAGCTGGAACTACAGGCGTGAGCCAGTGCTCCCAACATGAATAGACTTTCATAAGGACAGAAGAAATTGAGTAGAAAGGAATTTTGATTTTTAATTGAAGTCCAGGCTCAATGACAGCCTCTATTCAATGTGGCTGGAATATTAGAACTTCTCTGAGATACTTTAAAGAAGGAAATCAACAAGCTTGTGCAGTCAACCAATCACAGTGAATCCACCAACACTAATTGTATCCACTTAAGGAGGAATTCAGAGAGCATCCCTTTGTGAACAGCAGGACATATATCGGTGTGGGGTGCTACACCTTGCTTCTAAAGCTCACCAGTGGCTGCCAAGAAAAGCTGAAGATGACAGTGGGAGCCGATGACACAAAATTAGGGTCACTGTTTACAACAGGAAAATGGGAACCCTAAACAGGCAGAAGCCTTATAACAACATAGTTATGGGAGAGACTGTTGGTTCCCCAACCAAATTCATCTGTGAAGCCTTAATTTCCCAAATTAGGTATTTTAAAAGTTCAAGACGTTGTGAAGCTTGGTTAGGGTTAGATGAGATAAAAGAAGGAATAAAAATCAGCAAAGGCAACAAACAGTACAAGAAATGTATCCAATGCCCAACGTATGACACTGTAACCTCTCTGTACGTCAGTTTGATAATAAAAATTTGAGAAAAAAAAAAAAAAAGAATAAACTGGGCTGGAGTCTAGAGCTACAAAAAAAAAAAAAATCAGCAGATCTCTCTTCTCCTCTCCTCTCTTCCTCTCCTCTTCTCACCTCTACTCTCCTGTCCATGCCTCTCCTCTTCATAGCTTTCCTCTTTTTTCATCTTTCTTTTTCCTCCTCTTCCCTCCTCTCTTTTCCTTTCCCTTTCCATTCGCTACTCGTTTTCTCCTCCCTCATGATACGGACACCCCAAGCTCCAGAGCTATGAGAAATAAATGTCTATTAAATCACTCAGTTTGGGGCATTTTATTACAGTAGCCCGAACAAGTCATCTAATCTTCAAAGATAAGGTGGGAATAATTATTATAATGGAAACACATCTTCTGATCTCTAAGGATGTACAATGTACCTAACAATTATTTTGAAGTATGTTCCTTATCAATATGATCAATCCTTTAGGTTAAAATATATCCCCAAGATATATCATTTTACAAAGGTAGCACCTGATGTTGTTTTTGACTACCCACTTATGTTGGTAATACATTCCTTATTTTAGAATTTTTCAAGTTATTGTACAGGAAATTTTTCACAAATAATAATGGGTTATATACCTTGCATTATTCAACATGTCTAAAATAGGTTCTTAAAAGCTAATTTATCCAAATACATAACTTAATTTTATTATATTAGTCCTCAGTAGACATGGCATTAAGAATGACTCTTTTTCAAAAAAGATCTATATGTTTCATTTCTTAGGTATACACTTACATGGAATAATTGAGAACTATACCTATGATCAATAAGGTATGAAAATCTAAATGAACTCAGGCTAACACAAGCATATTATTGTCAGTGACATCATTTTCTTCACAGTAGTTTTTGGGGGCTAGTGGAGCTTTTGAAAGGGACCACTGAGATATTCACCAAATAGCTCTTTGAGACTATCAATGTGATACTCTGAATTGGAATATCATGTCCCTGCACAAAAAGAATGTATTGGGAAATCGGTCAGATAAGTGGACTTATGAAAAAACATCAATACAGACAGACATACCCTATAGATATTTCACACACACACATACACACACACACACCTTCAAACTCACACACATTTTTGAGTTGTGCCACTAGTCTGAGTACTGAGTTGGAGTTAATGTGTTCAGAGTGGCAAAATTTTGGCAATTAACATTATATATCAATAGACAACATGATTGCAGATTTTTTAGCAGCAAGGATTGAAGAAAGTCTGTCTGAAACATTTGCCTATCTCTTCCTTTTACATTACCCACAGTCATTACTTTTACTAAGCACCAGGACTGAGAAAGCTGGCACCATGGAGACATACTTTATCAGAATGAAATAAAAAAATCTGAAGGACGCTATGTAATCTTAACAGTAAAACAGTAAGGAAAGAAGAAGTGTCCCAAAGACCAGATTTTGCTGGACAAAAAAAATAAGCAAGCCACTCATACTTCGTGGTATAAATTACCTAGAGTAGAGGAATAAAAAATCATATTACTTATACTTAGGAAGACAAAAAATGTCCTGAAAAACTTTTAATATATTTGTTGTTTCATAAAAGATAAAGAGTGGACAGCTATATCTCATTAGTTTTAAGATAATAAGTGATCCCAGCTTTCATGCTCCTCTGTACAGGTAACAAGGCATTAAAGCAGAATCTAAAATGTGGGAAAGGATGAGAATGTTCAAAAAGAAATGTACTCATTACCTGACTTATATAACTGTAACCCCTGTGTACATCATCTTTACAATAAAAACAAATAGAATCTAAAGTGCTAAAGGACTTTTGTGCATAGGGAATGCAAATGTCCACAAGCATAGCTAATCCTTGGGGTGCCTTATGCAGTGTGTAGCGGTGTGACATCAAACAAATGTGGAAGGATGGAAAAGTCATATGCTGTTCTGTGTGATTTTTCTAAGACGATTAAGTAAAATAATATCCTAAGAAGAAACCAGAGATGGAAAGACGGGAAACTGATCTTTTAGCCCACTAATAGACATCCAGGTTTCATGAAGAGTTAGAGCCATCTTTAGCCTGTCTATTGAAGTATTGGAGTGTGAGGGCACTGCCCCCAAATGAAATACATTTCCAGATAGTTTATCACAGCACAAAGAATGTGGCCCAGCTGCTTTTCTACTGTAAATTTGGGGCAGCATGCAGAAGAAACTTTTCCATGAAACTCAAAGAAGGCTCTGACCCATAGTCAGAGAAAATGTAAGCACAGTTAGTGCCAAAACGAAGGCATAAGCAAGCACCTAGACAAGGAGAACAGAGTGTAGCAAATCTCCTGGCATGAATACCCTAGAGGTAAAAGCAAGTCTAAAAGGCTTACAATAACTACTTCACTCTTGCCATTACTTTGTCCCAGTGACTAAGGAAGCAATTTAAGCTGTTACAGATGGCTTCATGCTTAGCCTGAAGAGATCATTTTACTCAGAAAACAGGGCTTGTCAGAAAAAACCCTTCCGTTTGCCAGCTTGAGACTTAGAAATAATGAGTCTTGATACATCTACAAGTTGGAGCTCTATGATTTCAGTTTACCAAAAAGCTTCAAGCACAAATTTAAGGCCTATTCTTTCAACATAAATAAGCACCATCTCAGCAGATAATTCTCTTAAATGCTATTTATTTGCACTGCCAACAATGGCCTGAGAAAAGCAATAGGGACATTAACACTCTGCTCCCAGGTATCTACAAGCAGAAGAAGGGTTGAATGGAATGGTCCAATACAGAGCCTCAAAATATCTGGAGCATCTGCCACTAATAGTAACAAATAAATCCTCTGAGTTGTGTCAAATAGTTTATCTAATGAATAACACTGACACATACATAATTGCACTGTCACATAGAAAGTCTCCAAAAGGGCAGAGTAGCTAACAAAGTAACTATTCTTATGTAAATAACAGATACAAAAAGCAAATAATATATTTGAGGCAAATTTCCTCACATTAATCAATAAGACTCAGAGCTGCAATTGCACATACTTCAACATGCATCACAGTGACTTTGATTGCTGAAACTGAACACTGAATTGCATATCTAATAGAACCTATCAACCCGCAAGGCAACATACATGAATAAAAGATGCAAGACTTTATCTACCTGTGGGTAACTGATAGATAAGCAGAATAGGAAACACATCTGAAAAGCATAATGTATGACAAATCTCTGAAAGCTGTCTTTTAGAAAACCTTAAAAATAAAACCTAATAACAAGTTTGACAAGAAATGTGCTCACATGTAACAGTGACCCATCTATACATCACCTTAACAATAAAGTTAAATTAAAAAAATAAAAAAATAAAATATGCAAGAAGAAGAGGGAGGAGGAGAAGGCATGAGAGGAAGGGTAGGAGAAAGAAAAGGAGGAGGACAAAATGGGGAGGGGAGGCAGGAGTGATGGGACAAATTGAAGAAGAAAGAATGCCATTTCGCTTTTAAATTGAAAAAAATCTAACAATATCACTTCTTTTATATGGTTTCTATTACCAGGGAGACTTTAATAATGAGAAAAATGGCTGTCAGTAATTCTAGAACTAGTTGGAAATATAACTTCTGTCTTGAGAGATCAGATGAAAATTCCAAAACTGACACTTAAAGGTTTCTTCCGGTTTCATTGGCATCTCTAAAGGACTGTAGGCAAAGGAGGTGGAATAATCTTATTCCTCCAGCTGAATGCAAAGAGGTTGGACTAACTTTCTCCTGAACCACATAATCTAAAAGAATAAAGAAAATCAGGGAACTATAACTGTTTTAACAACAAAAAAAGGATATTAAGCTTGCAGAAAGTTCTTTTTCTCAACGGTGCACAGGTATCTCACTTCAACAAAGAGATGGAAGAACAGAAGAAGAAATAGAATCACCCTTGGCTTCTCATTGAAGGCTAATGCTCCTGTATTATTCCTTGTATGTCTACCAACTAAACTAGATTAGTCCCTGCTTCTCCATCACTCATCCTTTCTTCACCAAGACGGGGTCATTGTCAAAGGCAGGTAGTGTTATTTGGCCTCATTCCTAATGGGTGGAGAGGTTGTATTGTAAAGTGTAACTCCGGGTCGGTAGTGATGGGATCTGCTCCCACGTATTTGGCAGATGAGGAGCATCTGGAGCCAGTTGTCTTTGGTAACTGCCTGAGGAGGTGATATTACATTCACATTCAGGGCAAAAGCCAAATAATGATGAAAACTCTGCTTTTACCTTACCTTGCTATCTGCTCACATCTCTCTCGGCTGCATTGCATGTGGAGTAGTGTGGGTTGTTAAGAATTCATGTGGTTAACATCCGGGGTCCTGGCACAAATACCATCTCTTTTCACCCTTTAGTATGATTTCCCAATTTCTGCAGGACATATTGGTGGAGGGAATTCAAAATTAGGAGGCAAACACTCTAAAAGTGTGAGACTCCTGCTTGAGGAAAGGCCTCAGATGTTTATATAAAATTGCATATGCAGCTGCGCTTGCTGAGTAATATCCCACATGCAGTAAGCACGATCCGGTGTTAGTGGGGATTGGGATTTATTTCTCCTTCCAGACAAGCTCTCGTGGGAACCCTAAATGGTAAAAGCAGTGAACTTCCATATGGGCTGGTAGGCTATAACTATTTCCCTGCATATGGGATTTCTTGGCCATGAGCCTCCTCACCTTGCTTTGAACTCTGCATTTCCTTTCCTTTGCTTGCTGAAGGCTGAGTCCATGATCAGCAATGGATTTGTAGTAGGACTAGACTGGGAGATTCTAGTAGCTCATTCAAAATAGACTTGAGCTCTCCATTTCATCACTACTCAGTCCATTAGATAAAACCTTATCTCTGAACTCTTCCAGGGGTCAGTCACAGGAAAGAAAACATTGTGCTAATATGCATGATGTGACCACAAAATATCTAAAGTGAATTCCTATTATACTGTCTTTACTTAAGTATTTGTACAATCCATTCAATAAGCCCTTGGGAGCAGCTGTTATATACTACTCTGTAATGCACATTGAGTAAAAAGAAATCTCACCACTTGAAATATGCTTTTCTTCCTTGGACATGGGCAGGTGGATAGAGGCCACTGAAAGGGCATTAAATAAAAATGCAGTTGTGATTACATTGAACTGCATGTATCCAAATCTCCTAAAGTAGTCATAATAGAAACATTAATATACCATTAGTATGCATTACTCACAGAGAAAATCTAGAGGAAAGTAATCTGGAGCAAGTTTGTTAACTTTTCATGTTTCTTCACTCAGTTCTATCATTCTACATTGCCTCATCTATAGTTGACATTTATTTCATTGTTGAAAATGTCACCAGAGCTCCAAATACCAAAAACAAAAATTGCATTGTACTGAATGAAACCTCACCTCTAGTGGTAAACTAAGGCCATGTTACTAAGGGCTTGCTGATAAGTTTAGAAAAAAACATTTAGAAGGGGCTGGATTTGCTGGACAGTGGGCATTTTCATTGTTATATTCATTTCATTACTTGTCTTTGAAGTACTAAATCGTTATTTGGAGCTCTGGGCCTGGGCACTTGTCCCTGAGCTCTTCAGCTCAAGGCTAGTGCTCTGCCACTTGAGCCACAGTGACACTTGTGGTTTTCTGTTGGTTATTGGAGATAAGAGTCTCACAGACATTCCTGCCCAGGCAGCTTTGAACAGCAATCCTCAGATCTCAGCCTCCTGAGTAGTTAGGATTACTGGCATGAGTCACGAGCACCCAGCACAATGCAAATTTTTGAGGTTTGTACTATTCAACATGCAAAGGCATCTGTTGTAGAAATACTTTAGAATTATTTTCCAATGTGTAGCTTCTACGGAAGAAGGTTTGATAATTATTGCCCATACTTAAGTTATACAAGTTACACAAATCAGAATAAAAAGCAAGTATAAAACGCTCATGAGAATTAATTCAAAGGACATTTAAATAGTCTATTTCATACAAATTGTATTTTAATTAACTAAATAAAATAATTAAACAAACTGGTAGGATGCCTGAAAAATGACACTAAGTATGTTTTTGCTAAATATTTTGTTACATTATTCTTTTATTTTTAAAAGGTGGGCTATAATTTTTAATACTTTAACTCTATTGTTCACATAAGTGATCAATTTTTTTAATTAAATTAGGCTGCTACAGCATATGTCAAAGGCCATTAAGTATCTTGTCTTTAGAGAGAAATCAGAGTAAAAGTAAAATGATTCCTGTTTGTTTTGTGTAGGTAAAATCTGAGTAAGGCCTGCTCTTGTAGAATTGGCCTGGGGGTTTTTGTTTGTTTGTCTGTTTTCAAGGAAAAGAAGCTTACTTTTCTAAATTTATAATGCAAGCAAATCTCCAAGTTTTTAAGAAGTTTCAAATCATAGGAACTTAGAAAATAAATATGAACGGATACTAATAACTGCACATAATTCAATAAACCCTAGAATTCACAAACAAAAATTCCTACTGAGTTCTTCTCATGCTAACTGTCATTGTCCTCATGCAGAAGTTCCAAGCTTTGGATGACTTGGGTTTACGTATTTCCACATATTGTTTATGTTCTAGAACTTGTTTATTAATTTTCCCCTCTACTTGGTGTATATGTTGATGTTACAATGGAAGTGTGAATAATATCAAGGAAGTACAGTGTGTTCTGCCTGATATAAATGAAACAATGAAGGCTACTAAAAAATTCAAATCCAATAATAGGACATTAAGTATATTTATGGTTTAAGAAGGGACAAGTCCAGTGCTGGCAGCTCAAGCCTGTAAACTTACTCAGGAGGCTAAGATCTGAGGATTACATACTAAAGCCAGATCAGGAAGGAAAGTACTTGATCTCCAAAAAGCCAGAAGTAGAACTGTGGCTCAAATGGCAGAGTGCTATCCTTGAGCAAAAATCCTCAGGAACAACAAGTAGGCCTGAGTTCAAGTCCCAAGACCAGCACATTAGGGTATAAGCCATCATAATATTTCAACTCATTATTGATATATTATTTCATTTTTAAAGATTCTATGTATAGGAAATAAGCTCATTTACCACTATTTTATTTTTTAAAAATCTTCTACATATCAGACACTGTTATACTACATGAGTAAGTTAGACAGGTTTCTTATTGTTTAGAGTTTTATATTTCGGTGAATGTTACAAGTAATGGAATTGGAAATTGAAGATGATTCAAGACCTTTTGGAGAAATAAAAAGGCCCAGTGACATTGGAGCATAGGAGCAAAGTTTAATATAGTAAAATTGGAAACATAAAGGCATATAAGATAAAATGTGGCCCTGATATTTAGAAAGAATCTTGGATTGCATTTTAGTGTGAAGGAATTTCAGAGCTTTATTTTATTTATTTATGACAAAAAAAAAAACCTTGAAGGCTATGGACAGAAGGTTTTGATTAAGGGAGGATACAGTCAGGAAGACAGGAAGCCACCAGCACTTTTCCAAATGATAGACAATAGCGATGATGTGGAACACTGTAAACTAAAAGCCTTTTTTTGTCTCTTGAATAACCGAGACACTTCATACAGACACATATACCTTTATACACAGAATAAAGTAAATAAGAATATATTAATAACCCCTTTGATTGAGGTAGTAAAATATTAAAGTTAAAGGATTTTTAAAATCCAAAAATAGAGGAAATGTGTTCTCCAACTCCTCTGTAGGAACATTCAGAAAAAGGATGGGCATATTTGCCAAAGGTGAAATGAAAGAAGTATTGGGGTGAATGAATTTCAAACTGCATTATTAATTGTAGCCTGTTATACACATAGTATTATCAGAAAGTCTAGAGGCTTCCATGATCATTGGGACATGAGGATATTTGTTAGTTCCCAGATTAGATTTCTGTTCTTCTAGCTGTACAGAGGTTTTACATTCCTGGTGAGCTGGGAAATCCTGAACTGGCTTCCACAAGAACTTTCCAACTTCCTGCTGTCTAACAGAGATGTGAATCTGCCCTCTCTCCCATCCCAGTTTTTGGTAAAGAATGAACAGTTGTTTTTTCTGATAAAAGTAGCCAGAAAATGTGCAAAAGATTTCTGAATAATTACTTATTTCTAAAACAATAAAAATCAACCTTAATTTCTCTTAAGCTTTGTAAATCAAATGCTATACTAAGAACTCTAAATTGAGAATACAGAATAATATTTTTAATTTGGGGGGAATAATTTTTTCCAAATTCAGAAATTGACTTTCAGTTTAAAAAAATGACCTCCTCAACTGTACTCAGATTGAGTTTAGATTTGTTTAAGCAATAAATACAAGAGTTTTAAAGTAAGTATCATATTATGTAAAGAAAACTAAATTTTCACTTGACAGTTGATGTTAAGTATTTACTTCTGGTTTTGAAAATGTTTTAATGTGTTACTTCTAATTATTTACTTCAATAATAAAGCTTCTTTTAGATAAAAAGGTAATTGGTTTTACATCTTAAAATAGTGAGTAAAATTATCTGATTCATTCAAATATGGAATTTCATTTACTTTGAAGACAAATGTAACTCATTCTATCTAATTAATGAATGACAAAGAAGCTAAAACAATAAGATGACCATGTATCAAAAAAATTTCCACTTTGTGTCATGGAGAATGTGAACTACTTTCTATAGTGTCAAACTTAACCAAATTCATTAATCTAGAGTATTTTCAAGACAAAGAAGGAGAAAATCAAAAAGCAGTTCAAGACAGCGATCCGAAGTTCATGATTATTACTGAAGCTGAGATTTGAATGGAAGTATCTTCTAACATATCACTCACAGATTATCAATTAAGCTATCCTGTTTTCTTTTTCAGTAGAGAAAATAGGAAATAAATTCTCCCATATGTCTTTTATAGTCACTGCAGATATGTGACTGTCATATTCCTGAGAAATTTCAATAGAGTAACAAGTTCTTATCCTTCATCTAATTAAATACCATCTCTGTGATCATAGAAATCTTGAAGGTGAGGCTGATGAATTACTTTTGGAAATCCTAAGAAGGTAGTAAAGAGCATGCATGATAACAAAAGATAACATAAAGATAAAACCAGAGAATTTATTTTTTAAACTAGGGCTATTTTTATCAAGATAACAGACTTGAAATAAGATCTATTGAAGTATAATCATGTTGAATCTTAAGCTATTAACCAAACAAATTTAATGCAAAATTACCAGATAATAAATAGAGATAAGATTGTTAACTTGGTTAGCAAAGATAAGCATAAACTTGCAAAGGTCAAGTTATGTAGTAATTCCAGCTATAACTCAAATGTCAACTGAGATCACTTTGCCTCTTAATAAAAAGAACAATTTTATGTAATCCATGTCTTGTGGAAAATATAATACACTCAACAAGGCTTCTGGGAACTCTTATGTTTGACTATATTGTTTACTTCTTGTCCTGAGTTTCTGATATTTCTTTTGCTTAGGGTATTTTATTCATTCTTTGCTTTTCAAAGTAATTATCTCTTTACCAGAATCCATGCCAATAGAGAACTCCAGTTTTTGTCCCTTAACTGAACACAAACTATCAAATCAATAAGCCTACAAACACATGTGCATGTGTTCTCTCTCTGTCTCTCTCTGTCTCTCTCTGTCTCTGTGTCTCCACACAGACACACAGACACACACAGACATGCACACAGACACACAAACACACAGACACACAGACACAAACACAGAGACAGACACACACACAGACACACACAGACACACACACACCACAGACACACACACAGACACACACACACACACACACACTCCTCCTTGTTGATGTATTGAACTCATTGTAGAACCAGATAAGGTCAAGAGATATATAATAAAAATACAAATCAACACACTGCTTAGGCTTCTTTCTGACAATGGGAAATCAGTCATCTTTCTGCTGTTGTTAGCTGCTGTTAGGCATTAACAAGGTAAGCTATATGGCATTAATCCTCAATGATGGGACAGAGTGTAGGCATTCATAAATATTAACTAATAGGTATTACATTGTAATTGTAGAAAAAAGTAAATTAGAATGCAATTTTAGAAGTCCTTTGCCTATCTATGCTATCAGAACATGTTTCTCTTCTGATCTAGTCTTTCCTTCCACCTTTCCAAACTAACAGGAGACTTTTTAAAAAGTAAAATAAAAATACAGCAAATCTTTTCCACCACATATGTCAGAAAATCAAATTCTCAAGTTCCTCTTGTTATCATAAGATTTAACAGCAGTTAAGAATAATACACCTTCTTCCAAGAACTAGGTTAAGTATGCAAACAGAACATTATCCTGGAATAAGAGTCGAGGAGGAAGAAAAAGACTTGATTCATCCAGTTATATAATCTCATTTCCTTCATGTGCAAGACGCCTGGATCTATGGGTTGGGGGTAGATGTTCACATAATGATTTCCAGTTAACTAGAACAATAGCTAATTGCACGAATGACCATAAAACAGAAAACTGGTGCTAAATTGAAGTGTGTTTTATCTGGATAATTTTGGCTAAAATGTAAATTGATGGAATTGGCATCTATTTGATGCCATATTTTTGAGGATGGAGCTTTCGACTCAAGACTATTTGAAAACTCAGGCCATTTCGAGATTTTGATGGACATATTCATAAAAAAGAATAAAATAATAGTGCATACATATACAAAATGAATATTTTGTGTAAATATATCTACTGAAAATTTACCCAGGCCACAAATGCTGCTGATAAATGTGAGACCTAATCTAAAAAAAAATGACTTTGTCAGTTTCATAATCCCTTTAAAAAATATTAGAGTTGTGGGCTGGGGATATGGCCTAGTGGCAAGAGTGCTTGCCTTGTATAACATGAGGCCCTGGGTTCAATTCCCCAGCACCACATATACAAAAAACGGCCAGAAGGGGCGCTGTGGCTCAAGTGGCAGATTGCTAGCCTTGAGCAAAAAGAAGCCAGGGACAGTGCTCAGGCCCTGAGTCCAAGCCCCAGGACTGGCCAAAAAAAAAAAATATATATATATATATATATATACACATTAGAGTTACACTGTCAACAAATAATATTATTATAGTACATGGAGAAAAGCTGTATAGATTGTCTAGTCTAAGACAATTGCTCAACAAATGAAGTTACTTTTAAAAATAAGCTGCTAACTTCTTAAGGAAGTAGAAAAACTATTGAAATGCACAATTAGGATTTAAGAACATAAATCTATAATGTAAGTGAATGCAGTTATAACTTTCCCCTTAATTCTGTTGAGGAAAAATATTCAATAATGTTGTACCAATCTATGCAGTGAACAAGTTATTGCTTTAGGATAAAGATGTGAGAAGGTAGCTCAAGGAAGGCAGAAAGCATTTTCCAGAAAAAAAAAATCAGAGTCCAATTTAGGTATAAATAGTGAAGGAAAAGCAAAGGTAAGAAGGTAGGGAGGTAGTAAAGGTGTCCGTGGGTCCAAAAAGCAGGCTGAGATTGATCATCTTGAAGTCAGTAGGAGTTTTGAAAAGAAATA
Organism: Perognathus longimembris pacificus; assembly: GCF_023159225.1. NCBI lineage: Eukaryota > Metazoa > Chordata > Mammalia > Rodentia > Heteromyidae > Perognathus > Perognathus longimembris. The sequence goes on from NC_063163.1 coordinate 18,931,385, forward strand.
GCAAAGCAGTTATTCTCACAGATCATCTCTTCCTGTAATACTCTTTCTCCAAGCTTTGTATTTATACCAGTCCTAACATAACCATTGCATTTAGAGTCTTCATTAATGTTTTGTATGAATAGGACCATTTCAAATTTTTGCAGAGCAATAGACCAGGACATACATCCTAAATAGGACAAATGGCCTGCCTAACTCAACCAAAACATATCATATTTGTGACTGCAGTAGATAGTAACAGTTGTACAAATTTTATCATACTTTTAAAATAATGATCCCATAAAATTTGATGCATTCATTCACTGGACTTCTTTTGTAGTCCTGTTAGGACTGAAGACAGCTGGATTTAATCATGTCACAACATAAACATATTTCAAATAATCCTACTGTACCCCATTCTTATTTATCCCAATTATCCTTTACCAATTTTAAATAAAATTTTAAAATATTTCACCAGACTTGAGCACATCAAAGAAACTTGCATATCTGAGCCATATATTATTAGTTTCTAAGGAGGAAAGAAATAATGTACAGAAGTCAGTTACATGGTATAGGATATGACATTTTGCTTCTCCTAGGTTATTTCTTTCCAGTCATTATTTTCACTAATGGATATGAGAAGTCCTTTATCCCAACTCAAGTCTTAAAATGAAGTTTTAGAAGGACTCATAACCTTGAAGTAGTGTTCTTCCTCCCCACTCCCAAATTCTCTTATTACCATGTGTCAACAGACAGCTCAGTAAGGACTATTTCACACATAAAATGAGTGAAAATCATACTGTTGATGCTTTATACTTTTATAGAGAAAAGAAGAAAAATAATTTAGTTAACATTTTTGAATAATTTAAATTTTTATTTGCTTAAGAATATTTTTCGTCTGATCATCTTTTAATCACACACTTCTTTCCTTCTGAAGGTTATTGCTGTTTTCTAATATTTGTTATAGATTTTCTTTCCAGTTTTCTGATCAAAAGTGTTAGGATGGATCTGGAAACTCATTTTATAGCCAATGTCACTGAACCTTAAGATACAAATAATTCACCAGGGACTCCTCTTTAGGACCCCTCTCAAAACTGAGCATCTTGCTTGCTACTTTCCTTTCATTTTCAAATGAACTTACTCTATCCACCTTAAGACACCGTACATAAAGCAAAATAAAAGCCAGATGCTGGTAGCTTGTTCCTGTATACCTAGCTACTCAGGAGGCTGAGTTCTGAGGATTCAGATTCAAAACTAGCCTAGAGAGGAAAGTCCCTGAGACTCTTAACTCCAATAAATTACTAAGAAAAAGTCAGAAGTGGTGCTTTGACTCAAGTGGTAGAGCATTAGCTTTGAGCAAAAGAAGCTCAGGGATAGAGGCCAGTCCCTGAGTTCAAGCCTTAGGGCTTGCAAAAAATAAATAAATAAATAAAAATTCATCAAGGCTGACATAATTAAATCCTACATAATGAAAATAAGTAGATGTGTAATTTTATACATTTTGCTTCAATTACTACAACTATTCACCTCAAGGTTGTACTTAAATTTGGTTTTCTGGTACTTTGTTGTACAACTGTGTTCATTAGGAATATTGATTTTCCTTAATTGTCATGAGTTTGTCTAATTTGAGGTCCTTTTGACCTCACAGAACTCCCTCTGCTTGAATATTTTTGAATAGTTTGAGAAGATTCAGTATTAGTTCTTGATCAAAGGTTTAATAGAATTTAGCACTAAAGCCATGAGTTCCTGAAATTTTCTTAAATGGTATGTTTTTTATTACTGTTCCAGTCTTCTGCATATATTGCTTTTCTGTTTATGGTTTTCAACATTCCAGTACCTGACTGAATGGTCCTCTAATTTGGGGACTGTGGCAAAGCAGTCATCTATATGGGAAGCCCAAGGTGAAGTAATGTTGCTTACATTATGAGTCAAAAAGCAAAAAAGAAGTAGCTGGTATGCCACAATCCAGCACATACCTCCAGTGGTCTAAATAAGTCTGCCAACAGAGCCCCAACTCCTTAAAAGCCTGCCACATACTGACTGGAGACTGAACCTTTAACACATAGGTCTTTGAGTGACATTCAATATCCAAGCTTTATCTCTGACATTTATGGCTGTATTGGTGAATCTGGAAGACATTATGTTAAGTAAGTCAGACACATGAAGACACACTGTGTCATCTCTCTCAGATGTGTTAATCTCAAAAAAGGAGAAGGTATTAAACAATGAGACAGATAAACAAGAAGAGACCATAGGGAGATGTTGTTCAAAAAAGTAAATTTCAAGAGATTTATTATAATAACAAAGTGATTATACCTAATGACAACATATGCTTAAAAATTGCAGAGTAGATGTTTTTGCTATTATTACAAAATGATAAACATATGAGGAAAGGAATTTATTAATGAGCCATAATGGGCATATACTTCATGTAAAATGCATAGTTATAAATATTCCTTAGCTTTTTAATTTAAAAACAAATGCAAAGATATCTCCTATTTTTAATAAAAGATCTTTAAAAGATTAGGTTCTTTCTATCTCTGTATAACTTCAAAACAAGTCAAATGTTATGTTAAGCAAAATATCTGAATAGTTAGCATTCATAATAGTAGGACTTTCCTTCTGTAGTAAAGTCAGAAGACTCAATATGAGACATAAATTATCAACCCATTAGTGTATAAATCTTTACTCATAACTTCCCCAGCTGTCATTTCATAGAACTATGCCTTACCTGTAAATTAACCTTGCCTTTAATCAAACTCAGCTGGGGGTTATTATATCAACTTTAATGCCACTAAAAATGGTACTAAGCATGAATTTATATCACAAATGGAAAATCTGAGAGTGGAGGACATTTTCCATGTGGCAGTCTCATAAAACTATCACTTTTAACAAACAACTTGAATTCAAGAAAGATTTGCCAAACTCTTTCAGGCACATTCACAGTCTAAGGAGGAAGTGCTAATATGGAATCTGTCTGTTCTGCTGCAGCTGCTTGATTTATGATTGCATAAACAACCCTGACTCATTCTAAGGAAGTTGTAATTACCATATGGAGTGTTAAATGTAAAGATACTTCCTAAGGTCCACTGCAATAGTTTAAATTATATGCATTTTGCTATTTCTACTCCTGAATCTTATATTAAACTTGAGTAAAGAAAAAAAAGTCAACTCTACTCAATACCTTTCACTCACAATCCCATTGCATTTTGAAACTAAATATACATCAAGATACAATAAAAAAGTAAGTAAAAGATGACTACCTAGCAAAAGAGGGTATGTAAAAGATGAATCCTTCCTCAGTTGTGTAATACTCTTACTCTTAGTAGGGCTATTGTTAAGAATATTGTGCAGAAAGGCTTTTTAAAGTTCCCCAATGTGCTATACTAGGTCAACAAATAAAAATTAGAAATACACTGTGTTAGAAAATATGAAATGGGCTTGAATGAAAGTCTTTTGAGTGCCATCTTCCTAAAACAATTAAGAGTAAAAAAAAAAAACAGACCATTACTGCAAACAAAGATAGGTTCATTTTTGTTTTATTTCTGTTTTGTTGGTTGGATGATTGGTTGGTTGGCTGGTTGTTTTTATGGCGTTCCATCTGAGTTTTTTTGGGTTTCTCTCAGAGTTTGAACTCAAAACCTCGTGCTTTGGGTAAGAACTCTATATTTGAATCAAATGACCTCAGGTTTTTGCTTTAGTTGTTTTTCAGATAGTCTTCATGTTTTCCTTGGAACATCCTTAGACCATGAGCCTCTTATTTATGCTCCTTGCATAGCTCCAATGAAAAACATGCATCTTTATTAAGTCTGACCTTCAAATTTTAAAGAAATATTTATTGGCATGATACCATACTGTCAATTGTTCAAATGGTCACATGGTATCTTAAAATACAATTAACTTTAGTCAACAAATTCTTCCATCTGGATACTGGATTGTGTTTGTTGGAGAACAATAGCTAAAGAGATCTCAGAAAATATTTACTTTTCCCATTAAGCTATACTGAAACCAATGGGAACTTACTGATACTAGGTCAGACTTATTTGGTACTTAGAATGTGCTAGATACTAGTCAAAAATTTCATAGCATATCAAACTATTTCATCATAGTAAAAGTGAAAGACCCCATTATTATTCCAACTTTGTGGTTGAAAAAGCTGGAGCCCAAAGAGTTCAAGGATTTTGTACACAATCACATGTAAGGGAGTTTGAGTTTAAATTAAAGCTTCTGTAGTCCTTGATCTGAACATTTAAAAAAACAGAGACTTAATTAGATTAGGAAAACAGAAGAGAAATAATTGAATGAATAAACAAGGATTTGGGAACTGAGAGGATGTCTTTGGAGAATTAGAAACGCATAAAAAGAGAAAGAATGGAAACAGAGAAAATTCTATCACAGAGAAGAATCTGTGTGGAAGATTCATATTGTGTATGCATTCATAATTAGTCATGTTATTAAAATCAATTGTCTTCCTATGTCCTGTTCTCTAGGAAATTGGCATAGATGGGAACAAATTTCATTTTCAGAGATGACATATTTCTTTGAAAATAATTGCAATTGTATCTGTAAATATGTATTTATCTTTAAGCCACTTTGTTGGCTAGAAGGTTTTTACATCCTTCAGGCTAAATGTTCAATGTGAAAGGGTCAGTATGCCTTGTCCTGCAATGCAATCCACCACGTTATCTGTAATTTCTCTGCCTAACATCAGTTGGGTTTGTCTGTAGGAAATTATCATAGAGCTGAATGTGAACCAAGGCTAAGTGAATTACAGATGGCGCAAACCTTACAAAAGGAACACTGGTAGCCAGGTGGTCCTCAAATTCTGTGTGCATGGTTTCTTCCTATTGGCCCGTAACATCTGTTTCCATGGTGCAAGGGTGTGAAGAAAATGACACAAGTGGAAAGCACTGACATATTCAGGAGAAAGGAAGTGATTTATTTTATATTAAAGATTGGTACTCTTATAAAAATAAAAGTGCAACTTGAATATGCCTCTGTATGACTTATATAATATATGTGTGTTTAAGGGAAAGATTGTGGATTTTTATTAAATCAAAACACAAAAATACAAGGCCCTGAAAATCTAATTAGCACAATGAAGTTAAACAGCAGGCCTATAAAATTATTTTCTAAATTATTAATAAGATTAGTTTAAGAGTTTAGAGTAAGAAGAGAAAAACCTAAGAAAGATGTTAAATTATTAATTTTAATAAGTAAGAAGCACTCTGTGAAAAAAGAACCATAAAGTTGATTAAAGAGAATGCTGATTATAAATTATCAGCATACTAATTTAAGAAACTACTGGTTAAAATAGGTGATAAAAAGCTTATATATGCCCAGACTAATGTAGTAAAATTTTTTCCACTACATTTTCTTTCATAGTTTTTAAAGTTTCAGGTTTTATATTTATTCCCCATCCCATTTTGAGTAGAGGTCTGCATGTTGTTTAAGATGAAGGATTGCAGGGCAATACCCACTTTTCTTAGCACTGTTTACCGAAGAGATTGTCCTTAACTCTTTGTGAGTTCTTGGCACCTGCAAGAAAATTCAGTTGACTATCAATAGGTGGGTTGATTTCTGGATTCTTTATTCCATATAATTATCTGTCCACTTTAATACTACATAATGTAGTTTTTAATACTATTGCTTTCCAAGAGATTTTTTTTTCACTTTTTTTTTTTTTTTTTTTTTTTTTGTCAGTCCTGAGGCTTGGACTCAGGGCCTGAGCACTGTCCCTGGCTTCCTTTTGCTCAAGGCTAGCACTCTGCCACTTGAGCCACAGCGCCACTTCTGGCCGTTTTCTGTATATGTGGTGCTGGGGAATCGAACCCAGGGCCTCATGTATACAAGGCAAGCTCTCTTGCCACTAGGCCATATCCCCAGCCCCTTTCCAAGAGATTTTGACGCCACTTGTGTAATACTTCCAGCTTTATTCGGTTTGCTCAAAACTGCTTAAGGTTTGTTTTGCTTTTTAGGTCTTTTTGTGGTTTTATATAAATATTAGGATTTTTTTTGCTAGCTCTGTGAGGTGTTTCATTCATATTTAATAGGGATGTACAATTAATCTGTAGATTCCTTAAAATAATTTGAACACTTTAACCAAATTAATTTTTCCAAACCATGAACACAAGTTATATTTCCACTTACTTGGATCTTGGTCCATTTCGTCCATCAGTATTTTGGAGCATTCCACAATACTGAGATTGTGTCTGTGACGTGACTTGACAATTTCCATTCCAAATTAGATGCATTTTATGTCTTTCTCTTGCCTGATTTTTCTGTCAAGGACTTATGGTACTATACTGTAATCAACAGAAATGGTTCTTGTTCTTGAACTTAATGAAAAAAATTTCAACTTTTCCACAACACTCTTGGGAAGCCTCAAAACTTGAAGTTTGGGTGATCCACTGTCACTAGAATCATCCAGAAGACTGGTCTTTGGTCATCAGCCATAGTTCTTGGTCTTAGTGGAAGAGTCTGAAATTGAAGAAAATGTCTTATGCTTCCTTCTGTCTTATTCTGACAAGAGAAAACTGGCTTTTTCCACCATGAACTGTTTAGTGTTGGTCAAAAGCTGCTGCAGGTAATGCTCAAGTGTCCTTCGTGACTTCTTCAGTGTGTCTTTTCTGTTGTTTTATATCCATTTGCTTTAATTTCATATGAAGGTTCATATGAAGACATTTTTTGTGCAGATAGTGGCTGCCATGGATCTTTCTGTGAGAAACAATTTCTGAAAGCTCTCTTCCCATCCTCTTGCTGATATCTAGGCTTCTGGAGATTAACAGTTAGATATAAGTGAGCTCCAGTTACCAACCAGTTCTAATTTCATTTTTACAAGTGGAAATTTCACAAGTGTCAGAAAAATAAAGTGACTTATCCAAGGTTGCAGAACGAGAATGACCAGGAAGGGATCCCAGCAGAGAAACTTCTTAAAACTATGACAAAAAGCAAGAATGGGTTGTGAAAGCTATGTCCAATAGTGTATGATCCCATAATGAAGGACTAAATAAATAATTAAACATAGGACAGAGAGAGGCACCGAAAATCACTTACAATAAAAAAAAAACAATATGTCAGGTCACACAAAATATAAACAAACCTAAAAAGTGTTGTGAAAGCTGGGAATATGGCCTAGTGGCAAGAGTGCTTGCCTCGTATACGTGAAGTCCTGGGTTCAATTCCTCAGCAATACATATATAGAAAAAAGCCAGAAGTGGCGCTGTGGCTCAAATGGCAGAGTGCTAGCCTTGAGCAAAAAGAAGCCAGGAACAGTGCTCAGGCCCTGAGTTCAAGGCCGAGGACTGGCTAAAAAAAAAGTGTTGTGAAAATAATTTGGTTAATAATCCATTACAATTCTTCTAAAGAGAAACAAAGTTTTCTGAGATCTGGATTCAACAGTAGCATTTAGGCTTATACAGATCAAGTGGTAAAGTTTTATGTCCCTCTGTGAATGAAAAAGACACAATAGTAAAAAAGTTGAATAACTGAAGTAAAAAATTATGAATATATTTTAGAAAATTATTACCAGGCAGGAGTGAAAGAAAATTTGTTCCATGATGGCATTCCTTTAAAATTAGAAAACATTGAAATTAAAGAGAAAAAAAGTATGTTCAAACAAGATGTCAAAATTATTACTTCTTTTTTTTATTTTGGCCAGTCCTGGGGCTTGGACTCAGGGCCTGAGCACTGTCCCTGGCTTCTTTTTGCTCAAAGCTAGCACTCTGCCACTTAAGCCACAGTGCCACTTCTGGCCATTTTCTGCATATGTGGTGCTGGGAAATCGAACCCAGGGCCTCATGTATACGAGGCAGGCACTCTTGCCATTAGGCCATATCCCTAGCCCCAAAATTATTACTTCTTATATGATCTCTCAGGAACTTAAGTATTGAAATGTAAAACAAAAACTTTATTTGTGGGCTGGGGATATGGCCTAGTGGCAAGAGTGTTTGCCTCGTATACATGAGGCCCTGGGTTCGATTCGCCAGTACCACATATACAGAAAATGGCCAGAAGTGGCGCTGTGGCTCGGGTGGCAGAGTGCTACCCTTGAGCAGGAAGAAGCCAGGGACAGTGCTCAGGCCCTGAGTCCAAGCCCCAGGACTGGCCAAAAAAAACCAAAACAACAACAACAAAAAACTTTATTTGTAACATTTTACAAGATAGAATATTCTGGATAACTATACTCATGCCCACTATCCTCCATTCCCACTGGCCCCCTATGGTGGCTATCTGTCCTACAATGTCCATCACATTGTGTTGTCATAGGCCATGGCATATATTTGACTGTTTGCCCACTTGAGGACCTTTATACATAATCATTAAAGTACATAATCTACTGTCAATATTTCATCATATCAAATTAGTAATCTTAAAAACAGTGTTTCTCATGGGATTGGTAATACTCCATATAGCACATATGTGATGAGAGGTGCCACTGACTTGTGACAGATGATAAGAGATGGTACTGTCATACAGAATGATGCAAAACAAAACCAAAAAAAGTATGTGTATATTGTCAAGTGTTATCTTCAGAAATAACTTTACCAGAGCTTAGGTAAATGCTTTCAAGGTAGGGAAAATAAATGAAAAACAGACATTTCCCACTAACAAATTTGCCAGTGGGTAATACAAAGGTTCAAGAAAATAGGAGATTTCTAATATATTAACCCCTCATTCAATGTCTGGTAGCAATTAAGAAAATAAACAGGATCCTGAGTAGAATGAAGAGCACCAATTAAACTTGCTGCGAGTACATTTGCACTGATAACTATGGTTCAACATCTGGAAAACTGTTCACACAGAAAGTAGCACAAAACAAAATGAAAACAGAACATGGGAGGAGGGATGAGATGTGTAGCAAAAGAGAGATAATTCCGATGCTAGCCACAATTTTAACCACAAGCCAGATCAAACTCCTTTAAAAGTTGAAAAGATACATTTATCCGTTCCATCTATTTTTGTAGGCAAAAAGCTATTCCTCAATATGGCTAAGTCATAATTTTAAATACGATATATAAGGTAAGATAATTAAAAGGTAAAGATAGTGCGCTCAATATAAACACATATTAAAATGCTTGACTGAAATACTTCTATGAAATTATAAAATTTTAAATATTGCAGTAAATTTTCCTTTCTAAAATAGTCCTTCATTAGTCTTGTACATAAATATAGACCTCATTGTAATAAAGCAATTCTTATCTCAGCTTCATGTTAAGAATCGAAATTTTGAATATCTTGATTTGTTTCCAAAATAGTTCTCAGTGGTTTCTTTTCCCTATGTGCCCTAAAATACAGTGTCCACTGCATTATTTCAACTATAATCTAGCCAATGCATGTTCTCCTCCTAATTTGCAAAATGCATATCTAATTTTAATTTAAAAGTGTAAAAAGACCTTTCCATTTCATAAAACACTTAGTTCATAACTTACACAATTTATTAGTTAATTCTTCCTTCAAAAGTTATTCTGCTGAGGGGCTGAGGATATAGCCTAGTGGCAAGAGTGCCTGCCTCGGATACACGAGGCCCTAGGTTCGATTCCCCAGCACCACATATACAGAAAACGGCCAGAAGCAGCGCTGTGGCTCAAGTGGCGGGAAGAAGCCAGGGACAGTGCTCAGGCCCTGAGTCCAAGGCCCAGGACTGGCCAAAAAAAAAAAAAAAAAAGTTATTCTGAATTGAGGAGGGAAAGAAGGAAAAGGAAATAGAAGAGGTTCCTGTCTTGTATTTTTCCAATGCAACTGTGTAGTCCTCAAACATATGTTGAGTATCTGTCAAGTAAACAATCTTAAGGCAGTCATTATAGTACTCAGGGAAGAGCAATGAATCATATTCAATTATATGTAAAAATATAAAAGTTAAATACAGATGGATGTATATAGCAATGAATTATATAGAGCATTGAATTGTGTTTAATTATAAGACATATAAGATATATATGTAATAATGTTCCCTGAATACACATATAATATACACATAATAAACATGCTTTTGGGGAATCCAGTCTAGTCTGGGAGACTGAGCACACATGCACACAAATATTGTAAAGAGTTTCCACATGATTACAGAGGGTTTTAAATGTTGTGCCAAGAAAATTGAAGCAATATACTATGAACACAGAACCTGTCAGGCTGAGGTCAGTGAAGTTATAACATCCAAGAGTCACTTCAGGAAATATTTGAAAAGTCTGAGTAAAATTAAATTGCAAAGGATAGGAGTGGTTACTGGGTGGTGGGGTGGGGGGGAGTGGAGGAGGGAGGAATGATGTTGGAAGACAAGTTCTAAAATAGTGTTGGAGTGATAGAGACTAAACAAATGTCAATGCTACACTAAGTTTAGAGAGGAAGAAAAACATTAGAAATTTTTTGAAGACTTGACTAAAGGTATTAAATCAATGATAGAGACCAAAATTGAGAGAGATGATAAGCTTGGGTATACAAAAGGCTAGAAAGCAAGTTGGGCTTGCTGGGAAATTAGGAATTTAACTGAGATGGCAGAAAAATAGGATTGATTATAATTATAGTTGCTTTAGTTAAATTGTTAATACTGGATGAGTTATGGAAGAAAAGATCTGGAAAATGCATACATTTAAGGAGATAAAGAAAAGATATAAAACATCAGGGAACTTGATGAGTATTCCTTTGTGGAATTCAAGATAAAAGAGCATGTCACTTGAAAATAAAATTAATTACTGCACCTAGTTTGAGGAGAATGAGAAATGAGAATAAACAGTCTTCAAATAAAGTCTGTTCATTCATATGACATCTAGTCCCCTAAAACTCGCCTGTGTGTTACCTATAATTTTTTAACAAGGGTTCATTTTTGTCATCCATCTCAGAATACAATGTTGGTGAAATAATAATTCACCCATGCAATAAGCAAATTCTGCTTCGATTTTACTGTTATGAATAGTAAGTTTCCTCAACAAATTATCCCATATCTAGGATATCATTTGGCTTGCAGAAATGGCTGAATAAATAATGTATGCTAGATAAAAGAATGGTATTCATGGAATACCATGGAAGGAAGTGAGAAGAGAGGAACTGAGAGAATCATCATAAAATAAAGAGTCTATTTGAAAAGACTACATGGAGATAAAAATTTAACCTTTCATAGTAAATAAGAAGATTAAAAAATAAGAGAAAAAATCAATAAAATGGAAAATTTTTAAATGACCTCTCAGATTTTCTTGATGTCATCTTAGAAGCTATCAGATTCCACTGTACTTGTTTTAATCTTTCACTTGTAGGTAGGTTTACATTGTTTTTCTATTGCAATTATTTTCTGGTCAAATATTCCATTTCATCAAAATATCAGTTTAAAAGGTCAATAGTTCTTTTAACTATTACCTGTGTTTTTAAATATATAATTTGGAACTCTATAAGCCTTTAGGTCATGAAAATTCATATATAGTTATTTTGAAATTCTCCCAAAAATGCTCCATGCCAATATAGGCAAACTATTCCTACAGGTTACCCAAACCATGTTAAATTTTAAACCAATAAAAATTTCTAATAATTCTGCTTAATTAAAAATTGACCCTTGTATAATGAATTATTAGGAAATATTCTCTTATTTCCTTTTACCAACACCTAAATGACATAGCTCTTTCCTCACCTCTGCCCTACTCTTACCTTATTAATAAGTTATTTATATTTCTGACACAGTAAATTAAAACCAAATTTGTGTGTTATTCTGCCCTACTTTTCACCCTTGACCTGGACTTGGCATTATGACAGTTGTGAATGACATCAGCTCTTCTTTTAGCTTTCGAGTTCCTTCCTTTCAATTTCTGTTGTTGCTTCATTCATCTTCAGTTACTTTGGCTCATGATGGAAGGTGACCAGCATGATAAGACAAAGGAATCATGTCAAGGGCTTAGCTTCGGCTCATTTCAACCAACACTTTGTTTTCCAAGGTGAGTTTCAGAATAATACAAGACATTTGAGTCCTTAGTAGCAGTGATTTTGGTAAACAGTAAATGCAGCATTGTAAATAGTAAATGTATTTTTGGTAAATTAGTAGGTACATTAGACACTTAGAATCATTATAGTGCCTTATTTGTTGTAGTACTTTTTTTTTCTCAAATTTTTATTATCAAACTGACGTACAGAGAGGTTACAGTATCATACGTTGGGCATTGGATACATTTCTTGTACTGTTTGTTGCCTTGTCCCTCATGCCCCCCTCCCTCCCCCCCTTTTCCTCCCCCCCCCCAGGTGTTCAGTTCACTTACGCCAAACAGTTTTGCAAGTATTGCTTTTGTAGTTATTTCTCTTTTTTTACCCTGTGTCTCTCGAATATGGTATTCCCTTTGAATTTCCTACTTCCAATACCAGTAAGCACGGTTTCCAATATACTCAGATAAGATTACAGAGATAGTGTAGGTACAAACATAGGAAGGTGATACAAAACATCATCAATAATAGAAACTACACATACACATAGGACGTTGAAAGTAGTTACAACTGTGATATATCACTTGTTTCCATAACATGGAGTTCATTTCACTTAGCATCATCTTATGTGTTTCTAAGGGTATAGCTATTGGGCCTTGTGATGCTCTGCTATGGCTTGCCTAAACCTGTACTAATTATTCCCAATAAGGGAGGCCATAGAGTCCATGTTTCTTTGGGTCTGGCTCACTTCACTTAGTATAACTTTTTCCAAGTCCTTCCATTTCCGTGTTGTAGTACTTTTTGTCATTGTTTTTCTTTTTCTTTGAATTAATCATGTTTTTTCTATCTACCCAGCTATTGAATCCCCTACTACCAATAATTGAAATGAAAATTAGCACTATCAACTTAATGTATTATATTTTCTGAGACTTTTGCACAAATTTCTCAGTGGGCAATGTCACCTCTAACTTACAGTTCTCCCCCAAATTTTCCAATTCTTCAAATTTAAATATTTTAGGTCTTGTGCATTGAAATTTTAATGGAAAGTATTCTATAATAACCGTATCCTAAAATTAGGAAAGTTCAAACAATTGTCTTAGGTTGCTTTGGCCAAATATCAGAAAAACAACTTTAAGGAGGTAACATTTACTTTGTCTTAGTGTAAAAGGACTCATTTCATAGTGACTAGTCAACTGTATTCCATCTGGGCCCTTGGTAAGACAGTACTATGGCTGTAGCAGCATATAACAAAGGCTACTCACTCATCTGATGGCAGATAAGAAGCAGAGAAAGGGATATATGGGAATAGGCAGATGAAATATATTCCCTAAGCATATGCCTTCAGTAGTACAGCCTCCAAGTGGACCCATACATCCTTCTTTTGTTCATCATCTTCCCAAAATACCATCTATGACTTTGTCAATGCATTAATCCACTAGGTAGAATTGATAATCAGGTAATCAAGCTCCAATTACTTTCCAAGCCCATAGGCTGACAATATCCAAAAAAAATCAGCCAGTTGGGACCACTTCTTACTCAAACTATAACACAGGTAATGGGTGTCCTCATGGTACTTGTGAACTTCAACATGTAAATTTGGCTCTTTTCCTCCTTTACTTAAAATTCATCTTTTCATTGATTTTTTTAAGTTTCCCTTTCACAGTAATGGTTATTTGACTAAAACATCAAATTTTGTGAATAAAAATGGTTCTATGCTTCCGTGATCTTTTATTGCACTTTTGAAATTTTTCAGTAATTGTCTTTGGTTTGTTTACAGAGTTGTGACATTTGTTTCCTAACCCATAGTTTTCCATCTGCCTCTCATTAAATCTGACAGCCAGGTTTGGATAATTCCATGGAGAATGAATTCCTGGATTCTTATTAATCTTAAAAAAAAAATGCCCTAGTATTGAGATAGAAAACTCTCAACATGATAGGAGACTGAGCTTCATTTATCTTTGCTTCCCTGTTAGCCAATTCACATTGTTTGCCTAAAATCTTAACTTGTACTTATCTAATATTCATGGAGACCTCAGCCTTGACAGCCAGCCAGAATAGCCTCTCTGGATGTTCTAAAGGTAAACTTGGTGAATTATTATAATTAGTATTTTCATCTGTCTCCCTTTGTCATCCTTTTCTCACTAAGTTCTCAAGACCTCCTATCTCTATCTGTATTGCTAGCCCTCAAGTTTTAGCTCTATGTCTTTGATACCTCCTCCTTCAAAGATTTCAAAATAGAGATAAATGAAATGGGGAAAGCAAAGGTTTATAATACCAGTAAAGGCTGAGGAAGTAGCCAGTCATATTCAGGTTCTTCACATAAGAATGTGGTTTTGCAGATACCCTGAAAACACTACAAGAAGGAGTAGGAGAAAGACTTGGGCTCCTTGGCACAAGATGAAACTTCATTAATAAAGGCTCAAAAATGCTACAAATCAAAGAAAGGCTGGACAAATGGGACTGCATCAAAATGCAGAGCTTATGCAGGGCAAAGGACATGCTTGAAAGACAAACAGAAAGCCCACAGATTGGAAAAAGATCTTTACCGGCCATACAATGGACAAAGGCCTCACATCTAAAATATATGCAGAACTAAAAAAATTAAATTCTTCCAAAACAAAACTGCAAAGAACCAACAGCCCCTTCAACAAGTGAGCTAAAGACTTAAAAAGAGACTTCTCTATGAGGAAATGAGAATGGCCAAGAGACATATGAAAAAGTGCTCTACATCACTGCCCATAAAAGAAATGCAAATCAAAACAACATTGAGATTCCACTTCACCCCAGTAAGAATGTCCTATATCAAGAAAACTAACAATAACAAATGTTGGAGGGGATGTGGCCAAAAGGAAACCCTGTTTCATTGTTGGTGGGAATGTAAACTGGTTTAGCCACTCTGGAAAGCAGTATGGAGATTTCTCAGAAGGCTAAACATGGAGTGCCCCTATGACCTAGCAGCCCCACTTTTGGGCATCTACCCAAAAGACCACAAACAAGAACACACTAAAGCCACCAGCACAACAATGTTCATCACAGCATAATTTGTCATAGCTAAAATATAGAACCAACCCAGATGCCCCTCAGTAGATGAATGGATCAGGAAAATGTGGTACACAATGGAATTTTATGCCTCTACCAGAAAGAATGACATTGCCCCATTCATAAGGAAATGGAAGAACTTGGAAAAAATTATTCTAAGTGAAGTGAGCCAGACCCAAAGAAACATGGACTCTATGGTTTCCCTCATAGGAAATAATTACCACAAGATTAGGCAAGTCACAGCAGAGGATCACAAGAGCCTAATAGCTAAGCCCTTGTGAATGCATAAGATGATGCTAACTGACATGAATTCTATGTTATGGAAACGAGTGTTATATCACTGATGTAATTACTTTCAATATGCCATGTGAAACCGTAGCTTCTTTTGTTGATGATCCTCGGGTATCCCCTTCCTGTGGTTGTAGCCACGCTATCACTGTATCTTATCTGAGTACCCTGGATACTGTATATACTGGTATTTATAACTAGGAAAGTGAAAGGGAATATCAAAATTGAGAGACAAAGGATTAAAAGGCAAATGACTCCAAAAGCAATACTTGCAAAACCATTACATGTAAACCAAATGAATAACTCATGGGGGGGAGAGGGAAAAGGGGAGGAGGGGGGAATGAGGGAGGAGGAAACAAACAGTACAAGAAATGTACCCATGGCCTAACATATGTAACTGTAACTCCTCTGTACTTCACTTTGACAATAAATAAGTAATTATTAATTTAAAAAAATCTTTAACCCCAGAAGAAACCAGAAATATATTGAGTTTTTCCAACTAAAATAAAGAATATGGTTTTGGAAATAAATACATACATTATATTAAGTGATAATGAGTTTACAGTGAAAGCTATAATGCTTAAGTCCAATTGTGATGCCAGTCCTGTCTTTATAGGTTCTACTTGGAAACCTAATTTGGAGGTAAAGGTAAAGCAGAAAAGAGAGATGGTCACAGAACAAACTAACAAAGTCACATAGAATTCCAGTGTGTGTGTGTGTGTGTGTGTGTGTGTGTGTGTGTGTGTGTGTGTATCACATTCTTCTAATGAGGCAATCAGGTTTGGTTCCATTAGTTAGCTATGGTAAATAATTCTGTAATGAACATAGTTGTTCTGGTAGCTTTAGTGTGGCCTTGTTTGTAATCATTTGGGTAAATGCCCAGGAGTAGGATTGCTGGATCACTGGGGAACTCTATGTTCAGTCTTTTGAGGAACCTCCATACTGCTTTCCAGAGTGGTTGAATCAGTTTACATTCCCAACAACAGTGTAGTAGGATTCTCCTTTGGCCACATCCTGACCAGCATCTGTTATTACTTGTTTTCTTGGCAATGGCCATTTTAATAGAGGTAAGATGGAATCTCAATATTTTGATTTGCATTTCTTTTATGGTCGGAGATGTTCAACATTTCTTCATGTGTTGTTCATGGTTATTCTTATTTCCTCTCCTGATAAATCTCTTTAATTTTTTAGCCCACTTATTAATGGGGTGGTTTTTTTTCTTTGAGGATTTGTGATTGAGGGGTTTAAGTTTTTGAACTCTAGGGATATTTTGAGATAAGGTTATAATTTTGATATGAAAAATGGTCTGTTGTAGAGCTAGTGAAGTTCTTCTCCCAATCTAGAGTTTTCTAGTTATCTTACTAGGTATGTCCTTGCCATGCAGAAGCTCTGCAGTTTAATGCGATCCCATTTGTCCAGCCTTTCTTGGAGTTGTTGTGTTTCTGGATCTTTATTTAGAAAGATTTGATCAATGATACTCACATGTTGGAAACGAACTATGCAATTTAGGGTGGAGGGGAGCTGTGGAGAGGGAATGTGGGAGAAAATGAGGGAGGAAGAAACTGTGCATCATCTTTTCAACAAAATAAAAATAAATTTAAAAAATAAAATACAATAACATGAAAACAATAAATAAATAATAGCATAGCCCATGCAACATTTGGCTTCAGATATAGATACACTGTATTTCCCTGTCATGACTATTATTAAGACACCTTTAGCCTTAAGCTCTTTTGTTAGCTGTAGGTGTGACTGGAGTGTAACACAGTCATCAACGCCATTGCATATTGCTATATAAGGCTTAGTTTTTAAAAAGTATAAAGTTCATTTGCTTCTTTCATTTTTTAAAATTTTCATGCTTATTTTCTTTTTAAATAGGTATTTGGAAGCTCGTTAAAAAGCATGATGACTAAAAATGAAAGAACACTTAAATGAAACATTAACTGAGCATTATCTGGCTGTTCATAATTATAATATATAATACATCTGGGTAGGATGGGGACTACCGATCTGCTTTTAAAAATACTCATCATCTGGAGTCCAGCCAGTGAGATTAAGCAACGCAATGCTAAGTGAATATTCTATTTGCCATTTACAGAACTGTTCCAAGCAAATGACTGTCATGAATCCAGTTTACTTAAAATAGAAGTCAGCAAGATGTGGACCTTGAGTCAAGCTTTCTGCTTTTGTTGTGTGTTGTTGCTGTGCACTGCTGTAAACAGTTGCTGTGATTCATGGAAGGTGTTGATGCAACCTCCCTTGGGACTTAAAACTATGCCCTGTGACAGTAATTGCTGCAGACACCAAAATAGAATCACTGTCCCCAGCTTCTCTAACCTTTCTTAAACTGTAATCTTCTTAGATATGTATGGCTTTCCTGTGCCAGATGGGTGAGTCTGATCAATTTCTGTATTTGAAGTGAATTTTCCATTGGCCTTGATGTCTTACATATAGGACTAGATAAAAGAAGCAAATAGGTTTTTGGAAGCAAAAATTTTACCAATATAGTAAAGCCATTGCACAACCATGTTTACTGCTCCTCTCTTTACCATACATACCCAGGGCATGGGAAAAGTCCAGATATCCCTCACTGGATAAATGGATCAAGAAAATGTGGTATAGATGCACAATGGAATTTTGCTCATCCATTAGGAAGAATTATATTACATCATTTACAAAGAAATGGATGGACCTGGAAAAAATTATGTAAAGTGAAAGTACTTCAGATCCAGAGAGACAAAGAATACATGTTTTCTCTCATACGTGGATGCTACATCTAATTTATGAAACACATGGGGTTGTATGCCAATATACACACATGCATTAACTGAAGTATGATATTCTCAGAGGAGAATTCAAATGCTGTGATTCCTTACAAAAATGAAACACATAGCCACACAAAATGAACATCGGGAAACTAGCACTTGAAAGGTGTGTGTGGAGGTCAACTGGAAGGAGGTAGAACAATGAAGACAGGAAGGGAGCAGAGCACAGAGTTAATATTCAATGCCTATCCAATAAAACTAGAAACATTGAGGAAAGGGCTGGGTTGAAAGGAATGGGTGAGAATGTTGGAAGGGATAACATTGACCAAGATGCATTGTTCTTATAAACTGACATGTTGAATGGTAACGCCTTTGTGCAACTTCTTAAGAAAAATATTAACTAAAAATAAATTAATTAATACAAGTATTCTGGGTCCAAAAATTTGTAAAGAACAAATCTTCAGGGGAAACAATCTCCAACTGAACTGAATTTGCACTACTTTAAGTTCATAGGATTTATTCACTTGGTTTTGTCTCCATATGTGCTATGTGGAAGGACAAAGTCTCTGTAGGTACAAATCTGTGTTAGCTCAGAGTCATGATTGCCACACTGAATGCAGAGGCCCATCTGCCATATGCTCATGGGTCTTGTAAGCTATTTGTTGCATATAAATATCACAAATGTCATTTAGGAACACCTAAAACAGACACAGGCACCACTAACCTAAAAGAACAGCTGTTGTGCATCAAGCACAATGCTAAGAACTCTCACTAATCTTTCTTATCTGTCTACTATCTCCAGCAGTTTCCCAGTAAGGAGCTGGAATATGATAATGAAAGAAATAATTGTAACCACAAATCAAAGGAGCTTAATGTCTTATGGTAGTTGTCTGTCACCCCTTGTTTTTTGTAGTGGTCTGTGCCCACAGGAAGCCCTTCTCCTGGATTCTGCATTCTTTCCATAGCACTGGGCCCCACACTGATTGCTGCTTCCTGGCTTGAAAGCAGCTACTCTGTCATTCCTTCCTTAATTCGGTATCATTTAACCTGCCAACTCTTTCAAAAATTCTGGTTACTTACATAAATGGTTTTAACATAGGGCAGACGATCTTATTTATTCAGAAAACAAAATGGTCTCAAACACATGGCATGCCAACTTCCACTGTGAGCACTAACCAGAGTCTGACTGGAGAACACATAATGCTGTGGTTTGTGAGGGTAAAACTGTTGAGCACTCCCTCCACTTAGATGGTCATTCCACTACTGTGGTCTATTGTCCTCATGGACTCCTGCCCATGCATGCATACACATACACACATGCTGTGATCATACACACATATATACCCATAAACACGCACATACATACATTTACACATATACACACTAAGTAACATTAATCCTTGGCACTATATTAGAAGTAAATATTTCTACAGAATGCACAAAAACCTGTAATTCTTTGTTCCAATGGTAAACAGAATTTTTATATGATCCAAGATAAAGGATAGATTGAAATTACAATTGTATTAGGGTCTACTTGCAGATAATGCACAGATGGCGTATTAGCACATATAAAATAATCTCACTAATGTGCATACTGCATAGTCCTTAGCTTCGGTAACCCCTCCATAATGCAAATTAAAATGTATTTTTAAAAATAGATCTTACCTGAGTTCACTTGGTTACAGAATAAAACAAAGTAAACAAATCAATGTCTGTCTTCAGTTAAAATAATTTAGGTTCACAGACTTACCAATTGACTTACACTAAACCAATGAAACTAGATATAAGATCTTTAAAAATCATATCATATATATTTTCCTAGGCTCTTTTCAGTACTCTTAGAAATCTCCTTGAAGTTTTGGGACAATCATGTAAGTCTATTTTTTATTCTAGTCTTTCTCTGATTGATTGCTCTCTTCTGTTCCACATTAGCAAATTATGTTAATTTAAGTCTCCATTCTTACTACCCTTTGCTTTATAGAAAACAATTTCTATCTTATATGCCTGTATTGTTTCCTGGCCAGTCTACTTTAACACTACACTGTTATTTCATTGAGTTTCATGTTTCTTATGGACTGTGTTCTAACTGATGACATAGGAAATTAAGATTTGTCTTCTTATATTTCTGAGACCTCCCTCAGGAGCTAGAAAACAGTAGGTACTTAATAAGTGTTTAATAAGCAATTATTTCAGATAAATGTTGTGTAACAATTTTGTCAGACTTTTCATATTATATTGAGTTCTCCCTAAAGTGAAGTCTCACACAAGCAAGAAGTTAACGTGGAAATGATCTAAGATGCATTTCAGAGGTAGGACAAGATTGAGTTTTCTAGAGTTCATTGGAAATAACAAGAAAGAGAGAGAGAACGAGAGAGTTCTTCAGTGAATTGCATTCTACACTTCCACATGGGATGAGAAAACTTGTGACCGTTTTGAGAAGAAAAAAAAAAACAAAGAGAAAGGTAGTTCAATGTGAAATGAGCATTTCCACTGGCACTGCACTTTACATCAAAGGGAGATGCCATAACACCTGCAACCATTTCATGGAAACGAGACTCAAGACTACTGTTCAATTCCGTGATGACTTCTACATGTCAAGTACTAAGCCACTGTCTTTCTTTCACTTCTAGTATGTGTGAATATGAGTGAGTGAATATGAGGGAACATGTGTGAACATGAACATGAATGAGTTTTCACAGTATTAAAATGTAGGTAAATTTAATGTAACATTCATAAAATCTGTTTTTAAATTATTATCTAAATTATTAATTGCCTTAAGGACTTATTGTGCACTTCAGAAGTAGACAGGGGCTGAGAAATTCCAACAACACCTGGCTTGAACTTGGCATATAAAACTAAATAGAATAGTCTGCGGTTAATGCTATTATATGGTTCAAATACTTGCATTTGCTTTTTATCAAGTAGTGTCAGCCAATCTTTTATTTAATCATTGCCTAGTACACATCACAAAATTCATTACATACCAGTGGCATGCATTAATTTTTGCCTAGATATCCATATCCTTTCTTTGCTCAATGAATTTTGAGCTGTATATTCTTTACATGTCTTGCTATGCAAAAGTAAACTAAACTGTATTTTAGGCACGAAGCACTGTTTGAAATGGGATCAACTTCTACTCTTGGTTCTACACTTATTATAGGAGAAAATAATATGCATCAAGTTCCTGAGAAAATATCCTGTGCAATGACAGACCTGTAAACTGCAATGGAATAATTGACTTTTAAAATCCTGTGAAATCCAAAGACATCACCTAAATTTCAAGACATTATACCCCTGAGAAATTGGAGAGTTACCTGTGATTAATTTATTTGAGCAGGTGATATTTATTAGTATGAAAGTGGAGTTAGATTTATATTGCATGCCTGCCTATACAAAATTGTGGCCTCAGGCCCAGCTGCATGGATAGGACCTGAGAGGTTGCTAGAAATGTAGAAATCTAGGCTGCTCCCCAAATAAACTTACTCAGAATGTGCATTTAAAAAAATCTTCATGGGCTGGGGATATAGCCTAGTGGCAAGAGTGCCTGCCTCGGATACACGAGGCCCTAGGTTCGATTCCCCAGCACCACATATACAGAAAACGGCCAGAAGCGGCGCTGTGGCTCAAGTGGCAGAGCGCTAGCCTTGAGCGGGAAGAAGCCAGGGACAGTGCTCAGGCCCTGAGTCCAAGGCCCAGGACTGGCCAAAAAAAAAAAAAAAAAAAAAAAAAATCTTCATGGGATTTATGTTCATTTAACAATGGCATGTCTAGAGGATAGTTTGTTGTGTGTTGAAAGTATCTCTTATTTTCAGAATTAGAGATGAATCATGATAATGCTCTTTCCTTTATTAAGATATCCAAAACTACCAGGTAGCTATTTAAAAATTCTTTCCACTTCCTTCTTTTCATATTTTACAACATTCTGATCCTTGCTTTCATAATGGCTTGTGGGAAATTTTCACTTGTGTATTAATTATGAGAAAATTCTGATGCCCATGGTTGTTTCCTACCAATACAGTAAGAATATTTCATTTTAATGATATAAATTTCCTACGAAATATATTTTCCATACAAGTTTTTCATTGGTTATAGGGTGAAGGCAACTATTATGCATTTATCTTCTATGGGTTACAAAAGACACTGTTAAGTCATATACAAACTTTCCAAAGAATGTGTTTTCCAAAATTCTAATGACATGAAAGTATGAAAATAATTACTTCCATGTACAAAAGAAACAATTTGCTCTCAGTAAAAAACAGTCTTTCTGACATGGAAAAAACCCCATAGTAAGTGAAGTGAGCCAGACCCAAAGAAACATAGACTCTATGGTTTCCCTCATTGGTAATCATTAGTACACATCTAGGATAGTCCTAGCAAAAGATCACAATAGCTCAATAGCTATGCACATATGAACACATAAGACGATGCTAAGCAAAATGAGCTCCACGTTAAGAAAATAAGTGGTTTATTGTGGCTGTTTTCAATGTACCATATGAAATTATACCATTTTCTTTTGTCTTTCTTCCCCAGGGTTGTACCCCTGATGTCACTGCAGCTGATTTTGGTATCCTAGGTATTGTATATATGTTTATTGGAACTAGGGAAGGGAAGGGTAACATCAAGATGGAGAGACAAAGGGTAAAAGGTGAACCATTGCAACAGCAATATTTAAGAGCCTATATGCTGTAGACCAACTGTACAACCCCAAGGGGGGAGGGAATTTGGGAGGAAAGGTAGGAGAAAAATGAGGGAGGTGGTAACAAGTTTGATAAGAAATGTACTTACCCTCTGTACACCACCTTGACAATAAATAAATAATTAATAATAAAAAAGTAAAACCAAACAAAAATACTCTTTCCATTTGGATAGCAACTCTGCCTTGAAGCCACTTAATCACTGGGTTGGACTGCTCATCTTTTGGCCAAATGGACTTTTAGTTAACACTCTTTTGGTTGTGCATGCCATATGATACCAGAATGACAAATTATGATAGTATGTATCTAAAATATTTTCATCTGTGCTTATAGTTCTATATTAATTTCATTTCTTAAAGATTTCTGTTAGTGTTTTATGCCTCTGATATTTCTATTTATTGTCATTATTATATAACAATTTCCTGAATCCCCTTTAGCTCTTTTTTTTGTTTTGTTTTAATAGATAACACTGTAATTGTAAACTATGTTTAGCTGGTGGAAACAACATACCCATTTTTTTTCTCAAAGTAGATGTCATGCTGTGTCTAACAATGGTTTTCCATAATCAGATTGATTTCTAATTCCATTCCACTCAGATTGCTAGGAAAGAAAGTGCTTATATGGAATAAAATTACTCCTTCATAACTTCAGTGCATTGGACATAGTTCAATCCTTTAACATAGTACCAGCTCATCATTTTTTTCAACCTGATGAATTTGTTTGTATTGTTTTCGGTATGAGTCATTAGTAATCATGCTACATTTCAATTTTCTTTCAGGTCTTGAAACAGTGACGACGCCAATAATACCTGCTACTTTCTACAATCTTTGATGTGCTTTGATATACTCATTTCTTTTCTAAATAGACAGAAATAATGCCAGTATGCTCATTTAAAATAACCAAAAAATGAGGCTTGGTGATTTTTTTTGCTCATTTATGAGGTCATATCATATGACAATATATCCTGTTTGTTTTGCATATTAACATGTTTCATTGTGACTAAAATTTTTCTTTTACTAGAATCAGATAGGATTTTTGTTTTGTTTTTTATTTTCTTGGCCTTGCACTTGCTTGGTAAGTACTCAACCACTTAGCTACATACATCCATAGTCCTTGACAACAGAAGTCTTAAAATCATCATTAGAGTCTTTTATTTTTTATTTTTTTATTTTTTGGCCAGTCCTGTGGCTTAAACGCAGGTTTGAGCCACAGCATCAGTTCTGGCCTTTTCTCTATATGTGGTGCTAGGGATCAAACCTCATGTATAGGCTTCATGTACAGAAGGCAAGCAGTCTTTCCACTAGGCCATATTCCCAGCCCCATCATTAGAGTCTTTTACTCACAGTTCTTTTTTAAAAAAAAAAACAATTTATATGTTTTTACCTTTTCTGCTTTTCATGTTACTGATTATATAAAGGATTCCATTTGAATAAACTATCAGCTTTCAACACAAAGTTGCTCTTGAGGACACTGAATTGGGAGGCCCGGTCTTTCCACTGGCATTCCTAGAGTCTAGGTTATTCTTGTATATTGTACATATTTAAATACTTGTCAGTAAGTACTTTCACTTTATCCTAGATGCCAGTTCGGTTACTGTGGAGACCCTAACTATAAGCTGGAAAGCGATCAGGCCACTAATTGATACCGACAGTCAATTAGTACTTCAAAGGAGATGGCTGGTGTTTTACACATAAACAATATGCGAGAAAGATTCTAGTTTGTGTGGCGTTATCTCAGTTGGTTCACTGTAGACTTTATATGCTATGGGATGGTTTCTACAGAAACGAAGCAAGCTTCTCACTGGGAACTAATGGAATGTTGCATTGTGGGAAACGGTGATATTGTGTGATTGAATCCATTAGCTTCCCCTTTCTAAAGGACCAGACTGAGCTAACTCTGACTCTGTTCAGGTCAAAAGTCTTGTTAATCTCTGTGTTTTGCTGATCAAACCTCAAACTGTCGGGTCAAATTATTTCCATTGGGCTGGTTCTATTTGTGATTAATTAAAATTTCTTCCTGATTGCATACTGTTCTTTTACATGTATAATCCATTTATTGTGTAGCAAATTGAGAATATGGTTCTAATTCAAAAACAAATATTCATGTGGGCCTCTCAGTGTGATTTAAGTCACTGATTTCAGTAAAATGAAGAAAGAAAAACAAAGCATTTTACTATTTTTTTGCTATTTTTAGGAGAATATTTTACTTAATGTCTATTGTTGAATATTATAAGAATTGACTAAGGAGGAAATGTTATATATAAAGAGAATGTATGTAAATTTTCACCCAGAGCTATTTCAGTTTTAAAACAACATAAAATGTGAAACTAGACAGGAAAATTTAAAAGATGACAAACCTTTTCCTCATTAGACTTAGACATTTCAGAATAAAGGTTAATTTTCATTAAAGTTACTATATGATTCAAAATACAGAATTAGTTGAAGTTTCATATTATCTCTCTCCAGTCTTATTGCAATTAACTACATTATCTTTTATGTCATTTTTCCCCACAGGAGATAAGGTACATTTTGGGATCCTTTATTCATATTCTTTCCTTCAAGAAAATATCTACATTGTATGAGTAAAGACATTTCACAAAAACCTTACTTCAGCAAACAAAGAAATGCATGAAGTGTTTATCATTTACCAAAAAAAAGTTGATTATTCTTATCATTAATGACATTCCAAAAGGTGAGGGGTATTTTTATCTCTTACAATATATGATAGACAGATGGATAGATGGATGAGTGAATAGACACATGATAGATAGATAGATAGATAGATAGATAGATAGATAGATAGACAGATCGGTAGATAGATAGATGATACATAGATATATACATAGATACTTAAATAGAAAGACAGGTAGATAGGTAGGTAGACAGAAGATAGATAGATAGATTGATAGATAGATAGATAGATAGATAGATAGATGATACATAGATATATACATAGATACATAGATAGAAAGACAGGTAGATAGACAGGTAGGTAAACAGGAGATAGATAGATAGATAGATGGATAGATAGATAGATAGATAGATAGATAGATAGATAGACAGCCCAAAGAAAAAATAAAAGCAAAATATATCTCACAGAATAATACATGTTAAAATCAGAGTATTAAAAGATGAACTATAGCCAGGCTCACACCTGTCATTCTAGCTACTCAGGAGGCTGAGATCTGAGGATCATAGTGCAAAGCCAGACCATGCAGGAAAGTCCATGAGTCTCTTATATCCAATAAACTATTCAAAATTTGGAAGTGATGATATAGCTCAAAGTGGTAGAGCACTAGCCTTGAGCAAAGGAACTCAAGGACAGCACCCAGGCCCTGGGTTCAAGCTCCACCACTGACAAAAACAAAAAAGATAAGCTGTAAGATTTTATGGTCTCGATGTAAACATAATATTTTCAATAACTAACTTGTATTCAAGGCAACTCCATATAAGGCTGAAGTGGATGACCTGGCTTTATTTAACTACATTCCTTTGATAAAAGTAAATATTTAATAAGTGGTTAATATAAAATATATGTCGAGGGGCTGGCAATATGGCCTAGTGATAGAGTACTTGCCCTCACATACATGAAGCCCTGAATAATATTCCTCAACACCATATATATAGAAAAAGCCAAAAGTGGTGTGTGGTTCAAGTGGTAGAATGCTAGCCTTGAGCAAAAAGAAGCTAAGGACAGTGCTCAGGACCTGAGTTCAAGCCCTAGGACTGGCAATATATATGCATTATATTATATTATATATATATTTATGTTGATTTTTCACATCAGTATAAACACAACTTATTTAAATAATATAAACACAGGATAGCCAAGATGCAACAGCTACCTGGAAGAATGCTAAGAATACTCATCTATACTTTAACAATACCTGACTTGATCCTTTTCTCAAACATGTAGTTTTAACTCCACATTGTTGACTTCTTTGCCCTTTTCTGATCTTCATTTTCAAAAATTTGGTGGTAGAAGAAAAGGGATTACAAATTTGGACAAATTATAATAAAAACTTCATTTGTTATTGGGTGTTTTGTTGTCTTTTTTGAAGAGTGATTTATTTAAAGAGTGATAGGTATGTTTTACATTTTCAAAACTTCCTTTCATATATTTTTAATAAATATTGCAGTAGATGCAATAGTCGTTTTCCAAGAAACTAATTGAATATTTCTTTCTCATATGAATAGTTTACATTAACCATATGTCAATTAAAAAAGAGAGGGACTCCAGAAAGAATCTTTGCTTCTCCCACATGAGATTGTTAGAAAAGACTGTTGTCTTTCAGGCAGGTCCTCATGAGACACTGAGTCTGTCCATATTTTAATTTCAGACTTGAGCTTGGAGGTACAATCTAATAAACGTAAACCAAACAAGCTCCAGAGAAGTACCAAGAATTCATCACAAAGAGAAGAGAAACCAAGTATCCAGGACCACCTACGCAGTTAATCAGTTTTCAATAAACCTCTAATGCTATAGACATTTTCAGTCTTTGCCACGTTTTTGCTAGAGACAAAGGTTTCCTTCCCAGTTTCTCCCCAAGCTAGGTATGTGAAAAATGGGTCTTAATTTTGTGACCAATAAAATATGATGGCTTACGCCTATAGACCAAGCTACTCAAGAGGCTGAGATCTGAGGACCACAGTTAGAAGCCAACCAAGACAGACAAAGCCTGGAGACTCTGATCTCCAAGTGATCAGCAAAAATCCAGAAGAAACATGGCTCATGTGGTAGAGCACCAGTAAAAGCTGAAAAAGCAGAGCGATAATATGAGGCCCAAATTTCCAACTCCAGTACCATCACAAAAACTAAATTAAATTAAATTAATTTAATCATCCCTTAGATGGTATGCAAAAGTCCCTTCTCCACAACTCCACCCTCACTTCCACCAAGCTTGAGCCTATGGTTAAAGTATGATACTGCAAGAATGAGAAGGTGATTTGGTGTGCCTTCATACATCTGATTCAGAATATATTGCCAAGTGTGGGATAAAGAAATCCTGAGCTTTCTGAAAGTTTAAGAACTGTAGTCTTTCCTTTCTAGGTATGAGACTATCCCATCCAACCATGTCATGATGAAATCCTCCCTAGTTGTTTTCCTTCTGTGTCTCTGATGCAGTTTCCAAAATTGCTCCCCCATATCTGTACCCAATTATGAAAAGCTTGAGTGACTTTAGAAAAACTTAACCTTTGTGGGTGAACATAATTCCACCCAACAAGAATAATCCTGCAGCCATTAAGTTATTTTCCAATTTAAACCAAATCCAAAAAGCTTTTAAGTACCCTGTAGCTGGTATTTATGCCTGAAATACATGAAATGCATGTATCCTACGGTACAAGAAATACTTTAATAAACCAAATGCCTTTGCATTGAATCTTGTATTTTCCAGCATCATCAATTATGCAATGTATCTCTTTCAGACTCTTTTCCACAATGCCCCTCTTTTACTGGTAACCATCAATCTGAGCTGAATTTACCAGTTAGAATAAATTTTTAGCTAATTTAAAAAAAATATTATCATGTGCAAGGGAAATGATCCAAATAATGTATTTTTGTGCTCCTGATGCTACCTTGAATGGTGAGATATTGGAACTTCTTTAGTCTATGACTTCAACATGAACAATGCAGGAAAGACTCTCCCAGCAAGCTATGTCCTCTTACATCTTTCTCTATGGAGAACCTGTCTCTCAACCAACATTCTACTAAACTGACATCAACTTAAAATAGTTTCATTTACATGCTTAAACTTTACTTCATGTGAACTTTTTGCCTAAATCAAGAATTTAGGATTTTAGACAACGCTATGGACATGATTCACCATACAGCCTACCTACCACCTGATTCAAGCTATTGGACTTAAGTGTGCTTAGCTTTCAGTTTTTCCAGACAACTGAGACTTTGTTCTAAAAGCATCTGAATAAATTTTTGGGTATCTGCAATATATTAAAATCAAGCTATTTGCAAGATAAACAGAAAGCCCACAGATTGTTACTTGCCATACAACGGACAAAGGCCTCATATCTAAAGTATACATAGACTCAAAACATTAAATTCCTCCAAAACAAATCTTCAAAGAACCAACAGCCCCCTCAACAAATGGGCTAAAGACCTAAAAAGAGACTTCGCTGAAAAAGAAATGAGAATGGCCAAGAGAAACATGAAGAAGTGCTTTGCATCACTGTAGATAAAAGAAATGCAAATCAAAACAACACTGAGATTCCACCTCACCCCAGTAAGAATGTCCATTATCAGGAAATCCAATAATAACAAATGCTGGAGGGGATGTGGCCAAAATGGAACCCTACTACATTGTTGGTGGGAATGTAAACTTGCCAACCACTCTGGAAAGCAGTGTGGAGGTTCCTCAGAAGGCTAAACATACAGCTTCCCTATGACCTAGCAGTCCCACTTTTGGGCATCTACCCAAAGACTACAAGCAAGATCACACTAAAGCCACCAGCACAACTATGTTCACTGCAGAACAATTTGTCATAGCTAAAATATGGAACCAACCCAGATGCCCCTTAGTAGATGAGTGGATCAAGAGAATGTGGTACACATACACAATGGAATTATATGCCTTTATCAGAAAGAATGACATTGCCCCATTCATAAGGAAATGGAAGGACTTGGAAAAAACCATACTAAATGAAGTGAGCCAGATCCAAAGAAACATGGACTCTGGTTTCCCTCATAGGGAATAATTAGTACAAGTTTAGGCTAGACATAGCAGAAGAACACAAAAGCCCAATAGCTATGCTCTATGAACACATAAGATGATGCTAAGTGAAATGAACTCCATGTTATGGAAGTGAGTGTTTTGTCACTGTTGTAATTACTTTCGACATGCCATGTGAAACTGTAGCATTTTTTTGTTGTTGTTGTTCCTCTTGTATCCCCTTCCTGTGGTTTTACCCCCTCTATCACTGTATCTGACCTTAGTACCCTGGATACTGTTTATACATGTATTAGATCTAGGGAAAGAAAAGGGAATATCAAAATTGAGGGACAAAGAAAAAAAAGACAAATGACTCCAAAGCAAATTACAAAACCATTTGGTGTAAACCAACTGAACAACTCATGGTGGGGAGAGGGAAAAGGGGAGGGGGGAATGAGAGAGGAAGGAACAAGCCTTACATATGAAACTGTAATCCCTCTGTACTTCACTTTGACAATAAAGAAAAAAATAAACAAATACAAAAAAGCTACTTTATGTTTTATTGTTACTTTTTGATTTTTCTTAAATTCCTATGTTGACTTTGTAGCTTTACATTACCATGCCATTCTTGGCTAAAAGGTAAAATTCCCTTAATCTTACTAAATCTCAGAACTAGAAATCAAATTGCTTACAAGGATATTAAGAAGACCAAAAATGGCACCAACTCTTTGAGGTGGAGCATTGTTATGTAGAAAGCTTAGTGGCTCCTCAGTTGTTTATCATGTCAATACAATCTCTGTCCTGCTCTCAATTTTAATGACAACTAATAATGTCTCCAGACATCACCAAAATTCTCCTAGGATAAAGTACTGTTGCAAAGCAAATGATTAAAAATTTAATTATTCCTATCATGGGATTTCTAAACTTGAACTAGCACATTGACTCAGAATACAGCTGTGGGAAGGAAAGGCAGCAAAATATTGAATAAGAAAACTTACACACATCTTCCAGGAAATTTGTAATATTCTGAAAACAAGAGATAGATTTAAAAAGCTGGCCTGAAGCCTCCCTGATTCAGCTTGAAGTGTTTGAAATTAAAGAATGAATTCTTTTTATAATAATGCCCTCATTCAATTAATGTTTGGCTTTCCCAATAGTTTTTATTTGGCTGTTATTAATTCTCAGAAGAAGAAAAAACTGACATAGAAATAAGATGAAGAAGAAAGCAGTGAAAAAAGCTCAAAATTATTTAAATAGATACAGAGAGAGATAGGATATATTCAACTGCAAATACGTGTTATTGGTTTATAATTATTTAACTATTTTCTTGATATGTCATTTAAGCTAAAATAGGCAACTACTTAACATAATCTAGTTATTTCATGAAATTCAATACTCACAGGGCTGAGGATATAGCTCAGTGATAGAGCACAAATCCTAGATTCAATCAGCATCAGCACATATAAATATTTTTGAAAGAAAAACTAGCACAAAACAAAAGACATGAATACTAACTAAACATAGAGCAATACTATCTACAAAGTAGTGAAATAAAACCTATAAATTTTCACTTGATAGAAATGAAGTGTTATGCTAAAGGCACAACATTTCAAAATAACTATAGCCTTTTATTGTTACAGTTTTTCAAAGAAGTAATAGCTATTACCTCAAAATATATGACTCATCATAAATTTTAATTGGATAATGATTCAATATTTCTTCAACACATTCATAGTATACAGTGCATTTCAGAATTATTTTCTATATTAGTTTATCTTCAGTGTCCATATGATGTGCAGTCAACTAAGAAAGGGTTCAAGTTGTAGAACATTGCCTAGTATGCATGGAGTCATTCACTTCAAATCCCAGTACCACAAAACAAAGAATGGAGAGGGGTGCTTCGAAGTCAGCTTGCAGCTGCTGTGACTGGAGGGCTGTAAATTTTCTCATTCCTTTCTTGGCTTCAAGTTTTCTCTTGTTTAGAAAGATGATGGCTCCTTTGAGCATAGTTGTCCTCAGGATAATGACATATCGAGAAACTGGTCTTTAAAAAATGATACCCATAAATCGTTACCACTTTCTGACAAACATAACCCATAGGGGAAAGTTTGGAATTTATTAAATTTAATTTATATTTTTATTTATATGAGCCAAATATGTAAGCTAAACTATTTCCCTCCAAAATTATCATGTAAGGCTAGTTTAAATGATTATAGTGAAAGGAAAAAACACAAATACTTTTCAAGGAAGGGGTACATCAAACACATCATATATTGAAAGCCCAACTAAATGAAAGTTCATTACATGACCTAACCTATCTAGCATCATAGCTCAACTTGTTTAACTTCTATATGTGAGAATAATGCTATTTGTTTCCCTAAGCTTCTGTTATTTCACTTAGAGTAAGATCTTCTATTTATTTATTTATTTACTTACTTACTTATTTTTGCCTTACCAGGAATGTTAGAAAATAAATTAACTTAACGTGAACATCCTCAGGTCCACCCATTTTTTTTTCTGGCAAATGACATAATTTTATTTTTATTTATGGCTGAATAATACTCCATTGTGTATGTACATGCATATACCTTCTTTAGGAACCAGTCAATGGGTAGGCGAGGTTTAAGTATTTTAAATAGTGGTCTTACAAGTGATGGTGCACATGAATCTCTAATATATGCTGACTATGTCCCTTAGCAGGCTCATATAGTAGTTGCAACTAATTTTTTGAGGAACCTCATACTGGTTTCCACAATGACTGCACTAATTTAAAATCTGACCAACATATCTATAATCTCAGTACTTGCAAAGCTAAAGCAATACAACAGTCAAGTCAGGCCTGGGCTACTTGGACTCTGTCTCAAAACACAAACAAATTATATAATATAAATTATATTTTTAATCTTTAATTCATTACACAAAGAGGTAACAATTTATCATGTAAGTTTATGACTACATTGCATCTTGATCAATGTCATCCTTTTCATCATTTTAAAGTATACTTACATTGATATATTTTATAAATTTTACTATGCATATAAGACAAAGCAGTAATCACCTTCTTTATTATTATTTTCTTTAGCTCTTAGCTTTTGTCTATAAAATCTAAGGTGTGTGCTGCATTACATATAAAAGAATATATTAATTTAGAGATATACTTAAGAATCTCTCTGCCGGGCTGGGGATATGGCCTAGTGGCAAGAGTGCCTGCCACATATACATGAAGCCCTGGGTTTGATTCCCCAGCACCACATATACAGAAAATGGCCAGAAGAGGCACTGTGGCTCAAGTGGCAGAGTGCTAGCCTTCAGCAAAAAGAAGCCAGGGACAGTGCTCAGGCCCTGAGTCCAAGCCCTAGGACTGGCCAAAAAAAAAAAAAATCTCTCTGCCAAGCTAATGTGGACTTAGTATGATATGATATGATATGATATGATATGATATGATAGATATATGTTAAATTGAAAAATTAAAATAACTAATAAAATGTCCTTCATATGGGCTAGTGCTAATTGAAAGATTGTCATTTTTATACATCGAGTTTTGATCCAATACAGAAAGTGAATACAAAAATTTTGTACATAACCTACTATATATGCTATTACCTCTCATGATATTTACATTCTGGTTTTATTTTTACTTTTGTTACTGCAATTTGCAAGGTTCTTGTTCAATAGCATATTTTCTGCTATTTTCCTGTTTTTCATTGTGTGTGAATATTTACACTGAGGGTCAAATAAACATATTTATTAGGTTTTAAGGAAACTAGATAAAATCAAGGAAAAGAAAACAAATAATCTTCTTGAGTAAGTAAAAGAATGTTTTTTACCTATTCTTCACATGTTCTCAAGGCATTCTCTCATTAAACAATATAGTTTTTAAAATCAATGTCATACTAAATGCACCTGGAAATACATAGGGCAGAGCAAAAGAAAATAATAAAGTCATTGCAGTATTTTTAAAGTATGTTTCTTGAAAATAGTGCCATTTCTGGAAAACTATAAAAAACAAAGCTAAGGCAATAAACTAAGAATATGATTTGACCTAAAAGTATTGTACTGTGACATGATTCATTTACAGATCAATGGGTTGAATTTTGTGAATTGTCCTGTCATGTGGGTTACTGTCTTTCATCTCCCCTATGTGTGTTGATTTCAGTTTCTATGAAAGACTTCTTGGAACACTAAAAATATCTAGGAAACTTTCAAAGGAAATAGCTCTTAGGAATTGACATTAGTCAGTTATAGTCCTAATCAATTTCCATTCCCAATGGCCCCAGGAGGACACAGAGAGGAAATGTTGATGGCCAACTTGTACTTGAATCCTTTAGAACTCCACTTTAAACCTGCAGCTATTTTTTTTAACTATGCTTTTAAACTGATTAGCTCTTAAAACAGCCAGTGTTACTGAACTGAAGCTCAGGTCCTTCAAGAACCCTTTTTCCATGTCTTCAATTCTTTGTAGGACCACTCCTGTGCCATATAAATACTTAACACCTTTGTAAAAAAAAATAATAAATGAGTAGGTAAATCTATTTTTAGATGTTACCTTGTACATTGAACATTTAACCTATATCTTTTGATGTGTCTACATAACTTTCCTTGGATAATTCTGTAGACTGACCAGATGTTAATTTCCAAAGGTATATTTCAATGAATGTGCTCAATGAACTCCCATATATTCAAGAAGAAAGTACAGTGCTCCATTGCAATACTTAATATAATAAGTACAGAACCCTGGTAACTTGTCTTTCATTAAACTAACAGCTGATCTTGTTTCCAGTGAATCACACATACACAGCCACACAGTCTAGCATTTGAAAATTTTCTAACAGACTGAGTTCACCAAAAGGGGTTTGAACCCCTTTTTTCTCATCCCTGTGAATGAATTTTTCTCACTTATATCCTTGGTGTCCTTCTGGAAACTTGGATACAATTTTCAGAAATCTTTTGGATTTCTGATATATTAACATACAAATGGACACACACGCATGCACACACACATACACACACAGATATACACCAAAAAAAAAAACCAACAACTAAACATCATTATAAAATTAGAAGATAATAATAATGAGTTGAGACAGAAAGAAAGAAACCCCAATCCCCTAGTGTTCTAGACTTTTAGAGATGTACGAGCATTCTCTGGAGGAACAGAACTAATGTACGTACAATTGTTGAGTGTAATAATATACAACACGAATCCCAGCACTAAGGAAGCTGAGGCAGGCAGAAGGCATTCTAAGAAAGCTGTCCTGAAAATGAGAGAAACGGGTCTCAAAAACACATGTAGAGAGGCTGGGGTTATGGCCTAGTGGCAAGAGCGCTTGCCTCGTATACATGAAGCCCTCAGTTCGATTCCCCAGCACCACATATACAGAAAATGGCCAAAAGTGGCGCTGCAGCTCAAGTGGCAGAGTGCTAGCCTTGAGCAAAAAGAAGCCAGGGGCAGTGCTCAGGCCCTGAGTCCAAGGCCCAGGACTGGCAAAAAAAAAAAAAAAAAAAAAAAACCACATGTAGAATTTTATGAGGAAATTTATTAGGTTGTATTACATTATCAGATAGTCCCACAATGGCTGTCTGAAACTGGAAAGCTGAGGGAATGCCAGAAACAGCTTGGAAAAGTAAGTTGCAAACCTCAAAAAAAGGACCAAAGATGCAATCCCAGTGCACCACTGAAGAACTAGAGGGTCCTCAGAGAGTTAGTGTAAGACTACTTTCAAAAGGTAAAAATTATGGTATCTGACTTCTGTGGTAGTAGATGGTAGTAACAACAACAACAACAAAATGCACCCATTTATGAGAAACAGATCTTGCAGCTGCACTCACAAGCTTCCCACTTCCTTGTTTCCTTCCATTTGGACTCCCAGCCTATTGAATTGTGCTGCCTACAGTCAGAACAGAAGTTCTCCTCTCATTTCACTGACTCACATGCCACTCATCTCTATGCAAGAAAGTAGTATATATTCTTTATTACATTTTAATAGCCTATATCCTTACCAAGAAGACAAAAAATAAATATTAACATATTTTCTCCCTATTCACATTTGAGCATTATTCCACACTATTGATTTTTTAATTTAAGTATTATCTTTAAAAATGATTTAATAATATTGTCACATGAGAATAATTGCTTTGGAAACTTAAAACTATCAAAAACAACATATCCTACAGGAAACAAAGATAACACCATTTTCTTTCTTTTATATAATAATATGTATCATGTGTTAGGAATAAATTGCTCCTACCCAACCTGTAGCTAATTTGGAGGTAATTATAAAATTTAGTTAAGTAGTTAACATTAAATCCAACATTTTTCATTTACCTATTAAATATAATCAATTTTACAGAAGTTTGTGCAGCAGATGGGAAAAAAACAGATTTTGCAGTTCTAGGTTTGGAAGAAAATCAATGAAGAAAACTAAAGCAGAATAACAAATTTGTTTTGTTTTGTTTTTTTATGTCATCCTGTTGCTGAGAAACTCAATTTTACTAGAAAACATAGGAAAATTAACTCTTTTAGTAAATGCTATAAAAATTCAAGTATTTTTACATATATTAATTTTTGTAATGTATATCTTCAATTTAAATAAATCAATTGTCTTCACTCTCCCCCCTTCAACATTTCATGAGATTTATGTACAAAGATCTTTGAATGCTAGAGTGTTAAAAGCTTATTTTTGAATGTTGGAAGATTCAATCTATGAATGTCTTTAAAATGCAGATTTGTTTTCTTTTAAGGTTGAGTGTATTTTGGAGAAACTTTGTGTTAGCTACAAATAAAACTCCTTTTAAGCCCTAGCAACAAGCTCTGCTTCAGCAAGGCCTTGGAAGACTTTCCTTTTCCTTTTTTTTTCACTGCCTTTCCCCCTCCTTTTTACTCAGGTCTCTGTCATCACAAATTGCAAGAAAGGAACAGAGAAAGGAGGGAAAGGAGGAAGGAAGGGAGGAGAGGAGGGAGGGAGGATGGAGGGTGAAAAGGAGGGAAGGAAGGAGAACTGGTTGAAAATGAGATAGTGCAGTGTTTCATGGTTTGGAAATGTATAGGAGCCAAATGTCCATTTTCTCACTTGCGTAACATTCAAATTTGGAGATATAATCCTTTCATAAACAATAGGTTTATTGATTATTAAAAAATACTGCAGTAGAGCTTTCTTGCCAGTGTGTGCCTTTTTGTGAGAAGAAAATGGGGAAAATGATTTGGAAGTAAGCCATCTTTATTTTAAGTCTCATAGTTGATATGTTACCATAGCAACCAAAGTTCTTGCTATCTGAGAGATGTCTTTGCT
The DNA here is from genome assembly GCF_023159225.1 of Perognathus longimembris pacificus. Taxonomy (NCBI): domain Eukaryota; kingdom Metazoa; phylum Chordata; class Mammalia; order Rodentia; family Heteromyidae; genus Perognathus; species Perognathus longimembris. The sequence continues at coordinate 18,967,998 of NC_063163.1, forward strand.
TCAATCGCGAAGCAAAGTTTAGTAATGGAAAAAAGAGCAATGAAAATTCATTGTTTCAGTGTTAAATTCTGAATTGCTTTAAGTTAGCTTTGAGGTAGCTCTAGTATCTTTCAATATGTATTCAAATACCCCAATATTTTAATATTTCATATCCATTAACTACAAAATTACACTAAATGCTGTGTCACAACATCCAACTCAATTCATTCATTGCCAACATAGTCATTATTTAATTTAAGTGAATGATTGTTTGCATTATTCAGTATTATATTGACAAAGATAATGCTTCATGTTACTTAAAAAGTGTGTATAACGTCCAGAAAGAGAAAAAGTTGAGAACCATGAAAAAACTGCAGTGAGAAAAGACCAAGGAGATTTTTATATTTATAACTAAATAGAGTAGTTAGGCTATATATACTTAGTCATTTTCACTCTTAATTCCCTAGTAAAAGGAAGGCAAAGTCAATTTTGAATGTTTATCAAATATTTAAAGGATACAGGAAGAGAAAATAAAAGACAGGAAATGGCATGTTTTTAAACATAGAAAACAAACTAAATCATGAGTTAATAGAATAGAGAAACTTTCTACTGAGTTTTCTGGAAAAATTGCAAAGAGCAGTGAAGAAGTTTAGGTAGAATTATAGTCACTCTCAGCACTTAGTCTATAGAAAGTAAAATGCTAAGATAGAAAATAAGAGTCCTTGGTTCAAAAACCAGTCTTCAGAAACGTCAGGGTTATTAACCTTTTTTTACCTACTGAGACAGTGGACTTTTGCTTTCTAATAACAGCTGACAGGTAAGATGGGTAGGGTGGGGTAGCCTAGGTCTCAAAAATATAACTAAACATTACATATTAAATATTTCACGCTACAGTTTCCTTTCCTATCTTGCTATCAAAATTCTCACTAGAAAACTCCCCATGCTCAACTTCCTTGGCCATAAAAGAAATGCAAATCAGAACAACTCTGAGATACCATCGCAGGCCTGTTTAGTTAGACTGGCTGACACTGCAAATTTCAACAACAAATGTTGGGAGGAATGTGGGAGAAAAGAAACCCTACTGCATACATTGTTGGTGAGAATGTGAACTCATACAACTACTTTGGACAGCAGTTTGGAAGTTCCTCAAAAAACTAATCATAGATCTTCCCTAGGTCCCCACTACTGGGAATGTACCCAGAACATCACAAGCCAGGATACCATAAAGACACTTGCACATCTACGTTTATTGCTTCACTATTCATAATAGCCAAGTTATGGAAACAGCCCAGATGCCATATAATAGCTAGGCAGATACAAAAAACGTGGTACACAACAGAATTTCACATAGTCATTAGAAAGAACAATATATCATTTGCTGGAAAATGAATGGATCTAAAAAAAAAATCATGTTCAGTGAGGTATACCAAGCTCAAAGAAACAGACAGCATTTGATTTCTCTCGTATGTGGACACTTGATTTTTTTAAATGCCAAGACATGTTAAATTAAATAGGATTCTAGGCATTCACATACAGTGAGACCAAAGGAGGATATTCTTAGAAGAACACAAAGGCATAATGCCTACGTGCCTCTGACCATATACAATAATATTTATCAAAATGAACTCCAGGAAATGGAAACAAAGGTTTTTCTTTATTGTTTCTGGTTTCTTTTTGTCTTGTTTGTTCAGTTATCTGTCTTTGGGAGACTAAGAGTTGGCATAGAAATGGAGGGACAAAGGATAAACAAATGCAGGTATGGTACTCACTAGACCCTACATTGAAAATAAACTATACAACTTGTGGATGGGGACAGAAGAAAAAAACTAGGAGGGAGCAAGGCAAGCAGTGACACGGTCCAAAAAGAAATGTTCTCATTATCTGACTTATGTAACTGTAACCCCTCCGTATATCATCTCTATAATAAAAATAAAAAATTTAAATAAAGAAAACTTTCCATCTTCTAGCCCATGCATTAACAGATTTTTATCTGACGAACCTGAAAACAACAGCAATAACATTTCCGTGAGGGTCACTCCCACAGAAAAAATTATCTTACTACCAAACCACCCAAGAAGATATCCCACACATTAACTATCATGAGAAAACCCAGTTAAAGGGCTGGGAATATGGCCCAGTGATAGCGTACTTGCCTTATATACATGAAGCCCTGGGTTCGATTCCTCAGCACCACATATATAGAAAAAGCTATAAGTGGTGCTGTGGCTCAAGTGGAAGAGTGCTACACTTCAGCAAAAATAAGTCAGGGATAGTGCTCAGGCCCTGAGTCCAAGCTCCAGAACTGACAAAAAAAAAAAAAAAAAAAAAAAGCCAGTAAAAATTGTTTGCCACTGGGGAAGAAGAAAGATTAAGAGTAATCCAAAATGCCTCCTGTCAGTCAAATTGAGTCAGCTTTGACGGCTAGAGACTCCTCAGATTGTAGCTGGGATCTGCTCAGGCAAAAACAGAGTGGGGAACTCCGTCCAGCCTTAGGAGAAACATGTTGTTTTTGTGCTGATGAAACAGGTCTTGCACAGGAGAGCCTCATTTGTAAACTTCATTTAAAGTCATAATACCTCAGTTAAGCTGGTGGTCCAAAGGGCTCAACACAGCCTTCTCACTGAAGAATCAATTGTTTGATTCTATATACATAAAACCAGTGGAAAATGAAATATGGACTCTGAGTCTAACTAGCACCATCTCGGCATCTTGGTGGATTATGGAAACTTTCCAAAAACTCTCAGAGGTGAAATCCCAATCCTCAGGTGATAGGTGCACCTAAATTCCTAGAAGCCGGGGCTGGGACTTGGACAATGGTTTATCAGACCTGCCAGACTTGTACCGTGAACTCCTGACACTGAACTCTCAAGCTCCAACTCTCTATGGCCCTGTCCCATAACCATGACCCTACTGCTGCAATGGCTCCAAGCCTCAGGTCTCCTGACTCTCCTCAGGAGAGTCTCTCTCAGGTGTCTCTCTTCAACTCTCCGTTGGAGTTGATCTGGTTTATTAAAATTGTTTTTCTGCAATTTCTTTACTACCCTCGTAGCTCAGTGTCCTAACAGTATTGTACAAGTGTATTGGGGACGTGTCCACTCTCAGTCACTGTCTTTCTAGTAAAGACTCCTGATTCAACCACTCAAAAAAAAAAAAAAAAAGGTACCTGAGGGGTTAAATTCAGTGTAGTATATGTGTATGGAAGTACAGTTAATTTACATTAATGAAAAAGCAAAAGATTTTTTAAAAATCCCTCCCATTTGAACAGAGCTTCCAATCCAAACTAATTAATTTCATGTTTTATTGTCTCAGTAGCCAAAGTCTAAAGATCCAAGGGAAAGTCTAAGGATTGAAGACAAAGGTAAGTATTAATAGGAAAATATGAGAATTGTGTTGGTTATAGAAAAAAAAAATACAACTATGTTAATTACTTCCAGGAAGCCATGACAGAGACAGAAAGAGAGAGACTGAATCCATTAAATTAGAATTAAAAGGCATAAAATGACATAACTACAAATAACTAAGGTTTTTGGAAAATAAAAATATCCTAAACAAGATTTAAAAAGCAAACTGAGTTTTAAAAATCCTAATTTTTTAAAGCTGTAAACAATAGGAAATGAAAAAACAAGGAAAATGAAAGGGACAACCTAAGTGCTAATTTTTAAATAATACAAATAAACAAGAAAGAAGATAAAAGGGCAAAAAACCTACGAGGGAATTCAATATTTTCCTGAAGAAGGCTATCAGATTTTCTGTATTCTCATTGGAAATTCTTTCAGTCTGAGAATGGTGGCTCATGCCTGTAACCCCAGCTACTGAAAGCAGGTGGATGCAGGAGATTATAAATTACCAACCCACCCAAAGTTAGACGTGGGACAGTCTTAAAAAAAACACAAAACAATAAAAAATATAATACAACCTATAAATAAACCCAAACAGATATCATTTATGTATTGCAAATACTAATTACTGGAAAGCATCTTAAAAGCCCACAGAGAGAAAATACAAGATCATAGATGATCAAGTACATGCATACTAGCAGAATTCTCTCAAAAGCAGCACTACAAGGCAGACATAATAACGAAAGGGTACCTAAAAATCGCTCAGGTAAACTAGCAGTTTAGAATGTAGAATATGAGTGTGGAGTAGGTATCTTCAAGTGTTGTTGCAATACAAAATATCTTTGCCATTGATGCTTTCTTAGGAAACTACTGGAGAATATCATCCTACAAAATATGACATGATAGTTCTCAAGAAGAATAGAACCAATGGACTATTAGTGGATGTATTGACAGTTATATGTACAAAGACATGGAATTGATCCATTAACTTCAAGATTTATGACAAGAATTGATCATCATTCTTTAAGTATAAAGTCTTGTGGTCTCCAGGGGCATCATCTATTGGGACTGACATTGGCCTGTGACACAGGCATGTAGAATTGAACTTGTGATGTCTGTGGTAACTCTGGGTGAAGTCAGTGTGGGAATGGAATTCAACAATGGTGTATCCATTTGTCATCTACCAAGAGCTGGATAATCTCTGGAAGTGAAAGGGCCACACATTTGCTGCCAGAAGTGATCTGAGCTCAGAGTAATAATTTTTGCCACTTAGAATCCAGTAGCAACTAATAGGCAGCTATCTAATAAATATGTACAAGTAGAAGCTGGAAAAACAGAGGACCAGCTATATCCAAGATAAGGGGGAACTGAAGACATTTTTCAGCATTTCCTAAAGTGTTTTCTACAGAAAACAAACCTGAGGAGTATTGAACATTTTTTGAATAACTAGTGTTCACCACAGAAACGTACATGAAAACACATCATGCACATTTACATAAAGCTAAGGGTAAGTGTGTTCAAGACACTCAGTAAACATTCATGAATCTTCCAGAGACAATTTCGATGGTTGACATTTCCTAAGCTTATTTAATAGCAGGAACCCTCCATTTTGGATGAAAAGTTGTGACCAAGTAGATTTTCTAGAGAACACATTTTGGGAAACCTTCATCAATAATGCCTAGGGCACAGAAAATTGAGAAAAAAAGAACATTATTTTTTAGATCAACAATGTATTTCATTTGCAGTGAAACTGTAAATTATTTGCACTTTACCTTCAACTGAATTTGTATCTAGAGCTCTCTAAATGTTCTGGCTCTGATAATGATCCAAAATAACCTCTGGAGATGAATACAATGAGTTGCCTCTATTAGATGTTCTTATCACAGCAAAAAGAATGTTCTCCTTAATATAGTAGTTTACAACTCAAATACAGCATAATTTTAACATTGTTCCTAAAGCTTCAAGATTGGGAAAGTGACAATAATAGTGTTGGCTACTGACTTAGGCACACAAACTGGTACCTCCTGGACACAGAGGTACACAACAAATCAGGATGAGAGATTATTGACCCTGTCATCTATATACCACTAACACATGTCTCGACTACTTCAATTAATTATTATATTTCTCTACAAGAAAGGAAGTTAATGTCACTGATCCATTATCCGGACAAATACTCTAGGCTGAACAGGCATTGATTGAGATGTGTTTGTTCCTTCTGGTCTTCCCAAGTTGTGTTTTTCCAAAGCAGATTCATATGGAGGTATTAACCCACTGTGGGATGGGCAGCAAGTTAAGGTGCACAAGAAGGTTAGGTTAAGTCCATGAGCCTTGAAATCTCAAAGCTAGGTTAAACAGTACAGACACTCAGCATGACACTGAAGAACATGTGTCTTAGAGGACTGATTTCTACACATGTGAAAGCCAATTATTATCTTGCAGTGCATTTGAATATTTATTTCCTTGCTCATAATAGATTCGGTATAATAAAATAGAAACATCATGCAAACACATCGCGTGGGATTGCCTCAGAGTTTACAGTAAAGGTCATACTGTTTTTAAATGTTGGAATTTATCTCTACGTTCATGGAAACAATTATAATTTGGCTATATTTTATCACATATGGTATACTTAAATAGTACAGCAATATTACTCGCCTGTTTCATATTATATTTGTATTACTTATTGCAAAAAATATGTCACAGAGATCATACTTTGTTATGACTGTTGCAAAACGATGCCTACCATGTTTCTTGCAAGAGCCCAGTAATTCCACGGGAGTTCTAGAGTCCCTGAGAGTGCTCTGCACACTGACAAGGCATCCCAAGTTGTCAGGATCTGTATTTGCATGTGTATGACTTGGCTGAAAAATATGTTGAAGTCTAAGCAGCCAACCAATTCTCCCTTTGGCTACTCATCTAAAGAGCTTCAGATGGTGCATTGCTATTCCAGGACTGGAACTGTTTACTTTGTGAAATAAATAGACAGAATTAAAATATACTCAAGTTGCCTTTAAAACTACTACTTCAAGAGGAAATGTAACCTACACCTTTATTTAAGAAAATCAGCTGATTATCTAATTAAGAAGCATATTATTGTCCTTTTTTTTTCTTTTCAATGTACTGATGATTGAACTCTAGGGTTCACATTTACAGCAAGTTTTGTAACCCTTGAGCCACATGTCCAGTTATTTATGCTCTAGGATATTTTTCAGACATGATGTCATGCTTTTTAACCAAGTTAGCCTCAAATAAAATCTTCTTACTATACTTCCTACAGAGATGGGCTTGTAGTCATATACCACTATGCCTTGCTTGTCTGTTGAGATGGATCCTTACATAGACATAAATACACATACATGTATATGTATGTGTGTATGCATGTGTAATGTATATTGTATATTTGTGTGTACCTATGTATGTATATAGGCTTGTGCTTTTCTGTAACTATGTTTCTCCTGACCTCTACTTTGCAAACAGCTGGGATCACAGTCAAGAGCCACTACACCTAGCAAAGGGCATATTATTACCTTTACAATCAAAACGATGAAAGGTATGCAGAAGATTTCTTCAATTTGTAATTCTGGTTTTCAACAGAATCATATGGAAAAGTTTTCTCAAGAAATTGTAGAATAAATTTTTAATAAAAAAATTGATCACATATCATAATGTTATTATCATCTTATCTATTGGAAGACAATCTTTTTGAGGGTAAGTTTGATGAAAATAGATATAAATGATCACCAATCTACACAGTTTGAATTTACTGGTAGACTATCATTGACTTGGCTTTTCAATGTTCTTACTTTCAATAAATCATCTCAAATTGTTTACTTAAAATCTACGTATGCACAATCCAGCATCTGGGAAAATGCCCTTTGCATACCATTCTCAAATTTCCCCAGTACGTACCACTTAAAAACATTGACATAATTATACAAAAGGAAACACAGGAAGATCTGGAAATGGAAATAAGAAGGCAAAATAAGTAAGTTAGAGATATCAGGACGCAAAGAATGAGCAATAGCAAGTTCCGTGGGTTTTCTTTTTCATTACACTTATGCCAGCCTTGGAGATAAAGACTTTAGCAACCCAATTATTTTTATTTAATTTTATCGTCAAGGTGATGTACACAGGGGTTACAGTTACATATGTAAAGGAGTGAGTACATGTCTTGTCAAACATTGTCACTCCCTCCGTTTTTTAAGGCCCAGGAAAAGAAACTCTGCCTCCAAATAAAAATATCAAGATGGGGAACCTATTAAGATATATTTAGACAATAATTGCTCTACTCAAGCCAGGTACTACCAAGTAAATAAATAGAGCTTCCTCCTCTTCTTACCAATAAAGGCTAAGTGAGGAGCACAGATGAGCATTTGAAACCTCCTCAAAAACACAATGGCTAGATGAAAACTAATCCCAAGATGAGATGAACCAGATAATGGAGAGATAAGGGGAAAACATCAATGATATTGAATACAGAAAACAGAAATTAGAATTCGGGGCAATAGAGGGAAGAAACTAAAAGAAAAATAAAATAAGAAAGAGGGAGAGACTGTGGTATAATAACCAGAAATCTAATATGTCTATCACCAACATTGTTTCTGAGACTGAAATGGAGAGAGGTATTGAGAATGCCCTCAAGGATATATTTCAGATATGTTTCCAAATTTGGCAAAGAAATAAGCCCAAGAATTTTAAAAAGATGAGTGAATTGCAAACATAACAGTATCCAAAGAAATCACATCAAATACAGCAGGTTCAACCTTCTGTAAACATAAAGAAAAATCTTGAGAAATGAAGAGAGAAGTTACCCCCTATCTACAGTGGTAATGTAATTTAAATTACAGCAGATAATCAGTAAACCACAGATATGAAATCAAGTGACACTTTGTCAAAGAATTGAAAGAAATGAACTATCCACTCAAAATACACAGACAGGGCAACATATTTTTGTGGACTAGAAGAAAAATCAAGATGAGCAAAACTGTTTGGTGTAAGTGAACTGAACACCTCAGGAGGGGAAAGGGAAAGTGGGAGGAGGGAGGGGGGTATGAGGGACAAGGTAACAAACAGTACAAGAAATGTATCCAATGCCTAATGTATGAAACTGTAACCTCTCTGTACACCAGTTTGATAATAAAAATTTGGAAAAAAAAAAAAAAGAAAAATCAAGATTATTTGAGGTAAAAAAAAATAGTTGCAATCATATCTTACCCTATTGTATCAAAACAAATGCTAACCATCTGCTCTAGATTCTCTCTCCATATCCTACCATGTCCTCAGCCTAACTCAATCATAGCCTGCCCAAACATGTGAGTTTCTCACCCTAACTCACAAAGCACATAAACTTTAAAAGTTTCATGCATCATTCTGGAATAGGTTTCAGATATTTAGTTTGAAATGAACAATGATGGATTTTAAATGTTGGCTTTGTCACAATTGGTAACTCTTTTACTTGACTCACTCCTAATATTCCCTCCTCCCTGATGGTACAGCTGGCTGGCCAGATCAGATCAATCCCTTAATTACCAGTAATTATAAATTCAGAGACTCAGAATGGATAAAAACCATGAGGTCACCCACCTCAGAGAGTTTGGCCCCTTGGATATGGAATAAACCACCTGTCCTGAAAATTTGGAGATAACAATAAAAGAATCCCAGATGTTAGTATTCATTCATGATTATTATGGTAATTACATTTATTTTTTCTTTGTTTTTTCTGTTTTCTTTCTCTTGAACCAACATTCAAATCAGAAATTCTCTAAAGGGGAAAACAATCAATATTTTTACATTTGGCAAATATTATATGACCTCCATCTTCCTATTCATACTGAAGTGGAGCTAGCCCGTGGTGTGTAAGTAAGTATTTGGCACTGTGCTATGTGACTTTGGGAAATCTGCTTGCAATGTCATAATCTACTTAGGTTAAACCCATCGTCTTCACGGAGACTAAACTCTATTTCTAAATTTGTTCCTTCAAATCCTTTTCCATCTGTTGTCTACCCTTTTAATACCACCTACCTTGAAAATTCTATAAAATCTGTGATTCTATGAAATGATTCTGACTTTATCTGTTGTCTCTCGTATGTATGTGTGGAAGTCAGGTGGGTGTTTGTGTTTGTAAACTTTAATATATTCTGTGTTTGTCTATGCATAGGTGTGTGGTGAGGTATGTGTGTTAGTTGTGGTTTGTGTGTTCACAGATGTATATTTGATTTTACTTATCTATCACTCAAACAATTGTTTTATTTTTCCCTTTTGTCTATATATGTGTTAAAAACTAAGATGATGGACATAGCACGCAAGTGTAATTCTAAGAGTTAAAGCAGAATTGTGCATTCTAAACCAAACTACTCAATATTTCACTAAATAAAAAAATATTCCTTAGTTGATAATGACTCAGATGTTCTCCCATCTGAGTACACACTCCTTTCTGACAGCTAACTTAGGATGTGGTAGACCTGAGTAATAAACCATGTTATATATATTCATTCCTTCAAAACAGGAACATACTGATCTTTCTGCCTAACCCTGACAATTTCAATACATCTAAATCTAACACAGATTCCCCACCTTATTTTATTGCTCATCAGTACCTTCATTTAGATAGTTGCCCTACAGGAATAATTCCCATAATGAACATGAGTCAGTGCAACATGGGTCGAATATTCATGACATGCTGGTCACTCTCTTAGGAACTAGGAATATAGACAGCCACTAGCAAAATGATTGATCTTCCCATCCACCTAGAGTTTCAAGCTCAGAAGAAAAAGATATTAAAAGCTAAATACATGATGAAGAATAAATAAATTCTATGAAGAAAAATAGAGACTACTATGGATAATTGTAGTAAATGGGCTTGAGTTCCCTATATGGCAGAATGATTAAAGGACAAATGCTTTATGGTTAAGACCATTGCTCTGTAGGATGTATACTGTACCTTAGATAAATGCAGAAACTCAAATAGCATTTTCTAAATGAATAACTATAGTTCTAATAAAACTTGGCTATATCTTCTTTATTTAATCCTATTGATAGTCTCAATGTATCATCCAAATCAGTCAGAGATCAAACTTTGATTTTTAGATGAAAACCACAATTCTAGTTCTGTGATTTCTGAAATAACCTTCCCTAAAATAACAAAGAAGCCAGTACATAAAGAAGTTTGACAAGTGAACTAGAAGCATTAAAATTATTCTGGAAGTAGACTGAGTCGTGCTAGTTAAATAAACATTAAAACCTCACTAGTATTTACTGGGCCAGTAATGTCTCTGGGTTCAATTTCAACCAATCAATTATAAAAAAAAAAAAGATGGCTACTTGAAGATATTATTAGATACTACTATTTGACTTCAATTTCAGCTTGACTATATTGCATTTCATATTTTGCCTTGCCTTTAAGACAAAAAAATCTGATTAAAATATTCATTTTTTTCTAAAATATTTTATCCAACAACTGCCTGAGTGTAAAGAAAGTAACTCCAAATTTCTACTATTATAAAGCCAGGGCTCAAATAACAGGGACAATAAACTAGCAGATGGGTAAGGCAATTTAATCAGTAGACTAGTAATAATTTGATTTCCCAAATCCAGTGATTCAAACTATGGATGTGTTCATTGAGAAATTAGGTGTGAAGTGAAAAGAACTTGAAGCCTTAGAGAATAGTTATTTCCAAGGGTTGGGTTAATATGTAGCTTCAAAAATATGAGTCTCTCTCCCCACAAACTCTTCTCAGATTGTTTCCATGCATTTCATCATACAACTGAAACACTGGATTTGAACTTGATCCAAAAGATCTTATTACTTTCCTTCAAAATCTCTTTTTTCAGTACATTAAAATTATAGAAGGAAAAGGAAAAGAATTTTTATGAGAACTTAAACACAATAGGAACTCTACTTTCCCCACCCCCACCCCCTAAATAGTGCTGATTATCAAACCAAGAGCCTTGTTCATGCTAGGCAAGCATTCTACCACTCACCTACTTCTGCAAACGTGGAAAGGGATGTCTAAATTTTTGTTACAAAGATATATGAAGTCAATAAAAGTCACCTTATTTTTAAGTGTAAGAGGTTCTCATCTGAAAGAATGATAGAAAGAAGCATTCAATATAGGAATTTATAAAGTATGTGAAAATGTCACTACAAATCCTACCATGCTACCATCTATAAGTCACTATAATTAGTTCACTGTGAATGGTGTAGATATATCTCAGTTCTACTCTGTGTAAACAGAGGAAATACAAACGGAAAGAGGAAAGAGGGTAGAATTTTGGGTTGATGGATAGATGGGGAAATGATCGACTCAGGTTTTATACAACCTGAAATATAAGTTCTTGATGGCAAAAATTTATCTTTTTGTTGGCAAAAATTAATAAGAGAGGGGCTGGGGATATGGCCTAGTGGCTAGAGTGCTTGCCTTGTATACATGAGGCCCTAGGTTTGATTCCCCAGCACCACATATACAGAAAATGGCCAGAAGTGGCACTGTGGCTCAAGTGGCAGAGTGCTAGCCTTGAGCAAGAAGAAGCCAGGGACAGTGCTCAGGCCCTGAGTCCAAGCCCCAAGACTGGCCAAAAAAAAAAAAAAAAAATTAATAAGAGAAGAAAACAAAGAAAAGAAATTTCAAAATGAACATTTTTAGCTTACTTATTATGAAGTTTGCCCTTGCTAGGTAGATATTTTTATTTATATGTTGGTATTTCTATTTCCTGTTATAAAATGTTAAGATATAATCAACACTCTTTTTATGCTAGTGGTATTTTTCTCTTTTTAGGCCATAGTTTCAATCAGATTTTCATCTTGACTATTTTTCAATTGATTTAATAATTACTACCTACTCCTTAACCATCTCTTCTTAATTTCTTGACAATTTTAACTTGCTGTCTTCTTTTGAGATTATATTTCACTTGGAAGCAGTGAAAGTTCCAATATAGTCTACTTTAAGTGCAGTTAAAAACTGAATCAACCATCATCTTAATATCACAGAAGCCTATCTCTTGCCTGTAACAAATATTTAATGTTTTTATTGAAAAATTCATTTTTACAGAGGCCCCACTCCAACATCTGTTACACTGGTCATTGTAGTAACAGCACAAAAATAATATAGAATACAGAGACTCCCAAAAGAAATACATTATTTCTTCTCATGAGAAAGGGAATAAAATCATAATACATATCCCCAAAGAGAAACTGAATTATCACTGTAAATAACCCTAACAGTTCCTACGATGTAACTTTATACTCACCAAAATTTGGAACACTCTTCTTCCTGCTTTTCAACATATTCTCCACGGAAATGGCTCAAAATCCCATCTCATTATAATGCCAAGTTTAAGGAGAAGGACTTCCTGATAACTATCTGGGAGATGATGTATGGCTTCCCAATTCCATCCAGAAGTGATTCTCTTGTGCTAAGAACCTTAAGACAGCCAGGAAGCCATCTTAAGAGGGTTTTGTTTGAGCTTATTGCAGTGAGAATAAAAGGTCCCTCTATTTCCAGTCTCTAGGAACCATAGCAGAAGCTATACCTTACTCCAGTAAGGGCTGCCTGCAGGCCATGTACGATTGTGAAGACATTTGGTACAAGACTGGTATACATGCCTCTCTGCTTCCCACTGCCTCTCTTCCTGTATTGGTAATTTTGCCGGGCCTGTAATGATGGTATAAATATCCACAAGGGCTTTATAGCAGATGGCTTTAACTATCTCTGATAGTAATGCAGCGTGTCTACCGGGGGGAAACTGTGAATCAAAAGCAGACAGCCCCATTATGTGGGAAACAGCCTGAGACATCAAAAGGAACAGAGATTATGAAATGTATACCTGTAATCCCACCTACCCAGGAGGCAAAGATTGGAAGGATCCGATGTGGCTCTTGGCCACGACTCCCTCAATGGCATTCTCCCAGTGACCCAAGGACCACCCACTAGGCTCCACCTCCTGAAGCTGACACTCTTACAATACCTCCGCCCTAGGGACCAAGCTTTTAATACATGGATTGGGGAGAGTTCGTCTCCAAACCATAGCATGAAGGCTATGCTCGGATATTGAGAAATAAAAAAACTATCTACAGAAATATCACACGTCATATTTTGTCTTATCTTAGTAATTTCATTTTGAACATGTTCAAATCTGTTCAAGGATACTACCAAGGAAGCAGAGAAAACAGAAGGGAAAAAAATGATGATGGCCATAAACTTATCAAAGGTCCCCAAGGTAAAACTGTACAATGTTAAGTAGGCTAGTTTTCTCCTTTCCCTGGAAGCAAATAGAGAGAGAATGAACAGTTTCGTTAAAAGACACCGAAATTCATCCTTAGAATTCTAGGTCAAAACTAGTTCTTAAAAGGAAAGTGTAGCTATTCAGGATGGTCCAAGCCTACAATCCTGGCGATTCAGGAGATTGAAATCTGAGATCATGGATTGATGCTAACCTGGGCAGGAGAGTCCTTGAAATTCTTATCTCTAATTAACCATCAAAAAGCTGTAAGTGGGCTGGGAATGTGGCTTAATGGTAGAGTGCTTGCCTAGCATGCATGAAGTCCTGGGTTCTATTCCCCAGTACCACATAAACAGAAAAAGCCAGAAGTGGTGCTGTGGCTCAAGTGGTAGAGTGGTAGCCTTGAGCCAAAGATATTCAGGGCAATGCTCAGGGGCTGAGTTCAAGCCCCAGGACCGGCAAAAAAAAAAAAAAAGGCTGTAAGTGGAACTGTAGTTCAAGTGACAAAAAAAAAAGAAGAAGAAGAACGAAAAACCTTCAGGGACAGCACCTAGGGCCCTGAGTTCAAGATCCAGGAACACATAAAAACAACCAAAGGAAAGTATAATCTTTCCCACCATATACCATATACACCATTATACGATATTACAGACATCAAGCCACTGAGCTAAGTTTCATATCCTGTTGTTGATCATGACATATTTCCTTTCTTGTCTCTAGACTCACCATTTCCTGTGTGGCAGAAAATAACTAAAGAAACTTTTTAAAAATTCATATATACTAAATTGTACATCATAAAGAGGTTCATCATAACATACATGTAAGTAATGATGTATATAATGTATTTTGATCACACTCACTCTGTCCATTACTCTTGGGATGAACTTTATTCAGTCTTCTTTCATGGAATATGAAGTGGGAGGAGGGAAGAGGAGTGCCAGCTCAACCCTTGTAGTCATGCAGAGAGCCTAGCTCACATCCACCAACTCATTGAGAGAACACTTACTTCATCGGGCCCTGCAGGAATAACTTCCGGAACACTGCAGAATGCTGGCTAGGACAGCACACCCAGGCATTCATCATCTGTGAACTAGAAATCCTGGATTTCTATTTCATTTGTGGTCATGGGGTTATTTATGTTATGCTTTATTTCTCCTAAGAGTTTTGGTTTTCCTTTTCATACTTCATGTATCACTATTATGGTTCTGTCACAAAGAATGTAACATTAAAGGGTAAAATATTTGCAGAATCTTGATGGGAAATAATTCTCAAAGTTTCTGGGTACAAGTATATTTTTTCCCCAAGGTCAAGAGCACTTACATTAAGGATAAGCACAGACAAAAATCTAACCTAACAGTTTTTACCAAATCATGTGCATAGCAAAGGGCTTCAGTTTCCTGAGGAAGATAATACTTGTTTGTTTATTTATTTTTCATTTATACTGAGGAAGCTAATTCTTGTGAACTTTCTTATTTTATTATCAAACTGAATTACAGAGAGGTTACAGTTTCATACATTAGGCATTGGATACATTTCTTGTACTGTTACCTCCTCCCTCATTCCCCCCTTAGAAACAAAGCATCTGCCTGCTCAATAATATGTGTATTCATAAGAATATGATTTGTAAGATGGGAGTATCTTTCTAACGAGTTCATATAAAAGAAACCCATGGGATTTTAATATATTTTATTATTTTGTTCATGCAAAAGTGTTTCCCAGGATTCTAGAAAGGTGAAGACAGAGTATTTATTCCCGACATAAAAGTCAGGAGAGAAATTTGATGGTAAGACTCTGATTTGTACTGGCAAAGGGATCAATTTACCAAGAAGAGATAACAATGATAAGTGCCTTTAAATTGCATGTCAAAAATGATCATGGGGCTAAATGTATTGGGATAGTTGGAGATGCCTCTCAGTAATTTTTTGAATAAGTAGAAAAAGAATAAGCTAATTTAAATTGGGTCATTCTACCCAATAGGAAATTATGTAGTTTTCCAATACATTCAAAATATTTAGCATGATAGACATTACTGGGGGGAGGGAGAGAGAGAGAGAGAGATAAAGAGGAAGGGAGGGAAGAAGGGAGGGAGAGAGGGGGGGAGAAATGCAAGTAATTTTAAAGAATTGAAGTCATAAAAGGTTTGCACCCTGGGAAGAATAAAGTTAATCTTCAAGTCAAATGACAAAAATCTCCAACTATTTGGAGCATTAGAGATTATACTGTATAAACCAGGTAAGATGACATTTTCAATAAATTATTAATTGTTTATTAGATGAGGATGCTTTCAAAAGCTCATATTGACTGTCAGTTACTAAATCAAAATATCTGTGTAAAAAATATTATCTGTGAAGACATCGATAACAAAGAGGGGTACAATTCAAACAAGTTAGGGTGCATGTATCTCTAGCCAGCATCTTTTCAGTAACGGAGTGAGACAACCACTAATAAATGCTGATACATTGTCCAAGGAATCTCTGAAGAAATACACATTCATTGGCATATTTCTTTCATAACGTCATGCAATCAGTCATTTTAAAACCTTTTCTAAAATGAGTCATAGAAATCCATTTCAATATTGATTTGTCCTTTTTGTTGTAAAGTTATCAGTAAGTGAAATGTCAGCCAATAAAAACTGAAACACCAATGAAGACTTATTCCTGAATATGTATGACAACAGTAATGCTAATGGAGTAGGGCAAAGTATGATTAATAGGAAATAAAAGCTTTCCTTGTCTTTGAAAAGAAAGAGCTAGGTCATGGAAATTCACTTACTGTGATATTAAAAAATAGCTATTGCATAAGAATCTTCTTTTTTAATTTTAATTTTTTATTGTCTTTTAGTTGTACAAAGAGATATCAATTGATGAGTACAATGCATCTTGATCAATGCTACCCTATCTGTCCCAACCTCATATACCCCTTCAAGTTACTATTATAGCAAGAATATTTTGTTCTTAAATAATAAAGAAAAATCATTTTTTAATTTTACAAGTGAAATGACATGTATTTTACTTTAAAAATATCATATCACTTCTTCGTATCATTTAATAATTTGTGGAGGGTCCTTTTTTTCCTCCTTTGAACATTTACTAAACAGAGCTGTTGCATTTAGAATTGATTTTTCTGTCTCATCCACATTAAGACTAAGATGCTTTTTGGCTTTCATCTGAAAGAACAATTTCCTAGTTAGACACACTGGATTTGGACTTGGATCAATAAAAGCTTTACTGTGTCCTTTCTCTTTCCTCTTAGAGTTCACAAAAGAGAACTAAACTCCATTCATCTTTTCACTTGCCACAGTGGAATCTTTAGCAATGCAATTCTGTCTTGAATGAAGAAGCATGCCCAATAATTGGCAGAGAAACAAATAGGAATTCTCTATTTCCCAGGCTTGTACCCCCAAATAGCAGCTTCCTCTGACTGTAAATGTAAATTTAATGATTTATCTTTGCTGTGATTGGGTAACATAAGCCCTGCCTTATCAAAGATTTAGTGTAATCCTACTGAATTTTATATGACCAAACTGAAAGGAAACCAATTTGATTAGATCCTGGTCATTTAAGTTGAAAAAAACTTCAAAGAGTCAAGTAATTATTTTCTAGTCAAGTAGTTCTTTTCACAACTTTGAATGATGGCATTTAAAGTGATAAAGTAAAAAAAATAAACTTCATAATATCCATGATCACAAATACAAGCTGATGTTGAGATATTGCCCTATTTTTTACATACCAACGTATAAACCATATCAACCTGAATAAATCCCAGGTTATCTAAGAATCATGATTTTGTATTATGTACTATATTTAAACTGAAATTAACCAGTCCTAAACGATCATCCACAAATGAAAACATGTCACGACCCAGTTACTTTACCAATGCTAAAAAGATAGTAGTTGCAAAGGAAAAAGAGCAACTGTTGTGTTGATAAGTCAAACAGTGAATACAAATCTTGAATAGAAACTGAGTCAGAGTTTGGAGTCACAGAAATACTTGCCCTTATCAGAAGTTTTTCTGTAGTAATAATTTGTTTTCTTTCCAAAACCCCTTTTAAAATTTTGTCCAGTGATATAGACATTGTTTAAATTATGGATTGCTCATGAGACAAAGAACTAGTAAAGGAAAGGACAGAGAAATATGGAAATTAATATAAAAATTCAACTCATCAATAGGAGAAAGCCTGGTCATTCATTATATAGAAGACATTCAGAGAGTTTACAAATTTACTTATCAAATATTTCTTGTACAACTAGTCTAAATGATGTACAATATTAGATTCTAGAATATAATAATGTATCAATAAACTAGACAGGCTCATATCCCTACCTAAAATATCTTTATATCCCAATGAGAAAACACAAGCAGCAGACAAAAAAATTTTTAATGAAATTAGTATGCTAGAAAATAAAAGAAAAAGAGGAATCAGGAGGGAATGAACTAGTAGAAATTGGTAGTGTACTTCATTTCTTCATTGAGGAAAATATCTAAAAGAATTTTATTTTTAGGAGTTCAAAAACATATCTAACTAAAAAATCTGCTGTCAGATTTATTTCTTACAGAGCATTAGTTGCCATGAAAAGAAGTTAAAATATGAGTATTGTCAAGGGTTCCATATCTTAAAATTTTATTATCCCACTTCTACTATGGGAGAAGATTCAGATATCACTAATATAAATTAGTGAATAATAGATCATAAAGGTTAGGCTAATGAGCATAAAACAAGATGCATTAATTTTTTATTTGACAAATGTGTGAACTTTACCTTAATGGGCCAATGAAACAAACATGTTAATTGTGAAAAAGGCAAACTCTCTGACAGAATGAAAACATTATGGTGAAGCTATGGGGATTCTTTCAGAAACCACTTTCTGTGTATATACATACGCTATTAATGGGAGTAACTCATTGAACAAGTATTGCTTAAATGTCCAAAAGAACTTTGATATGAGTCCATTTGGAGGATTGTCTTAAAATGAGAATATGTAAATGGAAATACTTTTATACATACAGAGTTGAATTGGAGGGGATAGTGAGATTTAAAAAGTATACAGAAAAAAATAAATAAATAAAAAGTACACAGATTATTCTTTAAATATCTGAACACTGACAGTCCCTAAAGGCACAGCATTTCATCAGTGATCTATGTAGTATAATGTCAAGTCAATGGAAACAGTTATCAAAACATATCCAGCAAACATTACTGAGTACCCTCCATAGCCATTAATCTGTACTAAGAATTAAATTACAGCACTATTTCAAAAGTATTGACTCTGTAGTGATACATGCCTATCAGCCAGTTGGTTAGAACTATGACACAAGGTACAAATTATATCAATGATGAGTGTATGCATAGGATGCCTTGACAGTACATACCTTAACTTTTCAGTGGCCCTTAAACCCAAGGCTGTTTTAATTCGAAGTCTGCATATACTTTTGTTGCTAACAGTGAAAAGCAGAAACAGGAGGAGTTATCCATGTACTGACAATGCCAACCTCCTGTGTTTCACAAACGGTGCCAAGATTGTCAAGTTTACAAAAATATACAATATTAACATTTAGTCCTCAAGTAGTTTCCCAGATCTGCAAGTAAGAAAGAGATAGAAAGCCCATTTACTATAAGCCATTGCTATCAGCATGCTCAAGCAGAAATGCACCCAACACAGAGATGAGCCAAAGTCATCATCTCTGCTGGGTGATGTGATAAGCCTCTGCTGTATATTTTAAGTTTGAGAGATGAGTTCTAACTCAAGTATGCTAGGAAACATAAACACTTGAACGAACTACATGAAGGCTGAGATATAGCACACTGCAACACACTTGCGTGGCTTGAACAAGGCCCCAGTTTTATCCCTAGGAGCTCACAAACAAACACAAGAACTAGAACAGCATGTTACAGATGCATGAAGTATGTGGGAACACTACTATAAGTTTAGACAGATTTAAATACTTGGAGCAGAGGGAACATGAAGTGTGATTCAACAGTTGGAGGCCTTCTTCCATGGAAGGCCTTCCTTCAGTATTAAATAATCTTATTTGGCTGTATATAAAGAAATTATAGAAGATATCATTGAAATATTGACTAGTTCTAACTTCTGAAGGATCTTAAATACTAAAATGAGAAAAGAAGCCATGGAAGAAAGAAGCTATTGAGCAAAAAAAAAAAAAAAAAGGTTTAGACTGTGACTTTACAAACGTTCAGTCATCTGAGTGTTCATGGCTCGTATCTGTAATACTGCTACTCAAGAGGCTATCATCGTGAGGATTGTGGTTCAAAAGCAGCCTGGCAGAAGAGTCCGCAAAACTCCATCTTCCAAATAACTATCAAAAAGCCAAGCTGGAGTGTGGCTTAAGTGGCAGGATGCTACCTGAGCAAGCCCAAAGTCATGAGTTCAAACCCTTTTAAATCAATGATAGAGCTCAAGATTATTTGAAGGAACAAAAGTGTTTGTCCTTCATATGAAAAAATGCTCTACATCACTGGCCATAAAAGAAATGCAAATCAAAACAACATTGAGATTCCATCTCACCCCAGTAAGAATGTCATATATCAAGAAAACTAACAATAACAGTTGTTGGAGGGGATGTGGCCAAAAGGGAACCCTACTTCATTGTTGGTGGGAATGTACACTGGTTCAGCCACTCTGGAAAGTGGTATGGAGATTCCTCAGAAGGCTAAATATAGAGCTCCCCTATGACCCAGCAACCCCACTTTTGGGTATCTATCCAAAAGACCACAAACAAAATCACAGTAATGCCACCAGCACAACAATGTTCATCGCAGCACAATTTGTCATAGCGAGAATCTGGAACCAACCCAGATGCCCCTCAGTAGACGAATGGATCAAGAAAATGTGGTACATATACACAATGGAATTTTATGCCTCTATCAGAAAGAATGACATTGCCCCATTTGTAAGGAAATGGAAGGACTTGGAAAAAATTATACTAAGTGAAGTGAGCCAGACCCAAAGAAACATGGACTCTATGGTCTCCCTTATTGGGAATAATTAGTACAGGTTTAAGCAAGTCATAGCAGAGCATCACAAGGCCCAATAGCTATACCCTTATGAACACATAAGATGATGCTAAGTGAAATGAACTCCATGTTATGGAGACAATTGTTATATCACAGTTGTAACCACTTTCAATGTCCCATATGTATCTGTAGCTTCTATTATTGATGATGTTTTTGTATCACCTTCCTGTGGTTGTATCTACACTATCTCTGTAATCTTATCTGAGTATATTGGAAATCGTGTATACTGGTATTGGAAGTAGGAAATTGAAAGGGAATACCAAATTTGACAGACACTGGGTAAAAAAAGACAAACAACTACAAAAGCAATACTTGCAAAACTGTTTGGTGTAAGTGAACTGAACACCTCCGGGGGGGAGGGGGGGAGGGAAAGGGGGAGGAGGGAGGGGGGTATGAGGGACAAGGTAACAAACAGTACAAGAAATGTATCCAATGCCTAATGTATGAAACTGTAACCTCTCTGTACATCAGTTTGATAATAAAAATTTGAAAAAAAAAAAAAAGTGTTTGTCCTTGCAAGGTAGTACCAAAGGAAACTTAAAACTAAATTAAAATGTCAGAGAGAAGTATAAAAAGTAGGTCCATAATTTTAAATATGTACATAAACTGGGAATAAATCATTGTTCTTATAAAAATGAATACCCGATGGGCTCTGGTGTCTCGGGCCTGTAATCTGAGCTATTCCGGAGGCTGAGATCTAAGGATGATGGCTCAGAGCCAGCCTAGGCTGGAAAGTCTTTAAGATTCTCCTCTCTAATAAACTACTCAGAAAAGACCAGTGAGTCAAGTGGTAGAGTGTTAGCCTTGAGCAAAAAGAAGATCAGGGACAGTGCCCAGGCCCTGAATGCAAGCCCCAGGATAAGCACACAAAAACAAAAAGGGGTACCATCAGCCTTTGATATCTAGGCACTCATACATACAAATTCACATCCATAACCAACTATGACTTTAAAATATTTGGAAAAATATACATGAAAAATAATAGAAATCAAAGAACAATATAATACAGCAACTAAATACAACACAGTTTGCATTACATTAGGTATTCTAAGTAAACTAGAGATGATGCAAAATATGGAGAAAGATGAATATAGGTTTTATGAAGTGTGCATTTTTATAATGGTTTTGAGCACTAGTGGATTTGGGTGTCCATCTTGGATTCTAGGCTAAATTCTCTATGGAGATTAGGGGATATTATTAGAAAACCAAAGTGTTTTAAATATTCACAATTAAGTCTTGTTTATGTTCAATTTGCTAAATTCTCACAAGATGAAAAATAAAATAGTTATACTTTTCATTTCTACTACAAAACAATTTTTACTCCATATTGCTTCTCAAATATATTTTCTGCTTCTATGATTTTTCCAAAGAAGCTTTTGGAAACCAAAGTCCCCATGAAGCTTTTACATCATAAAAATCATGGAAACTATTTCCTAGCAGCAGATTCCGGTACCTTCCCAGCTGTTCCTTTTCTTCTCAGTACCTCAGGATGTGGTATTGGGCAACACATCAGTCTAGGAAATAGCCTTTCCTTCCCATGATATTAAGGCCCTTGATGCTAAGACAAGAACAGATGTTCAACCAGAAACAAATACTAAGGCGTGGGAGTCGTTTCCTGGGAAGCGTCCATCTGCACTGACCTGCGTCCTAGGAGGATTTTGCCTGCTCCCAACAGAAGCACTAGCTACAAGTCTTAAGAGAATAAGCTGATGAGTCAGAAACTTTATCCAAGGACTAATCCTTTAGTAAAGGACGTATTCTGGCAAATGTTATGACTATTCTTCCTACATCCTTCCTCTTTGTCTTGCTCAATTTTGTGCAGATTTGTTTTTTCTCAGTAAAAAAAGGTAGTCGTGCTCCAAATCAGCACTAGACATACTTAACTGAGAGTGCTAACCATAGAGGATATATTTCATCATGTCTGCTTCTCATCCTTTCCTGCCTGAGGGTAGATTATTACTCAATTCATTGTATATCCAGTTTAGTGATATCTTGAGAGTCAAAGGGAGGCTTTTAGTAATCATCTGAGCCACTGAGTATACAGAAAGACATAGGAAGTAGAATTGTTCATCTACTCGACATTGCTTGATCCACCACTTCTCTGTATGCTCAAAAGAGTTAGATGATGTGAGATATGGAAAGCCTATATTAAAGCTTTAGGAAAACCCAAATTTGATGTGATTGAAAGAGTTGGCTAGATTTAGCAGAGTCTTCCTGTCCCCAATAAAAATGTTGTTTTTCTCTTTTATCTCTTATTACTTATAATATGTTGTGTGAGAGACAGATCTACTACTCTCTCTTCTTTGACTGCTCATAAACTTGGATAGTTCGTTTTAGCTTTTATTACAGCACTACAAGTGTCTATAAACCTGCAGACACCATTTAACCTTCTATTGCATCGTGTTAAGCAGCATGTCATGTAGGAGAGTTTCTTCAAGAGTTCTGTTTACTGATCGCTTACTAAACTTTATCTTTTGAGCTCCTTTTGTCTCTCTGTTGCTGTTTCTCTTTCCCTATCTCTTTCTCTCTCTCAAACGCACACACACTCCAGAATTGGTGAAAAAAAATCATCATTCGACAAATTACTCTCACTTTTTCTTTGACACAGAGAACATCTTTGAATAACATTTAATCATTGTTAGGCCCTACTCAGTAAGTAACTCTTTAGGTTTCCTGGGAACGATAAATATCATTGGACTATCTTTACTAAGCTAGAATTGTAAGCCCATTTGACCAAAAATACAAAATGAATTTTATTTCTATATATAAAATGTTATATTGAGGCTACAAATAAAACCAAAGAAATAAAGGTGCAATACTTACAGATCAAAGAACATAGAATATATGGTAAAATACAAACCTAAAAATTACTTATGAATATAGAGAGGGGGGAGGAGGAAAAATAATTCCCTTTTCTGGCTTACAAATAAGAGACTTTGATCTGGAAACAAGTAACTCTAGAATTGATCAAGCGTTTTAAGTTAAGGAAAATCCTTCCCTTAGCCAAATAAAGCTATTGGATCATCAGGAAGTAAGATGCAATCATCTTTATGGGAGACCTTGAGGTGAGAAGTCAATATACAATAAATTTCCTGCTTTCCGAGAACCACTTGACTGAGAAGAACTATAAAAGCTCAGGCCCCTCCTTCTGACAATACTATTATGGGAAAGACAAAGTGTTGTGCATTCTGCTTTCTCCAAGTTACAATATAACTTACTGTAAGATTTTGTCAAATCCCTTTGAAGAAACAGAAAATACAACTCTACTTGTATGTTAGGGAAATAAAACTATGGTCTAAATACATGGGTAATTTTACTCCATCACTAGGCTATAGCGAATCCATGAAATTATCTTATACTAAGAGTAACAGACAAGAATTGGGGATGTGGGAAATTAGTGTGGCTGTGTGACTCTCTTTATATACTATTAGGTGCTCAATTTAATTGGCATGGGTGTATGGCTTGAGGAAAATTAGAATGCATTTATTCTACATAACTATTTGCTTCTCAAATCCTTGCTGCTCAAATTGTGTTAAACAGAACAGTTTTAGAATGTTCTGGCTGCTTGTTAGAAGTCCAGATCATCATCAGTATATATTTCATATACATACACAAAATCTGCTTTTTAATAGAAACCACAGATGATTCACATCCACATTAAAGTTGGAAAGACCAAAAAGGTTCCAACGGTTAGAAATATGCCCAATAATGCATCACAGTTGCTGATGAAATAAAGCAGGTTCAGGATCATTTGTAAGTAGAGAAAGTCTTACCCTTACTCTTTAGTTATCTCACTAATATGTTTTGTAATAAATTCAAAAGAAATTAACATCGGCTTTAGTAAGATCCCTATGGTGGAATGGAGAGACAGAGGAAGATCTCTCTCTCATATACAGCAAAGTATATGCCAGATTTTTTTTCTTTTTAAGAAAAAAGTAGAAAACTTTGCATACGGACAAGTAAACTTCTGATACAGAGACATAATTTTAAGTGGATCTTATAATAAAAATCTTTAACCATTATAGAACATGTATGCATGCAATAAATTATAAAATAAATTTCTAAGTAGCTGAAAAAAGCAAAAATATCCTATTGTAATTTAGAGAAAAATAAAGTGATTAAAATTGTAAGCTACTATAATTAAGAAGGAATTATAGATAGGTTGTGTGGTAGAATGCATTTAGTTGAAGATAAAGTTAGTGAGTAAGACATACATAAAATGTCAGTAGATTTCTCCCAGAAGGTAGGCAAAAGAATAAAAAGCTAAATAGAGTTTTTTAAAAGGTAGATTCAGTTTATACATTCCTGTTATATTAGTTCCAAAACCAGAAAGCAAATAAAATGGAAGGGGAAGATAGCAATTCAAATAAAGTCCCCCCCAAAATAAGAAAGATTACTGGAACTAAAACTCATACTTTCTTTGACATGATGCCATAATGCAATGGTTGAAAATTAACAAAAGGCTATACAAAATAAGTTCATTGACTTAAACATATAAAAGACAATCCAAAATAACAAGAGCTACAGGGATGGGACTATGACTTAGTGGTAGAGTGCTTGCTTTGCATGTAAGAACCCTGGGTTCGATTCCTCAACACCACATAAAAAGAAAAAGCCAGAAGTGGTGCTGTGGCTCAAGTGGCAGAGTGCTACCCTTGAGCAAAAAGGAAGCCAGGGACAGTGCTCAGGCCCTGAGTCCAAGCCCAAAACAAAACAAAACAAAATAACAAGAGCTACAGAGAATATTAATTTTTTTAATTAAACAGGTAACTACTACATATCAAAGTATGCACAGCACAGGTTAAGTGCTAATACAATAACATAATATCAAATACATATTTTAGAAAAAAACCTTCAAAATAAATTAGTCAATTCAAAGACCAAACAAAACATTTTTTAAATGAAAAATAAAACTTCCTTCACATAGGTAAGGAATTTATGCTCTAAGAGCAGAAAGAGTAAGATAAGTAAATAAAAGCAAAAGCTGGTTCTTTGACAATAACAAGCCTCATTTTGTCTCCTTGAAAAGAAAGATGCCAGTAAACAGCTTTAGAATTTTTCTTTAAAATACATAGCTATGGATGTGAAAATATTTAATATATTATGAGGCTGAGTATGTGCAATTTCATGTATAAATTTACAAAAAAAGAACATTAACAAGCAGTTTTGAAGAAAACACAAAGTAATTGATTTCACTGAAAATGTGAAAAATCTAACCAGCAGAGGATTCAGAAGGTCATAAATAGGTAATAAATGGGTCAGTAGAGTGGACACTGAGAGGAGATTAGTTCTCCTATAAGAAGGGAACAGAAAACAGGCTCTGCAGATAGTCCCTGCATTTACAGTAAAAATCTGAATTTTCTTTCTTGGGTACAAAAGATGATTCATAATGTGTCTGCAGCCTATTTCGTGCCTCATTTCCTCCCAACTTAGTTCATGTACAGTATATTCCTATTCCAATAAACTCATGAAAATGTCTTAGTGCATGAGTGAGAATGAGCCTCCCTCTAGAATACTGAATGTAGTGGAGAAGAGTTCAAAGGTCTAGTGAAGTGGATGCAGTGGGAAAGTGTCTCTTTAGACTCTAGAGACGTCTACTGGATCCAGTAAACCTACAAAATGAGCATCAAGAGACAGATGGGGAAGGGGAAGTGAAGGAGAAGCCCAGAAACAGTGTTATATGTAGTTTTATATCCTCATACAATTCATTATTTCTTAGCTTTGATTTATTCTTTTTTTTTTTTTTGCCAGTCCTGGGCCTTGGACTCAGGGCCTAAGCACTGTCCCTGGCTTCTTTTTGCTCAAGGCTAGCACTCTGCCACTTGAGCCACAACGCCGCTTCTGGCCGTTTTCTGTATATGTGGTGCTGGGGAATCGAACCTAGGGCCTCGTGTATCCGAGGCAGGCACTCTTGCCACTAGGCTATATCCCCAGCCCCTTTGATTTATTCTTAAATCATGAAATTTTATACAGAAGAAAATGTCCCATGACATTTCATTCTCTTAATAAGTTGTCACTGTGTAGTAAACTAGACATAATAAATGACCCAAGGCATAAATTGTTGTTATCCTGATTTTTTATGGTAAGGTGATGTACAGAGGGGTTATAATTACACAAGCCAGGTAATAAATACATTTCTTTTTTAACAGTGTCACCCTTTCTCCCATTTTCTCCCAGTTTTTTCTCTCCTGATCAACCTTCCTTCCAAGGTGTACAGTCTATTTCCAACACAGTGTCTAGTGAGTATCACTGCTGAATTAGTTCACTCTTTGTCCTGTGCTTTGTTTCACCCTTTATTTTTGTGCTTCCCCTTCCCCAAATCAGATAATCTTACAAACAAGACAAAGGGTACAGAAATCCAAAACAGTGACAAAAGGGGAAATAAGAGAAAAGAATCATGAATAGTACAATTTTAAAAAACTTCTTGTTTCCATTTCTTGGAGTTCATTTCAATAATCATCAATTTATATGATCGTATGCACATAGCTACTGAGCCCTATGGTCCTGTCCTAAGAATATCTTCACTGTGTTTAGAGGGTGGTTTAATTAATCATGCCCAAGTGTAATTTTTGTATTTTACACTCTGTTGAGTCTTCTTGTATACTTATAGGCATATTCTAATTATTACAAATGAGGGAAACCATGCAACCTATGTTTCTTTAGGTCTAGCTTACTTCACTTAATATGATTTTTTC
Source organism: Perognathus longimembris pacificus (assembly GCF_023159225.1). Taxonomy (NCBI): domain Eukaryota; kingdom Metazoa; phylum Chordata; class Mammalia; order Rodentia; family Heteromyidae; genus Perognathus; species Perognathus longimembris. The sequence continues at coordinate 18,995,264 of NC_063163.1, forward strand.
CAAGTCTTTCCATTACCTTATGAATGGGGCAATGTCATTCTTTCTGATGAAAGCATAAAATTCCATTGTTCACATTTTCTTTTTTTTTTTTTTTTTGGCCAGTCCTGGGCCTTGGACTCAGGGCCTGAGCACTGTCCCTGGCTTCTTCCCGCTCAAGGCTAGCACTCTGCCACTTGAGCCACAGCGCCGCTTCTGGCCGTTTTCTGTATATGTGGTGCTGGGGAATCTAACCTAGGGCCTCGTGTATCCGAGGCAGGCACTCTTGCCACTAGGCTATATCCCCAGCCCCTGTTCACATTTTCTTGATCCATCCAACCACTGAGGAGCATCCATTAAGAGATTGTATACCAGGTATTGGATCCTCCAAACAAATTCAAAAACTTATTTTTTTTTATTCTTAGGGTTTTTTTGTTTGTTTGTTTTTTCATTCTGATTATTGTTATCCTAGACTTCACAGCTTTTTTTTAAAGATGATCTGTTTGTCTAAGAGCCTAAGCTTATATTCAAATGAATGCTACATGATACGGTAGGATGTTTTTTTAAGTGTAATAAATTGTTAGCCAATGGAATTTTATTGTTGTTGGAACATGAGACAAAATCCTGATTGTGTAATTCACATTTTCATCTGCAGGTGCAGGGGAAAAAAAGCGGCACAAGTACAAATTTTGCTGCACAGAACCAATAGAGAGAAGAATAAGATCATGGTTGGCATTCCCACTGACTGCTGAGATGGGTGAAATGAAGGTCGCTGACCTGGGCACCGCCTCCACTGCATGACACCCTCACAGTTGGGAAAGAGCTTATGTCATGCAAGGCAGGTCCCAGCCCCATTTAAGAGCCTATTTCTGTGTCCCTGACAGATAGCACACCCAGGGCCAACAAGATTTCAGTGCCTTAGAAAATAACCCTGTTAAAAAAGAAAAGAAGACAAAATAGCTCTGTTCTCTTGTAGACATTTCTACAAGTTACAAGGTTTCACTGAATTTTGTCTTAAAATTTCTATCATTGGACCTTTCTTTATGTACTGGTCTAGTTTTGTTCATTTCAGATGTGAAAAAGATACTCTATCCACAGGCTAATAAGTCACATATTTTGTTATACTGTATATATAATATGTGTTATTCATTATATAATCTCAAGATTTCTCTTTTTAGGGATAAAGTTATGAATAGCTAAATGCTGTATTCAGAAGTCCTCTAACTAGGAAAAAATGTGGTGAAACTTTGCTCCTGTATGTTAAGGTATCAAGCAACATTATTCAGCCAAAATGTAGAATAGATAGATCTTTCATTTTGGGTTCACTGATGGTACATATTAATGAGAGAGAGAAAGAGAGAGAGAGAGAGAGAGAGACAGAGACAGAGACAGAGACAGAGACAAAAAGACTTTGGCACAGAAAATTCCAAGTGCAATTGATTTTTAAAACACATGTGTATCTTCTCATGCATTCCATTCATACTTGTAAAAATAATCATATATTTTGATTTAAATTTAAATAGCATATGTGCAAAAGTAGATTTTTTAAGTACAGTATTGTACTGAATAAGCTTAGCAAATGTAAAAATAACCTCCCTGGGAATGTTAGTATTAGAAATACAATAGTTTTCTAAAAATGTTTATTAACCAAATTCATCTCATATGGTATTCCCTATGGAACTCTGGAAGGAGTTTTACAAAGTGTTGCTAAAGTTCATTGAACGAACATGTGGATAGAAATTTAAAAGTCCTTTTAGAAAAGGCAATCGATGGGAGCTTACATGACCAGATATTAAGATTCATGATAGAACCACAATATTAATAGAGTGTGATCTGTCTCTAGAACACACATTTCAGAATTCACAACTCTGAAGCAGGTAATACATTGTATTAAAACAAAAAAATGAATGAAATTAAAGGATTTTGTAATAATAAGCTGGAAGAGGGAACGTTCGTCTAAAAAATTGTTCCATTATTCATTTCTTGAAGAATTACAAAAAATTGGCACATTCTAGAGAGACTTTTGGCAATGCCTTGCAAATCATTAAAAAATGGACAAATTTTAAAGCAAATTCCTATCTAGAAACCCTAAGGAAATAATCAGATATTTGGATTAAGAACTGCATGGAATCAGTTATATATACATGAAAAAGGTAGAAAAGTATATAAATTTGAATAGTGGAAGAAATTTTAAAGTTATTTGCCATACATTGATAAATGAGCCTTGGTTTCTATAAGAGGCAACCCCTGCAGATACAATGCTTTAAACACAAAAGAATTTATTGCTTTTATAAACAGCAAAGTAAGTGTTTGTGATTAATGATGGCTCTGCTTGCTAATTTGACATTGTAGAGTCTTCGGTCCTTCTAGCTTGGGACTCTTCCATTTGTAAATCATGGTTTCCAATGACGCCAGTCAGCTTCATTCTGGCAAAAGGCAAAAGTGCTTGGAGTAGCGTACGTGCAAAGTATGATGCATCTCATCACAAATGCTGGCCTTACATGTGCTGGAAGTCACTCCATAGCCGCTCATAACTGCTATGGAGGCAGAGTGGGCTGAGCCCACTTAGCTACACTGCACAACAGAAAGCTACAATTGCAAAGAACCAAGTTGTAGCTGTCACAAGCTCTTCAGAGTATACTATTCTTTCCAAATAGATAATATAATCTCTCAATCTCTCTCTCTCTCTCTCTCTCTCTCTCTCTCTCTCTCTCTCTCTCTCTCTGGTTCTCTCTCTGGTTCTCTCTCTCTCCTCTCTCATTCTCTCTCTCGTTCTCTCCATGTCTTAGGAACTCTAAATGAGAGACACTTCTCCCCCTCACATATGAAGTTTTCATAGATCCAGTGACTTAAGCGCTAGAAGAAACAATTATTTCTTGTCCCATGAAAAAAAAATCACAAAGAAAGAAATAACATTTGAACAAACTTAGAAGAGTCCCTAATCTACACCACTATGAAATATCAATGAGCAAATATTTGGGTTCCCAAAGATAATTTCAAAGCCTTTTACTGAAAGACTCTTCTTATAATCCCATGTACTCTGGAGGTGAAAAATGGAACAATGTTTATTTGAACCCAAATAAAATATTTGAAGAGATCCTATCTCAATCAGCAAGCTGAGCATAGTGGTGCTCAATGTAACCTAAGGTATTTTGGAGTCAGGGATAGAAATTTTGTAAGCCAAGGTCGACCTGAGGTGGAGAGAAGAAATCAAAAACAAGTCTGAAGAGAACTGAGGCCTTGGCTCAAGTGGTAGAGCAACTTCAGATTCTGTAAACCCTTCAAATTTGGACACTGCGACTCAAAATTCATGTAAACTCACCTCTATCATAATATCTTTCCATGATCCAAGCTGTTTCTTTTGCTCATTTTTAAAAATTTATTTCCTGCTTTCAATACTTAATTATGTCTGTTCTTGTTATGTTTCAGTGTTGTAATTGCTTGCAGTCATGAATTTTCTTTCTAATTCTGTTGCATATTTTTTCAGATGTAACATGTTATTATTTTTCTTATTGACATAAAACTTTTTGTTTAGAGTCAGGAGGAAATCAAATACAGAAAATGTTTTCAAATGTCCAAATAGTTACATAATGTTTATGAGTTTGCTTTAGCTCTCTAGTTTTAGTAGAGTTGGGTTATCTTAAGTTATTTTTTTAATTTCATATTTCAATATATTGATGATTTCATTTTTGGCCTTCTATAGTTTCATCTTTCTTAAATGTTTCAAGAGCACTTGCAAAAATAAAGTATTTTGTTACTTACATTTCAAGTAGTCCTATTTTTGCTATCTTCATATATAAACTGGATTTGTTGTTGTTATCTACTTTTGTGGTGGTGGAAATTAAATCCAGGGCTGTGTGTATGCTAGGCAAGTGTGTTGTTTTATTTTGCTAATTCTTTGCTAGTTGAAAGCCAAGATTTTTTCCAGATTAAAAGACACAAATGTATCTGCTCCAGCCATCATGTTCTCACAGGGCTCCACAAAGCTCCTTCAAAGCTATCTTAGTGAAACATGAGGAAATAACTCTTACTATGCTCTCTGTCTTGTCACTTAGCTCATGGAAATGGAAGCTACAAAGTCTGGAGAAAGCTGGGCTGCCTTTGAGGGGACAATGGGTAGGGATAAAAATCATTGTTCACCTATAGCCAAAACAAAAAAGCATCTTGCATATAACAAACACAGACTTTGACTCCTCTCCCCGTATTCCAGTCTGGATGTATACCTATCAAGCTACAAAAAAACCCAAAAAAAACTACAATGTGACTTACTATCTAATGTACATATGTGTATGTATATATATATATATATACATGTGCTATATATGTAGACATGTGTGTGTATATATATATGTGTATGTGTGTATGTGTATGTACAACTAAATCTAGCTGTGTTTCCCTAACACATATCCTGTAAACACAAATTAATCTACAGGTCAAATTCTTAGGAAGGAGGGAAGAAAGAGCAAATATTTTGATTATTGTTATTTTATTTGCCATGTCACCTTAAATAACAAAATAAAACATAGATTGCTTAGTCCTGGACCAAATATTTACTCTCAAAAAAGATGAAAAACCTTTATAAATTCCATTATCTTAGGTCATTTTGGTCAGTTGAAAATAATGCATAGTTCTTTTCTTACCAGTACTCAGATTGCTATTCATTAACTGTATTTTATTCCCACAACACTCACTTGGTATGAATTATTTAATTAAATATATTGGATACCATATAAGTAAGATAGGTTATTCTGAGACACTAACAGTATCATAAATAGGATTGTGATTGGTATTTCTATTAATCAGGCATAGATATTTATGCAGAGAATGTGAAACAAAGCACAGAAAAAATATGAAAAAAGCTAAAAAATTTTTTTCATTTCAGTAACCAGGTAATAGGTAAGTTTCTATTTTCTATGTTCTCAGAGGATGGAAAACTGGATAGAATAAGCTGCTAATGCTGCTTTATCAGAGGAGTGGGTCTAAATTTTCTCTAAAACTGTTTTCTCTAAAACTCTAAACTGTTTCAATGTACTTTACATGTCTGCATTTTTCATTTGGAAACACAAATATATTTATCTAAATATGACTGAATATACTAAAGAACGTCTCAGCCTAAAAAGCAATTTGTATTTTGATGTTCTGCCTGTTGACATGAAAGAAAAGAACTTAATGAACTGAAGTTTTACCCCCTAAGGAACTTGACCTCTTTAATGGAAGAAAAGAAAAAATAAACAAAATAAAAACAGCTGTTTGGCCTAAAGGCAGGGAAAGATTCCCTAATAGTAAATTTATAATCAAGAGAAATCAGGTCAAAAAAAAAGAAAAATTAAAATGAAAGCAGGCAAAGTGACTGTCTCTGAACTTACAGAAAACAGTTTGTGCATCAAAGAACAGGGGAAAGAATTATCTCCAAAGACCCAAACTTCACAATAATTCTCCAAACAGGGAAGAAAAGAAACAAATTTGGGGGTGTATTTACATATTTACACATTTCTAAATGTTCTTTTAGATTATTTTTAAGTAGTTATGCAAAAGGGTTTCAATTTAACATGTCAGTTTATGAATACAATGTATCTTGATCAATATCAACCCTTCCATCTTTCTGTCCAGTCTATCCCAGCTCCACTCAACCCCTCGAGTTACTTGATTTTCAAAGCTGTCACTAAGTTCTGATGTATTTAACATGCTTACATGGAGTCACTGGTGCCCAATCTTTACTCATTCTTTCATCTTGGATACCACATATACCCATATAACCCATACCACATATAACCCATGGTACAAAATAAGTATTTCTGAGATAATAGGTACATGCAATAAATAATATGGATTTGAAATGTAGGTACTATTTCTTGACCAACTAAACTAAAATCAAAGCATACAGAAGAAATAGAACCCAAAGTCTTAGTGAAATATGGATCTCTTACTTCAGATCTATCTCTCTGAAACCTACGAATTGACTTTCTTCTATGGTGTGGGGTGGGGGGAGAAATCATCATAAATGAATGCCACAAGTAGTTTCAATTTGCAATACTTTGTTCTTTGCAAGGAACAGGGCTTGCACTATGCTTGCAATCGGTTATTACAGAGACAGGAGCACGTTTACCAAATGCCCCATAATCTGTACAGTTTCAAAATTCAGGATTCAAAAATGATATAAGCCTTAGACCTTTGTTTAAAAAATGTAATTCATTTTATTCTGCTTCTCAATAGACAAGATTTTAAGATCAAAATATTTAAGAATGATTTTAAGTATTTTTGAGATTGATCCTGTTATTTACGTGGGGATGAAAAGTTAAATCTTAATACTACTGCTTAAGATCTTGTAGTATCCCAAAGGACCAATCTATAATTATCACTTTGCCTTTCCAAAATATCTTCTTCACTTGCCCTTTACCAGCCACAACTTGAAATGGTTATGACTGCTGGACTTCATTTCTTCAAGCAAAAGTAAGTTTTTTTCTGCCAAACTATGCTGTCAGAGTAGTAACTTGAAGGCATCCATTATTCATAGGATGAAAACTTTAGAGGTTTTTTTCAAACAAAACCATCTCTTTCTTAGTTGAAAATGAATTCTTACTTAAAATAACATTTCACTTAGTTGCTCTTAATGTTTTTAATAAAAATGTCATCAAGATATGTGAATATCATCAAGATACTCACAAATATAAATGAGAAACCCATACATAAGACCTTTTTCTATAGTATTAAAAATGGACATGCAGAGAATTCATGGTAAGAATAATAGGAAAAATATTTTTAAATACCCATCCTATCCCTAATGGCCATAGATGATTTCTACATGAATAATGACATACAACTAAATAACTTGACCATTTTTAGCATGTTGTGCTTATACCAGAAGGAAAAGGAATAATGAGGGCTCCATCCCAGAGCGATGAAGAAACAGAGCTGCAGATGTGATGGCTCCCAACCAGAAGAGGCTGGACTCGTGAGCAGGGAAACTCTCTGTGGCCAAATTGTTGAACATATGTCTTCAAACCCAGAGACTTTAAAGTTTGAGAAGACTGCTGGAATGTAGAGAGAAACAACAACAACAACAACAAAAACAAAACAAAACTTCCAAGCTGAAAAGTGACTCTTCTCTATTTACCCCACAAGTCACTAAATTGGATATTACAGAATTTTTTATTCTACCTGACTAAATGTAGGAAAATAACAAAAGAAAGTTGCATGTTTTGTTACTATAAAAGCTGTTTATAACTCTGTAAAACAGAGAAGGGAAGTTATTAAGGGCTGGTGTGTTATCGGTGTGCATAGAAATTTTGTCTAGTTAAGGATTTATTTATTACTTACTATTAAAGTCAAATTTGATTATTCTCATTAGACAATAGCAAGAGAAGTAATAAGTGGTATATATAATTATTCCAGTCCATATTCTGTCAGTCATGTTCAGAAACAGCTTCTGAAATTTTAACCAGAATTCAAATTTCAACCAGGAATATTAAATCTTAATCATATACTTAATAGTCTGTGTTTTGAAGACACAAATTTCAAAATATTTCCACTGAGACTTTAGCAGTACGCATCTTGTATTCATTTAATAGTAATGTACTTATTTTCCGGTGTCTAAACAAATACCTACACTGCATATATGTGTATACACATGCAATCTCAGAAAAGTAAAAAATGGGCACTAATAGTATTCAGTTTAGTTTCATTGTTTTCATTTGTTTTTGTGTTTATATTGTTCTTTTAGACACGTTCTCACTATGTGAGAACATACTAGCCTTGAACTGGCCACGTAGCCTTGGCTGGTATTGAACTTCCAAGTGTTCTGCGTCAGCCTTTGAGGATCAGACTTTTAATTATTGAGATATAAAAGCATCTTGTGGTATCATTATTAAAGCTCCAAAAGTTATAAATATAATTGGGTGCTGGTGGTTCCTATAATCCTAGCCATTCAGGAGGTGGAGATCTGAACACTGTGGTTTAAAGGCATCCTGAGCAGAAAAACTTGTAAGACTTTGATCTCTAATTAGCCACCAAAAAAAGTGAAGCTATGGCTCAAGTGGTAGAGTGCTACCCTTGAGCAAAAAAAGCTCAGGGACAGTGTCCAGAACAAATAAAATATTTATGTATATAAATTAACCAGAAAAGTATTGTTGGTATAGTTTCATTTTCTCCATACTCAAATTTAAGTCAATTTTGTTTGGTAGTCATGGGACTTGAATTCAGTGTCTCTCACTTACTTAGCAGACATTCTACCATTTGAATCATCAGTCCTCCAGCTCTGCCCTTTGCTGGCCAATTGGAGATCGAGTTTCATAGACTTTTCTTTTTTTTTTTTTTTAATTTTAGTTTTTATTGTCAAGGTGACATTCCAAGGGGTCACAGTTACATACATTAGGTAATGAATACGTTTCTTTCCAAATTTGTTCCCTCTCCCTCATTTTTCTTCCACCTTCCCTTCTCCCAAATCACCCCCCCTGAGTTGTGCAGTCGGTTGATAACATATTGTCTTGGAAGTAACACTGTTGCATTGGTTTGATTTTACCATTTGTCACATCATTTTGATGTTCTCCTTTCCTTCCCTGATTCAGCCAAACATGTATACAATACCCAGGATACCAGAAGCAAATACAGTGAGAACAGGGGCTAAATCATAAGAAAGATAAACAAAAGAAAAAAGAAATAATTTCACCTAGTATGTTAAAAACAACAACAATGATAAACCGCTTGTTTGCATAACTTGGAGTTCATTTCACTTAGCATCATTTTATGTGATCATATGTACATAAGTCTTGAGCTACTGTGATTGTCTGCTAGGACTATCCTAGACATATACTAGTTATTCCTAATGAGAGAAACCATAGAATCTATGTTTCTTTGGGTCTGGCTCACTTCACTTAGTATGATTTTTTCCAAGGTTTTCCATTTCCTTACAAATGGGGCAGTGTCATTCCTTCTAATAGAAGCATAGAATTCCATTGTGAATATATACCACAGTTTTTTGATCTATTCATCTACTGAGTGGCATCTGAGTTGGTTCCATATTTTAGCCATGGTAAATAGTGCTGCAATGAACATGGTTGTGCTTGGGCTCCTTGGCACAGGTCAAAACTTTCTTAATAACAACCCAGAAACAACAAATCAAAGAAAGGTTGGACAAACGGGATTGCATGAAACTACAGAGCTTCTGCATGGCAAAGGACACATCTTGCAAGATAATAGAAAGCCCACAGATTAGAAGATCTTCACTGGCCATATAACAGACAAGTGTCTCATATCTAAAATATACTTACAACTCAAAAAAATAAGTTCCCTCAAAACAAATCCTCTAAGAAACAATAAGCTCATTAATAAGTAGGCTAAAGACTTATAGAGAGACTTCTTTGATGAGAAATAAGAATGGCCCAAAAAATAAATCTAATTTTTACTAAGAAAAAAAAAAAAAAGAATGGCCCAAAAGCACATGAAGAAGTGCACACATCCCTGGACATAAAAGAAGTGCAAATCAAAACAACATTGAGATTCCACCTCACCCCAGTAAGGATGACCATTATTAAGAAAACTAACAAGCCCCCCCCCAGCCCGCCACACCGGCCCTGCCTCGCCGCTGGGTTGCTCCAGTCGTGCGGGTCCCCGTCCTCCTCTTCCGCCCGAGTCCTGACTCTTCCCTCCTTCTCTCAGAGGATGTCCGCCTTCCAGATCAACCTCAACCCGCTCAAGGAGCCGCTCGGCTTCATCATGGTCCTCGAGTGGATTGCCTCCATCTTCGCTTTTGCTACCTGTGGAGGGCAAAACAGAAATCCAAGTGACTAGTCCTAGTATTTCTAACAAAACTAATATTACAGCTGCTTTTGGTTATCCATTCAGGTTGAATCAGGCATCATCTCAATCACATCCAAATGTAAATGTGTGTGATATAGATTGGAAAAGTCACGTCCTCGTAGGCGATTACTCTTCTGCACAATTCTATGTTACATTTGCGGTCTTTGTGTTCTTATAATGCATTGCCACCCTTCTGCTTTATATTGGTTATACGAACATATACCGGGATCGTCGTAAACTCCCTATGATTGACTTCGTTGTTACTCTTATCGCCACGTTTTTGTGGTTGGTAAGCTCTTCGGCCTGGGCTAAAACTCTTACAGATATTAAAATCGCAACTGGATTGTCCAGTATTGTTCAGGAACTTGTACCTTGTAGTAAGGTAGACGTGAAGTGTTATTTCAGCTCTGTGACTTCTATGGGATCCTTAAATGTGTCTGTGATCTTTGGCTTTCTGAATATGATCCTTTGGGGAGGAAATGCTTGGTTTGTGTACAAGGAGACCAGACTACAGAGTCCATCAAGTCCTTCCGTCTCCCACACAGGAAGTGTGTCACCTCCAGCCGGAATGTAATTAAAAGGGAGAGATACACTGTGGGAAATATGTGTCTATACTAAAACCTGTTGCCAACATCTTGAGTAGCATTATTTCTTCCTAATAAAAGTAATGACTTTTTCAGTAAATTGGTGGGTTTTAAATGTTGCTGCTTTTTATATAAAACTGTGTCTTTCTTTGAAATTTTAAGATGTAAATGGATTCTTACATGTAAATTTGAAAGTCCAAGGGATCTATTATGCAATGACACACATTTTTAAATGAACAATTTTTTTCACTAACTTGTTTGCTTTCCAAAGTGTTTACACCTTAAGCCTTAGCATATGTCTTCACTCAGAGAAGTTACATTGTCATTTCGTAATAGAAAAAAAATTGGAAATATTATACATACACTACTGTAAGTTTTGTACAGATTATATACGTAAGACCTGTCTTTGCTTAAGAAAAATCTTGATTACATAAATGATTTTTAGAAAAAAATTAGTTCAAACTTTATATCTGAGCATTGTTCATGTTATAAAATGTTTTAATTGCAAAGACCAGGTGTAAGTTTTATTTCTATTTTTCTAAATGACCTGTTATACTTAGCAGGAGTACTAAAACTGTGTTAGGAACAGGAACTTCAAAATTTCTAACAAATGTTTGGTTCATTTAGCACTTCTGTTACATGAGATTCAAGCTTTTATTATGTTGGTGGTTTCCTAGGCTTACTATGTAAATAGAACATGGTTCAGCTAGGTGTTTTTCCATGTGAGCATTCTCTTATTTGTTTTTTATCCTTTGTTATGCCTTCTACTTTTTTTGCAGACCCTACATAGGGGTTAAGAATAATTAAGATTAATTACCTTTTTACTTGTGAAACATTAAAATTTAAGGTCAATGAAGTTACTACTTGGGTTTAGCATTGATATTATGAAAATAAGTGCAATTTGGATTTTACATTTATTGATTTTCGTTACTTCACAAATGGATGATTAAGGAATTAGGCTTCACCTAAGTGAGTCTTACTGATATACTGCCTTTCACTATTTGGGTATATTCTGAATGCAGTGCTTATTCATTATTTTGCTTCATAATCTTTTTGTTGTACCAGGATCCATACTTCTTATTCTTACAAGATAATTGTTTATATGTGAAGCACATCTTGCTATTGCCTTATTTTTGTTGCAAAAATGTCAGTATGAGAATGTGTATGTCTTACACAACAAACAATAAACAAGTTGAAAGAAAAAAAAAAAAAAAAGAAAGAAATCTAACGACAACCAATGCTGGTGAGGATGTGGCCAAAAGGGAACTCTACTACACTTGGTGGGAGTATAAACTTGTGCAACCACTTTGGAAAGCATTTGGAGGTTCCTCAAAAGGCTAAACATAGAGCTCCCCTATCATCCAGCAACCCCACTTTTGGGCATTTAACCAAAGGATCGCAAACAAGACCATACTAAAGTTACAGACTTTTCTCACAAGGCTGGCCTCAAATTGTGATCCTCTCAGTCTCAGTCTCGTAAGTAGATAGGATTACATCTGACTAACTTTAGGTCTATCTTATATACAAGTGTAAGAATAGCACAGATGAAGACCATGTTTGGGCAGGAGATATAATGCAGTGGTAGTCTTCCCTAGCCTGTGCAAGATTCTGGCTTTCAGATCCAGAACTACCAGCATAAAACAGGAAAGGCCTTGCTTTTGAACAATTCAAAATATAACAGGGGAGAGTATAAAAATCAACATAAATCTTAATCTTACATTGTGTTAAGACAGATGGAAGGGATGTATAATTCAGGTTAAAGGAACGTAGAAGAAGAATGTGGTTGAAGAAACTCATGGATTCCCATGAGTATAAAGAAAAGTACACATTGGGAAGACATGTAAAACAACACTAATAAAACATTTTAAATGGCAATAAAATGTATACCAAATTATGAATTTAACACATAGCATAAAATCTTTCAATATTTCAAACAAGGAGTATAAATGATGCCAGAGGTGAAAGATCTTTTTTTTTTTTTTTTTTTTTTTTTTTTTTTTTTTTTTTTTTTGCCAGTCCTGGGCCTTGGACTCAGGGCCTGAGCACTGTCCCTGGCTTCTTCCAGCTCAAGGCTAGCACTCTGCCACTTGAGCCACAGCGCCGCTTCTGGCCGTTTTCTGTATATGTGGTGCTGGGGAATCGAACCTAGGGCCTCGGGTATCCGAGGCAGGCACTCTTGCCACTAGGCTATATCCCCAGCCCCAGAGGTGAAAGATCTTAATCAGAAAAATATAATAATAATGCACCAGACTTGAGTGTGCATGTGTTACAGGAAGAAAGAAGTCAATGAATACATGCCCCATCAGTTAAAATCAAAGTGAATTAGTAGATGTGTTCAGAGCTATAGTGTTCTGCTATAATCACTTATATGTATAACTAAATGTTTTCATTTACCATTCCACTAACATCTTTTTTTTTCCTCTAAACCACTTAAACAACTTTGCCATGCCTTTATTTTCAGTCACAGTGTCTAGTGTCTACCTTTTTTTCCTAAAAATGCATCCCTCTTCATCTGCTGGAATACTCTTCTCCACAGACACACTGTGGCCATATAAAGGAAGTACATATTGTAGTCATGTTAACCCACTATCCAACCTTAATTTGCATCCACTGATTTCTCTACATTTTTTTTCAATTTCCGTGATGTCAAAGATCTTCAGCAGCATGACTTTTCCTTTGTCCCATAACTCTACCATATGCTGAATTATTTCTTGGTTTCCCTTGGTTACACCAATCTTTAGAAACTTTCTTTGTCAATAAAACTCATCTCATGCAATTTCCATTTGACTAGATATTTTTGTTTTTATTTTTCTATTTTTTTGTCAAAAAGTTAAAACTACAATTAAGTAAAACAGAGTAGTGGAGTGAACCTTGCCTAGGAAAACGCTCTGGTACTTGCCAGAAAGAAAAATTCACAGTCCACAAAGACACACATTCTCTTAAGTTTTAAATTGGGGCATTAACAAGGCTGTGAAATGTGAAAAATCAACTGCAAGTGGTTTCTGTTTTACTCCTTACAAGTTATATGTAATAGCTTCTGCAACATCTACATTATATCCCACAGGAACCATTTCAAATCTACCTTAATAGCAGTACACCAAAACAGAGACACAAACAAAACAAAACTTCCTTTTAAATAAAGATGGTCAAAATAAATCAAGGAGTGCTTAGATGATCAATTTAAATTCCCTTGCTATAAAATTTCCCTCACTTTTCTCTGAATACTCACTTTGATGAGTAGGGTGCTGTTTCGCTTTTTTTTCACTTTCAGCTCCTTGGAATTTCTGAGATGGGAGTCTGGGAGTGTCTGGTTGATCCCATGACAATCTAAAAGAGGAGCTGGTATGAGTGCGGGGTCCTAGCAAATGTCAAAGGACCCCTGCAGAGTCACAGGCCAATGAATGGCATGTCAAGTGACCTGTCCAGGGCAATTGTTTTTGTCTCTAACCCCTAAAGAAAGACACAAAATCATCGCCCATTATAAGCTTTGCCAGTTCTCTGACAGTTTTATCTTTTCATGCCCCAGAACTGATGAGAAGTTTATTTTTTTGTTGTTTCAAAAAAAGAATCAGAAAAAGAGGAAAGAACTACTCCATTTAGAGATAAGAAATGTAACATTATACAAAACAAAAAGATAATAAAAGAGGACAATAATGAAGGCTTTGAAAGACTTTCATTTCAATGTAGGCCAAGCCCTGATCCCTGTCTTACTCTAGTTTGATTGGCAGGGCAAATCCTCTCTGTGGGCAAAGCAAATTCACTCAGAGCTGATTGCCTAAGATCTGCATGAAGCAAAACTTTTCTCTCATAACATTGGTTAATGTTTACGTGGCAGCTATTTCTTTGATAACTCCTTTAAATAAAATACCAAACTACTAATCTAGTTGAATGTGTTCACTGTGCCAGACAACACTGAGATCATTTATAGGATGTGTGCCAGTGGCACGAGCTATAGTAATTTATCAACTGATAACTTCCTAAAAATGAAAGGCCTGTAGGCTTCTCCAAAAACATACAATACTTGATTAATTTTCTATAAACTATCAAGATATTATACAAGCAGAAAGGCTTTCCCAAACATGGAAGTCAATGCAGCTGCTTTGTGAGGGTGCTAGCTTAAATTTATAATGAAATACACAAAAAGAAATGAACAAATGAATGAGAATCTTATGAAATCTTACATAGGACTTCCAGGCTGCTCTTATGGATGCTGTCAATCAAACAATAGGAAACCTTGAATTTATTGTCTTTTATTTTAAAGATCAAAAGGGCATGGTGGAGACCAATTAGCAAGTTCTAGTTGTGTATGAGCTCCTTAGTGCTGATACTGCTATTTTAGGATTGTCCATTTAAACAAAGTCCTTATCTGAAAAAAAAAATTCTAAAACCATTGTCCTATTATGAGGGCAATCCTGGTCTCTGACCTTTAACACCTTCCCCTCCCTGTATTTTCTTTATTATTCATCTAAACCACTGAAAGCATTGTGTATCTGCTACCTTTGTGAATCTTCCAGCTTTAGAGAAAGGAATCTCATGCAAGAGGATGAGTCACTGGGAAAGAACAGATATTCCTGCTCTCAATTTCCTCTTCTCTCTAGTCATGCTCTGCTCTCCAGACTCTCTCAGCTCTAATGGGCCTTGGACAACCATGTATAGGCTAAAACATAGAAATACATTTTAGCCCTAAATTTCCTCTGAGCTTCCAGAACCCTGTATTTAATGGCACACATCTCTATTCTCATCTGTGTACCCATTTTCCTCCATTGGTTTACTATCCTTCTACAATCCCTAAAGCAGGACATAGTCTCAAATTCTACTTCACTGTGCAAGCTCATCATCAATAATTACCACCACTTTCCCTTACACACCTCACTTACCTTTCTTCACCTTTGCTGCTACTTATCTAATGCACACTTTTACCTAAGCTCTAATATTCATCCAGTTTCCTACTTAAGCCCTCTTTTTTCCCCTATGGCTAATTCATAGTCATTTACAATATGCTCACCACTGACAATAAGTTAGTTTTTATTGCTTTTTTCTGCTAAGACAGATATGTACATGGAGCCACTGAAACTTATAGTAGCAGTATGGATACAGATATAATAATATAGACCTATGGATATACTGTTGGCTTTTCTTTCAATTCAGCACTCTGCCTACACTACCATCTTGTTTTCCATATACTTAGAGTGATTCTACTAAACTTTATTATATTATCAATAGTTAGAAACATTACCCCCTTTAGCAAATGTGGCCTAGGCCTTAAATGAGTTATTACTGAAGCTATTTGACTTTTCCTTTCATAAATTGTAAAGAAAAACCAGTAGATCCTCTTTGTTATGTTCACTATATAACAAGAGATGAAGAAAATATACTTTGTGTGACCTGGGTTTTTAGAACTGCTCATTAGCACCATTTAGCATGTAATAGATATTTTGGCCAAAGCAGTTTATGGGTTTTTACAAATAATTTCTTCCTCCCACACACCAAATTTAACAGTTTTATAGTCCAGTACAACTTCCCTCCCCATTCATACACTTCATCATTTGTACCAGAAGCCAAACTCTAATGATTTCTGTTGCCTCTAGCACCATTTGCATGTTTAGAAATGATGCATTCCAAACCCTGATTAAATGCCAAACTTCAGTGATGGAAAACAGGACCACTCAGTAAGTAATGAAGATGAGTGAGATTGCATGCTGCCTACCTGAAAACAAGTTCAGCTCATATAAAAATCATCCTCTACCTGGCAAGTCAGGCTGACTGGCAGCCTTGATAAACATGTAAATGAACTTGATAGCCCAGTCTATTTGAAGAATTCATGTAAAATGTTCTGATGCTTTTGCTTTATTTGGCTGGAATAAAAATATCAAAGGAATTGCAATAGAACCCTGAGCTTCTAAACTGTAAGAATAACTGAATGTGTATTAGAATGTCTGCTCGGGACCTATAGTGTGGCATATAAGAACCCCTGTGGAATCTGAGAAATAATATAAAATCTAACCTCAAATGGCAAAAGACATCCCTCCCAGTCAGAAGTCTGGGTAGGGAGCTTAAACCAATTCATCTATAGCTAAGAGTCGTTCAATTTCCCATGATCATTTATTTCTACTTTCAATGAACGTTATCTCTACCTTCCCTCCTCCCAAAAAAGAGAATCTAAGATTTTACAAGGAACAGTATGTAAAATAGCAAAAAGAAAATATTATTGAAGTTCTACAATTACCCACTGCTGTCATAAAAACGTAAAGAACTGATAGCAGGAAGAACTTTTCATCTTGTGCTAACTTCTATAAGACACAATGATGTGATCATCACAATAAGTAATCTTTACTGTGTCAGATCCAATATTACATTATTTCGGTACATAAAATTCAGCTGCCCCTTGTAATATTTACTATGAAGAATATTTTCTTTTTTTGCCTGTTACTAATATAGACTTTACAATTCCTGATGATTAAATTCTTTGCTCAAGGTCTTAGAGCTTTCAGTACAGAGTACAGAGCCTGAGTTTCCCAGTAAACTGAATTTGGTCTCTTCCCTCTCCATAATATACACCACACAGCAAGCACATGTGGGTGGGTGTATACACACACACACACGTGTGTGCACAGAGAGACTGCCTTCATTTATCATTAAATTTAACTTGTTATTTTAATCATTGGAGTCTTTCTTACACCAAATTCCAGCATTTTACCGTAAAACACACAATAAAAAGCAAAACTAAACAACTTGGAAAGTTCATTAATGAAAAGAGATCACACCATATACATAGTTAATGGACCCCTTCAAGGCAGTGTGTTGCTTCCCCAATGAAATGAGAGAACACAGGTTTGGGTTTGAACACTTCAAAAATTCACTTGGCATAGAAATTCCACCACCTCCAGCAAAGCCTGTGTATCAATCTTCTGACTTTCAAGATGTTTCTCATTGAAACTCAGCTCTACTTGGTTGGGTAATGTGAAGCTTTCCAACAATAAAATGCATAATGGTTGTTTTCTTTGTGTCCTCCTCCTCTCATTTCTTCCTTGGAAATTTTCCACATCTATTAAAAGTCTGGTGATTATTGCCGTCCCCAGTGAAAGGAAAGGCCGTTTCCTAAACAACACTTTGTTTCTAATTGAACTGCAATGCTAGTGAGAATTCACACAACTCTAATCAGTGCCAAAAGCAAGGGGGGAAAAGGAGAGGAGGGGAGAGAAGGGAAAAAAGCATTTACTACCTAATTCATTCTCTAATTTCCAAATTTTTCTATACCTCTTTTTTCTACCCAACTCTTGAATATATTCATTACCTAGTGCAAACTCAGCTTTTACTCAAATATTAAGAATGTGGTGTCCTCTGAGTATGCACTAGCAAGCATTTGCACATGTGTGTATGTGCACACACACCCTCACGTCTGCTTTCATCTGTGACCACCTTGTTTGGCTGTTTGCCTCCTAGATAGCACAGGAAACCTGATAACTCTCTCACTGTCCTTACTACACATATCATCATAGAATCCCTTCCTGCTAAAT
The DNA here is from genome assembly GCF_023159225.1 of Perognathus longimembris pacificus. Classification (NCBI taxonomy): domain Eukaryota; kingdom Metazoa; phylum Chordata; class Mammalia; order Rodentia; family Heteromyidae; genus Perognathus; species Perognathus longimembris. The sequence continues at coordinate 19,013,136 of NC_063163.1, forward strand.
TCCCCTGTACCTTGTGAATAGTAAAAATCATATTGATTGTTTTTAAGATGATGACATGAAATACTATCATTTTCTTGAGATGGTCATTTTAACTTTTTATCCACAAAGATGCAACTAATGTTGAGTCCTAGAAAAATTATTTAGTAGCTGGCACCAATGGCTGAGGTCTGTAAGCCTAGCTACTCAGGGGGCTGAGATCTAAGAATTACAGTTTGAAGCCAGCCTGGGAAGGGAAGTCCAATAAACTACTCAGAAAAAGACAGAAGTGGCACTCTGGGTCAATTGGTAGAGCACCAAACTTGAGCCAAAGAAGCTTAGGGTCAGAGTCCAGGTCCAGAGTCCAAGTTCCAGGATTGGCAAGAAAGAGAGAGAGAGAGAAACAGAGAGACAGACACAGAGAGAGAGGAAGGGAGGATGAAAGGGAAGGGAAGAGAAAAGGAAGAAAGGAAGAAAGGAAGGAAGGAAGGAAGGAAGGAAGGAAGGAAGGAAGGAAGGAAGGAAGGAAGGAAGGAAGATAATTTAGTAAGATATATTTATTATTTGGCTTTTGGTTGAGTTAAGGACCGTTTTGATTCACTTGACTTATATTGTTTTATCCTGTAGTCAGAAAGTAGTTATTGGGACATAATTTATTCCAAAATGAAAAATGCTATTAATAGTAAGTTATACGAACTAATAAAGTGCCAATTACCAATAAAGTGATGACAATAAAGTGCTGACTAATAGCATTAAAATGTGAATTTCAGCAGAAGAATGGTGGTTCTTACTGGTAGTCCTAGGTACTTGATTGTAATATAGTTGAGGTTCAGTTTCATCAGTTATCTTTTTTTTTTTTTTTTTTTTTTTTTTTTTTTTTGGCCAGTCCTGGGCCTTAGACTCAGGGTCTGAGCACTGTCCCTGGCTTCTTCCCGCTCAAGGCTAGCACTCCGCCACTTGAGTCATCAGTTATCATTTTTAACTGAAGGATATAGTGTAAAAATTGTGGTATTTAAAATGGTTAATGCATGTAAAGAACTATAAACATTGCCTGGCTCTGCAGTAAGGGCTAATGCAGGTTAGATCTAGACACTATACATAGTGTCACTCATTTGGTATCCTAGATATCCAAAAAGTCTAACATTGAGGAATTGTGCTCAAATGACATGGCAAAACCCAATCTCAAAAATAACCAGCAAAGGGCTGGGGATATAGCCTAGTGGCAAGAGTGCCTGCCTCGGATACACGAGGCCCTAGGTTCGATTCCCCAGCACCACATATACAGAAAACGGCCAGAAGTGGCGCTGTGGCTCAAGTGGCAGAGTGCTAGCCTTGAGCGGGAAGAAGCCAGGGACAGTGCTCAGGCCCTGAGTCCAAGGCCCAGGACTGGCCAAAAAAAAAAAAGAAAGAAAGAAAAAAAAATAACCAGCAAAAAGTAGGGCTGGAGGTGTGACTCATTTTTGCCACCTAGCAAACATGAGGTAAACAGATAGATGAGGAGAGAGAGAGAGAGAGAGAGAGAGAGAGAGAGAGAGAGAGAGAGATCACAAATAAACAGATTCAATAGGATTTATGTTGACTTCAAAAATACATTAAATAGAAAAAGATCAAAGAAAGCCAAATGCAAGACTCAAGTGGACACAACTTCCTATGTAACAATACCCCAGGAAGAGTAAGATGAGGACTAAGTAATTATTTAAGATGCAATTCAAATATAGGATGTTCATAAGATGAAAGTTTGGAAAGTTTGGAAACACAATGTTGGTTGGTTATCTGGTTTCAGGAACTAAACTTTTGCTATTTGGTTTCATTTGTATTATCCTTAATGCAAACAAAGACATATTTCGATAAGATTCTGCTATCATACTTACAGAAACAATCACACTGATTTCTGACACCCCATTTTCCCCTTTCAGTATGATAGGAGAATACTATGCACACATGGGAATGAAACCCCAAACTTGATTCTGGACACTTGTTTAAGCTACTTGGTTCCCCCCACCCCTCAACTCTCCCTCCTAGAGAATAAAGAAGTCATTGTTCCTTAATGCCAATGTAGTTTTGAATATGAACAAATGGCTCTGTGGATACAATTTTTATCCTCTGCTTCAGTAAGTAAACACATTTATAAAGAAATCTCTCATTCCCTCCAAAGGTCTCTCATTATCTGTTCAGTCATCTTTACTTCCTCTACTCAGGCTTGTCCTAACGCAGATCCCAGATTTCTTTGTTCTGAAATCTCTTAATGGGACAGGCAGGAAGATATTCCTTGCTCATAATAGGCAGTTGTGAGTTTGAATAGCAGATTCACTCACTGAGTGTTTTTGCACAGTGAGTCAATATAGTTGAGGTTCAGTTTCATCAGTTATCATTTTTTAACTGAAGGTATAGTATAAAAATTGTGGTATTTAAATTGGGTAATACATGGGAAGAACTACAAACATTGCCTGGCTCTGCAGGAAGAGCTTAATGCAGGTTAGCTGTAATTATTACATTTTATTTTGAAATCAAGGAAGAAGCCTCTAAGCTTTCTATAATTAAAAATATGTGAGTAATTAAAAAGTCTAAGCCTGAAGCTGAAAGCAGTGTTTAAGCACAGTTATTAGGAATAAAGTGTTTGAAATGAGCCAGTACTAGGTATGGGTTTGAGTCTTGGCTCTACGCTGTACCAGCCAGCAACACTTGGAGATCCCATTCAGCCTTTTAAACTGCATTTTACATATCCAAAAGATCAATAGTGATACTAGGTGGTTACAAGAGTTAAGTGAGATAGTGTATAAAAGCACAGAATTGGTATATTTTAACTCTCAATATATGGTAATTATTTTACTGTTTTTATAGCTATTGCCATGATAATGCTAGGAAGATAGATTTAGAAATAACATGTATTTAAAAGAAAAGCCACTGAACTCTCGATTGTTGCAAAAATGAGGATTCCACTAAGTTATTCATATTTTTCATATTTATATACTACAAACACTCCAATGATGATTTCATAAGGAACATATCATGAGGGCTAAAGACTACACTAACTCACCCAGAGAGATTATTCCTTAAAGTTTTGTGAAAGACAACTCAAAAATATCTTGGCACCACAAAGAATAGTTATAAAATTAGCAACCAAGATATAAAGACAGTTACAATGAAGTTAGCTACACAAACACTAAATTTCTTTTTTTTTTCAAACACTAAATTTCTTGAGAAATCAGTAGAAAATATTCATAAATCTCCTTGGCACTCTTCTGAAGAGAACTTTAATTTATTTGTTGGAGATGAGGACATAAAAATCATTTCTGATCAGTCAAAACTATGTAGCATAGACATTTGCAAAGTTATAAATTTAGGACAAAATTTCCTAGCATATGTCCAACAGAGACATTTTTAAATGTGTCACTGTAGAATTTCTTATTTTTATATCAATTTTAGAAAGTGATAAAAATAGAATTTGATATAAAATGCAGAAAACATTTAAACACAATATGACCTAACCTTGCATATGTGCTAAACAATTTTCCCAGACTTGTTATATAGCCACCCGTCCCCATGAAAGCATGATATAAACTTAAAAAGAAAAGTTATCTTTATAATTAAGCTTATATAAACTAATACAGAAAATTAACAAATGAATTCTCAGTTTAGTGATGCCTTAAGAAAGTTGCTAAAAAAAAAGATATAGAATATTAATTAGGCACTCTCATTATTGCTAAAAATAGCAATGTCTCAGAGGCGTTAGCCCCTTTGTTAGATGAACAGAAATTTGGTTCTCTTAAGAGTGTTGCTGTTAATGGTATTATTTATAAATTTTTGATATTCTTTTCTGAAGGCATTTATGACACTTTCAAAAACAAGCTGTTAAACAGTATTGACAGACTAGTTTTCCTAACATGGTTTTAAGAATAATACCAAAATTTATGTTTTAATGCCCTGATTATTTGAAGTACATAGAAAAAAATATTAATAGAGAAACTTGTCACAATTTTTTCCTTCTTTATTGTCAAAGTGAAGTACAGAGGGGTTACAGTTTCATATGTAAGACAAGTACATTTCTTATCCAACTTGTTACCTCCTCCCTCATTCCCCATCCCTCCTCTCGTCTGTCCCTCCCCACTTTCTTCCCTCCCCCCCCCACCTTGCCCTACCCTCTCTGTGAGCTGTATAGTTGGTTAGTTGGTTTACACCAGTTGGTTTTGTAAGTATCGCTATTGGAATGGTTTGTCTTCTTATCCTTTATCTCTCAACAGAATACAATGCATCCCTTTCCCTTCCCTAGTTCCAATATATGTATATACAGTATCCGGGATACTAAGATCAATTACAGTAATAGCAGGGGTAAAACCACAGGAAGAGAATACAAGAGGAAAAAAGGAGGTACAGTTCCACATGGCATGTTGAAAATAACTACAATAATGATATACCACTTATTTCCATAACTTGGAGTTCATTTCACTTAGCATCATCTTATGTGTTCCTACGGGCATAGCTATTGAGCTATTGTGATCTTCTGCTATGACTATCCTAAAGATGTCCCAATTATTCCCTATGAGGGAAACCATGTTTCTTTGGGTCTGGCTCACTTCACTTAGCATCACTTTTTCCCTTCTAAGCCAAGAAATATCTTGTGTTCTTTGTTGAGTCAAAGATAGAAATATAGGGGCTGGGAATGTGGCTTAGTGGTAGAGTGCTTGCCTATTATGCATGAAGCCCTGAGTTCAATTCCTCAGCACCACATAAACAGAAAAAGCCAGAAGTGGTGCTGTGGCTCAAGAAATATAGTGCTAGCCTTAAGCAAAAAGAACCCAAGAACCAGTGCTCAGGCCGAGTCCACGCCCCAGGACTAGCAAAAAAAAAAAAAAAAAAAAAAAAGACTGGCATAAAAGGTGCTTTCAAAATGCTAGATACCCTGAAGGATGCCAGTTGACATAAAATACATGAATATCCTATAAAATTAAGAAAAATGAGGGAAGTGATAGGATTGGGAGTGATAAGGAAGAATGATGAAAGAGATGACATTGATCAGGATGCATTGTATTCGTAAACTTTGTTGAAAAACAGCTCTTTGGTACAATTAAAGATAATAAAAATATTTTAAATGCCAATCAGATAAGCCCCATATGAGACATCCCACAACCACTTGGTAGTCTCAAAACTATTTCTCACAGAATAGCATTCTATCCCCAGAAGTCTCACTGTTTTAATGTTGAATAACTAATAACAAGAAAAAGTAACGTAACTAGAAATACTTTTACCAAAATCTTTGAATGTTTCCTTCTACTGCATGTGTGTACTTCCTTACAAGTTTCTGATATTATCCAGATTTTTTAAATTATAAAATATGATTTCAAACATGATTGCAGCTAAAAATCTACAGTATGAAGACAATCCAGTGCTTTCAAAACAAGACTAAGCCTGGCATTCTTGAGCCACGCATTTTCTTCTCTAACATGGAATTGTAAGGAAAAGATCTTGAAAACTTGAGAGAAAATGCTTTCCTATCATTGTAGATAAAATTCTCAAATTTAAATTTATTTTCTTTCTAAAAAACTTCCTTTGCTGTTACCCTCCTTTTACCCTCTAGGTCTCTTTAAATCATTTTGTTTAGAGCTATTATGCATGTTACTGAAAATAACTCGTGTATTTGTCTCATAAAATCCTGATTCTTCCATGCAGGTGGTAATATGCTTGTGCCAGGCACTCCTAGGTGGCCATCTTGCCTATTTAAATATAAATTATATGTGTATGTGTGAGAATAGAACTTCAGGCACTGTTATAAATACTCACATAAAATAATGCCCCAAAGTCTAAAAGCCAAGTGCAGGAGTTTTTCATTGTGTATAAATTAAAGGAAGCATTAGAATGGGTAGAATGACAATATCAGGTGCCTTTGACCAGCTATGTTATACAGGCAAAGTATAAAAACAGACTGAGGAAAATTTAGAAAGGATGTTTACGGGCAGAGCACCAAAGCACAGGTGGAGGAATTAGGACATCCACAGTGGGCAGTGGGTGCCTTTTGTGCTCTTCCTCCTCTACCTTGGGTTCTACAATGTATGAAGTAAGTTCCTTTAGCTTCAGTTGAGTCAAAGCTCTTCTTTTAAAGTTAGTATGCCACTTTTACCATGAGGTTTCATTTATTCCCCAATCTAAATAAATCTCTATGCCTATAACCTGGCAGAGTCTTGCCCTCTGGGTTGCCTGTGAGGTCTCTTCAGAAGTGCAGCCTGCAGAAAGGACTCAGGATTTGCTATAACTGTTTTCTGTTCCTTGGTGTTACTATAATTATTGTGCAGGGGCTGGGAATATGACCTAGTGGTAGAGTGCTTGCCTCATATACAAGAAACCCTGGGTTCAATTCCTTAGCATCACATATATAGAAAGAGCCAGAAGTGGTGCTTTGGCTCAAGTACTAGCCTTGAGCAAAAAGAAGCCAGGGACAGTTCTCAGGCCCTGAGTTCAAGCCCCAGGACTGGGAAAAAAAATTCATAATTATTGTGCAGTTACTTGCCATCTATATACCTGTTCAATAGCTATTTCAATAATAGTGAAAAATTCTAGCTGAGGTATACTGTATTTTTCATAAGAATATATAACAGAGGGAGTTGAAGGAAGAAAGTCACAAATAAAACTTATTATAAATTAGCAACAACTTGCTATGGTTGGAGGCTAAAATGAAGGTAGTCATATTAAATACACTCCTAAGTGTGGAGCAGTGAATGTCCTGAGGTCATAAATATTCTTTTTCTATAGAGGCACAACTTTTTGATCAAATATGGCTTGCTTTCGTGGACACACATTAAACATAATGGTCAAATAGTTGCTGCTGATTTCTCCTCAGGAAATGGAGACTTGATTGCCATTGCCAAATTGATTGCCATTGTGTTTGTCTTATTTATTGTAGATATTTTTTCTGCATTGTTTTTCAAAAACCTATGGTTTCCAAAAAGTGAAGCTGGCACCGGATTGGTGTGATTTCTTGGTGTGGTAATATTTTTATGTTATTCCAGCATGTTGGTGAGGTAGGCGTCAGGGATATTATATTAACAAAAGGGAAAAAGAAATGAGGGAGAGTTATGGGGGGGTGAATTTTGTCAGGGTGCATTGTATGCATGTATAGAAATGTCAAAATGAAACCACATTATACAACTAACACATGCTAATGAAAATGTAAATAAAAATGTGGGGGTATTAATACTTTGAGTGTTGAAAGGCTGATGGGTATTTAATGTTGTTTTGGTTGGGTTTTGGTTGGGGATTCTTTGTTCACTTTTGTTTATGCAATTCTGGTATTGAGCTCAGGGCCTCAAGCTTGAGCTCTATCACTTGAGCCACATCTCCTGTCCATTTTTTGTTAAGTTTGTCTTTCAAGTAGGGTGTTGTGCTTTGCCCATGCCAGCTTCAATCTATAATACTTCTACATCTGTCTCCCAAGGAGCAATAACCATAGGCAATAGTGCATCACTACTCCCAGGATATTTTTTATGAAATACATTCTTTTAATCAGTATATTAATTTAATTAGCACAGAGTAAGAGTACAAAATCATGAGTTTCCCAGGGTATTTTTGAGACAGTATTTCACAAACTTCTGAGCTGCCTGAATCCCTGTCCTCCTGTATCTGCTTCCTCAGTACCTGAGAGAACAAGTACGAGCCACTATGCCCAACACTTGGGGTTACTTTAAAAGCCAATGGGATGCTTTTTGGTGGTGGAAGCTAACTGCACAAATAAAGGATATTGTTGCAAAATTATGAAAAATCTGAATGCTTAAGCCACTTAAATTTCAGTGGTTATGGCATCACAAGAAATGGAATTAAGGTCCTTTAAAGTCATGTTTTACAGGGGAAAAAAAATGTTTTGCTTCAGTTAGAGGACTAAAATAAAGAATGAAGATCCATGGCACATAGCACATATCTTGGCACATGAGATTTGAAAAAATAATCTGTTTCATCTGAGTTCCATAAAATCCTCCTTTATTGATCCCACTTATGAGCACATGTGCTCCAAACATCAGTCTACAAAGTAGATGAGATGATCTTAAATAGTTGTCTTTTGGGAGCCTTCATACCACTCTATCTAGAAAGTTAGTGGCAAAGTTGTGGTATTTTTAAATTTTAAACAATCTCCTACTTCCAGAGGGTCAGTATCATTTTTCCAAAATGTACCTTTTTCACTGTATAACTCGGAAATGAATGTACTTAGTATGCAGAATATCTAAGGGATGTTTGTTTGATTTGTTTTAACAAATACAACACAGAGAAATAAAATTTAAAATCTTCCACATAAATTACTTAAATGATCAATTATGCCATTCAGAAATTGGGTTAAACCAGGCTGTCAAGGTAGTTACATAAAAATTTAAAGAAACTTCTTTGGTGTTAATGAAATAAAATAAACATCAACACTTTAGGTATTTTTTTTCTGAGAGTCATATTATACATCATCTTGTCCACATGCTTAGAATCCCTGTATTATATATCCATGCTTGATGTCTTCTCCTGCTTTCAAGAACAAGCAACATGCCCTTGAGCCTCATTCTCCAAAATACACCCCTGTACTCCATATCCCCCTTTGCCTATTTCCATTTCAACACCTAACATATTTCCCTGAAGGAAACATGAAACTTGGCCGTGATTAGTTCCTAAAAGTAAAATGTGGTGGCAGCAAAAAGTCATTAGCTAGTACAAAGTTGGCCAGAGATCAGCAATGTTGGTTGTAGTCCACGTCTTGGTAATGGCTTGGATTCTGATTAGAATGAGAAGAGCCAAAAACCATCAACTGCAGTGGCCATAAGCAAAAGTGTAGGAGGCGTGACTGATGCAAAATACCCTTTCCACCCTTACCCCCTACCTAGTTAGAAAGACCATTGTTCAATCTTGTGTTGCCCAAGGCTGCAGGCAGTAAGTCAGATTTAATGTGTCCCTTTCCAATTGGTAGCATGTTTTTTATAAAGCAAAAACAATGTGGTCTGAAAAGAACTCTAGGCAGGGGATGGGGAAAGTTATGGACTATCCCAGGCATTTCAAGATCACAGGCAGATATACATATGCCACAAAAAGGATGATAATATGTCATTAGCTTTCCTCTGAGGGAAAGTACAACCTGCTTTAAAACACTGATGTAGCTACTGAGCCATTGTGATCATCTGCTTAGAATATGACCATATTGTATAAAATATAAGATGATCCTTATCGTAATGAGCTTCAAGAAATGGAAAAGGAGGTTTTTCTATTGTACTGGTTTTTCTTTTCTTTTTCCTCCTTTGATTTATTCCCTGTGTCACTGTGTTGATTTCTGTATCCTTTTTCTTATATATAAGCTTATCTGATTTGTGGAAGGGAAGGAAAATCACAGAAATGCTGGGATGAAGGACGAACCACTTCAACAGTGATACTCTCTAGGCACTGTGTTGGAAATGAACTGTACAACTTAGAGGGAGAAAAAGCAGAAAGGGAAAGTGGGAGAAAATGAGGGGTTCAAAAGAAACACTCATTACCTTACTTCTGTAGCTGTAACCTCTCTGTACATCATCTTTACAATAAAATTTAAATTAAAAAAAAACTGATGTAGTTCTTATTAGCCTGCCAGTTCCTCAGTTTCCAACTTGAAAGCAGAAATGCTTATATTGACCCGGCACATTTCAAAGATGAATTATAATGTTCATCCAGCTCTCACAGGTGGCAGAAAAGGATCTAGTCTAAAGAGATCACATCACAATAAAATCCCACTTGATAGCAATATTTTAGTCCAAATGCCATTGAGAGATACTTGTTGACTGTTTTTCCCTACAAATAATTTCTTAATCATTTCGGTTGCAGTAACCATGAAATAAAATCTTTTGGGTTATTTTTAACTGTAGAGAGAGAGAGAGAGAGAGACAGAGAGAGAGAGAGACAGAGAGAGAGAGAGAAAGAGAGAGAGAGAGAGAGTGTGTGTGTGTGTGTGTGTGTGTGTGTGTGTGGTGTTTTGGTTTGTTTTGGGTTGTTTGTTTGCTTTGGTACTAGGGAATCTAACCCAGGACATTGCACTTGTGAGGCAAGCACTCTGATGCCGAGCTACATCCCAGCCCTAAAATTCTTACTAGATACTTATATTCATACTAAGGAATCTGGTAAGCAGAAAAACAAAATGAAGAACCCTTTACTGAGAAGCCGAACTCTCTATAGACTATTTATAATCATCATGATAGATTATTCAGAAAATAGATGTTATAAAGCTAAAATGAGGAGGGAAATTCACATAAACAATTAAGATATTCGCACAAATGATCATTTCCTCTGCTACTTCTCTTCTTCCATCTTTTCCCCAAAACCATTTCTTCTCAGAAAAGAGCTAAATCATAGACTACCTCTGTGATATGATTTGAAGAGACATCTTTTTTTAATATACAAACCAAAATGTCTCTCTGCTATTGATCTTCCATGGGATGGTTTATATCTACATCAGTTGCACTCTAGGATTGAAGCACTTGAGGAAATTTGTTAATACATGTATTGTTCTCCCTGAAACATAATGCACTAAGCCTTTTCTAAACACTGATAAAGCTTGTATAATATTAGTGAAGCAGGCTCATAAACAAGCTAAATGGAAGTGGACAGAAAAATAGATTTTTAACAGTAGGGAAGGGTGTGAGGAGGTGCCTAAGTGAGAAAATTTGGATTCAGTGATTCAGTAAAGGAATTAGACCACCAAGGAGCACCACGAGGGAATCAACACTGTGCTACACTTGTGCCAGAATTATGAATGGATGTGAATTTGTCAGGATACTACAGCTTCTCATGAATTCCTTAAAGCTGATTCTCTCTGAAAGTGCCTAGTTTCAGAAAAACAACTGCTCCTTAGTGTCTGTTAATTATGACTTAAATTACCTATAGGTTTCCTTTTAGTTAAGTTCTTATTTAGTGGTTTAATTTTCAAAGGCTAACATTCATTCATGGATCCATCACAGATGGAGTGTGTAAAAGTGTTTTGCCATGTTCTGAGAGAACAAGGCAGTAAGCAGTAAAGAAGGTCCTACACACAGGAGGTTTATTTTGTAGTAGAGAAACAACTGAGACAAAAGAGTAAGATATAAAATACAAAGAAGTCACACTAGCTGAGAAAGTACATAGCTGAGCCATCAGATGTGGGAGAGGAGGTACAGAAAGGTATGCTGAGAGAAGTTATATACAAAAAAGTTAACTTCTGAAAATGGGTAAATGTGGAGGGGAAAGAGATAGCTGAGTGTTCTTAAAAGAGAAAAGCAGCACCTATGGAGTCAAATAGCAAGAAAAAGTGCAAGGCAATGGAGAAAGTCACTCGTCGCGGCTGGAGGACCAAGTTTCAGCTATGAAGTTTTCAGAGAAGCTCGACTAGAGGACAGTTTGCAGAAGAGATGGAAGAGTTTACAAGTGAGGCTCAATGGAAGGTTTGGGGATTCAAAGAGCCATAGAGAGCCAGTGAACGATTTTCAGTACAAAAATTATAACATTTTTGGAGGGCAGTATGAAAAATTTGGTAAACGAATGTAACAAGAGGAAATGAGAGGTTTTTTTCCTTTGTTTGTTTTGGTTTCTTTTCTTTTTGTGTTGTTTGTTGGTTTATCTGTCTTGGGGGCAGGGGGCACAGAAGTAGAGGAACAAAGCAGAATTGCCATGAGCAATTATGAAAGCAATTAAGTTAGCAACCATTGTACAAACCTGTATCCTTTAAAAAAAAAAAAAAGATGGATCCTGAGAAGATGCACTTTGCAGAGGTTATCTGTGAAATAAAGTTAATCCAGTACTGTCTTGGGGCAAAACCAGAACATTGGACATACTGAATAATCAATTTGAGCTTGACAACCCATGGAGATTAGTTTGAAGTCAGCAGATGATATAGGTAAGAAGAAGCCAAAATGAAAAAATATATATATTATGGAGATGTGGCTCCATTGGGAGAGCACTAACCAATGTGTGGAAATATCAGATACTCACTTGGAATTCTGGCCTCCGACAAAAAGGAAGGGAAAGGGAGGGAGAAGAAGGAGAAGAGAGGGGAAGGGAAGGAAGGACTGAAATGCCAACACATAGGAGAAACACAAAAAGTAATTAGGAAGCAAAAGGGTTGAGCCTGAACAGTTCAGGGAAAGTAAAAGGCCTGCAAACAATCTCCACAGCCCTGGAGCATGAATAAAGGGAATTAGATAGTTGAAATTACTCAAGGTCTGAGATTCTTCAACAAGAATGCTGAAAAATCAAGTAACACAGTGGGAAAGACTAGTCAAGTGTGTTGACAGCCCAGAGAAGAAGAGATTTAGATGGGTCATGAAAGATGTGAGTTGAAACCAAGACAGTGAAAAATATGATCATATATCCTGAAAAAAAAAATAGTAATCCCAGATCCAAATGCAGCTTTTCAAATTCACTCTCAAAATGACAAATAATTTGACCACAATCAAAGGATTTGCTGAATGCCAGGTTTTAGAATTAATATGATAAAGACAGATATGGTATTACTTATGTTTTTCAGTTCATTGAAAAGGATGTCAAACTATGACAAAAATCAAATTGCCTATATTTTTAGTGAACATGAAGAGTAATTCCAACCCAGAAAGTGAAAAGCGTTTCACAATTAAACATTTAGCCCCTTTGACTTGAATCATTTCTCTCTGTTGCAATTCAGACTCAATAGGAATAAGTAGCTAGAACAGAAACTTTGGTTTCTTGGTATCATGTGTGAATAAATCTATAATACGCCATGAGTATAAAGTATATTGCTACTGTGAGAATATATTTCTTTTATCATTCACTAATCTGGGTAACAAAAATCCACTTATGAGGCAAAATCTATAATGGCTCTAAATACCCACAACTAAGGCTCAATTACTATTTATTACTTATGAGAGACTCTTTGCTGTTTTCCTATGACATCATTTGGAATATTGATCTGAAGTTGTAATTCACTTGAACATGAATCATGCTCTGTATGCTTGCAAGCTACAGCTGAAGACACAGACCCAATAATATGGTACACAATGTAAAGTATTGCAACGCCCTAAAGAATGTGCTGAAACCAGTTGGATAGAAGTTGAATTCTTTGTTCAGTTAATTATCAATGGCTCCAAAGTAGGCCACTGTAAAAAGCTTTCTCAGTAAATTGCTTTCAAAGCCTAGGGCAGTTTGTGGAAAATCTACTTCTTTTACTCCCATACAAAAATGTTCTTTGTTTATCTGCCTGTTGGATACATATAACTTGCACTTTCCATGAATGGTTTTATGCAGCCCTGCTTTATTATCAAATGTGATGACAATTTAAATAGTCTTTTTGGTCCTCTCATGTGGGCTTTGAATTTGAACATGAGCTTTTAACCATCCTAATAAACACACTCCTCAGACAGATCACCCTGAATGAAGAAGTTAAACATGCAAGGCTCCTAGTCTGATTACCCAATATCTGTCTTCAAGCTTCCAGGCCCCAGACTACAATTACAACATCGCATGGCTGCTGCTTCCCTTATTATCTTATTATCTCCTCTTAATATCCTTGGCAATTAAGATCCTATCCAGTGTGTCTGGAGGAAGGGTGACCTGGATGCAGCTTCCTGAGATGCTATCTGATACAGGCGCTGAGAATGTGATGAAGACATAATATGGGGGAAAAGAGATAATTGTTCCAGGGAGGAGAAATGATTGTCTAGAATATGTGTGTGTGTGTGCACGCGCGCGTGTGTGTGTATGTGTGTGTGAGGCTGTTAATTTAAAAACATACTCCTTAGAATTTTCTTCCCTACATAATTCCAAGCTTCTATGTAGGAGCACAAGAGATATTCTAGGTGATATGTAAAGCCCTATCCTTTTTTTTAAATAATTACTTATTTATTGTCAAAGTGATGTACAGAGGAGTTACAGTTTCATACATAAGGCAGGGGGTACATTTTTTGTACGATTTGTTATCTCCTCCCTCATTTCCCCCTCCCCATCCCCCTTTCCCTTTCTCCCCATGAGTTGTTCAGTTGGTTTACACCAAATGGTTTTGAAAGTATTGCTTTGGTAGTCTTTTGTGTTTTTATCCTTTGTCCCTCAAGTTTGATATTTCCTTTCCTTTCCTTAGTTCTAATACCAGTATATACAGTGCTCAGGGTACCCAGATGAGATACAGTGATAACATGGGGGCAACCACAGGAAGGGGATACAAGAGGATCATCAACAAAAAAAAAAGCTACAGTTTCACATGGCATGTTGAAAATAATTACAACAGTGATATAACAGTCATTTCCATAACACGGAGTTCATTTCACTTAACATCATCTTATATGTTCATATGGGCATAGCTACTGGGCTCTTGTAATCCTCTGCTGTGACTAGCCTAAACCTGTACTAATTATTCCCTATGAGGGAGACCATAGAGTCCCTATCCTTTTATAATGGAGAAGTCTATTCAAGGCACCAGGCATCATAACCAGGCACATTGTTTCAATCCAGCTGGGTCAGCCTAATGGAGTAGTAACTGCTCAGCTGTACCCCTGCCTACCACTGGACCCTCCTTCACCTTCTCTGAATCCTGGACCAGTGTGAATAGCTTTTTGCATCTCTTTCTACCAAGGTCATGGAATCTGTCTTCTCTGCCTCTTAGGCCATGTTTCCATAGTGAAAAACATCAGTTTGGCATTTAAGTCACTAGCAGCTCTGACACTGAAGCCTGGAGGTGGTAAGAGTCCCACATGAAAGTCAGCTCACACACATGTGCCATAAGTTTTCCTATCCTATCCCTCCCTCCTCTCCTTTTGCCTCTTCTTGTGTCAATGACCTGCTCTGACGATACTGTACTCAGCATCTCATGTCAAAAGAACAGGCTCATATAAATTATTTAACCTGCTCTCACAAATGAAAATGATAAATGCCCTATTTCTTATCATTCCTAGTGGCTCTGTTTTTCTTTTTTTTTTTTTTTTTTTTTTTTTTTTTTTTGTGGCCAGTCCTGGGGCTTGGACTCAGGGCCTGAGCACTGTCCCTGGCTTCTTTTTGCTCAAGGCTAGCACTCTGCCACTTGAGCCACAGAGCCACTTCTGGCCATTTTCTGTATATGTGGTGCTGGGGAATTGAACCCAGGGCCTCATGAATACGAGGCAGGCACTCTAGCCACTAGGCCATATCCCCAGCCCGGCTCTGTTTTTCTTATCCACATATGACTAACAACTAAAATCTACTATACTCAGTAATAAAACAAATTTCACAAAAATCTTTTAAAATCTAGAGTGTTAAAAGAGAAAATTCTATATTTAGTGCTTTAAGTTGATACTTTTGCCAGAAGATTATAAAAAAAAAAAAGATTAAGGTTTTCCATGAGTAAATGTAACTAATACAAAATAATTGGAGACTTAAAATTGCCACCAATCAACTGTTCTGAAAGCCACATTCCTCTAGAAATTAAGTTGTTGAGAGAAAGATTCTTAATGGGAATACAAATGGATTTTTATTCCAATCATTCAAACAATTTTCAAACGTTGCCAGCATGAAATAGTTCATTCTTTCTTCTTATCTTCAAATAATTATGTAAAGAAATCTCCACTGAAAATGTCAAAGCACCTGTACAAAGCATCTTGATCAGTGTCTCTCCTTCCATAATCCTTCCATCATCCAAAAGAGAGACAGAGACATAGAGAGGATTACACCTGAGTTTTTAAAGGTAACATTGCATGTTTATATTGTCTATGTCTGAGATCAGTAACATAACAAGAATGACACAGAGGAGAGGCTAAGAAAATCAGGAGTCAAAAAAAAAAAAAAAAGTAATAATGTGTATTTCATGTACACCAGGGCGACATAAGAGTGAGGTGCGGGTTGTAGCATATTACAGATGAGGAATTCCTGGGTAAGAATCACAAAAAGGTACATTCCACTGAAATGTCACAGTTTTGGCTATCCATGCAGATTTATTTGTCTGGCAATATTTGGCGGGGAGGGGCTGACTCAAAGAACATAAAGGCAGGACTTACACAGACAACTTCAAGAGATAATATAGTAGGTCATAAACAGGGGACCTAGAAATACGCTTTAAGAGTTAGTGCAAATACCTTTCTATAAATGTGAGGTGAGAAAGAAAGAATCCATATAGTTTTAATGCATTTTACATGTTCATATATTTCATGAAATACATACAGCCATTATTTTAAAGAAATGGAAAGTTTATCAGGCTATAATTTGGAGACAGCATAGATTATCTATGGGAACATGTGTTCTCATATGACCCTTCTTATGACCCTTCTTATTCCAGCAACAGTCTTGGCTACTCTTGATTGAACAGTTTCTACTAAAACTATCTAACTTCTCTGAAATAAATATGATGACTTGGCTCAGAACTGTACCTTAGACTCAATTATGATGTTCATTAGAATTTCTAGATTTGTGCAAGGAAAGTCAATTATCTCTTTGGTAGTTTGGGGTTTTTTTTATGTTTGTTTTTGTTTTTTTGCCAGTCCCGGGGCTTGAACTTGGGGCCTGAGCACTTTCCCTGGCTTCTTTTTTGCTCAAGGCTAGCACTCTAACTCTTGAGCCACAGTGCCACTTCCAGCTTTTTCCATATATGTGGTGCTGAGGAATTGAACCCAGGGCTTCATGTATAGGAGGTGAACACTTTACCACTAGGCCATGTTCCCAGCCCCTCTTTGGTAGTTTAACTTTTAAGATGGAAACTTGAATGCCATGCCCTAGTGTCTTCTCGTAGTGTTTCCTACCATACGGTACCCAGAGTAGATATGGTTCCCTAAGATCAAAATTTGATCTTGATATAGATTAAACTTGAACTTGAACTTGAACTTGATTTGAAACTTGAAATAGTCTGAAGGAAGGTCATAGACACAGAGGGAGAAAGACAGAATCCAACCCCTGATTCTAGTTGTTAGTGAGGACTAGTCATACTGAGTGTAGTATCTCAGTATCTCCGATCATTTTTTTTAATTATTGCATAATCTGGTTCAATTTGGATTTCCAAAAACTTGGATAATAAGCATTATAATTGATTAAAAGCAACAACAATACTGCTACTATGGCTACTAATACTTGTCTCTGTGAAGAACTATCACTAGCATTAGCATTAGCTATGGGGACAGTTTAGCTTTGCCACACACACTGATGGCATGCAAATGAAATTTAAGAAAGGATATGGTAATAGTTCTTAGCTGTCTCAGACTGAGTTCTTCAAAAAGCATTTAGTAGCTCAGTAAGAGATAGAGAAAATGCAGGTTGTTGAACTAGACAAAAATAGTGGTTTCAATTATAAAGAAATGTGACTTAAGAAAACAGGATGTGTGTTTGATTGAAACACAGATTGAAGTGACCAAGGAAATTAGGATTTAGAAATTACGATTTAGGAATTAGGACTTCAGTTATATTCTGTTATCTTCCTCCTTGAAATTTATAACCTGTCGTTCTTTCAGTAAAACCAAACCAATGTAACTAGCCAAATCAAAGTCATGTTTAATTAAGTAATATAAATTTTTTGTTACTTGTTTTAACAGTAAACTAACTATCCAAGAAACCAAACCATGTCCTCCTTAGAATAAGATACTGGGGAGAATATGGAAGGAGAGAAAATAATTGTTAATAGTAAAATTAGGCTAGAGAGAAAATTATGCAGATGTCATGCTAAAATAGAATAATAATGGAACTTTACCATTGGATCATAATTCAAATATTTTTGTTCCCATTTCTATACTTCTTGTCTTTTGAGAAAGATTGTGGGGAGGGAAAGAGATTATCATTGTTGATTGCACACTTGAGCCCCATTACACTTACACCTACTGTCTAGATTTCCATCTGCCTATATCTACATTTCACTGAGTGTATTTCCTCTGCCTGACAATGTCACTGTGCCCTAAAAATGCACAGCCACCCCTAAAACCATCCATGTACCAAAGCCCAAAGGAAATTTGCTATCTCCACTGGGAGTATTTCTAAAGTGTACCCAGATTTTCTCAGCCAGATTTTTCCTGGTATCAGCCTGCTTGCTAATATATTTGTAATTGTTTGCCTTCTCTCCTCTCTTTTACTCTCTCCTTCCTTATCAGCATTTCCAGAAATTAATTCTTAAATAAATAATTTGAATACTCCTGGTATAAAGTGAACTATCAAAATGACTTGAATCAGGAAAATTGTGTTGAATCCTTGTTCCAGATCCTTTTTTTTTTTTTTTTGAAAAGTTAAAATTTTGGAGTTTTAGTTCCTGAGCCATGAAAAAGGGCAGGTTTTTTATTTTATACAGCACAAATGATATATCTTTGAAACATTAGCTAAGTATTAAATGAAAGTGACCAGAACATTATGACTATTAACTAATTAAGATTTTTAAGATATATGTGAATGATATTATATATATATATAAGGTTAAATAAAAAGCTACCATGGAATGTTGAGGGTGAAGCACAAAGAATATTGACTATTTTGTTAATGGTTAGGGTGATATATAGGAAGAATAAAGAGATCAATGTTTTGGGAAAAAGGAATATTGAACAGTAAACTATCGTAACTTTGGCTTCACACAACAAAGGGAAGGGTTCCCACTGGGAAATTGGGTAGGTATTTCCCAGTGACACCTGTCTACTTGGAAGCAAGGAGACTCATTTTTGGCAAATAATCTTCTCTTTCACAACCAATATTCCATTTGCCAGATTATAAATTAAATTAGTAGTATCAATAATTCTATTTGACATGACAACTCTTGGATATGGTAATATTTCCTCTTCCATAAAACAAGTGAGAGTTATAGAAGTTGGGCGTAGAGCCAAGATTCCTACCCAGGCATTTTAAAGTTATACCACTACTCCTTCTGCTCAGCTACCTCACACACTGTCTTCTCAGTGAGTATTTTTATTTTGGTTCTTTTCTTTCTTCTTTCACTCTTTCTATCTTTCTGTCTGTCTTCCTTCTTTCCTTTCTTACCTCTCTTCCTCCCTTTGCCTTCTTTTCCCTACTCACATTTGCATTCTCTCTCTCTCTCTCTCTCTCCTTTCTCTTTTTCTTTCTTTCCTTCTTCTTTTCTTTCATAATGCTGGAAATCAAATTCATGGCTTTACATATGCTAGGCAAAAATTCTACCACTGATCTATACACCCTTAGCCCTTGGTGGGGTTTTTTGTTGCTGTTGTTTGTTTGCTCACTTGCTTGTTTGCTTCTATGGAATTTGAACTCATGTTCAAATTCATGTTCAAATTGTTCAAACTCATGTTCAAATTGACCGCATGTTGTGCTTGCTGGGCAAGCACTTCGTTTTGAGCCACACTTTTAGCCTTAGCCTTGTTTTCTTGAGACAAAGTGTCTCTGGGCAGTGTAGTCTAGCCTAAACTCACTATATAACCCACGGTGACCTGGAACTCATGATCAGCCTACTTCCTCTGCCTCTCTGGTGCTGAGATTAAAAGGAAACACCACCCCCCCACACACACACACAAAGCAAGGCATCAGTGGCTCACACCGATAATACTAATCAGGAGGCTGAGGATCACTATTTGAAAACAACCTGGGCAAGAAAGTCAATATGATGCTTATCTCCAATTAACCACTGAAAACCTGAGAAGGAAGCATGGCTCAAATGGTATGATAGGATAATAGCTTCAGGAACTTTTGCTATTCTAATATTCTAATATGAAATTGACCACTTAGGATGAGAATTTTGTATGAAAGTATTATTAAAATGAAATAAAACTTTATTAATACAAATACTTATTTCTGTTTGGGTTTTCATTGTTTAACATGATAACCAAATATAGAGTCATGAATAACATTCACAGTGCAAAAGAGAGAAAATCAGATATCAGAAATGATCATGAGGCTAAGCAAAATAATCCAGCATCAGAAAGACAATTATTGCATGTTTTCTTGACATAAAAGAGCAGGATATAAAGAAAAAAACACATGTGACTATAAAGCATACACATTTCATAACAGGAGAAACAGGAAAAGCAAGGGCAGAGAGGGAGAATATGATTGAAATACATTTAAGTATTTATAAAGAGATCATAAAAAACCCATTTTTTAAAATTACCAAAAAAAAAGATATAAGGGGGGGGGCCTTGTGAGAAGGGAGAACAAAGAAAAGTATATTGAGTAAATGTGATCAAAACATACCACATGTGGATATGGGACTAGCATAATGAGGCTCTCACATTGCACAATTAATATGTGCCAATAATGAGTGGTGGGGGGAAGGATGATACTATAGAAGATTGTGTTTTAAAGTTGCAAATTAAGTGCTGAATCTATGTACAAATAGAAAACTGACAAAGATGTATCTCTGGTAATACTTGCTTTCTTGTTTTTCCAGACAACCGGGCAGCAGAAGTGTTATCTGATCCGCGCTTGGGTTCTTGAGAGAACCAGAAACATAATGGGCTCCAAAACACCTTCCACTGCTGGAATCATGAATACTTCCTGCCTAATTGTGTTGGACAACAGAGACAAAGTAAGCCCCTGTAATTACATCCCAACTTTGTCCACGCCGGCAGTCATGTAAGTAATACTTCCTCCGTACAGCAATGGAAGAATTTAAGTAGCAGATATTTTTCAACCATGGTCTGAAAAAAAAAAGAAGAAAATAAAAACCCAAGTGGGGAGTACATGAACATTTTAGCTATGTGCAGACACTTTGGGGACTCCATTTGCTAAGAGAAATTGTAACTAGAGTTTCAAAGCTCTCATTGTACCAAGAGATGAAAATGATCCTTCCTTCCTGCAAAAGGCCATAGTGGAGACTAGGAGAAAAATAATGGGTGACTGGAGCTATATTTATTCCGTGAACGCTTATGAAAATTGTAAACATAATCTCAGTTCCTGGCTACCTGAGCCTTCCTAGTACGGTGCCAACCTCATTTGCAGTCTCAGCCAGGAAATCGGTACCGAAATCTGGCACCAAAGGTTAGACCTCAACTTACACTGTAGAAACCAAACCCTGCACTCCAGCAAATCTATACAGACTTCCCAAATCCATTCACAAGTGTCTAGTGTCTACTTGTATAGAGGCCTTCACAATAGTCAATGCAGAGCCCATAGGATTCGAAAACACATGCAGAATTGTTTGGTAATACAGCAATAGAGTAATGATGAACAATATAGACAAAAAACATAGACTGTATTAGTGGAAAATTTCCTTCTCAACAGTTGCTCTAGTGTTAAATCCTCTGACATTTTCTATTAAGGTCTTTACACACATGCCCAGCAAAACTCTCCATTTTCTTTCTTTTTTTTTTTTTTGGCCAGTCCTGGGCGTTGGACTCAGGGCCTGAGCACTGTCCCTGGCTTCTTCCCGCTCAAGGCTAGCACTCTGCCACTTGAGCCACAGCGCCGCTTCTGGCCGTTTTCTGTATATGTGGTGCTGGGGAATCGAACCTAGGGCCTCGTGTATCCGAGGCAGGCACTCTTGCCATTAGGCTATATCCCCAGCCCAAAACTCTCCATTTTCAAAGTCCTCCATTCTCAACCAAAAGAAAGACTAATTTCAACTTTTTCTCTTCTTTTTTGTTTCTATTAAAGTGTTGGGGAATATACAAGACCAATTTCGTCTTCCTGAATCACCTTTTCCCATGATATGATATGGTATGATATGATAGGATATGATATGATATGATAGGATATGATGTTTCCCCATTACCACTCTTTTTCTATCATATTTCCACACTTATATCCTATGCAATATCTAACTCCTTTGACAGTTATATTTTATATGTCAACATTTGAAATATGAAGGATAAAATAATTTTTTGAAAACAAAGTAATGGGTGTGACACAAATATTCAGTCCATAACAACATTATTCCAAATCTAGGTCATCCTTAAGTGTTAAAAAGGAAAACGTATTATATATGACTGGATTACAGCATAATTCTCAGAGACAGTAGAAGAATACAATCCTCCACTACTAGTAACTAATATTATTTTCCAAAATAACTTTACAGGACTTAGATATCTTCATTCTAGAAGCTTTTTTGGGTTCCTTTGTATGTTGATGGACTCAATTGGTTTGCTCATAAATTATAGAAGCTCTTAATTCCAATCTATGAATTATGCCAAGAAAAACAAAATTTTTAAGGCAACATGTGATTGTACATGAATATTTAAAGGCAATAAACCAGATTTATATCCCATTAAACACAAAAATAAAAATCTCAACAAAAGAACAACATGATTGATGGTGCACATTGACACCCACCACCTTCTTGGCACCAGGTTTCGAATCTCACATATAAATAGCTCCCTGTTCTGCAGGCAAATCCACTGAGAAGACAGTTACTCCCCATTGGATGTCATGATGTTTTTCCTTTAGAAAAGAGCAAATTGGGGTTTTAATATACATTTGGCTGAAGAATTCTGAAATTCAATATATATTCCAATTTTCAAAATCTGGAAGCACAAAATAGGCCAATGGACCAGTTCCAAGTAGATTCAGTTTTCCAAAGTCAAAAAACAAAACATGGTAATGGTAAGAAAACTCTATTCAAATTACTTAAAGATCTTTGAAGTAAAATTTTTATTTGTTGAATGCATACTTTTTTATTTTACTTGATCATCAGCCTCACCTCAAAGACTGAATAGACTTTAAAATGATTAGAAATTATTTTTGGAAAATGTGTTAGACTGACCAGTGATCTTAGTTATAGGCATAATGTAAACACTCATTGAGCGATGAACACCAGAGACACAGTTACAGGTTTCAGTTGTAATGTACAAAGTAATGTTACAACTACGTGCACTTGTTTGGGAAACAAGTCACTACAGGTTAAACTAGAAATACTAATGAAAATGTATACCTAACGAGATTATTTTGAGGATCCAGAAGTTAAATTCTGGCCAGAGAAGCCATTTGGAAGCAATTTGATGCAATTTAATGCAATATTTGTGCTTAGCTTGAATGTCATTGAACTTGTGCAGTAAGATTCGCATATTCCAAACCTTCTCTAGCGTTATACTGATATCTTCTAATTACTTCCTCCATTATGTATAAGTTGCAGTATTTAAGAAGTAGGTAGGTCTTTTTTTTATTTCATATGGCATGTTGAAAATAACAACAATGATATACCACTTGTTTCCATAACTTGGAGTTCATTTCACTTAGCATCATCTTATGTGATCATATGGACATAGCTTTTGAGCTATTGTGATCTTCTGCTAGGACTATCCTAGACATATACTAATTATTCCTAATGAGGGAAACCATAGAGTCTGTGTTTCTTTGGGTCTGGTTCACTTCACTTAGTATGATTTTTTCCAAGTCTTTCCTTTTCCTTACAAATGGGGCATTTTCATTATTTCTGAAAGAGGCATAGAATTCTAGGTAGGTCTTTATAATAATACCCAACTGCAAAGCTACTTTCATTGAAGGCCCATATAAAAGTAAGGTGAGATGCTTTGGGTTGGACTATAAGAGCTTATTAATAATAATCAACATTAATAGTAAAATGCATACAAGAGGTGGGAAGATTCATTTCTGATAACTATGTGATTCTATCAAGATATTCAAAGCCAATAATTGTTTACATTTTCATGAGATAAACCAAATAAGTGAACTTTAAAGGCAAATTTATTTTATCAGCTGATTTTATAACTCAATAAAGATATTTTAAGTCTCAAATCCTTAAAAAACATTATAGTATCCATTAACACATTGAATGTGTTTCTTTTTCATTTGGATTCTTTCAATGTTAACTAAATTATTAGCTTTAAGAGACTTAAACATTTGAACAGGAACCATATGTACAAGTTTGCCTTGATTCAAATAGAAACATGGATATAATGTACATTCACTAGAAATATTTTGGTGGTCACTATCTCATCATATTCATTACACAAACAGGTTTTTTAACCACAAAATTCATAGGAAGCATAAAAGATCCTCAGATAGTCTTATAAGCCTGAGGGGGGGAAAAGAGCCATGTGAGATATATCACAATAACCTCAGATTTTCCTGAAAGCCATAGTAACTGCATAGTACAAAAACAGCACATAGACCAATGAAAGAGAATTGAAGGCCTAGAAATAAGTCAATGCGATTACAGCCATCTAATTCTTACAAAGTTGACAAAGAGATATATTGGATGAAAGACAGCATCTTTTAAAAATGGTGGTAGTAAAACTGCGTATGCACATGTAGAAGGTTAAAACTAGACCACTGTGCCTCACTCTATAGAGAAATCAATTCAAAGTGGATCAAAGACCTCAATGTAAAACTTGAAACTTTGACAGGAGGAAGAAATACACACACAACCCCCCCCCACACACACACATACACACACACACACACACACACACACACACACACACACACACACACACCAGAACCATTTCAAAATACAGGCAAAAATTTCCTGAATTAGATTCCAATAGGTCAGAAAATAGGAACGAGAATTGGCAAATGGAGTAACATCAGATTAAAAGAGCCTGTTCATCAAGGGAACAAATTAAAGGAGTGAAGATACAGCCTACAGAATTGGAGAATATCCTAGTAATCTAACAAGAAATTAAGAATACACAAAAACAAATGAATTAAGCACCAAAAGAGTAAATAACTCAATTGGAAAGTAAGTGAATGAATTGCAGTTTTTAATAGAAGCTGGGGGGTAGAAAGGGTGAAGAGAGGAGACAATGATTACAACACCTTATGCTCATAATCTGATTTGTGGAACGGAAAATTCTTTATAGAACTACTTTTTTAAAAGATAATAAAAAAGTAAAATAAGGACTAAGAGTTTTAAAAATAAATGTTATTGCTCATCACTTGTAAGGTTTTCTGTTTAAAAGAAAATGTTTTAGTTTAGGTTTTACTATCCAATGAACCCATTTAGGTTGATCAGCTTATAGATTGACCCATCACCCTGTCTGCTACCGTTTCTGTCTCTATAATAGATATTAAGACTGTGAATAAAAAGAAAAACTGAGCTAACTTTAAAATGTGAATATGAGTTACCTTGTTCTTTTCTCAAGTAAAATCTTGATTAGTAACTCACTGTCAAAGCAATACATTGAGATATGAGGAAAAATGTCAAATTCAAAGCAAATTAACATAATAAATGCCGAAAATAGCTTATGAATTGAATAATTCTAGGGAGAAATAAAAGCCACAAGGGTAAGTTTCAATTTAGCCCCCACTCAATTTTATTGGCAAAAAGAAAAACAGGTCAGGAAATGTCTATGAGAATAAGATTCCTTTCAAAGCTTCAGGACTCACTCTCCTGAAATATAATCCCAATTCTTATTTATAACAAAAGGAGTGTTAGCCATCCTCAAGGATCCATCAAGGTAAATTAACTTCACCTATCAGTTAAATTTTGTTATTGCCAAAATCAATTCTTTTCTAAGTCTTTCCATGTATTCAAGTCAACTTGCCCCATATGACATTGGATTTGAATCGGAAAGAATATTTTATTAGCAGATTATATTAAATTTTTTTCCAAGTTTTTGAATTTTAAGCATGTTCTCCCTGTTGGTTTTTTCCCTTTCAGATGGAATGACTACATTAAAGCCTTAAATTATCTTATCGAAATGATTAAAAAGCACAGCTTATTTTGAAACTTTAATTAATAAGGATATTCTTGTGATATCTCAATGCTATAGATAAAAAGTAATAGAAATAATTCCATCCATTCATGGTTATCTTTTTGCAATATGAATTTGGATATATGTGATAAGTATCTACAATAAGGGAAAAAACCTGTGAGTTTCCAAGCTGAGTTTGTACTTAGAAAGTAGTGAAAATTCCTGAGAAAGCCTCATCATCTAAATCAAGCCCAAAAGAGGTATTGATTTCATTTAAACTATCAGCCTCAGTAATGCAAATCCTTACAAATAATACAGAAAACATACCTTTAATGAATGAGCACATAACTACATACATAAGTAAGAAACACATCAAGAATAAGAAAGCATGCAGAGTCCCTAAGAGAAGATGATTCTTCAAAATAATAACGAGATGATTTAGCAAATGCAGGAGAATACATTCTAAACACGGAGACTCTACTGCACCCCATCAGCCTGAGAACATGGCATCTGAGGAAACTATGCGGAACAGAGACCCCCATCCCAGCCCTACCCCATGCAGCTAGCTGTTCCTTTCACAAAATCTATGGAAAAACAGAGATACTATTATGTAAGAGTGGCAACACAGCCAGAAGTAGATGGCAACCCCTAGAGATAACAGGAAATAACCTGAACAAGAAAAACAGCTAATAATGAAGGGTATAGGTTTTCTTACATGTAATGGGAAACACAGTCAAATATAAACAGTCAACACAAATAGTCTTTGTGCCTCAGCAGAATATAGCCCTCAGTCAACAAACACCAACACATGGATTGAGCAAATGATAGAGTAGAAACTCTTCACAAATGATCCTAGATACAATCATGACTTCTTCCATCACCAAAGAAATAAAGCAACTCACTGTAAGAAACTTAAACTCAAACCAACAAATCCTTTACATGAGAGAAAGCCTAGTTGATAAAACCATCAGAATAAAACTTTAAGAATAATAATCTCATAATAAGGACAGTATTACAAAGGCAAGAAAAATGTTTATAGTCCTAAAATATAAATAAGTGCATATATACATACATACAGATAGATAATAGATAGATAGATAGATAGATAGATAGATAGATAGATAGATAGATAGATAGGATAGGATAGATAAGATAAATGGACTCATTCAATACCTCTTCTCCTCATCAACTTCTAAGTGATTCATTAAAAGTTAACTGCTGGGCTGGGGATATGGCCTAGTGGCAAGAGTGCTTGCCTTGCATACATGAAGCCCTGGGTTCGATTCCCCAGCACCACATATACAGAAAATGGCCAGAAGTGGCTCTGTGGCTCAAGTGGCAGAGTGCTAACCTTGAGCAAAAAGAAGCCAGGGGCAGTGCTCAGGCCCTGAGTCCAAGCCCCAGGACTGGCAAAAACAAAAATCAACAACAACAAAAAACAACCAGTTAACTGCTAGTTCTATCCCAGTGTCCCAAATTTTCATAAGCTATACTATCTCTTTGGCTTCCTCTCTGTGGGCCTCCTCTTCCTCTCCAGCTCCCCCTTCGTCTCTCCTCATCTCTCTCTCCCTGCACTCTGATCCTCTCCCCTCCCTCACACAGTAATTCCCCTTTCCAGAATTGGGGACCACAGAACAGACCTTCTCACTGTTACTCACCATAGTGAGTCCATCACAGCCTCATATCCATGGAGTAGAACACACTTGCTAAATTGCCTTACAGTTTATTATTACATATTGTGTCTGATCAGCTGGGTCTGTATTGTAAAAGCTCCAAAGTATGTACATAATACAAAGTCTTGATCGTTCATCATACACCAAATATTGACTTCATTTTTGTAGAGGAAACACAGACAATAACTATCTCCTGAGCAAACCAGCTTTACCTGTCCCTTAGCCAAATTTTTCCCTTCAAGACAAAGAAAAGCTAATTGCAGTACAACTCAACTCATTGACTCCACCTTCCATGGGAGTCAATACTTTGGGTGTATTTGTTACATTAAGAAAGGAACTAGAGACTATCAATTCAACTTTCAGATCCCGTTTTAATCAAAACCCATTCAGAATACAGTCTGAAAAGTCAGAACTTTCAATGCCCTTGTTCAAGAACATTTCTACCTGATTTGCAGCCCACAGAGGATGAACAAATACTGGTGATGCTTTCTATATAATTTGATATAAGTTCATAAAACAAATTGCCCAGATAATTGGACATGTCTTCAATTCTATACTACATTTTCCATAGATGTAAACCAGATTTATAACTTAGAAGTGCAGCAATAAATGAACATTGCTTGTAACTGACTTGTGCCAAGTCTTATGTCAAAGTGAAATAAAAAATGAGGCAAACCACTTTGAATAATCAAATCTGTCAGCTTACTTAGCTCACTTTAAAGTACTGATGAGAAACTCCAGGGTCTACAAAAAAAAGTTTAATTATTTTTAGCAATACAAAAATGTGTAAGCTATTACATATAGCTATTTTAAATAGATTCCCTAAATTAAACCTATCCTAAACCCTAAAAATGATTTTTTTCTTATAGTTTCTTTTCCTTTTATTCCTTTTTTCCCCTTTGGAGAATTCAAAACACACACACACATGGAAACTACTATCTTGAGGCTAAATTCCCATTTTCCTCTGAGGAGCTTTTCCACTGCCTCTGAAGTCAGAGTTGGCAATTACACTTCCCTAGGCCGGACCGTCTGGTCACCATTTGTCTACTCCTTGGTCCAAATAGGAAAAAAAAAAAAGAGGTTAGCAATATTATGTTGTGAAATATAAGGTGGTTTTTAAGCACATCTGTTAGTCCTGTGATAACTAAGTAAGTCCAGTTATTATAAGCAAAGCTTAAAACTAAAAGTGTCCTCTAATTGAATTCTTCCTCTTTGTGGTCAAAAAAAGGAAAAAATACTAATGGTAATAAAATAAGGAAAGCAGAATTTCCATCTGCAAGAACTTTCCTAAATCTATATACTTCTTGAGGCTATTTGCCAAAGGCAACATTCCAGAGAAAGTAAGCTTCAATAATACCCATTCCAGGAATTGGGAGAGTAAGACATGTGTCTCTCTGGAGGTCACTTGGTGTTAGAAACACAGATCCAGGATTAAAATTTAGAAAAAGAAAGCCATAGCAGTCTTAAATGATTAACCATTTCTCCCAACCTCTACTTGTATTTGCATTTAGGTTAGATTATTTTTTACTATCCATTGCTTAACTGTACAAATACACTTACCAACACCCTCATGACAATTGCTATTCAATCTACCCAAACACTTTTCAGTGCACTCTCCAATGTACTATCAGAAGTACCTTCCCAAACAACCACGTATCTGTCACTGTCTTTAGATTCATGACTGCCCTAAAACACAAATACCTTGGTTTAACAAAAAAAAAAAAAACAACAACAAAAAAAGATTTTTTGAATAGCTCCCTTCTATCCTATCTCTTATCTCTTGCTGAAAATCTGCAATCCTTTAGACTAATTTCCAAAACAACCTGTTATCCTTTTATGATCTGTGCCCAGGCACATTTTCCCCTCATTATCTGAATATTTCATCCACCGACTTGTTGTGGAGCACTTAGTTATGCCCTGACTAAAATTAAATGTGAGTTACATGGAAACTTTCTTTTATTCTCTCAGAGCACTTAAAATCTCACCTCTACAAGTATGACAGTTCCATTGTTATTTGTTCTGTCTAAAATTTTGAACACCTAAAGAATGAAAAACAGATGTTTGGCACTTTCATTGTGCTGATACTCAGCTGATTTAAAAATAAACAAATATACATGTTTAGGTTAGTCATAGCAGAAGACCACAATAGCCCAATAGCTATGCCCGTATGAACACATGATGCTAAGTGAAATGAACTCCATGTTATGGAAACAAGTATAACATTGTTGTGATTATTTTCAAAGTGCCATGTGAAACAGTACCTTTTTATTCCTTTTTTTAAATTTTTTCTCTCATATTCCCTTCCTGTGGTTTTACCCTGCTATCACTGTATCTGCTCTTAGAACCCTGGATACTGTATACACATGTATTAGAACTAGGGAAGGGAAAGAGAATACCAAAATAGAGAGACAAAGGATAAAAAGACAAACGACTCCAAAAGCAATACTTGCAAAACCATTTGGTGTGTTGGGCTGGGAATATGGCCTAGTGGCAAGAGTGCTTGCCTCGTATACATGAAGCCCTGGGTTCAATTCCCCAGCACCACATATACAGAGAAGGCTAGAAGTGGCACTATGGCTCAAGTTGGCAGAGTGCTAGCCTGGAGCAAAAAGAAGCCAGGGACTGGCAAAATAAAAATAAAAAATAATATTTGGTGTAAACCAACTGTACAACTCATGGCGGGGGGGAGTTGGGTAGCAGAGGGAAAATGAGGGAGAAGGTAGCAAGTTGAACAAGAAGTGTACTCACATATGAAACTGTAACCCCTCTGTACTTCACTTTGACAAAAAAAGTAAAAATTTAAAAAAAAAATTTAAAGAAAAACCAATATAACTTCTGGTCCTGGAGGACATGTACTCCTAGCACGGAGGAGTCACAGACAAGAGGGTGGTGAGTGCAAGGCCAACTGAGGCTACATAGCAAGATTGTCTTAAAATAAATAGACAAACTAATGAATAAAAATAAATAAATAAAATTACGTAATTGTAGATGACATGAATAATTCCATAAGTTAAATAACAGTAAAATACATTTGAACTGTAATCAACTGTCTGCAAATTTCACTGTTAGTGGTATTGTAATGATTGGAGCAACTTTTACCATGAATATGCAGAATAACATAGTCCCTTTGGCTTTTTTTTAAATTGGAACCGATTTTTTTCCCTTGCCCTGGGTTCTGTACTGTAGTATATATTTGGGGTTTTTGTGTCATTATCTTATTTACGTTTTTTAAAGTTTGTTTTGACTTTAAAACTCAAAATTGGATATAATTGTCCACATACTTTTCATTTTCTTTATAATTTATTTGATAATGTCACATGCCATTGCTTAACTTGAGTGAAGATATTTAGCCATTGCTAACTTGAGAAGATATTTAGAAAGAAATCCAAAGGGGGGGAAAAAAACCATGAATGTGTTTTATTTTTATTCAAACTAACTTAACTTCAGAACATCTTACCACCTCTGCCTTTCCTCACTCCAAATTTTTTCTGTTCTTCTATTTTCTATTCTATGCAAAAAGAATATTGTTTTACCTAGGAACAAATATCACAGAAAAATATACTTCTCCACTTAAAAGCATATAAATACTTGAAGGAGAGCTTATATACAATTTGGGGAAGGAAAAAATGATAGAACTTTTTAAAGAAATTAATGTAATAGGATCAGTAGGAAGGAACTCATTTGAAATACTTGACTCTTTTTTCTCTAACCTCATGTTTTGTTTGATTTTTTTCTCAGTGTCTGACTGAGCACATAATTCATTAACTTGAGCAAGGGTAGTTAGCCCTCAGGGGAATACTGTTACCTTCTTCAATTTCTTTTACTTTAAGTAGGTCTCCTAAGGAAACACTCCAGGCTGTGGACATTATAACTCTTCTGTGGAAATTACTTAAACCTAAGAGTGACATTTTGTAAGAAAGGAGGTAATTCTTGAATCCTTATTTATATAATGGCTGGTCTTCTACTAGCAAATTGATTTGACAGCCCAACTGACATCAGTAGACACACATTTTTTCCCAATCCCTTCTATGTATTGATTTTAACATTTACAATTTGTTGAGTCCTGTGATGCAGCATATATTCCTTCAAATTCCTCATTTTTTAAAGGTTTTGGGTTCTTCTTCATTTTTTTTTTTTTTTTTTTTGCCAGTCCTGGGGCTTAAATTCAGGGGCTAGGCACTGGCCCTGAGCTTCATTTGCTCAAGGCTAGCACTCTTCCACTTGAGCCACAGTGCCACTTCTGGCTTTTTCTGTCTGTGTGTTACTGAGGAATTGAACCCAGGACTTCATATGTGCTAGGCAAGCACTCTACCACTAAGCCTCATTCCCAGCCCTTTTCTTCATTTTTGTTTATGCTTCTGCTATGGAATGAGCAGCTCACGCCAATTAATTCTCGAAACGATGGACTGTTTCCAAAGAGCATGGGAAATCCATTCTTGGAGACAAAGCTGATTTCTTTGCTCGCTCACCTCACATATGAAGGTTGTTATGAAGATGAGGATGATAAAGTCATACTGGAAAGAATGTTTTGGACTGTGAATATGCAGCTGCAATGAGGAGTTATTTTGGCACTTTCAGCATTGTGAAAGTTAGAATGATTAATAAGAAGTATGGAATTGATCTCCTGAGAATATTGTAATCCCTTCATGGTTATTAAGGGATGTGTGAAGCCCATAAAAATACACTGAGATTATTTGTTGCTAAGGGAAATCATGATTTGATTTTATCACCTTTAGAGACTTATGCTGATTCTTTGAATATTAAAAAACATCCAGAAGTTGAAACTTCCATGCTTAGATCACTATTTTTAAATAATGCCAAATCTGGGCGTCTTTGTGAAAAATTACACATTCCAAGTAGCCTAAACTATATGCGGAAGGAGCATGAACAACTTCTATTTCTTTGCAACATTCTATTAAAAATAGCAACGTACACTGTTAGGGTATCAAACCACAAATACAAATGTCAAGTAAGAAGAGACAATAACATGAATTTGCAAGCTGGAAAGGAAAATGGCAAATAATGACTTCAGCTAAAGAAAAGTGAATCACAATTTCCTATGAAATCCAGAAGCAGAAGCAAAATGAGTTATACAGCAAAATCCAGAAATCCTCCAGAATTGACAGAACAAAGTACTTGTAAATCTGAGAAATAAGTGTGGTAAAACAAAATTGGTGACCCTCTACAAGAAGAGAACCAACACACTGAATAACAGCACAAGTGAAGGTAGAGATCCATCTACAGACAGTGAGTCATAGGGTTGCTGGTCCAGCAAACAAGACACAATGGTTAACAAACAGTACAAGAAATGTATCCAATGCCTAGTGTATGAAACTGTAACCTCTCTGTAATTCAGTTTGATAATAAAAACTTAAAAAAAAAAAAGACACAATGGCTTCTTCGTCACTTTAATGGGCTGTATACAGAACCATGAAACCACTCTGATACTTAACGCTATGAATATCAGCAGCCAGTATTAAATTCTTTGATAGGAGGATGGATAATTCTCTAACAAAGCAAAAAGATATAAACATCACTAACAATCGGGAGTTTACTGACGAACTAGCCAGGCTATGTCACCCACGAACGAAGTACCAACTCAATCCTCTGAGCTTCTAAGCAGATATCATAAGTGATTGTCATCACCAAAGGACCCTCATATACTTATACAAAACCCCCAGAATGAAAAGCTAAATAAGAACAGAGAAAAATTGTAAATACTAAATTTGGATAAAATAAAGTTAACAAGAAAACTTTAAATTTGTATGTGAGTGTGACTAGATATGTTAGACACTGAACAACCTCGAAATAATTTCCTTTTTTTTTTTTTTTTTGGCCAGTCCTGGGGACTGGACTCAGGGCCTGAGCACTGTCCCTGGCTTCTTTTTGCTCAAGGCTAGCACTCTGCCACTTGAGCCACAGCGCCACTTCTGGCCATTTTCTGTATATGTGGTGCTGGGGAATCGAACCCAGGGCCTCACGTATATGAGGCAGGCACTCTTGCCACTAGGCCATATCCCCAGCCCAATAATTTCCTTTAACTTACATAAAAATCCACCATAATATCTAAGACAAGACACAGACAAGCAATGAAAACTTTTTAAATTTACAAAAATAATAGCAGAAATGAAAATATCAACTATAAAATTTTGAGTTTAAGTGGAATGCTATGAAGATATTAGAATAAAATATCGAAACATAAAAACTAGAGCGCACAGAGTATTAGTCCTAAATATTCATCATCTGAAAGAAAGAATAGAAGATAACTCAAGGAAATAATTTAGCAAAATGCCCCAAAATTGAAATTCATAATAGAAAGCCCAGAATGTTAGCTACCACATTGGTGGAAATAAAGGTCCATACCAAGAATGTCACTTCATCTTAGGACAAAGGACAAAACTTCCAAAGAGAAAATATCAGAATGAATGGAATCAAACATGTTAGTAACAACACTAAATGATAAATAATGATAGATGATGGAAACAGAGAGAGATGGATGGATGGATGGATGGATAGATAGATAGATAGATAGATAGATAGATAGATAGATAGGTTACTACCATCTATGCATTTATAACAGCCAGCCAAACTGGGGATAAAATGGGAGAATGGAATAAAGACAATTCCATACTTAGAAATGCACATAAACTTAAGATTCTGTGAAATCTTTCTCCAAAATCTCACTTTAAAAATGTTGACTAGGGGCTGGGGGTATGGCCTAGTGGCAAGAGTGCCTGCCTCATATACATGAGACCCTGGGTTCGATTCCCCAGCACCACATATACAGAAAATGGCCAGAAGGGGCGCTGTGGCTCAAGTGGCAGAGTGCTAGCCTTGAGCAAAAAGAAGCCAGGGACAGCGCTCAGGCCCTGAGTCCAAGCCCCAGGACTGGCCAAAAAAAAAAAAATATTGACTAAATAAGAGTATAAAACAAGAAAAGTACATAAAACTTATAGACAAGAATCTAACAAAAGGAAAAAACATTAAAGTTGCTGGGATGAATAGCAAGACCACAGAACAAAAGCCCTGCAAAAGACCAAGGGATCGATAAGTCAAAAGATACTAAGAGAGAAAATTCCTAAAAAGATATTTCTAAGAAGATTGAATTAATAAAAATGTCTGTGAATTTAAAATATCAAGAAGACTTGTTCACTTTCACAGAAATTCAGAAGTGGATGAGTAATCATGTAAAGAATAATCCATCAGCCAGCATACACACACACACATACATTTTAATTCATTTTTTAAATGAAGCCAAATATCCAGGAAAGTAGACATAAGTTTACTAACTTATATGAATAATATGGGGAAAATATTTATATACTCATTATATAATAATGTAAAAACTATTGAGCAAATGCAAAATAAGCATAGGAGAAGAAAGTGAGACACTGAAGATATCAAATAGGTAAATATTTATCTTTTATTATAAAAAGTAAGTATAAATGATCTAAAATCAGATAAATAGATTAAGGTAGTTTCAAATAAGTTTAGTTATATGTAGGTGATATCAAGGAAATGTAGGAAAGCTTTGAAGCTTCAGAGAAACACAGGAAAGAACAAAGCAGATACTACTTTCAAGGGAAGATTTTCAGGAATAATATAAAGGAAATTTTTATCAAAATTAAACATTTCCTCCTTCTTCTTAGTTACTTATTACTCTATTTATTTATTTTCAAAGTAATTTTCAAAGACTCATATGCTGTGGCTCATGCCTGGAATCCTAGCACTCAGAAAGCTAAGACAGAGTATCACAAATTGTGGCCATTCTGGGCTACAGAAAAAAAATGATAATTTTATTGTCTCAAAAAAAAATAACAATCTTAAAGGAACTGGATATTGTGAACAGATGGTGTTGCCTAGGAGAACAATCTCCTGACTCAAATGCAAGCTCTCTCTGAAAATTAATCAGATCTGTGACTGTTGTGTGGTGAGGCTGAAAAAGTAATGGGCAATGGGAGGGTATAGAATCGGAATTATTACCAATGATTCTTCTACAGAGATATTTGCTAGTGCCAAGGAGAAAATCATGGGATCTATGTATGGGGACAAAATAAATTAGTAGTTTGCACAATCAGACAACCTGGCATTAATCATATTATGTGTGTTGGTCACTTTTTGGCACATATAATCTCATGTAAAGCCCTTGGAAATTAATCATTTAATGAGAACCAGATTTTTTTTCCTTACTACATGTGCATTTATATGTCTTTATTATTATCTTTAAGTAATGTACAAAGACATTTCCATTCAACACATCAGTTTATAAGTACAATGCATGTTGATCAATGCCACTCCTGTCTTCATTCCCTCTACCATCTATCTCAATCTTTCCATCCCCATAAATCATCAGGGTCACATTTTAAATAAGAGTGGTCATATTCATCCATAGTATTTTTCCATAATATTAAAGAAATTTGCTTTTTCATTCTTTCTGTTAAGTTTTTTTTCCTTTTATTTGTTAGATAATATGTTAGAAATATTCTTGGAAGCCTCTCTGACTTACTGGGTAAGTGAATTAATGATGAAAATCAGACTCTATTGCATCTCCATCACTTTTCATCATTTTGCTACATGGAGATTCTCTTCACAACCAAGCCTTCAAAAGAATACTCTGACATTACTCTCTTCAGACACTTCTGTATTTGATGTGGGCTGGATACTCATCTAGTTATCTCTGAATGCTAAAGGGAAAACAGAAGGAGTAAAAGCAGACATAGTTACTTTAATAACAGTGGGAAGAATCAGGAGCACTGAGCCATGAGTGTCAAGAAACAACTAAAAGAAGAAAAAATCGCCTCAGAAATGGTATGTTACCACGTGTTGAGTAACAAAAAATGTTGTTGAACTTGAAAGGGGCGTTGCATCCTAGACACCAAACAAGACCAGTGATGCTAAGTCTCCATGGAGCTTGACTAGGCTGCTATAGTGATGTCTCCATATGGCATATTTTGAAAATATTCCAGATCACAGATGGTAAGTTAATTTTCACAGAGTGGACTTCTGTATTAGATGATGAAAATCCAGTTCTACAATAGCAGTTAGTTTCATAATTTGTACACCAGAAATGCAAACTATTTAATAAAGTGATAGATTACATTCAAAATTCATCTTTTTACGTTAGCTTCAGCTTCTTTGAGGATGTCTAATCATTCCAGTAGTTACGCTCATTTTCAGATTGATTTAAATAAATTTTACTCTTGAATGGAGGCCCTATTTCCCAATGTCTACCTCACAGTCTCTCATATAAACAAACTTAGGGATTCTTTGGGTTTTCTATCTCTGTAAATACGTAGTTAAATTTAGAGGTGGCCAATTAAACCTGAGAGCCATAAAATTAGGAATGGAATAACACCTAGAAAAAATTCTGGAGGGGTGGTTTGAGACCACATGTAAGTCACAGATGATGAAGAAAGAATTAGAAAGTATGCTAGATACGAGTATCTTTGCTTAGGATATCGTTTGTGTAAAAATAGCCTGGTGTAAAGGAAAACTGAACACTGAGAGCAGCAAGAACTTTTACAGTCTTGAGTATGAGTTTTTAATATAAAGAAGCCTAGAGTCAAAAAAAAAACCCTAAATGCATAGACCCTTCTGAGATAATCTAGTTATCTGTTATTTTATAAATTTCAAACACAACGTTTTAGACAGTTTTTGTCCAAAATGCCAAATAACTTGCTTAAGGAATAGACTAGAATGGACATTACAAGTAAAGGAAGGTTCTCTGGAGACTGTCTTCCAAGGTGAAAAAATAGGAGGAGGAGGGTTACAGTTCCATGAAACCTATTAGCTGTGTAAATGGTGCCAGAGGTGTGTCCAAGGACAAGATTATTAAGCAGCTCACGGAAGTGTCCCATTAGGCTGTCAGGAATACTTCCAAAGCAAGTGTCTTCATTGTCTGTGTGCTTCCCAAAGATGCACGTGAATATTCATGACTTGCTAATTGTAATGTTCACAGCAAACTTAGTCTGAAAAAAAATTTCATTGAGTCCAGAAGAGTTGCATACTACTAGCCCAATTTAGATTTCCTAGGACCTCCACAAAATTGTAACTGCAATTGTAGGCATTTAATATTAGTCCAAAACCAAAAAAAAAATTTAAAAATCTTCTAAGTGGTAAATAATATTATACTATCGATTGTTGAGGTATGGAGAGTAGGTCCAAAGAAAACCTATTTTTCTTTTTTGTTTTTGTTTTGTGTATTTATTTATTTATTGTCAAAGTGATGTACAGAGGGGTTACAGTTTCATAAGTAAGGCAGTGAGTATATTTCTTATCAAACTTGCTACCTCCTCTCTCATTTTTCTCCCACCCTCTCCCCTCCCCATTTCCCTCACCTCCTCCCCATAAGTTGTACAGTTGGTTTACAGCATATAGTTTTATAAGTACTGCTGTTGCATTGGTTTGACTTTTGCCCTTTGTCTCTCTGTTTTGATGTTCTCCTTCCTTTCCCTAGATCTAAGAAACATATATACAATACCCAGGGTACCGAAATCATTAACAGTGATATCAAGGGTTAAACCCTGGGGGAAAAAGACAAAAGAAAGTGGCATAATTTCAGATGGTCCATTGAAAATAACAATGACAAAATGTGGTACCTATACACAATGGAATACTACATAGCGATTAGAAATGATAAAATATTGGTATTCACAGGGAAATGGTCAGAACTTGAACAAATAATGTTGAGCGAGACAAGCCTAGAACACAGAGAACAAAGGAGCATGATCTCCTTGATATATGATTGTTAGGGTAGGGGAGTGGGGAACAGTAGAGACCAGGTCTGCGAAACTTCAAATGGTATTTCCACAGATTTGGGTCAGCGACCTTACATTATGTATCTAAAACCAAACAACTACTAAACATAAAAAGGTCTAGAATAGACTTATCAGTGGATCACAATAGCTCAACAACTATGTACATATGATCATATAAGACAAGGATAAGCAAAAACAACTCCAAGAGAAGGACACAGGAGGATTCTATTGTTGACATTATATTTAAAGTTCTAGGTGAATTTCCTTTGGTGTATGCCATGTGGTTACTGTATATGTTTTTGGTACACTGTGTATTGTATATATGCCTACCTGATCTAGGGAAGGGAAAGAAAAACGAGGGTGTAAGATATCACAACAAATGTACTCACTGCCTTATTATGTAACTGTACTCCTTTTGCACAACACCTTGTCAACAAAATTCAATTAATAAAAAAAAGAAAAAGAAAATAACAACGACAATGGTAATCCACTTATTTCCATAACTTGGAGTTCATTTCATTTAGCATCATCTTATGTGTTCATATGTACATAGCTATTGAGATATTGTACTGTTCTGCTGGGATTATCCTACTATTACCAGTGAGGGAAACCATAGAGTCTATGTTTCTTTGGGACTGGCTTACTTCACTCAGTAAGAAAACCTATCTTAAAATTTAAACTAAGAGGATTTTCAATATATATTTATCAGAAAAATTACTATGAACAATGAAATAATAAAAGCTTTAGGCAATGGATGTGCAAATTCCCTCAGCCAATCATTACCCAATATACACATGAGTCAAAGCATCACAGTGTTCACCAAAACGCTGTGTAATTATTTGGTTGTTTTGTCCTACATGTGGAAGCTAGATTTAGCTGACAAACTCATAAGGAAATATGTTGGGTGATATGTAAATATATACAAATATATTAATTGAACTAGAGTAGATTCAAGGCAGAGCTCAAACAGTATAATTCCTTAGAGAGCCAAAGTCAAGCTTCAGCAAAATAAAATACCAGAAAGTGGGTACTCAAAAAAGGTGGGGTGGGGTCAAGAGTAAAGGGGTAGATGAAGAAGAGGAGAGGGTAGAAGTGCAGCCATGAATTCAATTTATAGCCTACAAAATCAAGAAGAGTGAGGGAAGGGATAAGTAGAGAAGGGATGGATGAGAATGCTGAAAAGGGTGACATTGATCACGATATATTCATAAATTGCTTTTTTAAATGGCACCTCCTTCATACAGCTACCTAAAGATAATAATAATAAAATAATACAGAAAAATTTAAAGGTAAAATAAAATGCTGAGCTAAGAAGTAACAGAAATTAAAAAAACAACAACAAGGTTTGTTTGGGTTTGTTTTTTTTTTTTCAGTTCCCTACTCTGCTACTTTACATTGAGATAATTTGTAGACAGACAATGCCCCACCCTTCCTGGATATTTTTAATTGGTAAGCTCTCTACCTTTCACTAATGTATCGTATTTCTTCCATTATCTTTAAAAGAAGCAAGTGTTCTTTCACCTTGAAAACTGAAATATCTCTTGCTGATATAATCAGTTGCTTTCCAACCCCTTTTAAAGGAAAGGAAATTGCTTCTCTGGCTGCCAGCCATCATGAAGCTGAGTGCATGCCTCTCAGTGAAGGGAAGACACCTAATGAATGATTTTCTCTTCAAAGACAGACAATCCTCATCATTATTCCATATACACTGATGTTATTTAGACACTAATGGAATAAATAAAAACAGATCACCAAAGACATAAGTTCCCATGTATAGCTGTCAGCAGTAAATATAGAAAATAATTTCCAACCAATCATAGCATGCAATTTAGTCATTTAAAGGATCATGACCAGACACTCATTTTGGCAATTCCACTAAATTCACTAGAAGGAAGGAAGGTAGGAAAGAAAGGAAGGTAGGAAGAGAAGGGAGAAAGGAGAGAGCCTTTAATCATGTGCCCATGTGTTTTGAAGTGTATTTTACTCATAGGTTAGCTTTGTGTGTTGTTGTTTTTCTTGTGATAAATGCTCACGGATTCTATGTAATATATTGGTGTCGTATTTTGCTATATTATTATATGAGAGATGTTTCTTCAATTGGTGGGTTTTTTTTACAGAAAAGTATGGAATTATATAGGAGTTATATTTTGACTCCTACATGACTAAATGTATTCTTTCCTTACCTCCACTGACTTACACCTACCAGTTTTTATTCTCTATCTTCTAGTGGTTCTAGCTGAGGCCTATCACAGGATTGTGGTTTCTTCAAATATCTGAAGGAGGACAGGACTCAGAAAACTTTACTGACAACACCAAGGCTTTGTATGATCAATTAATTTGCATAAGATCATGCACTAAAATGTCAAGTCATAACAAGCTGCTTTTTTTTTTTTTTTGGCCAGTCCTGGGGCTTGGACTCAGGGCCTGAGCACTGTCCCTGGTTTCTTTTTTGCTCAAGGCTAGCACTCTGCCACTTGAGCCACAGCGCCACTTCTGGCCATTTTCTGTATATGTGGTGCTGGGGAATTGAACCCAGGGCCTCATGTATACAAGGCAAGCACTCTTGCCACTAGGCCATATCCCCAGCCCAACAAGCTGCTTTTTGAAATCACAATAAACAGTTGTGGAACTTTACCAGAAGAATTTTAAGATATTTTCACCAGACACATAAGGTGGAATTAATTCAGTCAGTTGTACCTGTTGTTTAACCAGTAGATTGCTCTGTGAAGCAATACCAAAAGGAATAATAATAAAATTCATTGGACATTAACCTTGTACTTAAAGACAATGTGAGGTCAACTGGAAGAAAAGGTAGTTCCAGTAATAGATTGCTGCCTAGCATTCCATTCTAAACCTTAGTGGCTTTACCCAACAGCCACTGGATGGCTTGAAATCTAAGCAGATGTAGAACTTGAACTACATTCATAAGAGACCGATCTGGAGTTCTTGGTCCATGAGTATTGGATGAGATCTCTGGACAAGGTATGGAGTGTCCAAGATGGCATGCTTACATGGGAGGCTTCAAAGCTTTTGGAAAGCCTCCATGTAACCTGGCTCCACTTTTGATTCTTTTTTTTTTTTTTTGGCCAGTCCTGGGCCTTGGACTCAGGGCCTGAGCACTGTCCCTGGCTTCTTTTTGCTCAAGGCTAGCACTCTGCCACTTGAGCCACAGCGCCCCTTCTGGCCTTTTTCTATATATGTGGTGCTGGGGAATTGAACCCAGGGCTTCATGTATACAAGGCAAGCACTCTTGCCACTAGGCCATATCCCCAGCCCCCACTTTTTTTTTTCAAATTTTTATTATCAAACTGATGTACAGAGAAGTTACAGTTTCATACGTTAGGCATTGGATACATTTCTTGTACTGTTTGTTACCTTGTCCCTCATACCCCCCTCCCTCCCCCCTTTCCCTCCCCACCCCCCCCCCCCGGGAGGTGTTCAGTTCACTTACACCAAACAGTTTTGCAAGTATTGCTTTTGTAGTTGTTTCTCTTTTTTTACCCTGTGTCTCTCAAATTTGGTATTCCCTTTGAATTTCCTACTTCCAAAACCAGTAAACACGGTTTCCAATATACTCAGATAAGATTACAAAGATAGTGTAGGTACAACCACAGGAATGTGATACAAGAACATCATCAATAATAGAAGGTACAGATACACATAGGACGTTGAAAGTAGTTACAACTGTGATATAACAATTGTTTCCATAACATGGAGTTCATTTCACTTAGCATCATCTTATGTGTTCATAAGGGTATAGCTATTGGGCCTTGTGATGCTCTGCTATGACTTGCCTAAACCTGTACTAATTATTCCCAATAAGGGAGACCATAGAGTCCATGTTTCTTTGGGTCTGGCTCACTTCACTTAGTATAACTTTTTCCAAGTCCTTCCATTTCCTTACAAATGGAACAATGTCATTCTTTCTGATAGAGGCATAAAATTCCATTGTGTATATGTACCACATTTTCCTGATCCATTTGTCTAACTGAGGGGCATCTGGGTTGGTTCCAGATTCTCGCTATGACAAATTGTGCTGCGATGAACATTGTTGTGCTGGTGGCATTACTGTGATTTTGTTTGTGGTCTTTTGGATAGATACCCAAAAGTGGGGCTGCCCAGCCCCCACTTTTGATTCTTGATCTACTCTTATCCGTTGATAGTGTAAGCTGAGAATTGTTTCAAAGGGGAATTTATTTCTGGGGTTTTATACCCCAGTATTTCTTACAACATAGAAACAGAAGTCTCACATCTTCGGACCTCCTGTATACTGTGGGACATAGTAGATCACAGGATAAGTACAGGCCAAAAAGAAAATAGTGATAAAGTCACATCATTACAGAACTGTAGGACAGGAAGAGTTGTTTTGGCTATGTTTTAAAGTAACATAGCAAGTACTTTAGAAGTAAATATAAATTTAAAAAATAAAAGAGTGCTTATAAAAGTGGAAGGAAAGGAGAGAAGGAAGAGGGAAAGCAGAAAGAGACAGAA
The DNA here is from genome assembly GCF_023159225.1 of Perognathus longimembris pacificus. Classification (NCBI taxonomy): domain Eukaryota; kingdom Metazoa; phylum Chordata; class Mammalia; order Rodentia; family Heteromyidae; genus Perognathus; species Perognathus longimembris. The sequence goes on from NC_063163.1 coordinate 19,055,502, forward strand.
AGGAAGGAAGGAGGAAAACCAAAGACATTAGATAACAAGTATTGTCAAATATGTGGAGAAAAGAAAGCCTTGTATTAAATGTTAATGGAAATATACATTAGTTTACACAGAGATAACGAATGATATTCCTCAAATATTTTAAAATAGAACTACCATATGACACAGCCAACCCATTTCTGGGTAACTATACAAAGAAAATGTAATCAATATGTTGAAGAGATAACTATACTTCTAGGCTTATTGGATCATTGTTCATGTTAACCAAGGCATAAAATGTCTAAGGGTCTGTCAATGAGTGAATAAGTAAAGAAATGTGATACTGGTATACAATGGTATCATAAAAGAATCATTTGTGAAAACATGAATGAATCTGAAAGATACTTGTTAACTGAAAAAAAGTGTGGCATATAAAAACAAATACTTCACAATCTCACTTATATGTGGAGTCTACAAAAGGGTGAATTCATAGATGCAGAGACTGAAATGGTGATTACCAGATCCGGGAGTGGAGTAAACAATAAGATGCCTACCAATTGGTTGAAACTTTCTATTCGAAGATGAAAAAATTCTGAGGATATGAGGTACAGTATGGGTAGCAACACATGTGTTAACTTGCTTTTGGTAATCATTGCACAATAGACATGTACATCAAATAATCACCCTGAATGTGTAAAACGAATTAGTCTTTAATATCAGTTGGATTTTAAGAACTGTGGGGATTCATTCTAGTTCCACATACTTTGTGTAATCATTACTGAATAAAACTTTGAAAGATGTCTGAGTAAAGAATATTGGGGGCTGGGAATATGGCCTAGTGGTAAGAGTGCTTGCCTCCTACACATGAAGCTCTCAGTTCGATTCCCCAGCACCACATATATGGAAAATGGCCAGAGGGGCTCTGTGGCTCAGGTGGCAGAGTGCTAGTCTTGAGCGGGAAGAATCCAGGGATGGTGCTCAGGCCCTGAGTCCAAGGCCCAGGACTGGCCAAAAAAAAAAAAAAAAAAAAAAAAAGAATATTGGTATATGTGAGGTATAGAAAGTGAGTGGGTATTTCAGTACAAATAATCTACATTAATTTTGTGAATACATGAAGGGAAAATACAGCTATCATATTAATACATAATGGAGATGACGAGGTTTATCATAGATATTCCTGACCTTCTGCTGATGAAGAAGAAAATAATTAATGTTATATATAAGGAAGTATTATGATATCTGCTTTAATCAGGAAACACTTAACTTCAGAAATCACATGCACAAAAGTAACAAAGCAGTAGCATATAGTATTTGAAGAATACATGAAGATCCTTGTAATTTGAGATCAGTAGTGCCATACAACTAAGATTCACTGAAATTAAACCAGGAAGAACTTTCTGCCTTCTGCACAGAAAATGGATTGTTCACTACTTCATTTGGCTGTCTCTTTTCCAGAGATCCTTGCCTGCTTTAGCTTGCACATGCCTCTAAGTGATTATGTCAGCCCTCTCTACACAATAGCAACTCTTCATACATCCTTTTGATACATATCCCTAAGGTTAACTGCCCTCAGCAGGTCTGTTTCCTCATGCTAAATTCCTAAGAGGTGGATCTGATTGGCTGTCTTCCAGTTTCTTTGAGCTAGGCTCAGCAAGTCATAGGTTTCTGCCTTGCTGAAACATGGACTTGATGCCTTTGGGGGTAGGTGCACCCTACCCTGGTCCAATAAGTATCAGGCAGATGGTGCAGTCACATGGTACTTCCTCAAAACAAACTTACTCATTAGGGAACAAGGGCCTCAGCAGCTTCCCTTAGAATGGGCTGAGAAAATAACAGACCATTATACACAAAGCCTAGGACAGCTTTGATAATTTTGCTTAACTGAGAAACCATTTTCTACTCAGATACTAATCAAGAAATGATTCTTTATGCCAAATTCAGTAGAATTGCACCGCAATTGCTGCAGTGGGAGAGAATACTCAGGCAGCTGGCCAAAGCATGCAGAGCAAAACACTGGAGGGGTGAGCATAGAAACTGTGGATTGAATAACAATGGTACAGAATTAACAAGAAGAGAAGAAATCTTATTGGACAGCATTCATCAGTTTCCTGAGTAAATATGGAACTTATTCTGGAAATTTTGAAGAAAAAAAGAACCTATTGGATGAATCTAGTGGCACCACCCAACACTAATAAAAACATGTATGTAGTAATCAAGTAGCTTCTGGGGACAGTGGGGGGGGGGGTGATCATGGGCTTGAACTCTGGGCCTGGGTGCTGTTCCTGAGCTCTTCAGGTCAAGGCTCGCACTCTACCACTTGAGCCACAGTGCCACTACCAATTTTCTGGTGGTTAGTTGGAGATAGGAGTCTGAGGGACCTTCCTACCTGGGCTGGCTTTGAACTGCGATCCTCAGATCTCAGTCCTGAGTAGCTAGGATTACAGGCACAAACCATCAGCGCCTGGCCCATCAAGTCACTTTTAGAGGGCATAAATTAGAATTATTTCAAAGGTTCATGTAAGGGATGAGGGCGTGGCATACAAGGTAGAATGCCTCTCTAGCAAGTGCAAGATTCCGAGTCCAAATTCTAAAACTGCCACAAACAAATAAAATAAAATGCAGAGAAGTCCATCTGGTTATTATAATATGGATCAACAGGTTCAACAATTTTCAGTTTGCCTCTGATGACTACTACAATTCTCAGAAATTTAGGCGTATCCAACTGAACTTGAAAAGAAGGAATCAATTCATTGTCAAACTGGATGCAAAGGTGGTAAGTGAAATGCCCCAAAAGAAACCTAGAGGAGTGTTTAAAAAGATAAAGGGGAATGATTGCTGGACAGGGGAAAAAATGTACAGTATTCATTACAGAAACTATCTCTTCAGCAATAAGCAATTAGTAGAAACAGTTGGCAGAATATAAGCATCAGAAGAACCTCTTTAAGAAGACAGTTGCAAACCCAAGTTAATGAAATCTGCACAAGTATTTGTTTTTAATTTTTAATTAGGTTTAAATTACTACATGTATTTCACAGTACACATTTTAACTTTCACAATGATGAAAATTACCATTCTACTCTACATAACTTACTAAGTCTATGAACTTTAAGAATAAAATCATTTCCTCCATTTCGCGTAATATGTACATTACTTTCCTTTTGTTTAGTAACATCTGTTCACTCCTCCACTCATTCCTTCTTTCCCATTCCTACCCATGACTTGCTTAGTTCACTTTCATCAGTGTCCAATGTAGTGATGCTCCCTCTGCTATATTATTATTATCATCATCATCATCATCATCATCATCACACTTTCTACTCATTCTGTATGTCCTTTTCTTTTTACTGTATTTTGGTATCTTGAGACCTGTTTACTTTGTTCTATCTCTTTCCATTTTTGCATTTTAATTCTAACACCTGCATATCAGGGAGACTACATGCCATATTTCTCTCTATTCTTGGCTTAAATCTGGACAAATTCTGATAAAACAGAATCTTTCATTAGAAAGAATAATAGCTTTAAAAAAAAAAAAAAAGGTACACAGTACCTTCTATGCATTAGGAACCTTCCTGAACACCTCCTGTTTAACTCATTGACTCTTCACATCACCCACACGTAGGTCTTTGATAAGTTCCATTTAGAGGGTAAAACATAACTGCCCTGAAAATCTACTTCGAAAGGCGATAATCTGGGAAATGAAATCCCACTCGGTCTCAAAACCTGCAGCAAGTTCCCAAGCAAAAACACAGAGAAAATAACCATCAGAATTTAGAAAAAGCGAGCAAGGAAATCTGAAATTAGATAAAATCAAATCACCAAACTCTATGCCAAGCTAAAAACGTAACAGACTTTCTGGCTCATAGGTTAATAGGTAATTAAGATGGATTGCAAATGAATAATACTACTTGTAGATAGGAGTAGGAGGGAAAAAACAGGAAAGAGCAAGGGAACGGGTGACAATGTCCAAAAAAAAAAAAATGCACTCTTTCTTTACCTGACGTATGTGATTGCAACCCCTCTGTACATCACCTTTATAATAACCATTTTTAAAATATAAATAAATTTTCAGATGCTTTGTAAAATGTAAAAGCAAGATCAATTGCATATTATTTACATCTTCTGGACTCTGAGGGTACTGAACTTAATAATGTAGTCGATGTCATATTTTGTATTTTTAAAGTCAGACATTCCAAATTAATTCTCTCCTTCTAGCCCCACATGGAAACCATTTTCTCCATGTCCCCAGCTATACCCTGATAAAGCTTGTTACAAATAGCCAAAGGGGTGACTGAAACTTGGATGTTTTTAGTTTATTCTGTTATGTGGGGGAAATATTTTGTATACCTTTCCACCCTAGTTTTGAATAACTTTTAAACAAGAACAATTCCTGCTAACTCGACTCAATTTTCTGTGATTTATATCCAGGAAGAGAAAAAAAAAATGGGTGGGCTGGGAGCACCTGGTTGTGCTGTTCTGCATCCCATCATTGTTTCACTGTTTACTCCAGAGTCTTAAGAATTTTAATTCTTTCCTTTCCTGTTTGTCTTCATGGATGAATCAAATAGGACTTGCAATTACAATTGTTTGTAAACAGTCCAAGATTATTTGGTTGGTAGGAAAGGGTTGTCTACAAATTTAGATAAACTGAAGTCCTGCATACTACAAAGATACAAACATGAGTCTTCAACTAACCAATGTACCATCTTTTTGTCTCCATTTCAGGTTTGTGGATTATAATCTGGCTAATTGCCTGATGAGAGTAGACTAAACTGTGTACAGTTGATGAATTCCATTAAGAGTACACACTTAACCACATGGTAGTTTATAAAAGGGAATTCAAATGTGTTCTTTTTCTTGATCTCCTTTCCATATGCATACCTGAATTTCTTCATACAAATGACAAGAGCAAGTTAGATGGCTGTCCAGTGAAGCTATCTTTCATATTTTCACATTTATAAAAAAATTCCTTCCCTCTCCTTATGCTAGAACCACAAAGAAAAATGTTAAAAGGTTCAAAAAGTATCAGATTTACAGGTCAATCCCCAATTTTAGTCTTTCTCTTATTTCGTCCTTTTTTTCTTTTAACTCTCTTTGAGCACATACTGCTTGCCTGGCATACCTTCTTCTCATAAATGTTCAGACAACAATTTGGATGAAGTCAATTCAATTATTTCTTAGTAGCATTAATATTGGTATGACTATTTTAAAAATGAGTTTGTTTATTATGGAGAGCTTGAACTCAGGGCCTTGAGCTCTTGCTAAGCTTTCTTGTTCACAATTGGTAGTCCACCATTTGAGTTACACTTCCAGTCTGAGATTTTGCTGGTTAATTGGAGGTTGAGTTTTGTAGGCTCTTCTGCTTGCTTTGAAATGCAGTCTTTCAGATCTCAGCCTACTGAATAGCTGGAATTCTATGTGTGAGCCACTGGCACCCTGCTAAAATGATTTAAAAAAAATTGTAAAGTTAAATAACTTGCTCATTACACACAGGTATATCTGACTTTAAAGATCTTGGTGTAACTTATTGTGAGAACAGGCATTTATCTCTTGTCTTCAAAGCTCAGCAATTAACTATGTGGCAGCCACTATTTGAAGAAATGAAATTTAAATAAGTAAACAAGCCAAAGAGCCTTGAGAAACTTACACTCTAAGCATACAAATAAAATGATAATAATTATTATTAAAATAGATAAGTCTGAATTGTAACAAGTACTATAAATAATTAGCTAAACCCTATCTAGCAAGAGAATTGCTCCGGGTGAATGGATTTTCTGGAAAACAACAACAAAGAAAAACGCCTGTAATTACACTGAGAACTGCTGCATGATGAGAAAACAGACACCATATGAAGACAGACTATTCTAAGCTAAGAAAGTTCATAGCCATGGTCTGATGAAAGAATGTGCAGTACAATCAAAGGCACAAAAGGGTCCAGGGTGTCTGAACTATACTGAAATATGGATGCATGTAAAAAGTGGGTTAGACATACAATCAAGACCAAGGAGCAGATTATGAAAGGCTTTGTTGTCCATAGAGGGGATCATGGCTTATAAGCAAAGTAAAGTGGGAAGCTGCTGGAGAGGTTAAGCAAGGGAGTAGGTGATTTGCTTTAAGTCATATTATATGCAGATGAATGCACATAGATAGATTGGCAGACAGACAGACAAGAGAAACATAGAGAGCTGTATCCCCCCCCAGGTGCTAGGTGACAAGTGAAATAGGGGGAATGGCAGAAGCAAAACAACTAAGCTTCTTAGAGTAACACAAGCAAGAGATGATGATGGTGGTTGTGAGAACAAAAGAGTTTTTGAGTGTTTAGTGGATAGACAACTGCTTGGTTTAGATAAAAGACTAGAGATGGGTAACAAAAGAAAGAAGCATCTAGTATACCTGGTATATTTAGGACCCAAGGAATTCATTTCTTGGCAGTAATCTTTTCTGAGATGTAAGGAAGGAGCTCCTGACAGCTGTGATTACCATTAAGGATTGAGTTCATATTTTATTAGGCATAGGACCTACAGGGATATGGAAAGGGAAATGAAAAGGGAAGTCTGTAGTTCTAGATTTACCACTAATAGTGTGACCTGAAAGCAAGTCACTTAACCTTTCTGAGTCGTAAGTATAAAACAAGGCTGAAAGATTAATAATCCCTAATAATGTCATTCATAGAGAAAAATCCTTCTGTCACAGCTCACTTCTCACCCCGGCATACTATAATACCTCTTGAAAAGCAGACTGATTGCTATTGCTTTATAAATGAAGGAATGAAGGTAGGAAGGCAGAGAGACTTTCCACAGAAACTTAGTCATTATCAATTGTGATTAATCATGATGAATGTCTGCTGTATAGCTTGTAAAAATCCTATTGTTAGATATATCCTGTTCTTGGCCCTGTCATAAGCTCTCGTTACCAATTTTGCTCTAAATTCCATTAGTAATTTTTGTCTACGTCACTTCCTCCCTGGAAATCACCTCCAACCTGCTTATTCTTCAGTGGCCAGGAAAATTAATACTTGAAGAGCTACTAAGTTATTCAATGGCCAACCCCATTTTATTTCCTACAGGGCTCAGTTTTGAGCTATTAAAAAATCTTTAAAATAAAAATGATTTCTTGGTTTACTTACTGTCTAAGTAAACTTCTCTGCAGAATAAAATGAATATTTGTGCCAAATGTAATTTTAAATATACTACTAAAACAGGAAGATAGCTATATACAATTGACTAGTCTAGAAAATTATTAGTTTAAGTGTAACATGAGTTTACAATAGCACTTGAACTACAATGAAATAATTCATGATGGAATGCTAAATTCTTTTGAATTTTCCATTTTGCAGATCTACTAAAAATAGGAGATGGCCAAGCAAATTTTAAAAACTGAAGTTTTTTTTTAAATTCATAAGATCTACTTAAAAACTGAAGTTTTTTTAAAAATACATAAGATCTACTTAGTGTTGTTCATGTAAATATATTCCAGCTTAATGAGAAAAGTATTTTTAAAGCACAACAGGATAATAATAATATATGATACAGGATAACATATTTAGAACTTTAGAATCAAAGAAGCTACTAGTGTTAGAGCACTAGAGTCATGCAAAAAGAAAAAAGGTAAATAATACACATAGCCATATTACAAATTTTTACATAAAAAGACAACATAAAGTTATTTTTTCTAAAACTAAATCATAGAAGAAAAGAATTTGAACATATAATGTTGAAAATAACTCCTACAATTTTGTAAAAAAAATCTTGGAAAAATCTCATCAAAACGCACAGGAGAATAAATACAAATACCAATAAACCCCTGAGAGTATATTACCTAATACCAAATGATACATAAATAAAAACCAGACCATTTTTCCTGAATTAAATTGAAAAAAGTTAGATTAAAATATTAAGTTCAATGAACATCTGTAAAAATTGATTTTCTTATGCATTTTTGATTAAACTATAAACCATTAGAGATGGCATGAGGTAAAAATTTGACAGCCGTTATCATTTCTTGGAGAAAAAAATTATAATCTAGATATTGTGGTAGACTTTTGTAATCCAAAGAAGGCTGAAATATAAAGATGGTGACTGCAAGCCATCCTGGACTATATAGTGAGATATCAAACCAAAAACATTCTTTTCTACCCAGTAATATCCAGGCATTTTCATGCACAAATATACACAATCAAGGTTTTTTTCTGTGGTATGTGTAAAAGTACATAGAATGTAAATAATATAAATGCCACCAGTAAGTGAATGATGATATAAACTGTAGAAATGTTCCCTACAGGTGGAAGAATATGTGGTAAGGACCTGAGGAGGAAGATAGGAAGAAAATATTAGAAGGCAAAGCAGATCCTAGCTCAAAGGGAGCAATGACGCTTGTTGAGGACGGCAGGACCTTGACTGCATAGGACTCTGTAGAACGCAGTAAGGGCCTTGTCTTTCTTAAGAAAACCAGAAATCTCTGCAACAGACTTAACTAGGAGAAGAATATAATGAGCTCTACACTGTTATAATGGTACGTTGAAGAATGATCAGAGATATAAGGAAAGCACTGAAAAACTTTTTTTTACAATATCCACTGCAAGAAAGAAAATCAATTAGGCTCCTGGTGCTTGACATATACTTGACACAGGAAATGTGAAAACCCTATTAGGACTCTTACTAAGTACCCTGGATTCTTGAATTTGAACTCCTTTACCTCACACAGCTTGGTAATACAATGCCAAGTTACTTGGAAGAATACAAGAACTTAATAGAAGTAAGTAAAAGTTGTGTAATTATTACCACAAAAAGAAATTCTAAGAGATCTTTTTTGTTTATTTAGTTAGTTGGTGGTGGGGCTTGAACTCAGGGCCTAGGCACTGTCCCTGAGCTTTTTGCTCAAGGTTAACACTTTCCTACTTTGAGCCACAGCACCACTTCCAGCTTTATGGTGGTTAATTGGAGATAAGAGAGTCTCATAGACTTTACTGCCTAAGCTGGCTTTGAACTGCAGTCCCCAGATCTCAGCTTCCCAAAGGGCTATGATTACAGGCTTGAGCCAACAGGATTCTAAGGGATTCTGTAGATAATACTCAGTAACCTCCAGTGCCCTGTGAGAAATATCCAAGCATTCTAACACACTTTACTGCAGAATTATTCTTTGGAATAACCTTACAATTTTGCCACTAGAACGTTGACATTTTCTGCCCTATAGACCTCTAAAAGAAGTTATAAAGCCAGATGTGGTGATGTTCACTGGCAATTGCAATTCTTTGAAGTCTGAGGCAAGAGGATGGCACATTCAATGTCAGCTTGGGCTACCCAGTTGAAACCTTGTCTCCAAACAACAACATAAAAACTTATGAACTGCATAAACTGAAGAAGGAAGCTGAATAATTGTCTCCGGGAAGAGCACAAAAATGCCAAGGATGATTTTTTTTTATGACTTATTGAATTCGGTTGGCCAGAATTTTGTTGAGGAGCTTTGCATTGATGTTCACAAAGTAGATGGGTCTATAGTTCTCTTTCCTTGAGGTGTCCCTATTTGGTTTTTGGAATTAGCATTATGCTAGCATTGTAGAACATGTTTGGTAGTGAGCTTTTACTGTCTATTTCATTGAAGAGTTTGACGAGTGTTGGTGTGAGATCTGTTTTGGAAGCCTTGTAGAATTCTGCTGTGAATCCATCTGGACTTGGGCTTTTCTTGGAAGGTAGATCACTTATTGCAGTTTCAGGTGTTGACCCAACCTCTCTGGAAAGCAGTGTGGAGGTTCCTAAGAAGGCTAAACATAGAGCTCCCCTACCACCCAGCAGCCCCACTTTTGGGCATCTACCCAAAAGACTACAAGCAAGACCACACTAAAGCAGCACAACTTGTCATCACTAAAACATGGAACCAACCTAGATGCCCCTCAGTAGATGAGTGTATCAGGAAAATGTGGTACATATACACAATGGAATTCTATGCCTCCATCAGAAGGAATGACACTGTCCCATTCATAAGGAAATGGAAGCACTTGGAAAAAAACCATACTAAGTGAACCAAAGAAATCCCAAAGAAACATAAACCCTATAGTGTCCCTCATAGGGAATAGCTAGTACAGGAATAGGCTAGTCATGGTAGAAGACCAAAATACCCCAATAGCTACACCCATATGACTATGTAAGAAGATGACAAGTGAAATGAACTCCACGTTATGGAAACAAGGGTTATACCACTGTTGTAATTATTCTCAACATGCCATGTGAACTTGTACTGCTTTTTTTCTCTTTTTCCTTGTCTGTTTGGTTGACTGATTGTTTTGTTTAGTTTTGCTTCTCTTGTACTCCATTCCTGTGGCTGTACCCTCGCTACCACTGTATTACATCCGAGACCTCTGGATACTGTTTATACAGGTATTAGAACTGGGGAAGGGAGAAGGAATACCAAAATCGAGAAACAAAGAACAAAAAGACAAACCATTCAAAAAGAAACACTTAGAAACCATTTGGTGTAAACCAACTGCACAACTCTTTCGGGGGGGGGGGGAGAGGGGAAAGGGAATGGAGGGAAATGAGGGAGGAGGTAACAAGAAGAACAAGAAATGTACTCACTGCCTTTCATATGAACCTATAAACCCTCTGTATCACACTTTGACAATAAAGAAAAAAGTGGCTTACTTTACATTATGCAATGTATAGTTATGGTGAAAATTTAAAGGTCTAGAAAGATTTCTCAATTTGTTCTTGGGTGTGAAATAAAACAGCTATAAAGGGGGGGAAAAGAATGCCAGGGAGCTTAGGATAAGAGCATTTGTTTCATGAGCCTTTGTTCAATACTTCTGAGGAAGCCAGTCTCTATTAAAAAAAAATCTCCTAAAAGATGTTGTCAACTACCTCCTACAAAGTTGGAATCTTGATTCATGGTTTGAGCCAGTCAAGTATCCTGGTTATTAATGATGGTGGGGAGGGGGAGAAAACAATACAAGTGGGCTATAGTACAACATTTCATTTTGTTAGTTCCATTTTTTTCTAGGAAAGCAGCTGAGGATAGAGTGCTTGTGTAATATGGGTGAGGCCCTAGGTCCCATCTAAAACACAGAAAAAGTAGACAGGAGGTGGAAGAACAAGGATAGAGAGAAGAGAAACAGAAAAGAGAGATAGGGAAAGAGAGAGGGAGAGAATGAAAAAGGGATAGGTAGAGAAAAAGAGGGAGCTGGCCAGGTGACAGTGAGAGAGAGAGAAAAAAAAGAAAAAGGGACATGGAAGGAGAGAGGAAATGTGGGAAAGTCAGCAACAGAGAGAGAGAGAGAGAGAGAGAGAGAGAGAGAGAGAGGAGCAATGTTCACTGTGATAGAAGTCTGTGTGGTTCATCAGAGCCCCTTTCCTTGGTTCTATAATCTCTCTCTGCCTGCCTCACTCCCACCCCTAGCCCAAATATCTTGTTAGTTTTATAATTCTTTTCTGAACTCCTTAGAGGTACATTTAAAAAGAGAGTTCTTAAGCTTCTAGGAGTTATCCTTTGTCCTGCAGTTAATCTCTTAATAAGACAATTTAGTTGTAATATAAATGGTAATTCATAGTGTTCTATTTATTTAGTGCACAATTCTCAACTTGCTCAGAGATTGCCTATGAACAGGTTAGCTTTACCCGTGGGCATAGTCGGTTAGGAGACACTTGGTTGCCTTTTGGAACTATGAAGAAGGCTGAGGTTTCGGAATCTGTTAAATGTTCTTGGTAAAGGTATTTAAGATCATGTCAGTCTGGTGTGTGTGTGTGTGTGTGTGTGTGTGTGTGTGTGTGTGTGTGTGTGTGTGTGTGTGTGTTTATTGTAAAATTAATGTACAGAGGGGGTTACAGTTGTGTAAGTCAAGTATTGAGTACATTTCCTTTTGAACAGTGTCACGTCCTCCAACACTTTCTCCCAGGTTTTTTTCCCCTCTAGACCCTCCCCCACCCCCATCCCCAAGTTGTATAGTTCATTTCCAACATAGGGTCTGGTGAGTATCACTGCTGGATTAGTTCACCCTTTGTCCCACCACTTCTGTGCTTTGTCTTCCCCTCCCCAAATCAGACAAACTTACAAGACAAAAGATAGAAATCAAAAATAGTGACAAAAGGAGGAAAACAGGACAGACAGACAGATAGACAGACAGAGGAGGGAAAAATGAACTACAAAAAGTAAAATAAAAAATTTCTTGTTTATTGACAGTCATTAAAAGAAGCTACTGTATTTTTAAATTGCATTAGCCACATTTCTGTTCTTAAAATCTTGCTGCAGGAGACAGGATTCAATGCAGAAAAATAAGAAGGTGATATTTTTGAAATGACAAATCAACATAGGACAGGAGGGCTTGAGTGAATGACAGGAGGAGGAGGGAGTGAATGACAACATTGCCTATGGGTGAAGCACATTACAGGTGTGGAAACCCAGAAATCTTCCATTTAAATTTCTTAAGTATGGCTAGTTCATGCCACAACTACCACTACTGGTTTAATTTCATTCACCACTATGGAAAAGCCTGTAATCTGCTGTAAATGAAGGATTTGCAAGTTGCATTATTCTGTATGTTCTTAAGGATTTAAGGTGTCACTAGCTTTCAAGTTACTCTACTGAAGAGTTTTTGCCAAAAGCTTACTCAGTGCCAATTTTCATTCAATCTCCATAAATGTTTATTAATACAATAGTGCACAAATTCTTCTTTAAGTATTAAATATGCCAGAAAATGTATTTGTTTTTCTGCTTTTATGCCCATATTTAAACATATTACGTAAATTATGTCCACACCTAAATCTGTCCCATCTTGTTGATCCACTTTTAAAATTCACACCCTGTCTTATATAAACGCAACTGAACCATGAAAGTCATTTGTTCATGAGTCATAACCTTACAAACGTTGAAGTAATTGTAAAAGCATCTCTTGTTAGTTTACAATTAAGTTTGATAGCATGCTGTATGAAGTTTCAGAAAAAAATCATGTGGAGTTTAATTTCCTAATGCTGTATCACATTTAATCATAAACATATACGAAGACAAGGTTAAATGCATATCCATTTCAACACCAACAAAAATAATTATTTTTCCTGGATGTATCATGGCAGATGTGATTTTTGTTTCTTAAAGAATAGTTATGGGATATGCAAATTGAATAGATACTAATAGGCATACAATATTATTGTGGAATGCTCTATTCAAGTAATGTTTTCGAGAAAGCTTGTCTTCAGTAGTAGAAAAAATGCTTATTGTATAAGTTTGATTTTTATCTAAATGTATTGTAGAATTCATCAACAGTCTGTATATCTGTAAAGATAGGTAATGATTCAGAAAATGGGCAGTCCAAGGACAAGATTACAAAGGAAAATTGATTCTTTTTTCAATAAGTTTGGACAGTACCCTACTTAACAGATTAAGAAGGCTATCAACTGGAAAATTCTAGAAATCTAGAGAGTAGGCTTTCGGTCTAGCATGGTGTGAATTATCTGCCAATACTCTGCAGATAAAGTAGAGTCTCATGCTGACTGGAGATTCTAGGAAACAGAAGAAATTCTTCTTTGTATGCTTAATAGCTTCTATAATTCATCCACATTCACTACTGTACACAGTGGCTACTTATGGCTGCTATAAGCCATACAACTTAGGTTTAGCTAGGAATCTTTAATTTTTGTATTTGCATCAATGTATGCGGAATCTATAACTCCTCAGAAACAACAACAACAAAAAAAGAAGAAGCCAGGAGCTGAGACACTGTGGAACTAATGACAATCCAGAAGCTCAGATTTTTCCAGTAACATGGGACAGTTTCTTCAATCATCACAAAGTCTACAACTTCAAACATTGCACTTATCACTTATTTTTATATTCAAACAAAGAATAAAGTATATTTGAAGAATTGTCTAAGTACTTGTCAAAGCACTTTGCAGAGGTTCAAGAGAAATGGGAAAAAATGTTTTCAAAGGATAACCAGACAATCTAAAGATTTTTTTTTGAGCATTGAACATCAGGAATACATTAAGAAATCAGCTGCCTAAAATTATGTCAATTCTGTTTTGTTCCCATGGTTTCATGTGACACTATGTGCTTACAAAAGTAGAAGCATGCTGCCCAAAATAAGCCTGGTTTGGGTTATATCTTCCTATGTAGAAATTATAACTTCTTGTTAAATGAAAAGTTATCATTAATGCTATTCATAGAACTCACTAACCAAAGTAACCAATGCTTTTTCCTCCATGTAGCTTTATTGACCACATATGTATACTTTTGAAATTATCTGAGGCTTTGGGAACAAATCAGGGGTTTCTAATTCCATCAGAATTCAGTGATAACTTTTCAAGATTTCTTAAGAATCAGATGATTCAGGGAGTGGGGGGTAATGTTAGGAGCACTCTGATCAGAGTAAGGATAAAATCCATCAAGATGGGAGCAACATGATCCCCAGGATGACAGAGTTTTTGAACACTGAAAACAAGTTGTGGGAAGCCATTTATTCTGGAAGATACGTTAGAGTAATGCACATCCTTTGTCTGCTTTGGAGGAATTTAGTGAGTCAAGTCAATTCTGGCGTGGTGTACTTGGGTTTAATTTGTAGCCTTCAGATAAGTATAATATGAGATATAATATTTTAAATGGAAAATCATCAAGTCAAAATCCAATATCTTGCTAAATATTAGATTAAAAGTTACTGTTATGAATTTATGCAATGAAGAATTAAATTAAAGTCAAGGCTCATCCTTTCACAAGATAGAAACCATTGATATGCAAAAGCTAGATTGGACCAAGAGCTGGACTCTTCTCTGGATGTGGCTCTGTCATCTGTAATACAACCCAGGCCAATGTCCTTCAGTTTCTTTACATGCAATACCTAATTGGGAATGAGAATTACTTTGTGTCTCTATATTCTATGTTAATTCTAGAAAAATATCACAAAAGCTGGACACAAGGGCTCATAACTGTAATCATAGCAACTCAGGAGCCTCACATACAAAGGATTGAAATTTGAGTCCATCCAAGGCAGAAAAGTCAGCAAGACTTCATCTCCAAGTAACCTGGGAAAAGCTGGGCTTGAAGCCAAACACAGACGTCTCATGCATGTAATCCTAGCTACTCAGCAGGCTGAGATCTGAGCATGGTGGTTCAATGCCAATCCAAGCAGGAAAGTCGCAGGAATCTTATCTCCGATAACTACTCAGAAAAACTGGAAGTCGTGCTGTGGCTTAAGAGGTAAAGCACTAGCCTTGAGCACAAAGAGGCTCAGGGACAGCACCCAGGCCCTGAGTTCAAGCTCCAGGACCAGAAAATAGAAAAGCTGGGCCTGGAAGCATAGCTCCAGTGGTAGAGCACTAGCCATAAGCAACAAAGCTGAGTGAGTTCCAGCCCCTCAGTACACAGGTACCAGAAAAGGAAAGAGGAAGTAGGAGGAGGAAAAAAGCGAGAGAGGAAGGAAGGAGGGAGGGAAAGGGAGGGGAGAGGAGGGGAGGGGAGGGGAGGGGAGGGGAGGGGAGGGGGAAGGGAGGGAAGAGGAGGGGAGGGGGAAGGAAAGAACTACAGAAGACATAAGCAAGAATACATTTAAGTAAATGACACTAAAATACTAAAGAAAATTAAGAAAATCAGAATAAAATCCTGATACTAAAGATATGTACATCAAAATGATAAAAGGAGCAAAACATGAAATGGATTTAAAATGAGCAAAAACCAGGATCAACCATTTATACCAATTATAAAAGTCAAAAAGAGAGAATTAGAAAAACCCAAGAGGAGATAAATTCATTCTTAAGAGGAAAATACAGTAATAAATATAAGGAGAAAAATTCCATCACGGACTATCTTGTATGTAAGACTGTGAAGAAGAAAAGAAAGAACCTCATGCAGCCGATAATCACAGGATTGTATACTTTCACATACTAAACAACATATTTATTCCTTTCTTCCATTTGATATGAAAGAACATACCACAGAACTTTAAAAAAAATGTGGTGAAAAACAGGAAAAGATGTAAAGATGTTAGTGATTGATCATATAGGGATTAACTTATGAAACTTGACTAAAAAACACTGGAAATATACCCAAAACACATTTTTTGCAATGATTCAAATGTCAGTGTTGTATGATATAAGCTTTGGAAATAGTACACTGATTTATTTTTCAAAGATTTGTTTGAGGAAAAGAATCAGAAAGGCAAGCTGCAATTTGTAGTAGAACTGTTAAAGAAGCCAAAAACTATACACTGTTTACATATTATCTTAAAAATGGAATATCTACTAGAGACAACAGATGTTTGCATTCAAGAAGTACAGCACTGTTAGAATTCACAAAATGAGTTAGTAGACTAATCAGATGCCAATAAATGAAGAAAGAACTGAGTAATTGAAGAATAGGTGGTTAAAATAAGGCATCCACGCAGAACCTTGATCCTTCAACCATACAAGTCCAGCAAGAATCTAATGAGCCAGTGAGAGTAATACCAGCTAGAAAGATCCACAGCATAAATAGCTGGTTAGTGCATTGCTTTTCCAGATTGCCTTCATGGTTGTAGTGATTTATTTCCTTGAACTTAAAAGAGATGATTGTGGCCTTTATGGAAGAGGCTCTTTCACAATATAGAATCCTATTAGTTTGTAGTAGCTCATTAATCACCATACTGGTCAAAAATGACCTATGTACCAATGTATTGAGAAAAGCAAGCAATAACAATTGCTTTTAAAAGACGTGAATGGTAATTTTTGTGGAATCTAGCATAAAATGGGGAGAAGTCTATGTGGTCATTCTTGAATGTGCCACCTTTGGTGAAGATCCTGCAAAAACTTGAAATGATGTATTTGAAAAAGATCTAATAGTCAAGTAAGTCATGCAAGAGAAAAAATAAAATAAATCATTACAGACAATTAGGAGAAGGAAAGCTTTTAAAGGAGATAGATCACCAAAACTCCTACAATTTCTTGTAAAGTTATTCTCTACTTAAAATCTCATCTTATGCAGAGATAATCAAACACTTTAGGGTAAACTTAGATATAAATAACTCAGCTCCACAAACCTTCCAGCTGTATGGTAGCCTAAAGAGACTCAATAAAGTCTCTTAATTTCTACATTTGCAAAATGAAGGCAATAAAATGCTCTGTGTATGTGTGTGTGTACGCATGTGTGCCTGTACTGAAGCTCAAACTCAGGACCTCAATCGCTTCAGCCACACTTCCTCTTACAGACTTTTGTTCATTAATTAGAAACAAGCAACTAATGGATTTGTTTGCCCAAGTTGGCTTCAAATTCTGATCCTCAGATCTCATCATCATGAGTAATTATGATTATGAATATTAACCATTAGCCCCCACCAGGCAAGAATACTTTATAGAAAGCTTTATGATGATGTTTAAAAAATCAAATATTATATTTTCCAATATCTGTTGCAATTTAATTAGTTTCCTCATAATCCTTATTCTTTCCTTCCATCAACAAGTACTTTTGAGTGTCTACTAAAGTGAATATGGATCTATTTCTGTCATTTATTGAACATGTAGTCCTATGAAAGTTATTTACCCAGGTATCAGCTCCATACTCTATAAAATGTGGGATAAAAATAATGCATACCTCAAAGGGGTTTTGTAAGGATAAATAAGCTACAAGTAACAGAAGAAATGGGCAGGCACAAATTACAAAATCAGATGTTGGTTATATTATTCTTGATGCCTTGCTCCTACACTCTTCCACTTCCTCTGCCTTGTTTATTTTCTTATCAGCATCAAAGAATGATTGTCACCATTTATTAGATATTCCATCAGATCTAATTCTATTAGATGATTATCTACTGTTCAATTTATGATAATAAGTACATAATAATCAGGACCTCTGGCTTGCAAGTGGAAAGAAATCAACCCAAACTAGCTCCATTTAAAAAAAAGTTTTATTTTTTTGGTTGATTCAGTCAAACAACACAAAACTCAGACACAGAGTTTGCTTTAAAAATTATGTGGGTTCAGAGAATCCAAATGTTTGAGGATATTCATTTATCCAGTTCTCATTTCCACCTCACCTTAAGCATAGGTTCCATTCTTTCCTTCTGGAAACAGCTGTCTCAGAGAGACAGGATTATCCATTTGTAATTCTGAATCCTACCAGAGCACAGCTAAGATAACATGGAGAAACAAGAAAGCACACAGAAAGGTTTGCTGCCCTATCCCATGTTCGATGCTCACACTTGAGTCAGTCACTATAGCTGGGAGACAGCACGTACTAACAGGGAGAGGACAGGTTAACAAACTCAAAGATAATGGAAACAAAGCTGGTCCCTGGAAATATCCAGTGCCTACTTAACCTCAGCCACTGATAACTCTCTTCTCTTATTTGATTTCATATCCTTAGGATCAGTGCAACTTGATATGTGAAGGGTACTCAATAAACGTATACTGATATTACAAGCCTCCTAAAAATGAGAAAAACACGATGTTCAAATCCTTTTCTTCTTTAACATGTCCATTTGGGAATATCAAGATGTTTTCATAATGTTTAATTTTAATTACAGTTAATAAATACTTTATTATTCAAAAAATCAGGAATAAAATGTAAAAAAGATCATTTTATCATATCAGTTATATGACGACATATGTACAAATCTTGTATTCAGATCATTTTCCATCATTTTCCATCACCATGATAAATCTGAAAGAGAAGCCAGCTTATCTCTCCCCACTCTTGAATGAGAATAACCAACAATCATGTCTCGTTTTCTTAGACCATCATGGCCAGCATTACCTTGGTTTACAATCACTTGGGCAATCATAGGAAAGCTTGGGATGAGAATCTTTGGAGCCCAGGGGTTGATAAATATGTAGTATGAATAGACTTAATTCATCATCTCTTGCAATCTCTCACAGAGGTCTATTTCCTATTCCTATCTTTGTGACTTTTTGTTCTAGCCAGTTAATATTACTGAACAAACAGTGTTCTAGTTCTTAGTAGAGACCTCATAAAGCCAGATACTTTCTTCTTGCCTGTATCTCCTCTGCCTTTTCATGAGCGCATACTAGGACTGAGACTGCTGAAGGACAAGACAAGGGGGCAATTCCAGTGGATGCATTGCTCCCTTTGCAACCTAGATGCATGAAGAAGCTCAGAAAAACAGGGAAGCTGCCTAGTTACACCAAGATTGCAGCACTGACTTATTAGCTAAGTAAATTGTTATTTTTGACATTTTATTGTTGGCATCGAAACCTAATAAAAGACTTCAACCAACCCTTCTTAAGTCTCACCAGAGTCAGACTTACGATGACCTCGTTGATCACCCTATACTCAAGCAACCGAGCTTTATCCTGGTCTTTACACGTAACTTACAATGGTGGCTGAAATACATGCCAAGTAGCTTGTATTCCCCAGCTGCTCCTTCTGGTCCATTTGAGAATATGATGCTAAATATTGAAACAAATGCTTTGCCATGAGCAGCCTTGCACGCTTTATAACTTGGCAAGCCTTTCACAAGCCTAGAATGTCGAAGAATTCTTAGAAACTTGTCAACTTGACCAAACATGGGCAAAATCAAATTCACAACAACCAGAGACTAACAAAATAAGACTGTGTATAAATTTTAATAGCCGCATAAATCATCCCAGGCCAGGCTTTGATTAAAAGCTGTATTTTTGAACTTGTACTTTCATATTTTACCAGCCATTTTTTGTTTTCAGATAACACTAATATTTCAAAGATAAATATTTCAAAATATTGGAATTTCAGAATATAGACATAATGCTCTTTATCTCCTTAAACATTCTATCCAAAGAAAAATACATTTGAAACAAATGCCTAGCTTTTTCTAAGAAAAGTAAGGTATATATTTAGAGTCCAAAATTATATATAAGAAAGCCCTTGGAAGACTACATTCTGAAAGTAACTTTTAAACCCAAAGATATACAAAGAAAATATTGATAGCTGGCCCATATAAAAGTGACTCAAGTTAAGCCCCACTGGCTCACACTTAGTCTAGCTACTCAGGAGGCTAAGATCTGAGTATCGCAGTACAAAACCAGCCCTAACAGAAAAGTCTGTGAAACTCTTATCTTCAGTTAACAACAAAAAGCTGGAAGTGGAGCTGTGTATTGGTAGTAGAGTGCTAGCCTTAAGTACAAAAGCTCAGGAATGGTGCCTAGACCCAGAGGTCAAGCCCCAGGATAGGCAAAAGAAAAACCACAGTTCAGGAGGCAATGAGGAATTACTATTCTTTACTATTTCGTGTTTTAGTGTTCTTCATGTCACCCATGTCTACACCTTTATTCTAAATCTTTATTTTCATAGATTTTTTTTTTGGTCAGTTATCAGGATTGAACCACAGCTCCACTTCTAGTTTTCTGGTGGTTAATTGGAGATGAAAATCTCATAGACTTTCCTATCCGAGCTGGCTTTGAACAGTGATCCTCATATCTCAGCCTCCTGAATAGCTAAGAGTGTGGGCATGAGCCACCAGAGCCAGATTTCCATAGTTTATATAAGACCCTTCTCCCACCAACTTATTTCTTCCCTATGTCTGAGTTATTCCCAGAACATTTTTGTTACAATTGCCAGGCATGCTGTATCCATACACCTCTTTTAAATGATGGCAAGTAAAATTATAGAACTTTAATGTTTGTATTAAACATTGAGAGAAGAATTAAAAATTTAGACTATATATATTTTCACACACACACACACACACACAATTAACTGTCTCCCAATAGGTATCCACTTAGCAATTTTGGCCCAAGAGACCACATTCAGAAACAGATACCTAAATTTCATAATGAAAAGCCAATTATTGCAGCTATGAGTAGCTCACGCCTGTAAACCTACTGTCTCAGGAGCCTGAGCTCTAAGGTTCACAGTTCAAAGCCAGCTAGGCAGGAAAGTCCATAGGACTCTTACTTCCAGTTAGTTGGCCAGCAAAATAACTGGAAGTGGAGCTGTGGCTCCAGTGGTAGAGTGCTAGCCTTGAGCACAAAAGCTGGGGAATAGGTCCCAGGCCCTGAGTTCAAGCCACAATACCAACACACACACACACACACACACACACACACACACCACACACACACACACACACACACACACACACACACACACACGACGCTACTGAAAATCAATCCTCTATCCACTGGATTCCTGTCAAAACTTATCTTGGCTTGCATGCAGAGTATCTTTCAAAATTTTCTATCCTCTTTCAGAACATTCTTTAAGTCCTTAGGTGTCCTGTCTATAGTGTAAATAAAGCTGTTATAACCCTCAGAAAAAGAAAAGCAAAATATTATTTAAATTTTATTTAGTACATATATTTTAAATGTAGCCCCACCTCCACCCACCAACGGAGCCAACCATCTACTAGACAAATCACACTGACTATTTTTTACTACGTTTTAAAACATAGCTCTTTGGCTTGTGTGTGTGCGTGTGTGTGTGTGTGTGTGTGTGTGTGTGTGTGCATAGCCAAAGTACTGTTAACATATTCTCTTATGAAGTAGGAACTTAGATCTTTCCTTCTTTATTATAAGGGAGTAAGTAAAAGGCCAGAAAGAAGGTGATTGAAGAATGTGAGAATCACCACTCATCATGGCTCTAGTCATATGAACACTACCATTTTTCTTACACTTATTTCTGATGTCTTTCTCATTCAATAGTTCTTAGTAAGTTCTTAATGTAAATATATATCCTTTCAGTTAAAATAAGTGTTATTTTCACATTGGCAACCAACACATGTTAATAATAAATAATTTTTAAAGTGCTATTCAATAATTGTTCCTGAAACTTAATTTGTCTAAGGTTCTGCTATTAACTAGCTGGAAATCAGCTAAGAAAATATTACTCAATATATATTTTTAACAGCCAAGAAATGCACAGATTGTCTCCTACTTGGATGGAAAAAAATTCTTTCTGAATTTTTTGTAAGGAGAACTACTAATTCAAATTTTCTCATCAAAGTAACCTTCACTGTGAAGTTATGCATGCCTTTTTGTGGTACTGGGATTTGAACTCAGAACCTCACTCTCAATAGGATAGCATTTACCACTTAAGCTGTACATTCATATGTTATTTTTGAAAAATTATCAATTTTATATCTGGTATTGTGGCAGTGTTCCTTAGCTTTTTCACTCATCAAGGATGGCTCTCTATCAGCTAAGCCACAGCTCCACTTGTGGCTTTTTGGTAGTTAATAGGAGATGGTCTCAACCCACTATCCTCATATTTCAGTCTCCTGAGTAGTTTAGGATTACAAGCATGAACCACCAGATCCAGCAAAAAAAAAACATAATCTCAAGTAAGAAAGCTATAGACAAATAATTTCATTAATTAATTCAATGACAATAACAAACAAATTGAAATAATAGTAACTTGACTATCATAAAGCAAAGAATGGTCACTTAAGTTCAAGCCAATATAAAATTATTTTTATCTTCTGGAAAAATTCATATTACATAATGTATTATCTCTAACAGTATGTCCACATTGTAACAGTATTAAATTCATTTAAAGAAAAGTAAAACTACACTTAAAAAGGAAGAAATTAATGTAGCTATGGAATCTCTATTACATCAGAATTAAGCTGGTCTACATAGGCATTTTCCCAAAAATACATTTTGTAATATATTCTAAACTTAAATGCTGGATGCTGGCTGAGATCTGAGGATCACTGTTCAAAGCCAGACAGGGCAGAAATAAGTCCCCGTGAGACTCTTATCTTCAAGTAACCACTAGAAAACCAGAAGTGAAGCTGTGGCTCAAAGTGGTAGAGCACTACGCTTGAGCAAAAGAACTCAGGAGCAGTGTACAGACCCTGAGTTCAAACCCCACAAATGACAAAAAATGAAAAAAAAAAAACAGGACTAGTATGAATTTATTGTGTTTTTGCTTATAGAAAGAAAAAAGTCAGCAAAATTATAATTTGTTTATGAAATAAAGTTATAAGGAAATATATCTATAACATCTTGGACAATATCACATAAAATCTTTCTCAATCAAGTATAACTGCAAGTTCTCTAAACTTGTTGCTCTTTTGGTGATACACAGTATATCTTTTAGAAATTAAAATGAACCTTGTATTGGCATTCTGTTAAAGATGAGGGAAAATGGACTTGATGGTAGATGGACAACAGAAATCCCTGGTAAGTGATCAACATATCAACATTAGTATGAAATAATGCTCATCTTACGGGTCCCTTAAAACCATAGGGAAAGAAGGCAATCTCATTGCTCTAATATTCTTAGCAAAGAAAACTATACAAAACACTAACCATAAAAAAGATACATCAGAAAACTACAAAATAGCTAAGCAGTTCTGCTTAAAATTTCCAAAGTCATGAAATACAGGAAACTATTTGGACATTGTCACTGACTAGAAGAAAGCAAGAATGCATGAAGGTTAAATGCGATATTGAATCCTAGACTGAATTCTGGGGAAGAAATGTAACACTGATATAAAAACTGGTAAAAATGTGCTTAAATTATAGATTAGTTGATGAGGAAATACTAATCATGTTTCCCTCATTTTGAAAAATAGGATATATATTAGCAAATAAGCGGATAGAGAATATAGAGAACTCGATCATTAGTAGTAGTTCCTTTCTGTAAGTGTAAAGTTTTTTATTAATTTTTCCTAAAGGGGATTGAAAGGCATTAGGAATATAATAAGCACATACATTTTGAAAGGAAATCAGTGATGATGTGTGTAGATAATTGGAAATGACATAAGTAATCACACCTTACATGTAAGAAATTAATCTAGTTCTATATCTAGAATCATTTTCCTCCTAGTTTTCTCACTTATATTAGAATTTATACTTGACATATATACTAAAATGTGGTTTAACTACCAACATTTTATATGAACTGGAAAGCAGGAAGTAGAAAGGACAAAAGGCATTTCTGCAAATGGTTAGCAAGCCAGAGCTGGTATGTAAGATTTAATTCCTCTATTGTACTTTGGCATTAATCCATGCTTTGTCCAAAAGGCCTAAGCTGATAGGGATGATTTATTTCATCTTAAATAAACATCTGAGTCCTCTGTGGCTTTGGCAGTATTCATTTTTTATAAAGCTAACATACTGGAAACAAAATGTGTAAGAACCCACAGTTCCATGGTCTTCCTTGTCACTCGAGTGTGGCGACAACCCTGCTTGCACCTCCCAGTGTCCATGTCCCTCACCAACGTGATCATCTTATCTCCTTCGTTGTTCATCTTTTCTGTGGTATGGAGACTTCAAAATGAAAAGCAGAAGTTCCCACATCAGATTTAGTGGCATCACTTTATAATTCCTACTAAAATATTTCTCCTTTGGTATTACAATGTTTAAGCCAAGAACCAATTTATAAAGTTTAGAGATTTAAAATGAATTACAATATTCAGTCTAAAGTTAAGTAGCACCAACTCCATTTCTGCTTCTTGGTTTTCAGATGTATTTGTGCAAGCATTTTCAGAGCATTTCTGGCCATCTACCAATTTTTCAGTAACTACAGACCATTCCCTAAAGCTTCTTACTTTGGAGAGATGGAATGCATACCACTGAAGGTTTTTTCCCCTAAACATAGGCCTGTCATTTCCTCTTGCTTTAACATTAGTTCCTTGGTCAGGAACTCATTTAATGTTTGATGTTTGACATTTTATGGTGCATAAAACATTCAACAAGACCATAAAAATGATCCTGGGAGCATAATGGATATGGGAGACAAAGGTGTCACCTTAAAAGTCTATGCTGATGAAGACAAATGACTACACCGAGTGTGGACAACATTCTATGTCATTTGCCAAAGACAGACTAGTGTCTCTGGAAAATCACTTCGCGGGAGCCTAAGTTTAGTTATTGATTTGGATAAGTGGGATTCCATTTGTAGTTGTAAGCAAATCAGCTGCAGCTAGAGAAATCCAGATTAAGTCCAGTATGATGTCATGACCTGTTATTATGTCTTCTTTAACCCTGACTCCACTAAAAAGATCTGAATTGGGAGAGCAACTTTGTGGTTGGTAACCACAAAATAATCATGTCCTGGTGGCTGTTGAAAGACATCTCTGTAGGAGAGACCTTTCTCTTGAATTTTTAACCTCTACAAAAAAGGATCTTGTACGTTGAACAAATACCAAGCATTCATTGACATTTTCTCTTTCCCAAATAAATCTCTACCAGTTCGCCTGTCTTACTCTTCCCCAATCTTTAAGGATTTCTGCCAGCTTTCTTAACCATGAATTGGAATGAACTGATAACTCTCTTCTTAAGCAGAAACATTTTCTTTGCTTTCACTATTACCCCTGATTAGTAAATAGTAAATATGCCCACTACCATCTTTCCTATAAATTCATTGAGCACCTTTGCAAGAGGCTCAAGTCCTCCCCCACCTGCATGTGAAATTCCCAGTTAAGGCTACTTTAGGGTCAGATACACCACCACAGGAACAGAGTATGCATAGGGTCAGTTGTCAACTGGTGCCTTCAGAACCTGATAAATCTGAATCCTATATTTACTTCAATTTGTTGATGGAGAATTGTTTCAATATACCTTACTTTATATCTATAAGATATAACACTTCATTTTAGGAATGCGGCTTGTAGTCACCAAATAATGATTTTGCACAGGACAAGTTATAAGCAAAGACTAGCTGATGACGCCATGAGTTTCCAATTAAACCCCGGTGGCCTCCATTATAGCTCTCTTATTTAGGCTTCAACATCTGTATACAACATACCAATCTGCCAAAGATATTATAAGCCCCATTGGCTCTATTGATTCATAAGGGACAAGGAAAAGGCTTGCTTATACTACAGTTGAAATGTTTTCTTTGCTCTGGTCCCATTATTTGTAAACAGTTTGTAAACAGTTTTGTAAGCAATTTACTTTATAAACATGTCAGGGGCACATGTCCACATGTGTTATGTGTTAATCTAAGTAACTGCACAAACTATTGTGTGTCTTATTTATTAGTACAGTAAAAAGTGAGCCCTTAGCAGGATTTCACTTTTGACTACAAATCTCAAAAAGCCTTGGAGAACTAAACCACCCAGGAAACAATGCATGTCTTAATTTATGTGGTGCATCTTTCATCATCTCTCACAGTAGGGATTGACTATTTTACTGCTATCAACATTGTGTATTTTGCTTGCATTATAGGTAGAGCCAGGAAGGATGAAAGAGAGCAATGAAAGGCGTGATACCAATCAACATGCATTAGAATCATAAACTGACATGCTGAATGGTAACTGCTTTGTATAACTATTTTTTAAAATATTTTAAAAGGGGGAGGAAAGTTAGCACAATATTTAAGAATTCCAGAGACAAATAACAACTGAATGTCAGAAATGAAATAAAGTCATATGTCATGTCTTACCACTTGCAATCATGATTTGCACCATCAAAATAATGTAAATTCTGGCTACTGATATAACCAAAATTATTATTATGTAGCCATAATAATAGAATGGTAGCATGAGCAGTGTGTGTTTGTGTCTGTGTGTGTGTTTCTATGTGTTGAAGGTAATGAAGCAGCATAATGTCAAGCTTTAAAGTAGACATGAAAAATAATTTTAAAAGAAGAGTTGAAAGTGATTACCTACAGCAGGAGAATAAACAAGAGTACAATTACCAGAGTGTCTCCCATGAAAACCTTGTACAATAATGTGGGTATGTCAGTCATGGACATGAATAATCTTAATATGAATAAATCCCCATTTGCTTAAGGAACAAATGATCATAAATAGGCATAATACAGGTATCTAAAATTTTAGTGCTGTATTTCATCTCTTCTAATCCTTACAAGAAAGTCTGTGTTTTTGTGTTTTACAAAAGAAAACTGGCACTTAACTTGCCCAACAGTTCTCATTTCATCAGTAATAGTATCAAACTAGGAGCCCTCTGGCTTCAAAGTCTTTGTTCTTTTAATTACAAATATACTACCTAGATGAAAATGTATGAAGAAGTATTGATTTCAGCCTCTAATGAATGGCCATTCAATGTATTGAGAAGAGAAGATGTGTATCCCTTGCATTCAGAATAGAGAAAAGTGTAGCAAAGAAGTCTAAGAGTATCTGGCCTTATTGTCATAGAGTATGGTGTTAAAAAAAAAAAAAAAACAGGGAAGACTGGTATTGGTGTGGCTTGGCAGTAAAGATAGCCAGAGGATTTTCTTGTTAGTATTAGGATGGAAAGCAAGATAAATAACACTTTGGCTATCTTGTTAGTTCCCTTATAAAATAAGATTCTTCTGACTGAGCAACAAACACACATCCATCTGGAAAACCCCCATGCCATTAGAACATTCTTATCTAAATGACCCACAAGAAGAAGAAAAGTAAATCCAGAATGAGATCACTGGCCAGAGCAAATTTTTCTTCTAGCAGGACCATCGATTTCTGACTGGCATACACAGAATAGATGATTTGCTCAACTGAGGTCCAGGCATGAACCTAAGCCTCTTGTAGTAAAGCTACCTAATATGCAAGCATTAGATCTATCCAAATGCAAAATAAAGCAACAAGGGAAAACAAGTATTTTCTTCTTTTTTTTTTTTTTAGTGCAAAAACTTGCAGGTTTTTTTTTTCTCAAATTTTTATTATCAAACTGACGTACAGAGAGGTTACAGTATCATACGTTGGGCATTGGATACATTTCTTGTACTGTTTGTTGCCTTGTCCCTCATGCCCCCTCCCTCCCCCCCTTTCCCTCCCCCCCCCCAGGTGTTCAGTTCACTTACACCAAACAGTTTTGCAAGTGTTGCTTTTGTAGTTATTTCTCTTTTTTTACCCTGTGTCTCTCGAATTTGGTATTCCCTTTGAATTTCCTACTTCCAATACCAGTAAACACGGTTTCCAATATACTCAGATAAGATTACAGAGATAGTGTAGGTACAAACATAGGAAGGTGATACAAAACATCATCAATAATAGAAACTACACATACACATAGGACGTTGAAAGTAGTTACAGCTGTGATATATCACTTGTTTCCCTAACATGGAGTTCATTTCACTTAGCATCATCTTACGTGTTTCTAAGGGTATAGCTATTGGGCCTTGTGATGCTCTACTATGGCTTGCCTAAACCTGTACTAATTATTCCCAATAAGGGAGGCCATAGAGTCCATGTTTCTTTGGGTCTGGCTCACTTCACTTAGTATAACTTTTTCCAAGTCCTTCCATTTCCTTACAAATGGAACAATGTCATTCTTTCTGATAGAGGCATAAAATTCCATTGTGTAAATGTACCACATTTTCCTGATCCATTCATCTATGGAGGGGCATCTGGGTTGGTTCCAGCTTCTCGCTATGACAAATTGTGCTGCGATGAACATTGTTGTGCTGGTGGCATTACTGTGATTTTGTTTGTGGGCTTTTGGATAGATACCCAACAGTGGGGCTGCTGGGTCATAGGGGAGTTGTATATTGAGCCTTCTGAGGAATCTCCATACTGCTTGCCAGAGTGGCTGAACCAGTTTACATTCCCACCAACAATGAAGTAGGGTTCCCTTTTGGCCACATCCCCTCCAACAATTGTTATTATTAGTTTTCTTGATATATGACATTCTTGCTGGGGTGAGATGGAATCTCAATGTTGTTTTGATTTGCATTTCCTTTATGGCCAGTGATGTAGAGCATTTTTTCATATGTCTATTGGCCATTCTCATTTCCTCATCAGAGAAGTTTCTTTGTAAGTCTTTAGCCCACTTGATGAGGGGGCTATTGGTTCTTTGCAGTTTTGTTTTGGAAGAAGGTAATTTTTTTAGTTCTGCATATATTTTAGAGATGAGGCCTTTGTCTGTTGAATGTCCGGTAAAGATCTTCTCCCAGTCTGTGGGCTTTCTGTTTATCTTGAGAGCTATGTCCTTTGCCGTGCAGAAGCTCTGGAGTTTGATGCAGTCCCATTTGTCCAACCTTTCTTTGATTTGTAGCCTTTCAGGGTCTTTGTTAAGGAAGTTCTGTCCTGTGCCAAGGAGCCCAAGTGTTTCTCCTACTCCTTCCTTTAGTGTCTTCAGGGTGCCTGTTTTGATTAAAGTATTTTCTTCTTTAAAGTTCCAATTGTAACCTCAAATTGTTCAGAAAAACAACTGAATTTTTATCAGAGAAACCTTGTCAGGTTTATCTTGAGGGTTGTGCAGTAATAAAACTATATGCATTGTTTTTAATAAACACTAATAGTGTCAGAACTCTTCACAATGCTACTTCTGAAGTCACATGACCTTTGGGTTCAATGACATCATCTTTAGGAAAGAGAATGCTTTATCTCTGTGCTCTGTGTGTGTGTGTGTGTGTTTAACTAGTTTGAGATAATGTGTACTATAAATATACATAATGAAAACAAAAACCTAAATTTGTTCATGTAATTGTAACATAAATTGTAACCAAAAATACTTCTATTAACATAGCAACATTAAAGCAAAATTCAGGTATGGGAAAGAAGTCTAGATGTCCTGCCAATCATCCTACTATTCCAATAACCTCTAATAACTTGCAAGTCAGGTTATAACACACTAAAACAAAAGATTGGTATTGACAGGAGTTAGTATGAAATTATATATTACTTTTTCATGCACTACTGTGATAATCTAACAAAGACAGTATCTTTTTTTTTTCTTTATTGTCAAAGTGAATTACAGAGGGGTTACAGTTTCATATGTAAGGCAGTGAGTACATTTCTTGTTCAACTTGTTATCTCTTCCCTCATTTTGCCCTCCGATTCTGACTTGGCACAATCATTGAGAATGTATTATTGGAATTTTTTGTCTGTGGCCAAGTTTTAGGGAAAAATTACAATCCCAGGTATTTAAGGACAAAATTGCTTCCACTGTCTTGAAATTAGGAACAACGTGTTGCCTAGATTTGGACTAGAAATTTCAAATTTAAAAAAGAATGGTGTATACTATTCTGAAAAAATTCATAGTACTACCAAGGTGTTTGAAGAATTATAATTTGACATTAACTACACAATAAAGATATATTTATAAATTATCTATTTCTAGTAAAAGCTGCTTAGTTATGAACTACTGTCATCCTAATGATTAGAAAACTGCTGTGTACAACTGCACACTAAGTGGCAGATCATATAAAGCCTCAGTGATAGAAAAATTGTTTTAAAAATAATATATCCTAAGATACTTTGTAGCTCTGTAGGAGAACTGGATCAAGAACCTAAACTTTCCCTTTCACTGCTCCACGTATCGATACATAACTGGAAGATGATAGGCAAAGTTACCCCAGCTGGCAAAAGTCTCTGGCTTATAAGGAGGTTTGAGGCTACATTGTGTGTGTGTGTGTGTGTGTGTGTGTGTGTGTGTGTGTGTGTGTGTGTGTGTGTTTCACTGGCTTCTCCTAATGTTTTACTAGCCAGGCTCTTGGAGATGACAAGAACTTAAAATATGACGAGATTTCTCTACGTGATTAGAACGTTTCATAAGACATCCAGAGGGTGGTAAACTAAGACACCCTCTCTGCAAGAGTCAGATCAATTTCTGCTGTTCTGAACATCTTCAAATGCTTGAAACATTCCGTTGTATTAATTAGAAGGAACTTTTGAAGATCATCCCTAAAAATTAGTCTTTTAGATCTAAGCCATCTTCTAAATCACCAAATCCCTAAATGCTCAGCTGTTTTAGCAAACTAGGCATAGAATGATGCGGAGTCCACAGCAATTTAGAAGAGGGGCTCTGTTCTCAGGTGGTCTGAGTGAAATCCTGAGTTTGGAATGTGTAATCACACATAGATAATTAAAGCTACTTTGCCGTCTTAAGCCTCTGAAAAAGATGTAGTAGAGAAGCATCTGGTGGTACAGATTAAACCATAACATCCATGCTGAACACTTAGCAGTCAGATCAGATATTATCAATGCTTAGGGAAAAAAACATGATATTTTGCATAATTACTAATCATCCAAAGAGTATACAAAAAGTAAACACACCTTTCTCATGTGATCCAGCAATTGCACCCCTTGGTCTTTACTCAAATACACACATAAACACACACACACACACACACACACACATATACATATATATGTGCATATGCCTTGCATATGAATTTTTATAACCTCTTTTAAGTGATTGTCAACACTTAAAGCAGCCAAGATGGCTTTCAGCAGGTAAAAGGATGAATTAACAGTTGTAATTCCATACTTGTAAAGCTTATTAAGCACTAAAAATGGAAAGAAAACGTAAATCATTAGTGGAAGAAGTTATTCATTCTGGAATAAAAATAGCTTTCAGCTATTTATCTTTCTGGAACAAACAAAATTATGAAGCCAGTAGAACGATCAATGATAGCCAAAGTTTGGGGGAGACAGGCAAGAATGAATAGTCTGAGCTCAGGGAATTGCTAAACAGTGAAACGATGCTGTATGATACAATCTTGTTAGATATAGGCCACAAGAGTGAACATTTGTGTAAACTGTGGACTCTGGATGATAATAGTTGAATCGTCACATACATTCATTGATTCGAGCAAATATATCAGTCTGGTGGAAGATGATGATGCACAGAAACTTTGAATGGGAAGGCTTACGGGTATGTAGAAACTCTCTACACTTTTCCTTCACACTAGGAAATTAAAATTTCGCTAAGGAAAAAAAGAGTCTTTTTATAAAAGGAGGAGCCCAGATCCTTCAGCACCCCCTTATCCACCCAGTTTTTAGGTAAGCTTTAGAAGTGAATCCTTGAAATCTTATGAGAATCCTTTTTTGTTGAGTGAAAATATTGCTGTGTCCAAGAGTGATTTTTTTCCTTGGGAATTCTATGTGGATTCCTGTATATATGGCTTGCTGAAAATAAGGGTACCTTTCTGTAAGTCTAGATACTTTGTTGATTTACAACCAACAAACACTGGTAAAGAGTAACAAAAAATAAACACTTCTAAGATACATTCATTCCTACTCTTGTACAAGTCACATCTTCCAGGTTTGTTGTTGCTCAAGATTCTTTCCACGGAGGCAACAGAAATAAGAGGCCCTTTGTGGTAAACCTAAGAGTCCATGGGAAGAGAGACCAGTCTCTGCTCTCACACAGACACAGAAGTCTAGACAACACACAGGACAAATATCAGACGGACTCAGGCATGAATCCCAACACACTATCCAGGTGACACTAAGGATATTGTTCAACCTTTCAGTCTCAATTTCCACAGATCAGTCTTCCGGGATGGGGCCCAGGTATCATATATTGAAACTCTCAGGTAATTCTACTGATGAATTGGAAAACTCACACAATTTGAGCTGGTGATTCTCAACCAGTAATGTCTGCCAAAATTATCTAGAAGGAGCATTAAACCCCAAACTGTTGGACATACCCACCAGAGTTTCTGATTCTTTTGTTGTTTTTTAATTTTTTTCTTTAATTAATCTTTAAACCATTGTATAATGAGGTTTCAATTTAACATACCCATTCATATGTACAAGGCATCTTCATCAAGCCCTCCATCATTCTCTCCTTGTCTCATCTGTTTCATCCCTTTCTGTCTCCTAAAGTTTGATTCTATTTATCTAGAGTGACCTATAGGATTTTTATTTCTAATAAGTACTCCGGGGACTGCGCTTGAGAACCATAACTATAAATTCATAGATCTAAGAAGTCTCCACCACATGTTGCTTTAATTCATTCCAAATCCTTCCTCTCCTAATCTTTCACTCATTCCAAATCTCCACTCACCTCCAGCAGTATTAATTTTCCTGTATGATTACTGGATACTATTACGCCAATCATTATTTCTCTCACCAGCACAGCACTAAAATCAATGTTGCACGTATTTGTTTATTATCTTTGTTTTGCCCACTCTCTACATTCTCCAAGGATAAAAATCATGCTCTTTTCATTCTTCTGTCCCTGATTTTTTTTTTAAAATGGCGCAAAATAAGAACATGATAAGCAGTTTGTTGAATACAAACAATCCATATGCCAAAAGAAAACATGTATCTCACAGCCAAATACCAGATTTAATTCTCTAAAAAAAAGATTAAGTTGCATCAGTGATAATACTTCGGATCTTTCTGTGGCTTTTTTTTTCTCAAAGAAATACATAATTTTTTTTTCCTTTATAAGAAGAAGCATGTATTTTTAGCTTCATTCTTTACACCTCTGTGCCTTAATCTGGCCACTCCTCCTCCCTCAGCCTACACACACTAAACTTGATAACCACAAACCCTTAACCCTGTGACTAAAAATAGTGAATTTTCCAAATGAGGGTTTCTCACTCTTGACACTATGTGAAGATAGAACACAACAACGGTAAGCTTGGCCCTGCTTAAAGCTGCAATCTGAGAAAGTAAAAAGAATAGACATTGCCCTGCCTGCGTCTGAATTCCCTTGGATTGCTACAGCTGATGTCACTGTTACCCATGTCTGAGGAAATGTCTCCTTGGTAAGGTGAAAACTGAAACAGCATTTGCTATTCTGGAATCTCCCAGAGCCAGTATATGATTTCTTTCTCATTAGACTATGAATTCTTTAGGAGGAGACCGGAAGCTGGGTGCCCATGCCATGATCTGGTGTCCCAAGTCCTGTTGTTTGCCCTGACTTTCTTTCAGTGAGGAAAAAAAATCTAAAGAAAGCACACAGGAGAAACAGAAAAGGAGAAGGGAGAAAGGGGACATCCAGAGTGTCTCATCACCAACATAATGCTGATGCTAACAAGAACACAAATGTTATAGGTTAAGAGTTCATGTAAAGTGATACATGGTAAGGAGTACATTTATGTATGTTCGTTATTCTCATAATGTGAATTGAAATAAAAACTTAGATAATTAATTGCTAACAAAATACTTTCTGAAAATACACTAGTTGTACTTCATGGCTTTGTGGAAAACAGGAATGATTTTCTTCTCTTTAAAAACCATCACCTTCCTTTATATAGGTATTAGTTTGATCATCAGCAACTAAAGTATAATCAACCAATTCAAATCTGTCACCAAAAACAATGTTATTACTAAAGCAATTTTCTGATCATCAGAAAGCATTTGTAGAGCTGTGCTCTTCTCTTAAACTATTTAATTCACCTGCCATTCAACTCTGAAAATGGGTTTGAGAAATTTCTGTTTCATTACCGTCCTATATATTGAGTTCTGTGAATTTTTTGCTTGTTTGTTTCTGTTGCCAGTCCTGAGGATTGGACTCAGGGCCTGAGCACTGTCCCTGGCTTCTTTTTGCTCAAGGCTAGCACTCTACCTCTTGAGCCACAGTGCCATGTCCGGCTTTTTCTGTTTATGTGGTGCTGAGGAATTGAACCCAGGGCTTCATGCGTGCTAAGCAAGCACTCTATATCTAGGACACATTCCCAGCCTGAGTTCAGTAATTTTTTTAAACCAACATTTAGCATACTGTGCCTCAGCCAAAAACATGTTGAAATATAAGGTCATTTACAGCAGGTACTCTTGGGTGGTTTTTGCCAAAACAAAAGTAAAAACAAAACAAAACAAAAAAGCCAGGTGTAGGTGGTTCACACCTGTAATCCTAGCTGACTTCTGAGGATCATGGTTCAAAGCCAGCCCAGGAAGGAAGTCAGTGAGACTCTTAACTCTAACCACCAGGAAACCAGAAGGGGTGCTGTGGCTTAACTGGTAGAGCACTCAGGTACAGGGCCCAGGCTCAGAGTTCAAACCCCATGACCAAAACCAACAGGAAATCTCCTGTTATTTTCATCTATTTCAAAAACATACTTCCCTCTGAGAACAAGGCTTGATTAATGTATGATTTCTTCTTAAAATTAGAAATAGGAATCAGAGTGTAACTTAATAATTCTCATTTGCTTCTATTGAAAGCATCCTAATTAAAGCCTACTTCCCAGACCTGATTAAGTAATTCCTGCTTCTGACTGCAGTTTGCAGTTACTCCTATGAGACAAGACTCCAGCTTGTCTGGTGGGGATGGAAACAATCCAGGAAGGAATAGGAAGGTGGAACCTGCACTGAATGAAAGGGGTCGCTTGGTTTTTATTTTGTTATTGTATTTAGAGTTCCTAGCAGAATGCTGTAACATGAAATAACAGCAACTGTCAAAAATATCAGTCTAAATCCAAAAATGTTCATGATTCATAGAGTCCTGTCAGGAATATCCTGACATTTTTATTTTGAATTTCTCAGCTACATGGTAAAAGAGTAATATGCACTTTTAATTTTTTTCTTTTATATGAAAAATGTAAAGGGGTCTGTAATTTCACTATCATAATTTCAGATCCTTGTGATCATAAACTTAATTTAAAATAAATATGACATATAATATTTACATATAATATATATTGTTATTGCAGGTCTGAGTATTAAGCCCACATTCTTTCATATGCTAGGAAAGACTCTAACCTGATATACTCACCTGCATACCCATACACGAAGTACATTTTCTTGGCTTTAATGGAGAAAAATGAATATAAAAATAAACAGCTGGGCATTATTCATTCACACCTATAATTCTAGCTACTCAGGAGGCTGAGATTTCAGGATTCCAGTTCAAAGCTACCCAGACAAGGAAAGTCCCTGAGACTCTTATCTCCAATTAAACACCAAAAAGTTGGTGTGGAGCTATAGCTCTCACCAGTCCTGAGGGAAACAAACAAACAAACAAACAAACAAAAAACAGAGACAAAGCCCAAACCCTGAGTTCTAAAAATAAAAGAACAAAAAGGCAGTAATTATCACATATAAAAATTTCAAAATTGGGGCTGGGGATATGGCCTAGTGGCAAGAGTGCCTGCTTCATATACATGAAGCCCTGAGTTCGATTCCCCAGCACCACATATACAGAAAATGGCCAGAAGTGGCGCTGTGACTCAAGTGGCAGAGTGCTAGCCTTGAGCAAAAAGAAGCCAGGGACAGTGCTCAGGCCCTGAGTCCAAGCCCCAGGACTGGCCAAAAAAAAAAAAAAAAAAAAAAAAAAATTTCAAAATTGTAATTTAAAGATAATATCCCTGAATTATTTCAGTATAACAAATGATTCTTGCTAAAATGTAGAGAAATAGATTCCTATATATAACTTTGTAGCACAGAAGTAAAAGTCAAAACTCCAATCTTGAAAATAATACAAGGATAAAATCAATTACTTACAAGCTACAGAAATGTCCTGTTTTTTTTTAAATATTTTTTGTTAATGAGGGCAGTGAGAGAAGTATCATACATATTTAACTCAATGTGGTATAAAACTGAGCGATAGAGAACTAGGTTTTATTCTCTGTCCATAGTTTACCATTGCATTTTTAATTTCTATAATATACCTGCTACTTAACCAGTTCATTTAAGCGCTTCAAAATGTCTCATCGAGTCCATCTGTCACCATCTCTTCCTCATGGACAAGACTAGGAAACGAGATTTAGGCATCTGTCTTTTTGTCAGGGGGAAAATGGTCTTAGCAAGAACATATAGAATCAGTCACAAAAGAGAGATTTATGTCATAAAATGTGCTGTATCTGATTGAATCAGATTAAGGATTTGGTGATGTTGTAATTATACGGTAGTCCATAGTCAATTGGCAATTTATACACTTATACCATATAGTTATGTCTAAATGAATTTGATAATGAATTGATTGATCATAGCAAGACAACTGAAGTTTCTGAGACAGTTTTCAAAAAGAGTTTAGGTGCTATATAAAACGAAAATGCTACCCCAGGGCTGGGAATATAGCTTAGTGGTAGAGAGCTTGCCTTGCATACATGAAGCCCTAGGTTCGATTCCCCAGCACACATATACAGAAAATGGCCAGAAGTGGTACTGTGGCTCAAGTGGTAGAGTGCTAGCCTTAAGCAAAAAAGAAAAAAAAGAATTAAAATAATACCCCAACGAGCACAGCCAAACTTCATCTGAATACTATACTTCTGTCCTCCAAGGCTGTGCAAAATGTGTTTATTTGCTTTTTTTTTTTCAGTCACTGCTCTCTCGCCTGCAGTGATCCATGTCCTGGATTTTGTACATGCTTTCCACTAGCTGGAGTCCAGTGCTCCAGAGTGAACAGTAATTCTGGCCCCTTTCGTTCATCTCTGCACCACCTGAAAATCTGAAATAATGCACCTAAAAAGAAGAGTTTATTGTTAAAAGGATTACATACATATCTTTGTTGAAAGCACCAATATGTTTTTAAAAGATCATGATTTCAACTTGGTTTTGCACACATAGTGTGGATGGGAAATCAATAATACAATAGAACAACACCTAAAGGAGGTACAACAGCAGTTCTTAATTACACTGTTTATAGAAGAGATAGAAAGTAAAGCCAATCCAAAGGGTACTTTGTCTCAAATATAACATAGTAAAGATATAGCATTAGCCTTTTACTGACCCCACATTCAAGATAAAAGCTTGCATTCTCTGAATTCTGGAAGAACAAAGAAAATCTTTTATGCTGTAGGAATACGTTGAGCACTTTTGTAAGTCTTCTATACATATAGTTCAGGTTTTATAAAATAGAAAATTGTATCAAAATCTTAATATTTGCTACAATAAGTATTGTTACATACTTAGTTTAAAGCTGGAGTTGGTGGCTCATGCATATAATCCAAGCCACTCAGAAGGCTGAGATCTGAGGACAGTTCAAAGCCAGCTGGGACAGGAAAGTCTGTGAGACTCTCATGTCCACTAAACTAACTAACTATAAACTAAGAAAGAAAGAAAAAGAGAGTGAGAAAAAGAAAGAGGGAGAGAGGGAGGAGATGGAGGAAGGAAAGAAGAAAAGGAAGAAGGACAGAAAGAAG
This sequence comes from Perognathus longimembris pacificus, assembly GCF_023159225.1. Taxonomy (NCBI): domain Eukaryota; kingdom Metazoa; phylum Chordata; class Mammalia; order Rodentia; family Heteromyidae; genus Perognathus; species Perognathus longimembris. The sequence continues at coordinate 19,093,068 of NC_063163.1, forward strand.
GAAGGAAAGAAAGGAAAAAAGGAAGGAAGGAAGGAAGGAAAGAAGGAAGGAAGGAAGGAAGGAAGGAAGGAAGGAAGGAAGGAAGGAAGGAAGGAAGGAAGGAAGGAAGGAAAGAAGCAAGGAAGGGAACCGTAGTCCAAATGATAGAGTGCTAGCTTTGAGCAAAAAGCAGCTTAGGGATAGTGCCCAGTCCTGAGTTCAAGGCCCAGGACCTGCACAAGTACACGCACATGTGCACACACACAATTTATTTTAGTACTAATTTCTCCATGTGTAGCATGAAAAATAATAAACCATGAACTATTACGTCTATAAAAATCTTTAGTTCCAGGCTAACTCAAATTCTACTTATCTCCACCAAAGAGTGGACATCTTTCAAGGAAGCCAATCAAAAATTTTACCCAAGATTAATATATGAACTTGGAAGAGAATTTCACTTTCCTTTAGCCCTTAACATTTGAGAGGGGAAAAAAACATATGAATTCAAACAAGTTGAGGCTAGAAGATAAGGTGGGAAGGAAGGAGGAAATGATGAGAAGAGAGAAAAAAAAACTGATGGAGTTTGACTTTAGCCCTAACTAATGGGTACTAATTTCTAAAATATTTGTTCCCCACTTCACAGGGTCTTGTACACCCTAGATAATGCTCTACCACTGAGCCACATCACCAACCCTCTAATATCTAGAGATGCACCTGTTTGTTTTTTTACTGAATTGCCATGGGGGATTCATATGCTCACTCCCATTGGAGAAAGAACCACATGAGTTTCTGTGGCAATGGTGACTAAACAGTGTCCACTGAATGGTCTTTCTCTCTTGGATAAGAAAGATTTCATTTCCCAAGTTCATTATTTCCCAGTATGGAAGAATAATATGTTTTCTAATTCTCTTCTCTCTTCTCATCTGAAGCCAAGAAAAGGAATTGCTCTTTTCCTTTTCCAGATACTCCAAATACCCAACAAAAATTTCCCCGTGTGGAGCCCACAATAGCTGACACAAGAGTGCTGGAAAGGTTTAAGTTCTACCCAATGTTCCATAGTGTTCAAGAGTTTTATCCAGAAGACAACTTAAGGAGTATACTTGTTCATTTTTCAGAGCCTTCCCCATGAAAGTTATTAACTCAGAATGAATGAGAAATCCCAAAACTGATATTCATCTGGTGACTAATAATTTTAAGGATATTTCTACTTCTAAGGACGATAGATAATCTAACATTCAGTAAAGGACCAAAGTCAGAACCTCTGGACACTTAGAAGAGAAGCAATAAAGAGGGGCAGGATATGAAACCCAAGGAAGTGACTCTACCATGGAACTACACTGACATATTAATGCCATTGTTGGAAAACAACACTTATTGTAAGAGCTTTTTACAGTATTTAACCCTAAAATATTATCTCCAAAATTGTGAATCATTTATTTCCATCTCATATATGTTAAATTAGTATGTGTGTATGTGTGTGATCTTCCCATAACACTTCTCTTCTCAGCAATTCCATATATTTGAACTATTCTCTAAGGTTGAAGTCTTGTCTCCCATCTTCATCTCCATTTTCTTTTAAGGTAAAGCTCCATCAAGTCAGCACAGAGGTCGTGGTGTCACTCCTGACAGACAAATCCCATCATCCACAGATCCCCAGGAGCAGCATCTTGCCCCTAACCCCTCCAGCATTGTGAGTTCTCTCATGCCCTCTCTACCATTCCATATCTGAACTTCTCCTGTGCTATGGCAAAGAAGTTCTCATGACTTTGCATTTGCCTTTATTTTCTCCTCAGACAAATACATTAAACCTGGTTCAAATGGTTCCACAAAGATTTTATCCTGGGGCTGGGAATGTGGCTTAAGTGGTAGAGTGTTTGGGTAGCATGCATGAAGCCCTGGGTTCAATTCCTCAGTACCACATGAATAGAAAAGCCAGAAGTGGTGCTGTGGCCCAAGTGGTAGAGTGGTAGCTTTCAGCAAAAGGGAGGGGGGGAGGAAGGAGGGGGAGTGGGAGGGGGAGGGGAGGGGAGAGGGAGAAGAGGTTGGGGGAGGGGGAAGAGGGGGAGGGGAGGGGGAGGAGGGGGAGAAGGAGGGGGAGGGGGAGGAGGGGGAGGAGGAGGGGGAGGGGGAGGAGGAGGGGGAGGAGGAGGGGGAGGAGGAGGGGGAGGAGGGGGAGGGAGGAGGGGAGGAGGGGGAGGAGGAGGGGGAGGAGGAGGGGGAGGAGGGGGAGGAGGAGGGGAGGAGGGGGAGGAGGAGGGGGAGGAGGAGGGGGAGGAGGGGAGGAGGAGGAGGAGGAGGAGGAGGAGGAGGAGGAGGAGGAGGAGGAGGAGGAGGAGGAGGAGGAGGAGGAGGAGGAGGAGGAGGAGGAGGAGGAGGAGCAACTACCAACTACTCAGGGAGAGTGCCCAGGCCCTGAATTCAAGCCCCCAAGACTGACAAAAAAAAAAAATAGAAAAGAAAAATAAGATTCTCTCTCTCTCATTATATTATAAAATTATACTTGCTTCTCACTCGAGGGAAAATAGCAGTATAATCCTCTGGATGTGAGCTATTTAGCTCTGTGACTTCATAGTTGTATGAAATTAATCTCTATGCTTCCTTTTCTTCATATGCAATAGTACCTCCAGCATGTGGTTATGGGGAAAAGTAAAACAAATTAAAGAATGTAGAGTTGGGGCAGTTTCTGACACATATAAAGTACTAAATAAGTGAATGGTGTGGTGTTTCTGTTGCTGCCTTGCCTGTTTTATTTTTTCATATGCTTTATATCCTGCTCTCCTTTTGAACAGAAACCCACACTTCACACACACACACACACACACACTCCAACAGAAATCATTTTTTAAATTTACTATTCAATGAGAATTAACTGCTAAACAACTTCATGCTACCAGTGAATGTATAGGTTCTTTTGTTAAGCAACCAAGTAAAAACTAACTGATCTTAAAACTTTTCTTTTCATTAATTTCAGTTCAGGATTTGCAGACATACCCAAAGTTTGTAAGATTAATGTAAAGATATATCAAGGAAGGAAGAAAAGAAAGGAGGGAGGAGATGAAGGACAGAGGGAGAGGAAAGGAGGGAGGTAGAAGGGAGAGGGAGGGAAGGAGGGAGGGAGGGAGGGAGGGAAGGAGAGAGGGAGGGAGGGAGGGAGGGAAGGAGGGAAGGAAGGAGAATTTAGGAAAACCTCAAAACTACATCAAAATTCACTGTAAAGTAATCCCATTTCATATCCTATTAGACTCCATAGGAAATGGCATTTACTACAGTAAGAAAAACAGATGGTAGAAGGAGAGAGAAAATAAAATCTTCTGAATACTGAGAATGAAATGCCACTGCTTACATTTTGGGTCCTTCTGACGTGTTCCTATATTGGGTTAAAGCCTCCAAAACAGTCATTTTCTTTCTTATACACATGCCTCCCAGCCTAAAATAGCTTTGCAAAGCTTCTAAAGTAAAGAGTGAGTGGTGTTCAGGATGAGTGCATGGTTGCATGTAAATTTGTGAGTGGGGCTAGGATGAGGAACAGTAAGGATCATTCAAATCCGTAAGACAGGCACTGCTGACCGCGATGCTTCAACGGCAGCATAGTGATTCATCTTCCTCTCAGGCACAAGTACATCAAGTCCTCTGTTTTGCTTCTCGTTCACATTTGTCCTCTTTAAACCAATGAGTCATAAGTTGGAAATATGTATGAAATAAGCAAGAAGAATATGTCACTGAGTTATTTCTAGTGGTTCAATATACACACTCAAGGACATTGTGTGTTTGAAAGGCAAGTTTTTAACTATGAGAAGCTTATACATAGAAGATATAGTTGATTCTATAGGAAAAAGAAGAAATGGATCCTGGTAGGATGATTAAGTTTTAGGTGAAGGGGATAATATTTCTTCCTGTACTTAAAAAGATAATTTTTTTCCAGAGGAAATTGCATAAAATCTTGGTCACTCAATTTTTTTTTAAATAGAAGAAGAAACTCCTTGCCAAAGTTCAGTCTTGGAAAACACATGCCATTAAGTCTGTTATAAAGCTATCCCATCTTTCTACAACAAATACCAGAATGCCAACAAAATTTTTCTGTTTATAGTTTTCCTGTAAAATGTTAACTACCTAAGAAATCAGAGGCTGAAACAATTAAGAAGGTTTAGTGTGCGGAAATGAAAACCTGAAAATAGTCACATATAATGCCTGGTCTGGTAGTTACCATATCTGGACCTCTTCACTCATTCATCCATTTGGCACTTAGCTGCCCAGAATCTACCAGGGTCGTGTATAAATGAGACACTGAGGATTGCAATACACAACACCAACACCATTTGTTTCCCTCGGAACCAGTAAGCAAGACATCAATTGATACAGCAAGGCGAGCATTTAAAAAATAGTAATATAGATCATGTCCAATAAATTCATGGGTATGCAGAGTATCAGTTGTGAGGGTCTTGCTTGTCTAGGTTGGGGGTAATGTGTGATAAACTAAAATTTTGAAATGCAAGTGACACCCAGCGAGCTGAGGGATGAGAAAGCAATGGCAGGAGCACTCAAAGCAAATAAACATAATTGTCACAGACAGAGGCTGAAAAGAGAGTGGGGTTTCTAAGAGGATCATAGTTGGAGAAAAAAAATGAGAGAGCAGGGCAGACGATGAGGCCAGGAGGCAAAGGAGAAATGGGGAAAGCCTGTCAAGTAGAGTCATCATCACAAGTCACTGGAATCTGGGAAGAAACATGATTAAGTGTGTGTGTGTGTGTGTGTGTGTGTGTGTGTGTGTGTGTGTGTGTGTGTGTGTACTGGGGCCTGAACTCAGACCCTCACTCTTGCTAGGTAGGTGTTCTACCACTGGAACAACTCCTTCAGTCCTAGGCTATAGTAGCTTCTAAGGAATAAGTTTGATAGAAGAAAAGGAAGGAAGAAGAGAATATCCAGGGGCTATTGAAGTTCATCAACACCTTGATCCAACATGAGGGTTACAGGGAAAGGAAACAGAAGAGGACAGGCTAGACTGAGAAAAAGCTTATTATTAAGACTGTTTTCAGATATGCATGAGAGAATGCTGGACAGAATGGAGAAAGTAATTTAAAATAAGTAGAATAATAACTAAGCAGTGTCAATCAATTTATGTAGAGGTTAAACAGTTCCTAAAAGAAGGAAAGGAAGCTTACAGGTTCTAAATTGAAGATGGCCATTTCTTTTTTTTTTTTTTTTTTTTTTTTTAGCCAGTCCTGGGCCTTGGACTCAGGGCCTGAGCACTGTCCCTGGCTTCTTCCCGCTCAAGGCTAGCCTAACTCTGCCACTTCTGGCCGTTTTCTGTATATGTGGTGCTGGGGAATCGAACCTAGGGCCTCGTGTATCCGAGGCAGGCACTCTTGCCACTAGGCTATATCCCCAGCCCTGAGGATGGCCATTTCTAAATAATTAAACAGTAATATTCAAAAAGAAACTTTAAGTAGGAAGGTGTCTGTGTGTTCTAAAAAACCAAAAACGAAAGAAAGCCAGCAAAGAAGCTCTCTAACTGAAGGGGAAGAGGAAGGAGAGGGAGAGGGAGAGGAGAGAGAGGGTGGAAGATGGAAGGGAATAAATGGAGTGGGAAAGGAGAAGGAAGAGGAAGAAGAAAGGATGAAAGAAAATGAGATGAGGGTGAAAGTAAAGAACCCAGTCAAGGAAAGTTCCTGTGACCTATGGTTAACACATCAAGATTTACTCTGTGAGAAAAAATAACAAGCCTTGTGCACTAAAAGAGTTAATTTTTCTAAGTGAAAACTGATTTCAATGAAAGTCCGGGACATGGGAATCAAATCAGAGAGATCAATTAAGAAGTTATTGATATTATTCTTCAGCATGTGATGACAGTTTGCACAAAGGCTGTGGTGGGAAAAATTATGAGAAACTGACCAAACTCTAGACATATGTCAGCGTTAGAGTTGATAAGATTTCTTGGAAGTCTGGATGTGACATTTGAGAATAAGAAAGAAGTTTTTTCTTTAAAAAAAAAAAAGTGCTAACTTTAAGGACTGAGCAATCATGAGGGAAAGTTGCCATTAGCTAAAATTGAGATAATAAGGACCTGAGTTCATGGAGGAGGTGTTTGGGTATCAAGAACTTGCGAGAACTGCTTTTGAGGTGAGGAATGGGCAGTGTCCAATGCTGGGGAGAATAACAGATGATTCCATTACAGTCTGGGTTTACCTCCCTCAACTCAACTCCCTATTTTTTGTTTAGGTGTTTTCTTCTTACTCCCATTAAAACAACTCTGCTAATTTGATTCATTGTGACATCTCAATTATTTTGTTGATATTTTCTACAATAAATTCTTACTGTGTATTTGTGAACAACATAGATGAAAAAGCGGGAATGTCTAAGAAGAAACCCCAGAAACATGATATTGAAATATTTCAAAAATAAAATGTAGGGCTGGGGATATGGCCTAGTGGCAAGAGTGCTTGCCTCGTATACATGAGGCCCTGGGTTCGGTTCCCCAGCACCACATATACAGAAAATGGCCAGAAGTGGCGCTGTGGCTCAAGTGGCAGAGTGTTAGCCTTGAGCAAAAAGAAGCCAGGGACAGTGCTCAGGCCCTGAGTCCAAGCCCCAGGACTGGACAAAAAAAAAAATAATAATAATAAATAAAAAAAAAAATAAATAAATAAATAAATAAAATGTAGAGAAGGCTGTACAGAATTCTGAGTACTTTCCTAAAAAGTAATTGAACCAGCATCAGTAGCACTATCAATGAGCAAGAGGAAGTCATTGTTTTAAGCTACAGGAAGTGGTCTACACTACAAAATGGTACTGCTGAAAGGCCAGTAAAATGTGAGGGAAATAGGGTGGCAAAAAAAAAAACAAAACTAGGTCAAATGAGGAATGATTTCAAAAAGTAGATGGTGATAAATAATGTCAAATATTTTAGGAGAGACAAAAAAGATCCAACAGCCATTGAGTTGTAAAACAGACAAGAAGAGCAATTTTGGTGAAGTGTTAGCAATGAGCTACAAGGAGCTGCAAGGAAAGAAATGCATGCAACATGTTCAGTACAGACATAGAAATGAAGCAATCGGATTAGGATATAGGTCTGCTTGAGGCATTTTTTTCAGGAGGAAGAAAGTATACCATCTTGATATGTAGTTGAGAATAGTCGTGAAAATGAAAGGCAATTTGTGAGTAGGAAAAAGATCAGCTAAAAAAGTAAGTACTGCACACTATCCTCCTTATCTATTCAAAACCACAATTCCTATTCTTTTCTTCTAAATTAATTAATTTATTGTCAAAGTGATGTACAAAGGGGTTACAGTTTCATACGTAAGGCAATGAGTACATTTCTTATCAAACTTCTTAGCTCCTCCCTCCTTTTTCTCCCTCCTTCCCCCTCCCAGTACTTTCCCCTCCCCACTCCCCAGAGTTGTACAGTTGGTTTACAGCATTGTCTTGTAAGTATTGCTATTGCATTGGTTCGCCTTTTACCCTTTGTCTCTCCATTTTGATGTTCCCCTTCCCTTCCCTAGTTCCAATAAACAAATATGCCATACCCAGGGTACCAAAATCAGTTAAGTGACATCAAGGGTAAAACCATGGGGAAGAAAGACAAAAGAACAAGACATAATTTCACATGGCATGTTGAAAATAACAGCAATGATAAACCACTTATTTCCATAACTTGGAGTTCATTTCCTTTAGCATCATCTTACGTGTTCATATGTACCAGCTTCTGAGCTACACAATTCCTATTCTTATCCCATTGTAGTCTAGGCTTTTTTTGTTCGTTTGTTTGCTGGTGGTGGTCATGGGGCTTGAACTCAGGGCCTGGGTACTATCCCTGAGCTTTTTCACTCAAGGCTAGCTCTCTACTACTTTGAGTCACAGTTCCACTTCTGGTTTTCTGGCAATTAAGAGTCTCATGGACTTTCCTGGCCACAATCCTCACATCTCAGCCTCCTGAGTAGCTAGAATTATAGGTGTGAGCCACCAGTGTCCAGCTAATCTAGGCTTTGTAATGCATGAAAACTTTCAGAATAACACCATCCTATTTTTGCCATTACTTTATCAGATTTTTCTCTTTTTGACATTTAAACAGTTATAATCTCTGAATACAATTACTTGATTAATTAGCTAGTTTTTATGCTAACCATAGACTAGCTATGCTGATATTTACTATTTTATTTCATTGAAAGGAAATATTGTGTACAAGATTCATGACCGAAACACCAATCTATGACATGACAATAAAAATTCTGTAGCTGAAGTGACATGAAGATTCAGATTTCTGAAAATAAGACAGTCAATGATTTAAGAGTAGTAGAAATAAACACAGTAAAAGCATACTGAAATCACCAACAATGGAAGCAATGAACCAGGTGCTGAGTTTTTAAGACTCGAGACAATAAGGACCAAATGTCTCTGAATGACAGACACAGGTAGTATGATAGACAAATCTATTGGACTTTCATTGGAGATGAGCATTAGTTAAGGAGAGGGGGTCTCTGTTGGTTATGGAGCTTGAATTCAGGGCCTGCGCACTGTCCCTGACCTCTTTTACTCAAGGCTAGTGCTCTACCACTTTGAGCGACAGTTCTACTTCTGATTCTCTAGTGGTTAATTGGAGATAAGAGTCTCACAGAATTTCCTGCCTGGGCTGGATTTGAACTGTGATCCTCAGATATCAGCCTCCTGAGTAGCTAGGATGATAGTCATGAGTCACCAGAAAGCTGAGCATTCTTGCTTTCCATATTACCCCTGGCTAATATCAATACCTCCTACCTGTTCCGTGATAATCTATACATTAGGGTCTCCAGTGGTGTCAAAGAAGTAGCTCCAGTGGTTCATTGTCCTCCAAATCCAGAAATCCGTAGCCCCCACCACACCACCTCCTCACTGACATATATGCCAGCGCAGAAAGCAAGTATATCCAAAAGCACAAGAAGCAATACTTCCCTCTTAATTTCTTTAGAAAAATATGAATATCAACTTTAAATCCTCTAGCTCTCTCATCTCACACATCTAAAAATTGAATTTATCCCTATAAAGCTCTCAGATCTGCCTATTTCTCCACATTCTTCTGTTAACAACTCTACTTCAAAAGGCCATCATTTTTTGCCTGGATCTTTGCAATAGCTTCTAATCAATCCCTGGCTTGTTTTCTTCCCACTGGTTTCTCTGAAGAAGATTGATTAGGGAGGAAATGATTGGAAAAGAGACCACTCATTGAACATTCATCATCATCACTTTTATCATCATCATTATCATTATCTACTTTTTCAATATTTCCAATTGAAGAGAAATGGCCTACTGTATGAAGCTTGAGTAAAGCAGACTGCATTTCCTACCACAGTAACAGAAGGAGAACAAAGTATTTTCCCTTATCATCCGGTATCTAAGGCACCAGTATAGTTGTACTCAGGACTTGGATTAAGTAGTTTAAAAGGACATTTATCTGTGACACATGACAACAGCGCTGTCCAGGGACTGATGTACCCCAGGGCTAGGAGTGGAAATGGTACCAGAGCTTGCTAGCTACAGAATGCTAAACAGACAATTGTTCTGGCCCATCACTTCGATCTTGGGCCCATCTAATAGACTTTATTTGTTCTCACAGATTTTTGGAATCTGATTTTCAATTATCTTGTTGGTCATGTAAGTATTTCTAAGCCTATGTGAAAAATTATCTTCTGCTTCAGCTAGCCAAAATCATGTTCCCCTGATTTTAATGTAAAATTTGAACTCAGATAGGGCAGAAAAGAAGTAGTTATAATAAATTAAACCAAGGAAAATATGACCGAAAGGTCTATAAAGAGGAGGTGTAGTTCATAGAAATTTGTTGGATGTTAGGGTAAAGAGGGGAGTCTCAGATCATCGTTTTCTGCCCAAGTGGATGAAATGGTTGTCACTACTTTAAACACACACCAAAAAAAAAAGAACTGAGAAAGGGTAATAATAAATGAGTTGGAAAGATGGCTGAGGTATGTGGTGATAGAAATCATTACTATTTATAAAAGTTGAATAGGAGAATTTAAGATAATGTTATAAGAGTCATAGAGAAGACAGATGGATGAATCTGTGGGAAATGTCAAGGATAAAGATAGCGAAATGAAGTCATCAGGAACGGAACTCATGAGAGGAAATGAGATCATTCTGGAAGAGTTCACAGCATGAGAACAGTGGGTCGAGTATGGACATCTGGAGAATACCATAATTTAAGAGATGGAGTTTAGGAAGAGAAGTCTAGAAAATAAATCACATCATTCGGGACCACATTTTTTTTTTTTTGATGAGATGGCTTGCCTGTAACTATTCTATCTTCTTTCCTTGGATTTGTACTGATGACAATTATTTTCTTTCCTTTGGAAGTCCTTTCTTTGTGAGCAATGACTTTGAATAACTGTCAACCTCAGATTTCAAATGCAACATTCAAGTCCCACCTTCTTTTTGAGAGACCTCTTCCTTTAGGGTTTGAAGTATAAAAAATTTCCCTTCATTTTAGGTACTTCTATCAAAAGGAAACTCTCTAGAGGTAACACGGTAAAGGCATTTGCCAGTCACTTGTACTTCTACATGTTTAAGTGCATGGATTTCTTGTTTTCCCCAGAGTCATCCTGAGTCTGTGGGAAGATGGGCCTAATTTAACCACCTGGTGAAGTGATTCACAAGACCTCCTCCCCCAATTATGCCCTAAGCTGTTAGCATTATATTTACCTCTTTCCTTATATATAAAAACGTGAGATTTGTATTCTGTGGTCTTAAAATAAGAGAAGAAATTCCTACTAAACACAACAAGGGAAAATGAAACAACTAGTAATAAAGATTCAGAACAAACAAATATTTTTAAAAGTTCAGTATATCAAAGGTGAAAATATAGATTCAAGGCACGGAACCAAGAGTTTAGATTCAGAAACATATTTTAAAAGGTTACATTCCAGAGATTACCCTGAACCTAGGAAATATATATACATATACATATGTATTCTAGAAAGCTGAATAGTAAGGCTGTCCTCACTTATTGAGATTAAATAACATCAGTAAAATTGAGAAACACAACTGACGGGCAGAAAAAAAAAAAGAAACAAAGGGGTTAAATGGAAATGTTTGAGTTATTTAAAAAAAATATTGGCCTGGGCAATGGTAGATCAACCTTGTAAGCCTAAGTAGCACTTACAAGGCTGAGATATGAGGATCATAGCTCAAAGCCAGCTCAGGCTGGAAAGCTTGTGAGATGCTTATCTCCAACTAACTACCAAAAAAGCCAGAAGCAGAGCTATGGCTCAAATGGTAGATTGTTAGCCTTGAGCACAGAAGCTCAAGAACAGTGCTCAGACCCTGAGTTCAAATCCCAGAGACACACACAATGTGTATATATATGTATGTTTACATATATATGTATATAATGTGTGTACAGAGACACACACAATGTGTATATATATGTATGTGTACATATATATGTATATAATGTGTGTGTATATACATACATATATGTGTATGTGTGTATGTGTGTGTGCGTGTGTGTGTGTGTGTGTGTGTGTATACAGGGCTGGGAATATGGCCTAATAGTAGAGTGCTTTCCTGTCATAGATAGAATATCTAATAGAAAAATAATCTCTGGAGTCAAGAACAATAGGAAGATAGAAAAATAGGAAGTTTGTGTCAAAAAGAGAAACTAAATACGTTAAAAAATGTATCCACTGGTTGTAAATATCAAGCCATATATGTCCTTGCCAATAGCTGATTCTGTACCGAGATGATGACAGAAAGCAGAAAACAGTATGCTGTCAAGTAAACGAGAGAAGAGGAAGCACAGAGATCAAGCAAGCACCCCACTTCTACCAAGTGGAGTCAAAGCAATATTGTCCAGAAGTCAGGTACATCTTAAGGATAGGATTCTTGGCTTCTCTAATGAGTCATATACATTAGATAAACTTCCTTGGGAATTCATAGTTACTCCAATTACAGACTGTTGGTGAGGAGAGGAAAGAATGGTGACAGATGCTGGGAGACCACCACCAAATGAGTCCATGGCAGCCTCACCTTTGCCTACCACATCCACTATCCAAACATACCTTAACCCAGGACTACCAATGGGCTTATTAGCCACCCTTTCTTATTATACTTTCCAAACTGCTTCTTGCTCTATGAAATGTACTTGCTCACTTCTCAAATGGAATAAGTTCAAAATCCTTTCCAGGTACTGTGTCTAGGACAAGCCCAGGGTCTTTGTACCAGGTGTAATATTTTTCAAGAATATTTTGGGTGTCTATAGCATTGTATACAGAAATATGTAAATATAAATAAATAAAGCAAAATGTTGTTGGAGTGTTTCTGGCAGTATATGGACTTGAGCTTAGGGTCTTTCACCTGCTAGACAGGTGCTCTACCACTTGAGCCAAGCCTTCAGATGTTTTCATTTTGTTTAAATAAGGGTTTATATCACTGGCTGTGCCAGCCTTGGACTGCAGTCCTCCTACCTCTGCCACCATGCAGCTGAGATTACAGACACATACCATCATACCAGGCTTATTTATCAATGCAAATTTTCAGTTACATTTTACCAGGCTACCCTGAAACCAGGATCCTTCTAGTCTTTACCTCCCTAGTAGCTGAGATGACAAACATGAGCTATTTGCCAAGGCTCAAAAGCAAAAAGTTTTAGGAAGCTAGGGGAAGGAAATCTCTCCAACACGTTATCCAATCTTACAGTTTAAGTAAAACTTTCTATCTCCCTGTCAAGTAGACTGTTCTAACTGTGAGTATCTTTTAAACGTTCTTATCTTGGTTTCACTTGGACATCCCCAAGGCCCACACAGTTCTGTCAGGCTCATGCCTCTGTACCCCAGTGCTGTGGCTTCCATGAAGCTTTAGGACAGGGGCTGAGAACAGTGGTTTCAGTGGATTTCATGCAGTCTTTCTGCTTTTCAGCACCTACTTGGCATGGTGCTCAGGCCAAGCGAAGCTGCCAGAACTTTCCTGAAGCTCTTATCCAAAATCATTTCAGAATGTAGTCAATTTAACAGAGAATGCAAAAGACATCTTAGAGGTTTTGTATTCAAAAGCAAGGCATCCATGCAAACTAAATACTCTGTTATTAAAAAGTCCTATAGGTATGGGGCATGCTGGCAGTCCTGACAGTCAGGAACTAAGCCAGAAGGATATCTAGTTCAAGGCCAGGCTGTTTATTAGCAAAATCCTTGTCAAATAAAGTGGGGAGAAGAAGAAAAGAAAGAGACTATCTTTGGTATTTTGTGCTTGGCTTATCTTACTCAACATGATAACCTCCAGTTCTACTTATTTTCTTTCAAGTGATATCATTTCATTTCTTATAGCTGGTAGTTTTATAGCTGATATTTTATAGCTGGAATTCACTGAAGTGAATTCCACAGTTTGGATGTGTGGACAGAGCAGCAATAAATATGTAGGCCTTTTTCCTGTGTATTGATTTACTCTCCTTTGAATATATGCACAAGAGTAGTGTGAGGGGTTGTAAGGTAGAGTTTGTTTAGGTTTTTGTTGTGTGTTTTTAAGAACTTCTATACTATTATCTATAGTGGCCATACTAGTTTACACTCTCACCAACAGTGTATGAGGCGAGAACTAAAAGAAAGATGATGATGCTGACGACGATGATGACGACAACAATAATAGTAATGGAACATGAATAAGAAAGTAAAACTACCTAGGAGGATCAATGATTGGAGAAGACAGAAAGAAGGGGACACCAGGAGTGAAGAGGACTGAAGGATGCATGTGCATACATGCACACACACACACACACACACACACACACACACACACACACACCCCACAAGAAAAAAATCCATCAAATGCTACTTGAAAAGCAGAGGGATGAAAAAAGAATGAGAATAAGGTAGAGGTGATTTGTTCAAAGTGCATGGGTGCACGTATGAAAATATTGTAATAAAACCCTGTCATATTATAAATATATGTTAATACAAATAAAAACTCCTCTAAGGAAAAAACAATATAAAAGAAAGAAAAGTGGGAAGAAGATGGAAGGGGAGAAGGAAATGAGCGGCTGCCTAGCCAGAGTCTATAACAGAGTTGAAATTCTAGTGTTGACAGGAAAAAAGAACAAAAAGGTCAGAGGGGGAAGTTTATGCAGAGGTCTGAGGAGGTGAAGAAACCATCTGTGAAGTGTTTGGGGAAGGGAAGGCCTGGCCCGAGACCATGAGGAAAGTCCTGTGAGACTGGTAAATTTCATAGCAGAAAAGAGGCTAGTGTGACCCTAGAAGAATGAGTGCATTTAATACATCTAACAAGTTCTTAGCATAATATAGGACATTGTACCACAAGATCGTTTGCCCTCATGATCTCCTGGGCAAGAGAAAACTGAAGCTCCTCGCCAGAACCAGAGAGTAGACTGAATATTCCTGCCTGGAAAAAGGGTTAAACTTGAAGTATGATTTCTAAGTGCATCATACTCAAGGCATGAATACAAGAAGATGGAGATAATGGCGATGTCCCTTAAATTCTGCTACTATTCATTTCCCTGTCATCTCCATTTCTTTTTTCCCCTCACACATTAGAAGAAAATCCCACAAGATTTAAGAATCTCATTTCACTGTAGAAAAAGCTCAGCAACCAAATTCTTATCCTATCACTCAGATTCAAGTACATTTGAAGTCCCTACAGCTTTCAGTATAGGTTTGCAGGCAAAATTCCTTTCCACATGGACCTACAAAACTCAAGAACTGAGTGAGTTATCTGCCTTCAATATGTCCAAACTATGGAATAGTGGGGCAGGCAGAGATGGACAATTTGAGACATTCATGCTCAAAAAGAGAGAGGGAAAGAGAAAGAGAGAAAAAAAAGGGGGGGAATGAAGAAAGGGGAAAGGAGGTGAGGGGAGGGGAAGGGAGGGGGAGAGGAGGGGAGAGAAGAGGAGAGGTCCCTGATCTTTACCAGTTCTAAAATCAATCCAGGCAGATGAAAGTTTCTTCTTCCTGACCTGGTCAGCTCTGTAAATCCTTCTCTACCTTCCTTGTAGAATCCAACATATAATGGATGTATTACTGTTTTTATTGCCCTTTAATTTCAGGGTTTTTTTTGTTTTTGTTTTTGTTTTTGTTTTTGTTTTTGCAGTCCTGGGGCTTGGACTCAGGGCCTGAGCACTACCCCTGGCTTCTTTGTGCTCAAGGCTAGCACTCTGCCACTTGAGCCACAGTGCCACTTCTGGCTGTTTTCTATATATGTGGTGCTGAGGAATCAAACCCAGGGCTTCATGTATATGAGGCAAGCACTCTTGCCACTAGGCCATATTCCCAGCCCAAATTTCAGTTTTAATAATATTTTATTTTATTGTATAGGCACTGTACAGAGGGTTATGGTCACATAAGTTTACTAATGAGTATATCCCTCCCTCATTTTCTCCCACTTCTCTTCCCCCGCTAATCTCCCAACCAAGTTGTAAACTTCTTTTCCAATACAGTGTCTAGTGAGTATCAGTGTTGCAATGATTCACCCTTTGTCCTTTGTCTCACCATCTTGTCATTCCCTTTTGCTTCCCCAAATCAGATAAATGTATACAAAAGACACAGGATACCAAAATCAAAAACACTGACAATAGGGGATAAACCAAAGGGAAAATAAGAAAGACAGAAAAAAAGAAATAACTTCAAATAGTACATTTAAAACAAAAAAAAACTTGTGTTTCCATATTTAGGAATTCATTCCAATTAGCATCATATTTTTTTGCCAGTCCTGGGACTTGAATTCATGGTCTGGGATCTGGTCCCTGAGCTTCTTTTGCTCAAGGCTAACACTCTACCACTTGAGCCACAGCGCTCCATCCAGCCTTTTCTGTTTATGTGTCACAGAGAAATCAATCCCAGGGCTTCATGCGTGCTCGCCAAGCACTCTACCAATAAGCCACATACCCAGTCATCTAATATCATTTTACATGGTCATATGTACATAGCTATTAAGCTATTGTGATCCTGTATTAGGGTTATCCTAGACATATACTAATTATTACAAATGAGGGAAACCATAAAGCCGATGTTTCTTTGGGTCTGGCTTAATTCACTTAGTATGATTTTTTTTCCCCCAGGTCTTTACATTTCCTTACCAATGAGAGATGTCATTCTTTCTGATGAAAGCATAGAACTCCATTGTGTCGTGAGTGTGTGTGTGTGTGTGTGTGTGTGTTTGTGTGTGTGTGTGTGTTTATCCATTCAGCTATTGAGGGACATCTGGGTTGGTTCCATATCTTAGCTATGGTAAAAAATGCGGCAGTGAACATAGTTATGCACAGCAAATCAAAGAAAGGCTGGATAAATGGGATCACATTAAAGTGCACAGCTTCTGCATAGCAAAGTACATAGCTAGCAAGATAAATAGAAAGCCCACAGATTGGGAGATCTTCACTAGCCATACAACAGACAAGGGCCTCATAGCAAAAATATACCTACAGCTCAAAAAATTAAACCCCCAATAATAAATCCTCAAAGAAACAATCACCCCATTAATAAGTGGGCTAAAGAATTAAAAATAGACTTCTTTGGGGAGGAAATAGGAATAGCCAATAGACAAATAAAGAACTATTCAACATCTCTGGCCATAAAAGAAATGCAAATCAAAACATTCAGATTCCAACTCACCCCAGATAAAACGGCCATTATCAAGAAAACAAATAATAATAGATGTTGGTGGGGATGTGACCAAAAGGGAATGCTACTACATTTTTGGTGGGAATGTAAACTGGCTCAACTACTATGGAAAGAGTATGGAGGACTACACATAGAGCTCCCCTATGACCCACCATCCCACTTCTGGGCATTTACCCAAATGATCACAAGCAACTATGCATTATTATACAGAACCAAGAAAAATGTTTTCAATTTAACTATGTTCCAATGCAGTTTTTCACTTAGAATTTTTAATGCTCATTGGAAGAGCTCTTTAGACTTTAAACTTAGATTTTGTTGTATGTCACTTTGTGCATATATTAAAAGGATGACATAAATCCATAAAAATATCTAATCATCAGCTCTGCTGAATTCCATTCTGATTGCACATCAGTAACGTCTATGTCCTTTCCACCTGAGACTCCTTGACCAAATCGAGGCTGGTGCTGTGTACATTCCCTAGGAGCTAGAATTTCCTTCCTCCTTCCTTCCTGATCCTCACACCATAATTGTTCATGTTGACTCTCTGGATCTTTCTACAAAGTTCCAGGAGAGTGTTTTCAGACCACTTTCTCTCAAGTAATTAAAACTACGTGTATAACTGCAACCTGGGAGACAGTGATTTGCAGATGTCATCCGTCTCTAGAAGACCCTTGACTTTACAGAGGTTAAAGTACAAAGGAGTATGCATCTTAGAATTAATGAAATATGAAAAATACTTTTTCTTATTTGGCACAATCATCACATTTAGGGAGCACATTAAGACTGGTTCCCAAGTGAACTTTTTTATTGCTTCCTAATAAATGCTTTAAATTAAGGGCATGTAATGGAAGTATTAAATGACATATTGTAAATATAATCCTCTGCCTGAAATATTTCCAAGTTTTTCAGTTCATAAAATGTTTTGTGTTTCAAACAAGACATATTTCAAATGTCAAGGAATAACAGCATATTCACATGATGGTGCAAATTTACAATAAAAAGAATTTTCTCCAAAATTTGTTGCCAGTAACCATTTAGTTAGTCCATCCCAAGAACTAAAACAGGTAATAAAACATAAACAATGCCTGGATTTTGTGAAAAATACCCTTAATTCCAAAGTGTGATAAATTAGATTTTAATTCCAATAAATACTGTGTTCATTCTTTAAAAGCATTGTAATGTAAAATAAGCTGTGCATCTATAATCACTTTTCAACAATGGAAATCATTTAAATTATGGTTACGTTTTTGCCCAAGAATTCTCATTTAAAATTTTTATTTATCATATTTAATAGCCAATCTCCTAATCAAACTATTTCTATAAATGTACTCATAGATCCCTTGATAGATAACACTTCTAAATGTGGGTGATGTACAGGATTTATTTTATATTTCATTTTTATACACCTTTGACATGATTATATGTGTCATGGCTAGCAAACCACTCCCCCATCCTATGTTTTATTGGAATATGGCCACCCCCATTTACTTACAGAGATCTGTAGGCTATTTATCTACTTCTAGATTGGAGTTGGAAAGCTATAGTAGAGACTCTATGTCTGACCAAATAAAACATATTCATCTAGTCAATATTTCTGACTCGATCTGGTAAATAGTGCTGGTTTTATGCACCTTTCCACCTTGTACTCTGCAGCTCATCTTCAAAAAAACTTGTTTCCCATTTGCATAATGAGAAAAGCTAGACTACCATTCAGCAATAACATACGGTGACACTGCCTCATGGAATAAATAATACTTGTGTGAGAGGGAAGTTCAAATGTTCCTTAGAGTAGAAAGGGAGCTTAATGTCAATTAAAGACTGAAAATACTACTTCCTTTGTGATTCACTCTCTGCTTCTTAATGTTCCAACTCTAATCTACTTGGTATATTCAGTTCTACTGGATCTTCCAGGACTAATCTCAACATGTGGCTTTTCTGAGTATTAAGCACCATTTTCAATTGAATAAACTGAAGACCAGAGAGAGCTAAATTTCTATTGGCTTTGACTGGTTGCCCTTTCCTCCTTTCTTTATTTTGAACACATGGACTATTTCATTGGCCTCAGCATCAGGGATCAATTTCATTAGTTCAAAAAGAATGAACTATGGCTCATTCACTCCTATAGTCCTAGCGACTTAGGAGGCTGAGGGTGTGAAAAGCATAGTTCCAGGACAGGCTGAACAGAAAACTTCACAAACTTTCTTCCCAGTGCATAGCTGGAAGTGGTAGCATGAGCCTGTCATCACAGTCAGAACAGGAGGCTGAAAACGGGCGAATAACAGTGCAAAAATATTCTGCACACAAGGGCTGAAGAAGTGGCTCAAGGGTAGAGTTCCTGAGTAACAAATGTGAAGCCCTGAATTCACATCCCAGAATGTGTTAAGTTGAATCTCCTAAAGATAATTTAAAAAATAAACTCCAAGCTGGCTACCAGTGGCTCACACCTGCAATCCTAGCTACTCAGAAAGCTGAGATCTGAGGGTCGTGGTTCAAAGACAGCCCGGGCAGGAAAGTCTGTGACATTCATCTCCATTAAACCACCAAGAAGAAAAAACAAAAAAGTGTGTGTGTTGGGGGGGGGGGGGGGGGGCTCAAGTGGTAGAGTGCTAGCCCTGAGCAAAAGAAGTTCAAGACCATCCCCAAGGCTCTAAGTTCAAGCCCTAGGACAAGTACCAATAAACCAATAAACCAAAAAACCTCCAGTACAACAGAGAGAAATGTTGTGTCCAAACAAATCACAATATTTTCCTGGGTAAATGCTATTTTGTAGAACTAAGCCTGCTACTCAGGAAACAGAGCTCTGAGAATAGTGGTTAAAAGGCAGCTGAGTCAAAAAGTACCTAGGAGACATTTTTTTTTTTTTTGCCAGTCCTGGGCCTTGAACTCAGGGCTTGAGCAATGTCCCTGGCTTAAACCAGAAGTGGTTCTGTGGCTCAAAGTAGTAGCCTTGAGCACACACACACACAAAAAAAAAAGTTAAGCCATTTTCAAATAATTTCTTTAAATATCAGAGCAGCAAGTGAAGATGAAAACTTCATTAACAATGTATTTCAGGTAGTCCAGAAAACAGAGGGGTGGGGAAGGGTGTCAAGAGAAAGAAGCAGAGCCCAGAGGGAGGAAGAGAATCCCAACAATGACCTAGGTCCCTGATTCAGACAACCTGAAAGTTTATTCTGGCCCTTCCTAGAAACCAGACAGAGCAGCCAAAGCACCTAGATAAGCCACAACCTAGATATACCTTGCCACCAAGATTTTTGACTGCTAAGCCCAGACAATCTTCAATGAAGGCATCCAGCAACACCAACAGGATAGTGGGAACATCTCTCTCACACAGGCAGTGATGGCAACAAACCCCGAAATGCTTTTCCTGTTTTCTTCTGTCTCTTCTAATGGCTTCAAAATTTTTAAAAAAAATTATTTGTAAACATGTTATTCACACAGTAATCCTTATACTTTTAGCAAAATAGCCACTTATATGTCCTGTTCTCTTCCAGGAAGGTTAATTCCAATCACACAGCTTTCTTCTCCACTTACTATTTCCATCTTTCTGTCTCAGCTTTAATTCTCATAGAAATTTTATGCCTGCCAGGTTAAAAAGTGATCTACATAAGATATGCAAACCTTTCGTTAGGTTCTGAGTAAGGAAAACTGCAAAGAGATACAAAAGATAATAACCATAAGAACTTTATTTTTTTAGAAAAGTTAGCTGGTTCGCCCTGCTGTGTGTATCTAATGCTTTGCCTCCAAGAATAGAACTTATTAGCAATCCTAAAGTAAAAAGGACAGGATATTTTTCAACAAGGGCCTCTGCTTTGCCAAACATCCCCGAGTTTGTCTCCAAGGATTTGAAAAGAAAGGAAAGAATGAAGAACGGAAACCATAAAGCACGCAGTACAGCTATCATCTAATTACTGAATGAATGGTACAGTTGTTTGTCTGATTGCACTAAGCTAGTTATCCACTGCTAGTTTCATTGACAAAAAGGGAATCTACACAAATTATAGGGGAAACTCAAGCACTAAAGGAATGTTTTGGTTCAGAGGTTTGCAATGACTATTGGCTTCGGTTTTTGGCAAAGTCTGTCTCTGCTGTATGAACTCAGCTGTGCTGGGTCAGCTTGAAGCATTCCCAAAAGCCTGGAAGAGGACAGACTTCCTTGTCATCTGTATCCCATCAATAAATTAAAGTGATGCTCTCCAGTTCGTGTTTGTTTCTTGGCAGGCTAATCTACAATCAGTAAAAGAAAAGCCTTTCATTTGTGCACTGCCGCTAAAGGAAGGAAGCTTTTGTACTCAGATCCACTGGAGACCAAAATATTAAAAAGTGGAAGAGGAAAACCATATGTGGCAATTCTTATAAACAAGCAGCTCAGCATTCTGGTTAAAGCAATGCTTGCATTCATTACAGAGAAAAGTAAATGTTTTCCTATGAGAAAAGGTTTTACTAATAGCAATATTGATAATATTGTTGTGAACACTGACATTTTAAGTGGTGGGTATGTTTCTGATCTTTTTAAATCAGACAAATCTATAAACCAGATATTCCTACAAAATTTGAAATTATTAAAACATACTTAGCCTAACCAGTCAAATGCAGATCAAAACAGGAGTAGGAATAGTACTCTAATAACAACTTGTATTTCTTAGTCTATTAAGACTGTCTTATTTCTATTTGTTAACAGTTATCTTTGCCCTGGAAACATTTGCAAATAAGCATAGTGGTTAGACCAGTGTTGATGTGGTCTTCTTTAAACCCCCTATCACAGAGAGTACATGAGGATGGCCCATCCATTTTGGCCTAACCACATTTTTGTTTGCATTCCTTGTTATCTCTTTGAAGCAACCAATAACTGCACCCTGATTTCATAGATGTAGCCATTAAAAACTATGGCTTCTAGCTTGAAACTTCAGTACTTTATGACTTCATAGACCAGTGGTTCCTATCAAAAAGAAATTGATGTTATTTTCCATTTGTAGTTAAAAAATAGCTATAAAACCAGCAGGAGATCAAGTGAAAGAAGTGTGATTGGTAAGAACTGTGAGAGTTATCAGAAATCACTATGTCAGGGGCTGGGAATATGGCCTAGTGGCAAGAGTGCTTGCCTCGTATACAAGAAGCCCTGGGTTCAATTCCCCAGCACCACATATATAGAAAATGGCCAGACGTGGCGCTGTGGCTCAAGTGGCAGAGTGCTAGCCTTGAGCAAAAAGAAGCCAGGGACAGTCAGGCCCTGAGTCCAAGGCTCAGGACTGGCAAAAGAAAAAGAAAGAAAGAGAGAGAGAGAAAGGAAGGAAGGAAGGAAGGAAGGAAGGAAGGAAGGAAGAAAGAAAGAAAGAAAGAAAGAAAGAAAGAAAGAAAGAAAGAAAGAAAGAAAGAAAGAAAGAAAGAAAGAAAGAAAGAAAGAAAGAAAGAAAAGGAATCACTATGTCGATGCTAGCAAGAAAACAAAGTTTGGAAGTATGAAAGATAAGATCTCACAAACAATTGCCAGAAGAGCAACTGACAAAGTTTACAACCAGAACCATAATCTTGCACCAAAGCTACCATAACTATACACACACATAAGAAAATACTTGTGTGAGGACATCTGCCCATCATCTGCCCATCCTCAGACTTGTATCACCCTTGTTATTAATACTTGTGGTCAAAGATAATTACTTCAAAGTATCTAAGTGTAATTCCCCTTTTCCCCAATGTGCTTCCAGTTTATTATGATATGTGTATTGTTTGTATTCTACTCTCAAATAAATCTAAGCTTTAAAGAATCCCTCTCTGAATCCAGGCATGGCAATGCCCACCAATACTCCCAGCATCTGGACGACTGAGGCATGAGGATCACAAGTTCAAGGCCAACATAGCTATTTCCAGTCTAGCCTGAGCTCCATAGTCAGAACCTAATCCAAGACAAAAAACAAAACAACAACAACAACAACCAAAAAAACAGCATTAACAACATCAACAACAAATCTCTGTTATTTAGGTTAACCGAACATCTTGTGAACGATAGCTAAAGTAGGTGATGATGGGGAACTCATGAAATTCAGATCGTGACATAGCAAAATACGTCCCTTGTCAATCAGAACATAATATACTATACAAGAATTTTTCATTTGAAAATATATTCTCCTTTGCACCAGGAAGAGGAGATGGCTCTTAAGAGATTTCTTAATTCAGTAGAGAAAGCATCAGCTCAAAAAGTATACAACAAGGGCTGGAAATGGGGCTTAGCAGTGAAGTGCTTGCCTAGCATGCTCGAAACCCTGGGTTCGATTCCTCAGCACAACATAAACAGAGAAAGATGGAAGTGGTGCTGTAGCTCAAGAGGTAGAGTGCTAGAAAGAAGCCAGAAGACAGTGCTCAGCTGAGTCTAGGCTCTGGGACTGGCAAAAAACAAATAAACAAAAACAAAAAGTATATAACAAAACCACCTTTGGTGATTTCCCTGGTCCTCTCAGCTTCACCTGGCCTCTTAACCTGGCCTGGTAATCTGGCCTCTTTGCTCACTTGCTCACGTTTCGCCTCCAGCACCTCCCAAATCTCTTTTCCTTTCTGTGTCTTGGGATGATTTAAAAGCCTCAAGATCATTTATCTTTTGCTCAAGTCTTGTTTTTCTGAGATTCCTATGTCAGCGAATATAATGAAAACTGTTTCTTGCCTGACACCTTGTCTATGTCAATTTAACTCAAAGGGAAGTCAAAGTATCAAGAAGAGTAGAAGAAAGCCAACTTTCCTACCCAAGAGGATATTAGACAGAAATGGGAATGTAGCATTGTTTACTCAAGAGGGAATTGAATGTGCATTTACTGAGTGTACTGGAAAGAGGATTAACTCCACAAATCACAGGATTTCATTCCTGGTTCCAGCGTCCTGACTGAAGAATAGTGCAGTCTTTAGAGCAAATCCGTATGGCTTGTGATAGTTCAGAATGGTTACTTAACTTCTCTGAGTCACAGCGTTCTTCTCTTAAATGGGGATGACAATAATGTTCACTTTCTAAGGTTTTGTATATCCAGCACATAGTAATGAACGTGTTCAATGTTGGGTTCAACAAATTAAATTTTTACTGAGAGCAAAGATCAGAACTTGGGCTTTCTATGTTCAGTTTTTCTGGTTTTAAGTAAATACCTAGGATTTCTTACATCTCAAAGGCAGAGGCACAGAAGAAACTTTTCTTTCCCTAACTTAAAGTTTAATTTTTGAGTCTTTGACAAGAACTAACAATTTGCAAATTAACATTTGAAAAGGTTAATTGGCTGTCATTACACATTCTCTCACACGCTCTCTTTTTATTTTTGGTTTGTGTCTTGTGTATATTTCTCTTGTTAATCTATCTTTCACTTTGGCTATTTTAGATATGAATTTCAAAGTAAACAAGGAAAATACATTCTTTTTTATCTCCTACAGAACCAATAGAGATAGGTACTCTTGGGTTATTAAATAGAATAAAATTATCACAGTTACTTGCTAGGGTAATTAATGTAATTGTAATTTAATATAATTACATTACCTAACTTAAAGGCAATAACTAGCCATTGTTATGCAAAAATATTGCAACACTAAAAGACAGTGCTATTAGTCACAAAAAATACTTGTTTTTAAAAGTTGCATTTTTGCATTTACTGTTTGGTATTATTTTAATGTTAGTTGCTAATTCACATTTTTGTTCATTTAGCTATCTGCTTTATTAGTCTGATAATCTGGTTTTGTTGCTAAAAGTATGTTCTTGTACAGTTAAATCTACTATGTTTCTTTGCTATTTCGACTATATTTAACCTTAAAAAGTCATTAGTTGTACAAAACCTGAGAAATATTCACAACTCTGTGCTTTTCTCTGATTTTCTTAGATTTTTTTCAAAAGGTATTGTAGTCATTGATCTAATAGAAAAAAATTAGTGTATAAGCAAAAGTAGAAGTGCTCACTTATTTTTGCTAATTTTTAAACTATTAATGATGTAATTACTTTCACAATAACCACAATTTTGCAAAAACAGTAGTTTTCTATCACATATTCTGAGCACTCCCTAGTAAAGATTCCAGGTTCCAAGAAGGTCAAAAGCTGTGTTAAGAACACTTTTGAATTTAAGTTCCGAAAACTATGAAAATTCGATGTTTCTCTTATTTATAGATTTCCTAAAGAGGAAAAAGAATGAACTCTTAGTGCTGTTCAAATGACTAGTTGCAGAAGATTATGATGGAAGATATATATATACAAAATAATAATAAATTAGGGCATGCTCTATAGCTCAGTGATTACAGTATTGGTCATATAAACCAGTGATTCCAAGTTCAGTCCTCCCTGGGCCTCTTAGTGATTGCTAACACTTTACCTTTCTTTATAAATTTGGTGTCTACAGGTCTCCTAACTCTCTCTGCCAGTGGAAGTACCCACTTAATATTCTCTGCGACCCATTTACCCCTCATGCAATCATCAAAATTCCTAATTCTTTACATCTAAGTTGTTACTGCGAGAGCAATCGGGTATATAATGTATAAGAAAAAATATTTCTGGGATCAGAATATTTTCTTCATGTTACGATCTGTTAATCCATGAACAGTCCCACTTAATTGTTGAAACCAGGCATCTATTAATTCACTTTACATTTCATTCTTATTCTGTTAGTCAAGATCTGTGAAAATTGTCTCTCTCCTATATCTAGAATGTGACTCCATTATCAGAAAAAAACAAAGTAAAGAACAAGAAATGCACTCACTGCTTTTCATATGAACCTGTAACCCCTCTGTACCACACTTTGACAATAAAGAAAAAATTTTTTTAAATCTTCAGAAAAAGTGGGGGGGCTGGGGATATGGCCTAGTGGCAAGAGTGCCTGCCTCATATACATGAGGCCCTGGGTTCGATTCCCCAGCACCACATATACAGAAAATGGCCAGAAGTGGCGCTGTGGCTCAAGTGGCAGAGTGCTAGCCTTGAGCAAAAAGCAGCCAGGGACAGTGCTCAGGCCCAGAGTCCAAGCCCCAGGACTGGCCAAAAAAAAAAAAAGAAAAAGTGGGCTGGGAATATGGCCTAGTGGCAAGAGTGCTTGACTTATATACATGAAGACCTGGGTTCGATTTCCCAGCACTACATATATAGAAAATGGCCAGAAGTGGCGCTGTGGCTCAAGTGGCACAGTGCTAGCCTTGAGCCAAAAGAAGCCAGGGACAGTGCTCAGACCCTGAGTCCAAGGCTCAGGACTGGAAAAAAAAAGAAAAAAAAAAGAAAAAAAATCAGACTAAAATAACACTATTATAGAACTATACAGTTACAAACTAAAGTAGAATACCATACTAAATGCATAACTTCCAGCAGTAAGCTAAGTTCTTTAATAAAAAAGTATGCTTAAGATAAAATAAGTCGGGCTGGGAATATGGCCTAGTGGCAAGAGAGCTCGCCTCGTATACATGAAGCCCTGGGTTCAATTCTCCAGCACCACATATCTAGAAAACAGCCAGAAGTGGCACTGTGGCTCAAGTGACAGAGTGCTAGCCTTGAGCAAAAAGGAAGCCAGGGACAGTGCTCAGGCCCTGAGTACCAAGCCCCAGGACTGGCCAAAGAAAAAAAAAAAAAAAAAAGATAAAATAAGTCAAAGAAATTAGAGAAAAGTACATGACCACTTGTAATAAAGATATTACAGTATCTGAAATTTCTGATACAGAAAATCCAACTGTTATATTCTCTACTTTCTCTCTCTCTCTGCCTGTCTCTCTCTCTCTCTCTCATCTGAAATAAAATGAGAAAGGAAATAGGCCAGTGTTAAAAGAAATTGAAAGATCACCATTATTATTGTTAAAGACTAAGAATGCTTGGTTGGGCAGCTAAATGATCATTTCTCTGAATCATAGTCTATGGCCTGCTTACCTTTACTTTCTTTCAGTAATGAATGAATGAATCAGGTAGACCATTCATTCACTTAGATGGAAGGATGGAGTAATCAGTGAACATGATGAAAGAAGGGTAACATCTGTTCCCTCAATCCACAAGAAAGAAATCTACAAGAAAGGCAGAGGGCTGGGGATATGACCTAGTGGCAAGAGTGCTCACCTCGTATACAGGAGGTCCTAGGTTCAATTCCCCAGCACCACATATACAGAAAATGGCCAGAAGTGGCGCTGTGGCTCAAGTGGCAGAATGCTAGCCTTGAGCAAAAACAAGCCAGGGACAGTGCTCAGGCCCTGAGTGCAAAGCCCAGGACTGGCCAAAAAATAAATAACAAATAAATATATAAATAAATAAAATTTTAAAAAAAGAAAGGCAGAGGTGATTTAAGCATCCCCAAATTACTTTTTCCAAAATTATCAATGATAAATTGCTCTCCTTTCATTGAATAGCATCACTAAAGAGGTGACAGTGACTATGCATTGTAGTAACAAAACTTGTGTTATAAGACAATCAATCAGTGCTCAGTTTCATTGAAAAAGTTCTAAGAAGTCTGCCTTGTGAAATTATCAAACCTCTACTAATACAATGTTTCTCTACAGTTGCTCTACTGTGCATCACCAATCAGCCCTTACTCATTCTTTTCCAAGTGAGAAAATTTATTGCAATTTCCCTATCTCAATGCCATCATTGTATATTGGGTGGGTAAAGGGAAAAAAAATGCTTACTAGTCTAGCTATAAGGATTCTGGACCAAAAAGCATGCTATTTCAAAATGCTGTGGAGACTACAGCATAGCTGCAGCTATTCTGTACTTGGCATTTGCTGTCACTACTTTATGGGGTTGGGGGTTGTCTCCATTGGGATGGAAAAATACGTTTCACAAATGTAAAACACTTTGTAGCATGGAACAAATGTGAAAGGTATTAGGTTATGTTGTGCTCTCCTCTTTTTCTGAAGACAGGAGGATTGTATTACTCTCCCAATTAACTTTTAGGCCAGCAAAACTTGAATGGAAATGCCATATGTTTTGTCCATGTGGTAGCTTTAAGAACCAGTATGCACTTCTCCATATTTCTTCTTTTATTATTTTCTTTAACTTTGTAGGATCTATACTGACATTTTGACTGCATTCTCCTCCACTCTTGTTCTCTTCATTCATCTACCTCCCTTTTTGTATTCTTATAAATTTTTCTGGCTTTGATAATTATGGAAGCCAGTGTTCAGATGGGAATATGTCAGCCTATGCTATGGACAGACTGCCATGCCTAAAGGCCTTGCAAACCATGGAGGACCTGAGCCTGGAGAAGAAACAAAGGTGTCAGTGTTAAGTGACCCTCTAGGCTGGTATTACTGCAGTGCAGGCTGTGCTGCTTCTTACTAGAACAGAGGTTACAGTCAAACAGTGCCAGTCTCTTCCAACAAAGTGACGTTGCATTTTCCTTTCCTTTCAAATACACTTAGAGCTTTTTTAATTCTTTTCCTTGACTTTCCTGTCACATTTTATGTGGGTTCTGCCTGGTGAGATAATATCCACAGATTCTGGGGGACAGACATCTGTCAGCCTAGGGTGGATGTCTCTTGTTACTGAATGGCTTAGGTGTAAAAAAAAATTTGTAGGTAAGTTTTCATCTTTACTCCACATTTAATTTTAAACACTATCCAAAAGACTTTTCTAATCAGAAATGGTTACTGCTGTTTCATAAGACTGAGCTTTCAAGGGCCTAGATAAGGAGTATACTCAGGCTTGAAACTCATTTACTTGCCTAATGTGTTTCTGTCAAGTATATTTTTCAAATCTTCTCCTCTCAGTTGAATTTGTGTTAGTCTGTCTAATACTGGCTTCTTGGGTCTGAAACTAAAACTCTAAGGCCAACTTTTAAGGTCTCTAGAATTAAATAAAACCATTATTGGCTGTTGACTAAATGTATAGTCATGTAAAAGGTCTCCAAAGACCTTCTCTCTCGTCATTATTTTTAGAACTTAGATCCATGTAACAGTTAGATATTTTGGTGTAACAAATTATCTAAAAACTCAAAAGGTTTAAGATGAGAACTATTTCTTATTCATATTATCATACAATATTTCTTACTAATTCCTACCATTTGCATTATCGTTATCAGTCCTGAAGGAATGAGTAAAGACAGGTGATTCAGTCTGTGTCACTAGGATCAGGTTTCTACTTCACTTTACCTCATCCTTCAGTAATTAGTGGGTTTGTTTTCAAGGCAATAATAGTATTTCCAGGAAGGAAACCAAATCACTCAAATACTTTTTCAAACCTGTACCTACATCATATCCCTTGCTTCTACAGTGGCAATAGATACTTACTCTTGGACAAACCTAGAATCAGTGGTACCACTCAAAGGACAAGGATACAGGGCAGTAGAGATCATTCAGAGAATTCATGCACCATATTTCTACTAATGTGCTTAGGGAAAAATAAAAAACATTAATAAAATCTATATTAGCCTGTATTCCAAGATCAAGTTTTAAATCTGTTTATAGATGCTATTCTGGCTATTTGAAGGGCTGTCCTCTAGATTAATCATGAAGATAGTGCATACTCTACCAGCTAGAATCTGGATAGTTTTATCACGGTCTTCTTTGTCTCTTACTCCAAAAGCTCTTGTCAGTGATCTCTGGGATCCTGTGAATACTTAACATCTGAGAATATCTCTACATGCTCTGATAAACATGCAAATAACCCATGTAAAGTTTTTTTTATCTTGAAATGTCCACTAATCAAAAGAACTGCCACTCACCTGCAAATCAAGCCCCCAGAAGCTACAATCACAAACCAAAGTCAAACACCACGTGTTCAAAGGCTATAGCAATGGAAAAGTTAGTACAATAGGTACTTCTATAAAGTGCAAAATAACATGCTCACACCTTGAAATCAATGTGCAAACCATGCTGAACGTTCCTGCCTCTGTTACTTCTAACTGCA
This sequence comes from Perognathus longimembris pacificus, assembly GCF_023159225.1. Taxonomy (NCBI): domain Eukaryota; kingdom Metazoa; phylum Chordata; class Mammalia; order Rodentia; family Heteromyidae; genus Perognathus; species Perognathus longimembris. The sequence goes on from NC_063163.1 coordinate 19,122,474, forward strand.
ATCCTTCTCTCTATTACTGGTCTCAAAGTTTCTTATCCATACTCTAGATGCTGAGAGCTTCAAAGGACCTCAATAAATCCTATTCTTTTCTCTTGCTGACATTATTTTAAAAATATAAAAGACATCACCAGCAATGGGCAACCAAACTGTCAGCTTTACTGTTAATACAGGTGATGTTAGAGGGTGTAATTTAAATGAATCAAGTGTGCATGCCGACTAGAATAAATATCAGTCATACGTATTTCTCCTGACATCAGCAGTACTCACAAATGCACTCTTCCAGATGAGAGGTGGGTGGCCTGATTTAGTGAGATTAACTTCATAGAAACCAGACATTATCATGCTTCCTGGTTCTTGCTTCCTCCAGCTTTTACTCCTCACAAGAAAAAGGGAAACGAAGCCAAACAGGTTTAATTTATTTAGAATCCAGATGTGTCACTAGTTGTTCATTGAGATAGTCTGGCTAACAGAGCAAACTTACACTAACTACTCAAAATTACTTCAAAAGTTAAAATAATACCAGAAATGGACAATGTGTGTTTCTTCTTGAAATCAGCAAATGCAATAAATGTACTGGAAGACAAATTGGGGGGGGGAGGGGCATTCTTTTAGATAAGAAAATATGAACATTAAAATTAGACTGAATTTAAATTTGACCCATCTAGCACTAATTTCTATGAGAATTACATTTAGATGGAAAAACCAAACCAAAATATTGGAAATTATTGTTCTCATGTACTGGAAACCTAGCTGCATTGCTAGGATAGGATTTTAACTTCTGAAAGAATCAAACCAACAAGATTTGTCCTACAATTACCTGCATTTCTTGCATAAAATAGAGACAATTTTAAGACCATGCCATAAGGAGTGAGATGCAAATAGGAGTTAGTGATGAAACGAAGTTATAGAGATTTAGACAGAAGCTGTGATTGGCCAATGCAGGGAGAAACTAGAGTACAAAATATGCCCAAGAAATTAGGAGGCTAGTTAGACACAAAGCTATAAAGTTGCAACTTTTGAGTTTTTAACTAAAACTACTTTCAGTGATACTCAATGAGACTGGAGAAATAGTAATTGATGACTTAAACTCAAGTTTCCACAGGACAGAATAGAACCACCTTGCTGAATGAATACACAAAGCATTCATTCTGTGGAAACCTCTGAATAGTAGTGGGCCAAACCTAGCCCTCTAGTAAAGAATACTTTAATTTGGCTCTCCTCCCACCCCAAAGCTTTAAATTATCCTCAAAAAGAACAAGCTATTCTAAAAAAAAAAAAAGCAAAAAACTTGATCAATTACCACAACAAAATTCAACACTGAGTCAACACACACACACACACACACACACACACACACACACACACACACCACATTCAGAAGTAAATGAGTTATTTTCCTGAAGCAGGAAAGCAGTGCTCGCTGCTTGTAACTGAAACTCTTTCCAATCATGTTCAGAAATTTGTCATCACTACTTCCACAAAAATTGTTATTGGCAACACAAAAATTCCAAGACACTTTATTGTTTATTTCAAGTAGCTGCAGCAATGGAAGCCCAGATTCTTTGACATGAGAAAGTAGAAATATAAGATCACAGAGCAGCACAAAGCTTGACAGAAAAGTTGTGGACTTGCAAATGTTATCAAAACTTGAAGCTATTCCTAAACGTCAGAGCCATGTTAAATCTGTACTTGATTTAACAGAATTTATCATAAATTGCCACTCTAAATATCTTACCAAATACTTAGTTAACTAACTGATGCATTGAAAAGAGTAAAAATGTTCTACTGGGGCTGGGAATATGGCCTAGTGGCAAGAGTGCTTGCTGCGTATACATGAAGCCCTAGGTTCGATTCCTCGGCACCACATATATAGAAAATGGTCACAAGTGATGCTATGGCTCAAGTGACAGAGTGCTACCCTTGAGCAAAAAGATGCCAGTGACAGTGCTCAGGCCCTGAGTTCAAGGCCCAGGACTGGCCAAAAAAAAAAAAAAAGTTCTACTCTTTAACAGACAGAAGAGCAAATTATAATCCACAGGAAAAGGGGAAAATATTAGCAAAGCAATGTGTTGAGAATATATGTGTCTCTAAAAATTCAATAATAAATCTAAATTCAATAAATAAATGGGTCAAAGGATCAATACAGGAATCTCACCTACAAAGGTTATACTACAGGGGCTGGGGATATAGCCTAGTGGCAAGAGTGCCTGCCTCGGATACACGAGGCCCTAGGTTCGATTCCCCAGCACCACATATACAGAAAACGGCCAGAAGCGGCGCTGTGGCTCAAGTGGCAGAGTGCTAGCCTTGAGCGGGAAGAAGCCAGGGACAGTGCTCAGGCCCTGAGTCCAAGGCCCAGGACTGGCCAAAAAAAAAAAAAAAAAAAAAAAAAGGTTATACTACAATTGGACAACAAATAAATACAAAAAAATTAATTTCAATTGTCCATACAGAAATGGAAGCTTATATCACAAAAGGATACCACTAATGCACTTGTTACAAGGACAAGTTGAGAATAGTAAGTGTTGGCAAAACTCAAACTCAGCTAGTAGAAGTGGAAATGGTACTCCTCTTTGGAAACTAACTTGATTGTTCCTTAAATAACAATCGTGCACTAAAGCTGTCTTAAAAACTGACTTAAGCAAACAATGGAAGAGAACTTATTCACTCAGATAATTGTAAAAGTCCTGATTCATTTAATTTCAGGAACTTCTGGATCCAGTCTTCAAAAAAACTATCTCAGGACTCAGTTTACTTTCTCTCTTGCTTGACTTTCTTCTAATATATCTTCAGTCTTATAGTTCTCTTTACAGGTTGAATTCCAACCACCAAAGATTTATATTCTACCAGTTAAACTACTCTAGCAAAAAGAGCTTTCCTTTTCTAATGCTCTAGAGACTTCCCTGAGATTGACTTTATTAACTTGGCTCGGTTCATTTGTATGTTGTTGAAATAATTATTTTGTTCTATGAATAAAATGCTCAGATTGACTAGGATTCAGTCAAATACATACCCACACTCAAACAGAGCATTAACACCACTCATTACACATGGACTCACTGAGGGGAAGAAAAGAGATTCCTAAGCCAGGCGTTGCTGGCTCACCCCTGTAATCCTAGCTACTCTGGAGGCTGAAATCTGAGGAACAAGGTTTGAAGCAGGCCAGGGCAGAAAAATCCCCTTGAGACTCTTATCTCCAATTAACCACTAGAAAACCAGAAGTGAAGCTGTGGTTCAAAGTGGTAGAGCATTAAGCTTGAGCAAAAGAACTCAGGGACAGCACCCAGACCCAAAATGCAAGCCCCATGACTGGCAAGAAAGAAAAAAAAAAAAAAAAGATTCCTTCAACATTAAAATTCTATGATGCTATGATCATAAGATGGGGTAATTAATTGCCATGCAACCTTAACTGCTAAGAAAAAAATGTACTGAACTAGTGACTGATTTAAAATATCTTCATATACACACACAAAAAAAGTCTTAAGGTGAGGGGATGTGTGTTCATTTTCTTATTTGTTTTAGTCATTTGTTGAGGAAACTCAATAGAATATGTAATGAAGATGTATAATTGGCCTTTTGGTTCAGCGTCTGTGCATTTTGATCCATGAATCAAATCTATCTGGGGAGAAACCTTGCATTTATGCTAAACATATACGAACTCCTCTTTCTCTTCCTTATTCCCTAAGCAATGCACTCTCACAGCTATATACAGAATACTGCACCTTTTTTTTTTTTTTTTGGCCAGTCCTGGGCCTTGGACTCCGGGCCTGAGCACTGTCCCTGGCTTCTTCCCGCTCAAGGCTAGCACTCCGCCACTTGAGCCACAGCGCCGCTTCTGGCCGTTTTTTCTGTATATGTGGTGCTGGGGAATCGAACCTAGGGCCTCGTGTATATGAGGCAGGCACTCTTGCCACTAGGCTATATCCCCAGCCCCCAGAATACTGCACCTTTATCAGGTATTAGAAGTAATCTAGAGGTGATTTCAAATATATATGAGGATCATACAGGTTACATGCAAACACTTTCCATACATTTTAAATGTTTATGCGTGGTACTGCATACTCTAGTATCTGAGCGAGCTCATGGAAACAATTTCTCACCTGTCTAGAATAACCAGTGTATTTTCTCTTCTTCCCCCACTGCTGATCTGAGATCATGTTAACGCCTTTTTAATCTATCTAAACAGGTAGCACAGAGCTTCTGATGAGATACCCCATCCTGACCACCACACAGTCAGAAATGCACTGGAAACACCACCAGACTATCTCCTCCCCCATCCCCTCCCCCCCCCCCCCCCTTCTGCACTGACATTCAAGGACAAGGCTTCTTTGCAATCTTTTTGGGTTCTTTATAAGTCTGCTCTCACTTAGCTAATTCTTACCACACACAGAACAGAGAAAGAAAATGGAGAGTGGTAGAATTTTCACAACCATAAAAGGCTATCTGGTTGAAGACCTCATGACTCTTTGCCTGCTTTCAATTGCTAAACAACAAAACATTATGAAAACACACCCCAAAAGCCAAACAGGGTAGCTGCTGGCACAAAGTTAATTTAAAGAGCTGAAGTAGGAAGATTACAAAACTGAAGAGCTATGAGAAGTACTTTGTGAGGAAAGCTAAGCAACCAGGAAAACATCAGAGCTTTCATAACTGTTTAAAATCCGTGTGAATGAATGGGTCTGCTCAAATACATCCGACACCTGATCCCTTTAGAGTTTCTCCTGCAAAAGGCAAATGATTTAGTAACATAAAAAAGGAGTAAGAAAAATTTTCCTAATTTGTTGATTTGTCTTTTTTCTTTTTAATACTGTATATTAATTTTCACTGTAATATGAAAACCACACTCACATATAAAACATTTTATCAAATCTCTCCCATTATCACTTTCTTATAAACATCTGCAGGTTTTATGTCATAGGAGTTACATTTGGGTTCTTTATTCTTCTTTAAAAGTCAAAGTATATTAAAATTGAAGATTTTCCTTTCTATGCTCATTGTTTTCTAAATTTATTCTCTCTGTCTCTGTCTCTATCTCTCTATCTGCTATCTGTCTCTCTCCCTATATATATATACATATATGTGTGTATATATATATATATACATATATTCCTCTCTTTCTCTGTCTTATTCATTTATTGAGACAGGATCTCACTGTAGCTCAGGCTTATCTACAACTCAAGATCTTCTTGTTTCTGACTCCTGAGTGCTAGGATTACAAATGTGCACAAGCATACAAAGAAATCCTAAACCCCTCTGCCTGGTACATATAACACCAGAGGGAATTAGTTGGTTGTCAGTCTATCTAATCTCTACAGGATTGTCTCCCCACTGTTGCTTGATGAGAAATATGGACACGCGCTCACTCTCAGGTGATGTGCTACTCACATGTAGATGCAGGCTCTGTCTTACCATTAGTTTGCCCCACAGATAATGCAGTACTGTCTGCAAGTGGTTTTACCAAATGCAAGTTTCAAAGTTTAGAAACTCTCTCCACAGTTTGTACAGTTTTAAAAACATAAAATATCTTGTGTTTTCTCTCTTAACATATCTCTTTAGAAATTCTGGGCTGGGAATATGGCCTAGTGGCAAGAGTGCTTGCCTGGTATATATGAAGCCCTGACATCACTTCCTCAGCACCACATATATAGAAAAGGCCAGAAGTAGCGCTGTGGCTCAAGTGGCAGAGTGCTAGCCTTGAGCAAAAAGAAGCCAGCGACAGTGCTCAGGCCCTGAGTCCAAGCCCCAGGAGTGGCAAAAAAATAAATAAATATTTTTGCTTTTTCTAATTTCACTTATGACGAGCCAGAGGACTCTCCTATCTTGAGTTTTATTTATAGTTTTTACATATTATATAGATACAGCGGGTACTTCTAAACTCCCCTTTTTGGAGCTACAGGAAAAGTTACACTAATTGTTTAGGTCTGCTTGGCTAGTAAATGGAAGAATAGAAACATGGAGTTGGGTTTTCTTAGCAAGTCAACAAGCTTCGTGTCATTATTTATATAATAATAATCTATTGCATTTGCAAAACATTTGGGGTCTGCTTAAAATATTCTGTTTGTATGATCTCATTTGACCCTGAAAATGTGCTTTGAAGTATAAAGAACAAGAAATTAAAATGATTTTACAACTGTGGAAAACATCTGAGCAGTGGAGAATGAAGGGTTAAATGCCTGACCTAAGATAGAACAACTTTCAAGTGACAAAGTCAAATCTAGAAGCTAGAGGATGGGAGTCTCTACACACATTATATTCTACTCAGCTAGTGCAACTCATATTTTTTTCTGTTTAACTAAATTTATCATTACAATAAATAAACTACTGTGTATTTTCTGATGGGTTTAGAATATTTTTCCTCAAAAATAACGTTCATTGTAGAGTTCCACTGGGTAAGAACTATAATGATGACTTTTGATGATGGTTGTAATATTGATAAACAATTCCATGAAGACAGATGTCCATTATTTCCCACGTTATTTGTGTGTATTTATTTACCTTTCCAGTCGGAAGTTCATGTCCAACATGTTTAAAGTATGTTGGGATGTTTTTACAGAGCACTAATAATGACATTATAATCATATGGATTCAACATCTTAAAGGGATTTTAAATGATCCAATAGAATTCTTGTTTTCAAAACACATAGTTGTTTAAAAACGTCAGTAAACTATACAACTCATGGGTGGAAATGGGAAGGAGAGACCATGAGAGAGTGAAGCAACAGAAGATACTGTACACAAGGAAATGTACTCATTACGTGACACATGTAATTGTAATCCCTCTGTACGGCATCTTTTTAAGAACAGTAAAGGAAATTAATTTTCTAATTGCAGTGAAATACTTCACAGGCATAAAAAGAATCAGTGTATTTACTTGCTCCATTTTGACATGAAGGTGAAACTAAGATCTTTAAGAATCGATTGTTAAATATTGGGTCCAAGTTTTCTATTTAATTTCCCACTAAAAAAGAAAAAAAAAAAACACTGCATACTTTGGCTGTGTTACATAAAATGAAAATATAAACATCCTTGAACTCTCCTTTACATGTACACAGCATGACTTCATTGAATAATAACACAGCTCTGTGGTATCAATGAATTAGTAGCACATTTGTAAAAAGATAATAGGGGCTAAGAATGTGGCTTAGTGATAGAATGCTTGCCTAGCATGCATGAAGCCCTGACTTGGATTCTGTAATAACATGGGGGAAGAGCCCCGCCACGCCCCACTGTGGAGCATAAAAGGGGATCCCGCCCCACCTTGGGGGACGGGAACCACCACCCCCAGACTGCAGGCAGCCAGGGGATAGAAGAGGGTAGGATTTCCGGGAGAAGAAAAAGAGGCACTGAGAAAGCAAGGCGTGCCCAGAGGTGCCTCGTGGAGCTGAGCAGGCATTACAGGAGACCCGGCCTGAGGGGAACCCGGGCCTGAGGATGGAGGAGGCCCGAGCCCCAGGCCTGTGGGCGGAAGAAGCCTCGAGCAAAAGAAATTCAGGGATAGTACCCAGGCCGTGAGTGGATGCCCCAGGACTAGCAAAAGTTTAAATGTTTTTAAAAAATTAAAGGTGGGGCTGGGGATATGGCCTAGTGGCAAGAGAGCTTGCCTCGTATACATGAGGCCCTGGGTTCGATTCCCCAGCACCACATATACAGAAAACGGCCAGAAGTGGCGCTGTGGCTCAAGTGGCAGAGTGCTAGCCTTGAGCAAAAAGGAAGCCAGGGACAGTGCTCAGGCCCTGAGTCCAAGGCCCAGGACTGGCCAAAAAAACAAAAAAACAAAAACAAACAAAAAAAATTAAAGGTAATAAAGTGATAACATTCCATCTTTTTTTTACAGCACTCTTTTTTTTTTTTTTTTGGCCAGTCCTGGGCCTTGGACTCAGGGCCTGAGTACTGTCCCTGGCTTCTTTTTGCTCAAGGCCAGCACTCTTCCTCTTGAGCCACAGTGCCACTTCTGGCCATTTTCTGTATACGTGGTGCTGGGGAATCGAACCCAGGGCCTCATGTATACAAGGCAAGCACTCTTGCCACTAGGCCATAACCCCAGCCCCATTTACCACACTCTTGAAATGAATTCATTACTAAAAGGTAATGGGTGTATGTGTATATGTATAGTGAAATGTGTGTATATGTATATGTGTTATATGTACATGTATAGAGTGAAAATACTTGGCCAATTATTGTTATGCATATACATGGCATTTTTGAAATAGTTAATCCACTAGAATATGAAAAGTATGCTCATCTGTCTGGTTCTTTTTTAGCCTGTAGTATCTGATTATTAGGCAATACAACTTCATGGATTATAAAGGTGAAATCTCTAGAAACAATTTTTTTTTTAAAGAAAAGAGAAACTAGCTCTGCTAAAGTTCTGAGGGCTTTTCCATATTGTGCAACAAACAAAGCCAGTGGCTTTGACATAGAGCCACAATTCTAGCACTTTGTGCCAGATATTACATTTACTCAGGGTTATTTGGGCAAAAGTAGGGAAAACTATTAAGGCAATGTTTATGTAGCAGGTATGCAATATCAACTGTGGTATGTGCATTAGTGATAAGAGTGAGGATTGGGTTGTTTGGAAGAAAAATGATATTTGCTCTGAGGTAATGGAAAGTTACCAGTAGATGGTATGCTCCAGTTTTCTATTGAACTTCATGACTTTTTTTCTGCATGCAACTCTATGGTAAATGGATAATTTAACTATAGTCATTTCAAAAAGATAATCAAAAAGTATTTTCTAGGAGCTTTGAGTATGTAGCCCAATGGTAAAATGCTTGCCCAGCATGTGTGAGACCCTAGGTTCATCCCTAGCACTTTAAACATTTTTTGTTGTTGTTGTTGTTTTTTAAAGCTGGGTGCCCATAGCTCACACCTGTAATCCTAGCTTCTCAGGAGGCTGAGATATGAGGATTGTGGTTTGAAGCCAGTCCTACCAGAAAAGCCTGTGAGACTTTTATCATCAATAAGCCACTCAAAAAAAGCCAGAAGTGGCACTGTGGCTCAAATGGTAGAGTGCTAGCCTTGAGTACAAAGAGGATCAAGAACAGTGCCCAGACCCTGAGTTCAAGCCCCATGACTGGCAAAAAAAAAAAAAAAAGTTTTCTAGAACTCCAAGTTATGGAAATAAGTGGTTTGTCATTGTCATTGTTGTTATTTTCAACATACCATGTGAAATTATGCCATTTTCTTTTGCCTTTCTTCCCCAGGGATTTACCCCTAATGTCATTGTTACTGATCTTGGTACCCTGGGTATTGTATATATATTTATTGGAACTAGGGAAGGGAAGGTGAACATCAAAATGGAGAGACAAAGGGTAATACGGCAATATTTACAAAACTATATGCAAACTATATACAAAACTATATGGACAACTCATGGCGGGGAGGGAAATGGGGAGGGAGGAAGGGGGAAGAAAAATGAGAGAGGAGGTAACTAGTTTGATAAGAAATATACTCACTGCCTTATGTATGAAACCACAACCCTTTTGTACATCACTTTGATAATAAATGAATTAATAGTAAAAAATGTTTAAAAAGTTTTCTAGAAAGTATCTGAATCTGAAAACTGAGGAACTCTAATGATAAAGAAATGGTAAGTTTTCCAGTCTATTATTTGTATAATGAGATAAATGGCAGAAATGTGTGAGAAATAATTTTGCTCAAAAGAAGCTCATTACCAAGTGCTGATTTCTCAGGAAGCTGAGAATCAGAAGAGAGGAATCAGAAGATCTCAGTTCAAAAGCCAGCTCAAACCAAAGAGTTGATGAAACAGTATCTCCCAAATAATCAGCAAAAAGCAAGGGACTCCAGGTGTGGCTTCAGTGACAGAGTACCAGTGACATAAGCAAGCTTAACAAGCATGAGGCCCTGCATTCAAGCTCCACTACCAGAAAAAAAATAATAATAATGATGGGCATTATTTCTCTCCACTTGCAGATCACCACCAGATTCTGTCCCCCTTCACATTACCCTACCAGATTCTACAACAGCAAGTAACTACCCCAGTTCCAGATAGCAACACATCACAAGCCCTAACTTCTGGGTTCTCAGTGAGAGAGTGCCAAATAAATCAACCTCATTTGCTACTTTCTTTGAAACAGTTGATCCATACCTTTTTCTTAAAGTTCTGTTTGTTTCCTCCCAATACTTAGTTTTCCCATATTCACTCACTCATCAACTGTTTAGTTCAATCCTTAATTTCCCAACTCACATTTTCTATATCTCATCCCTAGCTTTACTCCTTTATCTACTGTTCTCAAACTGAATACTTTTGACCAAAATAAAATACTCTAAATAAATATTTGTTTTAAATTGTCCTTTAAGGACAATTGCCATAAGCCTAAGTATTCCATAGGATATCTAAAAGTAGAGTTTCAACTCCAAACATCTCCCATGCTCTTTTCTTTCTCTTAGGGAAATAAATAATCTTATAGAAGAGACTTGACAGTTACAGAAAACTTTACAACCATCCATGAAGACAGGTGAGTAGAGATAACCTACAACCTTTATCATTGGCCAAGGCTCTGAGCACAAATATCCCATCTAATCCTCAAGTAAATATTACACAGGTTTAACAAGTGGAGAAATAGAAGGTCGGAGCGCGCAAAGGAGATAATGGAGTAAATGATCAAATTAGGATTTGCAATATTAGCTGTGTCATTTGAAAGATTTTGTTCCTCCTGGATTTTGAAAGCAAACCTTGGCATTCAGGTCTACTATTTTGGCTGCCCTGTGGCCTTACTGACCACAACACAAAAGGCCTTTCTCTTGGGCTGGTTCTTCTCAATGCCAGTGACTTTTCTCAGCAGCTATTTAATGTGCTTTAGCATATCTAATTTCCTGAGTCACCATCCTAGTTTCTGATTCACCCTCACAACTTCATGGGTTGTCTTCTTGGGGGCTACCTGCAGAAATTCTCACCCTGCCACAGACTTCTTCATCTCCAGGCCTTCCTTTGAGATCTGTATAAATAAATAAATAACAGCACCACAAGGTCAGCTGCTAGCTCAGGAGACAGCTGGAATCCTCAAGCCATATGGTAGCCTAGGAAAGTCTACCAATGGAATTGGAAGGAAAAAACAAACTTCCTTATACAGGGCTGTAGCAGTAGAATGTACTAAAAGCGTTCTCTTCTCAAGAGAAAAAGTTTTCAAGTAAGTTTACATATTTATACCCTCAGGAGTAAAATAGAATACTAGCAGAGAATTTCCCAAATAACAAGTTGAACAAGAAATGTACTCACTGCCTTACATATGAAACTGTAACTCCTCTGTTCTTTACTTTGACAATAAAGGAAAATGAAATAAAACAACAACAACAAAAAGTTCCCTCCTTGCAACTCTCTGAGTGAGAATAGCCAGAAAACAGGGGAGAAGCCCTAGTGTGAAAAGATTTTTAAAAGGAAAAATTGCATAGGAAATTGAGGAACAGTTGACAAGACAGCATAAAAGTAGCAAGAAACACAAAGGCAACACAGGGCAAAGGAGGAATCAGTCTGAAGCTCCCATTCCAGTTCCCTGGTGTTGGAAGAGTGAAAGACATACCACAAGATACACCAAGAATCCCTGATAAGAACAGAATGGCAATTCTACCCACAGAAGACATTCGAGTTTCATAAGCATTAAATTTGGTGAAGGAACTATGTATGACAAAACACCTCCTGCACGCAAGTCTAAAACATTGGGAAGGATAGCCATTTTACCACTCTTTATATTGTTAGAGGGCTATACCCAGCACCATTCTGAGATCAGGTCTATTGTTTCAGACTGAGAGACCCAGGGAACATGTAACAATCAAATCAGAAAACCTGGGGCCACTCAACCACAGAATCTGCCTGGAGACAGCTTTAAAAGTAAGTCTATGGGGAAAGAGGTTGACATGGACCCTAGTGAAAAGTTTAAGCAATAAAGACCTTTTGAAAGGGGATGTTGTAGGGCTGGGAATATGGCCTAGTGGCAAGAGTGCTTGCCTCATATACATGAAGCCCTGGGTTTGATTCCCCAGCACCACATATATAGAAAATGGCCAGAAGTGGCGCTGTGGCTCAAGAGGCAGAGTGCTAGCCTTGAGCAAAAAGAAGCCAGGGACAGTGCTCAGGCCCTGAGTCCAAGGCCCAGGACTGGCAAAAAAAAAAAAAAAAAAGAAAAGAAAGGGGATGTTGTGACTGGTAGGTGGCCATACCCATTGTGGCTAGGAGCAAGCCCAGTGAATTAGAGGAAAATGTAGATGAAACCCCCTAGGCTAAGGCTTGGTAGCTTTTCTGCCTCTGAAGCTGCCTCTCTCCACCTGTGATTTGCTACTGTGTGGCTCTCTCCCAGGGACAGTAAATCACACCACACACACACACACACACACACACACACTAGTTTATTGCTGGGGGGGGGGGGGGGAGAAGCTGAAAACCCTGAGACCCAAAAGTCAAGCACCTGATTCCCTATGGTTTTCTCATTTAGTAAACAACCAAGTGCTCTGGCCCACAGGCTGCAAAGTTCATTGGGGGTGAACAGTGGCTCTGATGGTAACATGCCCTTGACAAGACAATCCTTCAACAACACAATCACAATGACCAGTGTGGTGAGAAGAGAAAGAAGTCCAATAGACTTCAGTTATGACCCATGAACCAACTCAGATGTAGTAGATTCTAATATTAGAAAGATCCAAAAGAAACTATTTCTCTAAATTTTTTTTGTCCTTGGTGTTTTTGATTGTCGTTGAGGGTTTCATTGTTTGGGTTGTTTTAGTTTGGGAGAAAATTGGTTGTCTCTTACTTTTTCCATTTTACTAAATTTTTAATATTGTCTTTATTATTTTTAAAACTTTTTCAGATTTACTTTTCTCTTCTTACCTTCATATAATTTTATTTACATTTTCTCTGTATTTTGTAGTCATTTTTATTTCTCAGTTGCTTTTCTCTTCTTAAAAGCCTTTGCTTTTACCTTTTTTTCTTTTACTTAGTGTTATTTGTCCTTTGTGTTTCTCCCTGTTCATACCCTCTCCTTTAATTCTTTTATTATTTTTACTTACACATTTGCTAATTTTTACTTTCAGAGTTCATTCTACATTATTTTCCCATTCTCTTTTCATGATTATTGGTGGATGTACTATCCTTAAAATTGATTTTTGCTGTATTTCTACTTCTAGTTTACTGTGATATCATTACCATTAGAATGGTTAACTTTCTCCTCTCTGAGAGATACTGGTGTCAATTTCCTCAGAAACATAGATGTAAAAACCTCAACAAAATACGTAAAAACTGAATTCAACAACAGATCAAAAAGATCGCAAACTATGATAAAGTTGGTTTCATCCAGGGATGCAAAGATGGTTCAATATATGGAAATCAATAAATATAATATAACACATAGAGAGAATTAAAAATCACATGGTCATCTTAATTGATGTAAGAAAGGCTTTGACAAATTTCAACATCCTTTTATGATAAAAGATCTAAACAAAATAGAAATAGAAGAAACCACACTAAATGTAGTAAAGGCTACATATATCAAGAAAATGTCCAACATCAAGTAAATGGGGGGAAACCAAATGATTTCCTCTAACGTCAGGAATGAGACAAGACTATCATTTTTGCCATTTTAATTCAACACAATGCTGAGATTCCTAGAAAGAAAGAAAAAGTGAGGAGGAAGAAATAAAAGAAATTCAAATAGGAGAGGAAAAAGTCAACACATCCTTATTTGCTGACCTGAAAAACAGTCCTGGCAACATAGTAAGATATAAATCAAAACTAAAAAATCATATGTATATTTTTATATGCCAGCAAAGAAATCAGGAAGATAATCCCATTCACAGTACACTCAAAAAAAAAAAAAAAAAAAAAAACTAGTAAAGAATCCAGATGCTGGTAGCGCAGTTGTAATCCTAGCTACACAGGAGGCTGAGAGCTGAGGATACCATTTCAAAGCCAGCCTAAACAGGAAAGTCTGTGAGACTCTTATCCCCAAATAACTACCTATAAAACTTCTTATTCCATTTTTAGAGAAAGAGACCATACATTCAACAGTTAAACAGTGAGCATATAGAAGGAAATATTTAACAAGACATTGACTTCTGCCATGTGACCAACTTTGGTATATTAGACATACCTGAGGACTTCAAACTAGCAAGACACCTTTTTATTTTCTCCAGTACACACAGAAGTTGATAGAAAACACTATCACCTCCATCAACTATCAATCCATCCATCCATCCTCTAGAGTGATGGAAATATCATGTTAGGGTTATTATTGTGTTCTTCATATTTGTTTCCAAAAGATTAGTTGATGCCAATCATTATTTAGATGTTAAAGAAACTGTAAGTGCCAATCGCTTCTCCATCCACTTGTTACTGGGAAAGCGGCAATGAGTAATGAGAAGGCTGGGATTCGCAGGCCTTCAGTTTGCCATATTCAATTGTGTTGGTCAACATCTGACTGGGGCTGGGATCACTCACCCTAAATGTGAGCAGAGATTGGGGCTCATAGATAAGGCTAGAAGAACTGAGAAGATGAAAGGAGAAGTGAGAGAGATGAAAAATTAGTTTCCCTGTTGAAACCAAGCTTGGTCTTTCCTTGGCAAGCAGAGTTTGATAATGTACACCTTTCTTCCTCATCACCCAAGCTAAACAGTAAGGAGGCCATGGCAGCCAAGAAACTCAAGGTCGAACCTCAGAAGGTAGCCCAACCAGTGAGACAAAATGGAAGCATTTTCCAGGCTCAGAAAAACAGCTAGCCTAATGTCCACTTGCCTAAGATCTATACCTAGCTACGAGCTTCAGTTCACATGAATGCAAATCTTTTTCACAAATAATTAGTATCATATTTTTTTTCTGAGCAGAATGTTCTTTTATTAAAGATTGGATCTGACCTGACACTTACGCTCTATCCACAACACAGTGGGATGAGCCAAGTTCGCTTTAGGTCACTGGGGCAGGAAACGAGATTTGGGGTAGCCAAGGTGACTCTTCACCCTCTCCTCCTTTCTCTTCTTTGGCCCCCAGCCCAGGCTACTGGCAGAAGAGCCCTTTACACCACTTAAGAATCCATGTGGGAATATTCCCTGCAGGGGAACAAAGCAGCAGCCAGTCCCAGAGGGGAGCACAGCTGCACCTTACAGCTTCCTGGGGTAGGCCCAGACATTCCATCTTTCTGGAAAAAGCAACCAAGACTGTTTGGAGGGGTCAGGAAAGGAAATCTGAAGAACAAATCAGATTCATGCTTACACTCTATGGTCACTTAAAAGTCACCTAAGGAAGAGAGAATACTTCACTGGTATTTACCATTCAATAATAATATAAAGATGCTCCCACTAAAGTCTGAGGCTGTGCGGGGTAGGGAGAAGGCAGGGGGAGAAGAGGAGACGATGATGTGAGAGGGGACTCTAGTCAAGATGCACTGGGCATTTATTTGCGTATGAAACTGTAACCCCTCTTTACATCACTTTGACAATAAATAATTATTCAGAAAAAAAGATGCACTGTACATAAAATTGACATGTTACATGGAAACCCCTTGTACAACTATTTGAAGAAAACAAATAAGAAAATATCATCCACAAGTGTATATTTTAGTTATTCTTATTGTCCAGGGTCTTATGCTGGCTAGATTGGTGCTATACCACTTGAGCCATACCGCTAGCCCTGGTTTATGTTGGTTATTTAGGAGATGAAGCCCAGTGAAGTTTTGTTGCTCCAACTGTTTTATAACCCCATCATCCAGAATAACTGAATAACTAGGATTGTAGACAGCCATTGGTACCTAGAATTCAGATAGGTATTATTATTTTTGAATCATACAACACAGACAAAATGATTGCAATAAGAAAGAGTAACAGAGGACTGGGGGACCTGGTTCAAGTGGTAGAGTATTTGCCCCGCATGAGAAGAGGCCATGGGTTCGATCCCCACCAACACATGAAAGAGAGAAGGGAGAGGAGAGAGAAGACAGAGAGAAAGAAAGTCCATAAAAATCACACGGCATAGCTGTCAGCACATAACAAGACTCTGATAAAATGTTAGCTTATTATCAAGATGTAACTTAATTTTCAAGATTACTTCACTGTTTTTATCAACTTTAAGATTCTCCCAATTCACTTTCCTTTGGCAGATACATATTGCTATAAATTCACTGGAATCAAATCCTATGAATTCTAACTAAATCCCAGAACAAGTAGAAGTGGAAAACGAGAGTGGCATCAGCTCTTTCTCTCTGCTACCTCTTGAAATTTCCTCATTCAACAAACATTGAAGGACTAGTTTTATATTCCTAATACACAAAGGAGTTTTTCTGGACAGTTTTGGCATAAATCAGAAATTGTATGTAGGTAAATGATTCTCCATTTGTAGCTAATTGAATCTGTATTCCCTGACCTCAAGTCCAAGATAACTTTCCTGTCATTATTTCACTACATACATTCATGCTGAACTCCACAAATTGAACATAGTTTCCCATTCCCATAATCCTTATGACAGTAACTTTGCAAAAAGGTAAGAAGTCCAGAGTTGAGATCCAATGCCTGTCCTATCCTGGCACTTCAATCTAGAGATTACTGAGATGAACTATGCATGAATCTGACTTATCTGTAGTCAACCCTGCTAAAGCACTTGATTGGGAAACACGAAATCTATTCCAATATGACCTGGAGACTAGAGAGAGTTTTTACACAATGCTAATTCACATTGTTCTATGATCATTTCATCTGCCAATCTTATCCTAGGACTACACAGCAAACTGCACCCAACTGAACTGCTCAATACGGTGGAGCACACTGGGACAATGAGCTCCCACAAACTTCTACATTTGCTGTAAAAACTTGCCATCCAATTCCACATCATGATAATCTGTATAAGAAGTCAAACATTTGGGGAAATGTATAAAGTCTGAAAAAAAAATCCTAAATTTATGAAACTAAAATATATCCTCTGGCAGAGGCAAATCTAAATTCCAAGAGTTATGGCTGGATCTCTTTTCTATTTGAAGTTCCTGTCCCTAAGAAGTAATTGTCACTTACCTTCACTTCTCCCTGCAGTTAAATTGGTCTGACTGCAGTATTGCTCATTGTTGATGAGAAGGTTAATTTAGAAGATTGGCTTCCTGCTCCAATATTCCTGCCTGTTTTGACATTCTGGAAACTCACCTCATAAAGATAACTTTTTAAGAAGAGAATAGTTCTAGGTCAAGGAATTCATTTCTGTTCTTCCCTGCTGAACAGCACTTACCCTCACCCCTAACTATGGCCTATTGCTTGGACTTACTCCCTTATTCTCTCCTGCATTGCACATTGTCCAAGCAACTCTCCCTTTTTTCTTTAAGCCTACTTCCTATAAGGCTTCTTTTGAAAACATCTACAGAATCCAACTGTCCTACTGAATGTATGTATTTTTAGGGATAGAGTTTCATGTGTTTTGTTACCTGGATCTTATATTTACATCTACCTAAAGGCAAAAGCTAGTACAAGGAGCTGAATATTTACAGAGAAAATTAAGGCCTTTTAGAACACAGACTACAACACTGTAATACAGAATATAGTAAGGACTTAGGAATGATTTCACAAGCATTTGTGTAAATGAGCATATATATATAACATATATAACATATATATAGCTCTTATATATATATATATACTTATATACTCTGATACAGGGAACAAATACGTCTTATTGAATTCTAAGAACCTTTCGTTTTAATTTTCTTTTTTTTTTTTTTTTCTTTCTCAAATTTTTATTATCAAACTGACGTACAGAGTGGTTACAGTATCATACGTTGGGCATTGGATACATTTCTTGTACTGTTTGTTGCCTTGTCCCTCATGCCTCCCTCCCTCCCCCCCTTTCCCTCCCCCCCCCAGGTGTTCAGTTCACTTCGTTTTAATTTTCATATCAAGGTACATTACATCACCCAGGCAATGTCAATGTCTTTTAATTATTGAATGATGCAGACTAATATAATTTCACAAAGTACTGCATTTTTAAAAATGAGGGCCAGGGCATGGTTCAAACTCCAGTACTATAAAACAGAAAGAAAGAAAAGAAAATGCGACTCCCACCATCAATTTTGTTGACTAATTTGAAGTGATGCTTCAGTCACCAACTTAATTATTAGATCCACTTATAGGGAGTTAGTTAAGTAAGATTAATCTCCATCAAAAATTAAAAAAAAAAAGAATTAAGTTTTGAACTGAGAAGGCTGAGGCCAATATCCAATACTTTACTACATAGTAAAGCCTTGTATAAAACAAACAATGCTATGGTTTATGTTCTACATTTTAGTTATAAGAAAGGAAAAATTCATCTTTAAAAGGTTATAATGATTTAGATATTAGGAGAGGGGGAAAAACATTTTAACAAACTACATTGACATGGACTTACCAAGAAGAGATGGAACTTGTATGCAAAAATTGCCATGTAAACACCAAAAAAATTGTAGTTTTCTCATCTGTTTTTTCATCCTTCCAAATCATCCAGCTAACTAGTGCAGTAAAACCAGCAGAGGGAGCACCAACCATTGTAGTTTGTTTTTTATTTTTTGTTTTTCCAAATGTGTGCTCTCAAAAACAAGAGACTTGCAAAAGGAATACTTAAAAAACCATTTGGTGTAAACCAACTGTACAACTCATGGGGGGGAGAGGGAAATGGGGAGAATGGAGGCCGGAGAAAAATGAGGGAAGAAGTAACAAGTTGGATATGAAATGTACTTGCCTTACATATGAAACTGTAACCCCTCTGTGCTTCACTTTGACAATAAAGAAGAAAAAATAGAAATTCAGAACATAAAGTTAATTTAAAAAAACAAGAGACTCTTGAGATGGCTTTCTAACTACTTTGTCAAGATTGACAAAACTCAAATTATAAATATTACTTGTCACTACTAAATCTTCTCTTAAATTGTTTTCTACTAAATCCTTGTTTAAATGTATTCTTATTACCATTTTAATTAAACAAGTAAAGCATATTTCTTGCACAAAGTGAAATAAATAAATGTTAATTATCTTTCTTTCAGATTCCTAACAGATGAGTATATATCATATCATACCCTTCTCACAAAGATAAATAATGAGAGGATGGATGAGTGGATAAACAAATAGATAGATAAATAATGGACCCGTATGGAGAAGTGTTTTGTTTGTTGCTTGAGAATATATAATGAGTCCTATAGGAGAAGAGAAACACAATGTTAGGCCACATAATTAGCATGCATGTACAGAGGTCAGAATCATCCACCACTGAACTGGTAGTGGATCATTATCTTTTAAATGAAAGATCTAAACTATATAGATAAACAATTATGCAAATCAAAATGTTCCATTCCCTTCTTTTTTTTTTTGGCCAGTCCTGGGCCTTGGACTCAGGGCCTAAGCACTGTCCCTGGCTTCTTCCCGCTCAAGGCTAGCACTCTGCCACTTGAGCCACAGCGCCGCTTCTGGCCGTTTTCTGTATATGTGGTGCTGGGGAATTGAACCTAGGGCCTCATGTATCCAAGGCAGGCACTCTTGCCACTAGGCTATATCCCCAGCCCCTCCATTTCCCTTCTTAAAATGTGCTGAAGAGTACTAAATGAATTTTTTTCTGATTTATAGTTTTTATTGTTGATTTCTTCACAAAATAGTAACAATGAATCTCAACTACTTACAGTATTTTAAAAAGTGAAATACATATAAATACATTCTTTAGATCTAGGCTACCAATGGCTCACACTACTCAGGAGGCTGAGATCTGAGGATTGTGGATCAAAGCCAGTCCAGGTAGGAAAGTCTGTGAGACCTTTGTGTCCAATTAATCACCACCAAAAAATAAATAAATAACTGCCAGAAATAGTCCACTAGCCTGGAGCACAAAAGCTCAGGGATAGTGTCCAAGCTCTGAGTTCAAGCTCCAGGACTGGCGCGCACACACACACACACACACACACACACACACACACACAAATTAAATGTCAAAATAAGTGACAAGTGACAAATTCTAGTTCATCTGAGTGATCTACTTGAGTCTGTCTACCTGCAGCTACACTCCACCTATTGCATAATTGAACTAAAATTTTTAAGTAACCACAGGTATTATGCAAAAGACCCTCTCTTCCATGCACTAGAGTGAATCCCTGAATTTCACTGACTTCCAGCCCCATTCATCTCCATGGTTAGAGGATCCAGAGACCCAGAGTGGTCCCAGGACCCAGCATCTATCCACCAACTTGAGCTATCTCTGCTGATTCTTCTCTGAGCTCGGTAGATGTGCTGAAGTCCTCACAGCCTCTCCTAGGACTCCCCATGCACACTCGCCCCTCACCATGTCCTCTTTTCCTCTATGCTTCTGCATAGGTACTCGGGGCACAGTAGAAGTGTAATTCACCATTGCCAATTTCTGTGCATCTTGATCTCATAGCACGGGGCAGAGTCTCCCAGGTAGAAAGCATGGGAATCATACAAGGAGGGAAATAAAAGTGATGAGAGAAAACTTGCAAGGAAAGAAAGAAAAGGCCCTATTTACAGGATTATGAGAATTATATCTGAATGTAAAGAATTGTTGTGTGTGATTTCCTTCTCATCTCCAAAGAGCAAAGAGAGTCCATTTCATCATGTGTGTATGTGTGTGTGTGTGTGTATGAGAAAGTATATGTGTGTTTTCTTTTGCTAAGGGATTTTAACATCTACAAAATCTTGCAATAACCAATAATATAATAAAATAAGAGTACACCACATCATGCTCTTCATTCCATCACTGAGGAAAACTGAAGAACATGAGGAGGTCAAATGCCTGGCTCAATGTCACAGGAAAGGCAGTGGGCAGAGCTAGGATAAGACCCAGGTTCTTGACTCCAGCCCTTTACTTTATCCGCAAAGTCAACACAAGCAGTCTAGATTTGTTATCTCGCTCCCTCTGTCGCAAAGGCTGAGTGACAAAGAGCGCTTAGTGCGATTTTGAGTGTAAATGACAGCACAGGAAGTCCATGCTCAGGGCAAGCTGTGAGAGTGGCAGCTGAACAGGAGGCCAGAAAGCAAGTCTGGACAGAGCACTTCCAGTCTCCACCTGCTATCTCACCCCTCCTGTGGCCCAGAGACCTCGGGGCACGGCGAGGAGTTGCTTGAGGACACCAGCCCAGCTCTGATCAGCACCTGAACAAGCCAAAGCCCCAGTTCTCCACATATCTAGATACTTTCCTTGGTTAAAGATCCTGTTTTAGATGATCGTTCCTATGTGAATTATAGATTACATAATGACTTAGTAACGGATTATACAATGACTGCACAAATATTCAAGGAACATTTGCCTGCCATGGTGCTAACCTCAGTTAATTCTGCTCTTTGGAACATGTTAATACAGTTCTCAAGGAATTCCATCTAGTCACGTATCGCATGTTTGAAGCTTAGAAGGCTGAAAGTGAAGAAATGTTGCATCCAAACAGGTTCAGTATGAATATTGACCATATATGGAAGAAATATTTATATGGAAACCACACCCACTGCTGGATTCACAGTTCTAAGAGCTAAGACTTGGTATAGACCTGGTGCTAGCCAAACTGCATAGCACAAACACAGATTTGTTTATGTCACTGTGGCATTACCATTTCCTGAACATGTGAAAAGAAAGCTTGCAATGATCTATTCTTTTGTAAATTGAATTTTATCTTCCTGTAAGGACACTTTTTGTTACAGGTATTTTATTACAAATGGATAGTCTCTCATAAAATCAGGTGGAAAAATAAGTATCAGTCTGACACTTTCGCAAAGTATAGTTTATAATTCCCTACATGATGCTAAATTGTGGCCGACAATTCTTTTAAAATTTATTAGTAGTCAAAAGACTACTCTTTTCCTGTGAAAAGAGATGTTTTCTATGACCTTACTAATTTTAAGACTGACTTTAATTATGTTTAACTGGGTTAAAATAAACTGTATAAATTTGACAGATCCTGAAATACATACTTTCTTCTTTATCATTTTTATTATCCTTAAGTACTTGTACAAAGGGGTTTAAATTCAACATGTCAACGTATACTATTCTTTAATTCTCAGTGTCCACAGTTGTATATGGTTAGTATCTAATATGCTCACTCTAATTAAAAATGAATTCCTGTTCAAAATATTAGACATCTGTAAAACACAGACAGTAATCATCACAGAAGAGAATTGTTTTTTTTGTTTTTATCTATGCAGATATTCTAAATATTGAGAAAGTGAGCAAAGATCAGCAGGTTTTACCAGAGGCTACATTTAAGGTGAAAAAAAGAAAGAGAGGGAGGGAGGGAGAGAACAGGAGAGAGAGAGAGAGAAGGAGGAGGAAGGGAGGAAGGGAGGGAACATAAAGAAAGACTCAAAAGTACAAATTGAGACCCAAAGACACAGAAAAATCTGTAAAAATCTCCTTTCTTAAAAGCTCGTGCTACTTTGGTTGCAGCACATGCACCAGCCCTGAGTTCCTAAATCAACAGACCGAAGAAAAACTACGTTGTCATCACAATTCCAAATATATAGATCTCAAGAGAGACAAATATGAGAAGTTGTAGATCTCAACCCAAGTCTCTCTGCTGAAGAAAACAGATTTTATCTGTAAAATCAATTGAGCTGCTTGACCAGTACATTAGAAATGACACAGCATACAACACTAAACTCATGTTCCTTTCAAAAGTGTGGAGAAACAGATAAGGAATTCCCATTTCAACAAACAGGATCCAAAACTAAAAAGCTCAAATAAAGAAAACGGATGAAAATCTAACATTCAAAAGAGAAGCATTTGACTGTTAAATCATCCAAATTGCTTTGCCAAAATTTCACAATTTCACATGCTTGGTTTCCTGTAGTAAAAAAAAAAAAAAATCTCTCCTCTTTCTCTCTCTCTTCTCTCTCTCTCTCTCTCTCTCTCTCTCTCTCTCTCTCTCTCTCTCTCTCTCTCTCTGGGGGGAGGGGAGTTACAAAAAGTGAGGAAAAATAACCAGCTGTTCCTTGAATAGCTCAGGAAACAAGTTTGATTTATTACTTGAAGGTTATTTTTGAATGAGCTGCTTGTGGCCGCCGGAGAGAAGTCACTGAGGCCTGTCCACTTGAAGAGCTCAAACTGTTTCCTGAACAGCCCTTCTTCACTCCTCACCTCGGGTCTGCTATTATTGACAACGTGTGACGGGGGCCTTCCAGGATTTTAAAACAGCAGGGGTCCCCACCGAACAATTGGCCTGTCAATTACCTTTTCCCCTGTTGTGAAAAAGGGGCCCAAGACGATGCAACTTCCCAACAGGGAGCCGTGCAGCTCCAAGTGTGTAACCCACTCCTGCACAAGCCCAGTAAACGCTTGGTACCTTCGCTGTCCTGTGTTCAAACCAGAATTACTGCAAGGTGTAAATGTCTCCATAGACAGATTTTCTTATCCTTTTTAAAAATTTCTTGCAAGGCTCTGTATACTGTTATCTCTGAGCTTTGTGGACAGTTGTTTTGGTTTGTTGTTGTTTTTTCCCCTCTGAGATCCAAACACACACACACACACACACACACACACACACACACACACACACACACAGAGGCTCCCAGCCCCCTCCAGTAGCCTGGTCCTTTGGGAACGCCCAAGCCTCTCTTACCTATATTGTGGCTTAAAAAACTTCCTGTGGGCATTGATGACTTGCTGTGAGGACTGTCCATCATCCCGCCCTTTTGTCTGGCAGTCACTTCCATTCGCTTTTGACTGACTGAGGCGGCCTGAGTTATTTGTAACGAACAACAAGGCTTTTCATTCATAATTTTAGTAGGGGGACAGGGTGCTAATGACTGAGCTTGAATAACTCGGGAATGTGGTATTCAAGGCAGGAAGAAGCCCAACCGGCTGCCAAATGAAGGAAGAGAGGATGCAGGGAAAAGTGCCTGGGTAAAAAGACTAAACAATGACCGGAGGATCACACATGTATACAAATACAAATCGAGTTGTTGTTGTTGTTGTTTTTCAAGGGTGAGACAATTCAAAAGATAGAAGCTGGAAGGAAAGGCAGGAAAAGTCTAAGAGGATTTCATTAAGTTTGGGGTGAAGTTACATGCCAGAGTTTACAGAATCTGAAACCCATAAAGTGTCTACCTAGTAAGTAATCTTTTCTTCCCTGGTGGTTCTACAGAAACAGAGAAGAAAAAGAAGAGGAGGAGGAGGAAGAAAAAGAAGGAAGAGGAGGATCTACAAAAACAGAAGGAAGAGGAGGAGGAGGAGAAGGAGGGATAAAGAGGAAGACATTGATATTTTTTGCATATTTAGACAAAGAAGGTTTGTCTTCCTGGGGTGGTCTGTTTGACAACCAAGTCTGAGTTTCAAAGAGCTTACTCTGGGGATCTGAAGTCGAATTTCATGTACATGCTGTATAAAATCAATAAACAATGGTTTTACACACCTGATGTTTCCAAGGAAGAGAGCGACAGACTCTATTTCTAATTGAATTTAACTGTGTGCTCAAAAATTATGGGATTTGTCTTGTTGAAATAGTAAAAAATGTTTTTAATTACTACATCTAAGCAATCATATTGAAATTGAAATCATACATTTTAAAATGTATAATTTTATATTGGTGCATAGAAAATAAGCCAAACTGAAAATGTTGCCCATTTTCAGTCTATTATGAATTCGTGGAACTGCTTTCTTTCAAAATCAGCACAACTATGAGTGAAGAAATAAGGAATGTTTCTCTCATTTTTAGAAAATACTTAGTAAGATTCTTTTATTAAAGCAAGCCAAGTAAAAATAAAATTGAACGATAATAAGATCATTTTGATAATGACATGGGGGAGAGGGAACATCCAACAGTGTAACTCTATGGCTCTATTTTTAGGCTAGTGCTCTTAGGAAGCACTTAGGGTGACTGAGGCCAGAGGTCAAAGTTCATGTGTTGGGTATGTGCTTATCTCTAGGTTCCTAAGTCATAAACTATACCAATAAACATTCATTAAAACTGAAGAGCCAATATAACTATTGTGTTGTTAAGACGCATCATTGTATTTCCTTCTGACATTCGCCTAGCTCTAATCAGTGACTAAACAGAAACACATAGATAGTCCAGTACTTTCTTTTCAAGGTCCACCTGAGTTGCCAACAAAGGTATAGTCTATGAACACATTTCTGGGGACTTTTAAAGCAAATTCTGTCTGGCACCTGTGGCTCACTCCAGTAATCCTAGCAAGTCAGGAGAGTGAGATCTGAGGATAGTGGTTCAAAGTCAGCCTGGGCATGAAAAGTCCCTAAGACTCTTCTCTCCAATCAACTACCAGAAAACTAGAAATGGCACTGTGACTTAAGAGGTAGAGCATTAGCCTTGAACACAAAAGCTCAGAAACAGTGCCAGGCTCCAGAGTTTAAGCCCCATGGAGAGACCAAAACAACAACAACAAGAACAACAACAACAACAAGAAAATACCATCCAAGGATCTCAAGTTGTATATTTTAAATACATTAGCAATAAATAATCATTAATTCTAAATTTGTTTTTGCTGTGTAGTTCCAACATGTACACAAATGGAAATACAATTAGACCATGTCTCTCTTATGGCTTCTTATACCTCCTGGCATAGCTTCACAAGTCTTTGGGGTTTTGAAAGCAGGGTGAAATAACTCAACACAAGGCATAGGATTAAAATTGGTTGAAAATGTAACCACTTGCCAGTGATTCTATATTCAAATGAGAGCCATTATGTTATTCCACCCATTCACTCTTTGGGACCTAATGTTTAAGCCTCTGTTCCAAGGATGACAGACACATTGAGCAGTCTAGCCCAAGCTAAATCACAAAGTTAGAGAAAGCTATTTTGGTGTCTTTTCTAACTTCCTGCTCAGCTGCCTCTATGTACTCTTCTGATAGTAAATATGAATAATTGACTTTTAGAAAGTGAGGTTACTGAGTTTAGAATGAAGAAAGCTTATATTGAAAATACATTTATTATGGCTAATTTTCCAACCTAAGGTAATTAGAAGAGATAGAGATAATCAGTTCCTGCAAAAAGGTTGGAGGGTCTTCTGGCACCCGTCTTTGAGGTCTCCTCTATTTTCTATTCTTGTTCTCAGTTAATGATTCCATTCATAGTTTTGAATTACAATAATATAATAACTTTTATTTACTCAAGAGTTACTATAAGTCAGACCTCTTCTAAAACTCTGCCTGCATTATACTTAATCCTTACAACAATAGTATAATACAGGAAGTATTTTTATCCCTGCTTCACAAGTGAGAAACCTGAGGAATTGCAGGTTGAATGATTTATACCAGGTTAACGTAAAGCAACCTGTTGCCGCTTAATGTTTTTTCTGCCACATAATTCTAATTTATGGCCAGGGTTAAGAACCACTAACAGGGATAACAAAGCAAGAATTTTTACTATTTGAAAAAGTATATAACATTTCATTATCTATAAATAACTATCTGTTAAGTCTTTGATAAATCTCAATTCACACTTGTATTTTATGGTACTACATATCATCCATTCAAAAACTTCTATAGAAATGTAGTAAGAATCCAAGTCACCTTTAGGATGTGACACTGCTTTATTTTTTAATCCCTTGAAATTTTTTGCTTATCCTATTTTGATTTTTGCTGTATTGGGAATGGAACCAAGGACCTCTTATAGGTTAAACCTTCAGCCCTAAAAGATTATCCTGATTCACCTAAATATTCACCTAAACATATAATAAGGAATCAACAAATGTTGCAATGACTTTCAAACTTCCATTGTAAATATAACTATTTATAATGTATCTGTTTGTGTGACTACACAAAATACAGAATGGAGCTGGATGCTGGGGGCTCATATCTGCAACTCTGGTGGCTCATCCCTGAAATCCTAGCTACTCAAGAGGATTTGATCCAGAGGATCAAGGTTCAAAAACATCCTAGGCAGAAAAGTCCACAAGACTCCATTTCCAAAATAACCACCAAAGAGCCAGACTAGAGAAGCTGCTCAAACACTTCCATCTAAGCAAGTTTAGTAAGGTTCTGAGTTCAAACCCAGCATGAAGGGGGGAAAAACAGAATGGAACATTCTTATACTAAAGAACTACTTGTTGTCTATCTGAAACATAAATATGAATACAATCTATATGTCTTATATTTTTTATTAACTATTAGGGGCAGTGTTGTCATGCTTTTAATAAAAAATTCACACAGGTTTGTCTCTCATATCTCATATTTCACACAATCCACTCATTATTAACCATGGCTTCATGAATGTGTCAAAAGCAACATGGTTTTATTATTTAATTCCCAATGATTGTAAGCTCCTGATGTTAACAGTTAAGTCATAAAAACACTAGAAGGAGCCAGGTGCCAGTGGGTAATGATTGTAATCCTAGCTGCTAGGGAGGCTAAAATCTGAGAATATTGGTTCAAAGCCAGCCATAGTGCTTGAGACTCTTCAATAAACTACCCAAAGAAGCCAGAAGTAGACTTATGGCTCAAGTGGTTAGAGCACTAGCCTTGAGAAAAGAAGCTCAGGATCAGCAACCATGCATTGAGTTCAAGACTCAATACTGACACCAAAAAAGAAAAACCAAAGAAGTACTAGAAGGACCATCATTTTATGATTTGGATGACAACACTTTGTTTTAAGCAACTGAAGATAGCCAAGAGACATCAAATAAATGAAGGACAGACACGAGTACATTGTAATTTGAAAGTTAAATGTAAAGTTAGGAAATATTGGCATTTTAAAAGAGAATAAACAAAATAATTTAAAAACTCAATTAGTCATGGTTGAAGGATATACAAGAGAGATGTAAATGTCTAATAACTATAATAGTATAAAAGGATGCCAGAAAAAAAAGAAACAATAAGATATCCTGTCTTACTTACCAGATAAACACTGATTAAAATTTTCAACAAACATTTTATTGATCAGATTGTGGCGTACATAGGAAAATGTTGTTATATATAAACATGTTTACCACAGTATTACTTATTGTATCAAACAACCTATCCCACTCAACTTCCAAAAGTCTGCAGTGTAACTACCAATGTAGGAATTAAAAATATAAATATAACCATCAAGTATTAAACACAAGTGGAACATTTGCTTTTACCATTTTAATGAATTACCTGCCTTTTTTCTGCTACAGTTTGTAATTTAATAAGATAAATCTTTTAGTCATGGAGAGGAACAGTGATAGAGAAAAAAAGTACAGCAAGTTCAGTAATCTGAATCATTCTGAAACATAAAATATTCTATAAAAGTACTCTACAGCTTTTTGATATAACAGCTATGCACACAAAATCCCTCTCAACCTCAGTTGATTAGCTTCTAATAACTATTGTAATATGGAGGTCAGATCTGGCCAGAGCCATCATTGGCCACATAGTGAGTTGTACTATCTGGCATCTTGTCTTGATGGATGTGCCTGGATTCCTAGAGGAAGGGGAGATCCCATCCCCAAGCATTGGGTGTTCCTGAATCCCAAGAGACAGGGTGGGCACATGGCCTATAGGTTACTGAACCTGTCAGTCCCGTACCTGGATCTGGGAGCTTCTTATGACCCTATCCCTTGACCTGACCTTATGTAGAGTCAGGCCAGCTCAGGCACCATTACACAATGCCACATGTCTCCATGTTTGCATCCTGTGTCCTGTCTCCTGGCATGTCTCCAGTCACCATGGTGTCCCAAGTCAGCTCTCCATTGGAGCTGGATTGTCTCTGGCCTGTTTCCTGATAGTGTTAAGTGTATTTGTGGGCTACAAGCCTTTGTAACAACTGGCTGCCTGCAGACTGCTAATGCTCTAATAAAAACTCCAAGATTTGATCCTTCAATATGTGGCTTCTTGGATAATTTAATATATAACACTGTCATGATGGTAATGAACACTACATGGAAAATAGATTTGCCCATGAGACACCCAAGTAATGACAGACCTATAAAATACAGTCAAAGAGATTAAAAAAAACCATCCATTGTCCCATCTAGAGGCTGCCTCCTTCAGAGCCTTCAGCCATCCTTTATTCTGATGGCCAAATGATCTTCACATATCAACAGTACACAGGTAAAAACTGGCTTAATCAATTCTTTTGAATAGCATCCCAGCATTCTCAAAACTACTTTTCTTGGATTATTGGCTTCTTGGATGAGAATCTATTTGCTTCTCATCTTAAACTCACTAATCAAAGTGGTGGAGCTAATATCTCCCAAACCAGAATCATAAAAGCAAGGAACTTGTTCTCGTAAGGCCATGCCATGTTGATTTTAGATACGAAGGACTATTTTATGTGTAATTTCTCCAGTATGCTGAAAAATAGCACTTGTGGTATAACAAGACTCTAAACTCAGGAATTATATTTATTACTTTAATAGTAAGTAATGTGTAAATTTACTTTTCAATATTACAATAGCCGAGAGAATTTAGAATAGTAAATATTACAGTGTTCCACTAATGAACCTATGGATAACTGTGGATAAGACCTATGGATAACTGTGTTTTTGTTTTGGGTTGTTTTATTTTTTGTGTGCTAGGGCTTGAACTCAGGGCCTGGACCCTGTTCCTGAGATTATATTTCTCAAGGCTAGCTCTCAACCACTTAAGCCACAGGACCATTTCTGGCTTTTTCTGAGTACTTTATTAGAGATAAGGATCTTACCATTGTCCTGCTAGGGCTGGCTTTGAACCATGATCCTCAGTTCTCAGCCTCCTGAGTAGCTGAGATTATAGGCCGTAGGCACTTCATCTAACTTCTTATAAAGGGATACATGGAATCTTCCTAGCAAAAGAGAGGGTGTTTCAGTACCATGGCAGATGTCAGTCTCCCAAAAATAAGCAGCTAAATTGAGTGTAGGGTACTGCCCCAAATATTGCTACCACTGCCTAGTAAAGTGAACTCATATGTTCATGATCCCAGATTTTATTTTTTTGGAGGCGAAAGAAGGAAGTAAGATCTTACTATAGTTATCCAGACTGGCTTCAGATTTTTGTATTCTACCTGCAGCCTCCACAGTAACTTGAGATTACTTTTACACCATTGTGTTCTTCCCCACAGATATCTTGAGCAAGTAGCTCAAGGAGTAGGCACTGAATAAGAAACAACCACGTCAATGCCCTTGAAAAAGGTCATGGGTGACAGTGAAAGCCAATGAATGGTTAAGATTTCTACACAAAAAAATGAGGACTTCTAATACATATGTGAAAATGGAAGTGGGTAACTTAAGGGGCTGGGTAGGGTTTGAAGATAGGAAAGGAAGATGGAAGGAGGGACATTAAAGTGACCTGTTAAAATTGAAATCCTCTTGAATAACTGACTTAAAGGTATTTTTAATTTCATAAATAAAACTGAAAAAGAAATGATGACTATTAATAGCTGAATATCGTTAGTAATAGTCATTAATAACTTGTCTTGAGATTGGTATTTCCATGTAACTAATAATATATAATTATACTTACTAAGGTTGGAACTTCTTTAATGTATGGAGTCAGACCAGCTAATTTCACAAATAAACTACCAAATCCAATTGAACTGAAATCAACTAGTGGCTCAAGCCTGTAATCCTAGCTATTCAGGAGGCTGCGATCTGAGAATTGAGGTTCCAAGTAGGTCAAGGCAGGAAAGTCCATGAGGATCTTATCTCCTATTAACCACCAAAAAGCAGGAAGCAGAGCTGTGACTCAAGTTAGCAATGAGCAAGAAAGAAAAGCTCAAGGACAGAGCCCAGGCCCAACCAGTTCAGCACAATATCACATGAGAGAAGGAGGGAGGGAGAGAGGAAGGGAGGGAGGGAGGGAGGGAGGGAGGGAGAAAAGATCAGTTACATATCCATTCCATTGAAGTTAGAAGAGGAAAGTGGGGTATTTGACCTAATCAAAAAGGTAGGTAATAAAAGGCTTTCCTGAGAAAATGGGATTTAACAAATAGGAATTCATAAGGCAAGTAAAGTTAATTTCTTACTGTGTATGTGTGTGTGTGTGTGTCTGTGTATCTGTGTGTGTACATGGGCACCTGTCCTGTGGCTTGACTCAGGGCCTGGCACTGTCCCTAAGCTTTTTTGCACAAGGCTAGCACTCTTACCATTTAGCCACAGCTCCACTTCCAGCTTTTGTTGGTAGTTAGTTGGAGATAAGAGTCTCATAGACTTCCTTACCTGGGCTTACTCTACTACACTAGCTAGCTTTGAACTGTGTTCCTCAGATCTTAGCCTCCAGAGTAGCTGACAGGCATGAGCCACTGGCACCAGACTCTTTGTTTTTGACAAATGAGATAGTAGGCCTGTGCCACTAGAATTACAAGTTTAAAGCCTGTTTAGTCAGCTAAAAGTTGGGCTGGGGGCAAGAGAAAGGTAAGAGTGCTAGTCATAAACAACTCAAACAAATATGAGCCCCCTAATTTGAGGCTTGATTGGGGGTAGGAATGACATAGTAAAGAAGAGAGAGAGAGAGAGAGAAACACATGCTCACACACACAAATTTAGGACATGTTTAATTAAGCCATGGAAAAAAATCTATTTTCATTCCAGGCTCAACAAAACAAAACAAAATAAAAAAATCCTTTAAGGCAGCTAGCTCTGATATAGACTGGATCTAATAGAATTATATCTAATACATGCATGTACTCAAAAGCTGTTTTGTTAAAGCTGTTTTTATAATGCTTCGATATTTTCAAATGACTCCCTGTAACTTCAAAGCATTTCCTGCCCAAAAGAACCAACTAAACCTGCACGCCATCATATTCCATTTACAAAGTGAACAAATTTAGACTTGACCCATTAACTGAGATTAATTCAGAGCTGGCTGGTAGCCTCTGTACTGTGGTATCTGCATCCTAAGAATGGCCTGGGTGGAATCTGTTTGGTTACATCTTCCTTAGAGAACAGTTTGAACTTCCTGTGCCCTTATGACCAAGTGTTCACATAATGGAAAGTATAAAACTAAAACACCCTATTTATTCAAATGCTAAAACCTTCCTACCGCTGCTAAACATGGCCAGTAATATCCAAACACTCATTTCAATTCAAGACTTTCTTTTAGGTGAGACTTTAGCATCATGGTTTTAAAAAGATAACAGTTTCCAAACAGAAGATCAAATGTTAAAAACACATAGAAACACAAACCTAGGAATGGCAAAACAAGGAAGCAATGTCTTCCCCCATTCAATTTTCTTTGCACTAAATCCTACAAAGGAGTAATTTGTTCTTCAGGCCAAGGAAGGAATATACTAATAAAAATCAATGAAGAAAAGTAGCCAGGTGCCAGTGGCTCAGGCCTGTAATCCTAAGTGTTATGGAGCTGAGATCTGAGGATAACAGTTCAAAGCCAGCTGGGGTTAAAAAAAAAAAAAATCCATAAGACCCTTAATCCAATTAAACAGCAAAAATGCAGAAGTGGAGGTGTGCCTCACTAGTAAAACATCAGCCTTGAGGGAAAAAGTTAAGAAACAGTGCCCAGGTCCTGAGTTCAAACTCAGTCGCAGCAGAGGAGAGAGGGAAGGAGGGAGGAAAGGAGGGAGGAGGGGGGAGAATATGAATCATGTTAGCCTGTGGAGACATTCTGTTCCTTCATCTGACTTTGCATTAAATGTAGCAGGAATATTCACTGATTAACAAACTGAAACCACAGATGGATTCTAGCCGAACAACACTGAAAAATGCTGGATCCACAGAAACTTCTGGTTCATGGTTACACATCAAAAACCTTGCCTACCACCCTGGAATCACCCCAGATCTTTTCTCTAGTTAGGGAGGGATAAAGGATGTCTACAAAGGAGGTTAGATCCAGAGATAAACAGTTTCCAGTCCCCCAAGCAATCTAGATAAGACCTCTAGTGGTCTATTTCAAATTCCTCTGCATCTTTATTACAGCCACTCCCAACTCCCTCCCAGAGGCAAAATCAAGGAAGAGGAGGAATCAATGCAATTCAAAAGGTAAAATGATAACAGCTGTGGCTGACAAATCAAAAAGTCCAAGATTACAAAGTCCTTTGTTTCTGGAAGGTCCTTGCAAAGTCCTAACAAAAAGAAATTTTACTACTAGAATGTACTGAAAATCGAATGGGGGAAGACGTTGCTTCCTTGTTTTACTACTATAATGGTTGAAAGTCTCCAACTGTTATCCAGGAAAGCAATGTACACAACCTTCAAATATGAATACGTAAATATGTTGCTTTGGCAAAAGAACTAACAAAATATTCATTGTCTCCACAATACCTCATGGCTTTGCAAGATGGTCAGATCCAGGATTGAACCCAAACCAGAACTGAATCCAGTGTGGTCTAGTGCTTTCTTCAAACAAGATGGAGACTTGTTTAAAGCTATGCTCTTGTTGCAACATATATATAGTTCACTTCACTTACTGGAAAATGCAATCCTAAAAATAAGAGTTAAAACTCAGCCACTACTAGTACAGACACAAGGTTACGATGTCACCTCCATTGCCTTCTGGGCAAAATTAACATGTTTAGATAATGCAAACAAACAACTTGAGGACTGGAGTTGTGGCTCAAGGGGTAGAGCACCTGGCCTTAGGAGTGAAAGGTCCTCAAACCCCAGTACTACCCCAGCCCTCCAAAATAAAAATGAATACAAACACACCAGTACGGAAAATAAAAAGAAGGATGGGAAACTGCAAGTGTATGGCTGTGTCCTGTTTTCTGGCTAGGACAGGGAAAGCAAGGTACTTGACGGAGTCCTGAGAACTTAGTACAGTATGGGTTTTTATGAATTCCATATTTTTCAGCATTTGACAAGTGGCACAACCTGTTTTGATATTAAAGTTCTTTTCCTTGAATTTTCCACAATTAAAAGACGGTCTTCATTTGAAAGTTTTACTAAGCTCTATCATCATTCTGAATTATCTCCCAAAATGAATCCTAATTTTGAGAAAGTAACTTGAGCCATACTAGTTGCATTCAAGATCTCCCCAACACACGTACACAAACGGGATTTGTTTGTATAATGTTTGTACAATGTACTCTATGCACTAAAAGTAACATTTCCTTAAGTAAAATAAAGACTATTAGAATCCACCAGATACTTGTGATTACTCTTAAGTTACATGTTATATGTAAACTAGAGGCTGAGTGGGTGGGCAGGGGTGGAGGGCTAGATTACCTAAACTTTTTTCTACTTTATGGAAGTCGAATGGAAATTCCTAGATTCTTCCCCCATTGACTCAACAGAAATACAAGGCGCTCTAATTTAAATTGCATTTTATGCTTTGCTCCTTTAACAAGATCATTGCAAAGTTTTCTGTAGACTGAGCACAAGAAACATCCACCTGATGCACCTCTTCTCCCCGGGGCAGCCCCCACCTCCTCAGGGAGGTGAGGAGAGGGCGCTGCTTTCACCTGGCGGATGCAGGTGACAAGCTGGCCTGACAGCAGCCAGCACTTTTCCCGACACGCCTTGCAACACCTAGCTTTGATCACCATGCCTTTACCCTTGGTAAAAGCTGGGGTTCCTTTCCAATTCCACCACGCGTTCAAAGCTCAGTGTATCCAAGAAAATGCGGGGGGGGGGGGCGGCTCGGGTAAAACTACTGCCTTCGCCGTTAGGATTATAAATCTCTCTTAAAAAAAAAAAATTCACTTTAAACCAGCCAGCCCGGAGCACACGTGTGGAAGTCAGTCCCACCAGCTCGCCAGCAGCTCCGGCCCCGCGCCGGGCGCGCGCCCCCTGGTGGCCGGACGCGTCGGCAGCGTTAGTGGCGCCTGCGCTCCTGGGAACCTCAATGGATTCCGAGGACGAGCCAGCAGCGGCAGCCGGAGCGAGGCCCAGCTGTCCCGGACCCGCAGTTCCCGGAACGCGGCCAGTTTGGCCGATATAACCTTCTCCACCCTCGCCCGAGGGGTAGGAGAATAGTAGCCCCGGGTCCGGAAATCATACATGCTACTTCCTCTGCCATCTCTTGGCTTCCTAGCCCCGGGACGACGGCGAATCCTGGAGGAACGTGGGGAGGGTGAAGAGAGCGAGCGCAGCGAGGGCAGGAACGCGCCGGGGGACTTTGAGAGCCTGAGGCGGCGAGTAGGCAGCTGAGCCGGGGTAACCACGAAAAGGCTGCGGTGCTAGAGCTGGAGGAATATCCAAGCACCACGTTTTCCTAGCGCCGTGTTTTAATAGCCCTGACCTCGACTGGGGAAAAAGAAAAAAAAAATCGCAGGTGCTGTGTAAGAATTTTGACCCTACCAACAGGTATTTCCCTATAAAGTAAAAAGCATTCCTTCGGCCAGTACCGGCTAGAACGCTCTCTCCGCCCCGCGTCTGCATCCTAATTTCTCCCTGGAGCTCCCACGTGCAGGCACGTTGCTCCGTCCGCGTACCCCGCGGAGCGAAGCGTCCACACTTCTCTAGCAGGAAAATACAGCCCCCCTTTCCACCTGGACGGTGGGAACTTCTTGGGTAAAGTCTTGGTGACCCGAGTGCGCCCTACCTTCACTTCCCCCCCCCCCCGGAAAAAAAAAAACACACCAGGATGATTGCTGGAGGAATTCTGCGTTGGGAGCGCGAGCCTCCCCTCCCCCGCCCATTTCGGAAGTGTACCGGGTCGCCCCGAGCAATCACGTCTGTGTGTGTGTGTGTGTGTGTGTGTGTGCGCGCGCTGCTGCACGCGTTTAAAAGGCTCCGAGCGGAGAGTTCCCCTTCAGCTACTGACTGGGTCGAGCCAGCCAAAGAGAATCGTTCAAAAATAAATAAAAACAATCTCCCACAGATAACCCTCCTTAAAAGAAAAATTCTTCTAATAAACCGAGAAACTACAGACACGGACCCAATCAAACGCTCATCTGAGCAAGAGCAGAAGGGACTTGAAACCGAATCTGCATTCCGTTCCTCCCGTACAAGGCTCGGAAGGTGGGGGAGGCGGTCGGTGCCAGTGCCTGGTGTATAATCGGGTTAATCCAGTAGACAAAGAATAAACCAATAGCCCTCCCACCTCACTTCCCGCTCCCCTTTTCCTTTCCCTCCTCCCGCCCCCCCCCCGCGCCGGCTCCCCGCCCCCTCCTCCCCCTCCGCGTTGGGGAGGGAGGGAAGGGGGGGGGGGAAGCAGACAAGGGGGGTGGGGGAAGGATGAAGTCGACTTGAAATGGATGCTGCCTAAAGTCTAAAACCTGCAACTAGTTGTTGCCCGGCCCGGGATTCATTGGAAACCTGCGTTGCCATTTCCCGATGGCCAGGAGAAAGTTTCCCCAAGTCCAGCCCTCCCCAGCCCTGAGGGGCTTCGGTCCTCGTGGCCTCGGCGGGGGAAACCTTAAGGTCAGGGTTTCCTTGAAACTAGATAAACTGACCCCGGCACTGGCCGGCGCGGCCCCGCGGGCGGGCAGGCGGGCGGGGGGCCCCCGCGTGACGGCGCCCGGGCGGCAGGACCCGCCGGGGGGACGCGCGGGGCGGCGCGGCTGCCCTTTTGAATGCCTCCTGCGGCTCGGAGCGCCGGCGGGCGCTGGAGCGCGAGTGAATGTAGCCCCGCCGAGCCAATGAGCGGGGACCGGATGCGATATATCCTCTGGGACAACAACTGCTCTGTTCCGCCTCGGATCCACATGACGCCATTTACTGCTGCCGCGGCCGCCGCACAGCTCCCAGCCTCCTCCGGAAAGGCGAGGGCGCAGGCCAACGGCGAGCCCCCACCCCCCCACCCCCGGCCGGGCCCCGCACCCTCCTCCTCTTCCTCCTCCTCCGCCCCCGCCCCCGCCGCCCCCGCCTCGGCCTCGCCGCCGCGCCTCCACACCGCCCAGTCTGCCCCACCGAGAGCTGCGCGCCGCAGCGCGAGCGGAGCACCGGGGCCGGCGGAGCGCGCAGCGCCCAGGCCCCCGCGCCGCCCGGCCCGGCTCGGCTCGCGGCGCCGCGCTCCCGACGCCACCGGGGCCGCCACCGCTCGGCGACCTGGCGCTGCCTGGAGCTGCTTTGTAAAAAGGCCGTTTCTCGGCTCCTTCGCCTCTTCTGTCGGGAAAAAAAAAAAAAGAGAGAGACTCGCGGTGGGCGCTTCGGCCTCTTGTGCATTGAGGGAGGAAAAAATAAAAAAGGAAAAAATAACCAGAGGAAATACTCGGCGTGCGCTTCTGGAAGAGGGGGTCGTCCGAGCCCCCGAGTGTGTTCCACCACGGGGGGGGAGGACCTGGCTCCGAATTTTGTTCTTCCACCGATTGCTCAGAAGTTGGACTGAAGCACAATTTGGAAAAGAGAAGACAGTTTTGTCTTAAATTTAAAAAGTTTGCATCGAAGCTGGATTTACTTGCACCTCGCAGGAAGAGAATCCAGAGGAGAGGGTGTGCAGAGCCGCGATCACGGTGAGGCGCGTTCGGGTTTCTA
The DNA here is from genome assembly GCF_023159225.1 of Perognathus longimembris pacificus. NCBI lineage: Eukaryota > Metazoa > Chordata > Mammalia > Rodentia > Heteromyidae > Perognathus > Perognathus longimembris. The sequence continues at coordinate 19,159,675 of NC_063163.1, forward strand.
GTGGAGCCTTGGCAGGCGCAGGGCGGGCAACATGGAGTATGTGCAGCCGGGCTGGGAGTGGGGTACGCCTGTCCCCTGCACACACACACACGCACACCGGCTTCCTAGGGAGACAGGGTGGAGGGGATCCAGGTTGCTGGCGGGGAATCTGCTTCGCCGGGAGCCCGGGCTCGGTCTGCCTGGGCGGGGGTCTAGAGCCCTGTGTGCCCCCCTTGTAGGGTCCCCAGCTGGCGACCCCACGCGCTCTCGCTATTGGGGAGAGACCACCTCGTCTGGATTTTTGTCAGCCACCTCTACATGGGTCGCGAGTTTGGCGCTGACAGAGGATGGGGGGGGGGGGAGATACCACCCTGTTCTCCAGGTCGTCCTTGCAGAAGGCTTGCAACGCTAACCTGTCCCTTCCCGGTGAGAGGAAAACATTGTAGGGGAGCTTAACCTGGAGTGAGGCGGGGGCGCTACTGAAGTTGGGGGACGGGGTTGGTCACCTCACCCCTGGCCGGAGACCTCGCGGGTGAGAAGAGTGGTGTGCACTGTCTAGCCCAGTGCGGGTGGGAGCGCCGCCCAGCCCGGCGCCGGCTCTGCGGTTCGGAAGTGCGGCTTTCTCTCTCTCTTTTTTTCCGTTCTCCGTGGTCGGCCTAGGTCACGCTTTATTTTATTTTTATTTTATTTTTTTGGATTCCCAGGCTGACCTTCCCACAGGAAGAAAGTCATCAAGTGGTCGCGATCGTTTTTTCCATTACCTAAAAGTAGGTGGCAAACGAAGGCTTGTGCGTGCGTGTGTGTTACTGTGTTTTCGACTTGGAATCTTGTGCGTTTTTGTTTTATTTTTTACAAAGCGGTTTCTGTGTCGGTTTGCCCCACCCTAGTGCTGAAGTCCTTTCTCCCTAATCCTTAGTCCGATCACACACAGTTCTTAATGGGGGTTTCAAAGCACTCTCCAAGCGGTGGGAGAACTGGCCGAGTGCAGGGGAGTGGCGTGGGGAGTGCCAAGGAGGCCAGGGATGGGCAAAGTCACTTTTTGCACACCCCACCGTCCCCTCTCAGTGCTGCTACTTTCCACGGCGAGCAGATCTGCGCGTGAAGTTTTGCAGCCGGTGATCTGGGTCCTGCACGCCGGGCGTGTGTGCAGCGAGACTCCGGAGAAGGCAGTGTTTCCTTTCACTTTAAGGATTTTGCTTTATTTTTACTCTCTCTCACTTTCCTCAGGATCTAAAAGATTATAGACAGTGCTCGCCGGGTCGGTCGGGGTTGCACCGTGGAGTCGCTGCGCGCGTGGCGTTTGACCCGTGTGTCCGTCCGTGCGCATCCCAGGCCCAGGTTTTCTTCGCGGGGTGTATGTGTTGGGGGGGTATTGGAAACCTGTGCCGGAAGTCCCAGGGCCTTTGTAGATCAGCGCCTGGTGGTAGTGGTGGGCTGCGTGACCCTGCGGGGCTGGGGGGCCTCGGAGTGGCTCCCTCTTGGGGCTGGAAAGCGCCTTTCCGGAGTTGGGGGGGGTCCTTGTAGCCCAGGAGGTGGGGGTGTGTGGAGGCTGGGGGGGGGGTGCGCGCGTGAGTTTTCGTGACACACCACTGGTGCGCCTGCGGATCGCGCGCGTGGGGCCAGGTTGGCCCCTGGACCGGGAAGAGGTCCCCTCCCCCCGGGTTGGGGGGAGGCCTCTTGGCTGTGCCCCACCTGCTGGGGACGGTGTTGGGGCGCAGATAGAGCAGATAAAGGCAGCGAATGCCAAGTGCAGCCGCGTTTGTCTGTTCCGAGGTGAGGAGATCCGGTTTCCAGCCTGCCTGGCTCCGATTTGGAAGGCGTTTGTCACCTGCCTTCTTCCTGGTGCCCCCACCCCCATTCTCAAAATCCGAGACTGGATAAAGCTTCACCTTTGCCTGTTTGACTTTCTCTTCTTTCTTTTTCTGAAAGTTTGGGAAGTTTTGAAACCTTAAGAGTGACTGCAATCCGAAGAATTAACTCTGGACAATGACCCTTGAATTGTTTGAACTGTATTTTGGTTCTTACGGTGGGCTTTTCATAGGTCTCTGGCTATTAATTTTCCAACCGGGAAGATGGGTTAAGATTTTGCCATTCTGTATTTTTAAACCGAGGAAGGAGCCACGTTTGAGCTTCAAGGTGCCCTGGGCTGTCATACTAGGCAGCATTTTCATTCTCGGGTTGTTGAGAAGTGAAAATCTGTTCTTGTCTTGTTGTGTAAGGTGGCTTTAATCTGCTTTTGATACCTAATAGGATTTGAAATGATTTGTTTTTAATCCTGTAACTTTGTTCTTCCATAGAGTTATTTTAAATGGCTAACTTTATAAGTGTCCTTGGGTAAAAATACATTATTTTTAAAAGAAAAAAATACACTCTTCGTTTTTTAACATGTCTTCCTAATGAACTTGAAAAAGCTACAGAATACTAGATGAGTCACAGTGCAAGTATATGATCTGAAGGCAGACTCAGAATGCTCTTACCTTATTTAAAGGCATTTTATCTTGTAAAAAATGTTGGTAGTAATACTAAATTCCAACCTTACTTTCTTGAAATTTTTACTGAACCCAAATGTGTGTTTATTTGAATAAGGGATTGTTACTTAAGTGATTCAGACAAAGATCAGCTTTGTGTCACTTCCGATCATTGGATTACAGAATTGTCAGTGCTCAGCCATGATCTTGACTTCTAACTACATGCCTGAATCATATGGCTGTTCTAATACCTCTCTACTGGCCTCCCATTTCAAATCCTGTGTGGTGTGGGAATTGGAAGAATCAATGCAGAGAGCATGGTAGAGATCTTAGATTATAAACATTCTCTTTCCTGTTGGTTTTCCCCAGGAGTTCAGATGTGTTCTAAGCCTGCCGGAGTGAACACACTAACAAGACCTGATGGAGGCCAGAGCTCAGAGTGGCAACGGCTCCCAGCCCTTGCTGCAGACATCCCGTGACAGTGGCCGGCAGCGTGGGGACCCTGACCCCAGAGATGCCCTCGCCCAGCAGGTACATGTGTTGTCTCTGGATCAGATCAGAGCCATTCGGAACACCAATGAGTACACCGAGGGGCCTACAGTGGTCCCACGACCTGGGCTCAAACCTGCTCCTCGCCCTTCCACCCAGCACAAGCATGAGAGACTCCATGGGCTGCCTGAGCACCGTCAGCCTCCCAGGCTCCAGCACTCGCAGGTCCATTCTTCCACGAGAGCCCCTCTGTCTAGGTCCATCAGCACCGTCAGTTCAGGGTCTCGGAGCAGCACAAGGACAAGTACCAGCAGCAGCTCCTCTGAACAGAGACTGCTAGGGTCGTCCTTCTCCTCGGGGCCTGGTGCAGATGGCATCATCCGGGTGCAACCCAAATCTGAGCTCAAGCCAGGTGAGCTGAAGCCACTGAGCAAGGAAGATTTGGGCCTGCATGCCTACAGGTGTGAGGACTGTGGCAAGTGCAAATGTAAGGAATGCACCTACCCAAGGCCCCTGCCATCAGACTGGATCTGCGACAAGCAGTGCCTTTGCTCAGCCCAGAACGTGATTGACTACGGGACTTGTGTGTGCTGTGTGAAAGGCCTCTTCTATCACTGCTCTAACGATGATGAGGACAACTGTGCTGACAATCCCTGCTCCTGCAGCCAGTCTCACTGTTGTACGCGATGGTCGGCCATGGGTGTCATGTCCCTCTTTTTGCCTTGTTTATGGTGTTACCTTCCAGCCAAGGGTTGCCTTAAATTGTGCCAGGGGTGTTATGACCGAGTTAACAGGCCTGGATGCCGGTGTAAAAACTCAAACACAGTTTGCTGTAAAGTTCCTACTGTCCCCCCCAGGAACTTTGAAAAGCCAACATAGCATTATTAATCCAGAGTATTACAATAATAGGGATTGTGTTCGTGGTTTTTGTTTGCTTGTTTTCCTTTTTTTTTTTTTTCCTTTAACACACATATGCAACCAACTTAACAGTTGTAATCTTGGCACTGTTAGTAGAAATTTGGGATGTTTGCAGTGAGATGCTTTTTTGTCTGTGTGCCATTTAAACTGATAGGCTTGTTAGAACTCAGCTAGTGGAGCTAAAAGTAAGGGGTACAGAACTTGGTGACCCACATATTGCATAAGCTAAAGCAACAGACACTCCTAGGCAAAGTTGTTTTTGTGAATAGGCCTTGCAGAATTTGTAAATTAGCATATGACCTCCCCCCATGGTTTTCTCCAGAGATAATGTGCTATATTTTTGTATATACAATAATATTTGCAACTGTGAAAAAAACAAGTTTGTGCCATTCTATGTGGCACAGTCACAAAATATTATACTAATATGTTGTACATTCGGAAGAATGTGAATCAATCAGTATGTTTTTAGATTGTATTTTGCCTTACAGAAAGCCTTTATTGTAAGACTCTGATTTCCCTTTGGACTTCATGTATATTGTACAGTTACAGTAAAATTCAACCTTTATTTTCTAATTTTTCAACATATTGTTTAGTGTAAAGTATATTTATTTGAAGTTTTATTATTTTATAAAAAAGAATATTTATTTTAAGAGGCATCTTATAAATCTTGCCCCTTTTATCAGGATGTGATAGTTGCTGCAAATGAGGGGGCTTCCAGATGCATATGTTCAATATAAAATAGAAAATATATTAACGTTTGAAATTAAACTGAGCTTGTTTTGTCTTATTTGACCTGTGTTTTTTTTCCAAGGGCAAGAACTCACATTGTTTTATGCCGTGGCTAGAATTTTAATGAAGGTTTCACTTGATAGTCTGATTCTTAGGATTGCTGCTTTAAATGTCAGGTGGACTATTTGTGAGTTTTCAGAGATAATGTTGCCTCTTCTAGGAGAAATGGCTGAATATTGACTCTGGTCTGTGTTAATTCTTGAGTTTGTTTGGGCTCCATCACTGCCCATTCTTCCTCTGCTTTTCTGTTGAGTTGCCTTTGGCCTTGGTTATATGAGTTTCCTCTCTACCCCCGAGCTGACTTATCTAGGAGATGTTCCCAAAGGATTAACAACTAGACATTTTAAAAAATATGAATACATAGCATTAAGAATGCATACAGTGAACGTAAGTCAAAACTAGAGGAACGGGTTTAGTGCAACATAGATTATTTATGTATAATAGCTTTGAGCTGATAAGCTGTATTGCTTTCCTTTTTCTAGGCTTTGTTTTAGACAGACAAGTTTATCACTGTCACACCAATTCCTTGTGTTAGAAAAGATAACTTGTGTGTAATTTTGTATGACATTTCATCAGGTACTGGGCTTCCATTTATAGCTCCAGTTTAACAAAACTTAGATCTCAGACTTCAAGTCATGTAGGAAATAGTTAAATTTTGCTCTGGGTAAAAGATGCAGTATGGCCAAAAGTCAGTATTTAAAGTTGTCTTTTGGGGAACAAAGACAGCAAGCTGCTACAAGTCTATCCTGACAAATATTGGGTTTTCTTAAGTCACTTGATTAGTCACTTTGTGACTGATGACTCTTTTCCAAAAGCACAACCTTAGGCTGCCAAGAATCACCGGAAGTCTAGGAAATGATTTACCTGCCATTATTGCTTAATCTCTTGTTTCCTGTACTCTGAGGTTAAGAGGTCTTAGTACAGGTTGTCTTCTGTTTTGTTTTTTAAAATAGGCTTTCAAGGAACCATGTAGCCTCCTCACCACCCCAGAATGTTTAGTTCCTCTGATGAGGTTTATTTAGTGATTATTTACTTTTACACTTAACTTTGGGACACTAGATGTTGAGTTGTCCTCAAATTTCACTCTGGTAATCTTGAAAAGACTTAGAATATTGACAAGTGAGGCAAGGTTTCTTATAGTTCTGAAGATAGGTAAAGTGTAAACATTGTGACTAATGAGCTTAATTCATCAGAACTGCCACATGCATTGATAAGAGATTTTTGTGGCAGAGAAATTTTCAGATTCAAAGTTTCTAGGGAGTATGTGTACGCAGTCTCAAGTTCTGTTAACAAATGGCAGCTGCTGGGCGTTTATTGCAAAGTTAGATTAAGGACAATTCCTTCTAGTTACTGAATCAGAAGGTCTAATGAGATGACTTGGAATTTGCAATTTTAATCATTCCATAAGTGGAATGATTAAGAAAGCTCGAGGGGCTGGGGATATAGCCTAGTGGCAAGAGTGCCTGCCTCGGATACACAAGGCCCTAGGTTCGATTATTCCCCAGCACCACATATACAGAAAACGGCCAGAAGCGGCGCTGTGGCTCAAGTGGCAGAGTGCTAGCCTTGAGCGGGAAGAAGCCAGGGACAGTGCTCAGGCCCTGAGTCCAAGCCCCAGGACTGGCCAAAAAAAAAAAAAAAAAAGAAAGCTCGAGGCTCCTGAACTAGGAATGGCTTTCTAGTTTCCCTTTTTTTTTTTTTAATGAATTTTGATAAAAAGGCAAAACTCATTGATATAAAGTATGATGTTACAGAGCATTGGGTGTAAGTCCTAGGAAATTTCTTTTAAAGATGGAGTAGGAAAGCTAGAGTCATCAAAGACATTCCAACTACCCTATTAAGTGAACTTGTCTATAAGCCAGTACAGAATTTGTTTTCAAAATAAAGGAACTTAAATGTTTATGATGTCTTAATATATTAAAGACAAAATTTAGAGATTTTTTTAAAATTTACAATTATGTCACTTAGAAACAATGAATAGTCTCAAGTTCTAAATTACCTAAAGCTGAAAATCCTTATTAGTTCAAATACAGCAAGCTTCTAATTCAGTGGCCATGATTTGACATGAGAGATTAAAAGTACAATACAACAAATGACTGGCAAGTCTTGAGGAGGAATTTTAAGAAACTTTGGTCTTGAAGAAAAATAATCTGTGCATGCAGTCTGTATTTGAGATTCATTTAGTAATGACAACTTGATTGTTGTTGCTTAAAACATTCATTTATGTGTTTTGAAAAAGATTTTTTAAAACTTGCCAAATCATGTTGGAGCATGCTTGGGATTGTATGAAAGAAAAACTGCCAAATCTGAGCTCTCTGCACAAACTTCTTTTCTAGGCACACTTCTAATCCAACAACTAAATTAACATGTTGATAGCCTCTAAATGAATTGCTTTGCACAGTGCTGCGGGGTGTTTGATAGGCAGTGGCTAAATTTGATGTTCTGTTAACTTATGAGCATATGGATGGGATTTTTCAAAGGTTTATTAATGAATTTAAAGTTTCACTTGCAGCTATATCCACAAGTGACCACTTTCTTTCCTCTCCTAAATGTGCAAAAGCACCAGGGTATAGGTGTAAAAAGGCTTAACTTTGAACACTAGTTGAGCTCTCCATCAAAAACAAGTTTGCAAGGGAGGAGGTATTAGGGATAGAGAGCTTACTTAGCATGCGCAAGGCCTTGGATTCAAGGTGCTGCACCTCACACCAAAAACTTATCAACTATGTCGGTATGTATCTGCTAGCATTCAGTTTGCAATCTAGTAAAGTACCAGTCATGTTCATTTATTTATCTTTTTAAAACTAGAACTAATGCATGCTAAGAAAAGACCAGATTTGAATTTGAACACGACCTTTCTGGCCGTAGCTTTATCACACTTGAGGCTACACATCTGGAGTGGCACTTGGTTTTCTATTTGTGGCGGCTCAATCATTTGGACAATGAACCCATAGCTGCAGTCTTTCTTTGGATTCCACATGTCTACCTTGTTTACATCATGAGACACCACCAAGTAAACGAGAAAATGCATTCTGCCAGTAGTACACCTTCCACCGCGGATCAAGATTAAAATCAAACTCTTTATTCATGTTCAGGAAAGACAGAAACCAGGTATTGTGGTTTGTGACTAATCACAGCATTTGGGAGACTGGTATATTGGAGGATCAGGAGCTCAAGACCAACCTGAGCCATGAATTGACATAACATCTCAGCAAAACAAGAAACAACAACTAGGGCTGGGGATATAGCCTAGTGGCAAGAGTACCTGCCTCGAATACACGAGGCCCTAGGTTCGATTCCCCAGCACCACATATACAGAAAACGGCCAGAAGCGGCGCTGTGGCTCAAGTGGCAGAGTGCTAGCCTTGAGCGGGAAGAAGCCAGGGACAGTGCTCAGGCCCTGAGTCCAAGGCCCAGGACTGGCAAAAAAAAAAAAAAGAAAGAAAGAAACAACAACTAAGATAGGACATAGGGCCTGTAATCCTAACTACTCCAGAAGATGATAATCTGAGAATTGCAGTTCACAGCCAGCCTTGGAGATGGAAAGTCTGAAACTATCTCCAATAAACTACTCAGAAAAAGCTAGTAATGGCACAAGTGGTAAAGGACTAGCCTTGAGCACAGAAAGGCTTAGGGACGAAGCCCAGGCCCTGAGTTCGAGCCCCCAGTTGATGGGGGGTGGGGGGAGGAGGAACACAAATAGGAGAGTGGAATATAGCACTTAAAGGTAAACAGCACATCCGCACTTAAACTTCTATTGTGCCTAGCAAATGTCTCATGTTTTCATTTAATAGTACATTTTGGTTGACTACAAGAAATTTTTAAAGTCTTAATTTGGCAATTCCTCTTTATTAACTATTAAAGAAATTGCAAGCTGGGCACTGGTGGCTCACACCTGTAATCCTACTCAGGAGACTGAGATCTGAGGATCTCCATTCAAAAAGCCAGCCTGGGCAGGAAAGTCTGTGGGACTCTTATCTCCAACTAAAACAGAAAAAGCCATTGGTGGTGCTGTGGCTCAAGTGGTAGAGTGCAAAAGAAGCTCAAGGTCAGTGCCTAGGCACAGAGTTCAATCCTCATGATGAGAAAAAAAAAAAAAAAAGATTGCAAAGAAGCCTGCCTTAGCTAAATGGGGCATGTGAGGCTTCAGCATAACTTATGTTTTGGGTTTTATTTTTCCTCAAAAACAGTTGCTAATACAAATAGAATAAATTATTTGGCATAATATAGAACTCATTTGAAATTGGATACGGTTAACAAAATTACATCGCATTTCAATTTCAGTCATTTTTGAGACAAGATAAACATGTAGTCCAGCTGGCATTGAACTTCTAGTCCTACCTGCTGGAATTAGAGGAGTGCACCCACCATACCCATATATTTTATTTAATATTGTTTGCAAGTCACAAGCAGGAATACAAAGGAAAAGACAATTTATAACAAAAATTGGGGGAAGCAATGAGAATTCTCAACAGTGACTTTGACCTTCCTGTCCAGACCATCAGTTCAAATACTTGAGTAGCCAAAGCTTTTCTGCTGAGTCGTAACAGAAATAGGATCACTCATTAAGTAAAGCTGCATTTACCATATTCCTAATATCGAAAATGAAGTATAGAGACTTCATAGAAAATTTACATAACTACTTTGATATATTATCTACTTTTATATTTATCTACTTTGTATTGTTACATAACCCAGTAACCCAGGTTGGTCTGAAACTCATCTCTTGTCCCAGCCTTTCTAGTGCTGCAATTATGCACCTAGAATCAGTTGTTATGTGTATTTTTAATTTTCTTCTTTTTGCCAGTCCTGGGGCTTGAACTCAGGGCTTGGGCACTATCCCTGAGCTTTTGTGATCAAGGCTAACACTACCACTTGAGTTACAACTCCACTTCCAGCCTTTTTGATGGTTAATTGGAGATAAAAGTCTGACAGAAAGATCCTCAGATCTCAACCTCCTGAGTAGCTAGGCTTAAAGGCATGAACCACCAGTAACCAGGTTATATTCTTAATTTTTAAATACATGATTTACCAAAAAAAAAAAAAAAACTTCCCTTCTTAAAAATACATTGCAAAAATACACGTTCAAGATATATCACTAAAAAGTTGAAAAAATAGACTTATTTTTGTTCTTCCAATTCTTGATGAAATACACCCCTGTGGTAACCCATAATTTTATCTTGTATTGGCATTCAATACAAGATAATACATACTTTAGCAGAATGAACTGGGGATGATCAAGCTGTGGGGAGAGAAGAGGAAGTGTAGGTCATAACCTTAGAAAGATTTTACACCAAGCCAGGCCTGTAATTTTAGCTACTCAGGAGGCTGTGATAGAAGGATCACAGTTTGAAGCCAGCCCAAGCAGGAAAGTCTAGAAGCCTTTCCTACTACTATCATAAAGTCCGAAGTGGAATTGTGGCTCAAGTGATAGAACGCTAGTCATGAGCAAAACAGCTCAGCAACAGAATTTGGGCTCTCAGTTGAAACTTCAGTACTAGTACAAAAAATATATATTTTATAGCAGTTCTGTCCTTGCCAAAAGACACCTGAAACCTGATAGCTTGGGTCCATATAACTCTCACAGTCCAGACGCCTATGGCCCGTATCTAAGTAACAGAACTTCCATGTTTGAAATGGTTGTCCTGCAGATACCATCTGGTATATTGAATTGTATCAGTAGGTTTTGCAGTGACAGACACATTTTGATATGCAGGTATTTATATCACTTCTCAGCTATGGATTCTTAGCAGGCTCAGTTCACTCACCTTGATCTGAACCTCAACTTACCCCCCTCTAAATTAGAGACAAAATAGCCCTCATACCTGGCTTCTCACACTAGAGAACTCCTGAGATTTGTTAGGAAGTGATCTTTACAATCTCAGAACAGCATTTGGGATGCCCATTTACGGGTTACCATGGATATTATAGAAGCTAGTGACCAAAGAACTTAACATAGATGAAGTAGTACTTAAAGTACATTAAGTCCTGGAGGAATTTAGTACCTGTTCTGTTGGCAAAGCTAACCAAGGCTAGGAGACCCATGACTCAGCTAGGAAGGAACTGGTGCTAGGAACATGGGCATCCACACAATCAACACTTGGGCTCAGTGATGGGTAAACTGAAACCTGACCTACCTAATTAGACTCAAACTAATTGATCTAATTGTGCTTGCACTCTTAACTATAGACTTCCACTTTGGAAATAGTGAAAAGTAAGTTGTTTTACAAACCATGGATTGGATTCCAAACATCTCTGAAAAGTCACATGATCTGAATCAAGTAATAGATCTTCCGGATACTTGCCCTGCCATGGGAGCAACACAACTGTAGGAGAGGACTGCTGCTCCATGGGAGAGAGCTGGCTGTCTTGTACCAGTGAGGTCCTGTATTGGATCTACAGCACTACAAAACACAAAGCAAAATCTCTGCAGGCCTAAGAGGCAATGACTTATGTTTGACTGATGTCTTTGTTGTGTACTTTAATTAGTGTATCAGCATACACAGTGCTTCTGTAAGAGAACAAAAAAGAAAGAGAGAGAGAATGATTGTTCATAGCTCTTTCAAAGCTGATAAACTAAGCCTCAGATGATAAGTCATAGGAAAGGATGGCAGCAGCATCTATCTCCTAGCTGGCAATATCCCAGGAGCTATTCTTGGTTTTCACTATAGGCAGTAGGACTGGGAAGGTACTGGTTTCTAACAGGAAGGGGCCAAAGATGATGCAAAACTTCCTACAATACTCAGGATTACACCCCGTGTGCCAACTGTGCCAAGCTTAGGAATCCCTGCTGCAGGGGAAACTAAGGAGTAGTGGGGAGAAAGTTACATATCTGTCTGACACATGGAAAGGAACGCTGTCAGTTGAATGAGGAGGAAGGACCACGTCATAGGACTTGTGGAAATGATTGTGACTATAACTGGAATTCCCATTCTGAGAACTAAGTCTCTGAAAGTTTTATATGAAAAATATCCTTTGTTTATGAAATAACTAGCCCTATATCCAGTTACTGTAACTTCATGTAGAATGCATATTTGTATGTGTGTGTGTTGTTTTATTTGTATGCAGATAACTTTCTACAATACTTCTGAAAGAAAAAGCTATGGCAACTGACTTACAAAATGGGTTGCTTTTATCCAAAGTGAATCTATTTTGAAAGTACTGCCAAAAAGAAGAACTTCAGGAGGTCAAGTAATGCATCTGTACATTAGTAACTTCACAATAGTCATGATGCCACCACTTGAAGGTGTGGTGGAGGAACCTAGCAACCGTTGTACATTGGAGCAGAGCTCAACACTCAGATAGCTCCATAATGAGTATTTGATGAATGAATGATTTCAATAGAAAGTAAGAGTATACTGAAAGTGTCTGAATAAGTATGAAGAAGAATATATTGCAGAGGGAAAGGGGGGGAGGAGGAAATGAGGGAGGAGGTAACAAACAGTACAAGAAATATACCCAAGGCCTAACGTATGAAACTGTAACCTCTCTGTTCATCACTTTGACAATAAAGAAGAAGAAAAAAATAATATATTTTAAAATATACAAGTCAATTGGAAATTACAGATAGAAGACAGTGGGTAGGTTATAATGGTAGAGCAATTGCCTACCATATTCAAGCCCTGGATTCCATTTAAAAAAAGACTTATTTGACTCTGTAATATGGATATCTGTATCATCTTTTGAGTATTTTTGAAATTGGAATATATTTTACAATCAGTTACCATCAGTTAGATGGTAGTCCTGCCAAGCTTGACCTAGTTTGCTACACTTGAACTTGATCAGAGTAATTCACTGTCCCTTCAAATGAGTGCTTAATGTGTAAATTATACATTTCAATTTAACTTGTTTTAAATGCAACTGAAGGCGTATATAAATGAAACAGCATATGAATGAAAAGATATTCACTCTTAAGTCAAGAATACTAAACAGTGTACTATTGAGTTTTAGAAAATAAAAATATGTTAATGGAGAAGTAATCACAATCCAATTGTTCTTACCAAAAAACAAAAAAATCCAACATATCAAATTCTTTATAGGATCTCAGAAAGAAAGCTAAGTAGATAGAGAAAATTCAAAGTAATTTAAAAAACTTGTATGGCCAATTTCTGTCTTACAAATGGCTAACATTGAGACTTGAGGATAAGAGCTGGAGAGAAGCTCAGTGGTAGAGCACATAGCTAGCATGTGTGAGGATATGAGTTCAGTCCCCAACCCCACTGGGGAAAAAAAAGGAATACTTACTATAACACCTTACTGTCTTAGTAGTTCAAAAAGAATAGTCTCCAAAACAATTATGGATTTTCAGGACTATGGCTGATAATTTAGATCTTCTGAAAAAGAGTCAATGGCTAAGCAAGGTGTTGAAGATGGGTAAAATTTACTTGGGTTTAAAAAAAAATAGGTAGTAGAAGAGATTTGAGAAAAGCCAAATCAGAATGGAGCAAAGTCATATAAAGGAAAGCAAATGGGTCAGGCTGGCTGAAGTGCATATTCACATAAGGGAGAAATGAAAATGGATATTGGAAAGAGAAGTTTGGCCTCAATTCTGAGGAAGCTGAATGTCAGATGAAGGAACTTGGACTTTATCCTAATATGTCTTTCCAAATCCAGTTTTGGACCTCCCATGAATTTTCCAATTGACCATGAGAATAATGTTTTTAAAATATCTCTAAGCATCGTGACTCTTCCTCAGACTTCTTCAATGTCTTCTTTTGCTCTTTGTGAAAAGTGTTCTTTATTTTAAGATCTCGAATGATCTGGTCTTCTCTCCCCATCCCCTACTGGTTTCCCAGTAACACGTCTCCTGCTTCTTTCTGGCATCAGTTTATTTCTCTGTATACATCCTTCAGGAACACTACTGTCTTCCCACAAATCTCCTCTTCCCTAATCAACCTACACCTATCCATCCGAACTCATCTTTTACTCATCTTTTCAAACTCTGAGACTATCTCTTCATGGAAGCTCTTTTTCCCTCCTTACTCTAACAACTGAATCCAAATCCTTAAACATGATTGGGGCTCTACCATAGATCCAAAGAATTTCCTTTGTAATTACTAATATACGTAAGGTGCCCAGTGATGGATGCTCACTCTATTCACTCATTTTACTTCATACCACACATCACCAATGTAGTTATTATCTGTGTGATCATTTGTTTGATGTCTTTCTTGCCATTAGGTATTTTATAATTTGGTTTATTTCTGGGCTAAACTTAACACTTGCCATGATGAAAGTGCTCAATAAGCACATTGATGAATAAACGGGTATAAAAATCAATAGAAAGTGAAGATTTCCTGATGGTTTCTAAGAAAGAAAATGTATGAAGACATAGCCAGTTTGAAAAACTCAGGTGGTTGCTTTATGTAGAATAAATTAGAACTGGATAAATCTAAAGAAAACCTTACTACTTTCAAACGTTTGGGTGAGGTTTTTGTTGTTGTTGTTGTTTTGTCTATTTTGTATTTGTATGCATGTGTGTATGTGCTGGTCCTGATGCTTGAACTCATGGCCTAGATACTGTGCCTTAGTTTTTGTTTTATTTTTTTCCCCCTCAAAGTTAATGCTCTACCACTTGAACTACAGGTCAATTTCCAGCTTTTTGGTGCTTTATTGGAGATAAGAGTCTCACAGACTTTAGTGCCCAGGCTGGCCTCACATTTTGATCCTTAGATCTTGGCCTCTTGAGTAGCTAGGATGACAGTCATGAGCAACAAGCTCCTGGCTTAAATGTTTGGAAATAATATGCAATTGATCTTAACTATCTATTATTCTATTAGCCAGAAAGTCAATTAAAATTTTAGCTTGGCATAAAGTTGGGCGATCTTTTATCTAATTTCATATTTCTCTGCTTTCTTTTTTTCTACATTCTATGGCTTTGTTTCTCTGTGTTCCATCATTTTGCCTGGTAATTTGCTGCAGGTTTTGAGGCAGAGTGGGATTTCATATTACAGCTTATCTACTTCTGATGGAGATTTTCAAGAAAGTTGTATTTTTCCTCTAAATGGTATTTACCTAACATCTACATGTAGATGATGTAAAGATTCAATGAGTTAAACTTGAAAGTGTGTGCTTTTTAAGCTATTATTCTTTCTAGTAAAAGACTTGATTCCATTTCTTCAATATTTGTTTACCTTTCTCTTCATTAACCAGGTTTTGCAATGGTCTTCTTAAAGAAGTTGTCATCATTATATTTGGCCAACTACTTCTACTAATTGCTTATTGCTCAAGAGATAGCTTCTGTTATGAATACTGTACCTTTTTTTCCTCTGTCCAACAACCATATCCACTTTATCCTTTAAATACTACTCTAGATTTCCTTTTGGTCAATTCATTTAAATGTTTAGGTTTCTGTTTTGTTTTGTTTTCTCCCTTAACTGGACAGGTCTCTACCTACTTCATCAATCCATCAAAAATATGGGCTAGAGGGCTGGGAATATGGCCTAGTGGTAGTGCTTTCTTCGTATACATTAAGCCCTGGGTTCGATTCCTCAATGCCATATATAGAAAAGCCAGAAGTGGTGTTGTGGCTCACGTGGCAGAGTACTAGGAGCAAAATGAACCCAGGGACAGTACTTGGGCCCTGAGTCCAAGCCCCAGGACTGGCAAAAAAAAAATTTAAAAAAGGACTAGGCTTCCCTAGTGGCAAAGAATTAAATAAACAAAATTGAAAAGTTTCTTGTGTCTTTGCTCATATTTTAATCTACCTGGTGGAGGAAACAAACAAACCCAAACTCCTTCATTAACTCTTTTCTTGCTGTACAGTATTCAACTACTCTGAAACACAAGGACCTTCTAGTACCTTGAATACTAACGGAAAAGACAAGAGATCTATTTTCAAACACAAATAAACAGGAAAAGCAGTGGAGGAAACCTTGAAGTTCCCATGATTCTGGATAGAACTTCTCTAACTCTACTGTGCCTACCAGTCACCTACTTGCCAGTCACCTGCCAGCTGCTGTTAAATGCAGACTCTACACAATAGATAAAAGTGTGTGTGTGTATGTGTGTAGTGATTCATTTTTAACAAGCCCCCTGCAGTGTTAGCTACGCCATCTTATTGATCATTCATGGAGCAATGTACAAGCATTTCTGAAAGAAGCCTCTTATTGAACAGGAATCTATATTAAAACATATAAAAAATTACTATTGTGAAAACTGACCAATTTCAGATACTGGCATGTATGCCTGTATAACTTTATAAAAGATTAATGTAATTACTCTAAACAACCTAATGAGAACATTAATGGGTCTCTAGGAAAGTATCAAAAAATTAATTTTTATACAATACAAACCAACCACCAACAATCACTAACTGTAGAACTGAAAGATAGCATCTCACACCGCCACCATCATTTCCTGGCTGAAAGGCTTTGGGTGATTTCTTAACATTCCTGAGCATCAATTTATCTCATATGCAGAAAAGATTAAAGCTACTTTTTTAGTAGATTGTTTTATAATTAAAACTATACTATGTTGCCCCTGTCTTCTATACACTGGTTTACCTGATCCTGTACAGAAATATTTCATCCCAAGCATGTGGCTTGTGCCTTGGGTTCGCAGTATTTGTAGCGGGAAAACAGGCCAAAAAAAAGAGGCACTTAATAAAAGAAGTGTTTAGTTTCAGCCACTTCATTTTCACTGTTGGGAAAAGCGGGATAGAAATATCATTTAAGATTAAATATGATTATCAATCAATATGCCAAATCTCAGAACTGTGGAAATCAGGGCCACATCTGAACAAATCATAAAAATTCTTTCTATTCTGTGGTATTCTTTCTATTCTGTTGACCGGATGTTCTGTATACATGATCTCCTTTGACTTTTGATCCTTACAGCTAGCCCTGAGATGTATGTAATATAGATATTAATATCCTGTCTTTGCATAAAGAGAAATTGCAGTTTCTATAGATGACAGAATTGTTCCATATCAAGTAGTAAGCAAACATCCCCAAGGGTGTTCTTTCAAGTTCAAGCCCCGTGGTCTGATTATATCATTGTTATTTCTGTTAGTACTTTCAAAGAAATATCTCTTAAAGACTTTCTGCACTGATAGATTTCTATGCTGACATCTTCTCATGTGAGAAATAAATTAGTAGCTAAAATTAGGTTAACCCAAACTACCTCCTTGTATAAAACCTAACACTACTTTGGTTGTCTTGTCATTACCATTTCTAGAATTACTTCAAATAAAGAGATAAATCGTGTCTAATTGCTTCTCAGTAATTCTAGCTCTATTAAATAATGAAAGATTTTGCAGAACTTCATATTTTATATATAAACTATGTATTTGAAAACATCTAAAGAGAAAACCATGAAAATATATTTTCTATTGCCTGTATGTGTTCTATTTTAATGAACTAAAATTGATAAACTAGTTGAATATCTTATTCCTGATTACTATGGAATGTAATTATTTTGTAGTTGCTTTGCTTACTCTAAAAATTGAAAAAGGAGTGATGAATTAAACTACAATGCTGAATTTTGTATTTGATTAGATTGCTAAATTTACCCAAGGAATGTTCTAGAGTTATAATTGGGAGCCTTTTGAATTCTGTGTTGGTTAATATTATGATTTAAACATGGCTCTTCCTCCAGAGATTCATATATTGGAAGCTTGGTCCCCACAATAAGAAAAATAAGAGATGGGGGAAGCTGTAAGAAGTTGTGTTTGGTAGGCACCACCCTTGAAAGGGACTATTGCCTATCTCAAGGGAGGGGACTGGGTGTCTCAGGACTTCTACAAGTTCTGCTCTCAGACATGTCCTCTATCATGTTGTGATGCAGCGTTAAACCCTTGCCAGATTTGGCCATCTGTGATTAGACTTTTAGTATTCAAAACTGTGAGTTAAGCATCTTTATAAGGTACCTAGTCTCAGGTATTTTATTATAGCAATGAAAAACTGATGAGGAAGTTACTCCAATAGCTGCCCAATAGCTCTATCCCATTGCCTGAGTCAAATGGACTTTTCAGTTTTTTTCATATATTGCCTATTTTATGTGGCATCAAACTTTTGAGTCACTTGTAAAAATGTGCTTAAACAACAATAAACAAAACAATAACCCATCATCATCAGGGGCCAGTGGCTCTTCCCTGTAACCCTAGCTACTTAAAAGGCTGGGATCTGAGGATGGACATTCAAACCTAGCCCAGGTAAGAAAGTCTGTCAGACTCATCTCCAAAAACCACTCAAAAAAGTAAGCAGGAGTGTCGCAGAACACTAGCCTTGAGCAAAAGAAGCTCAGGAACAGCACTAAGGCCCGGACTTTAAGCCCCAGGTCTGGCAAAAAGGGAAAAAAAATCATCTACTCAATAGATAGTCAGGTCCATGAGGCTAAATTCAGTCATCTTCCCCCTTTATTTCTCAACTGTCCTACCCCCTTAGAAAAAAGAAAAAATGTCAAGTTTTCTTTTCTAGTGCTTATAAGTTATTTATTTTCTTACAAGGGAAGTTCTTGAGTATTTAGTAAAAAGATGAAGCCAAGCTTTCACATTATTCTACTTGTAGTTACCTGCCTGAGCCCTTGGAACCAAGGCTGAACTTTTAGCACCAAGGTAAGCAGTAAATAAATTCTGCTAATAACCATTAGATTGCTAGCTAGAGGGATTTGTATAGGGAATAATTCTCATTAGAGACAAGTGGAGAGAGCTGAAACATTTCAAGAAAAGATTATGTGTCCCCTGCCACATTAGGAATATAAAACTAGCTTCTACCCTAAGAATGACAACCTGCTCTTTAACCATAAAGAAGTTGTATAACCTCCATTTTCAAATGTTAAACTTCTTTTTATAGTAGCAATAGGGTATTGCTATTGCCCAAATCCAGTTAAAGTCAAAATCATCATGCTGTATTTTATGGGAATAGTCATTTGTCTACTATTCAGACATGTTATGAGCCTGATATGAGCCCCTGTGGCAGAATTTAAGATTTCTGATTCTTGATTCGGAGGCAGGGCTTAGGGGAGCTGGTGTTATGCTGCCTTCCTGCTTTCTCACCTTCCCTCTGTAGCCAGGGCTCACACACCCTACAGTCCAACATTTTCTTGATTGTTTTTCTTTCATAAAATGGTTCACATAATTGTACAGAAGAGTTTCATTGTGGTATTTCCACTACCAATCAAGCACCCTTCCATTTTTTTTTGTAATTTATTTATTAATTAAAGAAAAGCTTTTTTTTTTGACAAGGTGTTGTGCAAAAAGGGTACAGGTACAGAGTAGGGCAGTGTGTACATTTCTTGTGATATCTTGCGATATCTTGCATCCTGTTTTTCTTTCCCTTCCCTAGGTCGGTAGACATATATACAATATACAATGTACCAAGAACATATAAAATAGCCACGTGGCCTACACCCAAGAAAATTCGCCTAGGGCTTTAAATGTAATGTCGACAATAGACAATATGTTGACAGTAGTCTTATATGAACGTACATACATAGCTTTTGAGCTATTGTGATCCACTGAGAGGTCAATTTTTGACCTTTATATGTTGAGTAGTTGTTTGGTTTTAGTTACATAGTGTAGGGTCGCTGACCCAAACCTGTGGGAAATACCATTTGACAAGAAACTTTTGGTTTCACAGACCTAGTCTCTACTGTCTCCCCCTCCCCCCACCTTAACAGTCATATATCAGGGAGATCATGGCCCTTTGTTTTCTGTGTTCTAGGCTTGTCTCCATCAACATTATTTGTTCGAGTTCTGACCATTTCCCTGCGAATAACAATATTTCACCATTCCTAATCGCTATGTAGTATTCCATTGTGTATAGGTACCATATTTTTTGGATCCATTCATCTGTGAAGGGGCATCTGGGTTGTTTCCATATTTTGGCTATTGTGAATTGTACAGCGATAAACATGGAAGTGCAGATGTTTTTCTGGTATCTTGGGACCTGTTGTTCAGGATAGATGCCTAGGAGTGGTATGGCTGAGTCATAGGGTAGGTCTATGTTGAGCTTTTTGAGAAACCTCCATACTGTTCTCCAAAGTGGTTGTACTAATTTGCACTCCCACCAACAATGGAGAAGGGTTCCTCTTTCCCTGCACCTCCTCCAGCATTTGTTGTTTCCTGAGTTCAGAGTATAGGCCATTCTAACTGGAGTGAGGTGGTATCTCAGGGTTGTTTTTATTTGCATTTCCTTTACTGCCAGGGATGTGGAACATTTCCTCATTTGTTTCTTTGCCATTTTTATCTCTTCTCTTGTGAAGTCTCTCTTTAGCTCCTTTGCCCATTTCCTAATTGGTTTATTGGGCTTGGAGGGGCTTAGTTTTTTGAGTTCTCTGTAGATGACAGATATTAGGCCTTTGTCTGTTGCTGTGCTGGTAAAGATCCTTTCCCATATGGTTGGCTGTCTTTCTAGTTTAGTGGCTATATCCGTAGTTGTGAAGAAACTTTTTAATTTGTACTAGTCCCATTTGTCGAGTCTGTCCCCTATTTGTTGTACCCCTGGGACTCTATTCAGGAAGTTCCTTCCTGTGCCTATGAGTTCTAGCATCTTTCCTACTCTATCCTTCAGTAGTTTCAAGGATTCAGGCCTTATATTGAGGTCCTTGATCCATTTTGAGTTGATCTTGGTGCATGGTGATAGGCTTGGGTCTACCTTGAGTTTTCTGTATATGGCTGACCAGTTAGTTCTCCCAGCACCAGTAGTTGAAGAGGCTCTGTTTATTCCATTGCATGTCTTTAGCTCCTTTGTTGAATATCAGCTGACTGTAAGAGTGCAGTTTTATTTCTGGGTCTTCAATTCTATTCCACTGGTCTTCAGGTCTATTTTTACACCAATACCAGGCTGTTTTTGTTATGATGGCTCTATAATAGAGCTTGAAGTCTGGTATTGTGATACCTCCTGCACTGCTTTTTTTTTTTTTTTTTTTTGCCTAGAATTGCTTTGGCTATTCTAGGTCTTTTGCTGTTCCATATGAATTTATGGGTTGCTTTCTCTAGTTCAGTGAAGAATGTAGCTGGGATTTTGATGGGGATTGCATTGAATTTGTATAACAATTTGGGCAATATGGCCATTTTCACTATATTGATTCTGCCTACCCATGAGCATGGGAAGTCTTTCCATCTCCTTGTGCCTTCGTTGATTTCCTTTATTAGATTTTTATAGTTCTCATTAAATAGGTCCGTCACGTCTTTGGTTAGGTTGATCCCTAGGTACTTTATTCTTTTTTTGGCTACTGTAAAAGGAATTATTTCCATAATTTCCTTTTATGCTTGTATATTGCTGGTGTACAGAAAAGCTGCTGACTTTTGTGGATTGATTTTGTATCCTGCTACTTTGCCAAAATGGTTTATTAGGTGTTGGAGTTTGGGGACTGAGTTTTTTGGGTCCTTCAGATATAAGATCATGTCATCTGCCAATAGGGATAGCTTGATTTCTTCCTTGCTGATGTGGATCCCTTTGATGTCCTCCTCTTGTTTTATTGCTATGGCTAGGGATTCCAGCACTATATTGAAAAGAAGTGGGGAGGGAGGGCATCCTTGTCTTGTTCCTGAGTTTAGGGGGAATGATTTTGGTTTCTCCCCATTTAATATGATGTTAGCAGTTGGTCTGTTGTATATGGCTTTTATTGTTTTGAGGAATGTTCCATCTATTCCTGTTTTCTCCAGAGCTTTTAATAAGTATGGATGTTGTATTTTGTCAAAGGCTTTTTGGGCATCGACTGAGATAACAATGTAATTCTTGATTTTAGTTCTGTTTATGTGGTGAATTACATTGACTGATTTAAGGGTGTTGAACCATCCTTGTGACTGTGGGATGAAGCCTACTTGGTCATGATGTATAATTTTCTTGATCAGTTTCTGGATCCTGTTAGCTAATATTTTATTGAGGAACTTTGTGTCTGTGTTCATTAGTGATATTGGTCTGTAGTTCTCTTTTTTTGTTGGGTCTTTGCCTGGTTTGGGGATGAGTATAATATTAGCTTCATAGAATGATTTTGGGATTTCTCCCTCTTTTCTATTTCATGGAAGAGTTTGAGGAGTATTGGTATTAGCTCCTCACTAAAGGTTTTATAGAATTCATTGGTGAATCCATCTGGGCATAGGCTTTTCTTTGTTGGGAGGCTCTTGATTACCCCCTGTATCTCGCTGTAAGTTATTGGTTTATTTAGTTGATTTATTTCTTCTTGGTTCAGTTTGGGGAGTTTATACTTCTCTAAGAATTGATCCATTTCTGTAAAAGTATTGTTTTTTAGTGAGTCGACATTCTGGAAATAGTTCCTTATGATTGTTTGAATATTGTGTGTATTTGTTGTAATTTTTCCAGTGGAGTCCCTGATTTTACGTATATGAGTCTCTTTTCTTCTTTTTTTTTGTAAGTCTTGTGAGGGGTCTGTCGATTTTATTTTTTTTCTCAGCGTTTAGTCTTATTTATTTGTTGAATGGTCTATTTTCAATCAGATTTATCTCTTCTTTAATCTTTGTGATCTCTCTCCTCCTAGTCATTTTGGATTTGATCATTTCTTGTTTCTCCAGTTGTTTTAGTTTCATCGTGAGGTTATTTACCTGCTCTGCTTCCATTCTTTTAATGTGAGTGCTGAGGGCAATGATCTTGCCCCTCACTACTGCTTTAGCTGTATCCCATAGGTTCCTTTGTGATGTATTTTCATTGTCATTGTGGCTTATAAATTCATTAATTTCATCTTTAATTTGGTCTGTGGCCCAAGTGTTAGATAACAGTAAGGGGTTTAGCCTCCAAGAATGTGTATAGCCTCTGTGGTAACCGTTGTTATTGAGGGTTACCTTTATTCCACTGTGGTCAGATATAATACATGGGATGACGTCGATACTTTTGTATTTGCTGAGGTTCTTTGTGTGGGCTATGACATGGTCTATTTTGGGGTATGATCCATGGGCTGCTGAGAATAAGGTGTATTGGGTCTCTGTAGGGTGGAAGATTCTGTATAGATCTGTCAGATCCATTTGGGATATGGTGTTACTTAGGTCCGCAGCTCCCTTGCTAATCCTCTGGGTGTTGGATCTGTCTCTTGGAGACAGTGGGGTATTAATGTCACCCACTATGATTGTGCTTGCGTCTATCTTGCTCTGTAATTCTGTGAGAATTTGCTTGACATACGTAGGGCCACTTTTGTTTGGTGAGTATACATTTATCAACGTGATGTCTTGGTTCTGTATTTTTCCTTGTATTAAAATGTAGTGTCCTTCTTTGTTTTTTTGAGTTGATTTTAATGAGAAGTGCAGCTTGTCTGAGATCAGGATGGCTACTTCTGCCATTTTTGTAGGTGCGTTTGCTTGGAAGATCTTGCTCCATCCTTTCATTTGGAGCCTGTTTTTATCCCTTGTTGTAAGGTGGGTCTCTTGTAGACAACAGATGGCTACTTTTTGTTTGCGGATCCACTCTGCCAGTCTGCTCCTCGGGCCGCGGGCTCCTCGGGGCTGGGGTGATGGGGTGCGGTGATCGGTCATTTGGTGGTGGCGGCCCTGGGTCTCCCCAGCTGCACCGCCCGGTTCCCCTGCTGTCCTCGTCCGATCCTGGCCATTGGGTCCCGCAGCTCCGGAGGAGTCTCTGTTGGTCTGCACTCAGATCTGGGGTTCGTGGAGCTACTGCCATCTGGACTCTGTGCTCCTGGTGTGACTTTTTGGCAGTTGGTTTGCTGGCACTGGGTCCCCTTTCCCAGCCTGGCCCTGTTGGGGCCAGGGTCGGCGGGTGGGGGGAGGGTACCCCAGAGATTTTCCGGCTCTGTGCAGGTCTCCAGGCTCTTCTTTTTTTGTTCTTTTTCGTTTCCTGAGTTCCTCTGTTGCTTCTGGTTGTTGGGTTTGCTGGATTCTTGATGGGGTGTTGGGTGCTGAAGTTCCCAGCTCACTATTCAGTTGGAGCGATTTGGGGTGCCTCCCTACTGTGGCGGCGCCATCTTCCTTTCCCCACCCTTTGACAGCTGTGCCTCTATTGGCACTCATAGCTTCGCTTGTGGCAGTTTTAGATTTGTAGCTAAGCAAGAAAACTAGCTGAGTCGTGAGTTGTCTTTCAGTTCTTTCCTACTGCAGTATCCAGCTGTAAGTACATAAATATAACCACCTTTAATCAAATTTACCCCATCTTCACTTCTCCTCTTTCCTCCTCCTTTTTATTAAGTTTTCAATGGGTTTTATCGTGCTATTTTCATGCATATATAGTGTTCTTTGATTATATTCATCTCCATTACCCTCTCCTTTCCTCACCCCCCTTCCTACAGGTTTCTCCCTACTTATTTCCCTTTTTATAACGATGATGATGATGACGACGACGATGATGATGATGTTATCTATAGAGAAAGTCTGTGGTGTTTGTCTTCTGAGTTTAGCTTAGCTCATTAACATGATTTCTAATTCCATTCATTTTCCAGCAATGACCTCTCTCTCTCTCTTCTTGTGCCAGTCCTGGGCTAACTCAGGGCCTTGGTGTTGTCACTGAGTTTCTTTTGCTCAAGGTTAATGCTCTACCACTTGAGCCACAGCACTACTTCCAGCTTTTTCTGACTACTTTATTGGAGATAAGAATCTCACATCTCACAGACTTTCCTGCCTTGGCTGGCTTTGAACTGGCATCTTCATATCTGAGCCTCCTGAGTAGCTAGGATTATAGACATGCACCACTGGTGCTTGGCTTTTCAGTCTCCTTAGCTGTCAAATAATATTCTTCTGTGTGTGTGTGTGTGTGTGTGTGTGTGTGTGTGTAACATATATACACTCCACATTTTCTCTAGCCATTGATGAGTTGGTGGGCACCTAAACTGATTCCGTGGCTTGCCTGTTGTGGATGGTATGCAGTAAATATGGGTGTTCAGGGATTTCTAATGGCTGCTGACTTACTTTCTTCAGATCTATGACCCGGATGGTATAACAAGATCATATTTTTGTTCTACATTTAGTTTCCTGAGAAAAAAAACACATCAGTGTCCATACTGATTTTCCACAACAGTGTACAAGTGTTTATTCTTCTCATCTCTCACTCTTCCTTATCCTTCTGACTACTTGTTTATTTTCTTGATGATAACCATTGTGACTGAATTGGAATCTCCATTTCCTTTTGATTTAGTTTGCAACAGATATAACTGAAAACAAAAGTGAAGAAGAAAACTGGAGTAAAGTAACTAAGTCCTAGGTGTAATCTAAATGAATGTCAGTCTTACCAATTTAGAGCTTAACTACATAGTTCATTAAATTATTATTTTTAAAGAGTAATTGAATTTTGAAGCAAGTGCAACAAAGTTCACAGAAGGAAATCTAGTTTTCCTTGCTTGTCTTTTCTTCTGTTCACTAGTTCTACCCTCATTTCCTAGAATTTTGACTTTTGCTTGTTCTACAAATACTGAAAACATGAAGCATTGCCTGGTGCCAGCAGTAGCTCATAATCTTTGTTCTCAGGAGCCTGAGATCTGAGGATCACAATTCAAAGCAACCCCAAGCAGAAGAAAGTCTGGGAGACTCTTATCTCCAATTAACCGCCCCTGCCCCCTTCACCCTTGCCCCTAGAAGCTAGAAGTGAAGCTACGGCTCCAAAGTGGTAGAGAGCTAGCCTTTAGCAAAAGCAGCACAGGACACCATCCAGGCTCTGAGTTTAAGCCCTAGCACTGGCAGAAGAAGGGGAGGAGGAGGAGAAGCAGGAGAACTTAATATAAAAAAACATAATTTGATCTGTTTTATACTTATTTTATTTTATTTTTTTTTTTGGCCAGTCCTGGGCCTTGGACTCAGGGCCTGAGCACTGTCCCTGGCTTCTTCCCGCTCAAGGCTAGCACTCTGCCACTTGAGCCACAGCGCCGCTTCTGGCCGTTTTCTGTATATGTGGTGCTGGGGAATCGAACCTAGGGCCTCGTGTATATGAGGCAGGCACTCTTGCCACTAGGCTATATCCCCAGCCCAATTTGATCTGTTTTAATGTAGTATAATTAGGAGAGAGAAACATCTCATTTGCAAATGTTTGAAATAAGTTTCCAGGGGATCTTTCTTAGATAGGAAAATGCAGGAGAGGCCCTTGTGGGCACCAGTGCTCTAAACAAGAGGGTTTGGGAGCCTGTGATGTCCCTGAAGGAGTAGCTAGGAAGGAAGAGACCAACAGATGCCCAGTTCTCTCTCTCCTCCTCACTGAGTTCCTCCTCACTCCTGTTTTTTCCATGAGGAGCAGAACAAATTATATTGAGGTGTTGTCACTGATGATGTCAACACTGTCAAGGTAGGTGGATTTCTTGCCGGGAATATACGTGCTAGTCAGGAGCACACCTATAACTAACACTCCACTGAGTCATTTTATTTATTCATTTATTTGTTTGTTTTACTAAGGAAGTAATTTCCTGCAGAAATAAATAGTCCAACTTATTTATTTATTCTGCACTTGTGAAGTGTCCCAGAAAAACCAGGAACTTTGAAGTCAGTGATACCCTAATTTGAACCCTGTTTTACCAGATGAAAAGTGTGTAATGCTGGACTGATGTTATAACTTCTCTCAGTTTCTTTACTCTGCTTGAAAGGGAAAATAATGTTTACTGCTCAAGATTTATAGAAAAGATGGGGAATGGCTCCAGTATAGAGTAATTGTGTATTTAGCACAAGGCATCAAAAAATTAAAAAAATAAAGAAGCTGAGCACTGGTGGCTCATGTATGTAATCCTTGGGATTTAGGAAGCTGAGACCTGAGGATTGTGGATTGTGATTCAAAGCCAGCCTGGGGAAGAAATTCCATGAGACTCTTATCTCCAATTAGCCACCAGAAAACCAGAAATGGAGCAGTGGCTCAAACTGATACAGTACTAACCTTGAGCAAAAGAGCTCAGCAACAGCACCCAGGCCCTGAGTTCAAGCCTCATGACCAAAAAAAAGAAAAGAAAGATATCCTGCTAAGTATATGCAGGCCCAAAGCCTAGGACCATATAAAATGGTAATAAACATTACTTCCATTGGGCACTGATGGCTCACACCTATAATTCTAGCTATTCAGGAGGCTGAGATCTGAGGACTGAGGTTCAAAGCCAGCCTGGCAGGAAAGTCCATGAAACTTTTATCTTCAATAAACTACTCAGAAAAATCTAGAAGTGGTTCTATGGCTCAAATGGTAGAGTACTAGCCTTGAACACAAAGAGGCTCAGGGACAGTGCTAGGCCCTGAGTTCAAGCACCAGGATGCAGAAAGAAGGAAAGAAAGAGAGAAAGAAAGAGAGAGAGAAAGAGAAAGAAAGAGAGAAAGGAAGGGAGGAAGGAAGGGAGGAAGGAAAGGAGGGAGGAAGGAAGGGAGGAAGGAAGGGAGGAAGGAAGGAAGGAAGGAAGGAAGGAAGGAAGGAAGGAAAGAAGGAAGGAAGGAAGGATGGAAAGAATAGAGTTCTATTCTTTAACATATCAAATGAGGAATTGTCTCCCCTTAAATGAAGTGATATGATCCCAGAGTAGATGCTAGTGCCTGGTGAATTAATTCTTTGAACAGAGATCACAGGTGGATGCCCACATCACTAAATATAATAAAGGCACCCATTGTCTCCTTGATGAGTCATAACATCAAAATAGGAACTGAAAAAAAATAGAAGTAATCATCTGATGTAACCACTTATCTACCAAAAATGGTTTAAGTGGATTTCCTAGCTTAATCTAGAAGTTACAAATATACCCCAGATGTGGCCTCCAACTCCTGTATATGAGGGCAAGGAGAATTTTCCTGTCTTTCTTTCTATTTCTTCTGGCTTTACTCAATTTTACTAAACTTCCAAGAAAACTGCCCAAAACTCATGTATCCTAAACAATGGTTGAGATGCTTTTATGAAGGTTCAAGTGAGCAGTAAGAAAATGTCAGAGCCACTGTTTGAACTGCTCATGTGCACAATTTGGGAGGATATGAAAGGGGTAGAAAGTATACTTTTAAATGTTCTTGTAAGCATTCAATCACATAAGCTATATCCTCAATCCATTTTGCTTTAAGTTTGGTGGATTTTACTATTTCCCTTCAGATAGAATCTCATAATTTTGCCCAGGGCCAGCTTCAGACCAAAAGCATGTGCCACAATGCCCAGCTTGTTTTTGAGACAGGGTCTCATTAACTTTTTCCTTCGGCTGACCTTGAACCATAATTTATTTTATATCACTTATTTGTGATTATTTTTCTATATTATTGTCTCACAATAGTATAAAATAATTCAAAAGAAGTTATTTAACCAATATCCCAGTGGTTTCATTGGAGAAGGGAAGGAGAATTAATCTTATTGGAGTCCAGTTCTTACACTGTTAAACTAAACAAACTTTAACATCCTTTGACCTGTCTTAGAGGGCATGATTCAGATATGAACATTGCTGCACATAAACAGACTCTGCAGAGAGAGTGTGCAGAGTTCTGAACACCTTTGCTGGGTTTCTGAAGAGAGCGCTTCCATATCCATAACTGCTTCTGGAAGTTAATAGCAGCCCAAAAGATTACCTGATGTTCTCTCGTGGCTGTCATATTTCTTTCCAGTCGCCTATAAAAAATTGCCTAAACAACTGTCCCTATCAACTAACAAAACTTTTAACCCTTCCTGCAAATAGCAAGGGACATGAACAAGCTTTCAGCATCCTTACTTGAAAGGTCATTTGAATCTTTCCTAGTTCTTTTTCTTTCATGTATTTTCAACAGTACTATTGCTATATTCATCTGGAAATTTATTGCCCAAAGCCATTCAATATTAGTGTTTCTGAAAAATAAAAAAAATGTATAAAATATGAAATGAGATGTGAAACATAACGGAAGAACATTGTTTAACAGCTTTCGGAAAACAGACTAGTCTTGCATAAACAGGACCATTTCCAGGAATAACAATTCTCAAGCATTCAAAAAAAAATAGTGCATTAAAATGTGTCCCATAAATCACTAAGATGTGTAAATAAAGGAAGCAACAGAAATTCCTGGAGCAGAAAAAAAACTCATTTTAGAATTTATCCACTTGTAAGAACAAATATATCCTATCTGAAATATAAATACTTACAAAGTCACAAATAATTTCTTCTTCAGAGGCAAACTTTTGAATATTTTCCAAGTTTTCAGTACTGTAAATAATATATAATTTAAGAGTCTGTTCTTTTAACGTATGAGGATGATGAAAGCTAATTTTTTTCTTTTGAAATGCTGTCATAACTAGTTTATGAATTTGTTCAAGTTAAAAGCCAGATTTTTCATAATTAGATGATTAATGAATGTTTCTTCAGCTTATGGGTCAGGTAGGGGTCTTAGTTAAAAATTTCCTAGAATATATGAGAAAGAAAATATATCTGTTCATCTCTTTTTCTGCCTAGAAAATATTAACATTGCTCTAAGTCTCTAACACAAGAAGCATTTGGGAACTTGATCTGGTAAAGGACAGCGCCTCTAACTTCCACACAGAGATTTCTGACTCCTGAAACTTGGAATTGAACATTGAAACTTTCCTTCTTAGTTGTTTTTCTTTTTTTTCCCCTAGTATTGAGACTTGATCTCAGTGCCTTGCACTCTTGCTGCCATTTGAGCCACACCTCCACTTCCAGCTTTTTGATGATTAATTGGAGATAAGTCTCTTGGGTTTGTCTGTTCAAGCTGGCTTTGAACTGCAACCTCAGATCTTAGCCTCCTGAATAGCAAGAATTATAGACATGAGCAGGTATCCCTCAGTCCAATATCTTTAAAGAGAGATCTAAGTATACTTAAAGTAGTAAGATAAATAAGTGAAATACCCCATGTAATACTACAAAAAATAAAGAGACTGAAGACCTACATGGGTCACCTGCACTGTTAGTAGATTCACTTTTCTAGGAGAATTTGATATATCTCACATATTAACCTGGCACCTAATAAAAATAATTTCAAATATCACGGTAATGCTTTTTTTCTGGTGTGTTGTTAAAAATTCAGTTTTATGGTAGGATTTCTAACTGGTCTCATTCATTCTGATACAAGCAAAAGGAGAAATTCAAGGGGCTTCATGAAAACAACATGGTTTTTGTTGAGTTGGGATTGTTAAATAATCTAGAAAGCAGAATTAAAAATATATTTTTGTTTGAAAATATAATTAGCAAGACTCATTCAAGGAGAAATATGACTAAATGAGCAACTATATATAGAAATAACTAGACCGGTTGCTTAAGATTTAGATTTACAAGAGGATTGGATATTGATAAATAAATTTGTGGACTATTCTGTGTACACACTCACTTTGAGTAAGGAAATTATATTTCCTGTTTATTCAAGTAATTCTAGACACCAGATAATAGAAAAGAAGAACCAGCCTCCTTTTGTACTGCAGAAAATAATGACTGTAGGATAAGAGTAGGATGAACAAAAAGGCAAACATTTCAAAGAAGGGACTCAGTCCCAACGAGCAGGTGAAATGACATCAGGAGATAAGAGTATGAAGAGGGAGCATCAGAGCAAGGACTTTCCAGAGCTCTTAGGGAGTTTTAACATTTGGGAAATTGTGAGCTGGAATTCTAACGTCTTGTGATTGAGACAAGAATAAGGCGTAAAGCCTGTGGCCCAAAACCAAAATCCTAGCTACTTGGGAAGCTGAGATCTGAGGATCACAGAATAAAGCCAGCTCTGGTAGAGAAAGTTTGTAAGACTCTTATCTCCAAGTAACCACTAAGAAGCTAAAAGTAGAGCTGTGCCTCAAGTGGTAGAGCACTGGTCTTGAGCATAGGACCACAGGAGCACAGGGACAGTGCCCAGGCCCTGAGTTCAAGCCTCAGGACCAACATACACACACACACACACACACACACACACACACACACACACACGAGAACATGGTAAGATTGTTCCTTAGAACCCAAGGTAAGTTGCTATATTGGGACCATGAGTATCTGCAGTACCAAGGAAAGGAGGTATGCCCACAGCAGTTCGTACAACAGCCCTTCCCTTGATATCATTTCCTTTTGGATGTGCTTACAGAGGCCTAAGATCAGCATTGCACAATCTTAGAAAATATACACCCCCTCTGAATACACTTATCTTCTTGAGCCAGGAGAATGCTTTGCTTATGGTGGTTGTCCTAGATATCTTATACTTAGGTAACAAAAATGAATAGGAAGTAATGGACAATATCATTTGTTTTCAGATGAAATGACTACTTATTATGAAAATAATCAGGACCAGTGTATCACTCCTGTAGTCTCAGCTACTTGGGAAACTGAAATTTGAGACCAGCCAGAGCAACACATCAACTCTTAATGTCTAGATAACAATAATAATAAAATAGAAAACAAAGTATATTATGAACAACCATCAGACTTCACAGCAAAGGTCAATTACAGCACATTTCTACAAGAAATATAAACAAAGAGCAACAGCACTCCTTCTAAAAGCAAAACCAGATACTCAAAGAGAAGAAATACGCTACTCACAATGGCAGCAACAAAACTTGGTATTAACTTAATAAAAGTCTATAAAATCGACATTGAAAACATCAAAGTATATAAAATATTGCTTTTGAAAGTGAAAATTTGTTACATTTACAAGAATTTTAAATATTTTAAAAGATATGTTTCTTAATGAGGTATTTGCAAATGTCTTTCTATTCTAATAAAAACACCACTTGTTGAACTCTCTTGATTAACCTTACTAAATACACAGAATTGGCAAAAATGTCTTGGCATTACATTTATTCTAAAATATTGGCTCTATCAAATCAATTCCATGTAGACTTACATAATATACTAGTATATCCTGCTAATTAATATACCGGTATTGATTAATAATACACAAATATATCAAGTACAAAGTCAGACTTCAGGGCAGTGTGTGTGTGTGTGTGTGTGTGTGTGTGTGTGTATAAAATCTCCTATAAATAAGCATGGACTTTATTGCATATTGGACCTCGGACCCCTTGGCCAATGGTGAAGAGCCTCCTGCCTGGAGATCAGAGTCCCGGGGGCAGGTGAAGGAGAGAGAACAGGGAAGACCAGGCCTTTTCTGGTTTTTTTCAGGGGGCCAAATCCGCTTCTGGAGGCAAAGGCCACGAGGTCGGTTCAGGCGGCTGTTGAGTCCCAAGTAAGCTGGGCAGGCTCAGCGCTCCCGATGGAGAAAGGCCTCGGAAAGAGAAGGGAAAAGGTTTGATGAGAGGCGGCCAGGAGGCGGGTGGAGGACCCCAGTTAGTCCAGGCGCTTTTTCCTCTCCCGGGTTTCAGGCACCATATGTTGGGAAAATGGAGGAGAACGGAAAAGGAATAGGCCGGACTGGATCATCAACAGAGAGCACTGTTTATTCTCCTGTTTTGTTTTGTTTTGGCCAGTCCTGGGGCTTGCACTCAGGGCCTGAGCACTGTCCCTGGCTTTTTTCTCAAGGCTAGCACTCTACCATTGAGCCACAGCCCCACTTCCGGCTTTTTTCTTTATATGTGGTGCTGAGGAATCGAACCCAGGGCTTCATGACTGTTTATTGAGGAACAGCGAGGGCTACAGACCTTCCCTCGGCATTGGAGTTTGTGCGAGGGGGTAAAATTTGGGACCAGGTTTATATGGGGCCTGAGCAAGGAGGCAGGTTAATGAAAGCACCACTGGGTCTAGGAAGTTGGGGCTTTCCCATTTGGCCCACAAAGGGTTGTTTACAGCTGGGTCTAGGTGAGATGTCCTGCCTGCATATCAAAGCAGGTTCCCACGTGGAGGTTCCTGCCTGGTGTCTGTATGGGCCTGAGGCAATAGGGTGGGGGTCATTCCTTCAGACTTATTTTCCTGGGCTTGTACAAATGTATGAGTGGATCTGTGGTTAATGAGGGTAAATGCACTGTTAGGTATAGTAGATAATGTACACTTTTTTTTTTTGCCAATCCTGAGGCTTAAACTCAGGGCCTGAGCACTGTCCCTAGCTTCTTTTTGCTCAAGGGTAGCAAATCTACCACTTTAGCCACAGCACAACTTCTGGCTTTTTCTGTGTAATGTGACGCTGAGGAATCCAACCCAAGGCTTCATGAATGCTAGGCAAGCACTCTACTGCTAAGCCACATTCCCAGTCCTGATGGACACATTTTTTCTCTGTGCATAGTACATTACTGTGTCATTTAATATGGATGTTTTCTTTCTATTAGTTTTATCATTAAACATAGAGGCACTGGCAGATTAACTGAGGAATTAATGATGGGATGGAGTGAGTTGTAGATTGCTTCTTCACGCGGCCACTAGAAAGGAGAAGTACACACTTAGGGAGTGGGTGGAGAAAGGGTTTGCTGGTGGGGAAATGGAGCTGCTTCTCAGAATAGCACTACAGATGGACTCTGGGTGGAGACAGGCGGGTAGGTGATGGCATTTCAAGTGAAGAGAATTGTGTGCATCTAAGGGGAGGATCAAAGCCTAGGTGCCGGGGAAACCACCAGTGATAAAGATGAAGAAATGAAGTTGGGGAGAATCCACATGACTCATCCTCAACAAGGACAAAGTGGAGAATGCAACCCTTTTCCAAGATCAAAGATAACAGAAACCATAATGCCAAAGAATGTGAAGATGTTCAAAGGCTTTGAATGGAGAAGTTCACATATTTTTATACAGTTTGGGATATGATTGGTTTGGGACATATCTGTAATATCCAGATAGAGGTCAGGAATTTATTTAGGTTCAGGATCCAGATATGAGTGCTCTGTCAGACTGGAGTGTTAGGGAGGGAGCTGAGGTGATAACAGAGAGCTGCTTATTGGATTCACTCTTTCTGTGAGAAACTCCAGCAGTTCCTTTCCTAGAACTCAGTCTAGCTTTGCAATGACATTAGACTTGACTCTTCCAGCCCATCATTTCCAAAGCCATTCTCCTCATCAACAAACCATTAGAAAATAACCAAATTCTGTTCATCCCTTGGAAGAAAGTGGTTTAACATGGCTTAACTAGATGCTACAATCGGGACTTGGTCTGCTTACAATTCACAAATAACATTTCATGTAATACTCACAACAGGTAGACCTACATTTGTAGGTAATACACCAAAGCATAAAGAAGTCCGGGAATGTTAAAGATACATAATGATGATAAGTGACAGCACTTCCTCCCATTCATGCTCTTATCCCTTGGAAAGTTTGCATTATCCACTAACTTTCATTCTACTGTATTGCCTATTCAACATGACATTTCAGTTTCTTTGAAAATGTATAAAAATGAAGGTGGAGAAGCTTTTATGCTACAATCTCAGTGTGCTTGCAGCTAATCTTTAATCAAGGTAATTTTCAGATAACATATTTCTTAAAACTCTTTGATATTAAAATTGTCTCTTACATTTATTTTTTTATTTTTATTGGCAAACTGATATACAGAGCGGTTACAGTTTCATACGTTAAGCATTGGATACATTTCTTGTACTGTTTGTTACCTCCTCCCTCATTCCCCTCTCCCCCCTCCCTGTCTCTTACATTTCATATATGGATTTTACTGTTCCTAGATTTCAAAGCAGAAGCTTACCTGCATTATTTGTGTGTGGAAATCAAAGCTGGTGGACAGTGGATAAATACCTCCCCATTATCTACTACCTGTGAGAACAGTACTTTTTTCTTTTATCACTAATGTTATAAACATTGTCATTTAAGCCACTAAGAAAGGAAAGAACATTTTTTGCTCTTTTGTTTCATTGTCACTAGAAAGATAAGATTCCCCTTCTATCCAATGGTAATTACCACACAAATATGAAGGCTTGTTATACACACGGCTGTCTACCTTCTCCAAAATCTGTTCACCTCCCAAGCCACCTAGCCTTCACGGCTATCTTATCAATGACCTTTTAATATCTTAGGACCTGTTTCTTATATAGCTTTTCTATTTCTCTGCTTCAATGCCATTACATCTTCTTCAGCAACTCTAATTTGTTTGTCCAAACTAGTCTTACTAAAATCTATGGATAAGTCTGGCTAAATGGTAAGCCAGGAAGTAAATAAAATGAAGCACTAATTATAATATGCAGTTATTATTTCTATCAACTTTAAAGCTAGGGTTGGTCTCTACAAATTAGGGAAGGAACTTTTTTGTTCTTTGACACAAGTCTTGCTACATTGTCCAAATTGGTCTTGAACTCTTAGATTCAAGAGACCTCCTGCCTCTCGTAGCAAAGACTACAGGCATGGTCATTGTACCAGGCCAAGTCATGCAGAAGGAGAAGAGATTATGAGGTTCAGTGGTATTGGGCCTGCATAGCATTTAAAAGATCCAGGCTCCAGTCTCTTGCACAGCAAAAACAAAACAGCCTCAAATAAAAAAGAATAAAAATTTTAGGTCTAAGTTTAAATACGCTGCTGTAGTAAAAACCTTATGTATTTTAGTGGTACAAGAGTTTGAACTTGGGAGTCTCCTGTTTGTTAGTCAGGCCCTGTACTGCTAAGCCATGCCTCCAGATAAGAAACTTTGAACCTTATTAAATTCACCCAGAGTTTCCCTGTTTTTCTATTGTCTTATAATGAGACCCTAAGGAGTCTTCCTACTTTGAGCTGGATTCTAATGGAGATGATAATCTTAAGTATTTCTGTTTTAGCTTGCAGGCACAAGGCTCCTTACCCGGCCTCTAGTATTATTTTCTGATAG
Organism: Perognathus longimembris pacificus; assembly: GCF_023159225.1. Classification (NCBI taxonomy): domain Eukaryota; kingdom Metazoa; phylum Chordata; class Mammalia; order Rodentia; family Heteromyidae; genus Perognathus; species Perognathus longimembris. The sequence continues at coordinate 19,194,783 of NC_063163.1, forward strand.
CCACAAAGCAGCAGCCAGCCGTCTAGGAACACACTTGCTTACTCATAGATTTCATAAACTCATTCAATCCCCAAATTCATGATTTCATTATATTCCAAAAGGCTCTGACAAGGCTAAACTTGGGACTGCCACTAATAAGAGACCCAAATAGAATGTAAGATTCAACCTTTCAGCCAAATTCACCTCCTAAGGTAAAACTTAGGTAAGGATAAATGCTGTAAAGTATGATTTGCCTTCCAACTTGAAATAGTGACCCCTGCCTCCCAAATAAACGTATTAGTCCGTAATGTGAACTACCTTTAAAAAAAACTTAATAAATTTATTAATAAATTATTCAGTGCCTCAGATTCTCTACTGTATTTTTTTTGTCAGATACGTATCTACTGGAACCAATATCTAACTGTTATCCATTTTTACCTTAAAAAGAAACTCAGTACTTTCCCTAACCAGAGAATTCTTGGTTGAGGTAAGTAACCTTTGTAACTTAGAGGCAAACAGTTAAAGACACTTTACATGACAAAAACGGATTTTACCTGCTTTTCATGGGGAGCTGTTTCTGCTTTTGAAATTCTTCAGCTACCCTATCCTAATTTGTATTCCTAAGAAGCATCCCCTTTTGGTTATTTGCATTTGTGTGTTAATGTTGATGAGCTTCCTTCTGGGGGTTGGAGGGGCTTCCGTGAGGCCTGGGGAGGAGGGGCCAAGTTCTGGGAAGAGTTGCATTACATTTTAACCTTGAATGTTTCTTGCCAGTCAAGTGACCCAAACTTTCCTGATTTTAAGACATAGACTACTGGGTATGTACACAATTCAAGTAAACAAGCTGGCTGAAATTTGGATTTAGGGAAATTCTTTCATTATTATGAAAATCACTGAAAATAATGCACAGATTTTCAAAGTTTGTGAAAGTAAAAGAAAAAAGCATCTGTTAGGTCATGGGCAAAATTGGGAGTAGGAGAAAGAAATATTAAGAAAACACTAGGGGCTGGGACTATGGCCTAGTGGTAGAGTGCTTGCCTCGCATACATTAAACCCTGGGTTTGATTACTCAACAGCACATATGCAGAAAAAGCCAGAAGTGGCACTGTGGCTCAAGTGGTAGAGTTCTAGCCTGGAGCAAAAAGAAACCAGGGACAGTGCTCAGGCCCTGAGTTCAAGCCCCAGGACTGGCAAACAAAAAAAAAAAGAAGAAGAAAGAAAGAAAAGCCAAAACACTAAATAGTTTAAGAAAATAAAGGCAGAGGAATTTTTTTCCATTAATAGTAGAATTCAGGCAACAAAACATGCTTGCAGAAAATTATTTTAATTGAAACCATCTTAGCATAAACCTTGGTAATGAACAAATAGACACTGATTTAGCTCCATCTTGTATTTTATTCTGTCTCTAATGTCACAATTTAGAGAAAAATGAATGAACTATTTCTGATCTTCCATTTGTAAGACAAAATAACAATAAGCTCTTGTATTTAAAACCATGTAAACAGTAGTACACAGAGAACAGCCACATTGTGAATAATTAGCATGAGTTAATGTAGCTTTTAACTAAAAGGGAGGTGGGGGTTGCACCAAAACACTATGGAAGGAGGCAATGGTGACCCCACTAGATGTATTTGTTAATCAATTTCATTTTCTAGAGAAAAAAATTCCACCACCCAACTTTATCCAGACTCAACCTTATACAGATCGCTTCTGGCATTGCCTCATCAGTTATAAAGGCTGTTCTGAGAATGAGAGTAAATGTTCTCATCCAGGAAAACTAAAATGGGATGTAATCCCTTTTATATTCTGAGAAAATGTGTAAAAGAAACTTGGATATTTTGGATATTACAAACCACAGATCAGAGGTCTGAAGTAAAAGGTCAGAAATCAGAGAACATAGATAGTTCAAATTTTGCATTCATCTACTTGTTAGAAGCTGCCTAAGGAAAGTATGACTGTGACTTGGTATGTTCTTGAACCGTGTGTGTGTGTGTGTGTGTGTGTGTGTGTGTGTGTGTGTGCAATCCCTATCCTGGGGCTTCAATTCAGGGCTTGGGCACTATCTTTGAGCTTTTTTGCTTAATACTAGTGCGGTAGCAACTGAGCTAATTACAGTTCTACTTCCAGTTTTTTTGGTGATTAATTGGAGATAAGAGTTGCACAGACTTTCCTGCTTAGGCTAGCCTCAAACCTCCATCCTCTCAGATCTCAGCCTCCCGTATAGTATCTATAATTACAGGCATGAGCCACAAGTACCCAGCTTGAACTCAGATTTTTTTTAATCTCTAAAATTAGGCTAATTCTAAGAAACAGAATAACAAATATATTTCTAAAATGGATTAACTAGCTTTAAAATATATTTTTGAAAAGCAGATTGTTGACTGCTACAAGTGGCATAAAAGGTTTTGGTTTCTCTAGTCCCATTTCTCTGCTAACTTGCCATAGTACTCTCCATCTTCCCAACTTTCATCCTAAAACCATTATACTTAATGTACTCATTTTAAACACACGAACTGTGTGCCACAAATACAGGAATGTATAATAGACGAAAGCAAACAATGATGAAAGATGAAACTCCAGTTGACCTGACAAACATAGTTTTCAATAACAACAAAAGAGTGTTGGGCTGTAGCTCAGTGGTAACCTCTTCCTAACTAGTGCCAGGTCCTGGGTTCCCCCGGGTTCCATCAATCTCCAGCGCAGCAGGGGTGGTGGGGGTTTGGAGGAAAAAGAACCAAACACTGAAAGAAATGTACTCCTTGTTTGATCATCTCAGCCTGCCCTGCGTGGTATATCGGAATCCATTTTTCCTTGTCTGAATAAGCTAAGGGTTCAGCCTTTATTCCTTAACTTTACTGAAAAAGCTGGAAACTGGTCATCCTAATCTTATCTATTCTGTTATCCATTTAATATATGCTAGTAACACATTTTATGTGAGATTCTATGCTGAGAAGAGATGTGAATGAGCCATTCTATTCCAGAGTAATAAGCACAAAGTTAAGTGTAGGGGACTAAGGTGGGGGCAGCTCAGAGCCAGAGTGTGAGGGTTCTATTGCCAGTACAAAACTCAAACCCAAATAGAGAGAGAGAGAGGGAGAGGGAGGGAGAGGGAGAGGGAGAGAGAGGGAGAGGGAGAGAGAGTAAGAAAGAGAATCCTACGTGTAAGAAACTATAGAACTTTAAAGATAAGGAAAACAAAACAAAACCTCTGGAGAGGGCAGCAAGAAAACAAAGACCATTTGGAAGGCAGCTACTTAGACTATTCAGGAGTACGGGGCAGAGGACAACATGTACATGTTCAAGGCCAGCTTAGGCTATATAGACAGAGACTGTCTACAAAATTTAAAGTTGGAAAAAAAAAGTTAAGTCAAAATGAAAACCACAAAGGTTTATCCCTGTATTTATTTTCTTCTGTGAGTTTCATAGTTTTAGCTCCTTGAGTTAAGTTGTACATGCCCAATAAGTAGGGATTCAGTTTCATCTCCCTCCCTCTTCCCCTCCCTCCTTCTCTTCTTTCCTTCCCCTTCCTTCCTTCGGTCCTTCCTTCTTTCCTCCCTCTCTTCCTTTCTTTCGGTTTTCCTTTTCTTTCTGTTTGTCTTTATTTAGTTTTATTTTGTGCACACTGTCATCCAATTTCCCAGCATTAGTTTTCTCAATTAGAAGCAATCACTGTTTCTTTTTTGTTAAGTGGTCTCAGCCCTTTTCATCGCTGAAGAATCTGTTGGCCCTTTCTTGAGCTTTGTAGTCCGTTATGAAATTAGAAATTGCATATCCTCTGGTTCTTCTTTTTCAAGGTTGTTGCATATACTGTGGGTCCTTTGAAGTTCAATATGAACTTTAGACACTGTGTAGTCCAAGTTGACCTTAAACTCTCAATCCTCCTGCCTCATACTCCCAAAAGTGGAAATTACAAATGTGTGTCACCACACCTGGAATGAAGTCTACACTCTTCATTGTGTGTGATCATACAACACTCTGTCTCCTTGTAGTTGGCTAGCGACCTGTGGTATGAGAAAGTAAGTAAATATCCTAAAGATTAGGGACAAAATGGTATTAACTTTATTAAATAAATATATTGTTCAGAATAAATTAGCTCCCATTGACCAAGATAGATATAAAAATAAATGATAATAACAATGGGTAAGTTATTGAATGGAGACTAAAATGAAAAATAAGTTGATAGGAGAGGAACCTGTCAGATACCACCTGAATCAAGACATTACACTAGACACCGGTGTCCTGCTGTACCATCTCTGTGACATACTTATGGAACATGTATATATAACTGGAATCCAACCTACTACAAAAATGACTCATCCACAACTCTTAAAGTACTGAAGTTGAGAAGATTAAGCAAACACAGACCAACTGTTCCTCAAAGAGATTAAAAGAGTGCAGCTCTAAAAGCAATGTGTGATCCTGAATGAGATCTATTTCTTAGAAAATACATAATTGTATTAGTATGGGGAAATGTGGATAGGGTCTGAGGATTTGATCATGATAACATAACTTTCTAACTTTCTTGCTTATGCTCTACTTACATAGGAGAATATCCTTATTTGTATGAACTACACAGATTATTTGATAGTGATGCATCATTAAGTGAGATATGTACAATTAAGTCTTTACTTTGTCTCTCAAAGATTTTTGTGTTGGAAATTTAGTCCACAGTGCTAAGAGAAATATCATTTAAGTGGTGATTAAGTCATGAGTCTCTGTCCTCATGAATGGACTCTTGAGTGGGGTCATTATTAAGAGAGAGAGAGAAAGAGAGAGAGAAAGAGAGAGAGAGAGAGAAATTGAGTTCTTTTCCACTTGTTTCCCACACTTTCTTCCCTTCTGTTTTCTACCTTAAGGTAATGCACCATAAAGTACCTGCAAGTGTCTTGGACTTTCCAAGCTCCACAGCTATTTAAAAAAATATTAAAAAAAATCTACCAGTATTGGATATTCATTTCATCAGCAAAGAATAAACTCAATCCCTTTCATTTGTTCAGAAAAATCAACCAAGCAAACAAACATTCTGGTATATTGGCAATTCTTACATTTGTTTAAAATCCTGTAAAAATGAAGTCATTTTATGTACTTACTTATTTTGTGGTGCTGGGGATCAAACCAAGGGCTTTGTGCATGCTAAACTGGCACTCTACCATTGAGCTCCAACTCTAGCTTTAAATCATATTTTATATTGCTAAAAAAAAAAAAAAGTAAAAGATCTGAAGACTGTGTTTGTCAGGTTGTCTTGGCTCCAATCCCAGATCCAGCAGAGTGAGCCTGGGGGAGTCCTGTTACCTCTCTTAGCTACCCTGGGAAAGGTCTAGAACAGTAATAACTACTCAAAGGGAATGCTTTACAGTTTAAATGAAAGGAAACTTCATCTAGCTTCTGGCTGTTAGGAAATTTTATTACTAATTAGAGCTCATTTTCCTTACTCATTGCTTCTGTTCATTTTCCTTACTAAAATACAGTGCTTAATTAATTCATATGTAAATAATTGTATCATAGAATGCATACAGAGGAAATTTCATACCCAAAGATGAAACATATTTAAACATTTAGAAAACTCTTATCAGTGAACTTCACCTTTAAACCCAAGGTCTATTTTGTTTAAATCCATTTGAATAATACACTGTGAACCTATTATAGTTGTCATGTGTTATATATAATACCTCTATAATAACAGTGATGCTACCGAGTTCTGGTTGTGAAATTTCCTAGTACAAATGCACGTACATTTTTATGGCTATAACTAATAAAACATGGACATCACTATGGTAGAAACTATGTCACTAAATGAACAAGAAAAGATGACAAAATACATGTTCAAATTCATACGGGTGCAATTGCAATTAAGAAAATTCAGCATAACAAGGAAAAAAGATAACACATTACTTTTTTATGGTTGCTGTGGTAGTCTTCCACAATTATAATGGCTTAAAGAATGGCTATTTATATTTTCACAGTTCTATGTAGCAGATGTCTCAGGGAGCTCACTGCCTCAATGTTCAAGGTCTCAGACAAGGCCAAAATCAAAGCTATTTGTCGGGCTGCACTCATCTGGAGATAAGTGACCAGTCCCCTTTCAAGGTTATCTAAGTTGTTGGTGCAGTCCTATTCCTTGCACTTAGAGGACTAAGATCTGTCTTTTTGTTGGCTCTTGTCTTTGTGACTCAGAACCATTTAGACCACATGCATTTCATCTCAAAAGGCTTCTTCCATCTTCAAACCAACAATGGCAAGTAAAGTTCTTTGAATAGCTTGAGTCTATTTTAATGACACATATGCAGACAGTTCTTTGCTTGTTAAAGGCTTGTGTGATAGTTCAGGCCTAGAATAATCTACCATTTTTAGTTCTATAATATAACTAAGAAGTGACAAGCCATTATATTCATAGGTTTCAAGGACTATATTGGTATCTGAGAAACTCCCACAGAAGAATCCTAGCTTGATTTTTTTTTTTTTTTTTTTTTTTTGGCCAGTCCTGGGGCTTGGACTCAGGGCCTGAGCACTGTCCCTGGCTTCTTTTTGCTCAAGGCTAGCACTCTGCCACTTGAGCCACAGCGCCACTTCTGGCCGTTTTCTGCATATGTGGTGCTGGGGAATTGAACCCAGGGCCTCATGTACACGAGGCAAGCACTCTTGCCACTAGGCCATATCCCCAGCCCTTGATTTTTTTTTTTTGTACAAATCAAATTTGCTCTGTGCACATGCTTCACATATAATGTGGAGGAGGGACATTATTATGTAAGGCAATATTTGATTTTTGATGATCAGTTTATATATATAATATATATATAATTTAGGTGATATCATCCTTGGAATATCTATACAAATTATGGATTAGGTAAACAAAATTGAAATAAATATAAAGTGAATGATGCTTAATGTTCTTTATCTTGTGTATAAATTTAAGATAGTATTCAAGACATTTAAAATAACACGCTCTATACACATGCATACATGTTTCTACTAACAGTACAATTATCTATCTCATTTTAATTATGTATTGAATGACTTTCACTCTTTTTCAGGTTTCCATTCTAACTGACAGATTGGTCAAATGACTGTACTTCCTCAACCCTAATCTAAAAGCCATGAGAGGAAAGAAGTATGATTCATTGGAATAGTATTATTTATCATGTTTCTACAGTGAATAGCATCACAATATCATCACAGTAGCCAGATTTTAAGAAAGTTTCAAAAGTATTCTAGAAGACTAGATTAGAAAGTTAGAAAATGATCCTTAAATTGGACAGTTTCAAATTGATGGAGCAGCATAAATAGTGGGCCTCAATATAAACAATAACCTGGATGTTTGTGTGCTTTTTGTGTGCTTTTCTGCATGCTCTCTGGAATGCCTGAAGCAGACCCTCTTTCCCCTTGTTCAGAGCTCAGAGACTTGGCTTAGGTGGGGTTGGAAATGCCCTAGAATGGCTCTTTGTTGATTTTCCCTCATGCTAGGGCCTAGTGTTGCTGTGAAGCAAAGTGCTATTGAGTTTGCTCACTCAGGCAGAACCCTCTACAGGAAGGAAGGAAGCAGCCATTCTTTCTGGTCCTATTGTCTGACCACCGGGCTTAAGCAATCAAACAGCTCTGTGGGGAGAGCTCCATACTTACAAGCCTTCTGTGTGTGTGTGTGTGTGTGTGTGTGTGTGTGTGTGTGTGTGTGTGTTTTCTCTTGTGGTGGGCTAGTGGAAGAGATGAATGACAACTGGGTCTTTATGATTTTCACATATTTTGGTACAGTTTGAGGGTGTCCTTTCACAGCTCATTTTCAGATATTCTTTCATCAATAGCAAAGTAGAAAAGGATGCAGATATTTATAAAGTGCAATCGGAGGAGCTAGGTACAGCAGTGGGCTACTTCTATTGGATTGTGAAAATTAAAAAAAAATGAACTTTCTGTATCACTAATACTCTATATACCATGGTTGATGCTTTTCTACCATGCTCTTTTTGTGCACTTCAGTTTTGTATTTCTTTCTTTTTTATGAACTAATAAGGTAAGGAAAAGGGTACTATCTTGTTTTACAAGGTTAGGGTACTACTTCATTGTATTGGAAAATACTTAAAAATGTTGCTGTATTGAAATAAACATATTAGAATTCTGAGGAAATAAAATATCAGCTAAAATGTAATAATGCCCACGAGTTACTGAATAAAAAGAACAAAGGTTGTCGTTATTTTATTAGTTTCTTAATTGTGCACAGCTCCTTCAAAGCCTGAAAAGTTTCTTCAGGAAAACCATTGCTTTGGAAGGAATTTATTGCTTGAAAAATCAATCTTCTTTTCTTTTCTTTTCTTTTTTTTTTGCCAGTCCTGGGGCTTGGACTCAGGACCTGAGCACTGTCCTTGGCTTCTTTTTGCTCAAGGCTAGCATTCTGACACTTGAGCCACAGCGCCACTTCTGGCCATTTTCTGTATATGTGGTGCTGGGGAATCGAACCCAGGGCTTCATGGATACAAGGCAAGCACTCTGCCACTAGGCCATATCCCCAGCCCCTCTTTCTTCTTTTCTTCTTCTTTTTTCCTTCCTTCCTTCCTTCCTTCCTTCCTTCCTTCCTTTCTTCTTTCCTTCCTTCCTTCCTTCCTTCCGTCCTTCCTTCCTTCCTTTTTTGTTTTTCTTCCTCCTCTTCCTTTTCTTTTTCCTCTCTCTGTCTCTCTCTTTCCCTCCCTCCCTCTCTCTCAATCTCTCTATGTATTGAAATGAAGCCCAGGATAATCTTTTCCCTCAACATCCTGAGTGCTGGGCTCACAGGCACGCGTCACAATTTTCAATTCTAAATGCATTTTGAAACACATTTACTGAAAGGCTGAATTTGTACGTGTGTTAGTTTCAAACTACAGTCCTCAGATCTCAGCTACCTAATAGCTAGGATTACAAGTGTGAGCCACTGGCGCCTGACTACAGTTCGTTTTTATGGGAGAAATGATATCTTTATTGCAATGAACTTTAAGTTTAAACTTTGTGTGTGTGTGGGGGGGGGGTTGTCTGCGGGCTTGAACTCAACGCCTGAGTACTACTGTCTTGGAGCTTCTTTTGCTCAAGGGTCTCACTCTACCACTTAAGCCACAGCTCTACTACTAGCCTTTTTTTTTTTTGTAGCTAAGTGAAGATAGAAGTCTCTGAAGTGGCGTACTTTTCCTAGTTGGAATTATGCTGGCCCACAGAAGAAGTTCATCTAACATTAGACTGATGAATATAAAGAAGAGGAACAATGGTGTGGAAAAGAGCCAAGGACTAGATCTTGATCCCAATAATGATGATGGGAAACAGGAAAACAAAGTCCACCACAATGTCTAGGAACCAAAGTGCTACTCCTGTTACCTCAGCATATCTTAGTAAGTTGAAGGGTAAGGGTTGAAGTTCACCACACCATGAGTTCAATCCCCAAAGCCATGGAAGGAAAAGGAAAAAAAAAAAAAAACAGAGAAAGAGACACAGAGACAGAGAGGAAAAGGAAATTATCGTACTATATTGAGATTTCTCAAAATGTTTCTTGCAAGAACCAGGAAATCTTCATGGAAAGAGCAGCTCAGCTGGCCATCAGTCACAAAGCCTAGGCTGCACAGACAGAAAAAGAATAAAGAATTCAAATACATGTTTTAATCGGACTTAAAAAACTTCTGAAATCTAATGACAAATACTCATTATTTAAATGTGGAAAATCGAAGAAAGCTCCATGATCAGTAGTCAATAGCTCAATATGCCTGTTTAAGCCCTGTTGTAGGCCCAGAAATACAAATTTACAATCTAGGCTTCTGCTGATACCAGATCCCTAGAAAGAAAAAGCCATTTAAAGAAAATATCTCCTTAAATGTGTTCCTTTGAAAACATCATCTAACATTAGTGTTTGCTTCATGTATCTGAAAGCTGGTACTGATTAAGGACTATGGCATACTTTTCTCAGCGATTATCAAAGTCCTCAAATAATCCAAGATAATTTAAGCCCATACCTTTTGATCTTTATACAATCAGAATTATCATCAAAAGTACTTAGAACTCTTGTTAACAAATAATAAAGAAAAAAGAATAAGGAAAAAAATTTAAGCCTGATTCTTGTGGCTCACACCTGTAATCGTAGCTACTCAGGAGGCTAAGATCTGAGGATCGTGGTTGGAAGTCAGCCCAGGCAGGGAAGTATGCAGAAAGAGAGATGCCTCTGTTGGAAGCCGGGTAACGATGCCAGATATTACTTACATATTCCCAACATTTTCTCATTTGTATGTCACTTTGGTGATTTACACGGAGTAGAAGGCACTTCTTCCTTAGAAAGACCGGCAGTGTTGAGAGGAGACTGTTTCTTCCTGCTTTATGTGGTATCTAAGACATAAAGCTGGATTACAAGAAGGGTGAGAGATCTCTGAAGAACTAGGACCTTCCTGGGATTATGAGACCAGTAATTCTTCAATGGTACACTAGTCTTAGACATTCTCCTGTGCTATGACTTATCGGGAGGGGAGGTGGACAGTGTCCAAACCTTGAAAACTTATTCACTAAGGATCCCTGTGTCAAAGCTTGTTACCAAATTATTGCTCTAGCTTTAATCATTCCTTTGGAATCAGGTGTTTTATACAAAGATTCAGGGCACTCTTCCTAGGGATGAGTGGATATGAAAATTCTTGAACTGACAACAGAAAAGTTACATTGATGAAAAGGAGACATTACCAAAGAGAGAAAAGAAACACTAGAGTTTTATTTGGAGTTAAATGACAAAATGAGAGGGAAAATCTGGGTGCTGGTAGCAAACACTTCTAATTTTAGGTGTACAGGAGGTTGAGATTTTAGGATCACTGTTTGAAGCCAGCCTGGGTAGGTAAGTCCATGAGATTCTTATCTCCAATTAACCACCAAAGAGCCAGAGATGGAATTGTGGCTAAATTGATAGCACACTAGTCTTGAACAATAAAAATTAGGACAGCACCCAGGTCCTGAATACTGGTATGTATACACACACACACACACACACACACACACACACACACACACGGAGAAGGAGAGAGGGAGGGATGGAGAGAGAGAAAGAGAGAGTTATCCTAGAATTTAGAGAGCTCAGATCTTGTTCCTTCATGGCTACCATTTTTCTATAATTTCCTTCACTCTGAGAGCATGAGAGCTTTTAATTTCATGTTTTATTTACATCTAAAATTCCCTGGCCTTTTGATTGTGTACTGTAGTACCTACTTATAATTACTTGTATAGGTACCTTGTATCTGTAAAACCCATTTATCCAGTTTTTTATATGGTAAAAGAGAAAAACAATTTTGTAAATGTACACGGTACTTTCCAGAAGAGTTGAAAGATATCACCAAGAATCTGCTTTCAGGAAGGCCTAGAACCTTTGTGTAATATTGTTCTGCTGTTGTGAGGCTCTCCTGTCTAGATCCTGAATTAATTTACTATAGTTTTTCAGATAAAACCACACTGCACACAAAATGCTCAAGTTTGACTGGACAAATAAAATCCAAAGTGGATTTTTAACTAACATTTTCTTCCAAAGAGTTAGACCAAGACTCTAGAGAGACGTGTCCTATGATCTCTAGCTATGCAAAACTTCGTGTCTATTCACTATAACTGAACAGTCCCTGAACTTTATCATACTAAGCATATACTTATAAAATAAAATGAAAAGGCAGATAGATAGCATTATGGCCATTTATATGTACATAATAAAGCAAGATTATTATGCCCTAAGTATTTAACATTAAATATATTTAATTCTGGACAGAGTCCTACAATGATTATTTCATTTAACAGATTAAAAAACTGACATATACAAGCTATGAACAAACTACCATTATTATTTAATCAAACCTGTTACAATCCAGTTAAATAGAGTCAGAGGCACGTGACTGAAAATGAAGTACATGTTGATCAAATGGTAGAGTAGAATGTTGTTTATAAAAGATGACTGAAATTTGCAAATCCCATGTATGTAGTTAACTATACTGTAGTGTTAACTATAGTTAACAATACTACAGTGTCTCTGTGTATATAATTTTTAGTTTTTGAGGTACAGTTTCTCTAAATTCCTTAGGCAGTTCTGAAACTGGTGAGCATCCTCCTTTGGACTCCTGGGTCTTGGGATTACAGGTGTGTACACCATGCCAAGCAATCATACTATATTGTACATTTACATTTTAAGTAGATCTTAAATGTTACATCACAAAATAGGTAACTATGAGGAGATAGGTTAGTTATTAAACTCAACAGTGTTAACCAATTCACGAAGTATGTATACATGTAATTTTATTTACAAAAAGACAAGACATAAGAAAAATGAAAAGAGAATTTAAAGAAAGGCACAGTAACAAACTACTACCTCAAAATTGCAGAGACACTATTTATGGGGGCAGAAACCCACACACACATAAACCTCTCAGGAAGCTAGCATTGAAAGAAAAACACTGACTGTCATTGACAATTTTAGGATACTAAATGTGGACACATCTGGGAATTGAAAACTCAGGAAGGGTCTGGTCATAGGAAGACCCCACACTACTGTGGGTTTTACCTCCTGGAGCGCAACCAGATTCTCCCAGTGAATATCAAAGAAAAAAATCCCTTCTGGCTTCCTGCAGGGAGAAGAAAAAATAACCATTTTGAACCACCAGAGCATGCTGCTCTTCAGGCAGGCTCCAAAAGGCAAAGTAAATGGCACCAGGAACTCTTTGAACCAGAGCCAAACCTTTTGGGGTTTTGTCAGAGCAGGAGCAATCCCTGGGAAGAGGACATACAATTCTAGTCTCCTCTAGCCCTCCTGGCCCACCTAAGGTGTAGGGGAAAAAAAGAGGTATTTTGTAATTTTCACAGCTACCAATTTTATTGAAAGACTGAGACTCAATCCCTAAGACTTAAGAAGACTTCCTCTATAACACGATGAAGGCCTTGACTATACCTTTGCCTGATGTTCCTATAAGGGCCTTTCTACTACAGGAAAATATTCTGTGCTACTCCTAGATGCTCCCGTACAGTGTGTCAGTGAGTTATAAGTGGTTGTGAACGAACATCCAAGTAAAGAACTAAGGAATTGGATTTATTTCAGCTCACAGTTTCACAAGTTCAATCCCAGTTCACAGTTGGTGGGACTCACTGATTCTGGCCTGAGTTGAGGCAGAGCAGTATGGCAGTGGGAGCATGGGACTGAAGGGACTGCTCACCTCATGGTGGCTAGGAAAAAAGAAAGAGAGAGAGGAAGGAAGGAAGGAAGGAGGGAGGGAAAGAGAGAGAGGGAAAGAAAGATCAAGTGAGCAGGCAAGATAGAGGGACAAGACAGAGCCCCAGGAATATGCTCTGAATGACTTACACCTTCTAACTAGGCCCCCAGAGGTTATACTAATTCCAAATACTACTATCAAATTATTACTCTATCACTGAATTAACCCATCAACTACATCAAAGCTCTTAAGATCCAATTAGCTCTCAATGACCAGATCTATGACTTGAGGGTCAAACTCCAAAACGTTAGCATTAGGGGGGCACATTTCATGTCTTCACTATAATGCACGATAAGCAAGAAAAATTAAATTAAAATAAGTTTGGGGCACATGCAAGTTGACTAGATAAAATAAGACCCATAAGCCCCCAGTAATGATAGTTAATATGGCCCCAATATAAACTAAAGCAAGTCTTCGAGTATAAAAAATATTACATAAAGTTTAACTGATGGGGCTGGGGATATGGCCTAGTGGCAAGAGTGCCTGCCTCATATACATGAGGCCCTGGGTTCGATTCCCCAGCACCACATATACAGAAAATGGCCAGAAGTGGCGCTGTGGCTCAAGTGGCAGAGTGCTAGCCTTGAGCAAAAAGAAGCCAGGGACAGTGCTCAGGCCCTGAGTCCAAGCCCCAGGACTGGCAAAAAAAAAAAAAAAAAAGAAAGAAAGTTTAACTGATGAAGAGTACTTATTCCTATTACTTCTCCATTTCAGTACCCCAAATTTTCCTCTTTACATACCTAAGAAGCTTAAAGGGCATTTAAATTACCACAGCCTTGGTATCATCCATTATGTTTCTATTCCTAATACTTGATACTAAAATTGCTAATTCTGTTTTATTAATAACCACTGAATATTTTTGCTCTTATGAACATCACCAATGGGGTAACATTGTCTAAAAAGAAAGGTACTCATTACCTGACTTATGTAACTGTAACCCCTCCATACAACACCTTTCGTATAACAATACAAAAAATTAAAATAAAAAAATAGGCTACCATGTTGGTTCAGGATCTATTTCAGCTGGCTGTTAGTTGTAGTATGCCTCCCACTTACACATTGGTTCAGGTGACAAGATTTTCTAAATGTTATTGCTAAACATAAGTTGACAGGCACTTTTGTGAATTCCCTTAAAAATATACCTGTGGCTTACATCTAGTTCTTGCTATTCAGGACTGTGGTGTGAAGCCAGCTCAGGCAGGGAAGTCTGTGGTACTCATATCCAATTAACAATTGAAAGAGCCAGAAGTGGAGCTGTGGCTCAAGTGGTAAAGCACTAACCTTGAGCATAAAAGCTGAGGGAAAATGAGGCCCTGAGTTCAAGCCCCAGGACTAGCATCCAAAAAAAATTCCCCTGTACTATAGATGCTTTAGCATCCTTTTGTAAAGCCTCTGGTATTGTCTGTACCATTGGTGACCATGATTAGTTACTCCAGGACTTCCAAATGCAAGACAGCATCTCTCCTCATTTTGTGTTATACACATTCAAACAACAATTGCCTGAACTGGGAGCTGGTGGCTCATGCTTGTAAGTCTAGCTACTCAGGAGGCAGAGTTCTGTGGATTGTGGTTCAAAGCCAACCTGGGCAGGAAAATCAGTGAGATTCTTCATCTCCAGCTAACCAACAGAAAACTGGAAGTGGTCCTGTGGCTCAAAGTGGTAGAGTGTTAGCTTTGGGCAAAAGAGCTCAGGGACAGTGTCCAGGCCCTGAGTTCAAGCCCCATAACTGACAAAAATTGTTTTTGACTTGCTTTCTTGGAAATGGCAACTGTCACAGACCCTAAGTTTTGTGACCCTTTATACCAAGTTGCTCATTATATTCTGGTTCATAGAAATCTACAGGCTTAGCATGATTACCTAAGCCTCCTTAAGACCAGATGGAGTCAACCTTTGTCAGAAAGGGGCTTCCTTTGTCCTCAGTTCTTTGTCAGTTGCTAGGTTGCTGATGGAAGACATCAGTCCCTCTTCTCCAATCTCCTATATTACCTGGGAAGGCCTGTGAGATTAATTTATTGAAAGTAATGGGAATTAACAGACAATAAGAATGGTATTGATAATCACTAATAAGTCATAGTGCTTCCCAGAAGGGCTCTAATAAAGGACAGGATCCAAGAAAGAAGATATTTTGCTAAATTCAGGAAGTTGCCTTTTTAATTAATGCTCAAATCAATAAGACATTTCATCTTTCTATTTGTTGTAAACTATTAGACTATTACCTAAAATTTCCCCTTTTAAAGTAAAAAAATTGGGAATTTCTTGCTTCATGGATTCTCAAAATCTATATCAAATTCACCCATCTGCACATACTCAGAGGCCACAAAGAAGACTTTGCTCAGATACTTACCTGCCTCAGAGTTACAGATATCACTAATAATAATCAAAGCACACATTTTGCTTATGACAATCTACCATACTCATCTCTTTACAAAGGTATGCAACATTTGATAAAGACTTTTTTCTTACTAGTTATGACTCAAATAAATGATTTAACTCAACTTCTTTTCAAATTCCAAAAGTTCTTTAGTTTGTTCCAGCTCATAACTTATTGCTTATAAATTTTCAGTCTTTAACCCATCTCATAAAGCTGGAGGCCAGATTGAAGACATTCCTCTGGTATTCATTAACCATAGATTGTCTCACAGGCCAGGCAGCTGCTTATCTGATAAAGGACATATCTGAATTTAAGCTTCCATTTAAAACAAACCACTTTCAGGGGCATCTGTACACTGTTGATAGTTTAGTCATGTGTGTGTGTGTTGGTAGGAATAAAATGTATGGCCTTGCACATCTACCACTGAGCTATATCTCTAGATGGTTTTATTATTATTAATTTATAAGTGCTGGGAAACCATTGTTCCAAGTAAACATGACAAATGGTGAGGCTACATAAACCTGAATGATTACTCATTGAAAAGGATACCCAGTTTCACATCCCAAATTATATATGCCCTGACACCAGATATCATTCATAATGAGTACATGGACTCATCACCCCTATCAAGATGTTGAAGTTCAAGGTGGCTTCATCTCGGTGCTACAGAGTTCTAAACTTACAACACGCCTCCAGTGATGCACACTGACTGCCTATCTTGAGATGCAAATGGTTAGACCACTTTTTGTTTTTCTTCTTCTTTCACTATCAATATGGCCCATGATACTGGTATCATTCTAGCTCTCTGCTAATCCTATACTTTCACACTTACAGGGAACTCTTATATAGGATATGAAAAGTAATAGACCTTATTGTTTTCTTCTGGAGACACCAAACTCTTATTAGTCAACTCCCTGGCCCATAGCGGAGGACCACTCACTCCTTATGGTGTTTTCCTACTACCACCTTTCAGCTTTCCACCACAATCTCCTACTTCACAGTAGTGTCAATCAATCTCTCCTGATCACACTACAATAATCTGTCCATTTAAAGTGTGATTTGAGGCACAAAGGTGTGGACTGTAGTAAAGGCTTATGATTTCATGTTGCCTGTACATCTACTTCAATTTTAATATTTTAATTTTTAAATTTTTGTTTAATTTTCTTATATCAGAAACAGGATGCAGTCACCCTTGACATTTTTTCTAGTTTTATATCATACCTGCATGTCTCAATCTAATGGTGAAAGATAAAATTTTAGAAGCATTTCACCCTCTGACAGTCTGGGCCTCCTGCATTCTCCTTGCCTCCTGTAAGTTCAGGTATCTGCTTAAAGAACAGAAAGTAACCCTCATTGTATTCCTTTATATCTACTGCTGGTTGGCATGTCTTGCTTTCTCTGTTTCTCTGCCTAACTCTTTCTTTCTGCACAACATGATAGATAATTGGAAAACTGCCTTCTTGACTCCTTATACCCTCCTTGCTGAGGATTTATAAGTAAAATGGTTTGAACTCATTTCCTAATAGACAATGTATTGGATTTGTTCCACCCATATGAAAATCTAGGGACTTTTTCCTAATGAAAATTTCCCCTGGTTTACCAGAGGGAGTACTAGGCTGGGCTCCCAGTCCAGAGTGATGGTCAGTAGGCAGAAATTGGACACAAGTCAGCCAAGAGCCACAGGGCATCTGCCAATGTAAACAGTTTTCCCATCTGAAGGACCGCCTGGTTTCAAGTTGGATAACTAGGCAATAAGCCATCTTCAAAGTAAAAGAAGTATCCTGTAAAAGGCACACTCAACACCCATGTCCAACTCCACTTCATTTCCTGCTAGGGTAAGGTTGCTGGTCACATTGGTACTGGAACCCCAGTTCAAGTACGAACTCTCAAAACACTCCCTTCACACTTTACCACCACATTTCTAAATGGTCTATTGACTAGTTCCTCTTACCTGCTATATTATGTGTGATTTAAAAAAATAAATAAAGAAAAAAAACACCATGGATCCATTTGGTTTTGAGGCAGTTTGAAAAGACAGAGCAAGCATCAAAACCAGACTCGTACAAAGCAGAGATGTTGGAATCATCAGACAGATAATTTAAGGTAATTGTGAATGATACCCTTAGAATGCTAGGAGAAAAGTAGACAACATACAAGTGACAAACCCAAGTGTGAGTACTAAGGCACTAAGAAACTCTAGAAGACAAAACATCGTAATGAGCCTTTCAGCGGCTTGTAAGTAGATTGGACATGGCTGAGAGAAGAATCTCTGAACTTGAAAATACATTACTAGAAGCTTTCTAAACCTGAAAAACAAAGAGAAAGACTAAAAAGGAAGATGAGAGAACATCTACGAACAGTTAGACAAATACAAAATGCACAACACATGTGTATGGGAAGAATAGAAAGAGCATAAAAAGAGAAAGGAATTAATGCAATATGTGAAGCAATAATGACTGAGAATAATCCTAAATTAAAGCAGTAAATATCCATGACAGATAACAGTCTGTAGCTTTTAATTTTCTTTGCTTATGGTTTTTTTTTCTCATTTTAAATTTAATGCTGGCCTCATAAAATGAGTTAGGAAATAGTCTATCCTTTTATCTTCTAAAAGCTTATAGAGAATTAGGGGCTGGAAATATGGCTTAGCAGTAGAGTGCTTGCCTTGCATGCATGAAGCCCTGGGTTCGATTCTTCAGCACCACATAAACAAAAAAGGCTGGAAGTGGAGCTGTGGTTCAAGTAGTAGAGTGCTAGCCTTGAGCAAAAAAGGAAGCCAAGGACAATGCTCAGGCCCTGAGTTTAAGCCCCAGGACTAGCAAAAAAAAAAAAAATTATAGAGAATTAATAACATTTATTCCTCAAACATTTGGTAGAATTTACCAGTAGAATCCATTTGGACCATGGACCATCATTGATTCAATTTATTTAATAGACATAATTTTGTTCAGATTACTTCTTTCATTTAGTGTATGTTTGGGCAGGTCATGTCTTTAAAATACATTTTAAATATTAAAATCTCTACATGTACTAATTAAAAGACAGATTTTCAGGATAGATTAAAAGTAAAGACCCAAGAAGATACTGTCTACAAAAAACATACTTTAAATATAAATAGATTAAAAGTACAGGGATAAGGTAAAGATGATCAGATTATTAATGGAGAAATGTCATTTACAGTACAATTCCTTTTTGTGTATTGGACAAATACTACATAAACATCACCAATGTTTAGTAATCTGTAATTTTAAAAAGGTAATGACAACCAAAAGGATCAAAGACTTATGTCTTTAGAGAACACAGATATGTCAATTTGCTTCCCTTTGTTGTCAACTTATATTTTTCTCTATTTTCATTGAAACCCTGTGTCTGTTAACAAAAGAACAATAAAAGCCATCATCTTTAGGCCTTTACAAGTGACAATTTCTTAAGAAAATAAATGAGAATTTAAATAGTATACATGCATAAACTTATAGGCTTAAAACTATTCTTACATTGTTAAAATATTACAAGTAAGAGTAATTTGGTTTAAAAGATAGAATTTTATTTATTTATTTTTTGGTTTGGTGAGCTAAACTTTGAATTTAAGGTCTCCTACTACTTTGTTGTTGTTGGTTGTAGGGCTTGAACTAAGGGGGTAGGCTTTGTCTTTGAGCTCTTTTTATTCAACCCTAGCACTCACCACTTTGAGCCACAGCTCCACTTCCAGTTTTTGAGTGGTTAATTAGGGATAAAGAGTCTCATGGACACTTTTCTGTCTGGGCTGGCTTTGAATCGCAATTCTCAGATCTCAGCCTCCTGTGCAGCTAGGATTGCAGGCATGAGCCACCCATGCCTAACTTCAGGTCTCCCACTTTCTAGGTGAGTGCTCTACACTTGAACCATGCGACCACCAAGTTTTGTTTTAATTATTTTTCTTTCTTTTCTTTTTTTTAATTTTTATTGTCAAACTGATGTACTTTAGGCATTGGATACATTTCTTGTACTGTTTGTTACCTCCTCCCTCATTCCCCCCTCCCCCCCCCCTTTCCCTTTCCCCAACATGAGTTGTTCAGTTCATTTACATCAAACAGTTTTGCAAGTACTGCTTTTGTATCGCTTTTGTCTTTTTTACCCTGTGTCTCTTGATTTTGGTATTCCCTTTCAGTTTCCTAATTCTAATACCAGTATACACGATTTCCAATGTACTCAGATAAGATACAGAGATAGTGCAGGTACACTACAGGAAGGGGATACAAGAAGATCATCAATAATAGAAGCTACAGTTACACATGGCACATTGAAAGTAGTTACAACAGTGATATAACAATCATTTCCAATTTAAAAAAATTGTTATTAGAAAGGTGATATACTGTGCTTATCCAGTCTCAGCCTATCACATAGCTGGATGATAAGAATGAATTACTGTACCAACTTACTGGTTAAGAATAGGTCTTACATGTGTGTGCCCAGGTTGACCTTGAACTGCAATCCCAATTATATCCTCTCATGTATCCTCTCAAGCATGAGGCACCTGACTTTGAATCTTATAAGGTGCACAATTTCAAATATCCGTAGTAACCTTAAAGGTGATCTAATCCATGCTTTGTTTAATTGTTTATTTTGTTTTGCTTCACTTTTTTCCAGACAGGATTTTGCCATATACCCTAGACTTGCCTCAAATAACAAACAGTACAGACTACCTTGAATTTGTGTTCCTCCTACCTCAGGCTCCTAAGTGCTGGGATTAAGGCATGTACCACCATGCTTGGGCAGGATTATTCTCTCTCTCACTTTCTCTCTCTCTCTCTCTCTCTCTCTTTCTCTCTCTGCTGGGAATAAAACTGAGGGCCTTAGACAAACATTCTATCACTGAGCTACATTTCCATTCCATATGTTAAATTACAAAACTTTTCATTCATATCTGTGATCAATAGTCCTACAATTTTTATTTCAATAAACCCCCCAATGGAGAACTTACTGGTTTTTCAATCTGTCAGGTTTATTTTGGGATAACTGATTTTTTTTTCCCCTTCATTTAGAAGTAAACTATTTGAGTTTGACATTGGAAGGTAGAGTGGTAAAATGCCAAGAATGTGGCATGTTGAGGCAACTCCATTTACTTCAGCCTAGTTATTTTATCTAACAACTAGCTGTCTGGACTTGGACAAGACATACAGCCTTCCTGAATTTCTTTTTTCCTCTTTAAACTAGAGATGATGATAACAAAAGGTATTGCAGTTGGACTACAATTTTTTTCTAAATTGATGGCTCAATGTTTTATATGTAAAATTGAGATAATAAACTCCTTAGAAGATAGCCTACTTATTTTTGAGCAGTGAAAATGATTTTAGCCCAAATCCTCTAATTCAGGTGCAATAAAAGAAAAGATTAAGCAACTGACTGTGCAGGAATTAAAACTCCTTTATGTAAAAATAAATACATACAGTGAAATAAAAATATGTGTCAGATAGAACAAAAAAAAGATTAGCTTTAGCCAAATAACATTTAGAACTGATCAATTCAAATTGTACAAAGTTGAAAAAGAGACGCAGTTCTTTATAGCTCACTTTGAAATGTTTGATCTGAGTCCAATGTCATTTGTAATTAAAGTATTATAGAAAATGCCAGCAAAAACTTTTAGCTACAAAATGATAAGGTCAAAACAATTTTGAGAAAATAGTGTTACTGAACATGGGAAAGGAAATCTCATAAAAATTTAGAAGAAAAAAATGGAAACTTCATTGAATAGAAATTTGCATGAAAATATTAACCCGAAATCTGACTTGCATTAAGACTTGGCAATTCCACGTCTATGTATCTTGTCTAAAAATGTATTCACACTGTTGTACAAGGAGACATAGACAAGGGAAACTTGTATGAACAATAAGTTCAAAATGACTTAAATAAATATTTCTATAGCCATGTGAGAGAACCCTATATGAAATTAACAAGCTTGAGGTAACATATATAAATATTAAGTGCATGGCAAAATGTATTGTTAAATGAAAACATAGGAAATAAAATAATTCTCATTCATATCTTGAAATAAACATATATATGCATATACATGTATATACAGAAATTTTCTGCTCAATTTCTCTTTCTCCCTCCTCCTCCTCCTCCTCCTCCTCCCCCTCCTCCTCCTCCTCCCCCTCCTCCTCCTCCTCCCCCTCCCCCTCTCCCTCCTCCTCCCCCTCCTCCTCCCCCTCCCCCTCCTCCCCCTCCTCCCCCTCCTCCTCCTCCTCCCTCCCCTCACCCCCCTTTTTGCCCTAGTGAATGAACTGGAAGCTTCATCCAGGCTTCATCTTTAACCTCTACTGATGGTTTTTCCATGGACTAGGACTATGATAAGATGGAAAACAGACTGACTTTATTAGATATTACTTTACATTGCTTGAATTTGTTTCATTGCATATTGTTAAAATAACTACTTAACAGGATTTTAAAAGTCAGATGAGATATGCAGAGTTCTTTGTTGTAACAGTTAAACCTTTACCTTCATCCATGTGCCAAGTGACTGAAATATCTCTAGAGATGTTTTGCTTAGGCAGCAAATCTCTTTCTCATCTGTACCCTCCCATCTGGATGCATGAAATGTCAACATTCCAGTAAAAGAATGCATCAAGATCTACTCCTTGGAGAACAGAATTCCTTGGAATAAATTCAGGATTCCACCAGACTTTCATCAGGATAGAATTCCATTTATCCTAATTCCATGGAGGACAGAATGTTCCATTAAAATGATCTGCCATTGGAGAGCTAAGAGGAAAGCCTCAATCAAGGATATTCACTACAAAAAGTGCTAGGAAAAACAAAATGAAAAGCATATCACAGCAATTATTGGATTATTTCACTTTTGCTGGGTTGGGTTGGGTAACTCTAGCTTGATTAAAATCCTGGCTGTCTTGCCTCAGCCTTTCCACTGCTGAGGTTTTAGGCATATACCACCACACCTTGGCATATTTATATCTTGATACTATCAAATCTAAACTTGGGTATCATACAAAACTTTATTCAGCTATCTAAGAAAGAAGAAAAATATTTTAACAAATTTATGTACACATTAAAAAACTATATTAGGCTACATTTCAAATATATACAAAAATATGTAAGAAAACATGAAAATCTTCCTGTACCTATCAAACCAACTATTACCTGAACAATCATGCTTCTATTGTCATATTTATGTTCCTTCTTCCTTCCCACATTATTTTGATGTGTATCTTAGCTACAATATAGTTATATTTGTAAGAGATACGGACAAAAAAAAAAACCCTGTGAAACAGGGAGGCATAATCAGTTTTTGGGAAATGTAGGTAATTTCCATAAAATAGACAAGAAAATGATAAGTTCATGCTAAGTGAAATATTGAAACCAACACAAACAAAATGTTAAGAATGAAGTTACTGATATAGAGAAGTAAACTATATTGAGAGATGTTTGGCAAGGAATTAGCCAGGAAATTTAGAAACCTATATCTAATCAACGTGTTCTTAAGAAAGGAGTTTTGGGAGTTGAGGGCCAAGGCCTGTAAGTTTTTATGTATGCCCCTGGAAGAACTCTGCTTTTTACTTTGGTGAGATGGGATATCTGAAAGATTTTAAATAGAGGAGGAATGAAGTATCACTTTCACTTTAGAAGAATTGCTCTGCCTACTGCTATATTGAGTAAAGACAGAAGAAGTTCTGAAGAAAGTTCCGAAGAAAGGTAATGAGAGACCAGTCAGGATAAATGGCACAGTCACATAAATGGTACAGAGCATCTAGTTAAAATATAGGTTCTGTTTCTGTAGCTCTAGGACGGCGACTGAGTTTTGCCTTCATAACAGGCTTCTAGTTCTTGTCAATGCTGCTGGGGTGAACAGAAAACTTTCTTTCATGAAGACTTAAGTGAATATTCCAAATATCCAAGTAGCAGATGGTGGGGCTTAAAGTGGTAGAAGTGGGAGAAAAAGAAGTCCTGTCATAAGAAATGATAAAATGCTGGATGTGTTCCTAAAATGTATTCCTAAGGGTTTGGAGAAAAGATAGGACAGAAGACAAGACAAAGTTCATGCTGAGGTTTTTAGCCTGAGAAATTGGAGGAAATAGATCAGGAAATCCATTAAGACGGGCAGGTTTGGGTGGAAAAATCATGAATTTGTTTTTTTGTTTTTTTTTTTACATCTTCATCTTGAGATGCTTGTTATACCTACAAATTGGGAAGATGAGTATGTGGATTGGTGGACAGAGGCATGATTGGAAAAGGAGCTGAAATTTATGAATCTATAAGTAGTCTTTAATGCCTTGAGAAGAGGCCAAATACATTAGAGTCTAAGTGCAGATAAAAATAAAAAAGATTGAGTTTAAGCTTAGGGATCACTCATAATTTAGAGATTAGAAAAATGGAAATAAACTAGAAGGGAACGAAAAGTTTCTTATATTCTTGAATTAAGAGAACAACCAGAAATGCCTGTCTCCTGGAAATTCTTGAAGAAAGTAAAATCAGAAGATGATTGAAGAATCAGTGAATGACTCAAGTAGAAGAGTGCCTACCTGGTATTGCTAAAAGAAAAAAAAAACTGCAACAAAAAGAAAGAGGGTAAGGAAGAGAAGGAGAAAGAGGAGGAGGAGGAAGAGGAAGAGGGATGCAACTAACAAATATCATCAAGTCTGGATCTCGGAAGTCTCATACATAAATCTATATATAATCTAAAGGGTTGAGGATGTAGCTCTGTGCTGGAATTCTTCTGCAGCATGCTTGAGACTCTGGATTTGATCTCCAGCACTAGAAAACATAATTAATTTAGTAGTCAGATGTCATTGGCACAAGCCTGCAATCCTAGTTTCTCAAGAGACTAAGACTTAGAAGATGGTGGTTTGAAGCCAGCCTAGGAAGAAAAGTCTTCCAGACTAAATGTCCAAGTAACCAGTATAATGGCAGACTGTAAACATAAATGAAGTGATAGAGCACCAGACAGGGGCATGAAAGTCAATCAAGAGGTCAAAGCCTGCCTGGAGTTCAAGCCTTAGTAGTGGTAAAGAACAACAAAAGAAAGAACATTTTACATTGAAAATGATATTTGGATTCATGTTCCAGGGAACCCAGAAGAAAAAGCCTTAGAATATTCATGGATACCCCTACTGCTGGCCAAATGAAGGAGTCGGCTGTAATAAGAGCTTTTACCTCATCCATGATTATGAGGATTTGTATCCCCCTTAAGCATACAGCAAGCTGTATTGTAAGAATTAAAACTGAAACATATTCCATTTCTCTGATAAATATTTTTTAGAGAACCAAAAACTTATATGGAGATCATGATTGGCTAATATATTCTGAGAGACTTATGTAGAATCTTCATATTTTATTTATTTTACTACATTTCGAATTAATTTCCATACTTACACAATCATTTGAATCACTAGCCTATTTCATATTTTAAAAAATCATTGCTTGTCTGCTTGCCTCTTTCCCTCCCTCCCTCCCTCCCTTCCTCCTTCCCTTTCTTCCTCCCTCTCTCCCTCCCTCCCTCCCTCCTTCCTTCTTTCATTTCTTTCCTCCCTTCCTTCTCCTTTCATTTTCTTGTACCAGAGCTTGAACTTAGGCATTGGGCTAGTGCTCTGCCATTCTTCCAGCCTTTCTTTTTATGGATTATTTTGTAGATAGAGTCTTATTAACTTTTCTTTTTATGGATTATTTTGTAGATAGAGTCTTATTAACTTTTCAGCCCAGGCTGTCTTCAAACCATGCTTTTCTAGATTTCAGCCTTCTGTACAGCTAGGATTCCAGGTGTGAGGCACTGGTGCTTGGTTTGACTTTCTATCTTTAATGGAAATGGAGAAGCAAAGGAGAGACATCAATTTTATGTCTCTGAAAGCACACATACAAATTCAGAATCCATATGTGTAGGTATACAGAGAGTAATACATGTAGAAAGGTATGTGTATATTAATAATTTTTAGATAAAATACTAAATCTCCTTGTGTGCAGATGATCTTCATATAGTGTAAATACGATAACTTGCCTTTATCATGGTCAGCCAACCTATTGTGCTTTCAGGACGATCAGTCATCATATATTTTGCAGCGAACTTTTTTAGACAGCAGAAAAATCATCTGTCTTTTGTGTTACTACAGATATGTCTCTGAAAACTTTTGTTAGGCGGTAATTAATCAAAGAACTACTGAATAATAGCTAGCAGGTGAAGTCAGGTCTATCTTGCATACACACAAAAATGTATCTCTAGAGGTGAAATTGTGCAATGAGTTTCATCTTTGTAGACAATACTAATCTACATCAAGTTGAAAGAGCAGGCTTTTCTAAATTCATGTGTTGAAACTGAATTATCTCAATAATTGTTTTAACTCTCTGCTTCACTTGAGGGCCTCTTTCTAAAGCAAAGTTGTGGTGTGGCAAGTCGCCAATCATTCCAGTGGGAAAGTAGACAATTCAGCCATTTGCAGTACTTGGGATAGCTAAAATTTGTAGGCTGGGCTGGAGTGATGCCAGAAAAGAATTGTAAAACCTTTATGCACCTGTGATGGATGGATTAGATCACTCATCTTAATTTCTTCGGTATTCTCCTTCTAGTGTCTTTCTACCAGGTGAGGCATAATGTGGTCACGGCCATATTCCAGGAAAGCCTATTGTTTTCTAATTCACATGAGTTATGAAGGGGATTCAGATGGTTTATAAGTAGCGACTGTAAAAAAAAAAATAGAACATATAGATTTGCTAGATGCCTAATTAAAAGTAAATATAACCAGATGTAGAAAAGCAATGAGTAACAGAATTCCACTTCATTGAAAGATGGGGGAGCATACGCTTAAGAAGTAGACATATTAGGAAGTTACTTCCAAACCTAAAGAAGTTCATAGTAATGAACATATTTCAAGAAATTAATAAAGATAAATCACATAGTTGTATTTCCAAGAAATACATCTTAAGGGTTGTCTTATACCCAAAGGAAATATCTTTGTGGCAATTGTTACAGAGAGAGAGAGAGAGAGAGAGAGAGAGAGAGAGCTTATTGCCTGAACTAAAGAAGAAAACTTGAAATTGACAAACATTGGAGTGTAGTGTAGATTTTTCTTGTCTGGCATGCTAAGAAGGACTAAGTATTGCTAACAACTCATTTGAATATGCTCTCTAAAATTAGAGAACTAATTTGTAATGCATAAGAAAAAAATTTAAAAATATATGTATAAAAGTTTCAGATATGTAAAATTATGCAAAGTTCTTAAATAACAGGAGGGCTGGAAAATAAAGTCAAATAAAGAACAAGCATGGTTCAACAGATACAAATAATTTTATATTAGCAAATTTATATTACTAAGTCTGGTTTAAAATCCTCCCCAGTAATAACCTTTGAAAGATGTGCGCATATTAGCCACTGGTCTATGAGAAGCTCCGTTTTTTTTTTCAGGTCAGGGACAACTTTATTGTTTTTAAGATAGTTTTTCTTTTGTAAAATAATGTTTTTATTTCTTTCTTGCAATTGAAGATGCAAGTCAACATGTTCCCTTATTATGAGCAAATATACTCAGATTTTTATAAAAAGCAGATGTTCTAAGTTTTACATTCAAATCATATTGTTATAAGAAGCATCCTCTAATTCCTTTCTTATCCTCCCACTACACTTTATTCATTTCATTTCCTTTATTATTCAGGTCTTTTTTTTTTCTCCCCATAGATTTACATCCTTATGGAATATTATAGTCTTGCAATGCTAAACCCCTTAAATCCTCTCCTTCTAATGGAAATGGTTTGTCTCAGTGGTTAAGAAGGACATTGCTCTTGACAAGACTGAGTCTAAATTTCCTCTCTCATTCTTTTATGTAGCTTTTATTTTTTTTTTACTGTCCATATTTTCCCCTCAAATGCTATTTTATGGTTTGCTTTCATAATGACATTGCCAATATTATAATACTTGTTATTTATATGGTGTTTTACAGCTTTATAAAGCACTTGCATTTCTTTGGTTTATTATGTTTTGTTTCTTCTCTGTGTATTTTTAAAAACTTTCATGTAGAGAATGAATCATAAATGAGGCATATATTGTTATGGACCCTCTCTTACCTGAAATGCCTTTCTTCTAATTATTTTCAGAATAACATTAATCCTGTCTTAAAATACTTCTGAGATATGTATTAGTTCTGGAATTGCAATTGATAAAACACTAACAGTTGTTATACCACCCCAAAGTTACATTAGATAATGACATGATTGTTTTGTTTTCCTTTGTTTTTCCTGTAGAGTAATTGTTCAAAGTATTACCAGTTTCATGGGGTAACAGTGGCTTACACTTGTAATCCTACCTACTCAGATTTGAAGATTCTGGTTCAAAGCCAGCCTGAGCTGAAAATCAGACTCTCATTTCCAATTAACCAACCATAAACTGAAAGTGGAAGGGTGGCTCAAGTTGTAGAACACTAGTCTTAAGTGAAAAAGCCAAATGAGCACCAGAGGCTCTGAGTTCAAGCCCTAATATAAGTACACACACACAAAAGGATTACCAGTTTAAGTATAGAAGAACAATGGTAGGATGCTAGCTCCTTACAAAAAATTTCATGGGGAAATTTTTGCCTTTGCACATGTAGAGTTCTCACATTGGATCTATTTTCAGATGTGTTCTGAAATTATGATCATAACATTTCTTTTATATCAGCAGAACCATTATCTTTTTATTGCTACAGAGTAATATTCTTAAATTTTTATTTTAAGATATACTATTTTAGATCATTTTTCCCTGTGAGGCAGGACAAAGTGAATTGGGAATTGTCCATAATAATGAACATGGCTTATGATATTTTAGAGGTCTTTTCCTGAAATTTAAGAAGTATATTTTCAAAGCTAGATTCATCATACTGAAATCTCTCTTCAGAACTTGAGATTTTTTTTTTAAAGACAAGCTCTCTCTCTCTCTCTCTCTCTCTTTTTTTTTTTTTTTTGCCAGTCCTGGGCCTTGGACTCAGGGCCTGAGCACTGTCCTTTGCTTCTTTTTGCTCAAGGCTAGCACTCTGCCACTTGAGCCACAGTGCCACCTCTGGCCATTTTCTATATACGTGGTGCTGGGGAATTGAACCCAGGGCTTCATGAATATGAGGCAAGTGCTCTTGCCACTAGGCCATATTCCCAGCCCCACTTGAGATGTTTTGTCAATTATTAAAGTTCATGTGAGATAGGATTACCCATGGTAATATGTTGACCTTTAGATAAGATATTTTAAAAATCATTTATTTTTCTTAGCATTTTCTTTTATTTTACCCTCATGACAATTTTCTGAGCAAAGTGCTATGTTAAATTTTTCTTTAAACTTAGCAGCTTGAAACATTTATTACCTTATAACTTCTGAGGGTCAGGAATCTAGAACCAAATTATCTGATTGGTTCTGGCTAAGAGGTTCTTGGGAGGTAGCAGTCAAGATGTCAGCTTAGGTTATAGTGTTCTTCAGATATGAGTGAATTGAAGGATTTGTTTCCAAGTTCACTAATATTGTTACCAGCAAACCTGAGTTCCTCATTGTCTGTTAACCAAAGAAGTGCTACAGGGCCAGAGTTCCTTGTCATATAGGCCTCTCATTGACAGATTTACTAGCAACTGGTTGACCCTATATGAATGTGAGTGTATGTATGGGGGGGTTGGGGGGAGGAAGAAGAAGAAGAGGATGAGGAAAACTAAGAGGATGAGGAGGAGAGGAGGAGGACAAGGAGGAGGACAAAAAAAAAAGAGAGAGAGAAGAAATGAAACAGTCCAAGGGAGAAGCCACAGTGCTTTTCATGACCTAGTCTTAGAAGTGACATGCTATTTATTCTAAGGTATACTCCTTGTCACTTATAATGTGGGAAGAGGTCACATGAAGAGGTGAACAATGAAAGTAATGATCATTGTAGGCCCCCTAAGAAATGGACTCAATAACAAATAATCAGGCATTATAAAGATAAGTAAACTGAGAACCTGGGAAACAATTAATTGCTGTAGATCATACACACAATTCTTTGACTCTGAATTTAGTAGTATATTTTTTACTATGTCAAAAGCTCATGCACTCCAACAGGATTTTTTTTTTTTTTTTTTTTTTTTTTGGCCAGTACTGGGCCTTGGACTCAGGGCCTGAGCACTGTCCCTGGCTTCTTCCCGCTCAAGGCTAGCACTCTGCCACTTGAGCCACAGCGCCGCTTCTGGCCGTTTTCTGTATATGTGGTGCTGGGGAATCGAACCTAGGGCCTCGTGTATCCGAGGCAGGCACTCTTGCCACTAGGCTATATCCCCAGCCCCTCCAACAGGATTTTTTAAAAATCATTGATTCCTACAGTATAAGGAAATTGTAGACTCTGAAACAATTTTTTTTTTTTCATACTGGATTCCACCACTTGATTTTCAATTTACGATTGTCTGCCAAGCAATGAAAGTGAGGCCCATTGCACATGTACCATTTTCCTCAGCCAGACTGGGAATTCTGACCTCCCTTTGAGCATGTCAGGTTTCTTCTGTGATTCTTGATCAGACTCTGCTCTTATATAATTCCATCTAGGAATTATAACATGTAGAAATATGACTGCACAGGTCATTTTTTCCTCATACATGTAGAGATTTGGGGAAGTCTTAAGAAGAGTGAATGGCATCTTAGAAAGAGTTAAATGAGGTTAAAGATTTAATTACAAAGTGGCAAGTGGTTCTGAAAATATGGGGTAATTTCCAGGAGAATGTTCAATACAATTCTTTCTTTTTGGCTGTTATAATTGGGAATTTATGGTAATCAAACTGATCATCTACTCTGTCATAAGACTCAATACACAGCATTGGTCCTTGTGATTCCTAGTAATGAGTATTCATGACTCTGTAGGACTGCGTCCATGTTTCCCTGGCATTGGAGTTGTACATCACTCACTGGACTTTTTTTATACTTCAACACCCATACCTCAGTTTCTATGACTCATATTTGATGATTCCTGCCATTGAAAGCATTTTCACACAACTGTTCTCCTTGCTTATTTCCAGCTTGCTTTAGTTCATCTGATAGATACAAAGTATAAATACTATATTAGACATAGGAAATGAGGTGAACATGGCAAACCAGTTCCTTATTTTTGAAGTCTTTTGAAGTATTTTTAAGTCTTTCTGTGAGAGATATTCTTTAAAAACTAATTGTTGATAAATCCATAACAAAACAGTTGTAAAATATGAAGGAGAAGACAGAAGGGACAGATGTGAGATGTAGTTCTGTGTGTTCATGGAGAATCAACTCCTCTTTAAGAAACTTCTTAATTTTTTGAGACGTTCATGAATCTCAGTCTAGGAAGATAAACCAGTACTCCTAAAGCTGTTTATTTAGATGAGCATTTCCATTGTCAAGTTCAAAGTGAAAATTATGTTGATACCCTTTGAACATTACTGTACATAAGTTTTAACAAGTTTTTCTTCCAAATAAGTAAAAATGAAACATGAATTTAGCACAGAACTAAATACAACAATGTACATTTTATTATTGGCAAGCAACGTACTCATGCACTTACGTATTAACTTTTAAGTAACGCACCATGCTGCCAAGAGAATGAGCCTCTGAAACAGAGATTTGGGGTGGATCTTTGCTTGGGAATTGTTGCTTTGGTGCAAAATCTGAGTCTTATTGAGACTTAGTCTATTCACCTATAAAATGGGGAGAACAAAACACATTGTGGGAGCTATTGGGAAAGTGAAGATGAAGAGATGACGTATTTACCAACACCAGGGAGCATTTTTGGTCCTCAGTATATGGCTGCTATCTTTACAACCATTGCCATTCTTTGCTAAGATTAAAAATGAACCAATCAGTCTGAGTCATTGCAGTTGTTTTATAATTGACTGGTAGAGATGTCATTAGAATTTCAATCTCTTAAAACAAAGCCCTAGAACTAAATGTGTAATTATCATTATCCAAGGCTACTTGACTACTGTGTGCCCTTTGGAGAATGTCGTAATATATTCTAATTCAATAATTAGAGGTATTGAAGAACCACAGGTTGCACATAAAAGAACAGGAAATGACTAAATGGTGTTGATTTTGGTAACTTGTGTTTATGGTTATGGTTAGTATGTAATTAGAAACTACTTAGTGAAATCTAGAGTAGTGGGAGTGGGTGGGTGGGGGCTTTAGAGCACATTCATTATCAGCCCTGGCTAAAGATGATATAGCCTTTATCCTGTTGGTGAGAGAGAGAGAGAAAGAATGAAGAAAGCTGAGGTGTGGCTTGGGAAAATTTGTGTTTTAGAGAGATTCATGAAATGGAGAAGCCAGTGAAGGTTGCTTAAAAATGACGAGAGACAATTCCTGAGAAAATGAAATGCTTAGGAGATTGGAAAGTAACATAAGAATCAAAGTGAGAAATGAAGATGTGGAATTAAAATGAATCTTTAGGAGACAAAATTGGCAGTGTTTTTTATTGAGCTACATAGATAAAAGGCAGGAGTATTGTCCAAGGAAATGGATGACTCAGAGGTCTTGGTAGTACTGAAAGGCAAAGGCATATTAAAAATATGTATGTACACACATAGATATGAATATCTATATTTGTGTATATGTACATACATATCCATTGGCACACATTTGTATATATCTGTATATGTATCAAGAGTAAAAGTTAAGCAGACTTGGTGATACAGTGGATTGATGGAGGATGACTTTGGGAAGACACAACTATTTGAGTGATAGAGGCTAAGGAAAAAAAGGTGTTTGGGAGGGAAGTTCATGGTTTTTACTCAATCCAGTATGTTAACTCTGAAGTCTATGGCACTGAGTAATTAGCACAGGTAGACACTTAAAATGTGTGTCTACCCTTAAGGCTGGGAGATATGAAGAGATAGGTTACAGCTGACCTTGGGAGCAGAGATGATGTAGGAAGAGAAGGCAATGTGGTACTCGCTGTGGTCCTTGCTGCCAATCAAAAGGTCTGTTTGTTAATGAAGAACCACGTAGTCATCTGGTCTGACAATGAAAGATTTACAATGCATCTTCACAACCCCAGTTTATAAACTCAATTTTGTAACCTGAAATACGGTAAGACTTATCTCCAAGTGACTCATTTTACAGCAATGTTAAGGGAAATGTTCACATTTTTTTGAATTAAGGGAATGAAGTTCTATTTGGCTATTTATAGTCTAATTTTTAAATTTGCCAATAACCTATGTATGTGTAACATTGCTTATGATCTTTGCACATGTATTGTATGTATGTGCATGTGCATGTATAACACCTGTAATGTGATCATAGAAAACAAACTCATGATGAATTATATAACATGCATCAAAAGGCTCCTATGCCCTCAGGTTTTTTTTATAGGTTCCACCAGTATGAGGCACAGGAAAGAGATGAGGAGAAGGAGGGAGATTGACAAATGCTATAGAAATCCCCCATTGCAAATATCCCTTATAAAACTGTTTAAGATGGGTGGGGAAATGGTCAGTCTCTTAATAAAGGTTATATTCTATCAAGAAAACAAACTAACCCTGAGAATAGGACAAAGGAGCCAGGCACAGGACTCAGGTCTTTAATCCTTGGAGGCTGAGATCTAAAGATCTCAAGTCAAAGTAAGTCTGGGCAGAAAGTCTGTGAGACTTTGATCTTCAATTAATCTCCAAAACAGCTGGAAGTAGAGCTGTGGCTCAAGTAGCAGAGAGCTAGACTTGAGCAAAAGAAGCTCAAGAAGGGCACCCAGGCCCTGCATTCAAGGACCAGCACCAAAAAAAGAAAAAAAAAGACACTGAAATATAGCACAAGTATACCAGACTTGGAGTCTATTTGACCTCTAGATCTCTGCTTCTATCCTAAATAAGATGTTGCTTGTATTTGAAAAGCTATTAGTGAGAATTCTTAATTCATGCTGCGTGCCAGTTCCAAGTTGTCCCGATTCTGTAATAACTAATATTTACTGAGCATTTAATACTTGATACTCATGGTATCCCCATAGAGGTGAAATTCCTATTCATCTTGATGGTAATGTTTATATAAATCATGGAAACTCTGTGGGGAAGGCATCAGGAATAATAATAAAGTTCTGGGGTCAATGCCTAGGGCAATGATTAGTAGACGTATTTACTGTACTTGTTTGGTTGCTTATTTGTTTGTCTTGCTATGCAGCCCAGTCTGCCTTTAAGCTCACCATCCTCTGGCCTCAGATTCCCCCAAATTGGGATTATAAGACTGTACTTCTACTCTCAGTTCCAATGCCATGCTTTAAATGTAAATTTTTAAATAAAGTTTGAGATTCTAAACTTCAATTAGGCCACAGAGATTGCAATAATAAATGTAGGTCTCTTTTATTGTGAGGAGAGGAGTTTGTAGAATGCTTAAAATGGGAAAAATTTGGCTCCCCCCATTTGTCTTGACATGCCCTTGGTGAGGTAGTTAGATGAAGAAGCTTCTTGTGGACAGAAGGAATAACAGAAAGAACTTGAGAGAGAAGTCTAATTGACAGCATTTCCCCTCATATAGATGTGAGAATAGAAACCATGTTTGTAAGTAACCCTTACCAAAGCAGTAAGTCAAACAGAGAAGGGAAGATGGAAATAGAAGTACTTAGCACAGAGCTCCCAGTTTCTGTGAAGTGAATTCACATCTGGGTGTGCTGCCTTGAGTGAGCTTCTTTCCTTTTACACTCCCACTTAGCTTTCCTTCAAGTGTCAAATGAAGCGGGTGGTGGAAAATGCAGTTTGGCATTCCTTTGCAAATTAATCAGTCCAGGTTGGCGCTATCACGCAGGGGAGCTTTCAGCTTTGGGAATCTGGCAGGAGTTCAAGAGCAACGTACTGCTTTGAACTCACTTGTTAGCTGTGCAAAATAAACACTATCCACCTTGCAATAAAAAAAAAAGCATCAGCAGGAGAAAAAAAAAAAAAAAAGAACATTCTGAACCCCTCCCTTGAGACTTCAAAACCCCTTCCTGGGGTTGCTAAATTAGGACAGGAAAAAGAAGGCCTGCTTGTGAAAAGAAAGAAGGGGAAAAGAGCCACCTGACAATAAACAAATAATACAGTCACCGAGAACTAATTATGTTTTCATGATCAAATGCTTTGAGAGTTGGAAAGCTCATGGATGCATCCTGATGCTGCTATAAAATGTTTCCTGGCTAATTATTTGCCAGTACAACTGTTCACTTCCTGTGGTGGATTTATGCTAAATCCTGTTATTAGTCTTGCTCTGCAATTGCCATTGTCTACGACTAGAAGCAAGGCTGAAAGGCTACAGTCAGCCTTTTATTACACAACATGTGAATGGAGATTTGACCCAATGTCTGACCACTTCCCCCTTTGGATTTTATGTGAGCTGGTTGAGCCCTTCCCAATAAATCACTGACTAGGTTCCAGTGAACTTTTACTCTTTTATTCCTCTCCTTTCAACCCCACTATTTGATGTATATTTGTGAGTACACACTTTCAAGATAAACCATGTCATTTCTTTTTCTTTTCAAATAGTAGTTTAAACTTTTACATCAAGTATAATTTCCCCAAAATATATAAGACTAGTATTTGATGCCTGTATCTAACATATACAGGGTTTTATTGCATATACACACAAATCAACAAAACGAATGTGTAAGTTGAGGAGTTCAGTGGTACAACTCCTCTGAACAGCTAATAAGCTGCTTAACAAAATGAATACTAGGAAGCAGAGACACGTTGAGAGACAGGAATGGGGAGAGAAGAGTGAGCAAGAGCAGTCCTTATATTCAGATGAACGTTATATAAAAATTGAACTATGTAACTTGAAGTTAGAAATGGGAAGGGTGAACAATTGGAGGATGACTGATCAAGATGCATTGTACTCATAATAGAACTTATGGAATTGTAATCATTGTAATCAACTACTTAATAATAAAAAGGTAAAACTGGAACAGTAAATATTACAAAAGATTATTATTTCTATTCATTAAGGATATGGGCTTAGAAAAATGCAATACACAAACTAACACAATAGTTATGTTGAAAATTAATACTATCTAACACAGTAACTATGGTGAAAACTAATACTATCATAGAAATCTAGCTGCACATTTCTACAATAATAGACATTTTGAGTGCAATAAGAAAATTTGGTTACCCTTTAAGTGATTTTTCTTTTATGTAAAATGAACACAAATGTTAGAAGCCATATAAGTCTTCTTAAATAAGATTGATACTATTCTAAAACTCATATATAACTTATATAAGGTATGATACATCAAATATATGTTAAAAATGCAATAAATATATATTTGACATGTGATACCATCATAAGCAAGAACATAACCCTTGACTTAAAAAATACTCACAGATATATTTATCAGGTCTGAAAATTTATGAAAATCACTTCCTAAGATCAAAGTAGAGTATGAAAATAAAAATTTAGAATAGCACTTTTTATCAGTTTATATATTTACTTTTTCCTGTTTCAATGCTTATGAGCACATCTTTATCATTCATTAAAAAAGTCAGTGTCTTTGGGTATTCATGGGAGCAATCCTTGCAGACTTTCTAACAGATCTTTTTCTAACATTCACAGAGAAAATTCATATTAAAATATTTGAAAAGCTTATATAAAATGCGAATATCCTTTATCCTGAAGTTTTGTTTTTCAGAATGAATCTGTTAGAAATTGTTCACTCAGAGGCACATGGGTTTATTCTGAAGTATGCTCTATTCAGATAATTTTAAATTAAAAAGTACAGTGAACAAGCCACATCTCAGTGGCTCATACCTCTAATCCTAGCTACTCAGGAGTTTAAGATCTGAGAACTGTTGTTTGAAGCCAACCTAGGGCAGGAATGTCCATGACAAAAATTTCCCCAACCTTGAGAAACAGACAACAGCAAAAAGAACTTCCAATGTACATTACAATTTGAAGAAATATATAGAACCTAGAAAGAATATTGTAAGCTGCAAAAGAGATGAAACAAGTCACATATAAAAGCAAACCCATCCAGAAAAAAAAAAGCAGATTACTAAATAAGAACTCTAAAAGCAAAGTAGGCATGGAATGATATGATCTAAGACCCAAAAGAAAACAGCTACTGGGACTTAGCGGTATAGTGCTTGAATGAAGCTCTGGGTTTGATTCCTCAGCATCACTTATGTGTTTACACAGAAAAGGTTGGAAGTGGGACTATGGCTCAAGTGTTTGCACCTCTTTCCTTCTCTATACATGATTCTTACGTTTGGTCTCCTAAATGATTCCTAGTGTACTTTGTCTCACCTGAGTGTTCTACTTACTATGCTTTATCTTCAATGACTGATACTTAATTTTTACATTGTTTTCACCCTATTAGTGAGGACTGCAACTAGTATTTTTGTTTTTGGCATTGTTGTTGTTTGTTTTTTGCCAGTACTGAGGCTTGACCTCAGGACTTGGAGCTATTACTCAGCCATTTCAATTATGGCAGATGCTTTAGCACTTGAGCCATTTTTCTAGTCCAGCTGTTTTGGATTAGTTGATTGGCGAGACGATCCCATCGATTTTTCTGGCCAGGTTAGTTTCAAACAATTCTCATATTTCAGACCTCTTAGTAGGTAGGATTATAGGTGTGAGCCATGAGTCCTTGGTGTTGATTGAGGCTAAATTTGAAATATTGATGTCCTTATTTCTAAAATTTCAAGTTGATTATTTTCAGGATCTCTGTCTGACTGTCTTTTTTTTTTCTGTCACCAGGGTTTGTACTGTGGGTCTTGTGCTTGCTCAGGTTCCTTGCCAGGTTTGTGCTATCCCATTTGAGTCATACCTGCAGCCTGGAATTAGTTTCTGATTATTTTGGAAATGGAACCCTTGGGACCTTTTTTTCCAAGTATGACTTTGATCTGTGATTCTTTCACTTTCAGCCTCTTAGCTAAGTCACTAAGATCCAGCACCATAGCGAGGATTTCTATATGTTTATTGAATTCTACTTTTTATCCTGTACTTTCTTCCTTATTCCATTCAGCTATTTAGTTTAATTCTTTTATTTCACTGAGCTAATTGTCTCTTTGATGTATTCAGGTATTGATGCGTATCTTCTTTAATTTCATTGATCATTCTTACCATCATTTAAGGCTGCTATAGGTCACCATACCACTCACTGAAAAACATTATTGTGTTTTAATACTTATTAAAGATGCCTCTGATAGTTTTCTGTCCTCAAACCTTAAGGAAAAAAAAAATCACCATGAGTTGTATATTCAGTGCCTTAATTTTTTTTTTTTTTGGCCAGTCCTGGGCCTTGGACTCAGGGCCTGAGCACTGTCCCTGGCTTCTTTTTGCTCAAGGCTAGCACTCTGCCACTTGAGCCACAGCGCCGCTTCTGGCCGTTTTCTGTATATGTGGTGCTGGGGAATCGAACCTAGGGCCTCGTGTATCCGAGGCAGGCACTCTTGCCACTAGGCTATATCCCCAGCCCCAGTGCCTTAATCTTGAATAAAAATCTTAATATTTGAAATGAATACATTCTAAGCAACCAGTTTAGAATATTTTTAACCCTAAATTAATATATATTTGTTTTCTGATTGGCATTAATAGAGCAAATTTAAGCCAGCAGCTGTTAGCTCATGTCTATAATCTTAGCTCATCAGGAGGCTGAGATATGAGGATCATGGTTTGAAGTCAACCTAAACAGGAAAGACTTTGAGATTTTCATCTCCAATTAACAACCACAAACCTGGAAGTAGAGCTGTGGCTAAAGCAATAGAGTGTAACAGCCTCGGGACTGGCATACACACACACACACAGAAAGAGCAGTTAAGATATGGGGTACATTGTAATGACAAAATTCCTTCAGTCTTGATTCTTTTCTGTTTCTTTGTACCTAATCAAACACTTGGGATGTTCTCAGTGACTGTCAAGGACAATCTATGAGCCTTTATTAGTTTCTGAGGCATGTAGGTTTATTACATGAAGAGTCACTTTAGATATTGTGAGGTAACTGATCCAAATCCCATCTGAAAATCTACTTTTAAAAAATTTCTTTAAGAAAATTACTTCAGCTGGGTGCTGGTGGCTCATACTTATCATCTTGGCTTCTTGAAGGACGAGATCTGAGGATTGTGCTTTGAATCCAGCACAGGCAAGAAAGTTGCTGAGATTTTTATGAGTTGTAGTTCAAAGAGTAGAACACCAGTCTTGAGTTAAAGAGCTAAGGGGCTGTGCCCAGGGCCCAAGTTCAAGCTCCAATATTGGCACATGCTCGCGTGTGCATGCACACACAAGCATGCATATACAACCCAACACAGAAAAAGAAAAGTACTTGAAGGTAATTTTATATAAAACATATATATTTTGTTATATATGTGTATATATTATCAGCTAACTTTTATTAAACTACTTTTAAATGTATTAACTGACAGAGCATGAGTATCTTATCCTCAATAAGTCTTGATTTTTGTGCATTTTCCAAGAAATGAATACTTTGCTTGTACCACTAACACATGGAGAATTTAAACACTGCTAACAGGTTAGATGAAAGAAAGCTACCAAGAACACTTTTGGTGTTAACACTTTGGTGTTAATTCTAGGTTTTCTCTTGAATGTCTGAGATCTTAGAGTCTAAAACAATTACATAGATCAAATAATATTCAGTAGTAGAATATAGAAGATAAATAGAATAATTTTCAGTAGAGAATGTGTATTAAAGATTGTTATCTGTATTATATATGTTATCATATTAAAGCAAGTACTAAATTTAGAGAATTTAAGGGTCCTAAAAATGATAGTAAACAGTATTAGACAACTAACTATTCAAAATCTTTATCCTTAAATTTGCTTGCCAACAGCGCAAACAGAAACACAATAAAGCTAAATATAGGGTATATAAAACGGTATGTTCACTATTAGACTAACAGAATTATATTAAACTATTGCAACTTATGTATGAAACAGATATTACTCTATTTTCTAGAAATATACATGCATTTAGTGGTTAGATTATTTTTATTAAGGTCATGTGATCTGAGTTTAGTGCTTGGATTCAAAGTTCTTCTTTCTACTATATTATTACAAAAATACTTTTTGCCCTTTACTTCGGATTTTGTGTATTGAATTCAATTATTTCAGTGGATAACAAAGTTTCCCTTTTATGAATTTCATGAGTCATTTTGACATTAAATGATAAACGAGTCGTGCTTTATTCTCTCTTTCTCTCACTTCCTCCTCTTCCTGCTTCCTCCCACATATTCATTAATACATTGCATCCATAAAAGTAAAAGTACTTTTTAAAAACATGAACTCCTGAGTTACTATGCCAATCAAATGTAATAGCTATATGTCAAGTTATGTTTTCTCTTCTTGATATTAATTGTTGAAGAAGGCTAGTTCAATATGTGTCATTGGTTCATTCATTTTTGCTATATTTATTTGTCCTGTTAAGGAGATTATTTTATGCATATGGTTATTTTATAATTATTGTGGTTAATTCATATATCAATGTGATAAACAGAATAATGCCTTTCCAAAGATACCCACATTCATTTCCTCAGAAACTTGAAATATACTACTGTAGAGAAGTTATAAACACAGTATAAATAGCTTATGTTGCTCCTCCTTTACAGCCTCCTTTCTTGATTTTAGTGGAGTTCGCGCTGTACTCCAATCTCGAGATCGTTCCTTCTCAGCACTATACAGGGCTAGATTCAAGGACGACTTAGTACCCAGTATGCTGATGATATTTCTCTTGTCTATCTGCTATGTGGTCTGTATTATTTCTAAGCAAATATATTTTCTCCTTTCCCTGGGAGTTCTCCAGATTTTTCTTTGGCCTTAAGATACTGAAATTTTCACAAAGGTGAATTTTGGGTCTGAAAACATTCATGGAACTTCATATGGAAGTTCTAACATACATAATTTCCTCCTAATTTTTATATTTCTTATCTTTTTGGAATAACTCTTAACTGAAGTTTGGGCTTTCTCCTATGACTCTCTAAAACATCTTTTCTTTCAATGTCTTATTTCACAGTGTTGGTTTATATTCTGCAAGATTTTCTTAACTATATTTTCCACCCAAACTATTGTGTGTGTGTGTGTGTGTGTGTGTTTTCTTGTTGTTGTTCTTATTACTTACTTGTTTTTCACAAAACTGGGTTTGAATTCAGGGTGCATGGCTTTCCATGTATACTTTCTTATCATAAAGCCATACTCCCAGTCCTTTTATTGTGTTAATTATTTTTGAGATAAAAGTCTTGCTTCCTGTCCAGGCAAATTCTTGGATTAGATACATATTTCCACATCCATGTATAAGTTGAGAGAGGTCTTGTAAACTTTACTGCCTGAGCCAGCCTCAAAATGTAATTCTCCCATTTTCAGCCTCCCAAGTAGATAAGAGTACAGATGAAAGCCACTGGCACCTGCTGATCTTTTTAAATTTTAAATTAGAAATTCTTTTTTCAGTTTCTAAGAACGCATTATTTTTTTCTCTGGCTGTTCCTGTTCATGGCTCTCACGAAATCAGCTCTCAATTCTATTTGAGCACAGTATTTAAAACTTACTTTGTCTTTTTATAATCTCACCATAATTTCTATTTCTTTATCTTTATCCTTAAAAAAATTTAAAAGATGTTTGGTGGTGTTGCATAGCTTTTAGGAATGTAGTTGCCATGAGCCAACTTTTTGGCTTTTAATCTCAGTTCTATCACTTATTAACTATGTGGCTTTGGACAAGTAATTAAATTTCTATGCTGCTTAGTTCCCTCAGTTGTAAAATAATGATTATCAACAGTACCTGCTTAACAGAGATTTTAATCCTAAATGATTAAATAAATTGAAATGTAAAGACATTGAATGATATTTACTATGCATTGTGGCTCTAATTACAGGTTATCCACATAGCTGTACCTTTACTGGAAAAATGAAGACTTACTATATTACAGGTGATAAGTGTGGATAGAGGTAGCTGAACTGCAAAGTCGATTTCCCCAAAAACTTTTCTCCCAGGTGGAAAAGTTGTTCTGGGCACAAATGAGTTCAGCTAGCAGACTTCACTTTTCCACAGCACCTAGGCAGAAAGCCAGAGGTCAGCTGGGCCCTCAAATGCCAGAGTGAAGAGCCATTTGTCCTCTTCCATACTGGAAGCATTGGCTTTTAAACAGGAAGCATGCTCACTTTTGAAAGATAAAGCTCTACAGTGGTTAGCCTGTAGGTAAACACTGAAGGGTTGAAATTCCAGTTTTTCTGCCTGCAGGAAGGATGGGGGAATGGGGCTGGCAAAGTGGAGCAAGATTTAGGCAACCTGTTTTTAATCCATCATTTGGAACTCTATTTTTTTATTTGAACTATCCTCCTTGTCACTCCGGAGCTCACTGTCAAAAGCTAACTAAACTTCCTTGTGGTGTTCTGGAATCTAGGTTCTTTTTCTTTGTGTCTCTGGCCAGCAGCTTTCAGAAAGCTCCCATCTAGGAAGGAATTTGTTGCAATCTGTTACTGTGCTTTGGCTACACACATTATCTACCATTCCTTTATTGTTATCAGTTTGGTCTTCTGTCTACTTCCTTTGAGGCAGAGATGTGACTCCTGAGAGACAGTTTTGTATGCTTAGGATAAAATTTGACTCCCCTCCTCCCCATCCTCCTAGGATGATTAATCTCATTGAATTTTTATTAAATGTTAACTATTATCTGGTTTTATTGCTACAATTTTGCATATGAAAGTAAAGAGATAAGTTTCAGCAGGTCCTCAGGATCACAAGATCAGGAAGGGTTAGTATAGGATTCAGATGGGGATAAAACTTTCCCAAACCTAAGATCTAAGAATGGAAACTCAACGTGTGGATAAACATTATCAGCACTTGCTGTAAAGCATGCTGAAGAAAACACAAATACCAATTATATAGATCTTGATTTATGAGTAGATAAGTTACCTGAGGTGTTTTGGTTTGGTTTTTTAAAAATTAAGTACTGGTTTTGTTTTGCTAGGGAATGGGTAGGGGATGAAATGCTGTTGACGGAGATTGGGTTTTGTCATCATGGAATCTTTGATGAAAGACGTCAAGTCTATGACATGAGTGCCTATGTCATTGATTCTTCATCAGTTTTGACCAGTGTTGTTTTTTTGTTTGTTTGTTTGTTTGTTTTTAAATTATGTAAGTCACAAGAAGCAGTGGGATTTTCATCTTAGGAAGCAAAAGCTCTTAGCTCAGTTGTCTTGAGTCAAATGCAGAGCAGATGGAGCAGCAGAGTTAATCTAAAGCTATTATGCAGTGAGAGAGGGAAAAGGTTAACCGTCAGTCAGGATTTTTAGGGATTTACAGTGAAATATTACTAGATATAACAAGCCAATAAGTAGTTGTATTTTGATTTGAGAAAATAAATATTATTGTGTTAAAAATTATGTGCAGTAGCTAGGTGTCAGTGGATCACACCTGTAATCCTAGCTACTTGGGAGTCTGAGACATGAGAATCATGGTTTTCATAGCCATCCCTGCCAAGAAAGTCCCTGAGACTCCTTATCTCTAATTAATTACCAAAGAGCTGGAAGTAGAGCTGTAGCTCAAGTGGTAGAATGCTAACCTGGAGCAAAAAAGCACAGGGCAACACACAAGGCCAGAGTTCAAGCCTCAGGTCTGGCACTAAATAAATAAACAATAAATTATGTGTTATGTTGCCTCATTATTATCTTTTGGTAGATGTTCTCTAAGAGGAAAGGAATATTGTCTATGAAGTTAAAAATGATATACTAAGTCCGGTCTTCCTCATTCCTCTGATTGAGAGAAATGATCAAATCTTAGACAACGGACTTCCTTGTTATTTTTTTTTATTTATTTGTTTGTTTGTTTGTTGTGCCAGTCCTGGGGCTTGAACTCAGGGCTTAGACACTGTCCCTGAGATTTTCTTTTTCTCAAGGCTAGTGCTCTATCACTTCTAGCCACAGTTCCACTTCCAATTCTTCCTATGATTAATTGGTGATAAGAATCACACAGACTTTCCTGTCTGGTCACTGGCTTTGAACTGCAATCCTTAGCTCTCAGTCTCTTGAGTAGCTAGGATTATAGGTGTGAGCCACTGGTGCCTGGCTTCTTGTTATTTTTTAAATGGGACTTTTTTTTTGGTCTCCTGTAGAGCTTGAACTCACGGCCCAGGCGCTGCCCCTGAGCCGCTTTATGCTCAAGGCTAGTGCTCTACCACTTCAGCCACAGTGCCACTTCCATTTTTTGAGTGGTTAATTGGAAATAAGAGTCTCACGGGGACTTTTCTGCCTGTGCTGGCTTCTAACCTCGATTCTCAGATCTCAGTCTCTTGAGTAGTTAGTATTACAAGCATGAGCTTAAATGGCTTAAATGAGATTTTTTAAACTGAGTTATTTGCAAAGAAAGCTATTCTGGAAGATATTGTACCCATATTTCTCCTGAAGATTAGTGACAACAGCTGTATATCCTTCTCATGACCACCGAAATTAAGTGTGGTGATTACTTCTTTCTCTTAACATGATTTTGACAACATGGCTGAGCAGCTTAAATATTTAGCAATCTGCATAACAGCCAACCTTGACAAGCAGAAGCACAGGCATTTAGGGAAACAAATGGTCAAAGGAAAAGAAAAAGAATTTCCTAACTAAATTTGAAAATATTAGTCCAAATTTCTAATGAGACAATGTCTTAGCAAAATATTAGGTTACAACCACAGCTAAATATTACTAATTTCTTACTCAGTGTGATTATAATTTCCCTTACTTACAAAAGGACTGATTTATTACACAAATGTTCTATCTCATTGTTTTCTTTTCTTTATTGTCAAAGTGAAGTACAGAGGGTTACAGTTTCATATGTAAGGCAGTGAGTATTTAAATTTATTAACGTGCGACTTTAATCTTGCATAATGGAATTACTTTATTAGCTGTTCATTATATTAACAGTGTTATAATTTTTTCTTTTATATATAGAACCAGTACAAACATAAGAGGTAAGAAATGGGGTCTAGTTTTTATAAAGTCAGTGCTATGGTGAATGACAAGACAATACTCATGTATTTTAAAGACCAGTGCTGTAGCCAAAACATGTCTGCCTGCATTCTTTATTTCTCCTAAGTGGCATTTCTTGTGAAAGCTTTTGTTTGTATTGCTACAGCTAGAGAAAAATGCACTCAAAGGTGAGTTGGATGTGGAAAGTTGCCAGAAAGAATAAAGCACATGCTCTAACCATC
Source organism: Perognathus longimembris pacificus (assembly GCF_023159225.1). Classification (NCBI taxonomy): domain Eukaryota; kingdom Metazoa; phylum Chordata; class Mammalia; order Rodentia; family Heteromyidae; genus Perognathus; species Perognathus longimembris. The sequence continues at coordinate 19,239,411 of NC_063163.1, forward strand.
ACCACTGGTCTGTTTCACTCTCATCTCAGAACTGAACTAAAAGTTTAAGAAGTATCTAAAATTCAGGGCTAAGGAGTATAGCTCAGTAGTAAAGCATCTGCCTAGTATGGACAAGACCTTAGTGATTGATCCTTAGCTGTGGGGGGGGGGGTGTGGATCTATTTTTTAACATTTTATATTAGCATCAGTTAGTTGTACAAGGGAGTTTCATGCTGGCATATTCATATATTAATTCAATGCACCTTTCTCAGATTCACCCCTCCATCAACCTTATCCCCCAGACTCAACTTTCCTATCAATCACATACGGCCTTGGTATTCCATATCCATGCATTTATGCCAAGTATTCTAACCATCTTTGAGACCTAAAATTTAATATTGCTGTTTATGGTATGGAAGCATCTAATTCTAAGATGACACCCAAGAAGCCAGGATTTTCTAGAAGGTAGTTCAGTGAGAAAATATGAAGGAACCTGGATATCTTCCCTTGAAACTTTTGTTACAAAGAATCAGTATCTTCTGTATTCCATAAAATAGTATTAATTTGTCCTATTTCAGAATAAATTGGTGTTGACCCATGTGTGATCACATACTTTGTACCTGTTCCTTGTAATGTAGTTGGGCCCCGCATAAATCCCCACTGTAATCAGACCATTGTGAAGCTGGGGAAAAGGATCTCTCTATTTGGTTGATTTCTAAGACCACTCTGTAAATGAAAATAGGAACAGCCTCCATGTCTCCCAAATTTAGAGCTCAAATGTGTTCCATATTACTTGCTTAAATATATACAATTCAGTTAACTTGTTTAAAACATATTGATTCCCACTAGGCAGCTCCACCTGGGAGGGAGGAACTGATTTCTATCTAAGTATGGCCAAACACACACACACACACACACACACACACACACACACACACACACACACACACACACACACACACAGAGTGAATGTTTTCACATTGAAACTGAAGATGTAAATGAAGGCCGGCAGTCTCTGTCTGGTTCTAGTTACAAGGTCTGTTTGTTGACATCACAGATGAAGGCCTGCTGTGTCTCTGGCTCTGTCTATTCCATTTCCCTTCTAATTAGGCTTTGCCCTCAATTAAGTTAATGATGCAACTTTTCCTATAGATCATTTGCCCTTTCAATCAATTAACAGAATATGAAGGGTGCATCCCCTCCTTGGCTTGGGATTCATTTGCCGGAGGGTAAACTGTTCAGCTTTCAGAAGTACCACATAAGCAAAAGCAGGATGTTTACTATATCACATATTATCCCTAAGAAAATCAGGCCTAATGGAAGCCCTCACTAATCAGCATTGCATTATTGATTTGTGTCCGGGTAAAGAATGTATGTTAAAATGTTAGATCATGTTAAAAAAACAACAACACACCAAACTCATGAGTATGTTGTGAATATAAGACTATTCAAAAGTAAATTTAGGATTAACATGATAAAACAACAGATAAA